>NW_026915268.1:5160000-6360000 GCF_034315485.1 Pezoporus occidentalis
ATGAAAATTTATAATGGACTAGAACTTGGCTATCTTGGGATAATACGGTTAGGACAGGGGTGTTCTACTAAATGTGACTTAAGCAAGCATGGAACCTAGGGTGATTTTTTTGCTCCTATTAGAGTGTAAATGCATGTTTACTAGTGACTTAAATGGACGAGGATTTATCTCAAGATTCTACAGGCTGTTAGGATGTTGCCAATTGTAGGCAGTGTTATTTGATAAAAGTTGAGTTCTAATGGGTAATACCTAAACCACTGAGTTTGCTGGTATTTTACAGGATGAGACTATTACTGTGCCTTGTAGAGTGAGGTCATTTATTAAGAATAGTGTAGTTAATGGTATGGGCTTTTTCATAACAATACCTGAATTCAAAGACTAGAAACCCAGGGAATTAAGTTTATGTAGTAGTTGTTCTCATTTCTTTAGAATTCACGGTCGGATGGTGTCTGAAATTGCCTGGTGTATTGCATATTTTGTGTGGTTTCCCACACAAATCATGGTGTTTAAAGAAAGTTGCACATCTACTTTTATTAACAGCTTTTAAAATCTCACAACCAAACTGTTTCTTAAATATATCTGCAAACAAATGTTTTCTTACAGCCAGCTGTTTTTATAAAGACAGGAAAAGCATGTTAGAGCAATATGGGTTTGTCTGGTTGTCTTTTTCTAATCCATGTTCTGGAGACCACAGTAGATGGTGAGCTCTTCAGCCCCAAGCACATCTTCAAACAAAGGCAAGTTCATGTCTTGCCAGGGGCTGCTGCTCCCCTCTTTCCCAGCTCCAGCCTTCTCTTTGTGTAGGCTTGCTTGTCTCTTTGTTTTTTTGGCTAGAATGGGGAAAGGAACCACAATTAATCTGGAAGATTTCCACTTCCTCGTACGTATCGGTGCATCTCTGTATGCCTTCAGAAGGAACTAAAAAGCATTGCTGCCAAGTTCTTCTTCTAATTCTTTACATTTTGGCCACCATGTCTGCTAAAGAGTTACTTTCTGTGTGGACAAAACGGCACACGAAGTATGAAAATGCAGATGAATATAAAGTTGGAATTTTATATTGCATCTTCTCAGTATTGAACACTTCCTCTCTAGCGATTTCAGAGTCCCATTAAAGTTAATGAGAGTAGAGACCTCTGAGCATCTTGCAAGTTCAGGCCATTTCAGTGCACAACAGAAAGGAAATGCAAATATTAAAATACTCTGAGCAACCTCACCAGTGTTTTGTAGAGAACTCAATTTATCCTTGGATAAATCTATGTGTGCGCCATCCATGTCAGTTGGATTGATGGGCCTGTATCTGAAAAGTAGAAATCAGTCCTTGTGTAAGATTACATTTAGCAGTTTAACAAGGCATCAGCCATAATTTGCTCTGTATGGATCAATTAAAATTAATCTATGATTCTTATCTTCTGTATTTTTCAACACTACAAATACTCGTGTTAACACCAAAAGGTACGTTGTTGAAAACTCTGGTTTTAAAGAGCTCCTTACTGGGGTGTTTTCCCATATTTCTGTGATTATACTTTGACCAGACTGCAGTACTGTAGTCTTTTATTATGGAAAAAAAAAAGTAAAAACCCCACCTGCATCCGTGGATAAAATGTATTAAAACCACTTTGTTGTCAAAAAGGCATGTTCATGTCTAAGTAAATTGAAAAGTATGTGTGTATTGTTAAAATATTTTTCATTCTCTGGTGTTTCTTAGTGATGTCTATTAATTATCCTGAAAACATCCCTATGGCTCATTATCTGTGCACAAAATGTTGTCTGCATCTGAACTGGAATGATTCTGAAGCCACACTTCATTCACTATAGGGAAAAAAAATGCATCTCAGAACTAATATTAATACAGATGGAGATTTGCTGTGTTGTCCTTGAACAAAAAAGTCAGGTTTTGAGGAAATCTAACTTGGAAAATTACTTAAAAAAAAAACACACAACCAAAGGATATGTTAAAATAACAGTACAGTGAGCATCTCAGTGCAACCTTAGTTGTAGCTTGAAATGAGTGTCAGTCTTACACCTCACTCAAAATATTACAAGATTAAATTAACATTTTATTGTTATTATTACTTTAAATATATTGATACCGGATGCACTTTTAAACTTTGATACATGGTATTCATATATTATGTTTTAATTTGCATTATTCATTAGGAAAGCATATGGAATAATCAAAAGCTTTTCTTAAGGGTTTTGTTAGTGTTATCCCTATAAAACTTGTGGAAATCTTGCTTGATAAAAGAATCTTTGTGGTTTTGATTAAAACAAAAAGGTTTTGAGCGAGACATTTAAACTAATGAATCACAATCAGATATGTGGTCATTATTGGCTGATTATTACTCCATCTGCTCTGTGCTAACGTGAAAATCAATTACTGTGTCTCTTTCCCACTGACAGCGTATGTTGATCGGGCTGGCAAGGGATCTTCGAGGGATTGCCTTTGCACTAAACACAAAGACCAGCTACACCATGCTGTTTGACTGGATGTATCCTTATTACACTATGACAATACCAGCTCTGTGCACAGAGGGATACCAGGCCCCTTGCATTAGTTTAATAGTATGGCACAGTGGGGAAGAGGAAACAAAGCTAAATGAACTAATGTGTAATCAGCTAAAATTACAGCACAATGGCAACCATGCAGTTAACTGGGAAGGACCACAGAGAGGTCACTTTTTTGTTGTGTCACACTACTAATCTACAAAACATATCCAAGCACTTTTTCTCCCTTCGTAAATCCCTGATGTTTTCATAAAAAAAAAAAAAAAGCTCTGTCTAACTCCAAACACAATGTACCAGCATTTGCTTTAACATCAAAAGTGCTTAAAAAAATACTACACAAGTGCTATCTGGGGAGATTCCTCTCTCCGGTATGAATCATGTCTTTAATTTAGTCAGTTACTTTCTATTTATGTCAACTCTATTAATACCACAACACCTGCAGTCTTCTTGATCCAGAAGAAAATGGACATGTGAAAACAAAAGCAAAACCTTTAGTCTGTAGTTTTCTCCAATAAGGAATGATAATGGAATTCTTTAAATTTTTGCTTTAAATATTGTATATACATTTTTATGCCAACAAATACAATAATACTCATGGGAATTTCCTAATACTATAGAGAAATGGCTTGTATTTTTATAAATGCAGTAGCTGTAATTCTCTCTTCAGGCTCTAATTCTCTCTTTAGTAACAAGCTGCTGAAGTACATAGTGAAGTAACTAGAAAATAACTCGCTTTATAATTTAGATCTCACAAAGCTATTGAAGGTAATTAGGTATTTGTTTATTTTATGGACATAAAAAATGCCATTCAAGTACAATTGCATGCTTGACCTTGACTAGAAATCAAGCTTTTAAAACCATTTTTATTTGAAGTAAACAATGAAACCCTGCTGTTCACTAATAATCTTCCAGGTTAAGAAAAAGGAATGCATCAACATAGAAATGCAACTAGGAATTTAGCCTTTAAGGACTGAAAGGCTTATGCCAGCAGAGCCTGGTATGATCTGACAGACATCCTTGTGTGGTGGGGGTAGGATTCTGATGACCATTCAGATAAGCCCTGTTCAAGACCTTCGCAAGTCTGCACTGATTTTGTCTATGTGCAGATGCAGCTTGCAGAAAGTAAGTCTAAAACATAAAGCAGTGTAATCTTTATTTCTTTTAAAATCAGTGGAAAGCATCCCTAAATTCCAGTTTTTGAGGACTGGGTTAAAAAAAAGGAAAAGGAAAAAAAAATTGAAACAAGCACAAACCCCCAACACTACTGAAGACAGACTATGAATTAACATCTCATTTTCTAGTGGGCACCATTGGGTACATTTAACTTCGTTAGTACTGTTTGTGCTTGTGTTACCCTAAAACTTAATCATGAACTCAGGAAGATGTGTAAAAGCAGAGCTGTGATGCTTCCATTTCAGATTCTTTCTACTTTGTTTCTGCTAGTGCAGCATGAGTATCATGCTCTGCTCCTGTGCAAATCTCCAGTTGTAGGAGGAGGGATAACAAGGCACTCACCTCCTCTCCATTTGAAAGGAATGGATTCATCCATGGAGGAGGGTTTTTTAATACACGGCTATGTAATCCTCAGGACCCTTTCCTGATTTTTTAATTAATGAATTTATTCTTTCCAGTTTACGGATTAAGTTTATTTCAAATAAACAGCCTCCAACTTTTTATTTCCTTATTCCATATGAATAATAAAACCAGATTGAAATGTAGCTTTATGTGGAATTCAAAGCTTTGGCCTTCTCAGCTTCTTTTCCCTTATGCAGGTTCAAAATCTTTTTTCTTCCTCACCTTTTGCTGTAAAAGATAAGTGCATGCTTCTGCTCAGTGGATTTCACCTCATTTGGCTGAGCCCAGCGTCATCCAGGTATTGATCCGAAGTATTACAGCAGAATAAGCTGCTATTATTGTGACTCTTATTTACTGTATATAAAGACAGAAAGGTAAATGGGAGCAGAAGAGAAGGTCAGATGCCAATTGTATCACATAAAGTTTAAATATCCTTTGATTAACATTTTTGTAGTTTCAGATACATCATCAGGAGATGGTTTTAATAGCAAAGAAGAGCTGTTTTTCAAACAGATTTTAGTCTGTTATGTTTGAAGCCCTAGTATTTCAGTATTGCAAATGGCAAATACAGAATATGAGGCAAAATAAATCTGATTTACTTGTATTTGTTCAATAAATAAACAATACAAAGAGGCAAGGGATAAAAGGCTAAGCTTTTAATATACCATAAGATGATGTTTATTCTGTGCTGAAGACTTAACGGAAATAGTCACTTGTAAATCATCAGTAGAAGAATGCACTGATAAACTTTTCAGCTGATTGCAGGAAATATTTTGGTCTAAGCCCTGTCCCTAACAAAACCAGCAGCACTCGGTGATCTCTCACCTGAGAGATTTTTTTTTTTCCTCATGGTGCAATTTAGGATTAAAGTTTTGTCCAGTAGATGGCAAAAATGAGCAAAAATAATTTCTTTGAAGTCCTTTTGGTCCAGGGAGGGGGGAGAGGCACGGGGGATGCTGTTGGATCTTGTATTTTACCATTATGACTGGGTTATTAGGCTCATGGTTTAGAGGTGAATCGTCAGGTATGCTGAGGCTGCGCTAGATTGCCAAATAGGGCTGTTTTGTAGCAGGCTTGCTTATACTAATTGAGTTTCTCTAGCAAATCAGGCTCCTTGGAAAAAGGCCAAAGGCTTTTCATAATTGTATTGACAAGAAAATGAATATGATAAATGGTGTTCATTCAGCTGAGACAAGATTTATAGTTTTCCTCTGGCAAGGGATGAAGGGAAAATACTTATAATAATAGTAAAATTTGTTTTAAAGTTGTATTAGGTGATCTCTCAAAAGACTTCATTAGAATATTTCCAAATATTTTAAGCAGCTTCAGGTGTTAAGTATAGCATCTTCCCAAAGTAGCGGGTAATGAAAGATGAGGGAAGACATCACACAAACAAACAAACAAAACAAAACAAAACCTAAAACCTTGGATATGAAAGTCATTTATTCTTCCTGAAATATTGATATGTCAAGCTGTCAATGATGATTCCAGTACCACAGCTTTGGGAAGTTTATTTGCCTTTTGTATTCGTTACATGTGGTCTCTGCAATTTGTAGGTCAGTCCTGAACATGCAGGTGTGGCCTGAAAAAATCCTGTATAGCAATTTGAGTGGCATCAAAACCTGGTTTTGTTAATGGTGATGATTCTCCTTATGTATTTCATTCTGCTATTTACTGCAGGACTGCCTGGATGAGATGTTGAATATTTAATCTGTTTTCTTCCATACTAATATCAGACTGCAGTCTAAGGTCCGTGGTCTCACAGTCAGATACATCCATGGAGATTCAGTTGTGAGTTCAGGGTAATATCCACTTTTTTGTTGCTTTCATTTAATGTTTCTTGCAGTTAGGTGGTAACCCATAGGCAGTTTTTCCTGTGTTCCTCCCAGTTGATTCTCAGTATTTAATGACTTCTGTTGTCTGTGAAAGAAAAAGGTTGCAATAAGAAAATGGGTTGCAAGAATTAAATTATTAGGCTGGCTCAGAGTTGCAGTCAGCTAGAAAGCATGTGATGTTTATACACAAGTGCGTGATATTGCCTGCATAAAACTATCTATGTGTGTAGAATCAGAGACACTAAAATCATGGAGAAGTGATCTCTCATTGAGGTGTTTTACACCATTGAGGTGTCTTATCTAGTGGTCATTTAAAAGTTCCAGTTAACGTAGACATTTGGATATCTGATTGTGTGCTGCTTCAGACATGGATCACTACAACAAGCAAAACTGTCATTCCATCTAACTACTATTGTTACATGTTTATCCAATTTTATATCATATTTCTTAATGAAATAACCACATGCAGCACTAAGATGGCTTGTTCAAAATGAATCTATTTTTTAATAACTAACTTTTCAAGCTCTTAGTTTTGAGGATTCAGGATTAGGTACAAACTTGGAAGAGCTAAACAGAAAGTAGAGATTGAAGTTCCCCACTCACAAGAGGAGAACACATTTTCTCATGAAACCAATCTGTTTGTAATAGCAGTTATTGCCAGTTGCATTGATTCAAACCACAGTATCACTTTTTGCAGTTTGAATTTCTTTGAGCTCAAACTGACTGGTCAGGTTAAGTTCATGACTTAGCCAGATTCATGGAAGCTTGTGGTTAAAAACACTTAAAAGTAATACTCTGTTTAAAACCAATTTGTTCCACTTCATCGGATTTATAAAAGAAATAATAAATTGCTGAAGCCTTTCTGGTGACCCTAGCTTTTATAAAATTTGACTATAGTTTCCAGACTTTCCTTGTCAATGAATATGGACTCAATGCTTAAGTGTTTTAATTAGATAGCTAATCATACTGGATGTATTAGCAGCCTTTGCTGCTGCCGACTTACATTTCGGTTGGGGGGTTTAGCTGTGAAGTTACTCTATTCACCATGAAATGTGAAAAGATGTTGTTTTCTACCCCATGAAATTACACAAAGGGGCTTTTGCAGCATCACACCATGTCCCTTTTGTGTACATAGGGCTACTAGGAAGGCTAAGGAAGAGGCATGACCTAAGAAAAACCATTAACAGCATGTGTCAGTTCTGTATCTTCCGTGGTATCTGCTGCATCTTGAGAACATTTAACATCCTCTGTTGGGAGTGAGCTGGACTGGGAGTCCACTTCATAGGAAATGGAACTGGCAGTAGTGAATTTTTAAAGGTGTGAGGTGGCATGGATCATCTGTGCCCTTTGAGGATGTTTTAGGTAAGTGAGATTTGAATTGAAATCCCAGTTTATTACTGGATAACTCTCCATGTTATCTTTAGTCTGTTTGATTTAAAATGTAAAGAACCCCATAAAGGAGTGAGAAGCAAGGTCTGAAAGTGTATTTCACATGTCACCCTCTTCTGCTATATATAGTTTAAGCCTGCAGTGCCTCAAGCAGCTGGCAGCAAAAATGCACAAGTCTTTAGATGTCTCAGACAGACAGCAGTAGCCAGAATGCCTCCCATCTGTCTGCACAGCCTGTCATTCATCAGCAGTGCTACAGCTGATGGCTTTAGCCTCCTCCAGAAGAGCTGTATTGAACTGAGACATGACTGTGTCTACATAGCCTAGAAGCATGTAAACCTTTATGTATTTCACAATTCCATGTTGAGTGCTTGGCCTGTATTCCACTTGGTAAGGTGTCTGAATGTGCAATAGCATTTTCCTAATAATAGTCACTGTTTCTGGTGTGGTTAAATAAAGCAGAATTATATGACATGAAACAAAGTTTAAAATAAAAAATAAGTTTATTATTAAAACAAAACCAAGCCACTGCTGACTAGATCAGCTAGATCATGTTTTAGTAGCCAGTTGTAGAGTTAAAATTTCTTGATTCAGTATAAAAATAATTGTGTAATTCTTTGCCACTCAGGCTGCGCTACCTCATTTCCATTTTCCAGTCTGCATTCATAGCCAAATAAACTCTGTTTTTCAGCATGCTGGGAAAACTAGGGGTCAGTTTTGTATTAAATCATTGCATTAAATAATTTGATACAGTTGGTAACTCATAAGATTATTGGTTTTAAGTTATGTTGCAGAGTCTACTAAACGTATTTGTTTCTGTATTGTGTTCTCTAAAGTCCTGATTTAAAAGAACAGATATCTCTTGGGTGCTAATGAGCAAACAGCTCTCCTGAAAGAAATCAAACTTTGCTGGTCTCCCCCACGCAGTTTGGCTGGATTCTTTTCTTGAATGCTCTGAAAAGAGCTTCATATAATCAAATTGTTCCCAACCATTTATATAGCAAATTTATATGCGAGGTGTCACTGAAATCTGGGGGGGGGGGGGGTAGTTAATTAAATTGTCATTTGTGACTTATGCCATTCATTGAAAATCCGAACTCATTTTATATATGTACTTATAGGTTAGCATCACACTACAAACTGCCTTTCTTTTCCTTCATTACAGCTCTAGTATATTTACTGTTTCCCACTTAACCATTAACGCTTCCAAAGGATTTAGTCTTCTAAGCAAACACTTCCTTAAGTTTATAGGTGTTGGCCTTTGTGAGAATGAGCTGCCAGGGTCTGTGTCTGACCCACCCACCTGGAGGTGTAGAACAGTTTTAGGCAAAGTTGTTTTGCAAGGTGTTATTTAATCAATATCCTCTTTAACTTGGTCTGGTGAAGATACCCCACATACATTTCTGTTCTGCAAAGAGCCATTGAGCTCTGGTACCGTGAGCCTGCGTGCACAACCCCCATCTTGAAGCTGATGGCAGAATTCATGCAAAACAGGTAAGAAGTATGTGAAAATAAATGATGAGTACTGCAACAGTGTGCATTCTCTGCTCCATCTTTCTATGTTTTGCTTATCCTTTTGATGTCTGACTTTAAGACTGCTACTTTTGTATTTGGAACAAAAATTCACAGTAAGAACACAGCTTTCAGTGCCATCATATTGTTTTACTAGAATGGTAGATGTTACAAAATCAGCTGGTAAGGGTTAATTACAGGAATATATATGAGAGACTGCTGTGATTTTACATTCAATGTTAGTGGAAGAGTATGCTTTAACCAGGGATAAATACCGACTCTATAATTAAATATTGGAAAATTGTCTGCTGTCAAGATTTGCTGCAGGCTGAATTTTTGCCTGAAGCCAAGCAGCATACATATGTGACTGGAAAACCACAACTCCCTTCACAGTGTCTTCTGCAACTTGTCTCTCTCAGCCAAAATAGGAAAAAGTGGCATTTAATACAGCAATATTTATAATCAACATACAGGTAGCTATGGGCTTCAGAATGATTCTGGGAGGTGGTTTCAATACTTGGCATTGCAATAGTTAGAATGAAATTTCTGGTTTACCACAACAGAACAACTTATTTTGGGAAATTATCATTACACTTGGAAAGATGTAGTGTGCTGCCCAAAGGAAGAAAAAAGATTTTTAAATGAAAAATTGATAGTTAAAGTCTCTGCGCTGGGTATCTTTGCAACCAAAGTAATGAGAGTTTTCAGCAGTGAAGTTTGTGTTCTCATTGTTTCTCATTTTGCCTTGCAAATCAAACTTACAGGGAAAAGAACATGAAATACTTGAAATTTGAAAAAATATTCTGTTGAATCCAGTGGCAGGAAATTGGTGCCTTGAAGTTCAGAGCTGGCTCCCAGTCCGACAGCAGTGTGTGCGATGGGCACGTCATCCCTGAATGGCTACACAAGCCTTATGGCAGAATTCCCTGTTTCTTGTTTGTGTTGACTTGCTTGCTGTGACTCCCTCTTTGGTTTGCGTTGGCTAATTGTGTCTTTTATCCTGGTAGGAGCATAATAAATTGCTGGGAAAGCTTAACCTCTTTTTATTCACGATGCCATGTAGAAGCAGCACACTCTGATAGTGCTGCAGCTGATTCCAAGGAGGAGATTGTTAAGGCATAAACACAGAACCCTAATAATGGTAAACAAACGCAAAAAGGAACTGGAACAATAAATCTTATGCAAAATACTGTTCTTCAAGCTACTTTCCATATTCATGTTATCCTTCTACTTATTGCTATTCAGAAAATCTGCCTTGTTCCCTTTAGAAAACATCATCTGGGATAGTGTTTGTTCTTGTGTATTGCATTAGCTTTTACAGGTTAGAATGCATTATACAATATGCTTTGATATGGTTAAAATATGTTACAGAGTATCAGGTTGTGCATTATGCCACTCTGATACTGAGAGGATGTACTGGTTTGGGGTTTTTCACCTCTGCCAGCCATTGTGCAGATGGAATACAGGGATGATTCATACAAGGTGTGTTTATAAACATCCAGATCTACTCCAGGGTTTGCAGCAAAGGACTTTGCAAATAGGCACTCTAACAGCAAAATACTGGACATACAGCGAATACAGATAAATACTGCTGTCTCTGTGAAAGGGGTGACCCAGGGGCTCCATATTTGATCAGACATGGATGGGTAACAAATAGGGGTGAATACTGAGCCAGGGATGCTCTGGTTTGCATCGCTCAGTGATGATTCCTTCCTCTTTCAGCTCAAATAAACGCTAAGGGTAAGTTTTGCTTAAGTTAGAAGCTGAACACCTATATTTGAAGTTAACTTTTAGGCCTGGACTACAAGTTAGGCTTCTTTATCACAAAGAGAAACTGGAAAGATGCAACAGGGACTTTGGCAAGGACTCTGCTGTATTTCCTGATAGGGAACAAAACAGTTCTTGTTGGCTTAAATAGTACCTGTACATCAGGGAACACAACATGGTGTGATCTTCCTCAGGTCTGAATGTTCACAAAAACCATGTGTAACAATTTACACTTGGAGAACTGGTATGGGATTGCCATAGATTTTATGTAGCAGAATAATCAGTGTGGATTAGTCTGTGTTTAAAAGCTGTACAGATGCAGAAAACTGTGGTGTCACCTTTTCTGTTTCAGATTGGTTTGTCTTTTGCCATGGGATTGTTTCATTGTAAATGTATGGCGAGTGCTTATCCTTGGACTGAAAACCAGAATTACTTTATCAAATAATTGTACGTTGTAATCAGTGAATGTTTTTCTTGTTTTAGGAATGAACCCAGTGCAGTTTTCTGCTTCGATGACCATCTGAATATTTTTGCTGTTATTTTTTAGATCGCAACGTTTAAATTTTGATGTATCATCTCCAAATGGAATTCTTCTCTTCAGAGAAGCTAGTAAAATGATTTGTACCTATGGTAGGTATTCATTAACACTTCCTCTGCAGTGAAAGTCTCTGCCTGTCTCATGATACAACATCCTGTTAATTCGTATTGCTGAGCACCGATGGATTTGTGGAATACATAGCAGGGCTGTAACCTGCTGCAGCCAGTACCAGCCCTTGTGTGCAGAGCTGATGTGGCGCACCTTTGGGGTTTATTTGCCTTCATAGACCAGGGTTCATTCATGTAGCATTGTGCCTTGTATCACTTTTTAACTTGAATGTCAGTCTTCTGTCAACTGTAAAAGTATTTCAGCAAAGATGCAAGTGGGGTGTTTGATCTAGGCTACAACTGAGGTGTGGGCTGGTCTTATGTGTTCAGATTATCTTCCAGCAGTTCCAGAACATAATAGGACCATAACAGCTTTACCCTAGAGCACTGTTAAAGGTGTTTGTAGTAAGTTGCTCCATTTTACTGTTCCCACTCATGCATGCAACTTCAACAGGTCTTTGACACAAGCGGCTTATCTTACACTCCAGCTAACTTTGTTACTTACAATTTTGCTTTCTAAATATTTTGAAAACAACATTACCAAGTTTTTGAAGAGCAGCCTCATTTGTAGTCTGTGTAAACAGGAAGAGTCATAAATGTCCTATTTCTTGGAAAGAAAGAAAATTGGTGCATCAAATTTGCTTTCACTGCATTGAGGTTGCTTTTTGGGTGTGGAAACTGTGTGTTGCATTGTCTGCCTGTATAAAAAACTTCAAATGTAATTTTACATTGGATCTGTTGGGCATGGAAACAGTATATGCATACAGCATTTACTTACAACAGAAAAAGTCACACCCAGGTAACTCTAAGCCCTTGCAAAATCATTTTTCTGTTTCTTTTTCAAATCCACCACGTAGTAAGCCAGCATATTTTTTCAACTACGTTCTTAAGTAAAATTATTAAAATGATTAAGCAAAATGAAAAAAAAAGGGGGTTCCATGTATGAAATGAGGAAAGGTGAACCTTTAGATTTTAATATTCAATTTCTATTAGTCTTTCATACAATCACAGACTGGTTTGGATTGGAAGGGACCTTAATGCTTATCAAATTCTGCTCCCTCTGCCGCAGGCAGGGACACCTTTCACTAGACCAGGTTGCTTAAAGCCCTGTCCAGGCTGGCCTTGAACTCAAAAAATATTACTGGGCATCCACTCCTCTCAGTTGTTGGCATCAGGTTTCTAAACCCTGCTGAGTAAACCACACTATGTGGAATCAACCTGTTTCATTCCTTATTCATGCCTTAAAAAAACCCAACTTTGTAAGGAAACTTTTGCTTTCAGTTGAAGCTTTTATGGTGTGTATGTGAAGTTCATCACATTCTCTGCATTCAAGTATTGGTAGCTCTTGCACATGAGACAAGATTTTCTGTCTCATGCTAGAATTTACTTATGCAACATAAAAGGAAATTTCAGAATGGTGCAGGTCTAAGATTTAAAACTAGGCAGTGGAACCACAGAGCTGTTGAAGCTTGTGTCCAAATACCTGCTGCCTCGTTGTTACCTTGTGTGAAAGATACTTAGCCATGTGTGGCATCTGTTTGGAGATGTGTGCCATGGAAAGAAGTGAAATGACCGTAGCAGCTTTCTGTCTTTTCTGGTTTTAATAACTCCTTTCCTGTGGGAGGGTGACATTTTAGTCAACACATGTTTAAGAGAAGAACTTTTCCTAATGTCCTCTGAAAGAAAAACCTAAAATCCCATATTGACTGGAAGCGGAGGAAGCTGTAGATGTGGGAGAAAGCCTCCACTCAGTACATGAATGCCTTTTCTTTTTTTGCATTTTGCTTTTCAAACACATTCATATTATCAGTGTCTGAAAGGGTCCCATCAGGGATCTTTCCACTACTTAGCTGTGACATTTAGAGGAACTGTGTAGGTTTTCTTTTCCTACATCAGCGGCTAAAGCCGTTTCTGAAGTGGTCACTGGCTTGGAGTCTGGGAAGGTTTTACTGTCCACTGTGAGTATTTCAAGATACCACAATTCATCAGCTTTCAATAATGGCTGCTAATATTTTTAGCTTTTATCACCAATTACTAGTTTATGAGGTTTCCATTCCAGTGTACAGAAAGATGTAACTCTTCTGGAAACATGTTGTAAGGATTCATTTCTTGAATTATGTATTATTTTTTTTGAACATACGGATTCCTATAAAATCAGTGATATCAAGGGATTTTGCATTAATTTCAGTTGCCTTCTTGATAATGTTAAAACTTAATAATTGTGCTTTTAAAGAAAACTTTAATCCATAATACTCTATGACTTTTTAGAAGTATATCTGTCTTGTAAGTATATGCAATCTTTGCAGACATCTGGGGGAAAATAAACAAGTACACCAAGTGATGATTACAAAATCTCCCTGTGGTGTTCTTGAGCAACATTTCCAGCCCCGCATTCTGAAGAATTGTGTGATTCAGTTAAAAGAATGAATATGTACATGAATACTTCTAATCTAATCTGGTCCTTTGGCTCAGCTTTCAAATTTTTGGCTGTACAATTACTGCAAGTGTCTTAAAACTCTGAAAATAGTTGAGCTTTTATGGCTGAAGCATTAGAGAAAAAAATAGAAGATGCACAGCAAATGTCGACAGGCACTCTGTGATCATTAATCTTACCAAGTTAGCCCAACTTCTTGTATATGCCTGCAGCTTATAGTGAGTTCCTCAAAGCTGATCAGAAAGACACTTGAAACTCAAGATAGATTTGATTGAAATCTATACTATAATAATTGCCTTCTTAAACAGAGAAACACAGAAGTGTTGACATGAGGCGGAGGTGGGGGGAAATAGAAGCAAACATCTCTTTCTTTCATCACACTGTCCTTGTGGGAAGATGTGTCATTTCAGTCTCGGTTTCAGTTAATCCATTGACCGAGTGGCTTGCCATAAGCTCTACGCAGCCTTCTCTCATCCTGGAGTAGTTCTTTCCATCCCCTGGAGACCTGGCTTTGTTTGCTTCACTTGCCAATCCCTGTCTGAACACCAGACTTTACTCTGGCTGTTACCTCCCGCCTCCTCCTTGCCATGCCTTTGACGGTGAGGGTTCCCATGGCTCAGCAGGTCTCCAGGGACAGGCTTGGTCCCTCTCCTGCAGACGGTGTAGCCTAGTTGGGTTGTTTCTCTTTCTTAGAAGAATAGAACATACAAATAATAAATGAAAATATGGCTTAATTGTATTGTGCTTCCATTGGTGATACTTAAACTTGTTTTAGGACAGGACTTTTCCTTCTCTTTCACATGTGATGCTGTGGAGAAGATGCCAGGACAAGTATTATTTCCAGAAATTTCACCTGCACCAAATTCAGCATGAAAATTTCCAGTTGTGATTCGGGGCCTCTGGGAGTCTTCTGGCTATATAAAACCTAGGAGTACATAAATGTGATCTAAAATGTGTCTCTGTCCTGTCAACTAATTCCTGACAAGGAATTAGTAACTGAAGGGAGGTGGCATCAGGTGATTCTTCACACCAACCTCAGAGCACAGTGCGCAGGTAATCACTGACATAATGTTGATTTTAGCTAAGTCTGGACTACACCGATCAGGGCAGTTTTGGATAACATACAGATACTTTGCAGATCTGGCCTTCTTCAGGTGGTGAAAATCATCTCGAAGTTATATGTGGATTTGTTTGGGGTAAACCCCTTACTGTTGTTTACATGGAAATAACTTTGAAGCAAACCAATCTAGCATGTTGCTTTCTTTCCATCTTCAGTTTTTTCTGAAGTTTATGATGTCTGTGTATGGTACCTCCATTTACTATCTATATGTACTGTAAGATCTGTGCTTGGGCTGAAAGCAGAAAGGGGAAGAAAAGGGCAAAACTAAGGTGTGAATGTATGTTAACACTTGTGAGTATGGATGCTGAAATCTCTTTAATTCTAGACTGAAGCATATACTTTTTCTCCTCTAGACTGGCATGTAGTAATTTCATATTTTCTAGTGTAAAGTAGAAAAAAATCCAAAATGCTGATTTTTAAGCTAGGATAAACATCCTCAGCTGTCAGGGAATAAAATCTAAAATAGGAATTCCTTGTAGAATTAGCACCGCAGCGAGCATTTAATTCTGCTTCACAGACCCCGCTTTGCAGTTAGGGCAGTACTAGTGTGTCCTGTCCTGTTCATTTCTCACTGATGCTGACACAGTGCTGAAGACAAGTCTAAGATGTCTACAAATGCTGTATGTTCAAAAGATGTCAGGCCTGGTGTAGGATGCACTTAGATTGTCAATTACCCTCATTAGGACTCTGCGGCTGCTTGGCAGGGAGTGTTGTGTCTTGTCCATTACAGCTAGAGCCAGTCTGACTGTGTGATAGTGAATTAAAATAACAGACAGGAGAGAAGTGAAAGGAGTTGGTATAGTCTAGTCCACCATTCTTCATCCCCAATATATTTCACTTCTAATTCTCTATGTACAAGTCCCCTTCCTATGTGTTTTTGAACTCCCAGTTGTATAGGAATGATTTTTCAGTGCATGTTAGGCCCATCTATTTTTGTTTTGTGGTTTCTTTACATTTTAGTAAACCTCTTCCCTTTCATTATAGGAAACTGACATAAAAATAATACTTTCAATATGCTGGTTTTATTTATCTACATTCTGTCATGATATACTTTGATGTAAGTTTTTAATTTTGCTTCAGCTTTCAGCTCTTGTAGCAGTTACTGCTCAAGGTCAGCGATGAGGTTAGCCACAGTAGCACAAAACAATTTCCTGTTCTTACAGCCCAGGTAGCATTTGGATGTGGATTAAATTTTACCACATTTTCCAGTAGCCAGACACAATTATTTCTGATGAGCTTTAAATTGCTTCCAGAACATGTATTTCCAAACTTCGTGTGGTAATCTGTTCAGTGCCAACGACTTCATAACATAACAGTTCTTCAGAGTTTTGGTTCAGCTGATTCGTGCTGTATAACAGGTATTTCTAATCAGCAGCTTAACTTAAAAGTGGAGTGCTGACTGGTCCTGGTTGCCATTGGTCTTCTCTCTTTTGTGACAGTAGTTCCAGAATATATTGTTCTTCATTACCAACTCAGATTTCATAACCAGTTTCTTCTGGCAAATTTATCTTGGCGCTGTGCATGCTCGTTGTGCCGATTTGAGAGGTTTTATGCATGTTTTGTTATTGTGGAAGCTTTTAAAAATGGGGTTTTGAAGCTCACTCTCATCTTTATGGTTCACATTTTCCTCTTCGTTCTCTGTATATAGCCACTTCTTTATACTGCCCCAGCATTCTGAGTGCCTGGAAAGCATACTTGCAACACCATTTTTATGGGGCAGTGGTGAATAATAAAATAGGAAAGGGGAAAAGGCAAAAACCACTTTTTTTCTATAAAGGTGGTAAATTTTCATAACCTTTGTTTAATCTTGCCAAAATCTAATTCACACATGTTAAAACATGATTTAGTTGTATTATTATACCTAGTGCTTATTGGACTGAAATCTAGAACAAGCTCTGCTTAAATGAAGCTCAGCCATAAGGAAATCATTTTTGTATTATAACTCCTACTGTAAAAGCAATTAAGGAGGAGAACTGAAGAGGAAGCTGCCTGTCCTGACATGCTCCCACATCTGGGAGGAGAGAGGGAATGAGCTGTGTAAAGAGCTCTGGTGCATATTGCCAGTGGGATTCTGAGGCTTGGTGATGTTATCTTTGGTCAGAGCATCCCAGTCTGGGGGCTTGCTGGCTTCGTGCTTCCCCTCTGCATACACACACTTTCTCTTTCCAGCTCCTTTGTTTATGTACCAAGGAGTTTTGGGGTAATGAAATGCTTCAGTTACCAACCAGATTCAAGCCCTTATTTCCTATCTAGCCGCTTCACCCAGTATCTTTAAAAATCCTTTAGTTATTCCTGTCAGAATCTTGTACCACATCTGAGGCTCAGAGAGTTTTTGTGAGTGACGTTGTTGTCAAATGCAGGGCAAAAAGCTGTATTAGAGGAGTCATTGAGAATTTTGAGCGTCAGTGTGGTTTTCGTTTGATTTTTAACTCAGCAGTAGCACTGCAGCTTCACTGATCAGTCTCTGCGTAGTTTTCATTTTGACAGGAGCTATGATTTTCAAACACAGCTTTTTAAATTCAGCGTGTCAAAGGTCACTCTTATGCTGATTTAATTTCTCTATATTGTTTCTTTTAACAAAAGGGGTTTATGAAATTGCATTTTGGTCCTCCACTACAGGGATTATGAATGTAAGCATACCCTCAGTAGCTGAGGAGTTGTTCTTGACCTGATTCCAAGTACCTCAGTAAATTAGTTTATGTTCAGTAGTATCTATGGTGTGTAAAATATTCCCCTGAAGCTCCTGCTAAATGTTACAAGTAGATCATGCTTTTTTCATCTAGTCAGGCATAGCACTGCACTTCTTATTTTTTTCAATAACTAATGCTGAAACACCAGTCTTTGTTCTAGCACCACATCCCTTGAATCATAGGCTGGTGGCTTGGGGCATTGGTAACAGGCACCATGTGGTCTTTCACCTCTGCTACTAATTTGAAATCAGCTCTTCCCACTCTTAGGCCCTTTTAAAATGAGTCCATGAACACAGAACAGTTCTCTGTGGACTTCGTCAACTTTCAGAAAGCAACTTTTAATCTTGTGCAAAACCCAAATTCTTCTGTGTTTTCATTAGGAGGGATAGGCACTGAATTCTTCTGCCCGAGGTGAGGCAGTGTGAGGGAGCAGGGGTTGTGACTTTCTCTGCTGAATGCTTTATGCTGATCAATGGATTTAAAGTTTTAATTACAGGGTGGTTTTTATGAGGTAATAAAAATGACAGAAGATCAGCACTAGTGGTACCTCCTAGAACTCATGTTCCCAGGCTAAGGGATTCCTCGACTTTTGCAACTTCTTTCTTCATCATCCGTTTTTTCCACCAACTTCCAATTAATTTCCTTATTAAGTACATAATTGCTTGTTGACAACTACTGAGCTCTTTCCATCTGTTGTTGTGTATTACACCAGGTACTTCAAGGAGCTAGGACTGTCCAATGTCATGCTTGGATGGCTCAGCTGTAAACTCAAGGCTGTTACTTTCTTGGATCCAGAACCTTATCTTTGCTTATTTCTGAAGCCAGATACATATTTGGGTTATTAGAGATTAGCAGCAGAGAATTCAAAAGGGAAAGACCAGATGAAGTTAGTTTACAGCGCACTTACCTTCCAGTCTTGTTTTTTGCCCGAAGAATTGCACACTTTTGCACAGTAGCTGTCAAAAATAACATGCATCCTCCTGCTTGCCCTGGGTTCAGCAGTAGCAGTCATTTTTCTCCTCCTTAGTAGCTGGTGCAGTGCTGTGTTTTTGACTTTCAGCCTGGGAATAGCGCTGATAACACCGATGTTTTTAGTTGTCGCTAAGTAATGTTTACCCTGACCAAGGACTTTCTCAGTCTCATGCTCTGCCAGGGAGGAGGGGAAGCTGAGAGGAAGCAGAGACAGGACACCTGACCCAAATTAACCAAAGAGGTATTCCATACCACAGCACTTCATGCCCAGGAGGTAAAACAGGGGGCAGTTACCCAGAAGGGCTAGATCACTGCTCGGTCGGGCTGGGTATCGGTCGGCAGGTGGTGATTGGTTGTATTCCCTCCCCTTGTTATTTCCCTTATCATTATTATTATTGGTGGCAGCAGCAGTGGTTTGTGTTATACCTTAGTCACTGGACTGCTCTTATCTCAACCCGTGGGAGTTGCATTCTTTGCATTCTCCTCCCCATCCCTTCTGGAGCGGGGGAAGTGAGGGAGCGGCTGTGTGGTTCTGAGTTACCTGTTGTTGGGCTTAAGCCACGACAGCACTGCATCTCACAGGCAGCATTTGAAATTCACTGATCTTCTCAGTAATAACTAGACCAGGTCTTGTCAAATTTTAACACTCATTGAGATGACCTGGCTGGGATATCTTAAATGGAGCACTATATGAAGCTAAATGTATTTTATGCTTCATATTATGTAAAGGTAATTTCTCATTAATGCAAAGTATTGCAATAAGTGAATGTCCAAGTGCACTAGGAGACACTCTTCTTCTGCTATGTTTTGGTTTTCAAAGATGATCTTCTGAATATCAGTCACTTTTAGTATATGGGAGATTTAACAGCATTTGGAATTAATTTCCATGTAGTAGCAGTCATTGGAATTATACCCTTTTCCCCAGTTACACTGTGTTCCTGACTACAGCATTCAGGGTAATAGAGGCCCTTACATGACCATTTACAGTATCAAAACCATTTTGTCTTTTCATTCTTTTTTTCATTAAGAGGGCTTCGCTTTGATGGTAAGTGACCATCTTTCCTAGGTATTTGATTCTTCTTTTCCTTTCAGTAATTCCAGTGATGCCATTACAGCTTCTTACAGATCCCAGTTACTTCTTCCAGGCAATCCCTAATTATACTCCTAGTCTTTTATTTTAAATCAGCTTTTCCTTTACAACCTGATGGATAAATTGCCTTGTACTTGCTAGAAGTGGTGAACAACATTAGTGTTTTAAACGGCAACCTAGGTCTTTCCCTCTTTGCATCAAATGATACCAAATGGGTGATACATTGATGTGTTGGGTGTTTAGAAACAAGACTTTCCCCCTCATTTTTTGAATTACATGTTGTAAATTCCTCATTGTCAGTAATCAACAGCAGTAAGAGAAAGAATTAAGGCAGATACATGATTTGCAGTGGGAATTTGTGTGAGGTAGGAATGAGAGCTGTGTAGTCAGTTTAGTAATAGGCCTCAATATATATTAAGCAATCCTACACAGTCTATGAGATCTATTTCATCTCGGGCAAGTTTTTAGGGGCATTTTTTAATTGTCTATTATAAAAGCAAAACTGTTGTCCTACCTACTGCTCTCAAACAGCAGTGTTTGGAACTGTGAATAGTTAATGTCTAGTTCACTCGTCACTCCTTTATCAAAGTTGTTATCGTGGCCATGACAACTATGTTAGATGATGAAAGTCAAGCCAGACATCTGATTTGTAGACTACAGTGACTTTAACTGTAGGAATACTTTTCAAAATACACAGTTTTGTGTTAAAATTGCCAAGAATAATGAATATTAACGTCATTATTAATATAATGAGTAGTATAATTGAAGACCCAGCACATGGTTTTTGTTAAAATAACCTGTCTTGAAGACTTACTGTGGGGTGCTGTGAAGATGAGCATTAAATTACTACAAGGTACTTAGAAAACTTGGTAATGAGGCCTTGTGAATAATTAGATTTGAACAGAGGTGCAGCGTGATCCACTGCACTGCTGCACAGTGGCTCCAAAAGTCACTATTGCTGGTTAATAGCAACAGCAAATATTTACCATTAGCTGTTATTTTTACATTATAAACATGGAGTTTTTAATTAAAAAGTCCTTCCCATCTGCGCCTGATAAAATAGAAGCTTTTGTAATGGACATATTTGTTTTCCGAGGGGTATATTTAGTGTGTGTATACATCAGCAACCATCCCAAGAGACTGTCATGGTAATGGATCAAAACCAAGCTTTGCTGCAGCACGAGAACCTATAAAACCATGTGTTGCAACTCTGTTCAGATTAAGGAATTCATGCTGGTAGACTCAGTCATGGTCTGGCTGTACATCAATGACAGGAATTCCATAGCCTGTATTTTAAATTTTGCATACTAATTCCTTAGTAGCTTTTAAGCTCTAGTCATGCTTGCTAACAGATCTTTCACCTCAAATGCAGAAACATTTTTTCTTCTAAGTAGTAATGAAAATAAAGGCAAAAAAAATGAGTTTAGAGAGTGCCATCACAGTATTTTAGATTTGCAGCTGCTTATATAAGTTTCTTTCTTTCTTTCTTTCTTTTTATGAAAACAGGTAATCAGATCCTCTCTCTTGGGACTTTGTCAAAAGATCAGGTTTATCCGTTGAAACTCAAGGGCATTTCCATCTGTTACTCTGCACTCAAATCTGCCTTATGTGGAAATTATGTCAGCTTTGGCGTCTTCAAGTTGTACGGGGACAACCACTTTGACAGTGTACTTCAGGCCTTTGTCAAAATGCTGCTTTCAGTATCCCACAGTGACTTGCTAGTAAGCAATTACTCATCTTGGGAGTCTTTACGTGAAATATGAAATAATACCACCACAGGCTTTGTGTTGTTATAATGAGACAGAGGGATCTAGAACAGCTCAAATGTAGTTTTCAGTTCATTTACTTGTATTTATATAGCGATATCTAAAATATAGGTATGACTGAACTGCCGTGTGAAATGGGAGCTTTTCCAGAATTGTCACTAGGCTGGTCATAAAAGAGAGAAATGCGATTTTTTTCCCTTTCTATATTTGCAAACCCATTTGGGTTGCCTGTATGCACTGTAAAACATCCTCGTGTATCCAGCCACTCTGCAATTAGTTTCAATTTGTAAACTGTCACTGTATTTATTCCCCATAAAATGTAAGACTTTCATTTTAAAGTACACCATGTTCCCACTTCTCTGTGGGAAGACAGCAGATTTTGCGCAGTATCAGCCTGAGTTTGATCTGTGGTGCATTCTTCATGGCACTTTAGTTCAGAACTGTCATTTTCTTGCTGAAAGGAACAAATTTCGGATAGTTCAGGATGGGTTACACCCACATTTATGCTTGCCACGTAAAGAAAGTCCTTGGAACTGAAAAGTTGCTCTCCACTAAAATTGGGGTATCGATTGTATAGTGAAGTGTGCATATTTGCACATTCCTAACCACCCAACAATAAACACCCTGAGAGTACTTAAGAGTAAGGTGCTAATTGGGCCAGTGGGTTCAAGCAAGTGCCTTTGCCTGTGCAGAGCCTGTTACCGGACCTCACTTAAGCGCAAAAAAACGCCCATCTCTGAGATGTTGTGGGGGATCTGTGATAAATCCTGTCAGATCTCCTGCAGCAGGTAAGATACAGGCTGTAATCCTATCAAACTGACACCTGGCAGAATGCTATACTGCTTTTTCTAGACTGATAGCTGTGCAGAATGTCAAAGCATGGTGCCATTATTGTATTATCCTCAGCTTATTAAAACTAATAGCAAGTTTATATCCTATGGTAAATTTGAAAAGTGGAAATCTGAAGACAAGAGCATATCTTGTCTTTAAATATTCTCATTTAATGGCCAATTAGAAATTATCACATCATAAAAACTATAAGATCACTCTGCTGTCATCTGTTAATGTTGTTAATATCAATCAGTAGTAATCTCTATGCTTTCTATGAATGTGTACTCTTTTTTTCAGCAATATCGAAAATTAAGCCAGTCTTACTACCCACTTTTGGAGTGCCTGACCCAAGATCATATGAGTTTCATTACCAGCTTAGAACCTCACATCCTCGTCTATATTCTTACCTCAATATCTGAAGGACTGACTGCAGTAGGTAAGAATTACTTCCACTCAACTAAAGGAACAATTCAAGTACTTAGCTATCTGGGATTTTCAAAGCAGCACATTAATTTGTATTTCTTAAAAACGAATGTGAAGTGAGAGTGGAAGATGCTGGCTTTTGACTGTTTTAAGAATGTGACTCTTTTGGTTAGTGGAGCCAAGTTCTTTTAAACATGGAAAATGTAGGTTTTTGCAGAGAGTATTTTTAATAGTCTTGTCTTGCAAGCCAGGATTGTTAGAATTATTTATGTGCCTCCACTAGGACTGTACTGAAAATGTATGGAGTTGTTCAGAAGTAAAATACATTAATATGTGTACAGGAATCTGTGGAGTTTTGGTTTTATTTGATCAATGCAGCTGTTGTATAAATAATGCTTGTTTTGCACATCTGTGATACGATTTGAGAAATTGAAAGGTTTCCTCAGAAAAAAAGAAACTACTTATTCAGTCATTCCTGAGTATAGAATCATAGAATGGTTTGGGTTGGAAGGGACTTTAATATACTTTAGAGGAGAATCAGTGCAATGGTGGAGTAACAATAAAAAATCAGCAATTTGATTGGAGTTGATTTCATTCTCTGTCGTGATTTAACTTGGTTTTGAACCAGATGACTGTCCAAACATTTGGGGCTTGGGCAGAGGTGGACAGGTTGGTAGCCTGAAGTCATTTGGATTATGGAGAAGGAGAGTAAGCATTTGATGAGGAGAAAAAATAAATCATGCAGTTACATTCAGACCACCTAGGAATCATGCATTTATGTGATTTTTGACTGAGAAGCTGTTCAAAACCTTCCAGTCATATTTATTGATTGGGGTGGTTATTAAGGAAAAAAAAACAAGAACGGGTAATGCTAGTGTGTATAGATGTTATTCTGTAATAGCTGGTGTTTCTCATTACCACCAAGTGTCAGTCAAGCCCCATAGGAATGCGTGAATGCACCGAGACTCATGAAGCATTCACTATGTTAAACACATTCAGCAGTTTTTGCTGCAAGAGGGGAGCTGCTCTTGAAGAGAAAATGGGTAGTGAATAGCTAAGCAACAGTAGTAAAGAAGTATTCAGGTCATTGGGTTATAAAGTGCTGAAATCCATCTCCCAGATACTCTGAGGGCTGTCAGCTGCACCAGTGGTGCTGCAGGGAGTCTGCCTGTTGGTCCTTTGCAAGTGGGACATTGTACTGCACCTTAGCTCAGCCGATAGCTACCAGTTTAGCAAGCCCTGCTCATCTTCTGTTATCACCCCATGTAGCATCTCTTCCATTTGAGATATTAGTTATATTAATTTTGATAATTCACTAGCATACAGAATTCATTTTAACCTTCTGATGGAAACCCAGGTTGAATTCATGTAGAAGCTGTATAAGCTTCAACTTCCATGTGTTATGTTTGTTTTCCCCCCTCTCAAAAAGTGTTGGTCTCTCACTTAATGTAGGGAGGAGGCGTAAGAAAAGTATGTATTTCCAATTTTAGCTTTAAACTTCGGGGGTTTAGGTATGTGGGAGTTTAATCGTGGAAAACTATCAATTTCTAGGAACATAGACGTTTTCTTAGAAGACTTTTATTCTGAGAAATTCCTGATACTCTGCTGAGAAAAGTACCAACAAAAATTTTAACTTGCCTTTTTTTCACGTTTCATAAACTGTAGATTTGCTTAGCCACTGCTCCCCTTCAGTTCAACTTAATGTGCTTAAAGTACCTAAAATAAATACAAACATGCATGACTAAACCAAAATGTGTAGGAATTTGTAACTTCATCTGACTTCACTAAAGCCTTGATGCAGTCCATCAAAAGCTTCATGTATCAAGATACTGATGTCAGCCATTAAATTCCTCATTTGTGTTCAAGAAGGTTTGTTTTTGTAGGGAACTGAATCATTTTCCATACTTTTATAATGATGTGTCCAGGTGAGCTGCTCTTTGGTCAGTTTATAGCTCTTCATGTTAATTGATTTCTTTTTAGTCATCTCAAGAGTTATTTACCTGTCACTGCGTTTCTTTAAGAGTCATTCTTCTAAATGTTATATCCCTTTTAAAATTTTGGTATTTGGGACATTGCCAATTGTCAGGCAGTGAAACACAGATTTATTTCCTATGTGTTACTTGGTCACATCCATCCTCCTGCCCTTGGAAAATGGGTAAGTAGATCCAAGTGTTGCCTTTTTCACTGAATTATATCAGTGCCACCAGATCATCTCAGAATAGTAGGGCTCAGGGCTATAAGCCATCTGAGGGGAAATTGTGTTTTAAACTGATTAGAACATACAAGTCTTTTTCAGAAATGTTTATAAAAATGAAATCGCTGTCTTTTTATTTTAAAAATTAAATGCCAGGAGAAGCCTTCTCTCTCAGAGGAAAAAAAACCTATCTGACCTTTTTTCCTCTATTCCCTTTACGTACGTTAAACCTTTGAGACTTTCATTGTTGTCAGTTGAAGGATAAATATTCCCCAAATCCTTATTTCTGAGGGGTGTTCATTCTGTTGCTGAGTAAATACCTTGCTTGATTCCACTCTTTATAAACACTGTGAAAGAATACGTATTCCTTCTGAAGCGCCTGGCTGTAAATCACCTATAATGGAAGCCCTCTTCTGAGCTTTTATTGCGAGGATAAACACTCTTCTAAAGTGTTTACCTGGCTTTTTCACAGCTGACTCAGTGGATCAGAGCCTTTTAATGTAGTCAGCCTGGCATGTTGTCACTAATCTCTGCAAAGCTTTTCTAATTCTCACATGATTAATAGTATAGTATGCTATTCATTGAGGAAAAAGTAAAACATTTTTTCTGTCTTGCTGCCTAATTTAGATGTTAAATTGCTAAATCCATTTACTTTCCAGGTTTAGTCTCAAAGGCAAATAATGCCAGTATTGAACTGTAAGCAATTGATGGACAGGGAAAATACCACTTAACTCCCTCTCCTTGCCTTTATCTGAAAACCAAACCAAAATCTTTTAATTTGCGGAGATTCAACAATATCATTAAACTGTTGAAAAATAATTCCCTTTCAGAATAATCCTGTCATATTGCTGAGACTAAAAAACATCCTCAAGTTGTTTGAGGGTTTTGTTGGCTTTTTGAAAGTAATACAACCTATTCTAACATACATGATTGACTCTAAGTTACTTGAGCTGGTGGCTAATTGGAGTCACCTAAATAAGGTAAAAACACACAGATAGTAAAAACATGCATGTAAAGTTGCCCCCCAAAACATGAAATGAATGCATACTGGCAAAGAAGAAACAAAAAGAGGTAGTTGAAAGTGATGGTGACTGGTGCCAGAGGTGTCATCCTTTGCTACTCATCACCAACACCTACCTCGCCATCAAGTAAGGCCAGAGAGCTCAGTTTTGTTCCTCAAAACTATTGGACTGTTCTGGGTCCGTGCTGACACACGTGGAGCTAGTTTTGACATTTTCTGTAATCACAGCCAGCTTGCTCATGATCCATATGATTAGGTCAGAGGTGAGAGAGCTGAGCAGACCAGACGTGAGAAACGTGGTTTGACTGCATTTTTCCTGGTTACTCCAAGCTTTTATCTTAGTTTCTTTCATAATTCTATTGTTATTCTGTCTTCTCTACCCATTTCTTACACCCACAGCCCAGAATTGGTAGTTCCCTGTTGCTCTTGTTCTCTCTGGTTGGCTGGATTGTCTTGCTAAGATTTAGTGAGAATACTATTCTGCTCCAGCACAAGGTTCCACATGCCCAGAAGAGTCATTCAAGGGATGCGCTTGATGCTCCCTGTCTGTTACATCCTTGCAATCAAAAGGAAAAATGAGTATAGGGAAGCATATTTGATATATAGTTATGGGCAAATTTAAGTAGCTCTTAACACTCATATCAGATTCTCATGAGCGAATGATAGCGTAGACCTGTCTGCTGTCCTGCTAAAATCACTTACTGTCGAATGTAAAATATCTACTTGTACAGTATCAGCATGTTTAGAACTACTGCTGTTTTGTAAACTGATGATAGTGATTTACTTTGTATTATTCAATTTAAAAAGAAATAGAGTTAAGCACTGGTTTAGAAATACAGCAGAGCTCTCCTATGAAATATGTATTTTCAAATCTCTCACTTGTTGTTATTGATGGTGATTCAATTCCACCATGAATAGTATTTCTAGTTTATATGCAGGACTGTTTTGGTTGAGAGCACAATGAGTGCCAGGTTCTGCAGGCTTTACTTTGGCAAGACTCATAACTTTGAACTGAGCTTTGTTCCTGCAGTCTCTTAGCACCCTGCCCTGTTGAATTAGGCCCTGGGATGCTCACTGGTCCAGTGGGAGCAGAGTTGAGATGCTTCAGCTCATTTCTGTGAGCTGTTAGATCATTCTCTGCTCCTGCTGCTGAGTCAGCAGGTTGCTGTGGAAGATGGCAGTCTTAGGAGACCACTTGTATCTCCTTTGCCTGTAAATGTTTCTTCAGTGTTTACTTCAAAACACTCTTAGCAAAATAACAGTTAGTTTTTAGATGTCAGAGGGTTAATAGTGTCAGCACAGGGCTTAAGGAGTTAAACAGACACAGATCAAAATACTTCAGTGTCTGGAGGGATGTGTTTAAATGAACACTGCAAGGTTGGCAGGCCTCCAAATTAGCAGAGTTTAAAGAATTCAAGGTACATTTAATTGGATCCTTCTAATCCCTTTTCCCTCAGAATGAGCATTTTAACAGTTTAATTCGTTTTTCAGCCCCCACACATCCCTACTCCAGTGGCCCATCTAAAATAAATACTGTGAACTATAAAAGGCCTAGACACGTTCTAGCTGAAGTCAGTGGCAACAGGATGGACTCCTAAATGCCTCACTCATTTGAATCTGATGTTTGAAATGGCAGAGGGTATCGGCTGGGGCTAGACCTTGCACCCAGCAGGTTAAACCTCTGCGTGTCTAGAAGGAGCTGCCGTTGGCATTGGCATCCCAAGGAACCAGCAGTTTAAACCTATGGCTCTGGCCAGGATTGAGGAAGGGAGCTGGGAGCAGCAGGGCTGTCAGTGATGAAGTCACAGGCCCCCCAGACTTGGGTGCAAGGGGTATCTCAGGCAGCAGGTCAGGGGAAAGGGTGCACTGCTGGTCTGCAGATGAAGGGGAAGGTGAGTGAAGACCAAGGACCAGGACACAGTTACCATCATGCTGCTACACGAAGCGAGACGAATCCTCTTTCACAGCAGCAGCACAGCAGGCGACACCTACCAGCAAAATAACTTACATAAATCAGACAGACCTATTTACTCTGCAAATAGGTTTAAGCTTTTAATATCTCTTACTTATAGAAACAGTAAGCAAAGATGCGAAGTGGTTTTTGCTTCTGCCTTTCAATAGTATCTTCCTTCACTGTTACAACTTTCTGTTTCAGGGACATTATGAAGTATTTGGGTGGTGACTGTTGTGTCGTTGCTAGCTATATTAGATGTACTCTAACCTACTTGAATGATTAGTTCTTAAGCAAGATGACTAATTAGCTGTTGTGCGATCCCCCTTCACTATCTTTAATGGCCTTTTTTCACTGTTTGCCACCTGACGTTGATTGTAACCTGTTTGGGGCAGAGAAATCCTACTTGAGGAAAACCCAAAGAGTAGCTCCACTTGACTTAACCTCGCCTTTTCAGCAAGCAGGTCAAACCAGAATTCCAGAGTTACGGTTTCCAAGAATCCAAATGGGAAACTAAACACCAGTAAAACATCAACCCTCATCCTGCACTTCCCAGGACGCATTCATACGGTTGTGAATGAAGCTCACTGGAGTTCACAGGATCTTTGGTACATCGGGCTGCCCAGTTCCTCAAAAGCAAAGGTTTAATACCCCTGTGTGTTAATAAAAGCAATCTTCAAAACTAGTCAGTTCACGTGTAAAAATAGACTTGTTGATGTATCGATTAGCCTAATATCAGAGATTATTAAAGTTGAGCTCTACAAGCACTATAAAATGTCATTATTAATTATTCTTCTATGGAAACAATTTTAAAACTCTTTCATTCTTCACACAGATACAATTGTCTCCTCCAGCTGTTGTGCTAGTTTAGACTACATTGTCACCTACCTCTTCAAGCACCTTGCTAAAGAAGGCAAGAAGACTCGAAGAGGTAGAGAGATTTCACAGGATGGACAGAGATTGCTTCATTTCATGCAGCAGAACCCAGAAGTTCTACAGCAGGTGAATTAGTAGTCTTTTCTATGGGGTGTTACTATGTTTCTGAATTTTCCTGATGTTTGTGGCACTGAACATCAGGGAATTATTGGCTATTAGTAAGAGAACAAACCTTGCTATGCTGCTATGCAGCCCTGAGTGGCTTCTGCCGGGTTCTCATGACAACCAAAGATTGAAGGTATATTTTGTCATAGTGGAAAGCATAGGCACTGCATCTGCCTGTACAGTATCTTAAAACTTGGTGCTTCATTTTTGCCCGTAAGAACGGGTGTGTGAGATCATTGATACAGCTGTATAGACAAATCGGAAAGAAAGTTCTCTCAAGTATTTTAGGATAAAGAAGATCAAATTGTGGCATTGAACCACATACTTGGTGATGAAATGTGTCCATTGAATGGCTAAATGCTGTCATGTTTGAATATTTTATTTTCAGTAGGTGACTTAGTGGGATTTTTTCTGTTAAAGGTAAATACAATAGAAATTAGATCTTCTTCTGAAAAGGAAGTGGTGGCTGTACTGCTTAGGAGAGATTTTCCCTTCCCAGCTCCATCAGGCCTATCACAGCCCAAGTACATTCCGGGGAGATCACAGTGTTCGTGGCTACGTATGTCTGTACTCACTCTGTGCCACATTCCCTTAAAATCTCATTAAACTATCTGACAGTGCATACTTACAGGAGTCTCTGGATTCCTAATGCGGTTGCAAAGATGCCGTTTCAGGAGATGCATTTCACGGGTCTGGAGGCTTTTAACAAAACCAGAAGTTATTAACAAGGTGCAAATGACAAAAATGTGTTTCCCTAATAGGTACAGTGGTGTTTGCAAAAAGCCTGGCATGCAGTCACCGCTCTTATTGTTGTCATTTATCTACTGTTCTAATTGAAGGTGAAAAGTAACTAATGGTAGCTAATATGTTCCTGGCAGTATATAGCGTATTGTGAGATTAGTGATGTTTATTATAGACATCGTTATCAGGATCCAATAATTCCACTGTCATATTGCAGATTCTTATGTTTTACTTGCCTAATAGGGGTTTTGTGGAAACTAGCACTGAAGTCAGCGTTTGGGTGCGTCGGATTCCACAGTGTTGTACCATGCGTTCAGTGACTGGAACAGAAGGGACAGGACAGCGACGTGGCCTCTGGATTGCCCTGCTTTTGTGGCAGTCTCAGTGCAATACTTTGTCTGTTAATATGCAGTAATTTTTCACTTCACAGCAAATGACTGGGTGGTGATCTGTCTTTATTAACTTCAGATTCAGTGGAATACGTTACATTTATGTGAATGCAGGCTTTCACGTACTCTTTTAAATATTAATGGCTGGTCTCCAGTAGTCAGCATAAATATGATTTGCATTAGCACTAGTCATATCATATTGAGTGCCTCTGATGTCAACTACTCAGTGTACTAATATCTGACATCATCTCCCGAGGTCACTGACAACTTTGACCTTTATTCTCATGCACAGTTTCTGTAGTCTCAGAAGCTCTTTTGAATTGATTTGAAATTTTGACTCTTCCCTTTGTGAGGCAGTAAAATTGATAATTATTCAGATGGGAACTGAGCACTGAGTGAAAAATCAATTCCGCCCGCTCTCTGCTGCGTATAAAATTACTTGTGAGTCTGCCGGACTGAACGGATGGCCAAGGTAAAAGCAGCAGGCAGGAATAGTAGAGAGGATTAGCTGGACGAAACTAATAGCCTAAAGGGATGGCTTTTGAGATGAGGGAGTGGGCCGGTTGGGGGTTATTATCAGCAATGATGGGACTCATTGATCATATGTTTACATCAGGTTTCCATTGGGTTATAAATCAGCCCTGAATAGAAACGGAACCCAAGGCCTTGCGCTTTACCAGGGGGACAGCGTATTAGATTATTCTCACTTTCACACTCAGATGAAAAGTGAGACATTGATTATTCATCGGCTGGCCATTAAACACGGGTTTTATAGATGATTTGACTATCAGGGAGGCTAATGAACAAGGTTGCTGCTTCATAACCAGCAGTTTCAGTTTTCAAGACATCTGTGTCGGTTAAGTAATGCATAACCCTATTAAAAGGAATGGGTTACAAATTGCTTAACAGTGCTGAAAAACTAGACCCTAATGACTAATTGTGCTTTGAGTTTAGAGAGGTTTGTCAGCTCTTTAAACTAAACTGATGCAACGATAACTGCAATTATTTACTAGTTAGAACAGTTCTTCCAAGTTGGATCTCTGGAAGCCGCTGGGTAATTCAACTTCCTGGCGGTGCTCTAGGTTCTGCCCCTCAGCCTGCAGCGGCTCGGCATGCCCTCAGAATAAGCAGGAACCTCCCAGGGCTGCTCCTGGCCTGGCTCTGTTGGGCAGCAGGACCTGGGGAGTGGGGCAGGACCGCAGCGGGAGGTGTGTGGGGCACAGTGCAGCTCTCAGGGCAGAGCCACCTTCCCACTCCTGACTCACCTGTCTGGGATGTGAGGACATCGTGGCAACCTGTGCGCCTGCACGCCAGCATCTGAAATGGCACAGTGTGCTCACAGATGAGGCTGTTCAGCATCTCCATGCAGTCCAGTGCCTGAGGCTTCCACCTTCTTCAGCCTCTGCAGGAGCAGAGTTGTGTGATTAAACCCTATTAACCGTTCCTCAATTTGCTTAGATATGCCCTAGGTTGATGTGACTGTGCAGAGACAGGAGCAATAGAAAATATAGCCATGATACACCTTCCTCAGTTCCAGAGCAAGCTGTGACATCCTTCCGTGATGTAGCACTGGCTGTTGTCAGCTTTGGCCAAGCTTTTTGCTTGTTCCCCTGGGCAAACAGCTTAGTCTGAGCTCAACCTGCAAACAACAGCTCCATGATGGCATCTTACAACCAAACTGAATTAACAGTACAAAGTAATTTGGGAGATATGGATAGAAAGTGGTATTAGGTTTACTACATTCAGCTGTTGCATTATGTTGTTTTATAAGCACTATAAAGGCTCCTTTTCTGTGCTGTTATGCTGGGATTGACAGGTGAAGCTGGCTTTTTATCCAGTTTATAAATGAAAGTGTAAATGTTGGTTTTAAGATGCCACCTTTACCTTCTGTTAATGCTTACCTTGCTGAATTGTACACTTTAGTTAGTTAAACTTATTGGTTCAGTTTTGATACAGCAAAGTACTATTCATGTTATTTCTTTCCAAAAATCAGTCAGTTTTGTAGTGTCTTTTTTCATCTGCAGTTCAGACAAACATTCCCAAGAGCCAGGCACAATAGGTAAAGAATCCTGCATAGCCATTGCTGAAATAATTCTGTGCTGGATATGGAAGGGGATTGAAGGTTGATTGAGTGAAAACAGGATCTCCATGACGTTTCAGGTTCAATTCCTTTCCTGGGCAGGTCACGAGAGTGTGAGGTATAAGGGTAACAAGAGAGGGAAGGTGTTGCATGGTGGTTACATTCTGTACATTGTTTCCAGGAGGATGGTGTGGGTAAAAATAAGGAGGGAGTTTGGTGAGTTTGAACATTGTACTGATGATCCACACGATGCCAGTGACAAGACACAGCTTGCAGCCCAAGCGTGGACCTCCTTCAGGCCAGTGGGTCCCTTCTAAGGGTCCAGCATTTCTGGAGGTGATGGGTGAGGAGTTCTGCAGTAGGGGGACAGTGGCAGGGATGTGGGAACTCACAGTGTGGTGAGGTGCTGGCACAGGGTGCCCAGAGAAGCTGTGCCTGCCCCATCCCTGGCAGTGTTCAAGGCCAGGTTGGACACAGGGGCTTGGAGCAAGCTGCTCTAGTGGAAGGTGTCCCTGCCCGAGGCAGGGGTTGGAACTGGAATTTAGGTTCCCTTCCAACACAAACCAGTCTGGGATTCTGTGGGGCGCTGCTGTTTATTGCTGTAGGGAGATGTGGTAGAGTACATGGGCTGGAGAGGGATCTCTGGGAAAGGAGTGTAGATGGGAAAGTATCTGCATAAACAAAGGGCTCAGAGGGCATGCGTCATGGTAAGCGTGGTAGTGCTGGAAAAGGGAGCAAGGGTGGAGTGGGCAGACCACCAGGAACAGGAGGATGTGTGCTTTAACGGTAACAGGTAAAACCTCACCAGGCTCCTTGTTGGAGCTGAGCATTTGTGACCTGGAACATCACCACATAACAAAGATGCATGAAATGAAGCAGCCCAGCAGCTCTGCGCAGCAGCTGTAAAACAGAAAGTAAAGGTGCCAGCTGCAGTGAAAAATCAAGTGGCATTACTAAAATAAAAACGTATTGTAAACCACAACTTTCCTCTTTTTTCCCCTCTTTTATGTAGTAAAATCAGTGGTTTGTTTTTCAGATAAACCTCAATGGCATATACAGCTAGTCTGGAGGTCTGTGCAGTAACTGAAATGAAAACCTGAAGAGGAGACGTGTTTATGATGCATGCTTCATGGCCTGTGCACAGGCACTTGCATGTGAGCACATCACAGAAAGAAATCTGAATTGTACTGACAGAGGGCAGTTGTGCCAGAGGCTGAGCACCTTGAGGCATGTGTGTGAGCATATGCTGAATATTAAGAGCAGATCAACCCCACAGGTGCGATTGTTCCTATACTTAAAATGAAATGTGTTTAAAGGCTGAGCTGAATCAGGACCAGAGCGCTCAGCTTTTGCCAGCTTGAGCCTTGGAAGGTTGGATACAGCAGTGAGAGGGATTTTCACTGGGACATCTGTTTGCAGCCTCTTAGCACAATTTAAAGATGTTATCCAATACTATCATAACTTTCTTTATTAATTGAAAGGAAGGGAGCTATACCAGCTGTAGCCCAAGCCAGCAGAGACTTGGGTGGCTAAGCAACAGAAAAGGCACCATATTGAGTGAGCCAAAATTCAGTCTCAAAGTCATTTATTTTAACCAGCGACAATGCGTTTGGACTCTAGTGTTTCAATTTGATTGATGGTTTAATATCATATATAATTTTTTTAATGAAGGGAACCCATTTAAATGTGTTAACATTTGCACTAGTAGTCTCGCATGTACATAACTGCATTTAATCATTACTCTGATTGTTTTTGTGGTTGTGTAATTTGTATCAGCAAAATAACTATGTCAAAGCCATCTTATCTTAATGAAAAATAGGGCTATTTCTCTTTTACATGTACTTCTCGCTGTACATGTATAAAGGCAGGAGCAGCCTCAGTCTAGAATATATTGCTCAATGTATAGCTATAACTGAGAGTGCTGTCAATTAAGAAATCAAAAAAAAATTAATGAGTTTAGTGTCTTTTCTAATTCAGCCTTGTTTAAAGCCTTGTTGTGATTCGTTGTCATGTGAATTCAGTAATTCAATTGTAAGAATTTTAATGTTAAAATACATCATCATTAGGGATGTATCTGAAAATTTCACGCTCTTAATAATGGTGCTAAATCAAATTGGGAACCTCCTCTTCATCATCCAAGCTGCGCTATAGTTTACACAAACAGTTTTGGGGGTGGAGGGAAGTTTAGTTCCGTGAAGTAACAAGTATTGTACAGAATTGGTGTATGGAAACAAAAAGCGGCTCTCGGGCTTGGAGCACGAACTGCTGGAGGTGTCAGTGTTGGATGTGCACCCCCGGGCTAGGCAGCTGGTGTATGTATGCTTTTGTTTAGCAGTTACTGGTTTATGTAGCCTTTAGGCCAGCACATGAAACAATCCTTCCTGCAGGGTCAGCTGCTGGTCAGAAGCAAAGTAAGAAAAGACTTTGCCTTAAAACGCCTCGGCCATAATTTTAGTGCAGCTGGCACCTGCTACTGGTGCGCAGCGGGAGGGTTAGGGGTCAGAGGCAGTTGTTCTAAACTCAGTGATGGCTTAAAGGGACTTGTAGATTAATCTGCTTTATTAACTTCTGTATATTAGATAACTATTGCGGTGAATGACAGTCCGTCTTTCTGAATAAGTCCCTTCACCTCTTTCTCTTTTAAATTGGCTTTTGAGTAATGAATATTAAATAGAATACATTTCAGGGTAATTAAATGAAAACATTAGGATGATGTTGTTTTACAATCGTATCTATAAGTTTCTTGTATATTTATCTTGCATTATTACTGCTCATTGCTTTTTGCTTGCAGAACAACAAGCCTAAATGTTTCAATTAAAGAAGAGGAACTGGCTGTGTTTCTCAATAACCTCGTGGCTTCTGTGCCGCATAAATATTTTCAAAAAGCAAATAAGTTTAAGGAGAAGTATAAAAATGCTTTATTCCTTGTTTACTGCGTGCAATGTAATACTTTACTTGGAAATGTTCGATTTCTGCTGGCCGTGGTTGTTTTCTATAAAACACTAAGAGGTGCTGGTTTGGGAAAGGGCAAAAAATATTGCCATTCCGTAGAATCTAACTAGCGATATGAATAGCACCAATAATTTTGTAAAGTTCACATTATAATTCAAAATCCAGTTAGAAGTGATGCTTGCAGTCTGGAAAGAAAGCAATATCTTTACAAAATGGATAGGGAAAGGTAACAATCCATTCCATGATATGCTACTGGCAGATTTGCCATGTGAGTAATGAAATTCACTCTCGGTGAACAAACCCCCTCCCTTTTCCCCATTTAAAATAAAAATCAGGTTTAACATTCTAGAATAGCAGTGGCTTACAAGGATGCTTAATTGCTGTTGGATGTGGTAGCAGTGGGCCATCGAAGCGCGTAGGGGATGAGATGATGCTTGTGGAGAGGTGAGGGGTGTGATGAGGCTGTGGTGCTCTGAGCGTACAGGAGGGTGTGTGTCAGTGTTGCAAAGGGCTGGTTCAGTGCTGAAAGCTTCCCGGTGACTGGCATAGACTACATATGTGTCCTGCTGAACCTTGGCACATTTCTGATTTTGAGGACTCTGGAATTGAACCTCAAAATCTACGCCTTTCCTAGGCTAATAAATTGGTGTTGGTTGGTTGGTTGTGCGCTCAGGGTGTCTGCTGAAATTGTGAGATGCAGAAACTTCGGTTGTTGCCTTTTTTTTCCCCTGGTGTTTGATTGTTCGGGGTTTTACTGAAACTGGGTTCTGGTGTGTTCACCTGTCTCCAGGAACCTGCACAGTTTAAAAATAAAATGCATTTCTGAAAAATATCCCAGTATCACAACAGACAGAGGAGGTTTGGGAGCACTGTTAGTTTATCTCAGCTTAGCTTAGCGTAGTTTAGGTTAGCTTAGTTTAACTTGAGCACATCCTCCTAGCGCTTGGCTGGGCCCATCAGGGTCAAGCCAGTTTAGTTCTTCAGAGAGCACCATGCGCAAAGGACTACTGCACAACATGGGACTTGACCTTTCAGCATAACCACGTTTCTGAATCCATGATTTGTTTCCCTTTAAAAAGGAAAAAGGAAAAAGAAATAAAAAAAAATTAAAAATGAAGTGTGTGCAACCATTCTTTAAAATCTCTTTAGTATGACAAGTAAAGTAATCTTCCATTGATACTTAAAAGTCCATCTGCAGAAATTCAGGCAGAATGTTAGAGAGACGCAATATCTATTGAAATGTTGAGTGTCAAACTGCCAGGGTAATGTATTTAGTATGAAATATAATATTCAGTGCATTTTGTTTTGATGACTGCATGAAATAGCCTTGTGCTCTTACCCTTTGTTGTTGTTGTGAAAGATGATATTCACTAAGAAGTGTTGGTGACTGTTCAGGACACAGTAGCAATATGCTTATTACCATCTTTATTATCTGTCTTTTACGTTTATTTGCAATAGCTTTGGTTACAGTTCAGTTCTTTAGGATAACAAGAATACTTTTAATTGTTCCACAAAAGAAATCAGAATCAATTTGTGAACAGTTTGAATACAGAAGAGGCTGGAAAACTGTCAGGCAATCGGTAATTAATTCTTGGATTAGGCTTTTTAAGTTCTGTGTTAGTATATTACTCCACTCCAGTGGAATGGAGGACATCACTTTTCTTTATGGATGATCCTTGAATAGTGTTTAGAGCCAAGCTTCTAGGTTTCTTACTCTCTGATTGCTTTCAAGGTGTGGTTTAAAAGCCCAGCCTGCCTCCCTCTCCCCACTGATTATCTCCATATCAGTGCTAAACTAAGGTAAATATGGGTAAAATGATTACCCTGGTTCTAATTTTCTCTGTACTACTGGTTACTGTTGCTGTGTGGGGGATGCCTCTGAGTCTGCTGCTGGCAGGCATCCACATGGCTTGAGCCTACGCTCAAGCTGCCTGCGAATCCCAGCTGCCTCATGGCAAGCAGCAGCGGGGCTCTGGAGAAAGAGATCTGCAGACCTCTCAGTGAGGCTGCACGGCCGGGTGGGTTGTGTGATAGGTGCTAGGTTGGACTTGACATGGAGCTGAGTGTGAGCTTAAGCCCAGCTTAAGGATTGCTCCTTGGCACGTGGGGTTTGCGTCCCTGAGGGTTGCACTGAGCACGCTTGCACACAGTGTCAGCAGGAGTCTAGTTCACATTCAGGGATAAGCACATCTCACATCTCAGGTGTGAGATCCTTGAAGTTCCTTGGATGAAGGTTTTAGAGCTGATCTGGTGCTCAGCCTTTTCCTTCATTCTGGAATATTTCTGTAGATTAAGTTTGCAATTAGCCTCAGATTGGTTTTAGACTAAATGATTTTTATTTTTCCAGTAATAGCATTTTTCGACCCTGTCTCCCCAACCCGTTTGACTGGCATTTTGGAAGGCCTTCCTGTAATAGAGGTTTTAGAAAACTAATGATGCAGCAGGCAAAGATCCCAGTTCCTGTGCTGAAATATTGGTGCAACATTGAAAATGTCCAGATGCTTTTGTACATCAACTCCCAGCAGTTGATGCAAGCGAAGGCACCAGTGAATTTCTCAGGAGCTGGAGAAGAGAAGGGTGATGGCTCACGTTTGAGGAATTTAACAAAGATGCATACTGAAAGCCCTAGTGTCAGTTAAGGGGAAGGCTAAAAGATTTAGACATAGGACCATTTACATTCCTGAAGATAGACTCTTGCTGGAAGGCATTGGTGTAGGTAAAGCTCATGTTCTCTCCTCCCAAGAGGATTAAATAATCTGTAGCCAGTCATTTGCTCAGAGGTGCTGGTAGTAGACACAGACTTTGTACTTTCTGTGCCAGCTTTCAGTAAGAGTGCTGGATGTGCAAGCAAGGGAGAGACCTCTTACCATGCACACTGGAAAAATGCCTAAGGATCTTCTTCTGAAACAGGACCTAAACCTAACTGCTTCTACACATACTGCTAAAAGCAGAGGGGAACGTGTATTACATTTCTTTAAGGTTTTAAAGAGCTCAGCCTTCTGCACCGCACCAACCTGAAGTGCAGATTACAGCAGGTTGTGCATTCTTAGTCAAAGTTCTGTCGTCTTTATAAACAGCTGTAATGCTGTAGAGTTACAGCTGCTTGTTCAGAAATGGCTGAATCTTAAATAAACATCTGAGGTTAATTTAAAATGACATACTAGGATCTGTAACTGAAAATCTCTCATTGCTACCAGCTAAGAAATGCAGATTAAGGGTTGATGTCACAATCTTAAATTATTCCAGCCTGAGGTGGAATAATCTGCTGTCTATCGGGAGGACAGATGGATAGACGAAAAGAAGCTGTGCAGATACATGAGTTTGTAAACATCTGTCAGCTACACCAGATATCCAAATACAAAATCTAGCACTTCAGGCAGCGTATGAGTATGTGACATTCAACAGAGGGTTTACATGAAATTCAGCACAGACAGAAGCAAGTCAGCACACCCTGGAAGGTAATAATTAATGAAATGTATGCCCCCCTCCTTGCAGAAAGAGGAGCTGTTCCATTCATCAGGCATTTTCAGTGTTGCTGCAGTTAACTGTTTCATTTCCAGTATTTAATGTAGCCAAGCCTTAGACTAGGCAAAATGCTCTATATGTGAGACTTACTGATTTACTGTAGGTGAGTCTATAGCAGCCATCTGGCAGCTCTTCTCCATCCCTGATGGATGCCAGCTCACTCAGGAGCATGGTCTCCCTTGGGAGAGAGGGATCCAGTTCTGATAGGTGAGACTGGACCCAAGTATTACAGTCCTTCACAGGAAAATTCAGATGCAGCTGTAATTTGAAAATACATTTGTCATATTAGAATATGCTATCAAATGAGAGGGAAGATACTAAAATTCCTGTCTGAAACATGCTAGTGCAGGCCAGAGTCTCACTATGACCACCTCATGTGCAGATATAGCTGCTGCCCATGTCCCAGCTGTGCTGCGGTTATTCCCTCTTGTAGCACAAGCATGTGCTTTCTGATCCTGCTGGCTGCTTGAAAGGTATGTCACAACTGGCTAAAGGTAGGAAAGGGTGAGGGTAAGCCTTTGCTTTGAAAAGTCCACTTTGCACTACTAAGTCTATGTTCTTGTGCTGTTAGCATACGGCAGTTTAACAAGGAAAAAATAGAACATTGCAGTAGACCAGGTGTAGTGAATATAGCAGGCACATTGAGGTGCTTGCCTTTAGAATTAAGCCATCATCCTATATGTGTCGTATGAGTATGTTCCCGTTTCTCTTTCAGATATAAAATTGGGTTTGATATAAATTAGTACAATCTTATTTTACTGTTCTTTCTGCTGGCTCATGATTTGGACCTATTTCAGGTGACTCTGCCATACTCAGCCCTTTTGCCAGTTCTGAAGACATATAGAAGGAAATGTCAAGCTCCCCGCTACCTGTAACTGTTCCTTTTTTAAATGCAGAGCCATCCTTTTTCCATCCCTTCAAAACATCAGGAGAAAAGCCTCTCCCAGCAGGACATAGCATATAACTGATAGGAATACCCTGTAAAAGATACACCTAAATCATATTTCAGTCCGTCAGCTTCAGGCATATGTTAGCCCATGGTATGCAGTGTCTCACCCACATATCTTGTCCTGACACCAGGATTGGGGTTTTTTCAGCCATTTATACCCTAATTTTTCATTAAAGGAAACAAAAAGGCCAGACCCAATTGCAAATGGGCATCTGAGATTGGGTCCCTCACAGTTTTGAGCTTCAGCTGTTGAATTGTGGCATTTTAGTTACTAATTTTTAATTATGTATAGTGGAAGTACGTATAAATAGGGTGAAATGCTGGATTCTGTGAACAGGAATCTGGAGGAATCTAGCCTGTACGGGCTTGGTCTGAGGGTGGCTGAGAAGGCTGAGAAGGGTCTCCAAAAGGAAAGGTGCTGTAATGTAGCTGGGCCCATTACTCGGTGCTGCTCCACAACTTGTTTAAAGCTCTGTGTTGGTCTCATGTAATTTCTTAATGCAGGGGGACAAGCCAAGTGATTCTTAATCTCTTACATATTGCAAATCTCAACTGATTTGCTGTTTCTGACAGTTGAATATTTTTAGTTCAGGAATTACGGGCTGGTTCTCACTTCCCATGGTAAAGGCTTGGCTTTAGTTTTCTTACTTCATCTGGAAATTTCAGCTTTGAACTTGAAAAAAAATCAATGTGAAAGTTAGGCTTTCTGGTAAAATAAATATTTTAAAACAACAGATTAAAATTTAAGGTGTTTAATAATCTTGGAGCAGCTAAATCTTCCTGGTATTATTAGTAAATGACAATCCATTTATTGATATAGGAAGAATTTGATGCTGAAAGAACTGAGAATTCCAAAGGACATTTAAATTAGTAATCACAGCTCCTAAATTAAGAGTGAACTGTCTGGAGCCGGAGCTATAAAATCCTACCGAATTTCATATGCTAAACAACAAAAAAAATCTGAATCTTTTTCAGATCGCAGTGAACAAATGAGTGTTATCACCAGCCAAGTGCTTGGTTAAAAGCTGTGCATGTTCCTGACCATTCTGAATCCTCTGTAAAGGAATACACACTGCTGTCTTTGGTGTTAATATCATGTTCTTTATGTTAACGTGTGATTAGTTGCAGCAGAATAAAATTTTCATCCCAACAAGTGGGAGAAAGAAATGAGTTATGGGACCTGCAATGATGCAAGTGCTCTCTAGTGATAACATGGAGCAGCAAAAAAAGCCTTCTTGATGGAAAGGCAGCTTCTTTTCCAGCTTCCTTTAGAAAAAAGTTTTCGTAATGAGGGTTATCTTGACCAACATTTTCCTCCTCCACCCAAGAAAGAAAGAGGTTCTGAAGGAGGAGAAGCTCTAAAGAATTAATTTATTGGAAGAACGGTTCTTTATTCTTGCCTGTTCTGTCAATAGTTCCTTTTGTAAAGAACAAATGTGTCAGGAGAAACATTATTGAACCAGATAAAGTGATGTTCTATGTTTAAGGCAAGAGAACAGAGGCAAGGTTGCTGTTTTGAACTAAGAAGAAAATAGATTATCTGTTCTGCCATCCCTTCCTTTTTGATGTCTCTTTTTTCCCCCTTGAGACCTTGTTTTCTGCCTGCATCAGCGTGAGGACTGAGCCTGCCCCAGGCAGCTGTCCCGGCTGCTGCGCTGCAGTGGGGCTTTGGCAGGATCTGAGAAGTCATCTTCCTGAAGTAAAGTGTAGCAGAATAAGGTATTTTCCACCCAGAAACCAAAACCGCATATTTGTGATCAGTTCCACTTCTGGGCTCTGTGCTTTGTGTTGCCATTGGGTTGGTTTGCGATCTCCAATTAGATGGTGAGACTTCTAGGAAAGGTGGAGCAAGGAGGGTGTCCCATAGCATGAGTTTCCCTCTCACACCTGCATGCTAAATACGTTTAAGCCACCTGAACCAGCTTCTGGGGGAACCTGCTACAAGGGACTGCAGGTCTCTAGCAACAGCAAGGTTGGGTGATGGCTGGAAGGTGCTGGGGAAGCTGAGGGGTGCCCCAAGCTCAGCCTCTGTTTCAGTGGCTTTGCAGACAAACTTTGTCTTCAGTCAGCCCTTCTATAAAATGCAGTGGCAAAGCTGATGTATCTCAGTGCACACTTTGAAGCTAACTAACATCTGGGAAACGCTCTGCAGTTCTCAAAAGAAATGAAAGAAAAAATGCAGGCTTGCTCATGTACCTGGATCCAGCTGGTGGCCTGGGAGCAAGCAGGGTTGCTCTGGGGCAGCAGTGCATCCATCTCCTTGTTTGTACATATCACTGGGCAAGATCTCCTCTTAAGAAAATCATGGTTATCATTTCTGTACATGTTGCCATCATAAATACAAATTCATGTAACTGTGCATCAGCAAACAGGTGACACATTATTTCAGAGCCTTCTGCAGAAACTAAAAAGAGTTGCAGTTCCTTCATGACCTGAACAACTTGGGAGAGCAACAAAAATGCACATATATCCTAGAATTGTAGAATCCCAGCCTGGTCTGGGTCAAAAGGTACCTTAAAGCTCACCCAGTTCCAACCTTCCACTAGAGCAGCTTGCTCCAAGCCCCATCCACCCTCAGGGGTTGTTTGATAAAGCTGGAGTTTGAAGAGGTGAAACTTTCCCTGTGGATCAGTTGTGAGCTTGTCCCTGAGCATGCCCTTTTTCAATGAAGCATCACTCTGAAAGTCTCTCACAGCACTTCCTCTAAGAAATATGGTTATGTCAGACGTGGTGCTCTGACTAAATCACAGCTCGAGTGAGTTTGTTGAATTACTTTTAATAATGCTTCTGTCCTAATAGCCAGCTTTGTTACAAGCTACGGAAATTAAAACCTGGCAATATTTAAATTATAGGAAATTTAAATTATTCTTCATGTTCGGTAATCGAGCCCCTGTTACTGCTCCTGCAGAGGTTTTTGAGATGTTTGCATTGGTTCCAAGGCCGTACAGAATTGGTTTTGTCCTGTGAGTAATGGAAAATAGTTTGTCTGATCTATAAACTGTGAAGTCAGGTGAAGAATTGGCTGTTCCCACGCCAGACCACATGTTCCTAACCTGAAAGCTCAAATGATTTGTGGGTATCTCTGTTCCAGGTGATTTGTAGTGCTAGGATTCATCTTTTTCATTTAGTGAAACATGCTGTTTGACTTCGCCTTGGTCAGTTATTACAGGCTAGTTTGCAGTGTGGCAGCTCTCTGGAGACCCTGCTCATAGCTACTCATTGGCCTAGAAGAAAGGATTTAATGATTTTCTACTTCCTCTATGTTTGGTTTTAGGGTGCAGATATTTTATAAATGTGAGTCAAACTATTTACTGGTGACACTTTACAAATTTTCACTCTGTTTAATCTCTGAGTAATGATTTTAGGTTCATATATGTTGCGGCCTTTGGCATTTTGGACTAATGTATCTCAAGGATATCTTAGAGCATTTTATCTTTAAATGGATTCTGTAGTTATTTTGTGATTTCTTTGTCTGAAAGTTATGCCAATCCCTTAAATAAAGTCCTGCCCTTCCTAGCTTACACACACCGGAGGTGTAGAGGCCTCAGAGGGAGCATACTCCTTGTGGCATTAGCTGAAGGCTCTGGTGACATGCCAGCCAAAGAGCAAAGTGAATTATATAGCTTCTCTTTGGGTGCCAATAGAACTTAATTGTATTAGATGATAAATCTCAGTGCTTTATAAAGTTGGAGTGGCTTTATCCCTTCTATAGAGCTCTGTAAAGTCAGTCACAGAAGTAAAGTAAAATGTCTAAAATCAGAGACTGGATTTGTAACTGTGACAGAAATGGTGTAGATTTATAGACTTCTTGCTGTAATCATGACTGCCTTCATCAAAATGGAGAGTGTTCCCTTCAAATTCCTTGCAGTGTCACACACAAAGAAAGGTGGATGTGTTGTGAGAAAACCGGAATCTTGAAGACCAACTAGGGATTAATCTGAAATTAATACAGATTACTGGTTGCACACGTATTGCTCTCCTAGAAGTAGTGTGACAGAGAGGCAAATCCCTGTGGTAAAGTCAAAGCCTGTACCTTAAATTAATTGAGCTCTAAACTTCAATTCATATTTGTTTAAACTTCAACTTTGGAGCTGAGCTTTGATACGAGTTGCCTTTAACTTTCTTTACCTGGTGGATTTGGTTATGGAAAGATTTGTTTGGAAGAGTAACTTTTATAAAACCATGCTCATACATGAAATCTCAGTGATTTCAGTATGGTTCATAAACGTTCCATTAATTTTTCCTTCTGATCACATCACACAGTGTAACAACAGTATCCATATTCATGTAAAGTGTGCGTGTTTTCTTTCAGATGATGTCCATCCTAATGAACACCATCATTTTTGAAGACTGCAGAAATCAATGGTCTGTGTCAAGACCGCTGCTTGGACTTATACTTCTCAATGAGAAAGTGAGTATTTAAGAAATGCCACCGGATTAACTCTTCATGTGCCCAAACAGTTGAAGTAATTATTGCATATAGAACAAAGCTGCCTGTTGCCCTGATTCAGATCCCCCATCTCTTTCCTTGGGATCTTGCTCCATTATGCTGACAATAGGAGTGAAGAGCAGGGTTCAGCTCATGTACTAAGTATTTCCCAGGTTAGTTCACAGAGCCTGAGTGGCTTCATTTTGATGAAGAATCCTCTCAGACCTCTACCCCAACTTTCACACCCAAGCTTAGATCATGCAAGTACGTCATTAACCTTTCTGTAATAAATGTTACATCTCCACTTATCCAGAATTAAGCAGGAATAGGAGCTGTGCAAGCTCATCGGGCTTTTAGGTAGAAATCTGAAACAAGAACACCGTGGAAATCACATCAGAAAAATTGCTTCCTAGAGAAAGAGTTAACCAATTTCTTTTTCTGAAAGGTTTCACAGGAGCAGCCAGCTTTGGGGGGTATTATCTGAGTGCTTACACTTAAGTACTCGCATTGATTGCAATTTGGAGTATATGCATCTGTGGCAGATTCTGTAAACCAGGAAATACTCTGCAATTTGCCCTTTCAATAAAATCTGAAGCTATGAATTTGGATATACCCATCATGTTTCCCTGGTGACTTAATAGAGACGATAGTGTCTGAAATGGAAACCATCTGAGTAAATGAATGCGAGTTGATCCAAATGTGTGCATTTTTTTATGGCAAGGCATTGTCTGTGAAGAACCTGACCTGTTGTATGCACCATACTTCAGAGCCAGCTCTAACTTTATTCTGAATTGCCTTATCTCTGGGGCAGTCACAAGCCTCAGTGTATTACTGCTTTGGAGAATGAATTGTCTATACAATAAGAGGGCGCTGGAAGAAAATAAGACACTAAGATTAGCAGCAACCGCATACATTAAAATTCAGACTGAAATCCCAGCTATGGAAGGAAACTAATAGAAGAAGAAAATATATCAAGAAGGGAAGCGCTGTCTCATCATTCACCTGTGCTGAAGGATCCAATTTTAGCCATATCCAACAGCACTGTCATTCATCTTCTTGGTGTGTTATTGTGATTTAAATCCAAGCTCTATAAGAGAGAGCAGTTCTTTTAAAATGATTGAGAGGGAATAAGGGCAAATTCAGTGTTTAGGAAAACTTTATGACATCACAATATTATACTTTACAGATGGAAGCAATATTTCCTACTTTGGAAGGAAAACTAATCATTTTCTATCTGCTCTGAGTCACTGCATCATTATAAAAGTGGGAAATAAGTAGTTTTGTGCATTCCCAATCTTGTTCAAGACGACACTTTTGTTTATATAATGCTTCTGATTTATAGCGTGTAAGTATTAGCCTGACTACATATTAATTATGTGGTTTTGATGCTTCAGTATAAGAAGAAATTAAATATTTCACTTGAAGATAAAACCATGGAGCTGTAAATCATAAGGAATAAATTTGTGACTGGCGGAATATTCTTTTTACTGAAATTAGACTAGTTCTAATGATTATGTGTTTCGCTTAGCAGACATGGATATGTACAAGTACCTTTACTTATGAACAAGTCTTACAATTCTTCTGGAAGGGTGGAGAACAGGAAATAGAATTTACAATATTTGTATTGCCCCTTTTATATCAAGGTTATTTATTTCATGTTCAGAAAAAGTAGGACACGTACGTACTTATATATGGCAGTAAAAGTCATCTTTTCTTGGCTCATTTCAGTGCACAGCTGGTTCATGTATTGGAAATGGGTTCCTTTATTTCAGGTAGGGTCTCTGTCTCTGCAGTTCCTGAGGTAGCAAACATACGTTTACCATGTTTTACTGCTTGTTCTCTTCCTCTTTTGTGTTAATGAGATCTTCTTTGCCTGTAATTCATCTCGAAGGGAAGGCATCGAGTTTACTTGGGGACACAGAAAGACTGGGATTTATACTCTTAGCTTGTGCTACTAGGGATAATTATGCCAAAATGGGAATCATACTCAAGAGTCCAATGTAAAACAATGCTAAACCTTTTGAGACAGCACCAGCTTAATATGAAATGGGATGGCTGCGCATGGCTCCTGACATTGTTTCTGCACTGAAGTGCAGCAGCAAGTTTAAATCCTAAGTGCCACAAGAGGTTGGCACAAAAACTCTCTGCATCCAGTAATGTAGCAACCATGTCTCCTCCTTGCTGTTGTCCTTCAACCAAAGAACACAACCATTCAAGTGTACAGGCAAAAGTGATGTTACTGCAGAGAAGCCCTAGAAACCCCAGGGCTCAGAACAGCTCCCCAGTGTTGAAACGGTGATATCGTGGGATGCTGTAGTCATTAATGGTAGGCAGAAATTGATGTTAATACTTTCATTTATTAGGTTGAATGAAGTTGTTCTTGGAATGCCTGTTCTCTAAAAACAACTTGCAGACACTGGGCAAGGTCTCGGGCTTATGGCCTTCTCTACACTGAACTCTGCATTTGTCACCTTGAGACAGGGCTTTTGGGAATGTGCTTATTGCAGGCAGATATTTCATCTTTTACACCAGCCCCCAGGTGATTTTCAGTTTTGAGTTCCTAAGTAGTTTGGGACCCAGCTATTTGATCAGCTGCTGCCTTCACTTCCAGTACTGTTGCAGTGGTCAGCAAAGATGCATAACACAGGATGTTTCTGGTTTGAAAGGAACTGGTTTGAGGGCAAGTCATTTGCCAAGCAGACATTAAAGCAAACACTTCCTATAATCCTGCTGAGTTGTCAGGGCTTAGTGTTATGGTTTTACTCCACTTTCTTTTGTTATCCCATACTGTTTTGTGTGTACAGGAGAGCTGTAATTTTGATGGAAAAGACGTGTGTTTGATTTGAGATTTGTTTAAGATTTAACCCTGTTAAAGGTTTTAGAAGAATCTGACAAACTAATCCCAGGCTGTTGTGCTTTCTGACACTCTGTGACACACTCAAGTTACGTTAACATCAAATGGATACTAAATTTTGCATACAAAAACCTGATTTTCAGCCTACTTTTAACAAGCTATCTTGTTACACACCTGAAATTTGGGGATTACCGGCAATATTCCTCTTGACTGCAATATCAGACTGCTCAGAAACTTTGCCAGGTACTTGGGCACAGCTTCATCAGAATGGTTCATTCTCCTCTGAATAATTGTCTGTATCAGTGCTTATACCATGGATGTGCTTACGCCCAAGGCCATAAGACTTTGACTGACACAGCCAATATAATAAAGACTAAACAGGATTATATGACTTGCTTGGCTGTAGTAGTGGGGTAGTGGATAACACTAGAGGTCCCCTCCTGCTCCGTATTTCTAGCCTAAACCAAAATTTTCCTGAGGTGATAAAAAGTTCTATTTTAACTGTCTATAGATCTGCCAGAATGTGATGGGAATAGTAATATAAAAAAGTCATATAGATTACTTAGCTGCTAAAGAAATGAAGGTGAGTCTGCCTTGTCACAGCACTGAAGCAATTAGAGCCCGCAGCAAAGTGTACAAATTTGCACCATTCTGAAAGACTTGAAAAGTGGTCAAGGATGTTTCTGCCACCTCTCTTAGGTGGCTTTCTGTGCTGGAACTGGTTAGGTGGCCAACACCAACTGGAAAATTGGCATGTCACCCAGTACCACTGAACTCCAGTCATGATTCACTGCTGGTGCAGTCCAGGAAGGCAGCATCTGAAACCCAGTGCAGATGGAGCTCTGTGTGCTGCCTGCCAGACTCCTCTCCTAGAGGGCAATATAGGAAGCACTTGCTCAAGAGTGCTCCAGGTGTAGGTGAGTAACTCTGGGTTTAAATTTCCAAATCTCATTTTTAATAGTCTCTGCTTTGCTATCGCAGTACTTCAGTGAGCTGAGAGCAACCTTGGTAACCAGCCAGCCTGACAGCAAACGGGAAGTCCTTGACCAGTGCTTCAGGAATCTAATGGAAGGAGTTGAGCAAAACCTTTTGGTAAAGAACAGAGACAGGTAAGTAAATTGGAAAAAATAAAAGACAAATGGAAAATTTAACTGGGAAAAAATATAGGAAGTATTCCAGGTAGCCATAAAGTGCAGTTGCTTTTGAAAGAGGCATAATACCCTATCAGAGAATTCATCCCTAGACTTCATAGTTAGAGCCTGAACGTTTGATAATTATGAATTTTCTTGGTCAAAAATGTATTTCCTAATGTAATCCAAAAGTCAGAGTTTGCCAGGCTGCAGCTGCTACTTTTTCACTTGGGAACAAGCTGCCTCATTTCAGCAGGTGAGCCTCAGAGCTTCCTTTTTCCAACCTTAAACCCCTCTGATAAAACACTTGCTTCAGCCTCTGTCGGTGCTGCTGCTCTGACATGGTTTTTTCTTGCTGCTGTTAGGGTCAGGCAACTGCCTGTGGAGTGGCAAGATGAGAAAGGATCCAGTGGGGCCACTTACTCATGTACATAAATGAGGCAAGGAATTCTGTAATACTTTTTCAACATGAATTACAAATCCACCCAATCTTGCCCTCATTTGAAAAACAGAATAGAAAACTTCATGAAGGCAGGGGCAAGGTTTTCTGCATTTAATGTTCACACTAACATTTTATTCCCAGCTAGCTGTGTTTTCTCTTCATGTGCATTATTCAACCAAAGCAAACCTTGAAAGTATAGAGACACAAAATCCAGGTTGTGGAGCTTCCTGGGAAGCGTGAAAGAACCTGGAAAGGGGCTTGGAGAGAAGTTATGGCTAAAACCATTTAGTGGTTTTATTTCTCTGACTTCTTCCATTTGTTGGTGTGCAAATTGTGTTGAACTTGTTTAATTCTCAAATAGTTTTGCATTAATTGTGGTCTCCACATTTTTATTTCATTTTCTTACTCAATTCTGGTACTAAGGGTGCAAGTTCCTTATGGCCTGAGTGTGGATGGTGCCAGAGACAGGGGAATTTGGAAGCAAAGCCAGAGAAACACAGATCATATCTATGGCACTAATGAATCAGACAGACTTTGTGTGTAACTTGTGTTCTGGATCAGCAGAAAACCTGGGGAAATGGCAGAGAGCCACCGGGAAGGAGGAGAATGCCTGTTAAAACAAAGGAAAACTGAGCTGCCCGTGGCAGGCTGTAGGATGTAGTCTGACCTTAGAGCTGTAAATGCCGAGGGGATTCATTTGACTTGACAGTGCTTCAGGATTTAAAAATTAAAAACTGAGTAAAACTCATTCTTGTAACTAGTTTCTTAGTTCCATAACTATTTATATTTCTTGAAGGCAAGGAGTCCTTAAGATAACACTGTTTTCTGAGAAAAACAGAAATGATGTGAATTTTCTCTGAGCTGCCCTATTCTGGGAACTGCAGGTGTGAAGGACAGGGAAGAGCTTCTGCCTAAGAGCTCATCTCAGTCTCCCCTCTGGCAGGTTAAAGCCATTCCCCTTGGCCTGTCCCTACAGGCCCTTGTCCAAAGGCCCTCTCCAGATTTCTTGTCAGGCCCTTTAGGCACTGGAGCTGCTCTAAGGTCTCCCCAGAGCCTTCTCCAGGCTGAACAGGCTGAATCCAGCTCCCTGTGCTCTCCCTGTTCATGGCATGGACAGAGGCTTCCATCTCTTGGGCTGCCAGCACATATTAGATTTGGCAAATGCTAGATTCAAATATCCATGGATTGAAAGGGGATTTTCACGTCGAAGCACTGTGGAGTCCTCTCACATAGGCAGTGGTGCGGAAGCTCTCGGAGAGCTTTTGTGGGAGCGCAGGCAGGGAGGAATGGGTGCAGGTGTTGGGGGATAGGCATGATTCAGTCGAACAAGCAGCTCGTCTGTCTCAGTAGCATCCGCCTGTCTAACTTGGGAAGACTCTTAAGCCATCACTTCCCCAGCAAGCAGCATGAGTTAATATGATGGCTTTTCTGTTTTCAGCTGTTGATTTGTAATCCTGCTCAGATCTATCCTGTGGAACAGGAGGCTTCTTTTAACTGTGATTGTTTAAAATTGAGCAGAAATCAATTTCCATTAGTAAGGAAATAAGCACAAACATAAAAAAATTATGAATAGAATAAAGAATAAACTCCTGATGGCATCCTGTATTTCCACAGCATGCCCCAGTTTACCACAGTGCCAGATGTACCCATCCACTGCAGTGCAGTGGAGGCAGGCAGGAAGGGTTATTACCCTGGTCCTGCACAGAGACCTTTGCTGAGATCCCATCAGTTTTCCTAGCACCTGTCCAAAGAGTCCTCTGCAGGAAGGAGCCCTAAGGAGCTTTTCTAGGGAAGCTAGCAAAGTCTGACGCAATTAAAGCAAATAGCACTGAGGCAACAAACAAAAGAACATTTGAAAAGCCCTAAATGCAGGGTGTGATACATGTCTGGCATTGCGAATCTTGTTTTGGTGTGGGTTTGGGTTGGTTTGGGTTCTTCAAATGCATACATGAGATGTGATGAATGGCAGTTAAACTCTTTGTTTGGGGTACGGATAGGCCAAGGGAGTAGATCAGATTTGGGCTGTCACACAAGCTGAGTCAGAGCTGACACTCAGTCCTGGATGTGATGGCCACCTGACAGACTTCACGTCCTGCACCTTGCCGCTTGCTTTCTGTGCCAGATGGGTGATGGTACCGCGTTTCACTGAGACACAGGTTGAACTCTGACACCACTCACGAGGGAGGAAGGTAGGTGGAGAAAGCCAGGCCTTGACGGCCATCTGGACGTATCCCAAAGAGACCATTGCTGGAGCTTTGAGAGAAGGGACATGTTCCAAGTCACGGGAGATGGAAAGGTTTCTTGTTGCATTGATTTCCCAGCTGACTTTTAAAATGTTCCACATCTTCACATGTGGTAGGCTGAGTTTCTGATACTGCCCATACGTGTTTACGTGCTCATTTGTATTTGATAGGACTGGTTTTGAGGGCACCCGGTGATTCTGTTCGTGAGTTTTCCTCTGTTTTCCTTCTCATTTCAAATTTCCATTATTGTTTTTCTTCTTAGGTTTTTGAAATAAATCTCTCACAGTATCCGGTCTCCTTTAATCAAACATTTGGCTTTTCCTCTTCCCAGGTTCACTCAGAATATGTCAATCTTTCGCAGAGACGTGGCTGAAGCTCTGCGCAATGAAGGGGCCTCGGATCCCGTTACTTTAGATATGATGAGTTAACAGTGACTGTGGGACCAGAGCACTGACTAACAAACCAGCCCTGAACGTTTGGGGACCCACTTACATTGTTAAGATAGATTTTTGACCCTTGTGAAAACTATTTTTTTAAGATATCTTCTGCCTTTTTGTATCTCTGGCCTAAATGTAAGGCTTTATAACAGTGAAAATGATGGAAAATCTGAGTTTGAAGGATGTTTTCAGCCTTTCTTATCAAAATTTATTATCCTGTTATTTTATCTTTATGGAACAGTGTAGAAACAGTACTTAACCAAAGAACAAAATAAATATGCATTCCTTCTAAACTTGTATCAGTTAGTGATTCTCAGCTCTACACATAATAGTAAATAATATCTCATCAGTTAAGAACTCCCCAGCTCACCCTGAGGTCGTATCTGTTTGAACATGAGATGAAAGCCAATGTGAATTTTATATGACAGCTTCCTGAAATAATAAAATCCACTATTTTTTTACAAAGTGTTATATATTTCTTTTCAGCACAGTTAATGACAATGTGGACAACAATGTAGAAGGCTAAAAATGAGCATTTAAAGCTTAATGTGTAGCAAGAAAACTGAGAATGTAAGCACAGAAGAAAATAAAGTTGTTAAAACACTGTTTAAAAAGAACAAAACCTATCCACCAGTACAAAAAAAGCAAGCAAATAGTTACAGAGGCTTACAGCCCATGTATAAGCAGCATGTGGCGCAATGAAGATGAATTTGTGCGTCTGAAACAGCAACTTCAGCAACTTTGTCTCCACCTCTCAGGGGACGGTAAGTGCAGCATCTACCAGAACAAGATTGCTCACACTGGAACTCACGATCCTGGGCTGTGGGAACCATCAGCGTGGTCCATGGTGGGCAGGAGGCACCACGTGAGCTGCAGAAACACCCAAGTGAATTGAAGCGAGATCTACCAAAAACCTGAACTATTTAAGCAGGAAGTTCAGGTAGTAGCAAAGCTGTTTGGTGCCATTACAGACGCTTGGGATTGGGTTTGATTTGGCTTGGGGTTTTATTACTATTTTTTCTTATGTAACTAACTGATTTAATGTGTTTTTCATGCTTACCCTTGTGCATTTAGTAATATTTCCCCACTGTTTAGATAAGAATGGGGATTTTTAATGGTGGTCAGCAGGGAGGAAAGGTTCATACCAGTATTTCTTACTGATGCCTTCCCATTTTTTTCTTTGCAACTGTTCTTTCCCTGCACATTTTGAAGTTGGAGGACCTAAATCTGAAAAGAAATAATACTGTTGGGCAGTTTCCTGTGTACTTTTAAGCTCAGCTGGAGAAAGTATTTACTCTGCAGCCAGAGGCTCTGATTGCCAACAGAAAATAGTCAATTGAGGTTACTCAAAAGCTGCAGATTTGGGGTGTCCCTACATGCAGCCTGGTGCTGTGTGCCGAGCTTTGGAAACTGCAGGCAGTGGGTGATCCTTATCAGCACATGGAGCACGTACGGATTAGTGTGGTCATTAACTTTCCATTTTGAGCCTTAAAGGAAACCGGGATCTGTGCTGCCAAATGGGATTTTAAAAGCTGCAGACCCCATCTCAGCAACGTGTGTGGAGGTCTCAGGGTGAGCTGGGACTTGGGGAAGGATTTCTCCATGCCCCTCGTCCATGGTGCCTCCATGATGCTGCATCCCTAATGGCAGTTCTGATGGAGAAGCCCTCACGTAGCCCCGCAGCTCTGCGTGTTGGTGTCGCAGGCTCAGATGAAAGCTGATGGGTTCTGTGACTCCACTTTCTTTGCCCATCAATGGAAATAAGTAGTGGGTGCACACCGTGAGTGTGTGCTCGCACACCAGCCCGTTTCCTGTTGAAATCTGAGCTGAAGTTTGGCATACTGTAAAGGAGGAACCTGTGTCCCCATAACTTGGCACTGAGACTTTAATACTTAATAACTTGCTTTCATAGTTAATAACTTGGTTTAATACATGGCTGCAGACTCCCCGGAGCACTCAAGTACGTTTCTGAAAATTCCCCTTTAACACATCCCTTGTTACAACTTACAAGTGAGATCCTAAAGAGCATCTTCTAAACTGGTCAAGCTCAAGACACGTGTTTGAACAGCATTTCAACCTTGGTTAACGATTGACAACAGGAACTTGCTTGGAGTAGCTGGTGGTACAAATACACTTGCTTTTAGGTTAGGAAATGGATAGTATAGCAAATAGTGTGGTTTATGGCTCCAGATTCTTTGTTGAGAGTCTTTACTGTCAGCTTTAGAAAAGGGCGCTGTCGAAGTGGGTACAGCCCAGAATTGCCTAGTGTTTACAGAGCACGTGTAATGCCTCGTGTGCATTTTATAAGGACAGAAGTGCCTTTAGAGGGGATGGAATTTTCTTTCTGCTTTCAAGAAAAAAAAGAAAAAGGTGGAAACAAGGGAATGGGAATGTCAGGAAGGAGACACCTCTCAGACCTGGAGTGCTGTCATCGCGGGAATCTGATGGGAGCCTTGAACAATACAGTCTATTGGAAGGTGTCCCTGCCCATGGCAGGGGTTGGAACTGGATGAGCTTCAAGGTCCCTTCAACCCAAACCAGTCTGGCATTGTGACGCTAAACCAGCTCTGATTCTCCCCAAAATGTGTTTTATATCATCACAGTGAAAAGCACCAGCTGCTGAATCCCAGGTAAGTGTCTGCCCACCTGCAGGAAAGAGCAAACCCCCCCCAGAGCAGCCTTCACCCCTGCACTGGAGCAGGCAAAGGCAGCCTGCTCAGTTTTATTACCCTGCCCTGCCTGCATAAGGAGGCTTTGAACCAAGTCAGCCCCGGTATATGCACACCTTACAGAACAATCCTTAGACTTGTTAATGTTTTATTGTAGCGCGAGTTCATGATGACAGCAAACCTTTCAAACTGCAGAGGGATAACACGCTTCCTTGCCGTATTAAAAAATAATGTTAGTGTAGATTTTATGTCCCGTAGTTTAGGCTGCTGTTAAAGGGCGCTTCTTTGACAATATTCTTCTTGAGGTTTACAGAAAGCATAATAAAATATGTAAGTTACATTTCTACAAACAAAAGCCATAACATAAGTTATTTATAAGTGTGAGATCCAAACAGTATCACGATAAATAAACCTTAATGGATACCTGTGGCATCCATCCTAATGTAATTTGCCCAACAAAAGTCATATTTAATAGAAAAACCTGGCAGCAGCTGCCTGTTGGTGTATAAAATAAGAATGCAAGAGAGAAGGAAGCTGTGTGGGAACACCGGCTGTTTTACCGGCTTTAGCCTCAGCCCTGTGCTACGTCCCAGCCTTCTCCTCCTACCTGAGGCTGGTGCTGCTGCTCGGGGAGACCAGATGTCTGCATCGTGCAGGGTTTGTCCCCGGTACCAGGACATTCCCTGTCGGCTTCACTGCAGCCTGAGTTTATCAGAGCTGGCAGAAAGAAATTGAGCCCCATCTGCCCGTCATCCTCAGCTCTCTTCCGTTTGAGCTGTGGTTCCTTCCCCTGTACCTTCCCCATCTCATCTCGTCTCGGGCATTCATGGACCAGTGCATAGATTTTGAACTAAAACGAAGTTCTGGCTTTTTTAATACGATGATTAAGGTTACCAGCCCCATAAAGATGTGCTTTGAAATGTGAATTGAAACCACGAAGCACGTTCATCCTCCCGGGCTGCAGCCACCTTTAACTGCGCTCTGTGAGAGGGTTTAACTGTTTCCCTGCACCGAGGTTTTACCACCAGTCAGCCTCCATTCACTTGAGCTCCTCCGCGCAGGGGAGGGACAAGGGGACTACACTTGTGCTGATGGGGAAGGGGCTGATGAGGGCAGCCCTCAGCCCCCCCAGCCTGCCTGCATGGATGGAGCTCTGCTCCTGCAGCCAGGACGGGTGCAGCCCTCCCGAGCTCACAGGGAAGGGCAGGGCAGGGCAGGGCGGCCCTTAGAGCGCTCCGCACCCGAGCTCTGCCTCGGCAAAGGCGGCCCTGCTGTAGCCCCTGCGGGCTGACGGGACCCAGCACCTGCTCTGCAAGCACCAAGAGCCGGGTGCGGGCCACGAGAGCACGGCCACAGGCACCCCGGGGGCCTTCCCATCCCCAGGGTGTGCAGCGAGGCCGCTGCGGGGCCCCGGGGGCTGTTGGCGCCCACGAGGAGGACTCTGCAGGACAAGGCACAAGGGTAAAGACCACATCACCCTCCTGTGTGCCCCTGCCCAGGCGTCCCCTCGGGTGGGTGCAGGCAGAGCTCAGGCAGCAGCTTGCTGCGCCCGAGCTGCTTTTGACTCTCCCCTCGTCCTTCCCCTTCCCATGCCCAGCTGCAGAGCACCCGTGTCCCTCTCCAGCCTGAACCCCAGTATCGCCCTGCCAGGCCTGCAGGGATGCTGCTTCCAGAGCCACGGATGAAGAACAACTTTTTTTTGTCGCCTGTGGTGCTGGCTTCCACACGAATTGTCTGTAATCAGTGATGTGCTAAACACCCAAAAGCGTGCCGGGTTTGTGCAGCAATATCCATCTAGAACAGGCTGTGGAGAGCAGGCCTTGCTCATTCTGAGATCTGCTGCCAAAGCCAGGAGCTAAAGCAGAAGCATCTCAGCGTCTGCTGCTACTTTCTCATGCGGCAAGGTACCGCTGTTCCTGTCACCCTATGGGAACAGACAAAACCTGAAGCAACAGGCGATGCCTTTAGGGGACGGCGGGTGCCTCCTGCTGCCCTGTGCTGGGCTCTGGCACCAGCCTCAGGCTCACATGGCTCCTCAGTTGCCCGGCATTAGAGACCAGCTCCCAGCATGTGAGCTCCTGCATGTTAAAGGGGGGTCTGAGGACCACAAAGGGGTCTGAGACGTGAGCACTGACATCGCCTTTAGCGTCCTGTTAAAGAAAAGGGATTTGTTTGTGGCAGTGCCACCACCAGTGAGGAAGCACAAAGATGCAGCTGGGGACAGGAGCTGGAGGTCAGACACTCATCAAACCCCTCTTCCTCTAAGCACTGGCTTCCAGCTGCAGGCCGTACCTCTGGTGAGGGTCGCTGTGACCATTGCAGGTCCCAGGCCCTGAAGGAAGGAGACTTTGGAGAAGTTGGAGCCTCTGGACCCCCGGCCCTGCAGGACAGTGTGCGAGGGGCACAGCCCAGGATGTGCGCAGCAGAGTGCTGGGGAAGAGGCAGTGTGAGAGGAGCTGAAGTGCAGAAGCGGCTGAACAGATGTACGGGGCTGGGTATTGCTCTGTGGAGCTCCTCGAGGCGGTACGAGGACCATAAAGCACATGCTCAGCATTTCAGGTGCGATCAAGCCCTTTATAACGACCTGGGCTCACTGAAGACCCTGAGCCTGTGTTCCCATTGCGTTGTTGCAGGTTGATTTGCTGCTACTGTCCCACAGGATGAGCTCTGCAGGTACTGCAGCCCTGGGGACTGTGGGGGCACCTTCTGGGTACCAGCATAAGGGGCCGGGTGCCCACAGCACTTGCACCTCTCTCCCTGCAGCTGTGTCAGCAGCTGCAGGCTCGGTGGCTGTTCCAAGTGAAGGGCTCCCAAGCTCGGGTATGGTTTCTCCTCTCCAGCCGGGCGCAGCATCGCAGCCCGTGTGCGAGCACCGCTCCGGACGGGGGGGGGGCTTTCGCAGCCCCTTGACCCCCTCCATCAGCTGCTGGAGCCCGACCAGCAGCACCGTGTGCACCCGAACGGGCCGCCCAGCCCCTGAGTTCCCTGCTTGGAGCATCCCTCACGCTGCGGCCCCTGCGCTCGGGCGGCTGCGCCAGGCAGCTCGGGAGGGACTGCGCAGTAATGCACCATCAATTAACGGCCCATTAGTATAAAAGGCTGGCTACCGCTTTGGAGAGGCTGGAGGAGCTCTGCAGTGTTTTCTCTTGGTCTCGTTCCCAGCCCGGTCCCTGTCCCTCTCACCTTCGAAGCAAAATGCCTCATTTGAAAAATAATTAATGATAAACATAAAAAAAACCAAGGCTGTAATGGATCAATTGGTCCACGCCAGATTTTGACAGTAAACGTTTAACAGAGGCTACTTTACAGCAGTGCAGCACAGAGGGAGGCTGTGTGTGCCAGTCAGGGTGTGCATCCTGCCTGGCCCGTGGGTCTGAGCCATTCCCGGGGGCCTCTGTGCGGTGCCGGGACTGGCTCGGGTGGCAGGGGACCCTCTCAGGGTGCAGCCAGATTCAAATCTCTGGGCTGCTCTGGGTCCCTGTTGTGCCAGCTGTCGCTGCCCCAGGGTAGCAGGAGGATGACGGGGCAGGAGCGATGCTCGAGACCGCTATGGGGAATGGCCCTTCTTGAGGCTCCAGCTGCTCAGTGCTGGGTCTGGTCCCAGCGGGGACCCCTTGTCCCTGCTCCCATGTAGTGTGCTCGTCCTTGGAGAATCTCCAGAGACTTTGGATGGGAAGGAGCTGAAGCCCTTCTGCATGCCGTTACCCACCAGCCTGTGCCACTTCCCGATCTCACCACTCCCAGGCACTAAATACTATCCTGGAGTTGCCAGCCACCTCTGGATGGAGATTTAGTTTTCCATGGTACTGGGACATGCCCTGGAAGGAACCATCCCATCACTCCGCTGCTTTCCAGGAGTGGCTATGGCCCCCAGATCTACAGCCTTGGCTCTTTCCCGTGGTGGCACAGCCAAAGGGCCCTGACGTGGCTGTGGCACATGTTGGTGCCAGCAGCACAGCTGGGGTCACCACCAGCAAACCCACGCCAGGTGCAGATACAGAGATGCCCGGTGCTGAGGAGGAAGTATGTTGCTTGGGTTGCCTCGTTCTTAAAAGGCAGAAGCGACTGGGGCTGGGCTCATCATGTACAGTTCATCCCGTTTTTGTGGTCTCATCCCACAGTAAGCACTTTAAGAGGTGAACGGTGGCATTAGCCACTGCTTGGCACAGGCAGGTCCTGTGAGGACACCCTCCCTCCTTGTAGGGCTCACTGTGCTTCGAGCCCAAAGACATCCCTGGCTCTGAGGAGTGCAAGTGCACACCAAAACCGAACGCAGTGATGGTGGCGGGTGGTGGCACATCCGCATCCATGTTCCCCCATGGCAGCCAGACCTGGGAGCTGCACCGGGATTCAAGAATGGCGGAGGCAGATGCTGCATCTCTGTGCCTGGTGATTCCCAGTGACAAACTGGGCAGGGGTCCCTCTGGCCAAAGCAGCAGCGCTTGCACCGTGCTCTGTTTTGCCGGCACCACGCTTGGCACCACATCGCAGTGAACACTTGTACAGCATGCTGCCTGAGTTTACAGGGAATGACAGTGTTCCACCTCTCACCCCACAGCTGCCCCAGAGCTCTCCTTTCCTGAACTCCCCAGGGCCTGGGTTAGTGGCACCCCTGCAGCAGGTTGCCTGTGGCTGGCACTGCATGCCATGCCAAGCAAAGGCCATGCTGTGCTGCATCATACTGCGCCATGCCCTGACCTGCTGTGCTGTGCCATACAAAGTCCATGCTGCGCCATGACTGGAGCCTGGCTTAACTGATGCACTCCTGTGACGGAGAGCTCCCCGACACAGGGCACTATGGGCAAGCTACAGGTGCCCTGGTCCTGCTGAGGGGGTCCCGCTGCATCCCCCTGCCCAGCAGGGCTGGCTCTGAGCAGGGTCTGGCTCCCCTACTACGAGGAGCAGCCTGGGCACGGGTGGTGCCCCTCATCCCGCCCGGCCCCGGGCGCTGGGCAGAGCCGGGGGACCGGAGGGGAGCGGGTACCGGGGCCGCGCCGTCGGGGCCGCGGCTCCGCTCGCTCCTCGCCGGGCGGACGGGATGCTCCGGGGGAGGCGGCGGGAGCGGAGCCCGGCTCGGAGCCTCGGAACGCTCCGGAGGCGGTCCCGGGGCCCGGAGCGGTACCGCGGGGCTGCGCCCCTGGCCGCGGAGGGGTGGGGAGCCGGGGCGGCTGTGGGGGAGCCGCGTTTAAGGACACCATAGGTCCCGGGTTATTAATTATAAAACGTAATTAAAGTAAAACTGCAGAACGTCAACATATTAAATTTAAAAGCTAATATTAAAATAGAGTTAATATTTAATAAGATAGCCGAGTGTTACAAAGCTGTGCGCTGATACTCTATATTTAACTGTGTAAAACCAGGAGAGTTTTCCCAAAGAAAAATGTATTGTTTAGCTGATTATCAAAGACTCTGTGATATATTATCCATTTCACAAAAATAATATAGATATCTTTTTAAATATAGTAATAAAAACATACTAGCGCCTTTTAAATATACTATTACTTATCACCCCTTTTCATATTGTACTATCACAGACACTTTGGAATTGGTTTAAAAGCACATCATTCATTATTCAAAGCTCATCTTTGCATATTATTCCAGCTCAAGTCTGCCAGGCTCCCTGTGAAATCGTTCACAAAATTGATAACAGCAGACACACATGCAATAAAAAGATAGCCTTGGGCAGCCCGCGTTCCCATTATGCAGATCAAGCTGCAATTTTCTCTAACAAAGCCTGCCCTGATTCAGGACTCGGTGTCACTTTATTTATTTATTTATTTGTCCTCCCCCGGTTCCCTCCTCTCTTGGTTTGGGTTTGGGTTTTTCCCCCCTTTATTTCCCCTCCTTTTCTCTCTTTCCCTCCGCCTCCCCGCCCTCTCCGCCGGCCCGGACCCCCGAGGGCCGGAGCCCCGCGGCCATTCCCGTTGCCTCTGGGCGGCCCCGCACCATCTTGCCGCGATCGTGTCAATTCGATTCGCTCCGCTCCGGGGAAGCGGTCGCGGATGGCGGCTCCGCGCGCACCCGCCGCACCGACCGGGGACAATCCGATTGAGGCTGCCCGGGGCCGCGGGTGGCAGCGGGCGGACCCCCGCGGGGAAGGGGCGTGCGGGGCTTGTGGCCGTGTCACCGGGCGCTGCCGGCCGGGGAGCCCCCCGACGGCGGCCGGCGGGAACGCGCCTCCGCCGCGCCGGGAAACTTCCGCCGGCAGCTCCGAGCCGACCGTCGGGGGCAGCGCCCGGTGCGGGGCGCGAACGGCTCAGCCCGGCCCTGGCTTCCCCCGGGGAGCGGCAGCCTCCCGGCGGGTCGGTCCGTGCCCCGCTGCCGCTGCCGCAACGATTGGGCGCGCTGCGGTAATTGAATCCTAAGCTTTAAAAACTAATCAAGTCCCTCCTGTCACCGCTCCGGCATCCCGGGATCGCCCTGCCAGGTGCTGATCAAATGCCATTACATTCTATTAACAGGGAAATTCTATTCCCTGTTTTCATTTCCCTCTGTAAGCGGGAAACTAAGTAAATGCGGCTGAGCGTTATTTAATTTTTAACGCCTTTAGTCCAATTTGGACGTTAGGGAGCGTCTGCAAACTCGCTCCGCAGCCGCGCCGGGCACTCCCGCTGCCCGGGCGCACAACGGAATCTCGCCCTGCGTGGCTCCGGGCACCGCCTCTGCCCTCCGCTCCGCGCTGCCGTCGGGGCGGCCGCCGGCCAGGGCCGCGGGACGTGCGGGGAGGGGACCGCGCAGGGCGCGCGGAGCCGCCGTCGGGGGAAGCGGGGCTCGGCCGCGGGTCCTGCGGGCGGGCGGGGGGCAGGGGACGGAGCGCGGCGAGAGCGCCCCGACGGCGGCCCCGCGCCCCGCCCCCGCCATTGTTCGTGCGCCCCCGGTGATGTCACCGCGGCGGCGGCGGGTCCCCGCGCCCGGGCGCGAGGCCGGCGCGGAGCGGCGGGAGCCAATGGGAGCGCAGAGGCCGGTCGCGGCCGGCCAATGGCGGCGGCGGGAGGAGGAGGAGAGGGGGTGCGCACGCGGCGGCGGGGCGCGCGGCGGCCCCGCGGAGATGACGGGGCGGCTGCCGGGGAGGCGCGCGCGCGGCAAAGTTTCGGCGGGTCCGGCCGGGCCGCGGAGCGCGGCGGCGCCTTTATAGCGCGCGCGGGCGGGCGGCGGCGGTGGCGGCGGAGCATGGAGCCGCCGGCGGGCGCGCAGGGCCAGCACGAGCCCATCAGCTTCGGCATCGACCAGATCCTCAACAGCCCCGAGCAGGACAGCGCGGCCCCGCCGCCCCCTCGGGGCCCCGACGGCGCGGCCTTCCTGGGCGGCCCCGGCGGCCGCGGCGGCGCGCCCTACCCGGCGCTGCCGGCCCCGTTCCCGGCCATCGCCGCGCCCTTCGAGGACTCTGGATCTTACAGTGTGAACCTCAGCCTGGCCCCGGCCGGCGTGATCCGGGTGCCGGCGCACAGGCCCATCCCCGGGGCCGTGCCACCGCCCATCTCCAGCGCCATCCCGGCCATGCCCGCCGTGCCCAGCCTGGGCAGCCTCAACTTCCCCTGGATGGAGAGCAGCAGGCGCTTCGTCAAGGACCGCTTCACAGGTAAGGCTCCGGGGCGGAGCGGGACGGTCCCCGTCCCCCGGCAACGAACGGAGAGGCAAACAAACGGTACAAAACGAAATAGCCCCGGCAGTAGCAGTGCGATGGCAGCCGAGGCTGCCCGCTGGACGGTTACCCTGGCCGCGCCCGCCGCCGTCCCAAAATTCGTTCTCTTCCCGGCGTGGGGAGCGCGGCATCCCCGGGGCTGGCGGCGATGGGGGCTGCCGGGCCCCGCTCGTCCCCGTTTTCCCTCGGCAGAACCGGGAAGCGGCACCTCAGGGGCAGACGCGGTCCCTGAGGGGCCGTCGGGGCGGCCGTCGGGCAGAGCAGCGGCCCCAGGGGGGGAGGCTGGCACCGTGCGGGAGCGGGACTGACCCCTGTGCTTCCCACCCGGGCAGCGGCGGCGGCGCTGACGCCCTTCACGGTGACCCGACGGATCGGGCACCCCTACCAGAACCGGACTCCGCCGAAGCGCAAGAAGCCGCGGACGTCCTTCTCCCGGGTGCAGATCTGCGAGCTGGAGAAGCGCTTCCACCGGCAGAAGTACCTGGCCTCGGCCGAACGCGCTGCCCTCGCCAAGTCGCTCAAGATGACAGACGCGCAGGTGAAGACCTGGTTCCAGAACCGGCGCACCAAGTGGCGGTGAGTCCTGCGCCCCCGGGGCCGCCCCGTCCCGCCGCCGCCCCCCCCCCCCCTCCCCGGCAAGCCCCGGCTCCGGCAGGGATGGCCCCTTGCCGGCTGCCGGCAGCGGAACGGCTGGGTGGATCGATGTTGTCAGACTCGCGCTGTAATTACCGTTATCATTATAATTATGATTTCAATTCTTTATTTTTTAATGGTCCCCCATTCGGAAAAGGAGGGATTATCCGAAAAACGGGGGATTATTCATCAAAACAAGGGATTAGTCGAAAAAAATGGGGACTTATTTGTAAAAAAGGTGTCATTATTCGAAAAAAAACGGGGAAATATTCATAAAAACCGAGGGATTATTCAAAAAACGGGGAATGATTTGTAAAAACGAGAGATCATTTAAAAACCGAGGAATTATTTGTAAAAACGAGAGGTTATTTAAAAAACGGGGAATTATTCGTAAAAAACGAGGGATTAATCGAAAACGGGGAATTATTCATAAAAACGGAGGGATTAATCGAAAAAACGGGAATTATTCATAAAAACTAGGAATTATTGGAAAAAAAACTGGGAATTATCCAGAGGAAAACCAAACGAAAACAAATCAACCCGGGGGAATATCGGGGGAGAACGGGGAATATTCGGGATCAGGGAATTCCCGGTCAGCGGGGGGTTCCCCGGCGTTGCCGCCGCCCGGAAGCCCCCGTCAAAGGCCGAGTGCTGCCGCTGCCCGGCGGTGCCCGCCCGGGACGAGGAGGCGGCCGCCGGGGATGCTCCGGCCGCGGTCAGGGCTGGCCGGGTCGCGGGCTGAGCGTGTCCCTCGGCAGGCGGCAGACGGCGGAGGAGCGGGAGGCCGAGCGGCAGCAGGCGAGCCGGCTGATGCTGCAGCTGCAGCACGACGCCTTCCAGAAGTCGCTGAACGAGTCGATCCAGCCGGACCCGCTGTGCCTGCACAACTCGTCGCTGTTCGCGCTGCAGAACCTGCAGCCCTGGGAGGAGGAGAGCGCCAAGATCCCCCCGGTCACCTCCCTCGTCTGAGCCCGGCAGCCCGGGCGCGCAGCGGACTCGCCCGCAGAGCTCGGCCGGCGGCTCCCCCCCGCCGCGGGGCCGCGGCTCGACCCAGACGGGGAGGGCGCCGAGGCAGCGAGCGGCACCCGCGGGGCCGGGGCTGGGACAGGGACAGGGGCTGGGACCGGAGTCGGGGCCGGGGCCGCCGCTGCGCTTCCCCGAGGCCGGCCCGGAGTGGAGCGGAGCCGCCGGGTGCTGCCGTCGCGGGGCCCCACGCTCTGCTTGTATATTCGTGTCGATGTTCCACTAGGAAGGGAAATATGTCACTTTTTGTAAGAAGTGTTAATAATTTAATTTATTTATGCATCGAGATTTTGGGCACTATTAATATGGAATTATATAAAACCTCGATTATTTATATCGAAATCTGAACATAGGTATTTTGTGTTGGCTTTGGAACAAAAGGCTATTTTTTTTTTTCCCTGTTCTGAGATTAGTCTAAAGAAACAAAAATACCTACCTATCACTTAGCGGAGGGGACTGAGTGGAGCCGGTGATGACTCGTTAGCTTAGGAAACCCTATTAAGCTGAAAAGCGGTAGCTTCCATCTGTCCCAGGTGAAGTTAATGTCAGCTGTAATTTATTCACCGTAGTAATAAGGGCTCCTTTCAGGCAGCACACACTCCGGTTTTGTCCTCACCTTTTCAGCCGATGAGCTTTAGTGCACCGAAAGAGCACCCGCACCCTCTCCTTTCGCCGCCGACTCTAGAGAAAGCGCCTTATGTTTCATAATAAAGAAGATTTGGGGTTGACACAGACCATGTATAATACTTTGTACTTGCCGAGACGTGTAAATAAACGTTTTCTTTAAAAACGCCTCTCCACTCCCTGCGGCCGCCGCGCCGGGAACAGCCGGGACCCCTCCGCGGAGGTGCAGGTGAGGAGCCGCGACGGGAGTGGGGACCGGGGCGCCGGGCGGGCTCGGGGCAGGGCTCCGCCGCTGCTGTCCGCGGTGCTCCCGGTCGCTCTGCCGGGGCCGCGGGGAACAAGCCCGGGTTTGGGACAGCATCGGCCACGCCGCGTTGGAGCGGCCGGGAGGGACGGGAACGGACCGGGGCGCAGGAGCCGGCGGCGTGGCCGGTGCGAGGCCCCGCCGGTCCCCGGTATTTTTTCCCCTCCGGGGCCGCGGTACCGAATCCCCACCCGGCCGGCGCCCATCGCGTTTCGTTTTCGCCGCCTTTGCTGCGCGGACCCGCGTTGGCAGAGGATGGGCAGTGACCGCGTCTTGCCGGTGTGCCAGCTCCCCGGATCCCGTTTAACGGCCCCCGGAGCGGGGGGGGGCTGGTTGTTGTGGCTTTGCTTTCGTTTGGTTTTTTTTGTTTGTTTTGGGGTTGGTTTTTTTTGTTGTTTTTTTTTTCCTGGCTTGTTGTTTTTTTTCTTCCTGGCTTGTTGTTTTTTTTCGAGGGGCCGGGGTTGGGAGGGTAGTGTTACTGTGGTGGGTTTTTTTTTAAGCACAACCTCCCGTAGTTCTGCGGCTCCGGGTGGCAAGGGGGGAAGCTGCAAAAACGACGTTTTCCTAAAGCAGCGCTGTTCCAGGCACGGACCGGCCCCGGGGCTGCCTCTGCAGCGCAGTCCCGGTCACCAGGAGCCGGCAGAACCTGCCCGCCGTTCCCGGGCATGGCTGTTCCGCTGCCCGGCCGCGGTGCGGCTGTTCTGGGACGGCCAAGCAGGTTAAAACCGTGTTTCCCTTGCTAGTCCCTTTCTCAGCAGTACCGAGGCACAGGCTTGGGTTGTAGCCGGAATTTCGTTTGTAAGGGGGAAAGATGCAGAAGCCCGAAAGCGGGAACGAATCCTGCCCCACCGTGGGTGACGATGCTGGGACCCAGCACCGGCCGGGCATGTGCAGCCAGCGCCAGAAAACAGCGATCGAGGGGAGGTGTCTGGTAGGGAAGGAGGGGGGAAAACCCAACGCGGGGATGTATCAGTGGCGACAGGCCCCCGCAGTGCATGTCCCCACCGCATACCCCCAGCCCTTCCCGTGTCCTTTTCCCATGCATGGGATAGCGGGTGGCCGGGCCGTGGGTCCTGCTGGGGGGTCTGTGCTGGGTTTGTCCCCCACATGCTTGCACTACACGCAGGACAGAGGGGAGAAAACCCGGATAGTGTTTGCAGAACAACCGGGAGAAACCCGCGTGCTGGCTGCGGTAGAGTCAAGCTCTGAATAATTCAGGGGGTCGGAATAAACGGTACCCATATTCACACGTGTATTTGATGTTACATCTGTACCCCTAACATCTATAAACCGAATTGTTTTCAAGCCAGCCTTGCTCTGTAACTCTTGGTGCGTACCACGACCATAAACTTCTGTATCCCTGATTTCTCTGCAGTTTTTTTTTCCAAATCCCTGTAAGCCAGAAGCTGCGTATTTGCAGAGAGCATAATGATGCTGCATATTGCAGTAATCAGCTTTGTGGCAGGCGAGGACCTAGCGCAAAGCCACGGAGCGTTTCCAGCCCTGTTATTCATAGCAGCAGTGATGCCCGGCAGGTCTGAGCTGGAGCCCAGGCAGGCCGGGGGTCCCTCACCGCTGCTGTCCGTCAGTGGGACTGAGCCTCGGGGCACCCCAAACTCGCCAAAGGCCTTCGGAAACCCTTCCTCCATCTGAACAGCCACCGGCTGGGGGGGGGTACGCAGTGGGAGCTGCGCGCTTGGGCTTGCGGGGGTTGTGGCTGGTGTCTTTGTTTTGGAGGAGCTGGTCTCGAGGCTTTGAGATGTGCTGAGTGCGAGGGAGACGGGCTGCCTCGTGCATCCACGTCATGTAAGGCAGGAGTGCATGGGTGGTCGGGGGTACTGATGCGAGCGGTCGTGCTGAAGGGGACAGACGTGGGGGTTATCTCCAATTACTCTCTTCAGTAAACCCAGTGTTTGTCGGAGCCTCAGGGAAGCACCAGTGGGAACAAATAGACAATGTTTCCCTCTCTGTGGGTGAGAGCAGTGCTCCCTGCCAGCCTGACCTGGGTGCAGCAGGGCTGTCTGATGGTCCCTGCTGTGTAACTCTGACGGTCCACTAACAGACAAAGCCACCGCAGGGGCTTGCATGGACCCTACCAGCTTGAGCCTCTCCATTCCAAGGAACATAATCCTAGGGGATGTGGCTGCCCCACAGAGGAGAGGGCACCTTTTAGGGGTGGTCTGGCTGTTGTCCTGATCCTGTTGGCTGTCCTGTCCAAGTACTGCACTTGGGCTGTGTGGTGGATGACCTGAGTTGAGCCGTTGTGTATGGGCAGCAGTTTGACTTCCCAGTTTCTGAAACAGGCTTCTTGCAGGGCAGGCTCTGGATCAGGGTTTATCCTACCTCCCACTCATCACAAAACGCTCCTTTACCTCCATGGGAGGCTTCTTAAAATACTCAATTTAGCAGAGGATAAAGACCAGTGGTGTGCAGCAGCGTGAGGGCAGCAGCAGCTCCTGTAACTGTACTGCAGCAAGGCACATTTGAAGGAGTCATTTGAGCACAGTCAGTGTGATCCTTGTGCGAGAGATGTGGTCTGAGAGAGCTGGAGATGCAGCACATCTCATTGAGCTGGGAGGTTTAATATGTTGATGCTCGATGCTGCTATGAAATTGATAACGCTTAGCATTGGGATGGTCTTTCCAAAGCAGCCTTAAATCTCCAAGTGAAAAGCTGTCTCTGTGCATGTGTGTTCAGGGAAGCCCATGCTGTGCACTTACATTCCCTCCTTTGGAAGTTTTAAGCCCAGCAGATACAGTGTTTGTGGAAAAAGGCAACAAGAGTTAAGGCTTATTGAGCTATCAGTGGGACTTAACTTCGGGCAGGTCACTTTTTGAGCTTTGCTTGACGGTATGTGCCAGTGATTTCCTGTGCAGGGCTGAGCAGATGGGTGCCCAGGGCAGAGCTCAGGGCGATCAGAGCCATGCGAAGAAACATCAACCCATCCCTCCAAGTCCCTCCTGGCTTTGCTTTAAGCCCAAACCCGAAGCAGCCCCAGCTTGCATGCACAGGCACAACCCCTCTCAGGATAAAAATGGCTCTGTAATTTGCACATCTCAGCATTATTTCATGCCCAGGGTATTAGATGTTATGAAGTAATGCATGGTGATCAGATCTCTATAGGCAATTCTTTTCCTAAATGGGCCTTGAAATCAATGGGTTATTAGCTCTCCTCCTCCGCTTCATGATGAAAGCCCAGTCCTGTTAAACATGCAAACTACACAATATTCAAAGCCTTGGTTTACTGAAGTGTTTTGCTCAGCTAGGTCATAATTTAGCTCATTTATTATAACATAAATAATACTGAGATTTACATCTCACACCTATGACTTTTCCTCGAAGCACGTATTTCTGCACTGAAACCATCCCCAGCCCTGAGGAGGAATAATTTAAGGGCCATGACTGACCCAGGTGAGTGTTTACTTGTACAGCTGCTCCTCCTCAGCTGGTAGAACCCCTCCTCCTGTGCTGCTTGAGCAAGTTGGACCAGGTGGGTGAAGGTATTTGCCTTCTCTTCAGGTGGGCATTTTTGGGAGAGGGGTTAGCCACACCATTTGCTTTAGGCTCTTTGGGGCATCTTCCTTCAGTACTGCGTGTTTCCCTTGCCCACTCTCTGGTGTCTGCTAAGCTCCTAACTTTTTCCTGGCTCACAAGCAGTGGAATAAATATTTCTTCTTCATGCCCCTTTGCTTTTCAGGATCTAAATCTGCCTTCTGGAGGCACTCAGTCAGCTTTGATGGGCAGGGCTATAGCACAGTTGGTGGCAGTTTGGCGCCTGTGATTTCCCCCTTTTTGGAGGGTCTTTCTGCATTTCTAGGCATTTCAGGTGCGTTAAAAATCTGCTCTTCAGGTTGAAGCAGTAATGGTGTTTCGATATTTTGCTCCTATGAATTTAGTTTGAGGGTAAGAGATAAAATACTCTTTCCAAGCTGTTGCAGAAAATAGGAGCTAGCTGCCTAAAGGCATCTCTGCACCGTGCAGTCAGAAATGTCCACGTGTCGTTTTTAGGATGTGCCCAGAGGTGGAAATGCTGGGGACTGTGAGCAGGGATGTTTGAGATGGGTCTCGTGCTCTTTGGGCAGCACAGGTGAATGTTCCAGCTCTTCTGTGGGAGCGATGTGTTGCTGCACACTGTGCCGGGTGATCTGAGCCCAGTGAACCGCTGGGATGTTGGACATCCATGCACTGCGCTCTGCTGAGCGGTGGCCTGAGCTTGCTGAGTGGAGCTGGCTCTAAATGCCCGTGCACATCCAAACTTTAGGCCATTCTTCAAAATACCTTCAAAATTAAGCAGTCAAATTAATAAAACCCAAGTGAAAACTGCCTCTGGATCTCCCAGGAACATATACAGACATCAAGGGGACATACAAGGGTGTTGATCCTCAGTGAACTTTCCAGCCTGAACCTGGAAGTATTTATCTCCTGAGAGGCCAGCTGAGTGCTGCTGCTTCTCTGGGGAGCATCACACACTTTGGTATGTAAGAGTGAGTGGGAGCAGAACTATCATCATTAACAGCATGTGGTGTTTGCTGGGTCCTTCCTGGCTGCTCTGCCCAGTGGCAGGACTACAGGGATTAGACCCAGCTCATACCTCTGCCTCGTCCTAGTGAGGGACTGTTTGCTGGCATTTTGGAGCAGTGTGCTGTAATTCATGGGGAGAGAATGGGGACAAGGGAGAATTGCTCATTCTCCAGCTCTGTCACTCATCTGAGCAGCTTGAACGAATCTCTGCACCTCATCGGGTAACTATATGTTGTCAGTGAGATGCGTTTCCCTCCGTGCTATGATCACCTTCCTTTGGGAACTAATCAGTGTAGGAAGTGGGCAGCATGGAAGATTGGTGTGAACCTGGTGGCCCAGGGAAGGTGCTCAAGCTTAGCAGGAAGGTTGGAGTGCACACGCAAACCTGGCAGTGTCTGGTCCATCGTCTGCATGCCTGAACCTCCACCTCCCTGTGCAGGTGAATCTGTATTTTTATGTATTTCTTATCAGGGACACCAGGTACGGTCTCATTGTCTTGGTTTCATTGTCTTTTAGCTTTGGACTAAATAGCACTGGGATGGAGAGGATAAAATTCATTGTCATGTTTTGCCTACAGTATTACAAGGCTTCTTCGGTCTATTGAAAATGGAAGGTCATCAACCCCTGCCAGGCTCCTTAAATGACTTAAGCTCAATGCCACAAGTGTTCCAGAATGCCTAAATGATCCCGTTAATTTGGCATCCAGTATATACTGCATTATACATACTGACTTCCATTGGCACATGCCACATCCAATCCATTAGTTGTGCGCAAATGCACTTAAGTTTTATATTGCTCTTAGTTTTGTGTCATCAGCAAAGAAAGGTAAAGTTGATCTTCATCTAAATCACTGACATGGATTATTGCAATTGATTACAACGAAGAAAAGAGCTTTTCAAGTTTCAAAGTTATGTTGTCTTTTATTTCCCCAAGTAGTAATCTGTACTGTTTAAGTTATTGCACAAGAGCTATCCATATTGCATTCCTCGGTGAGAACATTGGTGTTGGTAGGCTGTTGTGATATCCCCCCCCTAGTTCTGTACAGCACATTGATTCTATTCCTTCTAGTGGCAGAAATGCTCTAAATGTTCTTTATTCAATCCAGGTACAGAAGGAAGAAAAGGGGCAAGCTGCATGCCTGCTGAAGCTGTGTGCTGGTTGGGAAGTTGTGTTTTCATGTGAGAGTCAGCTATCTGTGATTAGAAAAATAATGGTTATAGTTTAATCCAGCTTTCTTCTCAAGCTTAGCTCCTGTATTTTGGGCCAGCATGTTTAAGACACCTGAGTATGCAGAAAGTGCAGCACATAAGGGACAGATGTGGCCCCACATCACCCCACTTTTCTGCCCAGTGATCAGTTATGTACAACTGCAAAGAAAATGAGGAAATATGTCCTTCCAAATCACCCTGCTTGCCCTGTGCCAGAAATGCTCTGGATATTCAGCTATTACTTCACAACTTGGTGATCCCCAGTGCTTATACTAGGGGAGGTACTTGCACTCGGGCTTATTTTTGCACAGCTCAGGAGTCTTGTTAGAACCCGTGAGGCTGGTGGTGTGGTTAAAATCAGCTCTGTGTTTGCAAGAGAAATGTCTCAGCTTGAATTCTATGAACTCAAGATGCTAAACTCCCAGGCACTTTCAGGGGCAGGAGATGCCAAAACGTTTGTGGAAAGCCCCTCTGCATCGTCAGGGGCTGAAGCCCCTGAGCAGCCTGGTGATGTCTCTCCTCTGCTTCCCTCCCACCACTTCCAGTCCCTTCAGAATTCCCACCTGCCCTGAGGGCAGCAGTTCTTAAAACATGGCTGTGAAACTTAACTTGAAAAACTAATTATTAGTTAATAAAGCTTGTGGTTTATGGACTGGAGTGATAGAAAAGCCTGGCTGGAGCACGAAGCTGTTAAACGTGAAGACTGCTGGAACGGTTCGGCTGTTTTAATGCAAGAGAGACAAGGCCAGCCCTTCATTTGGTGTAAACCAGCAGAGATCCATTAAGTTCAGTGTATCTCATCTACTTTACATCAGCCGAGGACATGACCCTGAGTACTTAATTGGTGGTATAATATAAAGGCAATAGAGTCTCTTCTCTTGTTCATCTGCAAACGTCGTTCCCATTAAAGGTAATGGGAGCAGCCTGTCAGGGATTATACAGCCACGGGTGGGTATGGCCGGTCCCATCAGGGCTGGTGCTCCGTAAAGCTGCTCCTGCCTCCGAAGAGCCAGCGCTGTCTCTGAGTGGAGAGGGAAAACAAAGCACAACGGTTAATAGTTAAAGCAGCCTTCACATCCCACCCTCAGACTGGGGGGAAGGAGCGGGAGCTCTGAGGGTGCCTGCGTTGGGTTGCTTCCGACACCCTGCTAGGAGGGGATGGGTGAGCAGCATCTCTGACCCCATCGCTGTGTGTGGCTACAGCACGGGCCATGGCGAGCGCTGTGTTTTCATGGAAACCTAGAACACGGGATTTTGCCACAGCTGAAGGTATTTCCAGGTCCAGACAAAAGGCATCCCAGAGGCAGCCTGGGAGGAAGGTCCCTGCCTGCAGCTCACGGGCAGAGGTTCTGGGCTGTGCTGTTCCTCCACACCAGCTCGTCTCCTGTCCCTTCCAAATGCGTGCTCAGCACTGCCTCTGGGGGCAGAGATGACAAAGAGGGGACAGGGATGCTAGAGCTGCTGCAGAGCTGCAGATCTGGGAGAAGACAACAGGGTTCCTTCATGGATTTTTGGTCAAATCTCTTTTCTTATGCCTTTTCTACCCTTGAGGTTCACACAGGGGTAGGGGGGTGCAGTGAAGGAACCTGGCTATCTGCATGGTTGAGGTGTAGGGGATGGTTCCTTCATAGGAAACAGATCTGTTGATCATCTTGTTTTGGTCTGGCATCTAAAACCATGTCAGGGGAGCTGCAGTCCTGCACCCTGCTTCATAGATTCTCCTGAACAGACCTTCAAAACAGAACTTGGCCATGCTTTTCCTGCAGTTTCTTAAGATATTCTTTCTCCTCCTCATGGCATCCATGTCCTGTCTTCATGTTGCCCTTCTGCTCATGGCTGTAGCCCGCTACCCTCACTCGAGTCACAGACTTCATCTTTCTGCTCTTGTGCAGTTCCTCAGCCATTAACTTCAGTCAGTCCTTTGGCAGCTGCTGGGCACCCTGCTCCTGGCTTTCCTTTCTGCATGGGTGCATGTTTGTTCTCTGCCTGGAGCCAGGAGCCCCTTCGCATTTTCCTGCTAAAATGGCATCCTAACACTGCTCTGCCTTCTGTTTCATGAGGATGCAGGGAAAAGAGGGAAGCAGAAGCGGGATGTTGCATCTTGCCCAAAGAGGCTGAGCTGGGTAATTGATTCTGAAAGCAGTTTGCACAGTCGGGGACTAGCGCGCTGAAGCTGTCGCGGTGCACTGGGGAGCTTTGCTGTTGCGGTGCTCCAGCGGAGCAGCTGTTGTACCCGGCATCGCTTCCAGATTGTCAGGGGCTGAGCAGGTTCCTGTGTCCTCACACTGCTCATCAGGAATGCTTTCAGATTGAATTTGACCCCTTTATTTAGCAGGAGGCCAATGGCGGGCGTGGGGCTGGTGGTAAGGAGGCTTTTCAGTTCCAAACTTGGCACATCAGGGTTAGTGGCTTCGCTTGGAGACACCATTTTAGAGTCATCAAGCCCAGTGCTCACATGCCTTGTGCTCCATCTCTGTGCTGCAGGAGGATATCATCACCGAGAGCCCAAGCAAGGAAAAAGCCATTTTGACCCCTCCCAGCTGAAATGTTTTGGAGACCCTGGAATAAGTGAAGCGTTCTGGGGAAAAAAAGACACTTGTGGGACTTTGTTGGAGGTCTGAAACACGATCCTCCACTAAACTCATCAACGGTAGGAATCATAGGGGTTTAGGGTTTTTTCCTGCTTTGTCACGCTTGTGGCTTTCCTACATTGATCTTTATGAAGTTGACCTTCTCTATTTTGGTCTCTGCCAAGTGCTCAAAGGAGAAGGGATATAGTTCTGCTGCATGGGGGGGGGTGATCAAGTGAAATCACCGCACTCTTTTTGCTGCCATACTGAGTAAGGAAGGGAAAATGAAGCAGCCCGTGTCACGTCAGGTCTCTTTCAAACTGTGGACAGCTGTCTAAAAACCTTCAATGGAGTTCCCAAGCTCCTCTGCATGATTGACTCTAAAAGTGCTCCTAGGGAGAGGAAGCTCCTGCCTGACATAAACCTGCTGTTCCCCAGTTCAAGCTTTCATCTTCCTGTGCCGTTCAAAATCCACATGGACAGCTGCCTCCCCGTGTTCCCTCTGCCAGGTACCGACAGAGCTGTGAAGGCAGTTCTCTTCTCTTCTGGAGGCTGAGTCTTTCAGTTCTTTTTCTGGATCTAGGCTGTGGTCCTATAGCGCAGGTGGGACTTCCACAGGTGGGAGCTAAGCCAGAGGAAACTGAGTCAAAGCACACACCACTGATCACTGCACACTATTTCAGAGGGGGGAAAAAGAGAACCCACCTCAGCCTTGTCCATCTCTGTTTACTTCTACCTCCTTGCTTGCTTTTGATGCCCAGTATGCAGCTTTCCAGCTGCAAAATGAATACCTCCCTGTGGCATTGGCTCCCCTTGATGAGGGTGTTTGATGCTTTGCTCTTTGCTGTCTTCTCTGGCCAAGAGTCTTCCTTCTGGTGATTAAAATTAACTGTGGGCAGAGGCAGAAATGCACGGCAGGTGTGATTCACACTCTGGCTGTGTTGGTCATAGCATAGTGAGTGAGGTGGGAAGGCTCTGGTGGATTGAGGGTGGATGGAGCTGGTGGGGCTGGAGGGGAGGGAGTGGTGCAAGGGGAAGATCAGCAAGAAGAGACATCCCAGACCTCTGCCCATGCACAGAAACCTGAGAACGAGGGAGGAAGCCAGGAATGGAAATAAAGAGCAAAGCTGGAGGTGGGAGTGATGGGAATGGCTGGGAGAGAGCAGGGAAAGGGCTGTGCAGAGCCACGGTGGTGGAGAAGGGACACAGGGCTGCCCAGAGCCCAGGGAAGCTCTGCCATGGGACTCTGAGGGACTTTTTGGGTGGAAAAGAACCTTTTGTGCTTAAACCCACTGTGCAGTGGGGCTGTATGTGAGCACACAAGCAGGTACTGCCTTTCGACATGGAAATGGTTTGGTGTGAGTTCATACAGAGGGGCAGGGAGGGGGGAATTTCTGTGCACAGTGTTTTGGGGTCCCACTGGATACTGAGCGTGTGGTGAAATCACCAGATCGCTGAGCAAGCCAGAAGCCAGCAAACGTGCTAAAACACGGCGAGAATGACTCAAACCCCCTGCGGTGTGGAGAAAGCAGTTGGTTACACGAGCAGCTGAGGAAGGTGGGTGGAAAAAACAGACACGGTGCGTGGGGAAACCCAGGCGGATGCCCCTGTGAACAACAGGATGCTCCTCACGCCGGCTCCGGCAGCGCTGCCGCAGCCCACTGGGCGAAGCGGGGCGATGCTGCCCAGGCGACATCTGCGCTCGGTGACAATAGCTCGGGCTGACAAGTTCCCTGCGGCTCGGCACGGGGCAGCAGGCGGGAGAGGCAGCGAGCGCAGCCACCTGCTCAGCGCCTGTGCACCCATCCCATGGGACCCTGCGGGTGCTCCGCTGGACACAGCCCCAGCAGAGCGATGGGGAGAGCTGCCCCGGGTAGGGTGTGGGGTGGACACCCATCAATGTGTGCGATGGATGGGGCTCTTAAAGTAGCTGTGGAAGGGCCGTAGTGTTACCTTTTATAGATTTCACTTGGTCAGAGAGCAGCACTTGGTTTTTTCTTCATTACAAAAGAAAAAAAAAAGGATCTGTTTTAAGATAATTTTAGCGTCTGGAATTTCACAGCATGTTATGAAAGGCTCAAATGTGTATGAAAATAGATGAAGAAAAAACCAGCCAAGCCAAATCTTACACCTGTAACTCTTCCTTAGCCCACCAGGCAGTGGGAGAGCTCAGCTGCTCCCAGCACTTGGCTTGTGCTGTCTGGATGTCATTAGTGTACAATAGGGTTTGATCTGAATTGGCATCGTTCGTGCCGGGGAGTGAATGGACTGAAAGCAACTGAGGATCCAGCCTCCCACACTGTGCTAAGTAAGTACTTGTGCAACAGTCAGCTCTGGTTTAGAGGCCAAAGTCAATTCAGAATAACACCAATAAACTCCGGCTGTTCACTTCTGATCGGCCCTGCTGTATCTCAGGGACAGCCAATAGGGATTTTTTTCTCCTGTCTGTACGTGCCAGCTAGGAACAACAGGGTCTGTCTGATTCAGGGTAGCACGAGGAGCTTGCTGCGCTCCGATGCTTGCTGCACATCTCTTTTTTGAGCTCTTTGATACTCGCTCATATGCTGGGACAGAGCATTCATAGAGCCATTCTGATTTACTGAAAATCTGGCTCCTGGGTACCATTTAACAACCCTGTTGGTTGCCAAATGCTTCTGCGCACGTTTCTGAGTTTTCATCTTTGTAACTGTGTGCATTTAGTTTTCCTGATTGCATGTACAAATGCTTGTCTGGACTGACTGCCTCACGTGGGGAGCAGGGGAAGGCAGCAGTGTGGCAGAGCTAGCTCAGGGGTCGGGCTGAGCTGTGTTTTTGGCTGGCACCTACCCCCCTGCGAGGGCTTTGTGTGCTGCTCAAGCGCGGTGCTGAAGATGCTCCCTTTGGTCTGCACAGCTTACAGATGCTGCGAGTAAACACAGACCTGAATGCAGAGATACCAGTTCTGTAGCTGCACTCAAATAGCAGGCTGGCTTCTGCTGTGACAAGGCAAAACAGCTACTGATGGGGAAGGAGAAAGTAGCTGGAGTTGTCGCTGTCTTCATTCAAAAGCCAAGCTTCACATTGCTTGTTTTGGTGCCAGATACAACGCGGCAGAGCTGGTTTCACAGCAGTAGCTGCTGCTGGGGCTGAAGGCGGTGCAGCACCTTTCCCTGGGGGGCAGGGTGTCTCTGGGCAGTCTGTCTGTCCATCCTCCTGTCATTCGTTCCCCCCGCCCCAAGTCTCCAGTCTTAAACCAGTGTTAAAGAGCTGCAAGACTCGCCCCTTGAGCTGAGCTCTCCCAGCACAGCACTTGAGTCCTCTCATTAAAAACGTGTTGCCAGATTTCAAGGAATCTCAGGGTTAGAAGTGTTTTCGTACCTACCTCTGGTGTTTAAAGATGTCCTTAAGACTGATGCTTAAAAAAATCAGCCTAAGGTATTTAGAGATTTGCTTTTAATTACGAAGAACAAATTAAAATGTAGTTGTTCCATGGCAAGGTCATCTTAATTCAGTGTCTAATAACACAGGTATTATATTTCTCCTGAATAAAGCCTTATTTGAGCTAAGATAATTAGTTTAAAAAGTAATCAGGTCTTGAATGAAACATTCCTAATGATGAAGAATCAATTCAAAATTTAAGTGCCTTATCACAGTCACAGTAAAAATTAATCTCTTGCTTCCACTTTTTTGCCTGTCTTTACATAACTTTAACTTCCAGCCACTGAAATTGGTGGCACACTTGTTTGCTCGATGGTGCTGTTTCAGAGTCCTAACAATGGAGACTTAGGTTTACTTCACCTCCTGGTTATCCTTTGTTCAATTTAACAAACAGAACTGCTCCCATCCTCTCTTTACTTCCAGAGGGGTGTCTCCCGCTGCAAATGTGCTTTGCTGGAGGCCAAGGAAAAGTCCTGGAGCAGAGGATGCTCTCATGAATCAGTGTGACGCTTCCCCCCTCTTACTTATTCTGTTGTACAGCTTTGGGGTTTGTGCTGAGGTTCTTTTAGTGGTTAAATTAATCTTCCCAACATCGACACAAAATTAGCAATAGTCTGTTACCAGTGTGGCTTGAATTTGTCTCCCCAGGAAATAATACATGTGACCTTATTTTATCTTAGGGATGGTGCGTAACCACATCATGTCCCAGAAGCTATAGGGGGACAAACTGGAGAGCTGAGGCTCTTCCTAGCAGCTCTGAAAGCATGGAGGGGCTGGTTTGCAACCTGGGATAACGACTGCTGTTAGGTCTTCTTATGCTAAAGTGGCCCGGAGTGACATAATTAAAATACAGATATTTGCTTTCTCCTGAGTTTCAGAGTTAACCCATTCTGCCAAGCAGGGCTACTTCATGTGTGGAGGATCTTGGATGGCTCCGACATGGAAAGGCTCAAGAATCTTAACCTCCCTTATTCTTGAGCCACAGGATTAGGGTGAAAACCATTAAAATAAAGATTAATCCCTGAGCTCTCTTTGCTGATCTCGGTGGAGCACGCGTGGCACTGTCAGGGTAAAGCCTCTGTTCACACTGATTCTGCTCCACCACCACTGCGGCACTGGGAAAAAGGGGGTGCCAGGGGAAGATGCTGCAGGGAGATACCTGAGGGGCCCGGTGGCTGCTCCCCGGGACTGGGCGCGGCTGCGGCATTCCCTGCAGCACAGCAGCCGGGAGCATCCTCCCAGACTCAGTCAAAGGGGCTCTTGTCCTGCCTGGCCCAAATTTATTGGTGCGAGGGCTTATAATTGATAGCTCTGAAAGATGCATTGTAGGCTGTTGTGTGGCTGGGAAGGAGGCATGTTAATGGGGTATTGTATGGACCGCTGTGATCCTCAGACGCTTTGTCCGTCCTGAAAAGTTAGCAAGGGGAAGCCTTGTTCCTCTGGCACTGCCTCCCTCTGATTTACTGCTGCTCCCCTTCGCTTCGGAAGTGCCGCGACATTCCCCAGTAAATAGGGATGTATGAACGATTTTCTCTCCCTCCTCTTTCTCCTCTTATCCACTCTTCCCAAATATGTAAACTCTGAGAAAGCTTTATTCTTCTTCAATGATCATTCAATTGTCTCCAGACCGTATCTTTTGGTAAATTTATTGCTGGCTTTTTTAAAAAAAAAACTCAAATGCATTTTGCATATTAAAGCGTAACTCTTGTTCCTGTCTGCTCAGTTTGGAAAGGCTTGGATTGCTTTTATAAAGAAAAAAATGGCTAATAAAATTGGCCTCAGCACCGTTGCTTTGCAATTCTTATGAACAGTAAAGTGCCTCTTACAGTCATTGATGTTAAAAGCTATTTCTAAATTATGGTGCCATTTATTATCTCTAGTGTCCAAAGTAAGTTTAAATGATGCTTATAATTCATGTTTTACCAAATTTCCTTTCCCCCCCGAGGATACCTCTGATTAACTTATGCACATTTAAGCGCTTTTTAAATTCTTCTTTTATTGCCATTATGCTCTGAAAATCTCAGCGATTCTCAAAAATGGGTAATAAACTTGAGATAAAATGCTGCAGTTTTAGATCAATGCTGACATATCACTGTGGTGATTTCTTCAGAGCTAAAGTGATAATGCTTCATATTTACAGAATATATACTAGGTTATTACTACAGTATTACCATTTTGTTCTAAGATGAAATGAGTAATTTACCAATTTATTAAACAGTTACATTTAAGTATTGCTTAGGACATTACCACACCAATCTGTTTACTTAGCTTGAAGAGTTACCATTAAGAAACCCTGTTTATTTGGGTAAAATTTGTAATGATCATGCCCTCCATTAAGAAACTTATTTTTCTGCAAGCCTAATTGCGTGGAAATGAGTTTCTCCTTATTTACTATGGTGCATTCTGCTAAGCCAGCTAAAAACGTCACCCTCCCAGGAAGTGCTGGAGGAATTAATAATACATACATGGAACAGTTTTAATTAGCATCATACCAAATGTTAATAAAAGATTTATGACCCAGTTAAAAGTTCGAACGATCACAACAGGAAAAGGTCTAAAATGTGGCGGCGGTGAGCCGTTAAAAATAAACAAATGCTGCCAAACTCTCCAAATTGAGGATAGAGGGCTTGGGGTTTTTTTCCTGCCCCTGTCCTTATGTGAGTTGCGGCTCAATGATCTGTAAGGTCAGGCTCTGGCCCCACAGAAACCAGAGTGAACCCAGGATGGCAAGAAGATAGCTGTGGGGGTTATCCTGGTGTGGTGGGAGAGGATGGAGAAGGCCATCAAAGGGAAGAGGCTGTGTTTAAGTCAGTTGGCACTGCCGCGTGTGAGCAGGTTTAGCAAGACCTCCAGCATTGCTGGCACAACCTTCTAGCCCAGCTCTAGGGGAAAAGTCCATGTTTTGAGTGGCTCAGAGGCCAGCAGTTGGAGGATGGAGACAGAACCAGCTTGGCTCCAGCCAGAGGTAGCAGTGATAAGCAGTAGCTGATTTTCCAGAGGTTAATTCTAGGGGAGCACATCAAATAGTACCTCAAGTCACAAGTATCTCAGGTTCACCTTGCAGGCCTTGTGTCGCACAGGGACAGTGTCTGCTGAGACCTGTTCCGAGTGTCTTTAGTCAGATGAGATAAATCAAGATCCTGCCTTGATCCCTGTGGAATGTACCTGCCTAGGAGTCTCAGGAGTCTTCAAGATGAAACCCTTAACAGTGGTGTTGGAAATGTGAACTTAGAGATGGAGTTTGAGCCATTTTGCACTGTGCAAAGATAACTGCTTAACCAGGGTATGTACCTGAGGAGAAACCAGGAGGGTGACTCTGACTCAGGGGCAGCAAGTGCAGAAAGGAGCTGGGAATAAGCTTTCCCAGCAGGTTTGTCCCAGCCAAAGGTCTGCCGCTGTAGGAGAAATATGTAGGATGTGTAAGATGAATGAGCAGTCTGCTCTAGTGGAAGGTGTCCCTGCCTATGGCAGGGGCTGGAACTGGATGAGCTTTAAGGTCCCTCCCCACCTGAATCAGTCTGGGATTCTGTAATTCTATGAATGTCTTGCTGGTGGGGCTTTGTTGCACTGGATGAGGCAGTACCCCAGAACAAGTAAGTGGTGGAAAAGTGTTTTTCCATAATAAAAATGGATGTCCCATGCTTGTCACAACCTATACCTTTTACAGCAGTGAATGTGTGAAGCTATCTTTTACTAGGAGCACTTTGTCATTCCCTTTTGCTTGGGTACTGGGCTATATGCAGCTTGGGAAGGTGCTGGTTGCAGAAACATGGGGGTAGTGAGAGCTGTGTGCTCCTCTCACACAGGTTGGAAAGCCCTTCCTCTTGAGATTCAGGATGCTGAAGTGGACACACACTTTGTGCTGGGGGCTGTTTCCTTTGAGTCAAATTCCTTTTGTGAAGCTACCCGGGAAAAACACGAACCAGGGTCCCATGCTGAGACCCTGGGTGCTGCTTGCCCAGTGCCCTGCCTGGGGAGGTACTTGCTCTGCTTTGGAGAACAAATGAATGTCAGAGATTTACTGAATTGCCTGGGAAATGTGGAGGTTTTATTCATTCCTAAACTTCATAATGTGACTTTCCTTATTTGTTCTTTCCAAGGCCATAAAAGGAAACACCATATTTATTCTTGCTAATGTAGCAATATTGATTAAGTCATAAAGAACATATAAATACATATTGACTCATATTACATTAAAGTATCTATCACTTACTACTTATTCCTAAATAATACTATAGTTGTGTAAAAAAAATTACATTAAAATTGGCATTACCTCAAACAAAGTAGGATCTGCCATGACTTTTAATATTAGCCTTTGGCAAATAAAAGCTTTAAGAAGGATGTAAGTGTTAAAAATGGAAACCCACCTCCCTTCTCCCCAGCAGCGACCAGGTATGTACCAGTCATTCAGGCACAGGTCCTGACCTCGGCTGATTGAGTCAGCTGTGTAGTTTTGTTGGAAAAGTTTGTTGTGGGTGATGCCTGACCTGTGCACGAGAGGACTGGCACCTCTTCAGCATCAGCACATCCCCTGCAGAGCTGGGGGGTTGTCTCTGGACATGGCTGAAGGGGGACCACCGCTCTGTGCTTTGCTGGGTGCTGGAGCAAGGTGCATAGCTCCCTGCCTATAGCTAAGTCTGCATCTTGGGTGCTCCTGCCAAACTGGTGTTTTAAACCTTAATTCACAATTGAGATACTCACAACCCACTGGAGGCTCGTCACACTGCCAGGCACCCAGCTTTCTGCATCCTGAGTCTCACGAGTGCCAAGACGTTTGCAGGTTTTGGAGGTTATTACAGATAACTGCACTCTGGTCATGCCCTGCTCCAGCAGCAGGCGTTCAGCCTGGCATTCAAGGCAGGCAGAATTCCCAATGGCATTCAAGGATGGCAGGGTGGCCCCTGGTTTGAGATCTGCTGGGTGCTCAGTGTCTGTATCCCAAATACTGCCTGGATCTTGTAGGGCAAGGACTTCCCGTATTCACTGGATGAAGGTATTGGTGCTATCAGGCAATGAGTGTTTAGGGCATCCTTCAGAAAACAGGGTCAATTTGTAATTTGAGCGGAACAGAGACTTCAGTCTGGGTTTTCAGCATCCTAAGGACAGCATTGCTTCTCTGTGTTTTGAGTGAGAAAACACTCATGTGGTTCATGAACCTGGGAGCAGGGAGCACAGTCATAACCATCACCCCTAGTAGGACCAGACTGCTCTCTTCAGTGAGGACCCAAGGGCTTTGGTGCTTTCTGCTGCAGCTTTTTCCTCTTGGGCAGCTTCTGGCTTGGTGTATTGGATTTTGTCTCCTGGTGTCAGAAGCTGAGCTTTTTCCCCAAACACATGGATTACTGGGATTGACATACATAATGTGTCATGACCAGTCCCATAAGTCTTGCCTTATGGGGCTCAAAGATGGCATGGGTGCTGCAGAAGCAGCATCAGTTCATGCACGGGAAGTCACTGGGTGTGGTGGAAAGGAAGACACACAGGAAGAAGCCATCCAGCTTGTGGATGGCAGTGGGAGGGTAAACCTTATTTCTAGGACTGTAAATAGGGTAGGAATTGCAGGAAGGGTGCTTAGCTTTCTGCTGTTGGAAATTAAGGACTGGACTTTGGGACTGGGCAAGGTGAATGTACCAGGTTGGCAAGAGATCGAGTGTACCTCATCTCCAAATACGCACAGAAGTTTCTGTGGCTGTGCCAGAGGAGGAGCGCGGCCATGGCGAGAGGCATGTGTGTGGGACAGGTTGTGCTCCTTCTGTTGTGCAAAGACTCCAGCGCCTGGAATTGTGCTGCAGGTTAATTGCATGGAGATTTAACAATTTAACGTGTGCAGTTCTGGTGTCCTCAACATAAAAAGGACATGGAACTGTTGGAACAAGTCCAGAGGAGGCCACGAGGATGATCAGGGGCTGGAGCACCTCCTGTATGAAGACAGGCTGAGAAAGTTGGGGCTGTTCAGCCTGGAGAAGAGAAGGCTGCGTGGAGACCTCAGAGCAGCCCTCCAGTATCTGAAGGGGGCCTATAGGGATGCTGGGGAGGGACTCTTCATTAGGGACTGTAGTGACAAGACAAGGGGTAATGGGTTAAAACTTAAACAGGGGAAGTTTAGATTGGATCTAAGGAAGAAGTTCTTTCCTGTTAGGGTGGTGAGGCACTGGAATGGGTTGCCCAGGGAGGTTGTGAATGCTCCATCCCTGGTGGTGTTCAAGGCCAGGCTGGACAGAGCCTTGGGTGACATGGTTTAGTGTGAGGTGTCCCTGCCCATGGCAGGGGGGTTGGAACTGGATGATCTTAGGGTCTTTTCCAACCCTAACTATTCTATGATTCTATGATTTCTCTTAGGATTAAGAAACTTGTTCCTTGTTAGGATTTGGCCACTGCTTTACACAACCTAGAAGACTTCACGTATGTTTACTGCTTTCCTATGTACAGTCTTACATGAACGAAATCAGAAGAGGATTTTTTTTTAATACTCAGATTTCTCTTCTGCAGAATGTTTTTAGCCTTTTCCATGCAAAGAAAAGAAATCCAGTAAAATGCTCTCCACATGGCTATTTAATGTTTCTGCTTGTCTCTTTTTCTCTTTATAATTAGCCTAATGCGACATCTGATCCCTGCTCTTTTTAGCGTTTGTGTACCAGTCTGACAGCACTAGGGCTGTTATTTCTTAGATAAGCTAATTGCTTCTTAATGACTGGACAAGGTATCTTTATTTAACAGCATAAAGAGATTTAACTTTTCCCGTTAACATATGATGGCTGGCTTACGTTTTATTAATGACACCTAACACTGGTTTAAGACTCAGGTAGTACACATGTGTTAAAGCGGGCTTGGGTGGCTGGTTTTAGAGAGGAAGGGCAGGGAGAGGAGGAACTTGTTCTGTATTAACCAGAATTTATTAAGCCCTCCTGTGAGCCTGGTTAGGTGCTGCTGCTGCTTCAGGCCTTGTGTGCAGGCATGGGGCTGGTGCTGCAAAATCAGAGTTGGGTTTACGTCCTACCACCTTCTTCATGCATATAAAGCATATAGAAGTGCTTATTTGCAGTATTATTTTATGCACTTGCTGTAAAATTATTTTAAGGGATTATTTATAAGATAAACACATCCCTAATATGAGCAAGCACCAGGAGCACTGCTCACTTAGATCCATACGTGAGCAGTGCACAATATAGGACCGTATTTCCTTGTCAACCTGCTGTGCCCCCATTGTTCCTCCCTTTACTGTCAGACAATGAAGAGGTCGCTAGATGAGATGTGCAGAGCCCTGCAGCCTCCTGTGCTCACAGCAGAGCCCCATCCCACCTGGAATGAGGCCCCTGCTCCACGGGGGCACAAGGAAGTCCAATTGACACCAAACTGCATTGTGCGATGGGAGAGCTGTTGTCCATGCTTTCGGTCTGTCTGTGCCAGGAGGCTCTAAGCTGGAGCCTCGGCGCTTGCTGCTGGTCGAAGGGCTGGGTACAAGACAGCCAAATTCAAAAGCTTGACCTTCTGTGCCCTGAGATAAAGGACCCAGACACAGAATCAACTCTTCACTCTGTCGTGCAAAAATGTGCTTTCTGGGCAAGGTTTTCTCTGTAAAAATGAAAGAGGAGGATGAGGCCAGTGAGACCATATCATAGAATCATAGAATAGTTAGGGTTGGAACGGACCTTAAGATCATCCAGTTCCAACCCCCCTGCCATGGTCAGGGACACCTCACACTAAACCATGCTACCCAAGGCTCTGTCCAACCTGGCCTTGAACACTGCCAGGGATGGAGCATTCACAGCTTCCCTGGGCAACCCATCCCAGTGCCTCACCACCCTAACAGGAAAGAACTTCTTTATATCCAATCTAAACTTCCCCTGTTTAAGTTTTAACCCGTTACCCCTTGTCAGAGGATTTGTCCGAGTTCTGAGAGTTTACTGGAGAGTTGTCCAGGAGTGTAACTCCCCGCACCTCTGAGCTTGTGATATCTCCTGCTCTAGCTCCAAGAGCCTGCAGATATCAAGAGGAACTGGTTTCTGAATTGGTTTTATCTGTCAACACCTTGTGCACATTCTGGATGCCACCACAAACTCACTGTGGTGCTTCAAGGTTTGCTTTCTCTTGCATTTAGACCAAAGTTTTTGGAAGGAAGCAGAAACGGGAGATGCTTCCAGCTCTGAGTGTACCTTCCTGGGGCTGGGTCCTCTTCTGGGGCAGGAGGGTGAGTGCCCAGATGGAAAGCCATGCCCTTTAAAGCATCTGAACCTGGTCTACCAGAACTGAAGGCAGCAAAAAATCCTTTCCTTCTTTATTTGAAAGTTTTGTCCCTAACATTTATGAGTATCTTAAAGTGTTTGGCAGAGAATCTGTATTCCTGCCTGACAAGAAAAGGGCCAAGCCAGTCCTTGGGGTTTTAATTTTACTGGCTGACTCTAATGTCAGTCTTATCAATGATATCTTTTCTTTCCCAGTAGCATGTTCTAATAAGAAACTAAATCACAAAGACAAAAAGCTTCTGGCATCTCCATTTTGTTGGCTCCTACCTCCATCTGTGGCATGTTTACAAGAAAACATTTATCGCTGGAGCACTTGCCTGCAATAAGGAAAGAGCTGATAGCAACATCTTTTAAGCGGGGTCCTCATGGTGGGCTGGAGTGCCCTCTGCTGAGCTGCACAGCTACTCCTGGGGACCAAATCTGGACTGGTGCTGGATGCTGGAAACCATCCCCTGGGCTGGGCACCTCCACAGCAGGCTCTTGGCAAGGAGAAGCTGGTGAATTGCTTTGGAGGAGTGAGGGCTCGGCTGGCTGTACGTTTGTACGTGGGTTGTGTAAGTGTGGAGTAGAAATGAATTTTCCTGGTAGGATCTGTACCAGGAGCAGTGCGGATGGCGGGGTCGCCTGGGCACGAGCAATGGAAAATCCAGTGCGTTCCAGAAACGTGAAATTAGAGTGTGGTGGATCCCTACTGAGGGCAAAGGTAGGTAGCAGCAAAAGGGATAAAAACCATCTGACAGTGTTGATCCTTAAAGAGCTCTCCAAACCCTACATAACGGGGTATCACACGACATCTTCACGCTGTGCTGTGGCATCCCCCAAAGCGAAGCTGTGAGCAGCGTCTGTCAAACCCATCCATGTCCCCTAGACTGCCTGGATGTCAAAAGCGTTAATACCCTCTTTTGCAGATCGGAGAATGGGGGTAACAAGAGGTCAAGTGGCTTCATGAGGCCCCGGAGGATTTCACTGTCGGAGCTGAAAGCCAGAGCGTGCCGTGGTGGGAGCGCTTTGTCCTGGCTCAGCACTTCAAAGGCCCGGCCCTTGTAAACCCTCACGCGCTTTGATCTCGCACTTATGCTTCCAGTTAACTTTGTCCCTCATGGTTTTCACTGTTGGTGTGGCGGGCGCTGGTGTTTTCTGAAGGGGTCAGCGGGCTTGTTGGGGTGGCTTCGACCTCCCTCGCCATGGGGGGGTTTCTGCTGAGGGAAACACTGCCAGTCATGGTGGGATCCAGCATCCTCCCAAATCCTATAGGGAAACAAGCAGCAAGAGGCATCTCTGGGCAATTCTGGCATCAACTGCAGTAGTAATAACAATTAGCAATTATGCAGAGTTATATGCCTTTGGTGCCTATTACAGGCATCAACAAGGAGTTCTGCTCCTGTTTCCTACTTGTAGCTTGGCCTGGTGCTTGCATTTTAATAGCAGATGCTCTAAGATAATTAGAGCTACTGCAGATAATACTGGGGGTGATTTGCTGCTGCATGTGGTGTGACATGGCCAGTCGACCTTATTGGCCCCTCAGTATGTGCCAGGACCTTCAAAGGTTGAAAGCTACATGCCATGTAGTGTGTATTATGGAGAAGGAGAAAGAATTGAAGCAGTTTCTGCTGCCCACAGCAGAACTGTCCTGGGATCCATATCTTTGTGATGGGGTGGGGTGGTGGGTACCCCTCTGGAGCTTTGGGGCACATGGGGATCAGCGCTATCATCTCCTTACCTGGTGCTCTCTCTGGAGTTGGAGCTGCTAGAAACGAACTTGGAAATGATGGCTGGGAGGCTGTAAAGGCTCCCGCCAGGCTCCACGGATCCGCAGCGCTCCCTCCTCACCGGCGCCGGGGAGCAAACGCGCTTTTACCGAGGAGATGAAATGCAGATCTGCACTTCAGCTTCCCTTCCTTTCCTCCAATTCCCCCAGAAAAAAAAAACATGGTTAATGTAATATTACATCAGATTGGACTCCCAGGAGCAGAAAGCCAATTTTGGGGGAATGTGAGCCAACCGACATTTAACTGGGATGCTGATATTTACTGTTGCAGTGATCCAGGCCTGTAGCATGGGTGAAGTCGCTGGCTAGGGATTCAAAGTCCAATTAGGCAGTGTTAATAGAGGAGGCAGCTATGCTTCATTGAGAGAAATTACTAAAATTGTACTTTTAGGACAGTCAATTAGCTGTGTTTTGACAAAGCAACAAAAAGATGAAACTGAAGCCCTTGGAAAAAGAATGAGAGAATTCAGAGGGAACATGTCTGTTTGGGGAATCCTAATATTTTTTGTTGAAATCATTAAGTGAAATTAAATACTATTTTAAACCAAAGGGATAGAATATCTAATTAAGATAGAAAAAAAAAGGTTTGGGGAAGGGTATTGTTGAGGGGATTAGAGAAATGGTTTACAATTCATGTTGACTGAGGCGGGGCCCCCTGAATATATTAGGTATATTAGTAGCGGGGATGGGAAAAATCTCTTGGCAAGCTGATCTGAAGTTTAGGAAGGGTTTCTTTAGGGTGACTCCAAGGCTCCTGGACTCCACAGTGAAGTGTGGGAATGAAGCCAGGGAAATCGGGGAGATCGAGGATGAGGCACGTTTTTGGAGCTGCCCCAGGGCTCCCATGCTGCAGTGTGGTCCTGGTGCTCTGTGGGAGCTGCTCCAGCAGCAAAGGGGCTGCAGGGCTTGCACAGCCAAGGGATGGCCGAGCAGCCCAGGCGGAGGAGGGTTTGGGGTGTCCAGGGTAACCTGGATGGTGGGAGCAGGGGAGGTCAGTGGGGTAGAGCAGACTGTGGACCCCATGGGGTGCACCCTGTGTCCCTGGTAGCTGCGGGAGCCCACCCACGAACCCTGTCCAAGCTGCTGGCCAGGTCCCCCTGGACAACACGTTGCAGGATGCTTGGGTGCCTTCATTCGTTCACTCACTGTTGATCTAGTTGATTTCTTCTAAGGCCTACATCTCTGCTTTGTGGTGATGTTTGCCTCCAGAACAGAGGACAAGGGGACAAGGTGATGGGCTGGGGGTCCCTCCCAGCTGTTTCTGTGATGGTTTGCAAGACCCTTGCCACCACCAACCCCTTGAGCAAAGCCCCAGCACACAGAGAGGGCTGGCCCTGCCCTCAGGAGAGCACAGGCTGGTGGGGAAGGGCCAGAGGTTTCTCTGGCAATTTCTTTGTAACTTGGGACATGTTTTGCATCTGGTGCTCCAGACTCACACCCTCCCCCCAACACACAGCTCCAGTAAAATACTTCTGCCTAAAGGCCTCTCCTAAAGAACTCTGTTTTTGACCAGTATCATCATATTGTTTAATTCATTTGATATATAGAGACAGTTAGTGAAATATGCATGCTATATTATATTAAAGAGAAATGTAACCTTCAATTGGTATCTGATGTGCACTTTGCAATAACTGCTATTAGTTGTCTATAAAACTCCTAGACATCATTTGATTTTATTGCCATTATATTATTTTACTTGGGAACATATAGAAGGGAGGGGTGATTGCAGGTCTTCAAGTGCTTACTGGGAAATATTTAACACAGAATGTTTTATTTATTAGCATAAAGAGACACAATGGATTGTTGGTGATTAAAGTGATGATACTGCTGCCATACTTGTCAAAAATATAGACCTAATTCAATAGAAAGGCGACAGTCAGTCTCCATGTTGATCTATGCTGAAGCAAACTGCCTCTGAAAGCAGTACAAAGCCTGAATTGGCCTCTTAATTTTATGCTCTAGGGCATAGTATAAAAAAGGGAATTCTTTCTAAGTGCCTGTAATTGCATGTTACCAGAACCTAAAATATAAGCCAAATTTTTGAAATTATAAGTGTTAAGCTTTCCATTTCAATTCCTTCCCCTCCTCCTCCAAAAAAAACCCCAAACCATCAAAACAAAAGAGAGCTTTAAAATGCCTTGCTATCCCACATCATTAATAAAATATACAGCATACTTAGCCTTTAATTGCAAATGTACATTTTGCAAGAAAATAAGTTTTAAAAAAGGAATAGTTTTCCTGCTCTCCCAGGCGCCGGGCGCTGGAGCCGGACCCGCTCGCCCCGGCCAGACGTGCCACCCTCCGTTCCGGGATGGTGTGTTTCAAACAGCAAGCTCCTGCGTGGTTTAGGTCTGGGATATTGCCTCCCTCACTTGGATGAGTAAGGCTTTGAGTTGGGAAGTCGTGCAGGTCAGCTGCGCATTGCTAAGCCCCATGTGCCACCAGGAAGCAGGAAGCCCAGCAGCCCCCGAGCTGGGTTTGGGGTCCTGCAGGCTCTGCCCAGGCTGGTGATGCTGATGCACCTAAAGGTTGAGCCAGCACAGTGACACCAGGGAGGTTTGTCAGCAAGTCCTAACCATTCAGGTGGAGCAGCATTGCAGTGGGAGTCCGAAGCGGGAAGTGCTTATGTCCTTCCTTTGCCCTGTGCTAAAATGGGATTTGCTTTGCACAGATACACTGCAGCATCTGCCTTGAAAAAAGGGAAATATATCCCCCACCTCTACCCCCCTCCTTGCATGGGTCTGTGTTTACAACTTCACTCCTCTAGCAGACAGCAGGAAAAAAAAATATAAGATTAACCATTTTGTACACTTGATGGCTTCATTGGACAGGCAATAAATCAATACAATTGAATTGGAGAAGATAGTGTTCAAATGCTATTATCTGTCTCTCTGTTATTGAGCTGGGATCCTCGGACTGACTCACAGAGATCCCTCCACCTCCAGGATTCCCTTCTCCAGGAAACCTGCAGGATTTGACCTGCTCCAGGGTTCACCCGAATCCACAGGGCAGTCCTGAGCTTTCCAGCAGGTTTCATTCTTTTTGGGTTCGTTACCCCAAAGCTATCCTTTCTGGGCTTGCTATTACATGGTTAGGCTGTTAGAGTGCAAACAGGAAATCATCTTAAACGATAACACTGGTGAAAGATACTGTGTGTGTAATGACAGAGGAGGAACCTGTGGCCAGGGTCGATGGTGGCAATGCCGTGTGCCCCAGGGGAGCATTCCCAGGGCTGGCAGCAGGGGCTTTAGAGAGCTGCTCTGGGCCTCCATGTATTTGCTTTTGCCTTCTAGTGGTGAGATCAACCAGCAAATGTACAGCTCCTACAGACCCTGCAGCCGTGAGCACTTTTTTATTCGGGGCTGCTTGGAGAGAACAAGGATTTTACCCAAAGGAATTTCCTGATGCTCCCTATCTGATGCGGATGCCCATATTTCCACGGCTTTCCAGGAAAGATGATGGCACAATGAAATTTGTTTGTTTTGCAGAAGAGTTATCCATAACAGCTTAATATACCCCAAAGGCCAGATTTAACCTTGATTAAATGGGTCTGACTCCAGCAGAGTTGCTGCTAAGTTATACCTTCATAAATGAAAGGTAAATCAAGCCAGAAAAGTAAATCAAGCCAAAACTTCTATGCTGCAAGAACTGATGCTGATTTCAGGGCTTCAAAGATGTTCTGTTAGCAAAATATTTTGTTTCTCCATTACAGTTTTCACTATTTTAAAGTCACCCTCAGGTGGTGGTGTAAAGGTTACAAATTCTTTGATTACAGGTGAAATCCCCACTCCTGCTACCCTACATCTTTCCTCGGCCCAAACGATTTGATGAATTTTTCCCTCCAACATATGTAATTTCAGAGTGCCCTCTCGTGTACAGACATCTCCAATGCACCTCCCCTGCTCACGCCTCTTTCCTCTGACAAATCCACTCGCTTGCAACGCTTTGCATTTATTCATCCCGCTTGCTTCATGTTTCCTACGAAGGGGCACTGGCCCCACCTGTGAGCCCCATCCTCTAAATGCACTGGCATGAACTTGGGTTGAGTGCCCTGGGAGCTCCCAAACTCTGCATTAGTTAATGAAGGGCTCTATCTGATGGCAAAACCAGAGCCCAGAACCGTGATGAGAACAGTTTCATGCTGCTGCTGCTGAGAATAGCTGGAAGTGTGGGGCCTTGGGTGAGTCTGAGAGAAGCAGCTTGTCTCAGCAGTGGCACTCTTGGTGTGGTGCCACCAAAGGCAGCGCTAGCAGACCAGTGGAGGTACCATGGCTTGGAAGGGACCTTGGATGCTGGCAGCAGGTGACAGGCATCCCAAACCTAACAAGTGGGTGTCTCAGACCCCCTCAGTTGACCTGTGCTCCACTATGGCCAACATGTACATTTTGGGTTTGCAACTGATTGGAACTGCTTCTCTTCAGGTTGGGTCTGAGGCAACCTGTTGGTAGACACCATGATGACCATGATAAAGCATGGAGGGATGCCATTGTGAACCTCATGGACCATGTGGAGCTGATCTGCCTGGTCTCCTGCTGAGCTCCAGTACAGCCACGCTGCTTGCTCCAAGGGATGCCCAGGCACATGGGAGGTGTCTCTGCCATATGCCGGGTGTGTTTGCTACACAGGAACATATGAGTGATAACTCATCCTGCGAGCAAGTGTGGAACAGTGACAGCACCTGGACAATGCTAACTTTGGGACTGCCAAGTGCTAACTGATCTGTCAACAGCTAAGCTATTAAAGGTGTTCCTGGGACAAGCCTTCCCTCCTGAAAACACTGCTGGTGAAGAAGCGGGAGGAATTCTGTGCTCTTGCTGAGGTGACAGGAATAGCAGATGACAACTAAAATGACTGACAAGTGCTGCTTTGTAATTAAATGTTAAAAGGCAGTGAAGGCAAATGAAATTGATGGGCTCAACCTGGCAGTGGCAGGAAGCTGCTGAGATGTGCGCAGTGCATCTGACTGTGTCAGACCAGTTAATGTTTTTACTTAACAAAACAAAGACATTGGCAAAGAGGCAAAGAGCTCTGCGGTGACTTGTTAGAGATCTGCAAATAGAAAGCAAAGCCTGAGAAGTGTAGTACAAAACAGATGGGAACTCTATTTTGAGGTTGCTGTCAGCACTCAGGCTTCCAAATTTTTAGAGTTAATTGAAGAATTACTGGAAAAATCATCTCTTTCTTCTCAAGGAAGAAGGAAATGCTTTTGTAAAGGATGTTCTATGTTCTTTTAGGGACTAACATCCCATAGGACCCTGGCTGGTGGTGAACTTACCACCTGCTTTTTGAAAGTCTGGGTCACAGAGACATGCACCATTTGTGGACCACTGGTACGCAGAGAATTAAGCAGGAGGTGCATGTGTTTTTCCTTTGTGTCATCCAGGAACCAAGGGAGTTGGGTAACTTTGCCACTGTATGTAACTGCTCTGGGGATTTGTTTTCTCCCCTACAGGACGAAGCTGTGCGGTGAGCATCAAGATGATCATGTGAATATTTTGCCACTTTTCCATTTGACCAGCTGCAAATCACAGAGACTTCACTTGAAATAAGTTTCCAGTGTAGGTTTTAGTACAAGCATGTAGGAACCCCTGCGGTAACTGAAAAGTCTCCCACCGTGGGCCTGTCAAAGACTTAATGGAAATGGGCAGCCAAAATATCCCAAACCTCTGCTGCTAGACCTGAAACCCCACTGCAGTGTGTGATCAGCCTTGAAACTGGACTCGATCCTGGACTTGGGTCTTGTCACCAGCACTGAAAGTCTATCAGGCTGGAGTCAGGCCTGGGGCAAAGGGCTCTTGAGATGCAGGTCTCTTTGGAACATCCAGCACTGATCCTGGGTGAGGAGCTCCCTGCCTCCTCCCTGTTTGGATCAGATGAACTTCTCAGCCTGCCCGGCCCCATGTCTGCCTGCCAACAATGACTGGAAGAAATGCACAAAAGCAGGTCAAGATTACAGTGATATTTCCCCCAGAGGAAGCAATTCAATGACTTTTTGAGCCAGAGAATGGTGTCTTTGGTCTACTCCCCCCGGCTATTTTTTCCCCCCATGAGTGTATGTCCAATGCATGGAAAGTTCTGATGTCCCCAGCATCCGGTGGCAGAGACTTCCGCAGGTCTGCTGTGTGTTGGGTGAGGATCTGCCTCCTCCCTTTTTACTTCTTTTTTTTTATTATTTAATCTGCCACCTACAAGTTTCATTTTATGCCCTCTATTTCTTGTATTAGGAGAGACAGCAGACAGTTGTTTCTTGTTCTCCATGCTTCTTGTTATTGAATAGCCCTTTATTCTGTCTTTTTTTCCACAACACGACTATTGCTACCTATAGTAGTCAAGATGTGGTTGTACCCTGCACTCATACACTGACCTAATGATATTTTCTGTTTCTCTTCCAGTGATTCCTAGCATTCAGTTTGATTTTTTGATCTTTGCAGTGCTTCAGACAGATCATAGAGCCGTGTATTACATCTCTAAAGCCACATTTGTGATCAGAGATCAGACCAGACTCTGGTGGTTTACCTGTAAAATTTTCACAACAGTTGTTTGAAACTGTGATAAGCCTTCATTTGTTCAGCAAATATCTTTGTGCAAAAGCCTCCAGAAGCCTATGAGCATATGAGCATCTCTATATAAATAAGTACATAAGGTGAACTGAAGATATTTTATGTGCTGGAGCAAGTAAACCACCCTGGAATTTTGCTGTGGTGCTAAAAACCCCATCCAGCTGCCCCAACGGGACAAACATAACCATGAACACAGGATAGTTTAAAATTATCATCTAAATTAGATAAGCTCAGGAAATTCCAGGAAAGAAATTGATTTATGGGGACGGCTTTGAACATCCATCTTGTTCTTCTTCATGATTCTGAAGCAGTTTTTCTTTTGAAAGACCTCTCCCAGGCTTGTTCTCTGCAAACCACCTGGCTCCCGATTCCTCGTCTTTAAGAGTGCCCTCTAGCACAATCTGGGGACATGGGCCTATTTAGTCTAAACAGCAAATAGAAACGTTAAGAGCTTGCCACATGTATCTCACATTATATGGTTTCCCTGGCCATGACCTTGATGCTGAAAGGGGTGCTTGATGCATCAGAATTCCTCACCATGAGCAGTCCTTTTGTCTCCTTCCTTGCAGCATCCTCAGCCTGCAAAGTGCCACAATGAAGAGTCAGGGAACTGAGAGAATGCAGTAGTGGAGAGGGTTGAAATTGTGCGCATTGTTCTGGCTGGGGAAAAAAGAGGCACAAACTGATACTGCTGTCAACATGATGTCCTTCTGTCTTTACATCCGGCATGGGGCCCTGGAGACTGCTGTGGAGAGGGTGAAGTGCAGCAGTGCAGGAGCTGGGATGACGATGAAACCTCGACCTCTCCATTTTGTGTGCACATCCTGCAGGTTTATTTCTGTGGGCTTTTTGCAGGAGGGGCAGTGGGGAGAGGAACAGAAGGGCTCGTTGCACGTGGGAGATGTGGAGCTGCTGCCTGCTTGGTGCTCCCAGTTGAGAGACCAGAATTAATGCTGGATGTGCTTTTGACTCCCTGGACAATTGTTGTACCAGCCAGGCATGCCAGTGGGATCCTGGGGGACAAGCCATGACTTTTGATGGGTGCGTTTGAGATCCTTACACAACATATGAGCATGATGAAGCACCGCAGAGATCCGAGGGGACAACAAGGGAGGATTATTTTCTTTCACTGAGCTGATTTCTTTTGAATGTGGAAGCTGTGAGAGGTGCTTGGGAAGGCAGAAAGGATTCTCACTGAGCCAAACGGGATCTGGTGCACAGCTCGGTGATGATTCTTGACCTGTGAGTTAACTTGGGTCGTGTCACCCCAGCTCTGAGGTCTGTGACCGTGACTCCACCATCCAAGGCCTTCTAGTAAGCAACCCTTTTGCAGGAAAGGTATGGATAGGCACAGACAGAAAAACCTCATCTGGGAAACACGGAGGAATGTGCGACATGTGGCGGAAGGCAGACAGGTTCCTAGGATGCTTGTTTGGTGTCACTAGATGGTGCTGTTGATCGTGAGATAAGAACAGATCCTGGAAGAGGAAATCTCCCTCTCCTGGACTTGGACCCAGGGCATCTGCCTAAAACTACAGTTGACTGTCATTATCTTACATGTTTCTCAAACATCAAATGGACCTGCACTTCAGGCTCTGATGTGAAGCTACAGAGACGAAGGAATACAAGAAATACAAGGATATCAGGAACTGGACAAGCGTGTACTGTGCCCCCTGCCGCAGCCTTAATTCTGCCCTTCTCAGGGGATGCAGGAGCCATGCGGTATGGGGGCATTCTGTACTGCAGAAGTAGATGTGAAGAGTGACCGCATGAACAGGCTACTTTATGTGGGGTACCATGTGTTCTCTCCTATCTCCATGCCTTTGGACACCTGGAAGTGGTCAGCAGGGCTCATACACATTAACAGTTGATCAGAGCATTATTTGGGGGTCAAATCCATTGAGATCAACAAGCAGGGAAGTGCCAGAGAAGACTGGCAGCAGGTATAGTAGTAGTGCACAGTAGCAAGTGGTATTCCAGGGGGAGGCATTGTAGACAAGCATGATACACAATATACAGAGGTTGGTAGAATTCTGTTTATCTGCTGATTACATCCTGTTTAAGGAGCAGAGATACTCATTGGGTAAGGACTGTTCTGAATATTGCCAAATGCTAGTGTAAACATTCAGGATATTATTTTCCCTTGAATTGTATCTGGTACGCAGTTTTCCTCTCTTTTCTTTAAAGGTATGGCTCTAACACGTCCAGCATGAAGGCAGGCAACCAGAGACAGCTCATCCCTCCATCAGGTCAGGTAACTCAATGGGAGAAACATCCTCTAACACCCTGTCTTCTTCCCTTCCTCCCTCCCCAAAGCGTGGCCATAATAATCCAGGTACTCAAACATCAACCTCCAGTGACACTCAGAGCTCTGACCCTCCTATGTGTCCTGGTCCATGACCTGGAAAAAGAGAAATTTCAGGCTATGTCAAGTTTTACTGTTGTGACCCTAGCACTTGGTGAAATCTATTTGTCTAACTTTGATTTCTATCCTCACTGTCACACCCGAGCGCCTTCCTTGTGGACATCATGGCTTGTCTGTCCTTCCTCCCTTTTAGGGATGAACATCTGCAGTTGGGCCCTAACATGTGAATGACCCCTTGAAAGCTATATGCAAGAATACAGAAGAGGTGCAGCAGCACCAGCATGTGCTGCCACCAGCACACAAGCAAGGCTGTCAGCCTCCTTTGGCTCCGCTGCCAGCATGCAGCTTTCTCCAGTGCTGAAGGATCTTCTGATGCAGACCTTCACACAGCTCTGCATAAATAATGTGTTACAGGCAAAGTTGGGGATGGAACAGACAGAACGTTAAAGAAGGATGATGAGGAAAACTTCTAGTGTACACCCATGGTAGCATCAGCAGGCTGCAGGTAAGAAAGAAGGCAGCCACATCTCCCTGTCCTGAGCTGGCTGCAAACCCACCTGAAGTGGAGAGAAATTACAACCCCAAGGACAAGTCTTCTCACAGCAGCCCCACAGGGCAGCACAGCTCTCACCTGTGTTGTACCTCTGTGTTTCAGGCTGACACTGTGCAGGACAGCTCTGTCCTTGCTGCCACTGCAATGCTGGAACAGCAAATGGCACATTCATGACAACAGCTAGTGCTTCCCCTGTGCTGCCCCGCATGATGGTTGCAGCCACAGAATCCCAGATTGGTTTGGGTTGGATGGGACCTTAAAGCTCCTCCAGCTCCTGCCCCTGCCATGGGCAGGGACCCCTTCCACTAGAGCAGCTTGCTCCAAGCCCCTGTGTCCAACCTGGCCTTGAACACTGCCAGGGATGGGGCAGCCACAGCTTCTCTGGGCACCCTGTGCCAGCGCCTCAGCACCCTCACAGGGAAGAGCTTCTGCCTAAGAGCTCATCTCAGTCTCCCCTCTGGCAGGTTAAAGCCATTCCCCTTGGCCTGTCCCTACAGGCCCTTGTCCAAAGCTTCTCTCCAGCTTTCTTGTTAGCCCTTTTAGTTACCGGAAGCTGCTCTAAGGTCTCCCTGAAGCCTTATCTTTTCCAGGCTAAGCAGTTCAGATTAAACTGAAATATCTGGATGTCTGAGTTTGTCAGTGGTGGTTCTGAAACCAAGGAAGGGTAAGTGTTTTGATGCCACATAAGATTTTGGCCCTGAGTTTGTTGGGGCAGAAACTATTGAGCAGTGAAAAGGAAGGGGAGCCCAATGAAGAGGTTATGTGACAGCCATGGGGCAACGCAGCTGAAAGCTGTGTCATTATGTTAGAATGCAAATTAGGATTACATAGGAAATCTTTATTGTGTCTGTAGCTTCTGATTGCTCAACTACAACTGTGTGCTTTAACCGTGTTTAGAATGCCATTTCCTAACTTTTCTAAAAGCTTACTAAAAAGAGAATTCCATTAAGGGAAACCATGTTGACTCAGATTCCTTCCTCAGTTCTCCCTGTACAGCTATTTCTAAATCACTTGTATGCTCTTGGAGCTATGCTGAGTATTACATAGCATAGAGTTGAACAGAGTAAAATGATCGATATTGTAATGGACTTCTTCTCCTAGAACATGACAGAAATAATAAATGTCGTGATATATGACAGTCCTTCTAAAGCCCTATGGAGCCAAACAAGACGCGGTAAGCATGTATCTCCTACTTCCTACCCTTGTTTTGCTTCTCTGTGTCTGTCCTTTGTTTCCTCCCACATTTATTTCCACAGTAATGGAAGACTGTAATTGAATTAAAAGCAACTCTGTACGCACATGAAAATGCTGTGGTGGCACTGCTCACTGCTCCCCTTCCACAGGCCTGGGTGGATGTCTGTAACCACAGGCTGCTTTGTGAGCTGCTCAGTGCCACAAGGAGCAGGTTTTGGATGGTTTTGACCAGTAGCCATGTACTCCTGTGGCATTACACCAGATGAACATCCATGCAAACAGGTGCAGCCTCTTTCTCTGTTACTGTGCAGTATTCAGCTCCCAGCTCCAGTCTGTTTGTCATTCAGGTCATGCCAAAACGTCATTTTAAATTTTGATACTGGTTGCCATTTTCAAGCCAAATCAAAGGTTTTATCTGCATCTGCAGGGCTCTTCTTGGCTGATCAGTTAATGATGCTATTCTTCTGCCAGTGACACCAGCCACTGCACATGGTGGGTTTTCCTGCCTCTGCTGCTTCACAAATCCCTGTGCCCACATTAAGGGCCACCCTTAGAAGTAACTGCTTCTTAAAGATACCAAGAGATGAATGAAACCAAAGATTAGTAAATGAAATAAACCTGTTCCTTCTCAGGTTTTCTAGGGAGATTTTAAGCAGAATAAATGGGAAGAGTGGTTCATCAAGTTTATGTGATCGCCCTGCTCTCCCCTTTTTTTGACTTTGGCATCCACAGGGTGTTATTTCTACACGAACAAGCAATGCACAGGTCGTAAATTAGCAGTGTCTATTGTTAATTTGCATCCTACCTATAGGATGCAAAGGAAGAATAAAAAAAAAAGATTGTTAGTTTTTCTGGTTTTGCTTAAATACTCCTGTCACATACAAGTGTGTCACCTTATATTTCTGTAAAGAGAACAGCTGGCATGAAGATGAGCAGGGAAATAGGAAAAACACCACTAATTTTAACCCCTACCAGCATTTCCAAATCAGCTGTCATCAGTACTGGGTAGTTAGTGCACCACCATAGCCCAGACAAACCGCAGACACCTAGCCCTGACAGCGTGACCCACATTGGTGCTGCAGTGAGCAGGGTGCCGTATCCAAGGTGCCTTCCAGCTGAAATCATTCCGTGGCTCTAGAAGAGAGCTCTCACAGCAGCCACGTCCCCATCCTCACTCACGTGGTACACTGCACTGCTGTTTATTAACAGTATACTGTTCATACTGTTCATTATATTTATAATATTATTATACTTTTATTATTACACTGTATTGTTTTCACACACAACTCAATTTTATTATCATTGTATTTTAGTGAGCCTGTGGCAACCCGCTCGATAACACCTCAGCAGATGATCTGCTTTAATGTTAACAAGAGTCTACACAATCGTATCCTGCTGAACCCATGGCTCAGGTAACCTTGTATTTGGAAAACTAGTTGTGTCTTGCTAATCGGAGATGTTACATCTGAAAATAAGATAAATTAGATGTACTTCCTGTTTTTAAAGGGGTGAGCTTTGTGGAAGACTGAGAAAGAAGGTGAATGCCACGTTTTGACAGGTAAGATTCGCTTTACTGTTGTGTCAGTTGTCTTATTTTCAGCTTCCGAACTTGATGTTCTTCCTTTAAGAATGCAGGTGTAACGAGTTAAACATTTCAAAGTAACAGAGAGACATGAGCACTAAGAGGTTATATACCATTATTTTTGAATGAGCGCTCACCTAAAAGTGATCTTGAGATTAGCTAACTTAGAGCACCCAAGCAACACTTTCACAGATCACCCCTGGCCACGAGGGCAGCCTGTAACAGAAACCCAAAGATATGCCCTGCTGTCCTGGGTTTAGCAGTCGCAGTCAATTTTTCTCCTTTTTGGTAGCTGGTGCAGCACTGTGTTTTGACTTTCAGCCTGGGAACAGTGCTGATAACACCAATGTTTTCGGTTGTTGCTAAGTGATGTTTACCCTGACCAAGGACTTTGTGAGGCTCATGCTCTGCCAGGGAGGAGGGGAAGCTGGAAGGAAGCAGAGACAGGACACCTGACCCAGGCTAGCCAAAGAGGTATTCCATACCACGGCACGTCATGGCCAGGGGGGTAACTGGGAGTTACCTGGAAGGATATGGGGTCTTCTGAGTCGGACTCGTTTTTCAGCGGGTGGTATCGTATTCTCTTCCTTTGTTATCTTCTCTTATCATTGTTGTTGGTGGTAGTGGTGATGATTTGTGTTGTACATTGGTTGCTGGACTGTTCTTGTCTCAACCTGTGGGAGTTGCACTCTTTCAATCCTCCTCCCCATCCCCCCAGGAGTGGGGAAGGGGAGAGCCCCAGTGGGGGGGGGCCTCGACTGCTTCCAGCCCGGCACCACTCACTGGGAGTGAGTGAACAAGCTGTCTGGCTGGGTTTAAACCACTACAGTTCTTTTTGGCGACCAATGTGGGGCACGAAGGGTTGAGATAACGACAGATCTGTCCGGATTAATAGTCACTCGTCACAATGCTGATTTATTGGCTCTCAAGGTTGTTCCTCTTGATCTCACAGTTTCAGTCTATCGTACCTTACTTCGAGCCGGTATTTGCTGTATTAGTGTTTTTCAAGTGTGGGGCTTGGGCTAAGGGTCTTGTCTCATTGTACTTTATGGTAATGACTTGTAATACAATAGAATCATTGATCATGAAACTGATCGGGCTTATGTTCCCAGTGTGGTCACCACCTTTATACTTTGGGAGGTATATAATAAAAGTGCTTAGCAATTACACATCTTTTTTCTCCTTCTTGGGTGGTCAACCTGTGAAGGAGACATTCTTTTACCCTCCCAGTCGTGCCCCCCCAGACCATTTACAGCATCATTTGAGAATTTTGAAGTTTTTGAATGGCCTATTAATGCTGTTGAGACTTGTTTGCTGATTGCGATGGGCATCACCATGTTGGCACGCATACAGAGTGTATCTTGCCCACGACCATTTCATCTGATTTCAAAAGTTAAGCAGAGTCAGGTTTGGCTCTTGTCTGGGGTCAAATGACGATATAGGAGGAGCAAGAGATTTTCTCCGAGGCTGGACAGTCATGAGTGGCAGGGTGTGTGGGATAGTATGGGCAAGTATCTAGGTCAGTGGGCCCCTCCAGTACTTTGGAATTTCACTACCGAACAACTGCAAAATCCAGAAGAATTAGTAAAACACTTAAATGAGGTGTGTGGTCATTCTGGCCATACCAGAGATGGACAAATCATGGCAACGTGCTGGGGCTTGGCCCATGTTTACAGGGCCTTGTTCAACACTATCCAGCACCTTCAAAACGAAAAGAATGTTGGTGGATCTGAGGGCAAAGATTTCAGAATGTCACCAGAGGAGGAGGTGATGCGTGCTGAAGAGGCCCCACCATATAATAAACTGTCATCAAGTGAAAAGCAGTATGCCTTTTTCACTGATGGGTCCTGCCATATTGTGGGAAAGCATCGGAGATGGAAGGCAGCTGTATGGAGTCCTGGATGACAGGTTGCAGCAACTGCTGAAGGAGAGGGTGAATCGAGTCGGTTTGCCAAGGTGAAAGCGATCCAGCTGGCCCTGGACATTGCTGAACGAGAAAAGTGGCCAGTACTTTATCTCTATACTGACTCATGGATGGTGGCAAATGCCCTGTGGGGGTGGTTGAAGCAATGGAAGCAGAGCAACTGGCAACGCAGAGGTAAACCCATCTGGGCTGCTGCACTGTGGAAAGATATTGCTGCCCGGGTGCAGAACCTGGTGGTGAAGGTACGTCATGTAGATGCCCGTGTACCCAAGAGTCGGGCCACTGAGGAACACCAGAACAACCAACAAGTGGATAAAGAGGCTAAGATTGAAGGGGCTCAGATGGACTTAGATTGGCAACATAAAGGTGAATTATTTTTGGCCCGGTGGGCCCATGACACTTCAGGCCATCAGGGCAGAGATGCAACATATAGATGGGCCCGTGACCGAGGGGTGGACTTAACAATGGACACTATTGCCCAGGTTATTCATGAGTGTGAAACATGTGCTGCAATTAAACAAGCCAAGCGGTTAAAGCCTCTTTGGTATGGAGGACGATGGTTGAAGTATAAATATGGGGAGGCCTGGCAGATTGACTATATCACACTGCCACCAACCCGCCGAGGCAAGCGCCATGTGCTTACCATGGTGGAAGCAACCACCGGGTGGCTGGAAACATACGCTGTGCCCCGTGCCACTGCCCGGAACACCATCCTGGGCCTTGAGAAACAGATTTTGTGGCGACACGGCACCCCAGAGAGAATTGAGTCAGACAATGGGACTCATTTCCGGAATAACCTTATAGATATTTGGGCCAAAGAGCATGGCATTGAATGGGTATATCACATCCCCTACCATGCACCAGCCTCTGGGAAAATCCAATGGTACAATGGGCTGTTAAAAACTACACTGAGAGCAATGGGTGGGGGAACTTTCAAGCATTGGGATACACACTTACCAAAGGCCACCTGGTTGGTCAACACCAGAGGATCTGCCAACAGGGCCGGCCCAGCCCAGTCAGAACTTTTACATATTGTAGAGGGGGACAAAGTTCCCGTGGTGCATATGAAGAATTTGCTGGGGAAGACAGTCTGGGTTATTCCTGCTTCAGGTAAAGGCAAACCCACTCGTGGGGTTGCTTTTGCTCAGGGACCTGGATATACTTGGTGGGTAATGCGGGAAGATGGGGAAGTCCGATGTATACCTCAAGGGGATTTGATTTTAGGGGAAAACAGCCAATGAACTTAATTGTATGCTGTTGCCTGCTGTGTAATACTATTATAGCCCATCAACTAGATGTCTCCAGGTCACCAGAGATTAGTCCTGACTTCCCTCCAACCATCATCCCAACAGAGAATGAAATCTGATAGAACCAGACAAGTTCTGCAGTAAAGGAATGATCAGCATCAGCAGGCAACAATCCAATACTGCACACAGCCTTTCCTGCCCTGAAACATTTACAAGAGATGGAACCTGACATCATGGACCGAATGGACTCGGCAGCATTATAGGGATTGGTCCATGCACTAAGAAAATGATCTCTTTCTCTCGGTCTGTGTGTGTACGTGGATGTGGGAGTGATGGTATATTGAAAATGTGGCATCTGAGCATGATGTGATTGCTATGGAATAAGGGGTGGATAATGCCCTGGGTTTAGCAGTAGCAGTCAATTTTTCTCTGTCTTGGTAGCTGGTGCAGCGCTGTATTTTGACTTTCAGCCTGGGAACAGCGCTGATAACACCGATGTTTTCGGTTGTTGCTAAGTGATGTTTACCCTGACCAAGGACTTTGTGAGGCTCATGCTCTGCCAGGGAGGAGGGGAAGCCAGGAGGAAGCAGAGACAGGGCACCTGACCCAAGCTAGCCATAGAGGTATTCCATACCACAGCACTTCATGCCCCGGGGGGTAACTGGGAGTTACCCGGAAGGACATGGGGTCTTCTGAGTCGGACTCGTTTTTCGGTGGGTGGTATCATGTTCTCTTTCCTTGTTATTTTCTCTTAGCATTGTTGCTGGTGGTACCGGTGATGATTTGTGTTCTACATTGTTTGCTGGACTGTTCTTGTCTCAACCCGTGGGAGTTGCATTCTTTTGATTCTCCTCCCCATCCCACTGGGAGCCGGAAAGGAGAAGAGCCCCTGGGGGGGGGGGGGGTGGGGGTGGGTGTTGGTGGGCCTCGATTGCTTCCAGCCCGGCACCACTCACTGGGAGTGAGTGAACAAGCTGTCTGGCTGGGTTTAAATCACGACACCTGCCCGGGGTCACTGACAGTCTACATGGGCTAATGCATACACAAGCCTTTTCAGGGCTTGTGGCTCTCAATCTGACTGAATTCTATCGTGTGAGACGTCCTCATGTGTCCATTCAATGTCAAGAGCGCAGTGGCCCAGGGAGCAACAGCTCCTCCTAACAGGTATGCAGACAGGAAAAAGGATGTTCTATTTCATCAGAGCCGAGAGGAGCCGACTGCACATGGCTCACTCAGCGCACCAATACCAAGCGTTTCCCTGCAGCAGGAGCGCTGCCAGCCGCAGCTCCAGGCTCGCTGTGACTCGGGCCTGGCAGCCGCATGGCTGTACCCGCGCTCCCCGGTGGTGCTGGTCGCTTTGCCCGCAGCGTTAAACCACTCGGGTCTTTGCTGCCGCTCCGAGCAGCTCTGGGTCCCACCTACGGCCGCTTCCCCTCGGCAGCACAGCCCGGTCCACCGGCAGAGGTGAGGGCACCTGAGGCGAGAATCGGGTCGAGGCTGCCCCTGTGCCGCAGCACGCCCGGTGCCGGCCCCTTGCCGCCCACCGACAGCCATTTCGCGGCGCCGCGGGGCCGGTGCCTGCGGGCTAACCGCGACAAGCGGGCACGTGCCCGGCCGGCACTCGCTGCGCTCGCCCCGCACGCCTGAGGAGTACCCGGGGGAAGGGAAGGGTCGGGTCGGGTCCCGGCGGGGGGCACCCCGCGGGCCCGCAGCCGCTGCGCTGTGGCGCGGAGCCGCCTCCATCTTGTGATGGGCGAGGCCGCGCGCCCCCGACCTGCGCTCGCGACCACCCATCCGTTGGCGGCGCGTGCGCAGAAGCGGCTCGGGGGGGGCGTGCCGCGGCGCGTTGGTCTCGCGAGAGCGCCGGGCTATATCTGGGAGTGGGCGGGCACGGGGCTTCCTTTAGTGCGCGTCCGCCCGCAGCGCCGCAGCACGTCGTGGTCACCCCGCGCGAGCAGGCCGAGAACATGGAGGATAGCGCCATGGATATGGAGAGCATGGGCCCCCTGCGCCCTCAGACCTTCCTGTTCGGTAACGGCTCGCACCGGCTCCGCGCTCCCCATCGGCACCGCCGCTCCCTTCCCTCAGGCCTTGGGGCCGGGCGGTGGGGCCGGTGTGGGGCGGCAGCGGCTCGTGCGGGCCTCGGGCCGCACCTCAGTGGGGTGGGGGTGGGGGAGGGAGAGGCGGGAAGGGCTTTGTCGGGGGAGGGGGCGCACGGGGGGGAACGGCCGCGTTCGGCGCGCGCACACCACGTGGCGCGCCGCTCGCACGTGGCGCGGCCCGGCCCGGCCCCGTCCCGCTTTTGTTAACGGCGCTGCCGCCCGCCCGTTCCTAAGGACACGGCCGCGCTCGGAGCTCCGGGCGCTGCGCGAGCACATGGCGGGGTGCGGGGTGTGGGAGCACGTGGGGGGTGGTCGGCCCGTGGCGCGTCGCGCTTGCCGCCTGCTCCCGGGGATGGCGCTTCTCGGGCAGCGATGGACGGGAGTGGGCTTCGAAGCACCGCGTTAGGAGCTGCGCTGTCGCAGCAGGCCGCGGGCGCGCCGGGGGTTTTCCGCACCCCGCGTGTTGCTCTGCTCGGATGTTACGAGCGCCGTTAGTGGGTTTTCTGTGCAAGTACAAAGCCTCGAAGCCGCGTGATGTAAAATACTGAGCGGTTAGCAAATACCCTTGTCAAAGTAGAACCGCAGGCATATAAGTAAATGTTCTTTTCATAGGTTGCGAGCTTAAAGCAGATAAGGATTATCAGTTCAAAGTAGATGATGAAGAAAATGAGCATCAGTTGTCTCTGAGAACGGCAAGTATCATTTGGTTTTTAAGCTCTTATTTAGTGGCACGCAGAAGTTTCTTTTTAACATGGAGATATTAAAAGTTTTAAGATATGCACTAATGTTTTATTGCTTACAGCAACGAATGCAAGGCTGGAAGGGTTTAAAAATGAATTCACAGTAGGTTAATAAAAGTATACTAAACGTAATTAAAGGCCAAAATTTATACTCTGATATCTCAAATGCAATAGTTCAGATGCTACAGTAGCAAGGGACGGAGGGTACATTTATAAGAATAATATATGGCCATGTCTTATTACACTTTATTATAAACTTTATTTTGACCATATATTTCCAGACAGAATTCCAGTGGTGTTTTTTAGTAAGCACCTAGTAACTAAATGTAAATGAGGGAGGGACATTTGTGTTTTAATTTGTTGTCACTGGTTTTGTCCTCTGCAGTTGTAACTGGGAAGTAACTGTCTTGTCATACAGATAATTCATCTAAGACTCCCTGCTGAGCAGGGTACTCCTGGTAATCAGGATTTGTACACTCAGAGTTAAATGTGTTGGGGTGTCTAATCTTTCTGCTGCTACGCAAGACACAATATTTCAAGGCCTTTGTTCTGGGCTGAGCACATAGCAGGAAGATAATATATCCCAACTTCACAGTTCAGGAATTTGAGTTGTAGCATCTCTACTTCATGGCTTATTATTTTGTTTTATTTAAATACAAAGAGATACCTTAGATACAGAGAGATACCAAAAAGATGGTATTTGGTTTTATTTAAATACAAAGATTTCCTAGATACTGGGAAACAAGAATCTTGTAATTGGATTATTTCATGCAGCAGAATTGTTTCCTACAGGAGACTTGCATAATAACATGCTCCAAACATTCTCATAGTGATACCTATAACACTTTGAATTGTAGGCATTATGGTTTTGTGAATCATGTGTCTTCAGTCCTTAAATTTTATGGAAATTGCAGCCTCGGTTTGACAATGACTAATTAGTTCTTAATTGGAATTTCTTTTGTGGGAAGAATATAGGGGTAAAGCATGTATAGGGTAAGTTCACATGGCTTGTTCTCATATGTGAATGTTTTTAAAGACATGATATACAGGAGGAATGGCGATTGAAATAACAATTGGCAAGCTAGAAATGTCCCAAGAGACTTGGAAGGTCTTAGACATAGCTACAAACAGAAAACGTGTTGGCCAGTGTGGAAGATAAAGTGTGAAGGTGGCAAATGCCTGGTGACTGGTCTGTACACCTGATAGAAAGCTAGCTATGTAAAGGCTGACTGACAAGTTAAGGTACAGATGTGGTGATGGACTTGGGTATGAGGTACAGGAGGTGGGGATATTAAAGTGAAAGGGGAGGAGGATTGATGCATGTAGAGTTAAAAGGGGTATGAGGCTTTCTGCAGATGTCCTACTAGTGATAGCTGAGAACAAAGAGGGATGGTCATTGCTTCATTACCTATTTATTGCCAGTGTGCATTCCTCCATTGCAGAAATTAAAGCACAGGAATGGATGCTTGCCAGACAGAGTAAATAACTTACTAGTAACTGCTCTACTATTGCTTAAACTGATGCAAGTTATAGGAGTAACTGCGGGTGGAGGGCATGTTCCTAAATTCTTGTCCCAGTGGGTAGTCCCACTAGCTGCATGATTTGGTGATGTTGCTAACCCATTTGAGATGTGAGACATGGGCAGCAGTTTCACCTCTTTAAATTTACAGTAACAAATCTTGTTGGGAATAGTGAATCCTGTATCCCATTTCTCAGTCTTTGGTCTGATACATTAGTTGTGGATCATAATATATAGCCTGCCTTAAACTTAGCTCTTGGAGAATGGAAATCAAAGTTGTATGCTTCTGACTGGAGTGTTTATACCCACATACTCCACAGAGGGCTGAAAGCTTTCTTTTTCTGGGGCACTGGTCTTGGGGAATAATTGTTGTACTTCAAGGTTCTTGGTTTTCACATCTCTTTCATGTAACCCTGGTGCAGATGCCAGAGGTTCACAGAACTGGAATTTCAGGCTTGTCCCATGTCTCACTAATTTGCCTCCCTGCAGCTATGATTTTTGACTTGTACTCTTATGTAAGGAATCCATGCACTTGAGTTCTGAAATGCTCTGGGAGAGCAGTTGTCAGTCTTTGGTGCAGACGCATATGCATAAATGACAGTACTGAACTGAGCAGTTAAGATCTAACTCCCCATTGAATGTCAAGAAAGCAATATAGTGTGAAGTGAAGCAATTGGCAGATGAAACATGGCAGGAAGGATAAAGGCTGTGATTCTGTAGTAGTGGTTACAGTTGTTTCCCTTCCTCTAGGCATGTGGTTGTACTTCTTGCTTTGGGCCAGCTTCAGTGTGCTGAGTAGACTTGTCACTGACCCCATTTCAGGCAGTAATCTAGTAGCAGAAGGTTACTTTCAACCCTCCTCAGAACATTTGCCTTAAGTTGCACCTTGCAAGTGCTGGTGTTAATATGGAAAGAGGATAAACAGCAAGTAGAGTTTTAGAGGACTTCAGAATACTTTGTAGGATTCTCAGAATGTATGCTGTTCTTTATTTCACAGGTTACTTTAGGGGCCGGAGCCAAAGATGAATTGCATGTTGTAGAAGCAGAAGCATTGGATTATGAGGGCAATCCTATTAAAGTAGTACTGGCATCTCTGAAGATGTCAGTGCAGCCCACGGTAAGTACAGGAATGTGGAAAAATCTCATAAAATTGGTCTCAGGTGAGGAAGACCGGTTAGAAAAGGTTTTGGTTGGCTGAGTTCACTAAACATAGGGAGGGTTATGCCTAGTAAACTTAGTCTAGTCATCTGGAGATGACAGACTTTTGTTCAAATCACGCTGCTTTTAAGGAACTGACAGTCATTACACACATCATCTCTATATATACAAATATAGCCTGTGTTTCTTTCTTTGAGCCTGGGATAAGAAAAATTAGTTTTTTTGCAGGTGCCAAGCTCTTACGGTATTCTAAAGGTGACTGCTACCCTTTCTTGATTTTTAAGGGCCTGCTTGTTATTCCTGCCATCTGGAATGTAATTTGAATCAGTGTTGCTGATGTTGTACAAATGGAACTGCACAGTGTTGGGGGCAGGTGTGAGGGATAATGTTTAAATTGGTATTGCTGCCAAGTGGAGTAGAAAAAATTGTGGCTTGGTCTGGATTTGAAAGGTGGGCTTTAATTTACGGTAAGAGATGAGAGTGTAATGAACCCTGTTGTGGCTTACCCTGATTTTTTTACTCTAAGCAGTTCTGGAATATTCTGACAGATAGAAATATGGAGTAAGTGTATTTGCCTTGGAATTTACAGGTGTTAGTGCTCTTGGTTCTATTTGATTGATTGTCTGTAAGAACACTTTGCCTTTAATGTTTGAATAAAAAAATGCCTTTTTATTATTATTCCTTTAGGTTTCGTTAGGTGGCTTTGAAATCACACCACCGGTGGTCTTGAGGTTGAAATGTGGTTCAGGGCCTGTTTATGTCAGTGGACAGCATCTCGTAGGTATGTATTGCTCTGGTTACTAATCTGTGACCTTGCTACCTCTCAACACAGACAGAACTTGTATCTGGTGTCTGAAGCACTGAGCTTTCTAATACTGACCCTGTGAATCTTTAATTCACTGTCCTCAGGCATGAAGTAATGGTAGGGCCACAGAGTTCAGAGAAATGCTTGCATACCTCTTCTTGCCTCTGGTTTTGTATGCATAAGGGTTGTTTGTCAGCCTTGCAATCGAGTTCTAATTTCCCTCCTTAGAAGTGGGTGTTAGTGTCTCACAGCAGAAAGCTGTGAGCTTTCTGCTTACCACTTCAGAATGTGAGAAGACTGCCCATGAAATAGTTTTGAGTTTATACTAAAAACTACACCAGGACTACCCTTCTTCATAGAATTGTCTTTAAAAGTGATCTTTCTCTCCAGAAGTTATGCTAAATGTGTCTCCTCAGAAATGGAGGAGATCTTACTCTTTCTATGGCTTTTCTCTGAGGAGGGTTAATAGGCAGTGTATGTATGGTTATTCACACATTTGGATTTCAGTGCAGCAGTATCTATATATAGTCAACTAAAAAATATTCTGACCTCAGTGGTTCAGATCACTGCTAGAAAGCTTCCTCCTGTCACTCATTTCAGCACCTCAGGAAGGCCGTGCCAATTTACTTGACAGCGGTACTCTTCTGCTTGTTTCTTACTAGCAATTTTGCTTTAACTGTTGTTAAATGGGTGAGGTTTTTATGCATTGCCATAATTTTATCAGCATTAGAGGAAGAACCAGAATCAGACGATGAGGAAGATGATACAAAAATCGTGAACACTTCGACAAAGAGACCAGCAAGTGGAGGAGGAGCTAAAACACCACAGGTATGTGCATCTATGTGTGTGCATATAAACACATACACACTTTCAGTCAGCTTGTCTGAAGAATTTTCTTTTGGTTTGGTATTATTGCTGCCTGTAGGAGTAAGCTGTGTGCCACAAGAGGGTTGAAAGGTTCATGTGCTTAGAGCGTGCTGCAGATTCGTCAGTAGCTTTTGACTTGGTGTCTGTAACATGTTGGGTTTTACCTAAATTGATAGAAGATAGTTTTGTGCCTATGCCACAAATTGGTTTGCATCGAGATTGCTGTTTGTTAAGGCAGTGATACTGATATTTAAACATACTTGATCTTTTCAAAGAAAAAAGCAAAACTATCAGAAGATGATGAGGATGACGATGAAGATGAGGATGATGATGATGAGTATGTATTTTTGTTTTTAAAATGTATTTTGAAATACGGGGTTAACTGCTTTGGATTGGTTTGTGTGACTGTGCATGTTAAGTGGACAAGCTGCTTGCTTTTATCTTGGCTGCAAAAAAGCAGAATTGTCTCAAGTTTGTCTCTTCACTGCAATTTTAATTAGTTATTCAAATATGCAAAACTGGGTTATAAAATTCAGTATTATATAGTTTATTAACCTCAAAGTGAATAGAGGATTGCTTTAGTAGTGCAAGTCCTGAGATACACACCTTTGGTATTCAAGCAGAAGGTAGTGAATGCATTTAACATCTTGAACAGTAGATCTTGGCCTAACCTTGCCATGTGTTAATGCAAGGTATAAGGTAGACTTTGGGACCTTACTTGCTTCCTTCATGAATAAAACATTTTATTGGGAAGGAGGGGGAAGTCTAATTCCCAAAGTGGTTAAAGCTGTATGAATTTTCAGTTATGGTGACTGCCTTTCTAATTCTAGTGATGAGGATGACTTAGAGGATGATGAGGAAGAAATGAAAACGCCAATGAAGAAAGTAAGTGGTGCATATGTATATATATATATATACACACATGCAAGCACACTGTGACCCTCCTCACCCATGAAGAAATAAGCAGCCTGTTTAATGAATTTGAAAGGTAGTGATAACACTAGGTGTACTTACTGTTTGCAGCTAAGTTTGTTCAGACAGCAAGAGCTTAACTTACTGCTGGGTGCTAATTAACTGTCCTGATGGAGTCATCTTCAAGGATTCATATGAAGACCCCTAAAGCAGAAGGGAGGGAGGGGAAGATATGTATGTTTGACAGTTAACTGTTCAGGTTTGAATTCTGTGTTTGTTGTAATGCAGAAGCTAATTGATGTGTACTCCTTTGTGCAGTGTTCTGTTTAATAACGGACTACATATCAATACAAGAGATGATGGAAATGAGGCAGATGGCTCTTTAAATCAATGAGTTTAAGTACAGCTATTTGGAATGTGTGAATGGAATGCTTTTGCTGTAGTTTAGGGTGTATATTTTCCTTAGAAATTTTGGTAAGGCTTTAGAGCACTTCATTGTGAGTGTTATATTCATTTGATGGTAGCTGTTGAACAGTAAACAATCCTGTTCACATGTGGGTTGGGCTTTGCCATTTCAGTTAGTCCTGCGTACTGTGAGAAGGTTCTTTTTAGCAACCTAACTTTAAATAATAAAGGGATGTAAATGTGTGAGCCTGCTGCAAAAAGGTTCACCTCAGGCAACCAAGTACTAGAATGTGAAATTTAATCAGCCCTGGAGTGCCATCTGGTGGCAAAATGAACTGTGAGGCAACCTGGCAACTGCAAGGTTTAACTTCATGCTTTGGCTTCAGTTTGCATGTTCATACCTGCTGTTTAGAAACAAATTTAACATTTTACTTCATTATATGCTCCTTTCTTCTAACAAATTTTATAGGTGACATTGCCACAATAGTTTAAGATTTGGTAAAGACAAGTCTGAACAGATTTCCTGCCGCCTTACCAAATACAGTGTGGCGAAATGAAATGGTCCCTCTATTTATATAGAAATAGAAGAATCAATACTTAAATATATATGTAGCACTGCCAACACATCCTGGATAATGTTTCTGTATGAAATGCCAAATGAAGTAATGGTTGTGTTACAAAAAGCAAATAGCACTGAGTCAGATTGTAAACTGCAGTGCCATCTAGAATTAGTCTTAATGTGATATCTGTCCCCAAAAGTAATACATGTGTATTACATATGCACGTATATAATTCTGTGTAATACAAGTACACATGCTAATGTATAAGTAAAGATGTAACAAAGAAAATGTAGTGGAGATCCCACATAACAAAACTTGATCTTGGTTATGTTGTATATTGTGCTGTGCCCACAGTTTTTTGAGTTACTGTAGTGTATGTGCTTTTTGCCTAAATAATGGATGCTGATCATGTTGCACGGGCAATGAGAATGCTTTTTTGTTTGAGGCTAAATAATACTTGCATTGTCACTAGGTCCTGATTGGTATTTTATCAAGCTAACGTACACTAGCAGTTTTTCATGGCCAGTGAACCTACATGCTTTCTTTTCAGCCTGTCCGTGAGGCTCCAGGAAAAAATATGCAGAAAGCAAAGCAAAACGGAAAAGACTCTAAGCCGTCCACACCAGCATCTAAGTCAAAAGTGAGTGAAGACAAACGAGTAAAATAAATGTATCTTCTAGTGTGGAAGCTAGTTCTCTTGTCTAATGGTAAATTAATATACTAATGGTAAGTTAGGTTTTATTGAATCTTAATATGAAACATGCTGGGGATACTGTTCATTGTGTCGTGTTCCTCTGTGAAACTCTTCAGTGATCAATATAGAACTACAACAGCCAAGATTAAAAATCAGGCATGCTGTCTCTTGTTGAGTATTGGAGATCCCATAATATAAAATATTGTACCTCCTGCTTGTACAAGAGGATCACTGCCAACTGTGTTGCTGCTGCGGTGCAACACAAGCAGGCTACTGCTAATAAGGGACTTAATTGATACATTTTAGAACTAATCTTTGTAGTTGTTGAGCTTCCTTGCGCGGCTTTGTCCTGCTGCGTGTACACCGGTATGCATGCCAGGAAAGTAGATGCAGAAACTTGTGTGGGATGGATGACAGGACAGCATCTGGAAAACAGTGCAGATTTCTGCCTTTTTTTAAAGCATGACCTAGTCCAGCTGCAGTTATGGAGGAAACTCAAAGTGACTGAATGCTTGGGCTATTTTTTGTTTCATTTCTGTTGGGAGGAGCTGTGTAGGTATCAGCCCAGAAGCATAAGATGCTAGCTGTGCTAACTGTATTAACTTCACAATGAATGTTCTTGTCTCCGAGAAGTGTGATGGGAAACACAAATTTAACTTCTGTGACTTCTTGAAGCTCTCTGAAGTATCTGTGGTGGCTGGTTGTCCTATTCCATATAATTTCTACAGTAGCTTTTAACACTCTTATTGGTAAACTTGATCTTGTATACTAAGTAGCTTTACTTGCAAGTTCCTAACAAAATGAATAATTTTCAGACTCCAGATTCCAAGAAGGATAAATCTCTAACTCCAAAAACACCAAAAGTCCCTCTGTCGTTAGAGGAGATTAAAGCAAAAATGCAAGCGTCTGTAGACAAGGTGAGTTTTTGGAAACTTCAGGCTTCCCAGCCTTACTTTTGCACTCCACAGATGAGAAAAATTGGATGTTTTTAAGAAATTGTTACATGTCACTGATTGCTGTGCTTTTATATAGAGTGTTTTGATGTTGATCTCAGAGAAATGAAAACTCATGAAGGACAGAAGTCTCTGCACTCAAAACAAAACCATGTTGTTTTTGCATTCCTCCAGTAGTGGTGATGGGTAATTCGGTATTTTTTAGGGAACTGTCTTGGTTAAACTTTGGAGGGGGGGCGGGAAAGCCCAAACAATGCAAAAATCAAAGCAATAAGTCTTAGGGGGTGACATTTGTTCTAACGGTGACTTAACTAGTGTATGCATTTTATTTTAGGCAACTAGAGTAAAGCAGTTGTTCATGTGCCTGCAATAATAGCATGATGTTGAAGTAATACCCAGCTTGCCTATCCAGATGTCCAGATGCTTGTAAGGCTGTATAACTTCCAGAAGGGGGAGATAGGTGCTCATGATATGCATTAATGAATCAATGAAGAACTGAAAGCATTTGCTCTCTGATCTGGAGTTCTAGGGCTAATTGAGCCTCCTTTCAATGGCTGTTTCACCTTTTGAAGGTCACAAAGGCAGTTGCTTGGCTTCTTCTGGTTATCAGCTTGAACTAGCACTTCTTGGTTATACATACGAGTTCTCTTCTTACAAAAGTTACTGAAATATAAAATGAAAGTTGTGTTTTAGTTGCAGGCTGGTTTGGTAAAATGTGTGGCAGGCAATAGCAATTCTTTCCCCTTTAGCCAAGTCTGGAAACCTTTGTGCTAGGAGCACAGTGGAATACACATCTACTGCAGAATAGGTGGTAGTGAGGACCTGACATCCAGACTACCAGTTCTGGTTTTACTTCACCTAGCTCAGGAATGTGCTTATAGATCATAATTTCATTTGTGACTGAACCAGATTCTTTACTGGAGACTTTTGTAGCTCATGTCAGTGCTGTGAAGAATTCTGGCTTGCTGTTTGGTCTGAGATCAGCTTTTCTCCCCTACAGTGGCAATTAAGTAATCTAAAAAACTAGATTTATTTTAGATTATACTTAGATTCTTAATGTTTTGTGGCATTTTTGACCTAGGAATGCAAAATAACACAGGAAGTGTTTCAGTACAGAGTGGATGTAGAGTGAGCTATGACAGATTGTGATCTGGATCGAAATGCATATCCCTGAATTACAAACCTGACAGTGATGGATAGTACTGTTCTGTTAGGTCAGGCTAACCTCTTGGATCTAGTGGATGCTAGGGTGGATTTTTGTGACTTGGAGGAGCCACAATTAGTGTTTCTGCAGTATAAGCAGAAGTGGCTGAGCTGCTCACAGTAGACAGATGTCCCTATGGAGGGAATTGCAGTCCAGATAACTGGCAAGTAGCTTTAGATATACTTCGTGTTGTTGAAGAGTGTTTTTACAGGAAAGTGTTTTGTAAGCACAAATGTGTAGAAGCAATAGCAAGCATCTTAATTCAGTGTTTACCAAGATGGTTCTGTGGCATACCTTAGTAAGGCGAAAGGTTTGTGTGTTGCCATATACAGTAGCACTGCTAGCTGCCAGCCAGCAAGTTAGCAGCAGTAGAGTGAAACTGCTGTATTATGTACTAAGCAGATATCAACAAGCTAATATAAAAGCATAAGTACATAAGATTCCAGAGGTAAGACATTGTCCAAATCCAAGCTTTTTGGTTGCAGCTTCAAGTATTTCCAGTATAGCTTTGTTTACATTTGAATATAAAAAAGCTGTTTTCTTCAACGTGCCAAGTAGTAGCTAAGTGTTGTATCATAGTTGGCTAGGTGTATTTCAACTGATGCACCTGGAAAATGGGAAAAAATACTTCTCATGGGCCATGTGAAAACAAAACAGTGCCTCTTAAAAGAGAGTGCTGTCATTTTGCCTCGGTACATGAGATCTGAAGGTAAGCTTAGTAGGTCCATGAATCATTACTGAACCATACTTCTTGAGTATGTACAAAGACAGTTTCAGAGGTGGAGGCAAATGTCTCTAGAACAGTTCTTTTAATTCATAGGACTTATTATTAGTCTTAAAAGGTAGGTGGGAAATTGCTTCATGTTCTACTTTAAAGAGCTGAAGTCAAAAACCAACCTGTGAAGGGTAGTGGTGTCTTAAGTTGCTGTGGTAGGAATCCATAAATATGGAATTTGTTCTAGTTTATCTGAATAGCATATGCATGTTGACTATACAAACAAGGTTAATTTAAGTGGTGAATGCTGGAGCATAAGCAAAGAGGCTTGTTACAGCCATTTTAGTGTGTAGGCACTCACTACATCTTACTCTGAGAGGTAACGGTACTGTAAAGAATCAAATTTCTTAAAGTGTATTACAGGCAGGTTGATTGGAAACGTTGCAAGGTGAATTCAGTAAAATCCCATGTGCATTGCAGTGGGTTTAAGCTTCAGGGTGACCTGCATATGCTAAAGCTTCTGTGTATTTTTCAAAATAGGGTACTACCCTTCCCAAGCTGGAACCCAAATTTGCCAACTATGTGAAGAATTGCTTCAGGACAGAGGACCAGAAGGTAACTGCATTTATTGGAACTTGATAAAGTCCAAAAACTTTATAACCTTAGGGATTCTTTTCCACTTCTTAATCTTTACAAGCTTTGGACTGCTTCAAAGGGTTACAAACCACGAACAATACTTCAGATTAAATAAATGGGAATGGTTTTAAGGGTTTAGTTGGCCAAGATGGGAAAGCTAATATTTTATTACATTTTTCCAGCTTTTATATGGTTGGTAAATTATCTCTTGCTTACTAAACCCACAGAATTTTCCTTCTGGCACCCAATTGGCTAAGGAAATGAGCTGTGGTTTTCCTTGCTGCTGAATTTGGCCACCTAGGCCAGTCTGCTGTTCAGTCTTTTGTTAGGCAGGGTGTCTGGGAGGGGGAACTGTTTTGCGATTGAGATTATGGCTTTCTTGCTTCTTTTCCTCCCAAAGTCAACTCTTGTAAGAGGGCAAGCCAAAAGGTGGTATCAGGAAGCAAGTTTCTGAATTAGTTATTACTCAACATATACTAGGCTAAAATGTGTCTTGGATTTCCCCTATCAAAATTCCTGTAAGTTAAAACTTTCTTCCAGTGACAGAATTCCTTATGCTTTCCTGCTTCCCTCAGTGGTTCAGAGTAAACTTGTCTGTTAGACAAATTGATAGGTTCTTGAAAGAATGTTTCAAAGCATTTTGCCTCAGCTACTGGAGCTGCTCTGACATTCACCAGGGTAGGCAGAGTTCAGCCAATATTTGCCTAGGTGGTCCACACCCATCCTCTCGCTTACCTTTGCTGAATTCAGACTAAGGTGACTTGCAGTGAATAACGGTCTTGTAGCAGAAGGACCTAACATCTTGCTTTCAACTTGATTTTTCTCTGAAAGGAGTGCATTTTGTTGTAATTTAATGCCAGTGTTTTGTGGAGTAAGTGGAGATAGTAAACTGAAAATAATAAGAAAAATGGATTTAAATTTCTTTCTGTGCACTTCCAGGTCATTCAAGCTCTCTGGCAGTGGAGACAGACTCTGTAAGAAAAGAAAACAGTTTTAACAGTTCATTAAAATCTGCAGTCTTACTCCTGTAACCGTTATTTGGCTGTTCTTTTTACAAATGCTCAAAGAGCTTTCCCTACTGTGTCTGATAAATGTCATCCAGATTACCTTGCCAAGAATGTGTTGTCCAAAATGCCTGTTTAGTTTTTCAAGATGGGACTCCACCCTCAGCTTCATGTTAAGTATGTATGGAATGTTTTGATAAGGCATGGTGGTGGTGGTGGTGGTCAGACAAATGGAAGTGGTGGGGAGACTAAATGTATGTGGAAAATTAAATAAAATTTTAGTATTTTAATAAAGTACTATCGTTTCTTTTTTTATGGGCTGGGGGCAGGCTGCACACTGAACCCAGAAGATAACAGGGCTTTAAAGTTCTCATAGGAACCACTGCTAAGTAGCTGAGCTACTGCTTTTTACCAGGTACACATCAGATATTCTAATTTATGTTGTCAACTTCGAAAACAGCTCCAGTTCCATGAGCTTTACAACTACAGAGCAGATGATTGGTGAGAAGACTTAAGTGGTGAGTTGGGCTTTATTCTTGTCTGGAAGTGACCACTAATTGTATAATTGCCTAAACCAGCCTTTCCTGCATCTCAGTTTCTGACCAGCATCATTGCTCTTTAGTTTATGGTTTCTCTTTTAACAAGTGAGTTTGTGGGGCTTGTGAGTCCGCTTGTAAAATGTAATACTGCTGATTTGTGAGTTGTTGGCTGTGCTGTTCCTCTGAGGGGCTGCAGTCTGAGGTTCTCGCTTAATGGCTCCTGTGAGTGTTTTGTGAAGGAGAGAATCAGCTTGAGTGGTGTAGGGTGTGCCTGAAGAGCTTGCTGAGGAAGACCTGTGCCAAGGGATAAATTCCTGGGAATGAGGAGGAACTAAACAGCAAATCCCAAAAGCATAGATGGGTAGGTAGTCCTGTCTCAGTTCCTTTGGTCTTTATTGCCTACCAGTGATAAAAAGAGTTGAAACAAGTGTTTGGATCATTTTGGTTGTTATACATAGTTTAGATCGTTTGGTTGTCATACAAAGTAGATGACTAAGGTATTAAGGGCTCATCCAGAGGAGGAGGAAGGGTGCATGTCATGCCTGGTAGTGAACCAGCCTCAAGGCTCTTTTCTAAATGCCATATCATTTCAAGTGCTTGAATGCCATGTCTGCTTAGTGACTGCAGTAATGGGCTGACAAAGAATACTTAACATGAAAAAATTTAAGCGGTTGTATGGTAAAACTACCTGTTTCTATAGTTGAGATTCTGGGCATGATGGAATCACATGCAGGTCTCCAGAAATAAATACATTTTGGAAAAATAAAGCCAAAGTGCATGGTGAAGTGAAACACAGTGCAAGTAGTCTAGTGTCAAAGATTAATTTAAGCTTGAGTATAATTGCAGCATGTGGAATGGCTGAATATCAGGGTTTGAAACGCCTATTTCTGTGGGGTTATGTCAATACATGATGTCATATGTACAAGTGAGAGCAAATTTCCCTGGTGAAATAGAGCTAACAGCACAGACAGACTTATTTAAGCAAAATTGCCCTCAATTTTGGCTGAAACAAGTGAAAATTGTACAGTAATTTCAGTAAGAGGCTCTCCAGCCAATAAAGTATTCTGAGCATTAGACTTTTAGGAAAAGCAGGGCTGTTGTCTGTCTGTGGGTCACTGACCAAAGTGGGCCTCTGGGGCACAGCTGCCCTTGGCATAAGCCTTGCAGAGGGAAGGTGGACCCTGTAAGGGGCAGTTCTAAAGAAAAAGGTTCCTGTGCTGTAGCCAAGGCATAATCATAGAATCCCAGATTGGTTTGGGTTGAAGGGACCTTAAAGCTCATCCAGCTCCAACCCCTGCCACGGGCAGGGACACCTTCCGCTGGAGCAGCTTGCTCCAACCCCTGTGTCCAACCTGGCCTTGAACACTGCCAGGGATGGGGCAGCCACAGCTTCTCTGGGCACCCTGTGCCAGCGCCTCAGCACCCTCACAGGGAAGAGCTTCTGCCTAAGAGCTCATCTCAGTCTCCCCTCTGGCAGGTTAAAGCCATTCCCCTTGTCCTGTCCCTACAGGCCCTTGTCCAAAGCTCCTCTCCAGGTTTCCTGTAGCCCTTTTAGGCACTGGAGCTGCTCTAAGGTCTCCCTGGAGCCTTGTTCAGGCTAAACAACCCTAGCTCTCAGCCTGTCAAGTGCAAGTCAAAATTGTCAGGGTGCTGTAAAGCATGAGGCATCTTTGAGGTGTCTGCATCATGGCATTAGAATAACTCTTGGTCCTGGCTAGCTTGCTGTGTTTTCTGGTTTTCATTCGTGGAGCTGTGAGAAGCGATCTGTGTGTTGATCCGCTGCCCTGCTCTCAGCACTGTGGTGGTCTGCCCGTCCCTCCTGGAGTCAACCTCGCTGCCTCTGCCAGTCATGTCACCAAACACTTTGCTCCTGTTGGTACTGATGACTTCATGGGGCTGCTGGGCTATGCAGCCACATCCTTAGGCTACATCTGCCAATTCTTCTGCTTCTTTGAATAGAGTGTAAAAGGTTGAATTAAAAAAGTTCTGTTAAAGCTCAGATGTGAAAATACCTGTTGAGGATCCCAAATACTGGTATTCATCGTTGAAGGACTGTTCTTGACATTCTAGAGAGCTGAAATATGTTTCTATGCCAGTAATGGCATGATTGCAATAAAGCTGTAATGTTTGATAGGTATATTAGGGGTTAGAAGCCTCTGTTGTCCTGGTCTTTGAGGATGGCTTAGAGATCATGGAGGTACGTAATCACATGCATTGATGCAAATACAGGCTTTCTCAATCTACCTTCACTTTGCAGGAGGGTAAAACCTCTCCATGTTTCTGTCCATTGACTTGCCATTTCCCCATGAATTTCCCCTGCTGCCTGTCTTGTTGCAGGACCCTTCTGTTCCTTCCTTTTCCATGCTTTGTTTCCTCCATGCTTTGTTTCCTTCAGTGTTTTGTGGTGCCCACAACAGAGAGAAGGCTGCAGCTGAGCAGGGCTGCACAGGGTGTGCAGCAGCACTGTCCTCTGCTGCGCTGCACTGACTGCTTCCATATGGATCTACTTAGTTTCCAGGTTTTTGGGTTCAGAGGAGGTGATAAACAGGAGGATACTGTCCTGCAGGAAAAGAAGCTTTTCCAGCTTCAGGTCTTGGTGTGGGGCTTATTCCTTGAGTGTTAAAGAAAAGTGCTTCTGGTCACCTTGGGCCTGTCTCAGGGTTCTGTTCGCTCCTGCGAATCAAACCAGCTTGCTAAAATGGTGCCTCTGAGCCCAAGCAAGCACTATGATGAGTATGGCGCTGCGTTGTTTTGCCTGTGCTCAGCAATTGTTGCAGCCTTTGGAGGGGAACCACTGGAGCACAGCTGGCAGGAGAGCGAAAGGGAGTGTGTGTGGGCTGAGGTAATGGAAAACAGGGCCAGGATGGGTGGTGGTTCTGGGCTTCTTGCCACCCAGACAGTCCCTCAGGGTCTAAGTTCATGCTGGAACATGCTCTCTGTCCTCTCCTTCTCTAGTAACCTTGCCCAGATACCCAAAGCTATGTCCTGTCTCCTTCCCGTGTGCCGTTACTAATGGCCAAACTCTTCCAACCTTTCCTTCCCTCTTTCTATGTGGAGCAAGCACATAGATCCTTATTCCTCTTGCCATTTACCCAAAGGGGAATTAAAGACTGGATCCTACTTACAAAATGTCATAGAAAAGGCTGCAAATGAATTGGGTAGTTTGGAGGAAAGTGTTGGATGGGGCACCTTTATTCCCTGGCCTTGTCTCATGGGCAGTAGGTCCCGGCAAGCAGCAGCAAGTGCAATGGGTTGTGTTGGGTGAGGCTTGGAGGTTTTGTGATTTGGCATTTGTTAAGGGTTGCTTTCTCTGCGTCCTGGCTCTCGTAAACTGGATGAGGAGAGCAGAGCTTGGGCCCAGGAGAAGCAGTGCAGGACTTTGAGCTGTGTCCTTCCCTTTGCAGACAGTGGAGGAGATCCCCCTGCTCTTGGCTTCCTGGTGGTTTCTTTTGTATACGTTCACAAGTCCGGGAGCAATTCCGTGTTGTGTCGGATCAGCTCTTCAGTGACTGTTGGGTTGTCTATGCAAGTGGAATTTAAGTCACGCCTAATTGAGACCAAATAAATTGATGGAGTATATCAAATGTTAAGATGATAGAAGTGCAGTGGAGATCACTGGGCTATTCTAATTATATGGCTGCATGGCCTGTGGTCAGTTGTATGGAGATGACTTTTGCTCTGCTCTTCAATTTCTACAGAAACCTTTTCTTCTTCCCTCCCACCACTTCTGTCAGCTCTCCCTAACCAAGCTACAAGAGCCTTTATAGGAAAAGGATCTTGGGAGAAAACAACACGAATGAATAAAAGGAAGATATAAAGGTGTTTGAGGGTCAAAAGTGAGAATGAGAAAAATGGTGATGCTCAGCAGGGGACCTCTAAGAGTACCCAGCACTTCCAGAGGAGCCCATGAGGGCAGTGATGTGCTGCTGCCCGGAGGCTTGGCCAGCCAAGGGGATGGAGACGGGCATACTTAGAACAGCAAATGGCAAAAGGAGGGGACATAATTAGGCCACTCAGAGTTGATGTGCCTTGTTCATCTTAGACTGTTTGGTTCGTGCTGGTAGTAGAAACAGTCTTTTTCTTAAGGCAATTTAGTTAAAAGGCCCTGCAGTTGTACTCACCTAATTGCTGGGGCCCGAAGCCTGCCGAGCCCCATCCAGTTCTATTGAATTCTCTGGTATTTAAGAGAAAATACGTTCCTCTTGGATGAGGATAGACATTTTCAAATGGAGCCCTAGGGCTTTTAACTGATGTTTTTTTTTTAATGAGAAATAACTGCAGAGAGCTGAAGGTGTATTGTAACTTGTCGAGGTACTTGGCATTACACTGCTGTAGCCACCTTTATCCCTGCCTGGTTTGTGTAACTTCTCCCATTACTCCTTACATTTGTCCCGAAGCTTGTAATTGTGGTATTTTCCCAAGAACATCCTTGATGAGATGTTTCTGGTGACACAGATCGTGCTATACTGAGGCAGTACATATTATCCCAGCATTGCTTTGAGTGTTGCTTTCCAAAGTACCTGCTGCTTTAGCTGTTCCCTGTGTGTTAATCCGTGTGTGGATGCTGAGAACAGTAGACAGCTACAGCTAGTAGGTGAAGCTCTTAATGCAGTTGTAAGGCCTCCTCTGCCTTTTAGGCCATTCTTCCCTGTCCCTTAACTCTTTTTCCCATAGTTCTAAGCATTTCCTTCAAATTTTCCACATGGAAATAGGTTTTAACTAAATGACCTCCCCATAGCTGAGGGCAATAGTGTGTTATGGGATCACCATACTGAAGGGCCATGGCCCTGGTGATCTCCAGAGACCAAAGGACAGGGAGATTTGGGATCTTGGTTTCTTTTTCAGGGTCTCAAACTAGGAAAGATGCTTCTGCTTGTTCCCATGAGCTTTATAGTTCTGGATGGTCCCTTCCAATCCCTTCCTAGTTTTGTATCTTGCCACAGCCTTCTCCTTGTTAATTTGGTCCTTTACTACTTCTCTGTGTTCTGACCCTTAGTTCCTCTTCCAGGCTTTTCTCCCCAGTGCTGTGGTGAGCAGTCTGTACTCTTGGTCTCTAGAAAAGGTTTGGATACCATGGTGCTCCTGCATGAATCCTTTTGTGTTGCTTGGCAAAGTGTCCCTGGGAGCCCATCAGAGGCTGGTGCCCTCACTTGGATCACAGTGGAGAATGCTGCTGATAAAAAACCCAGCCCTGCTGCTGTACAACCCTGCTGCCAGAGTACCCAGAGCAAGGCAGGAGCCCACAGCAGTGCTGTGGGAAGGGATCAGACATCTCAGAGAGGAGGAGGCTCCACAGACAGGGGTTGAGAATGGTGGCTTACAGGAGACCTCAGTCAAAGAGGTTTATGTTTAAGAGCTGTTGAGCTGAAAAGCCCCAAGTTAAGGAAATACTGACTTCTGAAGATTAACAGCTCGGATTTTTATTTTATTTTATTTTTTTTAGGTAAAGATGAAACCATGGAGGAATGCAAATCCAAGAAGCCAAGCCCTAGGATTTAATGCAGTGCAAAGGCTGGAAAGTGGAATGTCCCACTGGTCTGTGTAGGGTTGACTGCAGAGGTCTGCCTCTTGCCTTGATTGAGGAGCATTCAAGCAGCTGCCATGTGATTTCCGAGGGGAGCTGCTGGGTGGTAGGACCAAGGAAAGCCTGTGGGCATCCTCCCTGTGCAGGACACCAGGGCAGGGGTGGCCAGGCCAGGGGACGTGGGGTGGCAGCATACGCTGGCTGAGGGGCCTTGGGCTACCCAGCAGAACGGCATGTTGAACTAGGCCCATCGATTTCTTCTTTAGCTTAAGATGTCCATCATTTTCAGGGATTTCATTTTCCTTGTTCCTCTGCTGATAAAGTGCTGAGATTTGTTCAGTGAGCATGCTGTCAGAGGAATCAGAGGTTTCAGTTCCTGAACCCCACTGAAATTCAGGCAGTGTTTCAGTGGAGAAAAACCTTTGCAAACCCTGAAATCCTGGCTGCTGGATAGGAGGCTTTGTTAGCTGTTGGGGTTTTCCCCTTACAAGTAATGATTCACATCAGAGTATGGGCTGTGTGCTGAGTTCTCCCTTTGTATGGGGCTGTGAGATGTTCCTCTGCTCTGGAGCTGGAAGAGACACTGCTCTTGCCTCTGTTCCTGGGAGCTGGGGAAGGGCTGTTGGCTGCAGAAGCTCTTGGGAGCATCCCTGCTCTCTGGAGCTGGGACAGTCTCTTGCAGTGCTGTGCTGGCTGGAGGGGGTTTTGGGGTTTCCCAGCTCCCTCTGTCTTCCCAAGGCATGGTGCTCTTCCTTGCCCCAGCTCCCTCCCAGTCAGCAGAAGGCTGTCCCAGTTTGTTACCCCTGTAAATGCTACAGCATGCAAGCTGCAGTGCTTGATAGCCTATTATCTGTATTTCTTACTTTATAGCATTCCATTATTCTGACAGTTTATGTTTGGTTGTATTTGACATGCATTATGTGGTGCTTTGCTCTTCATTCTCCAAGGCAGGAGTTCCTGGTGGCCAAAAGAAGCCTCCCCTGGGTCATGGCAGGGAAAACTCCAGCAGAGCTGGACTGATAATGCATCCAGATGTATGCTGTCACCATTGAGGGGCTTCAGTTTATTCCTCACAGCTATCCTCTCCTTAATGCTGACAGCAGATGTATTGTCTTTATCCAGGCTCCAGAGACCTTCACCTCTTTCCACTTTGGGTTTCTTAGCAGATATTAAATAGCAAATACTTCTTGCTGAAAAGAAGTCACCGCAGGAACTGGTGCTTCTCTATTTGCAGGATTAACATCTCTAATTCTTTGTGCCATCCCCACTGGCTGGCATGACGTGGTGTGCCAGTCATGTTCCAGGTTGGCATCTGATTTGTAGGGCTTATAAAGCCAGCTCAACAGTCACAAGTGAAAAACTCGGTGAGCATAGGGCACCTAGCAGCAAAAGCACTGGTTTGGGTTTTCCTTTTGGTTTGTTGGAGGAAGGCTGTTATGCATGTTCTGATTCAATGTTCCAAATGCTTGGTGTGGGAATTTGGCATTTCAGCTTTCACTGTATTTTTGCCTTTGTTAAGGATTTCAGTTCATTTCTTCTGCCTCCATGTGTTGTCAAAGTCCAGGCAACCAGCAGGGCAATTGCAGACACATCTTGGGGCTCTGCTGATCTCCCTGGCTTTTCATCTGTCTCAGGCTTGGTGAAATCCCCGTGTAAAAGCTTACAATGTATGGTTTGGGTTGCTTTTGTTCCTCCTCATATGGTTTGGTTATGTCCAGGGGGAAATTTCAGCCAGCTAAAACCTGAATTCCATCTGAAGGTAACCGATAAGTGAGCCTTCCCTGTGCTTTTGGTATGCAGTGACATCTGTGAGCTTCAGGGGCTGAGCACCAGCACCCAGCACCTTTCCAGCCTTGCAGCTGCTGTGTGATGCCCTGTAGTGAAGCAGTGTGCTGGGGACCAACCATGGCTGCAAAGCACCAAATGGCTAAAGACTAAGTCATTGCATGCTGCTCTTGCTTTCAGACCACGCTGATGGAGGAGGATGGAGCTGCTGCCTTCTGCTGCTGCCTGGGCAAGGCAGGGCGAGCACTGCAGGGTGGTTTGCACTGTGGGGGGCTGCAGAGGGCTTGCAAAGTGCTTGCAGGATTTTAATTCGATTTAAATATACAAATATCTAAATATGTATGCTTTGTGATTCCAGCACTTCAAACCAGGCCTTTAGCCTGGAGTTTTGTGGCTGGCTGATTCCGAATCCTGATTGTGCTCCTCATGTTCCTTCTGCAAGGTTGTGGCTGAATGTCATAGTGCTAAGGCTTAACTGCTCTCCTCCCAGGTATCAGTTCAGGGTGGTTTTAAGGTGGCTCTTCGGGCAAACAGCAGTAACTGCAAAGCATCCCCTCCCTCCCTGCTGGTCCAGGCTAATGGCAAAGTCTTTCTAAAATCCCTTCTGACCTTGGGATGGAGTTGCCTTTTTGTGTGTAATCTGGATAAGGTCAAAATACATCACAGCCCTTCTGAAAGCTGAAATGTAGAAATCTTCTTACATTAATTTTCAGTAAGAGCTGCCTATTAAAACAACCCAAGGATGGAGATTCAGAAGATGACAAGAGCAAACAGCACACCGGTTTGGCTGAGATGTAGAGCTGAACTTTGTAAAATGTCAGCCCAGGTTTTTTCTTGTTCTTTAAATCTGAGTTCCAAAGCAGAAGGGGCCCTGGTGGCATGGTGTGCTAGATGCAGTGGGGTTGGATGCTGTGCTGGCCTTTGCTGCCAGCTTCTCATTCACATCCCAAAGCGACATCCACTGGGTGGAAAGGTTTCCTGCTTAAGCATGCTGCTAAGTCCTTGGGCCCTGTGAATGTGTTTCATGCTCTGTGAAATAGCCTTTCATTGAGTGCTATGGACTGCTGGAGAAGGGCAAGGGAAACCCATTGCACCACGGCCACCTTCACAGCCCCACAAGTGAAATCTGGTGCTGCTCAGGCTTTGATTTGAGCTGCTGAAGAGCAGTCACTAATCCAACAAGCCACCAAGGCACTGTCTTAATAACATGATCTTAATTCAGGCATTTGCATGGGTGAGTGAATGGTAGTAGTAACCTTGGGACAGCCCAAGGAGCACCCAGCACTGCAGAGACATTACCTGTCCTGTGTATTGCTTAATAAAATGTCATGAACATCAGGCTTTGGGGCCCACGCTGTCCTGGTCTTTGTGCCCAGAGCATGCTGTGTGAAAAATAAACAGCTTAAAATCAGGTGCTCATTTTCCAGTGGGAGTTAGCTGTGCTGGCTGGGTTTATGTACCTGCTGCCCAGTTTCTATACTGGCCATGATGTGCTGTGGTATGGAATACCCCTTTGGCTAGTTTGGGTCAGGTGTCGTGGCTCTGCTTCCTCCTGGCTTCTTGTGCCCCTCCTCACTGGCAGAGCATGAGATGGGAAAGTCCTTGATCAGAGTAAGCATTACTTAGCAATAACTAAAAACATGAGTGTGTTATCAGGGCATACTGTGTATCAGTATCCACTATAGCCTTATACTCCTGTGGGACTGATGGGCCAGGCCATCTGATCCACACAGTCCAGTAAACCCGATTGTCCCTCTCCTCCATCTGGCTGGAGGCAGGGCCCCTCTAGTAGTGGTCATAAGATCACTGGGAATCTGGTCAAATAGCAGAGTTCAGCAGAGAAGCAATAGGCATGGATGAACAGTTGTTAATGCTATGTATACACATATATTCATAACACTATGCAGCTAAGTGTTATTTCTATTTTCCCACAGGCATGTGTGAGCTGCTGCACCTATTTTCTGTGCTCAGCTGTGTTCTTCAAGGCTGATAGCCTGAGAGTCACTTAATATTGGTATTATTCTCTGGGTAACTCTTGTGTCTTTAAAGATCAAAGGGCTTTGTCAGGCTATCGAGGCACAAACCGTGGATCTAGTTTAACAAAAGAGCTCGTGTGCGATTGCAAGTGAAATGTTTTCAGCACTGGGAAAAGGAAAACCCAACCTGCCCTCTTTAAGCCCCTCCCTGGCAATTCTCCCCATCTGGGTGCCTTTTCCTGAGTGCAGATCCAGTCCCTTTGGAGCTGGAGGACGTGCTGCCGGCACATGGCACAGCCAGGGCCAGCATTGCCTGTGGGGAGTTTGTCCATGTGTAGCTCACAGCTCTGCTGTAGCTGCTGTAATTGTCCCTGCTGTTGGGGAACTGAAGTGACAAGTGTTCGCAGCAGCTTCACAAATCACTTCTCTCCCAGGCCCTGCAGTCCTGGGCCAGCTCAGGTGTTGGACGATGCCATCAGTTGCTATCTAGGAGCCTTTACTTGGAGGTGGGTGACGGGGCTTCCATGATGCAAAGACCTGAAGTGGTGGGACAGGTGCTTGTGGACACTGAAGGGTTTCCATCCCTTCCCCAGTGCATCGCCAAGGGCACTTTTTATAAGAGCAAGTAATGACAGGCCAAGGGGAATGGCTTTAACCTGCCAAGGGGAGACTGAGATGAGCTCTTAGGCAGAAGCTCTTCCCTGTGAGGGTGCTGAGGCGCTGGCACAGGGTGCCCAGAGAAGCAGTGTTCAAGGCCAGGTTGGACCCTGGGGCTTGGAGCAAGCTGCTCTAGTGGAAGGTGTCCCTGCCCGTGGCAGGGGTTGAAACTAGATCAGCTTTGAGGTCCCTTCCAGCCCAAACTGTTCTAGAGTTCTGTGATGATTCTATGATTCCTACATCAGACTGGTCCTATGAAGGACCACAGTAGAAAAGCATGAACTCCCCTTCAGATATTGTTTGCATCACTGGGGTGCATGGGTATAAAACATGGTCATACTTAAAGACTCTAAGGTCCCTGGGGCCAGACCAAATGTTGGTAACATAAGGCAGCTGGTGAGCTCAGGGTGTTGAAGGCTCTGCTCATGTGGAAGAGAGGGGCACGTTGTCTGTGGGATGCTTTGGATTTGAAAACTTCACCAGAACATCCTGACTTCCGTATTATGGTTGCTGAGTGTTGTCTGTTCTTGTGGAAAGGGAAAAATTGATGCTTTAAACTGGCAGTGTCACGGGTATGAGAGGCTGAGCTTCGTGGCTTGGCAGGATGAACCTAACGGTAACAGAGCAGCAGGTTGGCATCATCGCAGCCAGTTCCAGGTACCCGCTTTTTGCATGGATCCTGCTTCCTCAAGGAGCAGGGATGGGGATGGGAAGAGAGAAAGGTGACATGGGCTGTTGGTGGAGCAGGAGAAATCTGCTTTCAGCTGAGGACATTCTTGGTCTGGTGTGGTCCAGCATGCACTGCCTGCCTGTGGGAGGCTTGATGGCCTTTTCAGGAGCTCACGCGACCTTCCCACAGCCAACCTCTGCCACCCCAGTCAGCACATGGCTTACGGCAGTTTGATTTTACAGCCCTGCATCTGCATCTAAAGAAGAGGTAAAGTGAGAAAAAAAAGTACCTGAGGAAGGCCAGAAAAACCCATCAGGGCCCTGCTCCTGCGCTGGGGACGTTCCTGAGGCAGCTCAGGTGAATTGTCTGATTGCTCTGAGTTTCAGTGGTCAGGAGAGGTGAGAAGGAGCAATCAAAGCCCATGCTTGCAGATGGCTTCGAGCAGCCGTGAGTGTTAGGGAGGAATTATTGCATTCTGGCTTTGCAGAGGTTCTGTGTGCATTGTGCAGGGTCTCCTCAGCTGGCAGACACTGGGCTATATTGGACTACTGGTGCTTTTCCTGTGGGTGACTGAGCAGCGTGCAACAGCATGAGCTGTTCCTGGCGTAGGCTGGGTTCCTCCCCACCCACCCTGCTTTGAGGAAGAGAGCCATTGGTGGTGAGTAGGAATATATTGAATGTTTTCACATCTAAGCTAAACGCTCTCATCCTCCAAGTTCCCAAATTCTGTTGGTACTGATTTTATGCAGGTGTCTGGGTGAGCTCAACTTGTAGGGCTCAGGGTGGTGGCTCTTGGCCATCCTTGGAAGCCACTTTCAGCTGTGGCATGGTGCCATGGGACCGCTGTGACAACAGAGATATGTGGTGCCAGTGGTGGCAGTGGCCTCGGCAATGGACAGCGGCTTAGAGTTCTTTTTTCACAGAATCATAGAATCAGCTAGGTTGGAAAAGACCTTTAAGGTCATCAAATCCAATCTTTACCAAGGCTTTTGATTTGTGGATCCATAAGCCCTGAATAGAATCATAGAATAGTTAGGGTTGGAAAGGACCTTAAGATCATCAAGTTCCAACCTCCCCCCCATGGGCAGGGACACCTCACACTAAACCATCTCACCCAAGGCCTCATCCAACCTGGTCTTGAACACTGCCAGGGATGGAGCATTCACAACCTCCCTGGGCAACCCATTCCAGTGCCTCACCACCCTCACAGTAAAGAACTTCTTCCTTATATCCAATCTAAACTTCCCCTGTTTAAGTTTGAACCCATTACCCCTTGTCCTGTCACTACAGTCCCTGGCGAAGAGTCCCTCCCCAGCATCCCTGTAGGCCCCCTTCAGATACTGGAAGGCCGCTATGAGGTCTCCACACAGCCTTCTCTTCTCCAGGCTGAACAGCCCCAACTTTTTCAGTGTGTCTTCATACAGGAGGTGCTCCAGTCCCTGATCATCCTCGTGGCCTCCTCTGGACTTGTTCCAGCAGTTCCATGTCCTTTTTATGTTGAGGACACCAGAACTGCACACAATGCTCCAGGTGAGATCTCACAAGAGCAGAGTAGAGGGGCAGGATCACCTCCTTCGACCTGCTGGTCACGCTCCTTTTGATGCAGCCCAGGATACGGTTGGTTTCTGGGCTGCAAGCGCACACTGAAGCCAGCTCATGTTCATTTTCTCATCGACCAACACCCCCAAGTCCTTCTCTGCAGGGCTGCTCTGAATCTCTTCTGTTGTATATCAGTATCTTTTTTGTGTATATCAGTATATTGAGGTTTTATGAGAACTTGCCTTGGTCACTTGTTTTTCAAACTTCTTAATGTTTCTGTGCCTCTTGGGCCTGAAACTGAGGCCTGAAACCCACTGTGATTTGGTGCCTGAAGGGTCCCCAGTGCTGAACTCGAGGGATTAAAGATTGCTGTGCGATTTGTGCCTGGGAGCGAGTGTGGAGCAGCAGGGCCCAAACCCTCCATTATTCGAGTGGAGAATTGGGAAAGCTTGGAGTTATGAGCTGTGGTTATGCTCTCACTTAATAAGGTGTTAACTGACGTTAGGCTCTCTTCGGAGTTAGGCTATGCGTGGAGGTTAGCAGTGCCTGGCGTTTTGTCTGCTCTAGACCAGCTCTCGGAGACGGGGCAGGAGTTACGGCGCGCTCCCAGCGTGTGAATGTTTGCCTTTGCCTGAAAAATGAACCGAGACCTGGGCAGGGGAACCCGCTCGGCTTCCGCGGGCTGCCCGAGCGCCCGGCCCCGCAGAGCCCAGCCCAGCCCAGCCCAGCCGGGGTGCGCGGCGGCGGCGCGGCCGCTGGAGGGCAGGCGAGCAGTGCCGGAGCGGGCAGCGCCGCCGGGGAAGCAGCGGGTACCTGACCCCGGTGTCAATATCCCGCCGTGGGAGCGCTCATGGACCCGGACGGGCGCGGCCCGGCCCTGCCCGAGGGTGCCCCGACCCGGAGGGGGGCACAGCCGGGGCTGGCGGGACCCCGCTGCCGCCCGCCTGGAACGCGCTGGGGACTGGACGTGCTCCTGCCCCTCGGAGGTAAGAGAGCAGCGGAGCGGTGGCTGTCACGGAGCGGGCAGGGGCAGAGCGGCAGCGGCCGGTGTGTTGTGTGGGGGCTATGTGTGTGTGTGTGTGTGTTTCCCTTGGCGCTTCGGGCGGCAGCGGCACTGCCCGCTCCGTCGCGGCTCCCCCCCCCCGCGCCCCCCTCCTTATTCTTTATTCTCTCGCTGTTTCACAAGCCCCGCTGCCGCTCGCCCTGCGCTCCCGCCCATCCCTCCGCGCAGCCGGTGCCCGCCCCGTCCCGCCTCCCGCTCCGCGCCCCGCGCATCGCCATGCCGCCCGCGCCGAGCGGCGGGGCGCGGAGCGGGCGCGGGGCCGCCGAGACGCTTCATCCGCCTCGCAGGGCCGGGCCGGGGGGGCGGCGGGGTGGGGGGGGGCACTTGCTGATGGTCGGAAGTTACTGACAATAAGCACCTTCATCCCCCCCAAAGGCGGAGAGAGAGAGAGAGGGAGAGGAGGAGGAGGAGGAGAGACAGGGGGAGAGGAGAGCTGATGCCTAAGCGAGTCACTCGGAGGAGGCAAAGCGGGCGGTACCACAACTTCTCGGCGGCGCGGAGCTGCGCGGAACGGCGAGGAGCAGCGCGGAGCGGAGCTCGCCGGCCGGATCGCTCCCATGTCAGGGCGGCGGTGGGGGACTGCACTCCGCTAGCGTGAAGCCACTGACCTCCCCCTCTCCTCGCCCAGCGATGTATTCACTGCTCTCCGCCTGCACTTGCCTGTAAGGATTATGGCATATTTTGAAATATTTTTTTATTATTTTTTATTGCTTTTATTTTTTATTAAACTCTCATTTTGGAGGCTCCGGTTGCGTTTTCCTTGCAATCAGGTGGTAATGGGGACTCGAGCCTTTCTATAAGCAGAGCATCGCTTTGCACCCTTTAAAACATTACAAACAAAAACAAAGCTTAAAAAAAAAATCAACTTTAACCATTTTACCGCATCATTTGATCTTTTGTTGCCTTTTTTGTTTTTTCTCCTCTCCAGATGTTTACATTTCCTGCTGCTGTGCTTTCAGGTACAGGTACGTGTCCTTTCTGTCCTCTTTCGCTTTTGGTTATAAAATAGAAACAAAGGCGGCGTGCTGACCTCGGAGTGCCAGCCAGGTTTTTGCGAGGGCTTTCACTTGTTTCCCTCTCTAGTTTTTATAGCCGTATTAAACCGATCCCCGCGGCAGATGCTGGAGCGTCGAGCGGGGCTGCCCGTCTCGCCTTGCTGCCGCTGGGTGCCCGCTTGTGCCGAGGCACCGCTGCGGGCCGCGGGCTGGGGCGCAGCCGGGTGCGACCGGTAGTGGGATCCTCTGGAGTGCATTAGCCTGGCTAATGATGTGAGAGGGAGTGCTGGACTCTCCTCCTTGCACAATGTTGATTGATGCACTTGCCTTGGAAGAGCAGGCGCTCTCCTGCTTGCCCTCTTTTTTTCCCCTTTGCTTTCTTTTTCTCATTTTTTCCCCCCTTTCCTAGGGAACTTACTCCCAAAAACTGATACTTTGAAAAACACGAGTTTCCTAAGCCAGGAGAAGCAGGCTGCATGCTTCCCTCCCTATTATTCAGTAGAAAGCCGTCCAAGTCAGCTCCTGCCTTTGATCCTGCCTCGGCAGGAATGAAGCCGTTGGAGGAACACCCTGAGCGGTGAGGCTCTGCAGCCCCGGCGCCTGCCGGACGGGGACGGTGTCTGGTGGTGCAGGGTGGACGCTGTCTCCTGACACCTCCTGCGATGCGGGTTTTAGCCGGGTCTCCTGGAGCAGACCCACCTGCAGGGCCGGGCAGAGCAGGTGCTGCTGCTCCAGGGGCTCCTGCCCATCATCCATCCCATGGGGCTGGGGACCTCTCATGCACCCCTCAGCCCCATGCTGTGCTTTGGCTGCGATTGCACCTGCTCGTCCCTGCAGAAACCCAACAGAAGTGAGGGATGGTGCTGGGTGAGCATCAGCAGCACAGCCTGGGCAAGTGCAGCCGCAGCCTCCAAGGGGGCTCCCGTTGCTCTGGCCAGGGTAAATCCCAAACCAGCCCCATCCCCAGCTCTTCCACCCCTTAAAAAGAATAAATCCCTGGTCACAGCCTTTTTTTCATCCCCTCTGAAAACTGTAGCTGGAACCTAGCACCAGCAGAGCCTCCTCACGAGGAGAGGATCCACAGCTGTAAATTACCCTGCGGTTGGAAGGTGTTTGCTCTGTTTCTCCGGTGCGTTTTCAGTTGGGTGTTTTGGGGTTTTCTGTGGGTTTTTTCCAAGCCCAAGGAATCCCAGGCTGCGCCGGGCTCGCAGCGACGGCACCTTTGCAGCAGGGAGACATTTTTGTGCGCTTGTGCGGTAACTGAAGTTAATCAGCCTCCAGCCCCCTCCCTCTCCCCCTCCCTTTGGTGCTTTTAGTGAATCAGAAAAAGTTTGGCTGGCTGCCTGGAAAGCACTTGCTAAAATCTGATCTCTTACTTCAGCAGCCTTAAAACAAAGTTATTGGCATTTATACAGTTGGAGCTTGCAGGCTTCCAAAGCAATAAAATAATAAGAAAGGGGGGGAAGAAAAGCTCTGCTCTCTGGTGCTATTAGAACCATACTTGCTCCATTCCGTGCTGATCTTGCAGCGTTTGGCGGAGTGTGAGGCAGGGATTCACTGCAGGATTGTGTCCTGGGCCGTGGTGGATCTCGCTGGGTGTCACACCGAGAGGCGAGCTCTGTCGGCGATTAGAGTTGGGAGCCAAAACATAAGATTAGTCATACTCAAGGGCCTTCGAGTGAGTGTTTACAGTATTAATGGTAGATGAAAAGATGTGAATGCTGTAAGTTTTTATTGCCCGTTTTGTTACACTTTCTTTCTGGATTTATTCACAGGATTACATGTTTTGAGCCTGAATGGGAGCGAGGGATTATAGGATTTCTTTTATAATGATCAGTTTGGGTAGGAGTTAGCCTTTGGTGAACTGGAGTAAATTAATGCATCACTTAGGTTTAATATTTATTTAGGCTAAAGGAAGTTGTTTAGTTTTGCTTAAAGGGCTCTGTGTTGTATTGGGGAGATTTAAGAGTGCCTGTAATGGATTATATTCTAAGGCTGCCTTTCGCCCTCCCGTGCAAGCCATGATCAGCGGTCGTCCCACATGTAGCCTTAGAATTGCACTCCTCTGCAGCTGACTGTTACCCTGTGGCTCTGCATGCAAAGGTAGAAACCCCTCCAGCCTGCACTGGGCTGGAGATATTCTGGGGCAAAATACCATAGCTTGGGCGTTTTGGGTAACTTCTGTGAGTTACTCATGGTTGAAGGCTGCGCTGCGTTGATGTGGAGCTGCCTGCAGTTAGGTGGTGCAGAGGCTCTGCTGCTGGCTAGAAGCTTTCTTGTAGACCCTGAGCCCCCCTCTGCAGGTGACCCAGTTGGGTGCAGCATCACCTGTAGAGAAGGCTGTGGATGAGGTGATCTCCTCCAGGGACTTGCCATGGGGTGAGATTTCCACTGAGGGATACCAGCAGGAACAGCGTGTGGCAGGTCGGAGGGGAGCGCTGCTGGAGCACTGGCAGCTGCGTGCTGGCATGGCCATGAGAGCAGCCCTGAGGAGGACAGCTCCTTCTCTGGTCCCTTCCCCTGTGTCCCCAAATCGTTTTCTTCTCTTGTATCTTGGGAAGTTCTGCTGCTGCCTGGGGCTGCTGCAGTCCCGAAGGCAGCAGGGGCGCTGGATATCTTTGGGGACACTAGAGGGATTGTTTGCACAGGTTGTTCTTAGCAATGCTTTTTGCTGGCTAGTAATCTCTCCTCTATCGCTGATCTTGAACATCCTTCAGTTTAATTCTCCCGCTGCCTTTTCACACTTCTGGAAGGAATCTGCCCTCTTGCTTTTTCCCTCTTGGTGTCCCAGAGCGGTTTCAGGTTTGGCTTTGGAGTCAGTCTTCACATGGGCAAGAAACCCCATGGGCAAGCACCTTTTGTGGATTTCCAGCCCTGTGCCATCTCTGGCAGCCCCCATGGCCCTTAGGACATTGGGGTCAGGGGCATGGGACCTCAGGAGCTCAGAGGTCCCTCTTTGCTGGGGCTGGAGGCAGCTTTGGTGTAGGCTGAGCAGTAGGATGCACGGGTTGGGGTGCTGCCATGGTTGGCAGGAGCTTCCAGCTCTTCTGCCGAGGGCTACCTCCAGCGCATCATGAGCTGGGCTATGGGGTGATGCTGACATGGGCTGCCCCAGCCACACTGTAGAGTGGAGGTTGATGCTGCCTCAGCCTCTTCTCTGCCCTGATAAACTTCAACGTTTTCTTCTACATGAAGTGCATCTGTCTTAGATTATGAGGAGGTCCCTGACAGGGCCAAATCCTTTGCTTTTATGGCTCTTGTAGGTTAAGATCCAGCTTTGGAATCTGATCTAGAAGCAAACAGGAGGTCAGAAGAGCGCACAAAGCAGCACGGGGCTATTTTCACATCTGCCGGTGTTGTGTAAGAGGCAGGCTGCTGCGCGCCGTGCCAATAGCAACTTGTGTTTCTCCTAAGCTCCTGTGCAGCGACAGACAGTTATTGTTTGGGGCTTTGTAAAGTGAGACACAGAGCAGCGTTGCTTCCACGCGCTCAGTGAGCCAGAGCCCACGGTCTGGCGAGGCAGCGCGCAGCACACGTCGGAGGCGTGAGCCTGCTGAGCGCTCCCTCCCACTCCCCATCTGCTCCTCTGCAGCCTCCCCGGGGCCACTGGACGGGGGCACCGTGGTGGAGAAGCCGGAGCATGGCCCTCACCACAGCTGGCTCCTGGCTGCCTGTAGTGTGGGTGCGAGGCGGTGCTGGAGCCCAGGGCTCCCTGCTCGCCCTGCCCTCGCCCTCCTGGCAGTGGTGCTGGTGGCTGGTACCCAAGGCAGGGTGGGTCGCATGGCCCCAGCAGGGTTATTCTCATGCTTACCCTCCCTGCAGATGGGCATCCTCCTGCCTTCGCCCTCCTTGGGTGTCACATCTGACCTGAGGTGGTGGCCAAAGCTGCGTCTGCTGCCAGGGATGGAGGTTCTGAGGCTTAAGCATTGCTGCATCACTTCTAAAGCCTGTGCTGTGGGATGTGGCAGGGCTACTTCGATGTGATGTGCTGCTCCTCATGGCAAAGCCCTGCATGCTGAGGCTCAGTGGGGTCCCTGTGACCTGCAGCTCCCAGGCTGGGAGATCCTATGTTTGGCATCTCCACTCAGCCTGGACTGGGACCACCCTCTGGCTCCACGAAGGTGTCTGAGCCCCATCCTCCATGACAACATCCCAAGTGAGTTCCACTTTCCAGCCTTGTCTCGCTGTGGTTCCTGCAGTGCTGCCATGCCTACCTGAGCTTACCCACCCTGCGCTTGTGTGGGGCTGTGAGTGCACAAGGTGTGGGAGTGATGCTGTGAAGGACAAAATGTGGCAAAGGTGACCTGGGAAAGGCTTGAGGAGTTTTCTGCTGATTTTTCCCATCACAGCCAACTCTTTACTATTAGGCAGTGAGAAGATAAGAGAACCTGCATAAGCAAAGCCTGATTTAATTAGAGGAGGAGGAGCTCAGTGGTGTTGATGAAGTGCATAACCCTATCACGGGCTGGAGTTGATGAGCTGGTCCCTGGCTCTGGGTCTGTGCTGCTGCCGGATTTGCTGTGGTGGAGGCAGTGCCTGCTTGCATGGCTCCACAGGGGCTTGGTTGAGCTTAAAGTCACTTGTTCCTGTTTCAACCCCTCTTGCTCTCCAGAGCAATCATGCTGCTTGCCATGAGGGAGTTTTATTCCCCCCCCGATAACTCACTGCTCCAGTGTGTGAAGTGTTGTGTCCTGAATCTGCCTTGCTCCCTGCTTCTGTCTCCTGGTCTTTGGAGAGCTCAGGCTCATGGAGGAAGAGGAGGCACGTTGGAGCGGTTGTCTGGATGGGGAAGTGGCACCGGCCTGGCGCTCGTGCTGATGCACAGTCTGGTTCTCCTATGGGAGAAGTGAGACTGAGGTTAGCACAGGGTGAGTGCAGGTGTGGGTCTGCCTGCCAGGGATGGGGTGCACAGCCCGTGCCCCCCGCAGCGTCTGTCCCTGCCTGTCCTGGGCACATGCTGCCTGTGCTTCCCACGGTCCCCAGCTCTTGAACACGCCGTGCCAGGCCCGCTGCCAGGAAACCCCTCCAACACGTGTTTAGCAGGAAGATTTGCAGGGACAAAGCTGGTTTCCAGATTCCCATCCCAGCGAGGCAGAAACAAACATGAACACCTTTGGCATTTGGGGGCTTGGCGTTTTCGGGGTGTGCTGTGGCAATGGGCAGCAGAGCAGAGCTGCTGCTTGGAGGCTTCGATCCACATGTATTGCAGTTTGCCTTTTCAAAGCTCCGGAGATGTGCAAGATGCTTCAGAGAAGCAGAGAAGGACTTGGGTGTTGTTGAGGAGAGCATGCAGAAGGGCACAGTAGGTGCAGGGCTCAGATTTTCCCTGTTTTAGATAGCTGGATGCATCGTGGGGTTTACATGTAATTACTGTTTTGCTTTCCTTCTTGCCCATGGCACGTCCAAGCCTGGATGGAGGCGGGTGATGCTGGGTTTGGAGCAATGCTGCCAGCTCAAACCCTATTTGTTTTTGCTTGTGGAGCAGCTTGGCTGTAGCACACTGAGGTGGGAAAGAGAAGAGCAGAAAGCATGAAGGGTTGATGCTTCCATAGCCCTGCGGGTGCGTTTAGGACATGGTGATGCAGCTGATGGTGGGCCCTTTGTTGAGGGGCCACTTGGGGCTCAGGGAAGAGGAACGGTGTTGGGGGGATTTGAGTGGCCACTCAGAGAATCTGATTTTGCTGTAAGCTGATAGCGCGGAGCTGGGCAGCCTCCAGTGGATCCCTCCCTCTGCTGCGGGGGCCTGAGCTCGAGAGAAAGACTCCCCTGGGGCTGCAAATCATGTTTTTGGATCTGTGAGGCTGCTTCCTGGATCCTTGGGAGGACTTTTAGGGGTCTCTTCCTTTCCTTAAGCGCTGGGAAAACCCCTGTCACGCTTTCCCTCCCTCCTTGCTGAGATTTCACTTTGTTTTTTCCCGGATGTGGACACTTTAGGTACCAGTTGTGATAAGAGCAGGTGAAAAATGGGTTCAGTGTGATATAAACAGGGAAAAAAATAAAGGAGTGGCTGCTGCTGGTGCCCGGCAGAGCTGTGTGAGGATGGATACCTGCTGCCAGGGCCTTTGCTTAGAGCAAACTGCTCCTGTCCTTGAAGGCTGGGGTTGGTCACAACATGGGTGCTGGGGGGGGTGGAAGCCTTGGGCACAGGGAAACACCTAAATACCTTCCTGCCTGTGGGCGGGTGGGCATGAGCCCCAAATGCTTTTGAGAGAGATGCTCTGCTGCAAAGCGTGATCTTCCTGTGCTCTGCTACTGCGACCAGGGGGGGCTTCCACGTGGGGATCCATGGCCAGAGAAGGTCTGAACCCATTTTTTGTGTTTCCTTCCCTGAGGTTTTTTGTTTTGTTCCCTGCGGTGCCATAGTAGCAGGTACAAGCAGAATTATGCAGAGCTGTGCATTACGCTGCCTACCTGGTATGTCTCTTCTGTGTGCTGGTACCTCTCCAGATGTCCATGGAGGATTAAGCATCCAGCGAAGCAGCTGGAGGGAGAGGAAGAAAAAAAAGAAACCTCGAAATAGAAAAGACTGTCTGGCTCTGCCAAAGTATTTTCCTATTGGCATTCAGCAGCCTCGCCATAGCATGAAGAGAAAGAAAGGGGAACAGAGAGAGGAAGGAGGAGGCTTAGCCTGTCATGGTCTGCGTGTTTCCCTTTGTGCTTGCTCCTCGCCGCGCTGGGGGCTGCGGTGGGTGGGAGCCGATGTGCCAATCTTCCCAGCTTGGCCAGGGCAGGCAGGGGGCTTGTGCCCCTGCGCTGGGCTCTCCCGCTTGCTGGGACACGGGGCCGGGCTCCTCGGGCAGTGCTTCCGCACCTCCCTGCCTCTTTGCCCGCACAAACAGCTGGATTTCAGGCTAAACCACAGGGCAATGCTTTCCACGTAGCAGCGGCACATCCTCCCCAGGCACAGCACCGCGCCCTTTGCCAAGCTCCACTTACACCCCGCTCGCAGCACGCAGTTGGTTTTTCATGAGGTTATCAGCTCTATTCCGCTGCAGCCAGTGGAAAAGGGGTCGTGCTGCTGGGAAATCCGAAATGCCTTCAGCATATTGACCTTAGGGTGCAGTACCGGCGGCTGACGGCACCCTCCGGCGTGCAGCTCCTGTCTCAGTGCGGTGCTCCTGCTTCATGGCCGGGTTTGAGTGCGTGCCCGCTGGCCACGCTGGCTGCTTTGGAGGCAAGCTGGGAAGAAAGGGGGAGGATCTGAGGTGGTGGCGTTGGGAGATCACAGCTCCTGCCTTGGGGAGGCAGAAGAAATGGGATAAAACCTGGGCGGTGAGGAACAGGTCCTGCTCACCTGTGGTGGTGGGAGGTGAGGCAGAGCCCAGCCCTTGGGGTGGAAGTGCTCTCCCAGTTCAGCAGGGCAGACATGGGGTGGTGGGCCACAGTCATGACCAGGCTGCAGGGCTGGATCCTGCATTCAGTGGTGGGGCAGCACCAAGGGGAAGCAGAGTGGTGAGGGGTTGGGTGTGCCCTGTGATTCCTCTGTTAACGTTCCATCATCCGAATCACACTGGGACTTATGAATCCTAAACCTCACTGAAGGTCCCAGGGAATTGCGTATTGCATGGATACACAGCAATTAGTAACGGGTTGCTCTTCCTACAAGGTATTTCCAGTATTCCTTATTCCTCCCAGTTCCTTCTTCTCCTGCTGCGTATTTCATATCCCTTTCTTTCCTGCTAAAATACTATCTTTGGCAACAGTTTTAAGGACAGCTTGTTAAAAAGCTGTTGTATCTTTTGGAATACCCTGAGCTACTCTTCTGCAGCAATCCAGAATGAACAGAAAGCGCAGAGCAGTGGCAAGCCTGGTACATAACTGGCCTTGCAGCGTGTGTGCTGGGGGCCCATGGGCATGGCTGGAGGGATATGAAGCCCCAGGAGTGTACCTTAGAAAATGGGATGAAGGATAATATTGATAGAAGGGCATTTTGCTGCTGCTTTGTTAATGCATTTGAAGAGAGGGATGGTCTGGAAAGCTGGCACAGCAGTGCTGCGATGGCATGGGTTCCCTCATTGCAGGTGGGACTGGGGTCACCAACCCTAATGCGCTGCTCCTTGGGCTTCTCCTGTCACATCTGAACTGACAGCAGTATTTCTTCTCCCAAGCTCGATTCAACCCATAGGCAGAATTTGATCCAGTTATCCAAAGGCACAAGCTAACAGCAAGCGCGATGCGTACTCTACTTCCAGCCATGATTTCCAACTATAAACTAAAAGCTGATTTTGACCCCCTTAAGCTGCCAAGCCCTAAGGTTGCAACCCTGTCTGAGTAGCGTCAGTCCCTCGGTGTGGGGCTGTACTGTAAGATTGCATGGTGCAGCACAGTATTGATTATCTGTGAAATAAATTGTGATGTATGTAGTGCAGGTTTCTGACCCCATGGTCGCGACCTTGCTGTGATTGGGGAGACTTCCGACCAGCTGAGATCAGAATAGCAAACAGCCCCCCAGCAATCAATAGAGAAACCAGCAGGTCTGGTGGCTGGGGCCTTTTACAGGAGTAATGTTTGATCCCACATACCCACAGCGTTTTTATCCTGGAGAACAGGCAGTTCTACAAACTCCACATGAAATTAGATATGAGACTGTGTTGGGTGCTCAGCTGTGCAGCAAGCCAGCCTGAGCATGGGGCAGCCAGGGACAAATAACTTTGCAGTGCAAAAGGGGGTGAGCACATTGTCGTGTTGGGGTTTTCAATGGTCAGCAGAGCTGGTACACCTCGAGTGGAAGGGAGGAGTGAGGGGAGCATGGCCAGCCCAGCACTGTCTGCAGGGCAGGCACTGAGGGTCCACCCTGGTTATGTTGTGTATATATTATGAGTTCAAAATAACATTATCTCAGCCCCCACAAGAGAACTCTTGCACCTGTAAGCCAAACTGACTCATCTGTGGCAAAACTGATAGCTAGGTCGGAGGGCTGAGTGGTCGGAGGTGTGCAGATGCCTGCAGATGTGGATCTGGTGAGCCCCAGTGCTTTACTGCAGTTATCCCCCTAAACCTGCCACCAAAGCACTGCCAAAGTGGGGGTTGATGGGACTGGGCTTCTCTGAGGCACCCAGAGAGCATCATCCTCACCCTGACCCTGCTGGTGTGGGCATCGTGGGGGTGCCTCCAGCTCCTGGGTCGGCTGCGCTGCATTTGCCAGTTTGGAGAGGGTGCAAATAAATGGGAATAGCATGCCAGGGAGGCAGAGGGCTTGCTCTTGTGCTGTTTATGTTGAAGGAGTAGGTAATATGAATTTAATTGCACTTTGAATTTAGCAAACAAGAAAATGGAATTTATTTGCTCAGTTTTCATTTCTTTCTGGGAGCCTGATTTCCCCAGCATGCACCATCACCGTGCGTGCCAAGAAGCTGAAGAACACCAGGTTAAGTTGTGGGGTTTCGCTGCGGAAGAAAATCTGTGCTAACTCTGACACAGGGCCAGCAAGGCAGAGCTTTCAAAGCTGCTCTGTTAGCTAGGTGGTGGGGAGCTACAGCCATTCCCACACCAAACAGGGAACTGTTCCTACTGTTTCATGGGCACTGTTTGTGTGCTGGAGCCTCTGACTTGCTCTAACAGGTCCCTTGCGAAAGGATGCTCAGAGAGCAGGGGGTGGGGAGCCACAGTGCTTTACAGCATCCCAGTGCTGTAGGCATGAATGCCCGTGGTTCAAAGAAGGGGCTGTTGGCTGCATGTCACGAGCTCTCCTGTCCGTGTTTGCCCACAGCTGGCCTGAATTTCCCCCAGCAGCATTTTTTCCTACTGATGGTGCATGGTGATGGATGCAGCAAAGCGTGTCGGGCTCCCCCTGGTACCCACAAGCAGCACAGGGATGCAGCAGCCACACCTCGGAAGGTGCCTTTGCGATTGTAACGCCTCTTTTTCTTTTTCCTCCTCTATTTAAAAAGTTTCAAAAAGGATTCATCTTCCAACACTTGAAAATTGTTCCCTGCAAATGGAATTAAATCCAACTTTCCCCTAACTCAACAAAGCAGAAAGATAAGAAATCCTATTTGTTCTGCATTTGCAGCATAAAGATTTCCAGGCAGAAGCACAGCTAGGAGAGATCAGTACAAATGTTCTATTAGAAAGCAAACCGTGCTTGTCATTTCTGGCCCTGGGCTCACATGTTTGTTGTATCGGATCCTGAAGGCAGATTGACAGTTTGGTTTGGATTAAATTCAACACATGGTTTATGCCATACTTTTGATAAGGCTCAATATTAATCTGATTCTTTTTTTGTGTGCGGTCTTCAGTGCACGAGCAGCAGAATTGTCTGTTCCTAGGGGTGTTTTTACAGTGAAACCATCGAGGAATTTATTTCTGGAGGGAAGATGAAATTACTGATTTAAAAACCTCTCAAGGTGGCAAGTAAAGTTGAAATCGATTGACTGCCGGCAGTCAGCTTGACATGACCTGGGCAGGTTTTGAGCTATTTCATTAACTGATACAAGGTTTTCTCTAAATATCTTTGCAAAGGCAGCAGAGGAGGAGACCGGCTCGTGCAGAGGGACCAGAGCAGGTTCCTCCTTCCATCAGCATCAGCTCACAGTTCTGGTCAGCTGGGAATGGAGGTGATCACCGTTTGCACTTGTACATGCTTGGGTTTCCTCATGGGAATAGTGGGCATTGCCACTGTCTGCTGGTTCTCTCAACAACCTCTTTTGGTGTGTCCCAGAGATGAGCTTTTAGGTACATTAGCCCATGAGGTACAGACAGTTATCTGTATAGTAGATATTTATTCTGTTTATCAATGGGCTTCACTCTCCAGACTGGTGTCTTTTGTCACTGCTCTGTTCCCTAGAAAGCAAGCAGGGAAAAAAGGTGGAAGAACTGAGAACGGGGAGGACCAAAGGAGAAGAGCAAAGGAGGAATTACTTGTTGCCTTTGAACTCTGTGGCTCAGCAGTTGTGCTCCCGGAAACCTGGCTGCAAGGGTTTGCTGTAGGATGCAGTGATCTGTTGTGGCTAATGTTGGGGCTACATCCACCTCCAATGCAAATGTGGTTGTTTCATCAGGGGTGAAGTTGGTCTCAAAGCTTATCTTTGGTGCTTGAAGGTAACCAGTGCTGGCAGGACCTGTTGGGGGCTTGTATGCTGCTGGAATAGGGTGCTGGAGAAGCTCTGACTTGACGGTGATGCTGAAAGCAGATGAGATCCTTATCCCAACTACGTATTAACTTCATAGAGAATGAAGTTAATGGAGCTGGAGATAAACATTGCCTGGGTCTGCGTTCATTTGAAGCTACCTCCAGCAGGAAGTCGCACCCAGTGAGGTGCTTAAGCAAGCTCTCCTCTGAGTGATGGAGCTCCTGGGGCATGTGTCTTGGGGTGAAGCCCTTGGGTTCTCAGCAAGACGGTGGCACGTTCCCTGCATCCATCCGTGCTGGGTGAGCCTCAAACGGAAAACGTGTGTTTGCACAATTAGCGTGGCCCCTTCCTTCCCTGGCAGCAGAATGGTTTATTGATTTCTTTGGCCCGCTTGCCCCCACCCATTCAGCAATAATGACCCTTCCACCCCAACCCTAAATCATCCCAGCCTGCCTCGCCCGTAAGCCCTCTAATCTTTTTGGGTTGTTGTTGGTATTTATGCTCGTGGAGGTTTATGATCTGTCGGCGCTGGCTGCTGAAATGCTTTATTTATCCATGCGCTGGGCCACACAGGGAGCGTCCTTATTCTGGTATCATGTTCAGGATGCTGTAGTTAAGGTTTGTGTCAGCACTTCCATGCACAAACCTTGTTATTCAGGGGTTTTGCAACTCTGTGGAAAAGAAAACCAGCGACCTGGCATGGCAAGGGGAGGCTCGGAGGCACAACATGAAAGCCCAGTAACCCACTGCCCATTTAGGGATTATTAGGTGGGCAACCTCTCTCCTGGAGGAAAACAGCCAGAAACATCCGCCTCCTTTGGTTTGATTTTATAAGAAGAAAAGCCTTCTTTTGTGGGCTTGTATTGGTGTCAGATGGGGAAAGCACAGTGAGGTAGGACACAGGCTGGAATCCTCTCTGGATACTTGAAAAATAAACATCTGGAGCAAAACTGCCTTCTGCTCTGAAGAAATGGTGTGGAGGGTTTGGGGAGGGCAGTGGCTGCTCCCTGCCGCCTCACTTCACCCGGCCGGCCCAGCACCGAACAGTAGGCAATGGGGTATATAAACCTGATTTATTGCCCTGTTAGTGCAGGAGCTTGTGGGCTTATAAATTACTTGGAGATTTCTCGATAATAGAGGGAGTGTGGTATAAACAGGGGAGATAATAGGGCTTGAGAATGTATTTCAAAGAACTTTGAGGGAAGGGAAGGTTTCGTGGCTGTTGGCAGGTATGGGATGATGGCTGGCTGTGGTGGAGGACAAGCCTTTACAGACCAACCCAGCTGGGATGCTTTGTTACTGCTCCCTCTTAATGGCTGATGGGTTTTGTGGGTGCTCCGTGGAGCAGCCTGGAGCAGAGTTGATAAGTAAGTCAGTGAAAATGCCCGCAGAGCCCGTTAGCCCAACACAGCAGGGTTTGCATCCGGGCAGCTTGTTTAAGCAGGATTGATCAGCCCCTTGTGTCTGCAAGCAGGAACAGGCAGAGGTGAAGCACTCTCCAGCTCCCCTGGAAAGGGGACAGTGTGGCAGCAGGGTTTTTGCAAAGGGAAACAGGCAGTGCCACATAAATGCTCGACCCTTCTGTTAGCAGGTACCATGCCTGTGTGACTGACAGCCCTAAATCACTGCTCCAAAACCATTCTTCCCATCTCCAGGATGGAGCTGGCAGGTCTCGCAGCTTCTCTGCGGGCTTGTGAGAGTGCCAGGCTTGATGAGGAGCATCTCGACACCCTTGGAGGTGTTGCAGCTGGCAACATGTTTTCTTCAGTAAATGTGAACTTTTAAGCCATTTAACATCTTGGTCTTACTTGGGGATGTCTTTGGGGTGAAATCCTGCTTTACCGATTGCTCCTGGAAGCTCTGCAGCGTGTTACTGTGCAGCATCTCAGACCGTGGCTCTGAGGTGGGGCCACCCTGAGATAAGATAGGAAGCAGAAAAGGTTGCTTTTAATAAGACTTAAATTGAGTTTTGCTAAATTAAAGTAGGTCTTCCCAGGTAAGTAAGTAAGCGGGACGCTTTCAAATAGAAATGGGCTCTGTCCACGTCCCACATCAGCAGGGCTCCTGTGGTGATGTATGTGGGGTTCAGAGGATGTCCAGGGAACTCCATCCTGCCTTATAATTCATTAAACAGCTTTTTTCAAGGCAAGCAAAACAGAAGGCAAGATCACCAAAAAATGCCTCCCTTGCAGAGACGAAGGAAATTTTGCACCTTATCTTTCAAATAACTGATCAGATTACTGACGGAAATCATCTCTGGAAAGCCCTGTTCCAGAAATAACTTGCAAGGCTTTTGTAAACAAAGATGTTTCTCATGTACGTGGGAAGAAACTATGTGGGAGCAACTCTTAACACTGCAGGTGCTCAGTCCTGGTTGCTTGGGGAGAGGAAAAGGAAACTTGTCAGCAATGTGTTGGCGAAGTCTGCAACCGAAATGGGGAAAAGCTGCTTGAAGGACAAGTGGTGCCCATCTCCATGGCTGTGGTTTCACAGTTGCCATTTGTTTCTAGGTAGTTTGCTGGCCTACTCCGCTTCTCACCCAGGCTGCTCTTCCTCAGTGCTGTTGGGCTTTGTCTTTACCAAGTCCCAGTGGGTTCGGAGAGCTTGGTGGCTTCCTCCTGGGAGCTGGTCTCCTGCTGGGTTGTGCTGTGCTCTTGTACTGGTTCCCTGCTCTCTCCTCCTCAGGAGCCTCCAACATCATTTCCAAACCTAAGCCTTTCTTGTGACACAGCAATGCTGGGCACCTCTGAGCCCCCGAGCGAACAGGGCAGACAAATCTTACATCCCCTCTCTTCCTTTTCTGTGAATTCTGGGGTTTGATGCAGCTCTGTACATTGCTCTTTAAACAGTGCTTTTTTTCCTGGCTTTTCCGACAGCAACCTAAGTCAGCTTGTCTGATAGACCATTTGGATATGGTGGGTGAAGCCCAAGGACAGAGAACATGTCGTTGCATATTACCAGCATCACGGACAAGAGGGAAATGGAAGGAGAAAATTGATGCCTTGTGGTGGTTGGTATTTTATTGGGGGTTTAGACCTGAGGAGAAGTCCCTGTCTCTGGACCATAGGCTGAAGTTTGCAGAGGTCTTCATATGCAGCTCCTTTTCCTGTTCAGACACTAAAAGCTTTGGATCAGCCTGGCTGTTGGGGCAGGTCTGCAGTGACCCCTCGCAGTGCTGCCATGTGCCAGCCACATTCAGCACCACCAGCCCTGCTGCCTTTATTTCACTGGGTGAGGATGAAGGGCCCAGGAAGGCCATCCCCAGGCATCCCCATCGAGTGTTGTAATTAGGCTCTGACAAAGAGATCAGTCCAGGGAGACAGGAGTTCTCCCTCTCAGTAACTGATACTCGCAGGCTGGCATTCAGGAGACAGGAAACCATTGAGGCTGCTGTGTATTTACCAGTTTCCAGTGATACTTTGGTAGTTTCTGTAACATGGATTTGATACTTGCCCTGAACCTGCAAACGTCTCCCTTCAGAGAGGTGCTACTGGAGATGGTGGGAGTAAAGAAGATGCTCAGCTGAATGATGGAGAAGACAAACTTTAAATGTAGGAGGAGAAGGTGCAAGGCATGGGAGGTATTTTGGGTGTCAATCTGCTAATGTCAGGCAGTCCTAAAAGCAAGCATGAAAAAACTGGAGGCAGACTAGAGGGAATGAACACCAAGCAGAAGTGAGGTACCGGCAGTGCAAACATTCCCAGTGGAATGACTCCTGCAATTTCAGTAAATCCCCTGATTGGCCTCCGGTTACTGTTAGATGGACTAACTTCCCTGTCCTGGGTCACAACCATTTTCTTATATCCCAGCACTGTGCAGAGGCTGCCAAACCAAGGGATGAGCGAGCAGTGACACCTGATGAGGGCCCTGTCTCCTTGGCACCATTCCTGGGTAGGGTCACCAGGTGTTATCTTGCCAGAATAAGGAGTGGGACCATTTGGAACTTAGTAAAAGGTTTCCAGAGAGGAAACTATGGAGGAAAAGTGCACAGCATAATTCAATAGCGTCTCCAGGCAGCTCTGCTGAGCCAGCTGTGTGCTTCTGGAGAAGCCACCTTTCACATCAGATCAGTGCTTGGGAGCTGCTGTCCAGGGAGGCAGTTGTTGAGCCACATCTGTGTCTTCAATGCCGATGCAATGGAAAAAGGTGTTTTGGAAATCGTGTCCTGAACTCGTGTGTGCTGCTCGGCAGTTGCCATGTTTTACCCTAGAGGGAGTTGCTTTTCTGCAGTGGGAGCAGGGATCTGTGTGTTCCTTGGATGAAGTCAGGGGACCAGGATGAAAGGAGCTACCAGGGTAAACATCGGATCACTGCTGCGGTGCTGCCGGTGCAGATGTTTATTTCTCTTATGGGGAGATTGGTCTCTGATCTTCTGTCTCCTCCTGACAGCGGTGTTTTTGTGGGTATCACTTGGGTTTCCCATGTCTTGTGCTTTTGCTTCTGTTTTTACGGAGGTCCCAGCTGGGCTGGTATCAAGAAGAGGAGCCGGAGATGTCACCTGGGAGATGATGGGCCCGTGCTTTAAAACCAGCACTGTAAATCCTAGGGCTGAATGACTGCCTTTTCCCAGGGTTTGGAAAACGCCTGACTGGTTTCAGTGGAGTGGGCTTGGGGTTTCTGCTCTGCCCCGGTGCCGTGGCCAAACGGGTCTGCAGCTGGAGCATCTGCCCTGGGAGGAAGCTGCTGCTGTGGAGGGAAGGAGAGAAACGCTCCGGAGTGCTCTGAACCTGGCAGGTTTTCCAGTGATCGGGCTCAGGTCTCATTTGAAGAGACCAACAAATTGCTGGGAAGTATTTTTAGTGGGGTGCTGCAGCTTTCTTCCCAAGAGCACCCCGCTGGGACAACTGCCCTGGTCTCTGCTGCGACCCAGCTGGGGTGGCCAGGCTGGGCTCCTCCACCACTGTGTGTGAAACAGGGTAATGGGGACGAGCCATGGGCTCAGCCGTACCCCACAACGAGTGGGGCAGGGGAGGGGGAGCCCCTCACCCTTGTTTGTCACCCTTGCAGGTCTCCCTGTGCTTTGTGCAAAGGCTTTTACATTGTTCTAGGAGCATGTTGGAGGATGCTGCTGGGTCTGCTTTGAAAGGGGTGTACTCTGCAGCTCACTGTGCAGAGGATGTGAGTTCACACACAGGTTACTGTGCTGCTGCCTGGTCCAGGACCAGGCTTGCTCTTCATATGTTTTGGGTTGGAGAGACTTTACAGTTTCCTCTGGAGGTTTTGTTTCTTGAATGCCTGTTTCAGCTGCTCAAAAACTAATCAACAACTACTTACAGCCATTTCAATTGCTGAATGGTTTTAATTCCTGTGCATCAGGGCAGTTTGTTTCAGAAGGAGCATTTTCCCCATTGAGAAAAGCTATTTGGTTAAGGAGGCAGAGACAATTGCAGCATGCTGAACTCCCTGAATCCGACTGCTGGCTTTGTGATCCATGGTCCCAGAGAGGTTGGTTGGGGCTGTTCTCTTTGAAGCAATACCTGTGCTGCGAGGAGGGACGCAGGCATGGAACTACTTCTGAAAACTGCTTATGTCCTGGTGCTGGCAGAGGGAGTCGTGCCGGGGGCACGAAGCCATGCAGGGATCCTGGGCCACGCATGGCCCCAGTGAAGCCTGAAGGATGTTGCCACTGGTCAGCAGAGCACATGGGGAATTAATGAATATTGAAACCTCCCCCTGAGCAGGGAGTGCACCCCTCGGGAATGGGGCAGTTATTTTAGGCTTTTTACCCTCGTTGAACTCGATGGTGTCAGAAATAACTATGGTGAAGCGGTAACTATGGGAGCGTAGCTCTTCCCCAGCAAAACCACTTGGGGAGAAGCCATGGCAGGAGATTTCAGCCATAACGGGGAGTATTTTGGAAAGCTTAGGCTTATGGAAGCAGTGATTTTTGTAGCTCAGGACTGTTGTGAAAGCAATTGTAGTGTAACATATCCTCCAGAGCCGACCCTGTCTTCTCCCCGTGGGTTACGTGTCTCGGGATGGGTTTGATCTGTGTGGTAGGACGTGTCCAGAGCAATGTACAGTTCGGTCTCAGTCCTGGGGAGATACGAGGGTTTCTGCTGGCACCAAGGTTTGGGTTGCTGTGATCACAAGCTGTCCGTGTGGTTACGAGGCGATGCTGTTCAGGCAGTATCTGGCACCAAAGAGGATGAGACCTGAGCCAGGGTTGGGAAGTGGCAGATGGGGCAGTGCCTGGAGGGGATGTGGGGGCTTCATCCTGTCCCTGGATGTCCATGATCTCAGGTGAGTGGCAGAGCTAAATGAGCTGTTGGGTGACACATGATCAGCTTATTCCTACATTTCTTCCAGTAAAATTAGTGCAGAAGTAAACGGAACATTGTACATTTTGGAGAAGCAGGTGCTGAACATGGGAACAAATTTGGAGCCCTGAAACCCAGACTGTCCTGCTTCTGTCTGGGAGTTTATTTACAGCTATGGCATTAACCCTTGCAAATTCCTGCAGCCCAGGCTGCACAAAGATGCCCCATGGAAGCCTAAGGTGACCTCATGAACACCATGGAACTGTATTTCAGTAAGCAAGGGAGGAATCTGTTTGTTGAGCTGTTTGGTTTTAGTTAAATATCCTCTTTTTTTTTTTTCCTCTAACTTCTCTTTTTGAAACTCTCTTTATTCTGGAATCATTATGCTATTTCCTAAAAATATGGTTTCACTAAGATAGAGTTGAATATTCTGAAATGGATAAGCAGTGGATCTTGTGGGACAGAGGTGTAGCACTCAAACAAAGCTAACTGCTTTGCATGAGCGTGGGCTCCAAGTCTCCCTGCATCCGTATCTCTTCCTGAGACACAGTCAGATAGATAAACAGCAACTTTGAGTCAGGATTGCTGAGGTCAGCTTGAACTGGTGTCATGGATGTCCCATGAGACGTTTTAAAGCTCTGCCCAGATGTTGTGTCCCAGTTTGGGAACAGCAGAAAGTCCAACCACAGTTAAGGGACACGTGCATTTCAGCGCGTCCATCTGCTACATGGAGGATCTCAGTTTTCCCCCTGAGATCTCAGTCAACGGATGGTGGTCAGCCAATGGCTGGAGCTGCAGAACCAAGCACCCGCAGACCCCTTTGAGTGCGTGAGGACATGCAGCGACCCTTCAAAATGATCCTGGGGGAAATGAGGTGCCAACGCTGGAGTGGTCACATCTGCGTGGTGTCGGGTCGGACCTTCCTTCCAGCTCTGACCTCCCTCACAAGCCCTGGCAGCAGCTTTGGAAGGCAGCGTTTTGCCAGTCACAGTGGAAGTCAGAAGGACCACCCAGTTCTGATAAGGGCAATTGAGAAAGGAAGGGGAAGATTGTGAAAAGAGGGGCAAAGGGGCACAAAGGGAAGAAAAAAACCCCACTGCTGAACAAAAATGAAGATCAAGACCGCTGTTAAACACGCTGCCTGCGAGGGAGGTCTCCACCGTGCCTTTTCTAATCTAGAGCCAGCAAGGATTGTATTAACAGCTTCAACGCAATGGAACAAATTAATCCCTGATGTAATTGAAATCGGTGAGGTCTCACAATAGGTGAGTTTGACCCAGTGGGATAGAAATAGAACAAGTATTGGAATGAAGGAGTGAAATGAAGTCACACTGTTCAGCCATTGGTATTTCATTCCTAGAAACAAAGGCCAGACAAATGCAGAGAATACATGGCTCTGCTGGGCATGGTTGAAAGCTGCTCAATAATATCAAGCTTTGAAGGGGTATTTCTGTGTGGAGAGGAAGTATATAGCAGAGATATAACAAGCATTAAGAAGAAAGACAAAGAAAGAAAGGAAGAAAGAAAAAGCCCTGCTTGCTTGTTGCCTGATTGATAGCTGTGGTAACAAATGCCAGCCCTGAGTTTAAAAATAACAACATATCACAACTGGAGAAAAATACGAAAAATAGTTAAAGTCTGAACTGTATTTCTGGAGAATCAAAACTGTCAAGAGCTCATGGCAAGAGGGAGCATCCTGCAGATACCCCTGCATTGGAGATGCATGGGGCTGGTTTGCTTTGGTTAGTACAGGTAGCAGGAGCTCATCCCATGGGGAGATGGTGCCTTATGGCACTGGGAGGTGGCTCGTCTTGGCTGCTACATCCCTGCTGCACCAGGGCACAACGCAGGCTCCTGTGGGAGGAAGGTGATGGCACAGGGGTGGGCTCCCCTTGCTGCTCTCACTCGTGGTAATTGTATTAATAACGTGACCTGGGGGCTGCAGCCAGTGACCTTGCTCTGAATCAGTGAGAAGGGGCAGATGCAGGTGGAGATGTGGTGGACAGGGTGTTGGAGCTGCTCAGGAGAGCTGCACTGCAGCACCTCAGCATCATGCTCGTGCTGGGCTCTGCACCGGCTGGAGCACTCACTGCATGCGCCTGCATGTGAGCATGGCTGGGCCTTTAAAAGTCATTAATGAAGGCTGAAACCCTGCTCTTCCCCAGACTGAGCCGTTTCCCAGGGTGGAACAAGTTTAAAATGTCACCATCTCACAAACGGTGTGTTTTCACAGTCCTGGCTATGGCTCACTCCATCATCAAAAGGAGAAATTGGGTTTTCTCGAAGGCGGCATCATCTTTCTCTAGAAAATGGCCAAATACTGACTGATGGGCCATAAAACATTCGTTTCCTCAAGCTCTCAGGTTCCAGGTTTTTGGCACTTGCTCCCGTCTTCCTTGTGGTTTCATACCAGGCTCAGTAACGCTGCTGTCTGCCATCCGAGGGTTGATGGACTTGTTGCGTTAGGGGAGCTGGATAGCAGTGGTACCTGGCTTGGAAAGCTGGTGGGATCTCGAGGAGGTGCTGGGCAGTTTAACTGAGCACTAGCTGTATTCCACAGGGGTTTCAGAGGGAATAGAGGTCTAGGGCTGCCCAAGGAGGTTTAATGTATGGCCTCTCTGAATGCAGCAGGCAGCTCTCTGGACAAGAGGAGGCTTCGCTTGCAGAGCAGCTTTTGGATCCAAGTATGTGTCACCTCGCTGAGCTGTATGTCCCCTTTTCCAAGCCCTGGAAATGGTCTTCTCTTTGGGTCTTGTTTAACATTTCTGAAATCCAAAGGGATGGGCAGGCTCGACCCCCTCATCACCCCGTTTCCTTCTTTCCAGCTCCATCCCTACACGCACTTCACTTAGAGTGCATTAAACAAAGAGCAAACATCCTTGAATTTCACATACTGCAGCAACTTGAAAGAGCTCAAGCCAAAGAAGTGAGTGGTTCAGTTTCAGAGCATATCTGTGCAGGAGTGTGGGGAGCTCTGGGTTTCTCTCCAGGATGGGCTGATGTCTCCATGCCAAGGCACAGCTTGGCACCCATCCTTGGTGTGGGCAGGAGCAACTCTGCGATGAGGGCAGATGCAAGAGGGGAGGTGGAGGTGGTCTGGTGCTTGGCTTTCTTTCTTTCCCAGCATGGTGAAACGGATGTTGGGAAGAGAGCAGAGAAAGGAAATAGCCTGAATGCATTGCAAGGAAAAGCACACAGAGGAAAAGTATTCAAGCTGAAAGACATTGTTGGTACATGAACAAATGAAGGTAAACTAGATGTAAATATATGAGGTAGAAAATTAGGGAAGTGTTTCTGAAACAGTCTTTTTCTAAGGAAGCAAAGACAAAAGGTGGTTCATGACTCAATTTATGAATGGGCTATAAAGTGCTACAGCTCTCATGGAGCAAGATCTTTTGGCATCTGGGTTTTAAATAGGACATTTGTGCTTCTCTGATGAAATATTTTTTCCCACTGAAAAAAAAAACCAACCCAAACGCCCCAAACCCCAAAAAGCATTTAAAGTGAAACACTTCATAAATGCTGTTTATGGAGTCTCAGGCCTACATCGTTTTGAAGAACTGCTTCCATGGAGCACCCACTGCATTGCCCTTTCTCACAGTGCATCCTGGAGGATACAGAGTCATCATCCAAGGTGTTGCTTCCCAAGGACTGAGAGTGCAACTTAGCTTTTTGGATATTTATTTTTTAAGAAAAGAAAAAACAGTTTCTGTTGATTGCAAGAAGAAACAAACCCCAAAGAAAAGGTCTAAGTTCTGTTATTTCAAAAGGCTTAGTTACACTTGTGCAGTTCTGGCACTGCCATGCCATAGACTCTCTCCAGTTGGATGCACAGAGATTCATTCCAAAGTGCCCTCTCCCTTCTCTCCAGGTTCCTGCTGTGCATCTGAATATGGAGGCACTTTGTGTTAGGTACATTTCCAAATGTGCTTCTGAGCCCAAAGAAGTGAATACGTCAGAGCAGTGTGCATACACTTTAATCTGGCTTCGAACTCGGCTCTGTAACCTGAACGTAACAGTATCCTGGCAATGGATTGACTTTGCAGTTAAGAGGAGGAAAAAGCAGCAAGTAAGGAATGCATTGTGTTTCACAGTATGTCGAGGATGGCTGTCATGGTGAGCTAGCAAATCCTGCTGTAATTGGCATAGAGGAATTTTGCCAAAGTCATGGAAGCAAAGTGGTTTGTTACTTGCCTTTGCGGACTTGAGAGAGATCTGTCTTGGATATCCTCTTGTTGACCTTATTGAGTTAACTTTCATGTGTTTAGAAGGTCATGGAGAAAATCATTAATATTAGGTTGATTTGATGGCTGAAAGGTAATAAGTATTTCCTGCTTATCAGATGGGGTTTGAAAGGACTTTGAATAGCTTGATTTGTTTATCTTATGCAATTGTTACGGCCCTCAGCGAGAGGGATTTTGTATTCCGAGTTCAGTTTGGGGAATGACATATGGTTTGCTCTCTGATGAGGCTTGGAGGCTCTGTAGGATAAATAGCAAAAAAATCAGGAAATTCTGAAGTCCAGCTCCCAGCTAACTTGGCCATGCTGTGGGCCTTGGACATCTCATGCTGTAACGCTTTATGACATGAACAATAACAGATTAACATCCCCTTTTACTGGAAAACTTAAAATAGAAGAGTTGAAGTGCTTAGAGGCGGGTTGGATGGAAAGCCAAATCCCATAAACGTGGCTTGGCACCATGAGGGTTTCATTGACCTTGGCGAGGTGTGATTGCTTTCCGTTCACAACAAGGCATCGGTGTTTGCAGAGATGTGGCACAAGCTTGGGTAGGACTAACATCGCAGTGCTGCTGTCAGAGGCTTTGCTGTTCTTGAGCGTTTCTTGGATTACTTAATGGTGAAGCCTTAGGCTGCATCAGCAAAATGGTCTTTCCCTTGCTCTCCACCTGGGATTGCACAAATAGCAGAGTTGTTCTTTAAGATGAAGGGTTGCTGTAAAGACGTTTAGAATGAAATCCACTCATTGTTTCAGAATCATTCAGCAAAAAAAAGCACTTGAAAATCTTCCAGTATGGACTGTGTCTGAAGACAGATGTCATTTCTGGTTTCTGTGGCTGTTTGGAAAGGAGGTAGGACTAAATGCTCCTACTTTGGATGATTGGGCAAGTACAACAGGGGGATGGGAGAGCTGTTTCTTCTCAGGAGTGAGGCATTTCTGATGCTTTAGCTGCTTGAGGTGCTGGTTGTTTTTAAAAGGGGTTTTGTTTGCTCCCTTGCCTAGATCTGTATTGACACCTGTATATGTATGATGTCTGTGCAGCTGTATGTTATCACTGAAGGACATAGTGACAAATAAGTAAAAGGATGAGGAACTGATTGGAAATGAAAAAAGCGCAAAAATAAAAATGAAACCAAATTTGATGCTCTGTTTTAACAATTGGGATTTTGCAAACCATAAACTGCTGGCAAAGAATGAGATGGAGTTACATGAGACCTACTATCCTGAGATGCGGAAGTTGTCCTGCATAGAGGGTGACCCATACCAGTTGGATATATTTGCAAAATAGTCCACAGTATAACCCCAAATCCCACCAAAATGCTGGAGGAGATAGGGTGATGCAGGAAATCCTTTTCCTATCCCTGGGGAGCATCCCACAGGGTGTGTTGCTGGTTCGGAGCTAGAAGGTGCAAGCTGCTGTTCATGTCAGGGACCTGTTGTGCTGAACTCTGGATCCAGGATCTTTAGGTTTTGCTATGTCCAGTATGGACGTGTGGATGATCAGAATGAAAGGAAAAAAAACCCCAGGTTGTCATTTTGTGTATCATGTTTTTGTATGCAGTAATAATATATTAATAGTGAGAAAAAAGAGATTTCCTATTACTTTGGTGAACAGAAGTGGAAGCCTTGAAGTTTTCACGTGGGAATGGGACTAAAGACATCTCTGCATTCGTTTTTGTGTGGTTGTGATTGTTATGGAAATGCATTTGGGGGTGGAACGACTTGGTTTTAGGTGACCTTCTTCAGTGAGTGTTACCAAAGGAGGCATATGTTACCAATTTTTCTTGAGATTTATGAAAGAGAGTCTCTCTTATGGTATATACAACTGGACTTTCTTATCTCAGCAAAGTTAACTGCTTGAGGGAATATACTCCTTAGGGTAGGGATACTGTGAGAATGGATTTCAACGATGATCAAATAGGTTTTATCTCATGAAATCGACACTGCATGAAATTTTATTTTAGAGTATTGATGCTCTGCTGTGGGCCAGATGCAGCCCAGGCTGCACCACCTTGGCCACACTCCAGCAGAGCATCCTGTTTCAGCAGAGTGGTTAAGTCTGAGCTTATCTTTAAGCAGCAGCTAAATCCTGGTGGTTTCACTGCTGCTCTGGACCAAGGGACGGGTCAGCTGCAAGAGCCTGTAGCACGCTGCCCTTCAGGATTTCTTTCCCTGGGTTAGAGCTGGGCCTGTTGCTGGGGAAGTGATGGAGCGGTACACGCTTGGGCTGACTTTATTTGTGGGGTTTGTGCTCCCTCTGATCCCTGCATATCCAATTACTGCTGGGCTTGGACAAGGTGCTGGGGTTGTATGCGATGCTGCCTGGGCAGGAGGAGATGTCATTCCTCTGGGCTGCAGTGTGCCCTGCTTGAGCAGGTAGGACATGTTTAATTAGCTGATTTGGGGCAGGAGACCTGTGCCAAATGCGTGCAGGCATGTTTGTGCCATGCTGGGAGCAGATCACAGTACAGGATGGCTCCATGGGTGCTGCAAGGTCCACCCGAGCACTGCGGCTGGGGCCTCTGTGGTGTGAGTGCTCAAGAGACAACTAAAATAGAGAATTAAAACATGTTTTGGAAAACAGATTGCCTGTTCTGTTTGAAGTTTCCAGGAAAGCAAAGCAACCTGCCCTTCCCCCCGCTTCAGATCCCACCTGTTTTGTCTTTTTTTTTCCCTTTCCTAGAAAAATGTGAAATTCATTAACATGTGGTGAAAGCAATGTAGCGACGTCATCTTGATTTAAAATCTGTTTTAAATCTTAAAATGATGGAGCCAGAATCTTAACTGCAAATAGCCTTGCTTTTGTGGGTACGAGGCAGGCTGTCAACGTTTTACTTGAACATCTCTGCTTTTAGTAGTTTAGCATCCTTTGCAATAATATAGTTTGAAAAGAAAGCGAGAAAATCTGTAGAAAGAAGAAATTAATATTATTCATGTCTAAAGCTGAGTCCTTGCTGTGCTCAGACACAGCCGCGGTGCCTGGGGAGAGGAAGGCAAGCAGAGCTTGGCTTAGGGACAGGGATGAGCTTGGTGGGCATCCCACGGTGCCCTCCTGCAGGTACCAAGGCTGCTTTTCCACATGCATCCTCAGTGTTGGGCCGCAGCTTCTGGGTGCCCTGAGAGGGGCACCCCGTGGTTTTCTGAGAGGGGAAGTATCACTCCCATTAATTGTGCAGTTCTTGTCTGTCACCTCTGTCATCACCTCCAATGTCTGGTTAGACCCTGAATTTCCTTTTCTCAGCCCATGCGTTTAGCTCCTGCAGTCTCCTCCTGACTTCTGACCATAAAATGGGAGAGTTAAATCTCTTTCCCTTCTAGGACTTGGGATTCAAATAGCATAATCCCAGCATTTCATAAAGGCAGCAACATCCCTGTGAACCTCATTGCTGTTGCCGCTGTGTTGAATATAATGTTTTTGTTTGGGTTGCTTAGTGAAGGTCGGGTGCTAAGCAGCACTGCCTGCCCAGAGTTTTCCTCCTGCTGCTGATCTGTGTGTCTACTCGATAACTGGAAACGCTAAAAAGTTCTGTTTGAGGTTTTGACTTTCAGGGAGTATTTGGCTTCAGGATATTTGCCGGTATGGTATGAGATGACATATGCAGGAGACTGAAGTGGGGTTGTTTTGTGTGCTGTGGCCACTTGCTCTTATGTGTTTTAGCCTGGAACAGACCTGAATGAGGATTTATTGACCGTTTCTCATTTGTATTGCCGGCTCCATCCTCGCACCAATATATCAGAATACTAGGTTGGGAGGACAAGTGTGCTGTAATGGGAATACGTTAGGAGGAGAAGTAGTAACCCTGCTAGGAGTAAATGCTGGTACTCTGCCAGTCCCAAAGCTAGGCGTCATTAAATTCCCATGTGATTCTTATTTTATGGTGGGTTTTGTCTCTTACATGCAAGTGGTACCCCGCTTTATAGCTTACCAACAATGGATAGACTTTGACTGGTCTTTGTCTTGGTCAAATTAAATATTGCCTATCGTGTGGTGTGTGTGCCACTCAATAATCTTTTGCTTTTGGTTTCCAATTGATTTATTGTCCTGTGAAGGGGGTCTGCCACCAAAATATTGTCCATCTGGGAGTTTGGAGTTGGCAGCATGGATGTTGTGGTGCAGATGCCTGTGGGGACAGATCATGAAACCATTTCTGGGCTTTCATGTTGTTTGGGTGTTAAGTGCTTCTGGGGGTGTGTGCTGCCCAGCGTCCCCTGAGAAGGTCTGGGTTGTCTGGTCCTCTAACCTTGGACAAGGCAGGATGAGTCTCTGGAAGCAAAAGCAGGACTCCTGTTTTGCTGTTTCTTGGGAGCAGTTAAGATAAGAAACAAGATCTCCAGAGAAAGTTTCTGGTAATACTTTAAGGCTGTGTTGAACTAAGGTTAATTTAATCCATTGGCAGAAAAAGGAGATGCAATGGCTCAAGCGAGCAGACCCCTGCTGATACTGGCCTCATGTCTGGACGTGCTGGTTTGGCTCTCACTGGTCCTTGTGGTCTCACCCCAGGCTATGGCCCTGTTGAGGTGGACAGAGGCGTATCCATGGATGGTCACCAGTGAGTTGGCTTCACTGAAAAGCAGAGCTGGCAAAAAGTTATGCAGGAGAGTGCCCATGTACGGATGACACTTTGATTGTAGTAGATTTTATGCCTGTGCAAAGCTAGAGTCCAGTCTGCTAATGTCAGCATAAATAGTTTTTTTTTCCCTTGACTTTGTACCTGCAGTTAATCGGGGAATTAATGCAGCTGGTGAAGGTGAAGCACAAAATCTCTGAAATGGAGTTGTCCATCCCCTTTCTCCCATACGTGACCGTGTATCCTGGTAGAACCTATGCCTATGCAATGGAGAGCCTAATTTACGGCCAGCGTGACTGACCAGGATTAAATCAAAGCAGGACGGAGCAGAAGTTTTTACTCAAGAAAAGCCCTACAATTTGATTGTAAAACCCCAGGTATGGCTTTCTGTAGAGAGCCAGATCTGGTTAGAGTTACATGTTGAGTGCCTCACACTGTAGCTGTCAAGGGAAGGGCAGCCAAATTAGAGTCCTCTTGTGCCATGTGCCTGTCGGCAGGTTGATATGTGATCTTTCTGTCCAAGATGCTTGTTTTGTCTCATGGTCTGTTCTGTTTTCTCCTCTCTCCCCATTCGCTCCCAGATGTTTGCTGCCGAGGAGAATGTAGATTTTCGGATACATGTGGAGAACCAGACGCGAGCGAGGGACGACGTGAGCAGGAAGCAGCTTCGGCTCTATCAGCTCTACAGCAGGACAAGTGGGAAACACATCCAAGTGCTCGGCAGGAGGATCAGTGCCAAAGGAGAAGATGGAGATAAATATGGTAAGAATATTTATTGGGATCCCCCAGCCTGCAGGTCAAAGGCTTTAGTCCTGGATGTTGGGCTGAGAACCTCTTGGGAGAAAAATAAGAAGAGCAATAAAAGAACAGGATAAAAGGGGAAAAAACCTTTCCAGGTTAAGAACATTTGTTGTGTCGGAGCAGGCTGTCAGCCCAGCTCCCAGCTGCAGGCAGTTCCCACAGTCATGTCATGCTCCAATTTATTAGTGTATGATGGTGCTTGAAGGGAAAAATCTTTTTCTGCCCAATGGATGAGCTCGGTGTTGTCAACTGTAATCCATGCATGGTACCCCGGCTGGTGATGGGGGATGTTCTTGCCCCATCAACTCTGAGTTGGGTGAATCTAGTGCTTCAGTAAAGCACTCTCATCTTTCTGGATGGAGGGATATTGGGTTTGAACTGGAATTAAGCAGACGTCGGAACTTTGAGAGTACCCCAGAGCGTAAGTTGAATCTCAGGGCATGTGGATCCTGAAGGAACTTGAATAATTGAACCATTGCCTGGTTCAAGCACCCTGTTCCACTACTCTCAATGGGATTTGCACACAAGCAACATGCTACAAATGCTGCTAGCAGGCTGAATTATGAAAGACCTCTGTAATTCTGGTACGTTTCAGGATGGTTGTGGCAGGGATGCTTTTGCTCAGGTTGGTTGCTGGAAGGATTTTAGGTTTGTTCAGAAAACTGGTTCTTTTTCTCTTATGGCTGTACAGCCTGTGTGTTCACACGTTGCTGCAGAGATGTGTGTGTGTGTGTGCATTAGCTGGCATCATGTTCATGTGAGGCAGTGGTGAGGTGGAGGTGGGCTACGATAATGGCAGGTCAAACTGTGGGAATGGTTGTTCCCTCGGGGAGCTCCAGGCAGGATGAGGTACACAACTGTGCTTGGCATGGGGGCAGCTGCTGCCAGCGTGATGCCACGGGAGGTGACAGCAGAGACAGCACCTGGCTGGTGTGAAATGAACCCCCACGGCTGTTGTGGAGGGTTGTTGTTGTGTGCGGTTACCCCATCTCTCAGAGAAAGCCCTGCCCTGAGGTCTCATCAACTTTGTCTTTTGTCATGCCCAAATTTCCAGATAAAACAGGAGTGGAAAGTGCCACTTGGCTGCTAATTATTGTGTCATTTTATTGCATTCATCCTCTTAAGGTTTGATATGTAAACCAGTCTCTGTGTGCTGGCTGCTGGCTTCCCAGGAAACGCTCCTGCCCACAGTGACTGTCAGGTAACGAGATGTCGTTTTTCCTCTCCATAAAAGAAGGCAGCATTTACAGTGGGGTGCAGCAGGGAAGTGTGCCCGTGAGCAGCTGACAAGTGCTAATTTATGTGTCAAAGCCCATCTTGTCCCCTTCATACATATGCAATCGTGTCTGAACAACAAATCCTCACACAGGAGCGTGCTTGCTCGTGACCGCTGGTGATGCTGCACAATTGCAGAGCCTCAGATTGCCCGTCTCTGGAGCTCCCCGATGCCCGTGTCTCTTCTTGCCACCAAATCCTCTCCGCTCCTGGTTGCTGGCATCCTCGGAACAACCTGGAGTGCTCTGCTCATTTGCTGACACCCCTCCTGCTCCCTCCCCTGCGCCTCCTAATAAAACTCCTTGAGGCGTCAAGCTGCAAAGCCTTCCCATCCCTATCCGTGCTGCAAGGTTATGGAAATCTGTCGTGCATCGTCTTGCTTGGCACGGGAACACGTAGAGCATGATAATCGGGGAGACAGTGAGGTGGGACACGGAGGTCCAGGATGTGACCACGCAGAGCTCCTAGCTGTGATAATGAAGGGGGGAGAGATGTCGGAGTTACTGAAGTGAGAACCATCTGTGTTACAGCCAAAACTGGATACAAAGGCAATGACACAGGATTCATTATGTGCTGGGAACCCCTCCCCCCGTGGCATTATTATGGAGTAACCTTTGATCAAGATCAGAGAGAGGCTTAAACCAGGTCTGGGGATCTCAACAGTTGCAAACTTTTGATCCACATCTCTGTCTTGCTGGTCGGATTCTCCTCCGGCGCAGGACACCTCTCCTCTCAGGCGGCAGATGGCTGCCTTTCCTCCTGCCCTTTCTCTCTTCTCCCCTCTTCTAGTGCCTATGCTGGCACGGTGGGTCAGAGCCATGCTCAGCACTGGGCAGTGCCACATAGCCCCACTGCTTCTCCACTGTTTTAACCCTGTCCCCACCGGCAGAGATGATGCTGGAGGTGATGTGGATTGATGTCCTAAGGATTGCAGCCTGGGGGGATGAGCAAGAGCCAATGTCGGAGAAAAGAGATGCGGGGAAAGGTGCCCATGAGCTGGCTCCAGCCCCGAATTCTCCCAACAACTCAGTCCCATTAAGAGAAGGTAACATTAGGCAAGGGTGACACAAAGTCACTCTTAATGGGGGACGCTTTGTGTGGCTGGAGTCCACAGCGCTCATCACCAGCAATTAGCACCAGCGAGTTGTAAGGATGAGGGAGCTAATAACATTTTAGCACCTCTTTCCCCTCTCCTCCCGTACATTCACAACTGGTTAAAGAACAGTGTCCGAGTGAAGAGGTGCTTTTTTCTCTCTTTCTTTTCTTTTCTTTTTCTTTTTTTGCACATATACAGCTTCCAAATGGCTGGCGTGGGAGGGTTGCCCTGCCTTTGAAGGGAGGTTAGTTTTATTGCAAGGTTTTATTGACTTCTGTAAAACTTCTCACCTCTTGGTAGAAGAGAATGTCCAGAAAAGAGGGGAGGTGGCAGCTCTCAGGCAGTGAATTGCTCATTTCCAGGCAGCCACCCTGAGTGCAGCACAATGACCTGCCAGCCCTGGTTTGTGGGGAGAAGGCTGCGGGAATCTGCTCTAAGGAAACCCCTGGAATGTTTTACCCGGGTTTGCAAATGCCATGTGCAAGGAAAAACGCGTGTGCCGCAATGCATAGGTCTGTTGGCATAATAATTCCTGCATGTAATTTTTGGTTTATGCGCTCTTCAGGGCCAAGATCTGGCCCCATGTGTCGAATTATTAAATAGCAAATTAAGTCAGTTAATAGAATTAATTGAATCGATGTAATTCTTTTAATCAGATGGGTTTGAGCCCTTCTCAGATGAATTAGAATCCCTTAATAGATAAGTCAATTATTGGACTAAATTAAATCTAATAATAATGCTCACAACAATGCTAATTAATCTAAATACACTTACCTATCTCCCAAGGTTGGGGCTTTTTTTTAGGCGTAATTGATGTTCCTAAAATGCTGAGATCTTCAGATAACAGATGATCTATGTGAGCAAAATATTATCTCTTAACACACTATAAACTAATTAAAGGACTGATCTATTTACAGATTGCATTTTTACTTTAATCTCTTCAAGCTATTCAGAAAGAGTTTGCACTGGCCCAGAGAAACAATATTCCTGGTGTAAGCTTATTATTACTTTACAGGTTCCTAAGTGGTCCTTTCATTCAGAAAATGAAAGGGGGAAGGAGAAAAAACAACCATTAAAGTGCGGACAAAAAAAAAAAAGAAAAGGACCTGGAACCTTTATATTCTACCTCTGATAAATGGTACAGATAGGGAAGAGAGGGATCAGTGACCTGAAACCTTAGATCCTTTCATTTATTTTCATTTCACAAAAGGCAGAAGACATCCTATCCTGTTTGCTCACCATCTTTGAATGCGGCGCAGTTGGGGAGACAGAGCTCTCTTGGTTGGGTGAAGGCATTTCTTGCCTCATTTGTATTTCACAGCCACGTAATTTTTGTTTTAGTTTATCCCCAGCTACTGCTGTCCTGTGGGGCAATGAGAAGTGATAGCCATCAGGAGAGGTGAGGGGGGCCTGAGGGGGCTTTGGGCTTGCCCTCTCTGCGGAGGTAACTTATCGTGGCAAGTGCTTGGGTGTCCTGAAGGCTGGGGCACGGTACACGTAGGTATATTGTTAGCCTGTATGTTCCAGGTGGCTATCCGGTGGTATTTTGCCCATAGACCTACTCTATCACAGTTTAAACAAAACCTCTGGATCCCCTAGAAGGTTGTAAACCCTCAGTTTTATAGAGCTTCTTGTCTGCAGCATGGCAGGCTTTGTTTGCAGCCACCCTGGGTGAGGGGCAGCACACAGGTATGACATTGCTCCTTCTCATTGTCTTCAGTCTCCCAGGGGATGGACCCTGAGCCAGGCAAGTCCACTTGAAGACTCCCCCTTGAGACCAGTAGGGTTTAGCTCAGGACTGAAGATGTGCTCCTGATCCGGGAGGTTAACAAAGCATGGGTTTGCTAGCGGGGTGTCAACAAATATGGGATCAGGCACACTGAGGAGGAAAGCAAATTCAAGAGGTGGTGTGCATGCAGCATCCAGGCATTACCTCTGCGTCCTATGGGTGTTCCTGGTGCAGGATATCACACCCTGAACAGATGGGCAAGGAACCTGGGGAGACGGATGGCTTCTTCCTGGGGCCACCCCAGCCTGGGTGATGCACTCCACAGCTTGCAGTCCCGCCTGCTGTTCTAGCAGGAGCTTTCCAGAGATGCCAGTGCACAAGCCCATGGAGAGCCCATTACGGCTGTCTAGACATCAGCCACACTGCAGCCCGCCAGAGATTTCATTTGTGGTAGAAGTGGGCTCTGTTCCATGAAGAGGTGTAATATGTGTGGAAAATATTATAGTGAAATAGCCTCCTTTAATTGACTCTAAAGTTTACAGGATTCCTTCCTAGGTTTGGGTAATCCTGTGCTCTCCAGAGTTAATGGCTGACATAGCACTTCTTGGGGCTTGGCAGCCTGACAGCTAATTTAGAACTCCCTAAACTCATTTCACTAATGACTCCCATTTGTTCTATCTCAAAGTGTGGAAACAAATGCAAAATACCAGTGCCATTGTCCCATCTTTAGCAAGTCATTCTTTCCCCTTGGTATTTCTGGCACCTTAACAGCAAGCAGCCTCGGGAAACCTGATTAACCCTTTCCTTTCCTAGAATAGTTAAAAAACAATTTTGATCCCCCTCTTGGGAAGAGTGGGAATTAAAAACTAAACTCATTGTGGCTAGAAGGTGCAGAATTAACCTGTAAGAAAGGCAGGAGATGTGGCCTAAGTGTGATTTGGTTAAATATAGCTGTATTTCCACAGGCTGGATGTTCAGAAAACTACTTTTCTTCCCAGGAACCAGGTACGTCCAAAGGGGCTGTCCTGCTCAGCCCTATACCAGGCACGAACTGTGATTTGCTTTGTAATTTATTCCGCTGAACCATCAGGATGGCTGTTTCCTATTTAAAGGACCTATCGCTGCCTCCAGTCTCTTCCCATTACAGTTTTGACATGACAACATGACAAATAATTTTTTTAAAAGACCTTTTATCTTCTCAACCATTTATTTTCACTTACTTAGCCCGGGGGCAGAGCTGACCTCAGCGCAAGGGATGATCATTCACCATGGCAGCTGTACAGTCATATGGGTCCTGGGGACTGGCCTGAGCCGGAGAAGCCTGCGCCGTCCAGCTGCTGTGTTGTGGCTCTGTTTTTTCCCTTCTTGCCCAACATTCCCTGCTTGCTTTATTTTATTTTGATTTCATTTTTATTCCTTAAAATGTCTCCTGTTCTCGTCTGCAGCAGGGCATTGGTGCGGGCGTGGGGATAAACTGATGTGCTGCGCAGGCTCCTGCTTTGTTGAACCAGAGCTGGAGCTCTGGGGCTGTACTGGGCAGCGAGGAGCCTGGGCTGCCCTCACCTTCCAGGCCACTGTGAAAGGCGCAGCAGCTGTTTGAATTGGCATTTAAGACACTTTTGGTTTTGATTCTGCCGTACTGTGTGCCTGTGCTGGGGCAGGGGAAAACTCTGCTTAGGTGGGATGAAAAGCTTGGGAGGAAAAATCCGTGCCTTTTGCTTTTTGATTTGCGACAAACCTATTTCAAACAATGCATTTGTTGCCAATTTCCTTTACTTTTGGTTTTGATAACTGCTAATCCAAACTCCCACTGTGGCCAGCTTCACATCTGAAGTTCAGCTCTTTCTGCAGCAGTCCCTGTTTTGTACCTGTAGCAGCAGCAGAAGCTGTTTATTTTCCCTCTGACGCTATAGTGACTTTTTTATATCCCTATTTCTGGACCTTGAGATAGCTTAAAGAGCCTTGACTTTCATAGGGGAAAAACCATCATCACCTTTTAGCTCCGTGTCCAAACTTCAAGTCTCCGCAATCACTAATGGGGGTTTGGAAAACATAGGCCTGTCTGTCAGTAAATATTAGGGGCCCAGAAATAATGAGGAGAAGTAATTTTGAGGTCTGCTGATAATTTGTCATTTTTGATTTCTGTGCGGAGTGGGAAGTGAGCTACAAAGTGAAAAATCTTTATTTTCATGCAAGTCATAAAAAGGTTTTTGTTAACAGTTTGTGCGTGTACATAATTCTGGGCTGTGATTTAAGTGTTCCCATTAGAAATGCAGAATAGGAAATAGGATCCCATCTGTGAGCAATTTAAGAGGAAGTGAGACAATGGAGTCGATTGCTGCTTCAGTTTAGATAATCAATACAAATATTATTAGTATAGTGATTTATCTTCCAAGACACTTTATGAAAATGTGAATGCCAGACCCTGAAGACAGGTCAATATGATATTATCTGTTCCTGCCTTGCTGTGATAAAGCTTTTTTCCCATGTAGCTCAAGCAGCTGCTTCACTAAATGCTCTTCCTTGGCTGTGATGAAATAACACAGAAACAAAGTTAAGGCTTCTCTTCCTCTTCCATAGCTCTGAAAATGCATCGTGCATATTGGTGCAAAGATTGCTTCTATCTGAAATTTGTACCTGGGGTGGATACTAGGAGATGATCCTTAAGGTCCCTTCCAACCCAAACCATTCTGTGATTCTATAGTGAAGCTCTGGAAGAAGTTTGCATCATGTTAAATGTATTTCCGGGCCATGAGTGATTCTGTGCACAAATGCTGGGAAAGCTGCTTTGAGTTTCTTGCACTTGTTTTATGTTAGTGTCTATTATCAAGCCTTGCATTGTGGTGTTTGAGGTTTTCCCATATCTAAGCATTAGGCCAGTCATGAATTCAAGTCTGGATGCAATTAAAAGTACCCTGTGAATGGGATAGTCTTAATTTCTGACAGGTTTTTAAAATTGCTTTTATTTTGAAAAGGGAAAAGTAAAATTTCATCAACTGTCCTGTAAATTTTGGCTTTGGTGTACATTGCCATGCATGTTTGTCAAGTGGCCACTGAGATCTGGCCTTCATAAGAATGTCAATAACACTGTTAAGAACATGCTTAATTAAAGACAGGATGAGAAATTCAGAACTTGGTGTGCAAAGAGCACCCTTTTGCTTTAAGATAACATGGGATCGCACAAGGTTGCATTTGAGACCTGAAGTCAGTAGCTTGCTTTGCAGGACACTTAATGCTGGTGGTGTTGGCCAAGTCACTCAGCTGGAGCATCCCAGTTTAGGTGGCGGGACACTGAGGCTGGGCTCTCTAGGCAGTGGAGAGAAGGACCTTTGCTCTTCACATACAACAAAGTGGTATGAATTTCATCTTCTCAATGTCCTGATGTGTCCTTCCTTCAGCTCCAAACCAAGGGTTTGCACCATTTCCTCACCTCTTAGGTTTGCTGTCAGGATAAAAGCATTGCGAATGGAAAGATGCTGAAGAGACGGTGGTAATGGAGACCACATCGGTACCTTGGTTAGAAGTAATTACTTGGTGATTTTAGATGCTGTGAGACCATTCCCGTTTCCAGGTTGGGCTTTCCTCAAGAAAGGTGTTAGACTTTCTAAAACACTAAGGCACTTCAATCGCTCAGATTTCACCTTGGCTCTTGTAAAAACCAGATAGTCAGGAATTTCCGCAGCTGCGAGGTGGAGCACAGCAAACATTAACAACACCAGGAGCATTGCGTGGCCGTCTGGAAGAGGAGGGAACAGCCTGGTCCCCTACAAAACTACACTGAGCCTCAGGCTCGGCAAAAAGGTGAAAAATAATGAAGCCCCTAACAGGAGAAACTGCGGATGCATGACGCTTGGAAATGTGGAAGAGTCCAAAAAGGGAGCTGAAAATACCCCCCAAAAATGACTATCATCTGTGGCTTGAATGAAATAGTGTCCGATCAGCATTCAGAAACCGCTGAATTCAGGCCGTTCCAATACTGGCATTTTCCAGACTGCCTGCCAGTCGGATGCAGAGGAGAACACGTGTAGAGCGTCTGCGGTCTCAGCGCTCGCTACAGGGGGAAGGCAAGCTGGAAGTGAAGGGAGGCAGAAGGCCCAGTGAAAAATAAACCCTTATTTTTCCTTACTGTCAGGAAGAGAGGGGCTATTGGGGTTGGAGGGAGATGGTCCCGTGGCTGCACTCTGTGAGCATCCCTTTTAATGAGCTGTGCCACCAGTAAGTAGTGCATGCATCGGTCCCTGATGGATTTTAAGTTTCTTCTGAATGCCCATAGCAGATTCATGCTTTTATGGTGACACAGGAGCTGCGGCCTTCTAAATGTCCCCTGAGCTTTGTGTCCCTGACTTGTGCTGTAGCCACGGTGGGGGTATGCCTGTCCTTTGCTGGTGCTGCTTGGAGTGGTTGAGCTTAAGGAATCACTGGGTAGTGCTCAGATTTAGTTTGCTCTCATATCCGAGAGCTGAAATGAATGCCTAAAAGGCCTTCTCCTCCTCTACATTCACAACTGGCAAAAAGGGCACCTTTCTTCCCAAAGCAAGAAGAAAAACATCCAGCCATCTGCCACGACCCTGCCTTCTTCTAGCTGCAAAGCGTTTTGGGTCTTCTCCAACAAGCAGTTTCCCTGCCATCGTGACTGGATGGCAGCAGTGCTGGCTGGAGGAAGCCAGCCCCAGGTAGGGCTGTGGAGAGGAGTCCTCCTTCTCTGATGCTGCTGGGTGGCTTCTGATCCTCATCCAAGAGCTGGGCTGCTGGGATGGAGAAGGAGCAGATGTTACGCCTAAGCAGCGCGATGGTGACGCAAGTCACTGATATTTGGTAGGTGATGTAGGCTTGGGGTCCTGGCTTCTAGTTGGCAGGGCTGGTATGGTTTGGTTTATACCTGATGTTCTTGGAGCGACAAGCAGGAGAGGAAAGGGGTGGTGGGATGTGCAAGGGGAGCTTCAGCAGCAGGGGACATCACCCACAGCTGCTGGCAATGGTGAAGACCTCAGCGTGTAGGGAAGGGCTAAGAATAGGATTGCATGTAAACACCAGATAAATATAAAAATATAATGTTCAAATGGCCCCAGTGCTTGGCCAGGGACAGTCATGAGGCTCACGGTGTGTCCATGGGTATGGGTTTGAGTGGTATCCTGATCACAAAACCCCTGTTACTGCTCTGGCAGTGTTTTGCAGGGGTGAGTGCTGAAGCAGCATGATGGGTGCTTTGGGTTCCTAGTTTCAAATCACACAATGTGGAGATGCAGAGGGTGAACCTCACAGCTGCTGAAAGCTGGTCTTGTCCTGTTGGGATCAGCGACGTCCCATGCTCCAGCAGCAAAGGTGCTTGCCTAAAGGCAACTTCAGTATAAATCCCAAATAACATTTCTGCTGGTTGCATGGAGGGATCACAGGGCTAGGTCTCTGTTAGAACTGAGGCCTGATTATCCTCTTCCATACACTCATGAAACTCCACCGCCTTCAGCAGAGCCATTCCTGGAGCTCCTGTGTGAGACTGAAAGGAGATTAAGTGCCCAGCAGTGCTTCCCATTCCTCCTGTGTCTTGCACCTTTGTTAAGACCTTGCATTTCAAACCATTTTAGCCAGTGGGAGGCAAATCAAAGCTGTTAGGTTTTAGCTGGTGACAATGGTCCTGTGCTGCGTGGTGTGCCCAGCCCCTTGCCTTTGTGCAGCGTTTGCTCAGCAGTGATTCTGGCCTTTATTTCATTTGCTTCTGCATCTGCATTTGTAACCGTTCTTTTTTCAAGTTAAGTTTCTGACTGGTGACTCATTAGGAGCAAATAGGCAAAAGGATATTGACTTTACACCTACTAATTTGGGGGTGCTAACAAGCAAATGTAAGAGCTCTATAGTTACCGGGTGAATTGTTCCACCTGGGAAGACTGGAGGAGGGGAGGTAAAAAGCATTGCAAAGAAACCGTGCTTTTGTTCCCAGCTATCAGCCTTGGCTGTTCTTGCAACCGCGAGTTCAGGTGAACGTTTGGCGATCACTGTTGCTGTAACCTGTTCTGAGCTTTGCCAGGACTTTCTCATGCTGGAACTATCAAGCCTGTGTGGGCACAAGAAGAAGCTAAGATCCTAATAAGAAGATGCTAAATATGTTCACTCAGAAATGAGGTGCCCTTTACACAGCTGGTGGAACAAACCCTGCAGCATCTGTGAGTGCAGGCTGGTGGGTGAGTCAGGATGCACGTTGCTGCTGGTGCTGGTGTGCTGTGTACTGCACTCAGAATGGAAGTAAGAGATATACATTAGCTTTAATAACTAGTATAGGTACTAACAGCAGCACACATCAGCAGAGTGGGATGCCCACTGAGTCAGTGTGAGTCAGTGTGGCTCTGTGGACCACGGCTGCAGGGACAACAGAGGCTCATGGTCATGGCCATGGGCAGCTCAATCCTGCTGACGTCTGCTCTCTGTTTCACTGGTGCTGGGGCCCAAGTCAGCTGCAGATGTGTCTGTCCCTCTCCAGCCCCATGTCTGACAGTGAAGTGCACCCTTAGGTGCAAGACAAAGATATTGTTTGTCTTAGGAAGAGCACCCTGTTGCAGGGGAGCTGGAGCACAGCTAAGGAGCCCTGATGGTCCTGCCTGGGGTAGAGGGTTGAACTGTATGAATTCTGGAGAGCCTCCCCAGCCTACATAATTTTGTGAGCATCTTTCAACGCAGGTTGTCAGAACAGAACTGGCAGATAAAGCCATCAGTGGTGCGTTGCTTTGAAGGCAGTGGTTCTCCTTCGGGATGTGTTCAGAGGGACCCTTAGGAAGTGGCTTTTTGTGGTTTGTCCCTCCTTTTTCACCTTGTGATTGCTGTATTGAAATTTAAAGAATTTGTATTATTTAAAAAATCAGATGTAGGCAAAGTTTTCTGTTCTACCACTTTGGTCCTTTTGCTCTTTCCCTCAGCTTGGGATGACTAACTTACATATGTAAAGACAATACCATCTGCAGAGGGGTATATAAACTAGTTTATCTTAAAAGGTGCATGCTGTGGAGAGGAGAGGCACACTTTGTACTGGTGCAATAGCCAGTTACCATCTCAACTCCTTTCTGGACACAAATCTGGCTTACTGTGTACTTTGAGTGGAAGGAAGGAGTCCCGGTCCTGCTGAATCCCATGTCAGGCTCCCTTTCACAGGCTCTCACTCTGCGCCGTGACTGCCAGCCTCACTCCTCCTCCTCCTCAGTGCCTGACCTGTCTGCAGCCAATATCTGTCTCTCAGCAGGAGGAATCTGAGGAAACGCAGCAAACTTCAGCTCCTGGGGCTAAATTGTTGTGCTTTGTAACAGCAAACTGTGTTGAACTAATTGACAACCAGCTTTAAACGTACCACGATCAAGCAAATACATTGATTTATTTTTTCCTCTCTAACTGAGTGTTAAGCGGCTTCCAGCTTGGTTTCCTCCCCAAGAAGTGGATAACTCATCTATTGTGTAGTAAAACTGATGGGCAGTTTTGACCTCTAAACAGTCCTTTCAGTGTGTTGCAGGAGGAAGGAGTTTCTTATACTCGTATGAATGTTTGACCACTTAAAAAAGGCGAAACAACAAAAGCCCAACCCAAACCACACACAACAACAAAAGATGATCCATTTTCTCTGGATGTCTTTGAAAGAAGCTTAGTTTAGAGACAGACTGGAGAGAAAGGCTATTGATTTTGTTTGACCTCCAAACAGACTGCGGTCAGTATATTTTCCCTGTTGGAAGCGGTTCAGGGCTCTGAATTTCCGTGTCAGCGTTTGTATTCTGGAAAGCATCGGAGCTTTTGCTGCTTCTTCAATAAATAGCAAGCTGTAGGGGAAGGTAGTGCTGGTATAGATGTGTATTTCTCTCTGGATCTGCCCTTCCTTTTTTCTTCTCTGTTTAACTTGGTCATACTGCTGATCAAGCATTTACAAGTTGTTTCCACAGGAGTCATGCAGGTTAATGGCTTAAACTGAGACTACAAGCAACAGTTTTGTAATCCCTGTCTTGCTTTTTCCAGTGCTGAGCCCAGGTCTTTTCACAGCCTCTTGCCTGCACCCATTGCTGTACCTGGTGTGAGGAGAGAAATGCCTTTGTGTACGCACTAATAAACCCTCTAAAAGATACCATCCCCTCTTCTACCCTTATTATTCTCAAGCTTCACGTTGAAAGCTTTCCTGATTCTCACTTGGTCTTTTGCAATGAAACAGAATGTTCTGTTTGGTGACCCCTGTAGTACTGGAATGCTCTGCTCAGTACTGGTTTGCATAGTTTTGTAGATGTTCTTCTGAAATGGCTCATGACAACTGACGTGCCCTTTCTCTAGCAGTTGTCTGTCAAAGAGTGGCTTCAAGGGATAGAAGTACCTGTAGGATATATTGATTGTCAGGTTTCTAAATGAACATGTCAGAGCTCCTTTGAGATGAGCAGTACCACTCGACATCTCTCCATGCTGAGGTGTTGATTGTGTTATCTCCTCTGAATTTCATAATAATGCTCCACAATGGTTTGTACGCTTCTGCTGCTTTATGGTGAATTCAACACAGCAACTTTGCTGTTGTTGGCACATCAAGGGGCAGCCTGATGCTGTAGGCAGAGGGTTGCTGATGTTGGATACTGATTGCTGAGCTCCCCTTTTGGCTTTGGCAGCATGAGCTTTATCTTTAACCCACACGGACAGGTGCTTCTCTTGGTCCTAATGGTAACTTCCTCTTCAGAGAAAGGGTTGCTCTTATTGCCACTGCCAGCCTCACGTCTGCTTCTAGCTGCATTATGGGTCAGGGTGGAGGCTGCTGGTACAGATGCATGAGAGCCTGCGGTGTATGAGGTCTGCTGACAATTATACAGCATCAGTTTCTAACTGAAGCGCTTAATTTCCCAGACAGTAATAGCCCACTGCATCCCTAAAAAGTAATGAATGGTGGAAGATGTATTTGCACAGCCCGTGCCAAGTCAAGCTGAGGTTGCAGCCTGAGTTGTGTGTGTAACTCTAGTGACTCCCTGGAGCAGGACTTTAAGGGTTCCCTCGAACCTCTTCTTGCTCTCTTTAGCCCAAACCCCCCTCTCCCTACATCTGAATGTTCAATTACATTAACCCTTTGCAAATGGCTCAGCAAACACCTCAGAGTGGTGAGAGAGACCAGTAACTGTTAAACATCTGCACAAACAGGAAAGCAAGGAGCCGATGGGGGGAGATGGTGGGAGGTGATGGATGTATCCCCATGGCTGGAGCTGCTGCCCTATGGATGCTGCCTCCCTGGCTGCCCAGCCACGCTGGCTGCTCACCTCTACCCTGGGTTCTGGTGCTGCCAATTATTCCTTGGCTCCAGTTCCCAGGGCTGGTGTGCCAAGTGGTGATCCCAGTTTGTACTGGGCCATTGGGCAGAATAGGGCAGTGCAGAGGTGCTGCCATGCCGTCTGGGATGACACATCTCTGGCAGCGTTCAAGGCCAGGCTGGACGGGGCTTGGAGCAACCTGCTCTTGTGGAAGGTGTCCCTGCCCATGGCAGGGGATTAGAAATGGATGAGCTTTAAGGTCTCTTCCCACTCAAACCATTCTGTGACACAGCTATAGTGTTCATCAGCCTTCTGCTTGTCTCAGGAGTAAGTAGTCACAGGATTGCAGCCTGAGCATAGACTGGTTTGTTTAGGTGCTACCCCCCCAAGGTCATCATGAAGCTTTGTTAATTAATAAGCAGAAGTTTTGCCAGAGCCCTGAGTGGCAGGTGATGTATCAGTAAAACATGTAATTGGAAACATAGGGAAAACAGCAAAGCTGTATGCTATCCTATTGCAATAGCTCCTATAGGTGGTCTCCAGTCCACTGTGGTGGTGGATCAGGAATATGACAGTTTCTTGTTAATGATCTAAATCAAAAACTAAGCACTCGTAGAGAAGCAAAGGTGTCCTTGTGTTTTAAGTGCCTGTAATCTGTTTCTAAGAGCTGGGTACCAAAATATCCCTTTGATTCTCAAAGGTAATTGTACCTCTTAATTAGCTGGAGGAAAAAAAAACCCCACCAGCCTGAGATTTTGCTATATAAATTATAATTAACCCCTTGGCACTGGAAGTTGAGATTTCCTGCCCCCGAGCACAAATGCAAAACGCATTAGCAGCACTTAACGTCAGGCACTCTCGCCCACCGCAGCCGAGGGGTCAGCTTGCTACCCCATAAATACTGCCGCGTTCCGAGCCCGGGAGGAGCATGGCAGGGAAGCGGAGGGGAAGCGCTAAACGCACCATTCGGGGATGTTTGACCTGCTTTTTTGTCAGAGCTGCGAATGCCCCAGCGGGAAGGACAACGCAGAAGAATAAAACCCCAGCCCTCGGTGAGGAGATGGGAGCAAGGAGAGGGACGCTTCCCGGCGAGCGGCTTTGTTGCCGGCATGGCTGGTTGCCTCGCCGGGAGAATGGCTCTCAGCGCTGCCGCCTCACACACCTCCAGCGAGAATAATTGTCTGGTGCCAGACACACTTGGCTGTGCCTGTTGTGTGCGGAGCGCCGGCCACCCACTGCTGGCATTCACCAACATCCTGCTTTTTTGTCTCCTTTTCATCCGGGCCTGCTGGGGGATGAGCTTTAACTCTTCACACCGGAGGTGGACCTGCGGTGGGACACCGGGGAGCTGGAGGCTGGCCCGAGCCTGCCTGTGCACAGGATCTCTGCTCACTTCACCTCCTCAGTGGAGGGCCAGGTCTGGTGGGCACCAGGATTTAGGGAAAACCAACTGCATCCCCCACCAGGAGCTTGCACAGAAGCTCCTTAGCTCAAGTCAGCAGGTTCCTTTGCTCCTTTGGTGCCTGGGTGAAGAAGTGAGCCTCTTACGTGATGGGTCAGTGTCTGAGTGGCTGCAGCTCTGTGCTGGGCTCTTGCAGATGAGGTGGTGTTTGCCAAAGGCCGTTTCTTGCCCCATGGGTTCTGTGGTGTGTCCTCAGGCTCCTTCATGTGATGATGGGTGTCATGGGCATTGGCAGCAGTGGCTCTCAGCTGGGGTGGTGGCAGCAGGTGTGGGGTAACTTGGCCACAGGCAGGGACACCTTCCACTAGAGCAGGATGCTCCAAGTCCCTGTGTCCAACCTGGCCTTGAACACTGCCAGGGTTGGGGCAGCCACAGCTTCTCTGGGCACCCTGTGCCAGTGTCCTGGCGGGAGGAAGGATGTGCTCACTGGTGTGGGGTAGCGAGTGCTGGAAAGAGGGCTTGTGCCTTGGGTCTTATCCTTTGTCTGTGTGCCTGGAGGTTTCTATAGTGAATGACACGCTGATTACAGAGCTGTCCGAAGAGCCCTCCAAGATGAACATCATCTGTTCACATTGGGACAGGTATAGGCTGGACACCAGCAGCAGCAGTGTCACCTGCAAGCATGGCACTCACTGCCGCAAGGGACTGTTCCCTCTGCAGGTCCCCAGGGCCACCCCCTCTGGTGTGGGGAGAGGAGAGGAGGATGCTCCAGTGCAGGGAGGAGAGAAAAGGGCTGAAAAAACTGGGTTGAAAACAGGGCTGAGTCTGAGCTTTATAGGTGACCTGGGTCTCTACATAAACTAAAACTGGGATAAGTAACAATAATACAGCTCAGATTTTACATTGCTAATGCTGATTCTTTAAACCCAGAATACCCCCAAATAAGGCCAAATAATACCCCAAAATTAGAGATACTGCCTTTTTTCTTTGCTGCTCTTGGTTATAACACCACAGATGAGGACTGGCTTAGCACTGTACTTGATTTACTTTTTATATAAAAATCTAACATGGGATCTCCTTTTCTTAATCCAAACACTTATGGTTTGAATGCAGGATTGTATTTGAGATTTTTAAAGTGCCTTTATTAAAACATAAAACTAATTTTACAGTTCTGAGAGGTCTTATTGAAGTACCCAGTGCCAGATGCTTTTTGTCCCAAATGACTCTAGGAAAAAAAAAAAAGCCCCAAACATTTAAAACTTCTCATGCAATTAAAATGCAGTAAAAAGCAAGTAAATAATCTTACCAATGGGGGGGTAATAGTTTAAGAAAAGCCCTGTGATTAATGTGTTTCCAAAAATAACTATATAGAACCAAAGGTGCTAAGGGAAAGTTAATGGGATATCTGACTTTTTGTTGTTATTTCTGTTGCTGCTGCTCTGAGAATAGTTGGAAGAATTGTGCTGTGTCTGCTAGGGAGAGACCTCTTCGAAGGGGCACTGCAACAAGGTGCTTCACCCAAGGGATTTGCTTTGCAGTTTGCTCCAGAGGATGTTTGTCCCCAAACAAGCTCAGTTCTTGTCCATCTCTTTCAAGCCATGCCCCAAAATAGTCGTGCTCTTACCTAACAATGACAATTTTCTCTATTTCATTTAAGAATATGTCAGATATCTTTGAGATTCTGTTGCATACATTGTAAGAGCAAAGCCTGTTTAGAATCTTAAAATACAGAGGAATTTTCCCCTTGTGCCAGCATGCTTTTTTCTGGTAGGTTGTGCTGCTGCCTCTGCTCCTCTGGGTTCCAGAGCCACAAGCATCCCACTGAAAATACTGGAGCATCCTGCAACTTTATTGTCAGCATATTATGTTAGTTACTGGAAGAAGGGAAAGTTCCAATGAGCCCCTCGCTTATATTCCTGTCCATAAAATTAATTTCCACAATTTCAACTCTTAATGGCACAGAATAAGAAACCTTGGTGGAACTTAACATCTTTGTATATAAGGAATGGCTGATAATCTAAATTCAAGTAGCACTGCAAATGCTTCACACATTTCTCCTGATTAGCCCCGTTTTGGAGCACTCACAAATACAACAATGGAACCTGGATGGGACTAACTTTTGGAGCATATGAAACCATCATGGTGTTGGCATACAGGAGGGATTTATGTGTTTGGGACTCCTTGATAAGAGGATATGGTGGTGGTAACATCACACCTACTCCATTGCTCAGGATGAGTAGCCAACCACTGCGTTGCCCAAGAGAGGTGGGTGAGTGCTTCAGAGGAAGTGTGGTCTGTCCCGTGCTTCTGGCCTCAAATGAAGTGGCTTTGGAGAAGCGAGAGTACGTGGGGCTCCCATAGTTGTCATTCTCTGCTTATTGTTATTTTTGTGTGCATCACTATTTTCATTGGGTTCAGCTGAGACTGGGAACACGAGAGTCAAAATAACTTGAGCAGGGTTTGTTCTTGTGGTAATCCTAACCCTCCGCGGGACACGGGAAGGTTCACGTTATTTCCAGACCCAAGAGACTCCAGTGCTTTGGATGCGTTTCAGCTGGGCGCTCAGGGCCAGGTCCTGAAGTCCTTGTCTGTTGGGCTTGACTGTGTCAGTAGCAGTTTATTCAAATGAGAATGATCAAAGACATGAGGGTTTGGCCCTTTATTTTTCATTTTAGGTGCTTTTTCAAGCATAACAGAGCTTCTGAACTTTTTCTGAGGCTCATCCTTCACTAATTCCAGACTCAGAGCCTGGCAGCTTGTCAAGCAGTTTTCCTGCCTCTGTAGAAATGCTGTCCACTTGAGCTGTGTTTGGAGGCTGCAAGACACCCTGGTGAGATAGAGGAATTTCTGTGCTAACATTTTAAACGTCTCTCTTTCCAGGCCTACTTAGTCATTGAGAGTTTGCAGGTGGCAAAGTTCAGGGCAGAAGTTGTTCACTTCTGCTCCCCGCCCAGGGGTTTTTAAAGCACACAACCTCCAATTTTACTGAATCTTGTCTAAATAAGCTTATTCACCATCATGGAAGCAACTGCCAAAATATTTTTCGTGTCTCTCATGGTGAATTATGTATAAAACATCTGCAAGAGGCCAAGTCTGATTCCCCACTGCTTAATCCTGTTTTCTTAGATCTACAAATGGGTGCGAATGGCTCCGTGTCAGAATGACAGTATTTTACACTCATTTTTCACGTGGGTAAATGATGACTGGCCACTGGGTAGTGCTGGCTTGGGCTGGTAATATGGTACTGATAACGTCCACTTTGTCCTCAGATGTTTTATTTTTCATAGAATCACAGATGCAGGGATTTATTAAGCTTGTTTTTAGGTTGGGCAAAATCTCTAGGGCCTGCCTTGGTATTTATTCTGGTCTTAGGTCAGCTAAACTGTCAAACAATTTTTATATGCATGGACTGATAAAAGACCTCAAATTAGCAAATTTTCATAAGAGCTTCTCCCAGGATGTGGTGAGTAGAGTTAGTTTATAGGGACTGTGTCTGGAAGCTTTGTCATCCTTTAGGAACCTGGCAGTCCTCTCCAGGTTTCCTGTAGCCCCTTCAGGCACTGGAGCTGCTCTGAGGTCTCCCCTTCAGGAGCCTTCTCTTCTCCAGGCTGACCCAGCCCAGCTCTCTCAGCCTGGCTCCAGAGCAGAGCTGCTCCAGCCCTCACAGCATCTCTGTGGCCTCCTCTGCACTCACTCCAACAGCTCCACATCCCTCTTGTGCTGTTGCCCCAGAGCTGGATCAGGACTGCAGGGGAGGTCTCCCCAGAACACAGTACAGGGGGAGAATCCCCTCCCTTGACTGCTGCTCATGCTCTGGGGGTGCAGCCCAGCATGTGGAGGGGTTCTGGGCTCAAGCACACACTGAAGCTGGGTCATGGGGAGCTCTTCATCAACCAGCACCTGAAGTCCTTCTCCTCAGGGTGTAACGGTGTAACACGTTTAAATAGCAGAGGCTTCACTAGAGTGCATGTGGTATTTTATTACTGTAATATCCTGGCCTGTGCACCCTACGGGGTTAACTGCTGCAGCAGTGTGTCATGCCTGCACATCTGTCCTGGGCTGGGTGCTCAGGCTGGTGTGGTTGGCACCACTGTGGAGATTTCTGCATGTCTTGGCCTCGTGTCGTGCAGACGTGCCCAGTGAGCGCTGAGGGGATAGCTCAGCATCCTGGCAATGGGACAGGATGGTGGTTTGCAGATGGGAGAGCCTGAAAGCATCTCCCAGAGACTGAAGCTCTTATCGGTAGTGCAGAGGTGAAACCCAGAGAGGGGTGCTCCTCAGAGGGGAACGGTAGCCCTTGTTTCTCTGTTAAAAGTGCTGTGATCCTGCACTTGTCTCCATCACATCGATGGATGTGCTCCATGGAGAGATTGCAGGTAGTCAGGGCAAGAAGATAGCCCTGCACAGGGCTGGGGAGGAGGGGAGCTTAGGACTGTGTCCAAAGCTGTGTTCCCAGCATGTCCAACCATGCAGCTGGTGGCAGGGGCGGGAAGCTGAAGCAAAGTAGGGGTCTTTATCAGCACTCGAGACTTCCGATGTGTGTGAAGTCCTTTGTGTGAAAGTATTTGCAGGATCAGGTTGCTGCAGTGTGAGTGCCTTTGAGGTCTTTGCTGCATTATAGATTTTCTTCTGATGTCTCCCATGCAAATATTTAACCTGTCTGGTTCCTGAGAGCTACTAAGACTGTTACATGGGTGGCAGGTTGTCTTTGCAGTCATTCCTTTGTTCACACAGAGCCCTTGGTCCTGTTTCCCTTCCCAACCCAAAATCTGGCAAGAATTACAGTGAGACTTGGCACTTGGTGTATATTGAAGTGTTGATGCTCTGAGGGACTCATGCACTCTAAATGATGCCTTTTCCCTCACTGCATCATCTGACTGAGCAAAAGATATGATGTTTAATGGAAAATCTCATTTAGGGAAACAGCACTCTGGGGTACGACTGGGTGTGCTGCTCCCGGTGCTGTCCCCCTGCTCCAACACCTGGTTGTTCCCTTGCTTGTGCAAAGTGGTGCCTTAAAAAAGTAAATATCTGGAGCCTGGATCTTGGAGCTGCTCTCAGTCCTCCTCCCCTCAACCATCCCTTTTAATAATTTGACATACATATCCTATGCTCGCTGAAGACAGACTGGATGAGCTAATTGCAGTGGTATGTGGGTCAGAGCTCTGCCCTCCTGAGCACCAGCCTTATTGATTTTGGTGGTTACTCCTGATTGGCACCTGAATAATTGAGAAGGCAATCGGGTTGTATGAGTTATAACTGTCTAAAATGGTACAGTTTGGAGGAATATACAAGTATGCAAACAGAACTGGAGGATGCAGCCTGCCTTCCCTCACTCGTTCATAGCCTGTGGGCTTTATGAGACCCTCCAGACTTTACCTAATTTTGAAGTTATTGCCTTGTCATTACGTCAGGAATGGGAAGTGGAGACAGGGTCATTCTCTCCTATGTTGTGGTCACGTAAGGGACTCACATGGTTTTGGTAGGGGGTAGGCTGTGTTTGAACAGGTTTCAACTATTTTAAGAACCCTTGGCCATGCTGGGGTTCAGTCTTACCAGAGAGTAAACTTTACTCTCCCATCAGGTACAGTGTATGCTGTGAGCTATGGAAATGTGCTTGTCTGGGTTCATAGCACCACAGTCACTAAACTGGAAAGCCTTCCTCCATCACAGGTCCCAGCCTTGGGGTATCTGTACATCCTCTTTCTTCATTAATTGGAAATGGTTTTAAGGGCTGAGAGTGGCTTCCACAACTTCATAATTGCATCAAAGGCAACAAAATCTTGTTCTTCTCTAAGCACCCTTGACCCAGGAAATCTGTGATCTCTGACCTGCTGCAAGATGCCAGTGGGCAGCGTAAGCGGAGGCACTTTATTTCTGTAAAAAATGTTTATTTTGTAAAAAAATGAATGGTGAATAGACTGAAAGTACCCAGTCCTTCTGCACCTTCCTTGTTTTCCCCTTTATCTCTTTATTTATCTGAAACTGGCTGGTGCTAAGGATTTTGTGATAGGTACATGTAAACCTTGCTCTTCTTAGGTGCCCTCTTTCTCTTTTCTTTGCCCGTGCTTTTCTGGCTCCCGTCCTCCCACTCCCAGGATATATTTGAAAGATAATTTGGCATATTTTCTGCCACCTTCACATATCTCCCTGACTTCATGTTTTCTTAGCTGGAAGATAGCTTTTCAGCATATATATGTAATCCTTTTCACCTAGACTTGTGAGGAATTCCAGTCTCTTCCAGTGGGAGTTTTCAGGAAGGTTTAGGTTAAATGGGCCAATAAGGCAAAAGCATGTAGCAGAAGATCTCACCCTCTAAAGACATCTTTTCTCTTTTGCTCTTTCTTTCCCCCTTTGGAAAATATATCAGAATATCTAGCTGTCAAAGAATTTAAACAATAATACCTGATCTGAAGGCTGGAGTGCAGGGCTGTTGAAAATAAAGATTGTAATCTCTCTGATGTATCCAGGGACTAATGGAGCTGGGAGTCAGGTGTCTGGAGCAGCAGACTGCTGTGGGGACACTGGCCTGGCTTGGTGGGACCTATTTTACCTGAGTCTCAATGGAAATTCCCTTTGATTTTCCCTAATGCTTTAGTTGTGGCTGTAGAATACCATAGAGACCAGACATCAAGCCAAGTTTATGTGAACTTAACTCCTGTTGGTGGTGACTGAGCTTTTCCCTTACCATGTGTGAGTGCGGTGGGAGACCTCAGCGGCCCCTTCTGCTGGGCCAGCTTCCATTCCCCAGGACCTCCTGCAGCAGTGTTCAGGGCTGGGGTTCACCTGACTAGATGTGCTGCCCGAGGTCTGGCTCCTGAGGGCATTTAGGGAGATGCCTGTTGTAAAAAGGAGAAATCAGCTGTAAGCGATGACTTAGGCTGGAAGCCAACTGGGTTCTGAACCTCACCCTAAAGCCACACTGATCTATCTTGTAGGAAAGAAGGTCAAGGATCCCTAGAAATAAGAACACATTGCCAGCATCTTTAGACTCAGATTTTTCAGAAGCAGGTCCCTACGGGTGCCCTTAGCCTGTATTTTGGCAACCAGGGTCACAGCGGGGAGCAGACAGTGTCAGCTGAACCTCCTTCCTCTGCTTCCCACTCCTAGGCGTTGGGTGCAGGATGACTCCCAGGGCTCGCAAAGCCCCCTCAGGGTACTGGGGAATGTGTTTACAGGGGTGGATGTCACCCTGGATGCTGGCCCATCCGCTCCTGCTTGGTCCATGCTGTTCATTAGCGCAGGAGGGATCTCAGCGCTGGTGTAACCTCTGCAGCTCGCAGGAAAGGTGACTTCCATTTAGTTTTAAATTATGACATTATTTTTATTAGCTCTTTAAACTTTATTTAAATTCTTTATTTAAAAACAAGGGGGAGGAAGGTATCATATTTTAATTAGTAGCGGTGCCAAAGGAGACCTAGATTAATTATTTGAAATCACTCCATCCAGATGGTTTTAATTTTCACAGCAGGGAACCGGCATCTTTTTAAGGTGATATTTTTCAAATTAAAATCAGCTTGGATATTACTCACACTGGCTACAGAGGGAGAGGGTTTGTCCGTCTGAGCGCAGGCTGCCATGGGGACCTGCCTTGGAGAGATGCAGGGTACTGACTGTCCATCACAGCTCAAGGCTCTCACTTTGGAGCGTTTGATCAATGTTAGCTCCTGCTTGGGCTGGCCACAACCCGTACCTAATGTGCAGCATTATGCTTGGCAGCTTTAGTCACAGCACTGAGACTGGAATGGACAAGGAATGCCTTGCAGCCTGCTGGGGAACTTGCTGTGTCCTCTTCTTGCTTGTGCAAGCTGTGGAGCCCTCACCAGACCCCTTTGGTGGGGGGCTCGGGGTCCATTTGCTGCCTGGCTGGATTCAACCCTGTAGATCTGTGGGTGACTCCTTGGTGCTGTGGGTGGTGGCCGTGGTTCCTGGGCCAATCTCTGGGACCTCTTCCCCTGTGTGCAGGCTGCTGCTCTTCCCCTCTGAGGCTGACCATTAGCCCTTTGCTTGCATGTGGGGAAGACCTTTCACAGTCACCTCTTTAAAGATTGTCAAGGGCAGGCTGGAGAGGGCTTGGAGCAAGCTGCTCTAGTGGAAGGTGTCCCTGCCTATGGTAGGGGTTTGGAGCTGGATGAGCTTTGAGGTCCCTTCCAACCCAAATCAATCTAGGATTCTGTACCTTTGCCTATTCCCTTGCCTATTAATGCTGTGTTGCATCTGAGCAGCCTCACAGGACTTCTTGGAGCAGTCAGCATTCACCAAGTTATATACCAATATTGGTCAGTCTCCCCTTGAAGACCTGTCTTTGGCCTTGTGCCATCCTTCCCCATCCTGGCTTGGCTTATCTTGATATCCTTAAAATATATTTCTGGTTCAGATGGCTCTTCCTCACTTAAGTGGTTGCTGGTTCAGTTCCCCCTTGGCAGGTGTGGAGAGAAAAGCCTGCAGCACCCAGTTGTCACCTGCAAGCTGCTTTCTGTCACAGACACCCCAAAACCATGGTACAATTCTGAAAGACTTAGATAAATTTCCATATTTATGCTTGATTGCAAGTAATGTTCTGCTGTAATAAAGGCGTTATCCCATCTGCTGTCAGAAACAAGCTTTAAATATATCCCCCTCGATTACGGGTTTAACAAATACATCTAAGTAAATGTAAGTAGCTAGTAACTGGAAAACCCTGAACTTGCCTATATGACTGAGCTGCAAAGGGAAAACTCTGTTTAGGGCCCTTGTGAGTTAAAGGTTTGTGATATTTGCACTGCTGCAGAAGCCAGAAGCTGACTTTACAAGTGGGAAAAATATTAATGTGTTTAAATGAAACAAACTCCTATTTCTATCCCCATGGTAAATCCTTACAGTGAACGTATTTGCTCTTAGAGAGTTTTGAAGTTTGAAATATGAATGCCGAAAAGAATGTGACTTTTTGCAGCACAGATCAAACATTCTCCAGAGTTTGGCAAAGGCTCTGTTTCTATGGTACAGCTCAGGTCTTACAAGCGTGAGTATTTCCAGAGCAGGACCGTGGATTTGTGCTTGCTGACACTTACACATTCTTGCATTGTGTTTCGACCATGTCTCCTTTCTCTCCCTCCATATCGGAGGTGGATCTGAACCAAAATGTCCAGTCTGCCTATTCCTTCCTCTCCAGGGAAATTCCTGGAATCCGAACCTTGAGCATGACTGGAATGTGTGTTTAGATCAGAGGTGGAATAAAACACTGAATTTGGCCGTGTCCAGATTTTTGAGATGATGATGGCATGGTGCATACACATCTGGGTGGCAGCTTGGCACCTCTGCAAATACAGTTGTGTCAGGGCAGGTGGTTTATGAAGATGCAGCAGAGATCTGTCCTCTACCATGGCTCCTGGCAGTGCTGCAAACCAGCTCTGGCCTCAATAACCATGTGAGGCACTGTGAGATTGTCCATATTTCTCCTAGCTAGAGAAGGAGTCATGGACCTGGACTGCCAGAAGGCAGTTGGTGACCTCTGGGGAACGTGGCTAGACACACAGAGGATGTCTGCAGGGCAGGTGTTCATCAGACAGAACAAGCAGCACTGAATTTCTCCCCTGCTAGCTGTAGTGGTGACCTTCAGGAGATCACTGTGATGTTTTGTGCCACGAGTGTGTGGCTGGACCACTTCTGTGCAGTGTTTGAGGGCTGCTGGCTGTGGGGAAAGGGTTTTTATTCTTGTCATGCTAACCTCTTTTCTTCATGAGGATAAAATCTGTGTTCTTACCCTCTGAAAACCCTCCTGTAGTATGAAGGAGAACGCTAGCACTGAGCTTTGTGTTGCTGATGGGGAAGTGGGGTTGGTGTAGATAGATGGAGCACACATGTGTATGTGCACACTCTGTGCTAACTGGCATTTAACCCAGAGCATCCATACAGGGGTCAGTGAAGATATGCTGTGTCTGCACCTCTGCCTGAGCCTGGAGCTCAGCCCTGGGTGGTTCCTTGGGTTGGTCACTTGCAGAGCATCCCAGTGTAGTGTGGTTCAAGTGGAGGTAATGGGACAATGTGCTGATGGGCTTTGCATGCTCTGACTTAATTGGACCACATTGGTAAATGCTTTTCTTTCTCTTCTTCCTTTACAAGCCCAGCTTCTAGTGGAAACAGACACTTTTGGCAGTCAAGTCCGGATCAAAGGGAAGGAGACAGACTTCTACCTTTGCATGAACAGGAAAGGCAAGCTAGTGGGGAAGGTAAGTGTTTCCTATTAATTCATTTGTAACATGAGTGTTACCTTTAGCAGCCTCCTCAAGGCTGTAATGATGTGTCCGAGCTTTGCCTGTCAGCCTCAAATGAGAAGCAGGACGGAGGGGATGTGGGGTTTGAGAGGCAGCCCATGCTCTTCTGTAGCCCCCCCCCCCCATAATATTTTGCTCTGCAGCCAGCCCTGGGATTCCCCTTTGGATACGGATGCGTTTGTGCTTTGCCATTGTGTTGACGTGAGATGTCATCTTGGCATCCCACTGTTGTGGCTGCCTCCACGGTAACTTCATTACTTGAACCTTCTTTGGAGGGGAATTCAAAAGAAAAGGACAAGCAGAGGGCTGTGCAGGGAGGTCAGCACCAGGGAGGTAGGCACATAAGGCTCCTTCCAGTGGTGAGCCAAGGGATGCTGTGGCAGGGCTCTTACTGGAATCCAAACATCACACTGGGGCTGGGCCTCACGGTTCTAGCATTACAGGAACATTTTATTACTTTGGATCCCTGCACTGTGGAAGCATGCAACAAATTACAGCTATTCACCCATCTAGCTTAACTCCTTTGCTGAAGTCATTCTTTTTTGTCTATTAACTTGGTTTTGTAACTTAGGCAGCTCTTCTGTATTGGTGAACCTAGGAGCTTGCTAACCAGGCAGGAGCTTGCTCAAAGCTAAACTATCACCAGAAAGTACATGTAAAATAGAAGATCTCAAAGGCCCCTCTCCTCCACTGCCTGCACTTTACACCCCAGGAATTAAAATCTGGCATCTCTGTGGCTGTTAAAAGGGGAAGCTGAGTTTTGTTTTGAGTCAATGCAGTGAAAGCCGCGCTCCCTAACAGAAACCAGAAACCAGGTTGCTCTGATGAAGCAGTATTTACTTCTGTGGTCCTGAGAGTGACACCTGCGGGACAAGTGCCTTCCTCTCCTGTCCCTGTGTGTGGTGTGGATGCTCCTAAGCCTGGATCTCTCACAGCAGCCACTGGCTGAGGCAGCCAGCTCCTGCCTGCTGCAGAGCTGCTTGGCAAAGTAGGCAGCATCCAGGATGCTGCTTCAGATTGGTAGGGACTTAGGAATTGATGCTGCGGGAGGGCTGGGCTGAAGCAGTCGGTTCTCTCTGCTTCCTGCTCTTCTGTGGTGCAATTAGGCTCTGGATGAGACACTGTTGTTTGACCTTGGACAGGGAAACTTCATTTTTAACCGGATTTAGCCCTCTCAGGACACACGTGGGTGCTTTTAAAGATTGCACTGAACACAAACCTTGCCTTTTGATTTTGATTTCTTTTTGTGCTTTAGTTTTCCACCCTTTAAATGTGCTAATAGAGTTTTGCCCTGAAACATTATAAGGACAATTTTGTTAACGTTTATGAGGTGCTGATACCACAGTAATGGAGACCTTAGAAGCATTCAAACTAGGCATGGTAAAATGAGAATGAAATCTTACCTTTTTTTTCAATTGACCTTAGCCCAGGATGGATCAGCAGTGGTGCACCGTGCAACCCACATCCTTTTCTGGTCTAATCCGAGCGTCCAGGAGCATCTTGGCAAAGTCAGAGGCTGTTTTCCAAAACGTATGGTATATTTTGGCAAGATTCATCCCTTGATTGGGCCCACTGGGCGCCAAGGCAGGACAGTTCTTTAGCTTGTCACCTTTCGTGCAGCATCGAGGTGCTGTGGTTTGTCTTCTTGATGTGCTTTTCATAAGGTTAAGCTGGCAAATGGGTTGTTGTTAAAAGCATAACTAAACCTGTGCTTGTCAGTACGAGCCTTCCCACCCCAGACTGCTGACAAGTTCACAAACCAGCCGACCTGAGCAGGAGGGGGTACGGAGCATGGCGTTTGAAAGGAAAATGTTCCAGACGCGTTGCCCGTATTAACAGCTTCTCATGAGCAAAAGGAGAAAATAATAGCATGGCTTCTTGATACCAAGGAGTGTGGTTTTAATTAGTATCATAGTTTCAGCTCTTTTTGTGGCAAGAGTCTGAGGGAATGCTTTTTAGCTCGAATGCTCGAAACATCCAGTAAACCCCAAGGAAAACGTTAGATAAAAGTTATGCCTGGGCTTATACAAATATTTAAGTTCAGTCTTGGGGTGGAGGGGAATGAGACCCATAAACTGATTGCTTCATGGTCACCCTGGTATGTTCATTTGGCAAGAGAGGAGCCATGGGACCAACCCGGGTCTTTTTCTCTGCTCATTTCCTATTGCCTTACACTGCACAATCCCTAACAATACCAGCATATGCCATCTGGCTTTGTCCTCCTCCTCAGTCAGCAGTTTTGGACAGCCCCCCCCCCCCCCCCCCTTGAAAACCTGCTTTGAATTTAGTCCTTTTTGTTTCCCATAATCACCTACAAAGGGTACTGCAGGCCGGAGCAGGTTGTTGTTCTCAGCTGGAGTGGGTGATGAATACAAGAGCTGCAGAGATGGGGCTTGCTCCCCACTTCAGAGCCGGTTGTGCTGCGGGCAAACAGACTAACCCACAGGCTGAGAAGAGCAGCCTTGTGTCTTTTCATTCATTTATCAGAAATTGCACCATGACAGTGTTTCTGAGTGGGAGCCATCTGATGGAGCTTTCTCAGGAGCCCCAAACCTGGTGTTTTCTCCCTTGCTTAGTTGCTACTGCATGTGTGTTTGTGACCAATGGGGACCAAAGGAGTTGTTGTGGGTTTCTAACCCAAATAACGTTTCTAACTTTATTTATTGTCATAGCATGCAACTGCGAGGTCACTGATGCTCTATGTGCTGCTTATGAAAACTGGAGACAGGGCAAGTGTACAAGTGTTTTCTGTTAAACATGACCAGCACCAGGAGAAAACAAATGTGATTGTGTTTTTCCATTGATCCTTGGTGTTATGTTGAGGAAGGCCCAAGAAATGTTTCATTTCATGTTTTTTTTTCTTTTTGACCATATATATATATATATATATATATATTTTGCCTGTGGGTTTCTGGTGCCTCTATGTAGAAATCGCAGGTCCTAAGTTTTATGATTTTGCTGAAGTTTTTTGTGGACCACTGAACTTTATCATAGTGTCATAGAATAGTTTGGGTTGGAAGAGACCTTTAAATATGATGTAGTTCAACCCCTCTGCAGTGAGCAGGGACACCTTCCACTAGATCAGGTTGCTCAAAGCCCCTTTCAAGTTGGGCTTGAGTGTTTCCAGGGATGGGGCATCTACGACTGTTCTGGGCAACCTGTGCCAGTGTTTCACCACCCTCATTGTAAAAAATTTCTTCCTTATGTCTAGTCTAAATCTCTTTCAGTTTGAAACCATCCCCCTTTGTCCTATCACAGTGGGCTCTGCTAAAAGGTTTACTTCCATCTTTCTTGGAAGCCCCCTTTTGGTGCTGAAAGGCTGATCTAAGGTCTCCCCAGAGACTTCTCTTCTCCGGGCTTTATGGTGGAGTTATATTACAAGGAGAGAGATTAAAATATGAAAACTCAGAACAGAAATGTTAGGTGCTTTACTTGAAAACCTTTACAATTATTATTCCTGTGTATTTATCTCAGGCTCCTTACAGCCATGGGGGAGAAGGGGACTGAGAGGTTCAGCTCCTCTTCCACAGAGAGGAGCAATGTGACTTGTCCACTTGTGACAAGGCACAACATGCCTGGCCACCTGGAACTCAAGAACTCAAGAACAGGGATGCTGTAGAGATTCCCTTCCCTACCCTGTCCCAGCCCCCTGGTCAGGAGAGCATTTGCAAGTGGTCAGAGATATCTCTGAGGCTTAAATGGATCTGTTGGCTCCATTACAGGGTGATCAAAGCTCCTCCCTTTCCCAGTGCTGGGGCTGGTGGCTGAGACATGGTGGTCAGAGCATCTAATCCCAGGCACTGTCACCAGGGAATTCTGATGGTTCTGTACCAGCCACCCGTGGGATCACGAAGTCTGGTTGACACTAGGAGACTATAAAGGGAGAGAGTAGGCCTGTTTTTCTGGACTGGCCAAGGGGCAGAGGAGAATGGACCTTGGCTTCCTCCAGAGCTACAAAGTGGGAGGAAAGGGTGCTTATTGCAGACTGTGGCAAGGGAGACATCGGGTTTGAGAGCAAGGTATAGAAGTAGGGAATGCCAGTAATGACTGGAAGGAATCCAGGAGATTGGAGAAGAATGGGGAAAAAAACTAAGCACATCTTTGATCCAGAAGTTTCTTCCAAAGATGCTCTGAGTAATCCCACTAATGTTCTTCCATGGCATTAAGTAGATTAAGTCTTTTCCAGATTCAGCAGCAATATTGTTCCCTATTGGTTTCATTTTGAGAATAGTTCTGTTAGTGCATTAAATCACTCCTTGAAGTCTTCTAAGGAAGGAGATGCAGGTGGCGGATGCTGGAGCCGTTGTCTCGGGGTGGGATGGGACTCAGCATGCAGGTGGGGTTGGTAGAGCATGGTGGCTGTCAGTTGTGTGCTGTGCCCCTATGTGATGCTGCTCCATGTATTATGGCTGTAATCTTGATGCTGTGAGCCTGTAGGAAGCTCCCACACCACTGTAAATGGGGTGAATCCTCCTGAGATAGGATGTGGCTAAGGAGATTGCAGAAATAGGGGCAGAGTTAGAAAAGTGATAGACAGGATGGGGTCTATGACAGGTATCATCCCTGCCAGCTCTACAGAAGGTGAGAGCAGTAAAGTCGTATCCCAAGAAGTCCCAGTTCATTACCTCAGTTCAGCTCTTTCTATGAATTCAGGCCTGAGAGTGCACAATACTATAAAATGGGTGATTTCCCACCAAATCCACATGCTGGCTTTCATCATCTCTCTGGGTTTTCTTTCATAAATCCTCAGTGACCTGGCATATACACATTCAGAAAATCATTATATACACGTTATTCTTGAACAAGCATCATATAGGTGCATTATTTTTGGAAAAAGCAATTTAATGAGTTTGGGTTTATTCCTCCATTCTCCATGCTTAATGTGAACAGTGCGGAAAAGCTGTTTGGTGAAAGGTAGGAACCCCCCCGGCCAGTCAGGGTGGCTGCACACTGCTTCAGATCGATGCCAGGTATGTGGGGTGCTTTCTGGGGACAGCTTTGCTGATGTAGCACAAAGCACAGACAAGCAGTGCTGAGCTTCTGCCCTCAAGCACAGTCCAGCCTATGAAGAAAAGCTGTGCCAGCCAAAGCGTGGCTGTGCCAAGGGCTGCAGTGGCATGGCTCTGCTGACCAGCGCTGCCTCCGCCCAGCACCAGCACCAGCACCATGCTGACACCGCTTACAGCAGAGACCTGCCCCTCAGATGTAAGATTTTTGTCTGCTGTGATAACTGTTTTCCAAGCCAATATATTTCTGAATGTTACCAGAAAGTTGCTAATACCATATGGCAAGGCTCTCTGTATTTTTGCAGGACAACAAACAAATTGTTGCTAGATGCCAGACTGCTCTGGCAGAGCTTTATCACTGATGCCTGCCAGCAGGACCCTTTAGGGGATAGTAATAATTTGGGGTTGTTTACATTACAGCTTTAAAATAGGGGTTTTCTTGAAGCATGTGTGTGTTTAGTCAGGAAAGTTGGCTAAAAAACCTCTGACAGCATCAAAAAGTGAAGGCACTCACTATGGCCAATGCATAGGATACCTCTGGCTCTACAGAAGGTTGTTATGTCACAGGAGCTCCATGTGGTTCAGTGGGAGCCATGCTTTGTAAGACAAGGAGATTTACCTGAGTAGGAGACACAAGGTTGGTTCCCCAAAGCCTTATCCGTGCACCTGGACCAGCTTTTTCATCAGTTGACCTTCGCTCAAGGCTGAGGTTGAGCTTCCTTGAGAAGCTACCTTTGAAACACTGGTGGAGGGAAACCAGTGCCTTGCTGTAAGGTCAATGGTCTGTGTTAGCCTGAGACAAGGAGACTCAGGGATGAGCTCCAAGCCTCAGGTCTGCTGCGTACCCCAGTCCTGTCCCAGTTCCTGCTGGGGTCTGTCCTGACAGCCAAATGCGCTGCGGAGATGCTGGGAGGTGAGGGGCAAGCACAAGGGGCACTCAGAGGTTTGCAGCTTGAAACTGATGCAGCAAATGAGGTGTTTGCCCTCTTCAGCTTGTATATTGAAACCCACACCTAACTGCAGCCTGGATTTGGGGCAGAACTCTGCGTTTCCCAGGGTTTTGATGCTTATCCAGGATTTTTCCCGGAGTTACGCAGTATTTGGGCTGCTTGAAAGGGGCATGTAAAACCTAACATTTTCTGTGACTGAATGCTGAATTTGCAACAAAAACATGACCAGAATTAGTGGGGTTTCGGGTTTAATAACGTGCATTTTGTGGGAGTCTCTGTGACATGTTCAGCTGTAAACTGTTCTGACTTGGCATCTCACGTGGAAGCAAAACTTGACATGGCTGTTGCTGGATCTTGCTCAGATCTCATTGTAACTGCAGTCTGGTTCTTCATATAGGGTGGGATTGGTCCTTTTGTGAAGTGAATTCTTCCCAGGCTTTTGCTCCTCTGTGAGTCTGTTTTACTTTAGGTCATCTGAATAAATGGCTTCAGTGGAAGATGGAGCCAAGCAGCCTTGGACGCTGTCATACTTTGAACAGGGACCTGGTCTGAAACCAGCCTCAAATGTCAAAGAATCTTGAATCTGAGCCTGCAGGATTGCAAATGTCTTAAAGCAATGAGATGACAAAACCAGTTTTCTTTCAGTTGAGCTGTTAGGATCTTCTGTATTCACCTCATCAGGCTTTTTCCTGCATCCAGTGCAACAAAAAAAACACCTGAATTATTGGCCTGAAAACTTAGAAGCTGAGATTCTCAATGACGTAAAAGCAGAAGTGGATGCTAAAATCAGCAATCATGCTCCTCCATTCTCCAAATATTAAGAGGCTTTTGGTAACACTGCAACCTCTCATAGCTGCTCCTTTCCTATTACTGGGTGATCTGAAGCATCCCATCCAAACTTTGGTGGATGCTGGTGGAATTTCCATTGTCTGGTTCCTTTACTTCAGTTTCAAATCTCTACAGTGCTGGAAATGTCAGAAGAATTCCCAAGGAGGGGTTGGTAGATGTTATAGCAGGGGTGCTGTTACCCTGCAGGCTCAGGGTGTGTGGACACAATAATCGTTGTGTTACCTCTTAGTAGGTGTAATGTGCTAAAACCTGGCCAGAGCCCACTGTGCACCTTCCCTGAGGGGCTGCAGTGGCTCTGCACACCGTGATGAGGCTGTAGGTGGCACAGGGATGGGGTGTCACTACCTGAGGTGAGTACTGTTGTGCTGGGTTCCAGCCCCACTGGAACAGCTCCTGCCCTTGAGCAGATGCAGCCATCAGAACTCGAGTGTTACCTGCCTTTTCCAGGAATCCTTGCTCTGGATGGCACACCAAGTAATGATTCCCAAGAAGCCATTTATGGTTGAGCCCAGTGAAACTACTTTCCAGTGTTTATTGCATTGAGGCTGCCTTGGCACAAGAGTGGATGGGTTCCGGTGATGCCGTGGTTCCTTCAAAGTGGTAGCAGTTTGTGTGAGCTCACTGGACCTTTGCAGCATTAATGTTTGCTATGAGCAATGGGCCTTGTCCTGGTGCTGTAGCTGTGGTGATCTGTTTACAGCAGTGTTTTGCTCTGAAGTTTCTCTGGAGGTTGTGGGAAGGAGAGGGGAAATGATGTGAATGTGGGTAATGGTTTTTTGTGGAAGAAGCTGAGCTGTTCTGTAGTGGTGTGGGATAGCAGGGAGAGGAGAGGGGTCCTTTGGAAGCTCTGTGTGCAGAAGAGGGAGAGCAGTTTGGTGCATACTGCTAAATACTGAGCAGCTCCAAGGCTTGGGAAGGAGACATGGGGGAGTTTGCAGAGGGAATGGGGTAGCTGGGGAACGCTGGCAGTGCTTGGGCTCACGTGGCACAAGAAGTTGAGGAGGTGGAAGAAACATACTGGTATGGGGAAGACCCCTTTGTTTCATAAATGGTTAAAACTGCATCAATTCTTACCAGAGTCTGTGTGAGCACATAAGCTTGGATGCCAAAGCCCTGAAAGCTGTCTGAGCCAGAAGACTGTGGTATTCATGGCACTGAATGAAGAGAGCGGCTTATGCCACCACACAGGCATTTGTCTTCCCTTTGCTGACCAGTTGTTAGTGCTGCGTGTTCATTTTACCTGCACGGTCTGATGGATTTAGGTCATGGGTTTCAGAAATGGAGAACATCATTAGGCACATTTATGTCCACAGTGTGCTGCTGGGGTTGGATTTAGCTGCTTTGCCAGGCAGAACATGGACAGTGTTGGCTGGACATCACCTAAGAACTTGTAAGAGTAATGTGAATATTTAAGATCTATGTGAAGTCCTTCTGTACTACCTTCATTTCTTGCAGTTTCCTGAGCAGCCCGGATGGATGCTGCTCCTCTCAGGCTGAGCAAGGACAGGAGGTTTTGCTTTAACCAAACTGTGGGTAGAGGAGCTGTGCATAGCTTGAACTGTGAATCTTATGAGTCAGGCTTCCTTGGATGGTAGTGGGAACATCCAAGATGGGACCAGTACTTAATACATTCACTTCCTGGGCCAGTCCGTGTGGTCAAGAGGCTGTTGCAATAATGTTTTAGCTGTATATGAGCATCTTCAGTTAACTTAGGCTTCTTGGCACAGCCACAATGCTCTAAGGTCAGCTCTAAAATAAAGCTAAAGGTCCTTGTATTTTAAAACCAGATTTCTTCATTATATTGGTTTTATGCTAGAGAGTCACAGTTGCTCAGCCGAGGATGTGAGTGCTGGTCCAGGCTGTCACACTGCAGACCAGACTTGCAAGCTTGACCTTACATCTTTTTCCTATTCCATGGCTGGTAGCTGTATATCCCCTGCCAGGTTAAAAATACCACTTTCTTGAAAGCTCCGTGATAATTTAATTTAATCCTTTCTGTGTTCAGGGAGCAAGTGTCGCCATAAAGCTGCTAACGTCCTGTCCCCTGTGGTTCTTGGTGGCTGCAGCTGTGTGTCATGTTGGAATATTTCAGTTCCCTAAGGTTAAATGTTAATTAAAATTATTGAGAGGGGATCCCTGAGCCCTGGTCATGCCTCAGCCTCTTTTGGTGGGGAGGGTATGCTGTATGCATCTTGTGCTGGTAAGTATCAAGCTGAATTTAATTGCTTCCCTCAGAGCATCTTATCTGCCAATTGCAATTTTTCTTGGTCTTGAGCATCTCTAGGATGAGGGTGATGTTTCTTCTAAACTTTACTTTACAAATATGCTGATGTATTTAACTTGCAACAAGGAACAAAGCAATGCAGCCTTGTCCTCAAGTGGGTGCAGCTGAGATGCACATTCAGGTGGATCCTGCTCTTCAAGGACTGTTCTACTTGACTCTCAATTTGCTTTTGGAGATGAAGTGAGAACAGAGGCTGATTTTGAGATAGAGAATAAAACCTATGCTCCAAGAGTAGCAAAAGAGTCCATTTGATACGGTCATTACAATGCTAATGAAGGTCAAAGAAAAGTAGGTCTTGCTTAAACACATTTTTGTTCTTGACATTTTCTGTCATTGTCTTTTGGTTACTTAAAGATAGTAAGTTTTCCTAAGGGAGGCTAAATATGGAAAGCCTTGCATTTGTTTTATACGGATAGAAGCTGGTCATTCACAGGCTGGAACAATTCTGCGTGATCATTTTTATGGATGCCACTTGATTTGATCATGGATTTCTCTTATTTCTTAGTAATGTAATTTGGCATGAAGAGAACTAATGCCATCCTGCAGACAATCAGTGACCTTTCTTGGACCTGAATTCCACTGATTTAAACTTGCCCCAGGGAAACTGGTGTCACTCCCAGAATGTCATCTGAATGAGATTGCACTCATTTTTGATGATAACTTAGAAAGTCGGTGTGTATGCTTGTTTTAATGTGGATAAATTTGGGATTTACCAGACCTGCTATGGGGTCAGCAATTGTTCTAGTCCCGTGTTCTTGCTCCATTCATCTTCTAGACCTGGTGTTTTAAACAAATTTAAAAATCCCCAAACCCTATGGTGGCATAGGTCCCTATATAATGAATTTATGCTTACCCAAAATATGCTGCTTCTCTTAGCCGGCTTCTAGAGAAAGTTCAGGACTAGCCTGTGGAGCTAAAATGTCTGCTCAAAAAGGAAACACAGCAAACGCCACCAGTGCATTTAACCCACAGGTTGTACTTGGCATGGATGGGTAAAAATGCTTTCCCAGCTCTTACCATACTTAGCACCTAGAAGCACCTAAAAGCATATGTGTAACTGAATCAGTAGGCACGGGTAACAGTAGATGCCATAGATCTGCTCAGATGTCATGCCTGAAACTTGCCCCTGGTTTCATATCTCCTGAAGCAGTAGCTTCCTATTGCAGGAAACTCACTGCTTTGACTCAGGTTAGGTTTTCCTGCATTTTTCTATTGGTTTCATAAAGTTCCTTTTAAAAGTGGGGGATGTTTCTCATCACTAATAGTAAGTACATGTAGCTATGTACTGGGAATTTCTATTAAGCCAATGTGCATCTTTCCAGATGATGCCAGCCTCGTTTGCTCTAATAGTGGTGTGTGCTGTCCTGATGTACTGTTGGCAATAAATGTGCCTGTGATGGAAGGAGCAGGTTAGAAGGCATGTCCTGGAGTAACCTCAGCCTTGCTTGCTTCTTCCTTCCAAACACTCCTTTCAACTCTGTATCCTCCTCTTATCCTGTGACAAAATGCTGTTCCAGGGCTGTGTGGGGGTTACTGAACAAGTATTAGTTAGAAATATTGGAAATAGTGGAAATAGAAAAAGTGGAATTTCTGAATGAAAGGTAGAAGGAAAAAAATAAATTAAGCCAGTATCTTCCTTCCTTGGTGCTTGCAGCTTGTGTCTGGCACAAAGAGGGCCAGGGCTCTGCAAAGCCTGCAGGTGCTGCCCCATGCATGCACAGCTATGCCCATGTTGGTGTGCTTTCAGGAGAGGGGGATGTACCCCCAGTGCACTTGGTTGCAAACCTGGGCGATGCCACTTTGCAACTGGGCCTCTGGCTGGAGATGTGCCCTCTTTGGAGAGTCTCCTCTGCGTGGGTTTTGTGTTACTTCCCCTGCTCCATGAATGCACTTAGATGTCCTGTACACATAATTAACCTCTCCACTGCTCTGGCAGACTCTTTTATTGAACTGCCCATCACGACTCCTAAGTATTTTCCTCAGAGGATTGTGCAGGTTCAGAGGCCAGAGAGCTGGAGGAAGCGCGCATGAAGCTGAGTAACTCTTGGCAGTTATAGATGCAGCTTCCCTGATTTACAGCCCCGTCTAGGAGCAAGAATGTGCATTTGGGTCAAGAGGTGTCTCTGTGGTCAGGATGCCTTGTAAATCCAGGATGCTGAGCATCAGGATGCATATGATGGATCTGTTCTGATAATGCCTACAAAGTGCATGAGGATGGTTGGGTCCAGCTTACCAGCAGCCAGAGCACTCAGATTTGCTGGTTGTATCTCCCACAGCATTGCTGGATCTGGCAGCCACTGTACTCACCTCTCTGTCATGCTTTCTGACCTACCTTTAAAAGGTGCTCGTGTGAAGGGGGAGAGGTGGCAGTGCTAAGATCTGCAACATTAACACAGCTCCTGCTTTACCTTCTTCCACTCGGGATTTTCCAAGCCACATGGAGTGGGTCTGGCGGAGGCTCTGAGCGTTGCCTGTCTGACTGTGTGCATAACCAGAGAAATAATATGTTTCCTGAAAATCATATATCACTAGGAGCATGCTGTGGAAACAACTCTGGGGCTTCAGAGGGTTTACCAGTGTTGCCGGGTGTACTGTCCCTTGGCCTTTAGCTGGGGATGCTTCAGGAGTGGTTTACTGGGACTGCTGAGCTGCACGTCTCCCTAAAAACCCTACTGTCACCACACTGAAATTTAGGGAATAGAGGGCAGGATTTCTTCCGGATACCACAGCATGTGAATGTAACAGTGCCAGCGTGTGAGGGGAATTTTAGCAGCCCTTTGGAGTAATTGCAAAGCTCAGTGGGTGAACCTTGCGCCTGAGGGTGGTGTGAGATCCAGCATGGCAGGGTACCGCTCCTCGGGAACCCCCCTGTCTGTCTGTATGGTGGTGGAGGGGTAGGAGGGGATGCAGAGAGGGTCTGTTTTCAAGGGTTTTCCTTGGAAAAAACCCTAGGTGCTCTTGGAAACCTTTTGCTCAAGCATGCTCCAGGGGTTTTAGGAAGAAGGGGTTTGCTTTGCTTGCTGAGGGAAGTGGTCCCTCTTGTATGGAGGGCTGGTATCGCCACAATTTGATTTCCAGCCTGGGGGGCTGAACTTGCAGTAAGGTGATAATTAGAGAGGAGAGCCCCCCTCCTCTCACTTGAAAGGTGGAGTCTCGCTGTGCCCTGTGCCCAGCCGGCATTCCCGGGTCGTCACAGCCACGTTCCACGCGGTTTGGTGTTTGTTATTATTTGCAGCACATCATCAGCACATTCAGTTGCCTTTACCCAGAGAGCTTCTAATTGCGGCACCGTTTGAGGAGGGGGGAAGTGTTTTAACATCAGCTTAGCTAACAACAGCTTAACACAGCCTAGCTCATAGGGCTTAATTCATGCCCTGATCTTTGCAAACAGAGAAACCTTTCAGTCTTGGAGGCATCTCTCCCGCACCGCGGTGTTACCGGAGCCGCTTGCGTGAGCTTATTGTTGCCGTAAAAGCCGAGTGAAGTTTGGATTTGCCGGTGCCCACTGAGCCAGATTTGTGAAGCACAAATGAGAAAACCTGCCCTGGCCTCCCTTTCCCATAAAAAGCTGCTCAGGTGGCTTAGTGTGGCAGGCTAATGGGGAGGAGGCGGCTGCTGCACCTGCTAATGCTTTGGCTCAGGCTGGTGGCACAGAGGCAGCCGTGAATTCCCCCTGAGCAGCAAGCTGTTAGTGGCAGGAATGCCTCGCTCCGAGGAGCGCTCCTGCTACGACAACAAAGAGCCCTTTGATCCTTTCCATTTGGAGAACTTAAAACGAGAAAGCCAAACTACAATAAGACCAAGTTGGGTCATAAAAAGGAGAGCAGGAGCACCAAAGCGCTCCAGAGTGTAATTGTAGAAGCAGCAAATGCTTTGGCACTTAATTCTGCTTTAGTGTCAGTTCAATGTGTTTCATGTTTAATACCGGAGAGCCTGTCGCCAAATGCTCTGCACAAACAATCCGGTGCTGCTCCTTGGTAAGCTCAGGGCACTTGGAGCTGGTTCCCAGCTATTATTTAGAGGAGATGCTCTGCTGGAGCCCGTGCTTCATGCTGCCTGGGCTGTGCGAGTTCCTGGTGTCCCTTCCCTCTGCCTGGACCTGGGTGATGCCCTAGGGGTTTCTGTGGAAGGCGTCATTTAGAGCAGGCACTTTATAAGGCATTTATCCTGAGCCTGGCTAACGGGTACCACACCTTCCCATGGCTGCCCGGGGTGTGCTTAAACAAAAAGTGCTCTGAATTACCTCTGCAAAGAGCTCAGCTGCAAGGTGTCACCTCCGCGGTGGCATGGCCTTGTCGCAGGGTCAGGCAGCTGCTCCTGGGGGCAAAACTGGTGATTTGGGGGTGGCTTGTGACAGGTATAAGGAGGATCTCACCCCGCTCTGAGCAGAGAGCTCGGCTGGAGATGCTGCCCGTGGGGTGGTGGTGAGTGAAATGCAGGAGCAGCTCATCTGCCACGCACGTGTGGAACACCGTGATGTGGGGCTGGTGGGGATGCGGGGCTGGGTGTGGGTCCTTCTCACTGTGTGGCTGTGGCATCACACCAGGCCAGGCGATTCCTGCACAGCTCCCAGGCTTTCAAGAGCTCTTCTTTATTTTAAAGCATCAGTTCAAACCAAGCCTCCATGTTTTGAAGGGTGAGCGCTCTGCAAGGTGCATCCTGACAGCTATGTATGAAATGTGGCTTGGCAGCACCTCCCGGCTGATGCTGCAGTGGAGGGTGCAGCCCCATATCAGCAGCATTTGCACTGGGAGCTCTTGGGAAAGGGTAAGCACGGGGAGATGCTCACCCAGAGCTGTCTCCGTTTTCCATCCTCCCCTTTTTGGAGGGGCAAGGGAATGTGTGACAGACCCAGTGAGTGTTTTACTGCCGTTTAAACAGGGACATGATAAGACCTGATGTGATGGTCACTGATGAAAACAAAGTGACACTTAAAAGTCATTGAAAACCCTTAGAAACCCTTTCCTCCTAATGGAGCTCCAGCTCTCCATGGTGTAGGTAACATGTGCGAGAGATTTATTCTATTGGGAATTACACCAGATGCTGTAAAATCGTCTTGTGAGTATCTGAAAATCATTTGTCTGCCTCTGACGTGTCTTAGCATGTACAGGAATGCTCTGTTTGGGGAAGTCAGGTCCTTATCCTGATTTATCTCAAGGTACTTGTAAATGTTACTGTAATTCCGTGTTATCAAATCATTTAGCTCTTCCTCTTCCAGAAGCAAGTTATTTTATCTCATGCACCTTGTTTACTTCAAATTAGCCCTGAGGTTGGCCTGAAGTTGCACCTTGTTATTCCTCCACCTCCTGTCTCCGTCTTAGGCTCTGTCGGCAGATTTGGAGGTATAAGTAAATACTTTTTTGTTATTAATAGAATAACTCCCCCCTCCCACACACACGTTTTCTTTTCATTCCAGCCTTGGTTTTCCATGAGAAACTGACATTGCAGTACAAGCGGAAACCTCCCAAATGGCACAAAATAAAAAGCCTTAATTCTCCTAGCAACAAGGTCAGGGCTCAAATCCAGGACCTTTCCACGAGTGTGCGGGAAACAGCCCTTCCAATTACCTGCTCCCCCTGCGGTACGGATCCGGTCGGCTCATCAGCACCTGGGTTTGGGTGGATTTGAAACTCAGCCATGGTATTGTTTAAGAATTCGCCATTCACCGGGGAAGGGTTTGTAGTGGGCTGAGCCCTGAGAAACCTGGGGCTGGTTTTATGGCTTCCCATTGAAACCTGGTGGAACCCCGTGGTGTCGACTGATTTCCCCCTTCCCCACTCATGTGGCTTTGATCAAACCAGGGCTCAGAGAACAACCCCCCCCCCCCCCCCCCAGGGACTGGAACCACTGAGCTTTACCCGGTTCTGCCATTCATTAAAGCATCTGTGAGCTTCCAGTTGTAGATGATAAAATGAGGACCTTTGTGCCTAGCCAGGGATGAAGAATGCTGGTCCTGTGGCAGAGCTGGTTTTGCCCTGTACAGGGGGCATGTATAGGGAACACAGACCTTGGATTAGTATGTGTGATGCAGAAGTTGCTGTGATCCTCCCATGCCCTCTTAATGAGACCTGCCCGTGGTAATGAGACCCTTTGGGCAGGATGGTGCATTCATGATTTTAGGGGAAACATCGCATATTGTTGCATGGATTGAATAGAAGCTCTGCTGAAGGTATTAAGGGATGGCGGGTCCTGGAGGCTGGTGATGGCAAAGCTTTCCCTCTCTTGCTGCCTGTGTGACTCCAGCTTGGGTTGTTGTGCGTGATGGTTCCCATCTCACAGATCCTTTTGTAGCTTGTACATGGCTGTCTGGGAATCAGAGGTGCAAGCATAGACCTGAGGTACTGAAAAACTCATTATTTTACTTTGGTGGAGAGCTGGTTTGGGCTAGTACTATGATGAAAATCTTTCATTTGGCTTTCTTGAGCATTAGATTAGGTTCTGTATGATGCTCCATGCTGTGCTTATCCTTGTCTGGGTTCCATAAAACACCCAGGGCTAAAGTGAGCCTGTATCTACTCTGTAATATCTTTTGATACATAAAACAAAGTGTACACAACATATGACATTCTAGGTGCAGCACCAGTATCTCAGCAGTTAAAGGGCAAAACATATTTTTTGGCAGAAGATTATGTGTGAAAAGAATTTTCTTTGTGCTGAAGGACTTAAAGATGCTGTTGAGTGTTGCTGCAACTCTCTCCAGTGCCGTGTAAAGCCAGAGGTCCATGTGCTGCTGCATTCAAAGTCCAGTTCTGGGTCTGTTGGTCTAGATCACCAAGCTGAGCTGAGCCCTGTTTGCCAACATCTCAGTCCAGTGGCTGCACTGGGAAAGGAGTCCCAGCAGTATGGGTGGTTGGGGAGCCTCACTCGTGCTCAGGAGCTTTTGGCCTCCAGTTCTGTGCTAATCCTAGCTCCTCTGCAAGGAGGAAAGTAATTTAGGGGCATGCCTTGCTAAGCCAGGTCCCTGAGCTTTGTGTGGCTGCTTTTAGGCTGAGATTGAAAGGTTGGGAAAGGGGAAGGACCGTGTCCCCTTTGCCACCAGAAACGAAACTCCCTTCCAAACCAAAGCCTACTCTAAGACACAGTGTAAAACCAGGAGCTTGGGTCACCCACTCTGGCAGTGAAGCTGTGGTGGGACTGGTGGCTGAGAAAACTGCTGCACGCCGTCCTGTAGCTGCAATCCGATCAGGGTGCTGGTGGGATGCTGTTTCATCCGGGCAGTCGCTCTGCCATGGGAACAGCCCTTTCCACTACTGTTGTAACAACACCAGCATCAGGGATGCGAGTTGGAGCTGAGCCTGGGGTGTGCAGTGTGGCTGGGAAATAACTGCTGGCTTCGGTGCTCTGCAGGGTCCCAAGGAGTGGAGTGGGGTCAGGGGTTTCAACACCTCCTGCACCCCGCTGGCTCATGCCTGGAGTTCCACATGAGGTTCATTTGCCAGGTATCATGTCCAGGATGCTGCCAAGGGATTGTTTTCAAAGCACTGGGAAGACTTAGACTAAGGCTTGTAATGATTTTAGTGGGATTTGGGTAGTACCGATGCGAGTCCATAAGATTTTTCATAAAACATAGCAAAATGGTAGAAGGGGAAACACTGTTGTTTGGCCTATATAAAATTCTGATTTGTTTTATTTTTTCTGACGAAGGATGATGTTTTCCTGGCACAAGCTCAATTCATCCTCCTTTCCTAGTGGAAAAAGCAAAGCTAAATATCTTGCTTTCCTTGGAATTGAAGGAGCTGGGCTGGATAAACTCAACTGTCTTTGAAACATCTTTCTGTCCTTGGATAGCAGTGTTTAAGAAATGAAATGATGATCTCATGCTTTTATACTTTTTATTCATTTTTATTTCAGCTGATGCTCGTTACGGCTCCTATTAACAATGTTTGAACCCAAAACAAGGTCCAGATGTGATGATTTTATTTATGCCAAATCGGGTTTTGGTCACTGGGCTTGCATTTGGATAATGAATGTTTTCCTCCTTTTTTCCCTTTTTCAGCCCGATGGCACCAGCAAGGAGTGTGTCTTCATCGAGAAAGTCCTAGAAAACAACTACACGGCACTGATGTCAGCAAAATATTCAGGCTGGTATGTTGGATTCACCAAAAAAGGGAGGCCACGGAAAGGGCCCAAGACCCGGGAAAACCAGCAAGATGTACATTTCATGAAGAGGTACCCAAAGGGGCAAGTGGAGATACAGAAACCTTTCAAGTACACAACAGTCACCAAGAGGACTAAGAGAATACGACCCACCAACCCCAGTTAAAAATAGACAAAAAACAAACAGTGTCACAGTAATAAACCACGAAAAAGAAAAAAAAAAAAAAACTGCACCAGAGGAATATTTTTACATTAAAAATAAGGAAGAAGCTCTATTTTTGTACATTGTGTTTAAAAAAAAATAAAAATAAAAAAAAGGAATAAAGACTAGATGGCAAACGCTGGGGAAAAGCTGTTAGGGATTTATTGTGACTTGAAAAACAAACCGAACTGCTCTATTTAAACTGACTTCTTGTTGTTGATGACACACAGGTGCTTATTTTGCTTTTTTTTTTTTTTGGAAAGGACAACTTTTCAAGCAGATCCCCAGAGGAGGAAAAGAAAAACAAACCAACCAACAAAGTGATTATTAAAGATAAGGAAATAAAAAACCAAAGAAAACCAAAGTTCTTTCCCAAAGTTACTGAGACCCTGCCCCGAAAAGTGCCGGTTTTTGCAGTAATCTATTTATTGTCTGCTGCCCGCCGGCCCAAGACAAGATGGTGTGTGCTGCAGTGAGTGAGTTTCCGTGGAGTTCTCGACGCATCGATCTTCTGTAACCTTTCTGACGACATAAGGTGTCACGGCTCCGTGATCCTGCATTATGCTCAGTTCTGGAGAATGCTGCTAACTACATTCAAGTGACTACAAGATGACCTAGTACACCAATGATAAGGGAATATTTTAAAACCAGCTATATTATATATATTATATATATATAAGCTATTTATTTCACCTCTCTGTATATTGCAGTTCCATGAACCAAGTATTACTGCCTCAACAATTAAAAAAATTATTTAAAACACGTGTACATACTTTTGCTGTTCACACTTCTTTCCCCTCCCTGAGTAGTGGGGTTTTTAATGCATATTTATCTTTCATGTGAGGTCAGCAGGATATGTTTGGGGTAGCTTCCCCACTATAATCTTCATTGTTAATTCTGCAATTCCTCCTTTTCCTCAGTGCTGTCTTCTTCCCTTGGTGTTCCCACAAGGGAGAAATCCCGCATGGGTGATGATGGGCTGAGAGTGGGAGAATCCTCAACTCCACACTGGTATTTTTCAAGAGCCAGAGTTGTATTTGATCCCTTTCAGCCCAACAAGTATTTCCTGAAGCTTTGGCCAAGCAGAAGGAAAACTGGAAAATCAGCGCCTGACTCAATTCACACGTACTGACGTATGGCTTGTGCTTCCTTCACCAGAGGTTTTGAGAGGGGCTGTTTGTTTCAGCTATTTAATCCAATACTGTATCTTTCAAACCTTGCCCTCGGTGGGACAAATCCCTCTCCCTTCCCTGTGTAGTTCTCCCAGCCTGTCAGTAACTTGCTTTCTGGGTTGGTCCAGCCAGCTTTGCCTGGTGTTTTGCAGATGATGTGGATGATGTAAAGCCACATATAAATGCAAGGTGTGAACCTGTATCCACAGACTGACCCATGCAGTCGGTGTGGAACAGCAAGGGGGCAAAAGAAGTAAGATGAACTAACTGACCTCAGATTTTAGTGAAAATGAGAACTGAGCCCAAGTGAAGCTTCAAGGAGAAGCTCGTTTGACTTCTTCCTTCTCTCTGTGTGCAGACACGGCTACACTCGCTGATGCCAGCCAGGCCTGAAAATGCTCAAAGCCACTAAGAAAGCTTTTTCTTGTTAATCAGAAGAACGACTCTCCCCGGAACAAGCTTTCTCAAGATAACTTTGAGAGCTGCAGCCAACTCCTGCAGATCAAAGCTGTTTGGGAGATGGTGCAGATAAGCGTGCAAGCTTGAGGATGCTTATCTGAAACAATCTCCAAACCTTGCAAGCCTAGAGAAAAATGAACAGTGCTAAGCAGGGTCACTCCAATGCTGCTCCACGAAAAGCTGGGCAGCCTTACAGGTGATACCTTCACCCCAGGTACGCATGGGTGGTCACTTGAGTAGCTCCTCTCCCAGTGAATATACTGGCAGCTGCTTTCCTGGTGCACCTGGAGACCAGCACGGAAGCGGGACCTGATGGCACAGTGGTGGAATTGGTTGGTGGCGGCTGGAAGGCTTGGCCAGCTTTGCCTTCAGATTGATTCATGTGGGAGAGATTTGGGGGAAGTTCAGAGGAGCACTGGGGGTGGAGGATTGGGAGCGGCTGGAGATGTGCTGTGTTAGTACCTCCAAGAGGAGAAACCCAGTTAATTTCCAGAGCAAGAAAGGATTTATGGGTGCCTTTTTTCTCCTTGAAATATCGCCATGGCCCATGGCACTGATGGTTTCACAGTCGGAACGACAGGGTTGGTTTGCCATTGGGGAAATTGAAGGGGTGGAGGCAGTAAATGCTGGAGGAGGCTGGGTAGAAGGGATCTCTGTGAGCAACCAGGGAGGATCTGCTCCCTCTTCCACAGCACCCACCGGTTTTGGAGACCAGCACATTGGAAATAGGGGTCATGCAACTGGCAGCAGGGGCTTCTGGCACTTGTGTTGATGAGTTATAAGAGTATTTCCTGGACAGCAGTAAGGTGAAAAAGTGAAAAGTCAGTGTGGTGAGGAGATAGGATGCTCACCTGGGTTAGGTGCCATTGGAGAGATGTTGGCTGAGGATGGTGTGCATCAAGTATTTGTGTTTGAACCTCTGCTTTTCAGGCTTTCTTAACAGCAACAAAACCAGGGGCAAAGACAAGAAGAATTTGTACCCCTCAGAGTACCTTCACACTGGGCAAAAGTGTGCTCTGGGGACGAGGGGCTCAAGAAATGAACCGGAACGTGGGAAATCCACCACGTGCCAAGTGATGGGCGTTGTGTTTGTTGCCACCAGGCACATGGTGTTTCTGTGCTTGGGTCGTGCTTGGTGGTTAGGATGGAGGTTGCAAGTGGCTGTTGACAGGTCGCTCTGCTGAACTCCAGACTCTGGAGAAGCAGCTTGTCTGTGGTGTTTACCATGCCTTCCTTTAAAGTGTTCAGGCTCCCTGAATACGAGCTGAGATTCCCCGTGTAGGCTATTACATTTGATTTACTTTATAATTGAAAATTGTTAACGAGGATTTAATTACTATGGTGGAAACAACCTCAAGAGCGAGGGGTGTAACATTCGCTGATTGCTTGAAGCAACTGGTGGAATGAATGTGTGTGGAGCTCTGGGTGGGCACACTTTAAAACAAATACATTACTTAATTGGATTTAATAAGAGTATATTGTAGCTTCTGTTTCAGAAATGCTGCTAGATTTGTAGCAGTGTTTTCATAGCTGAGATCAGATAGTGGCACGCTCTGATAACGCTGTGGTGGGGTTTGTCATGAAGCCGCTGGGCATGCCGCAATGGGAGTCCATCCCAGGAGGGAAGCTTTGTAGGTCCAGGGAGGTTTTTGTCAATACGTTGAGCATGTTGCCCAAACCAGACTGCTGTTCATTGAGACCTTCCGGGTGGTGGGTCTCCTGTGCTGTTCCTTGGTGGTGAAGGATGGGTGGTCAAAGCTCAGCTATGCTCTGTGTCTAGTTCAGGTTAGGCAAACCCTTCACCACAGCATCGTCTTGCCCTGCCTGAGGCTCACCACTGGCCGAAAAGACAAAGTGTCCTGGTCCCTGTGCAAGGTTTCTTCCAGCTCCCTGCAACTTCTCCTGGACCACAGAGCTGTTGGCGGGTGGGAGCGGTTGATCACGTTTGACATCCCTGCAGCTGGTGCCCCGAAGGTGGTGTGGTCTTTCCTGCTTGACAGCCAAGTAGTTTTGCTCTGCCTCTGCCTTGTTGATGAAGATGTAGGTGCCATTGCAGGCTCTGGGCTGCAAAGCCAAGTGGTTGCTGCGCCTCATTTGCCCTGTTTGAGCCTGATCTGTCCCTCTTGCCAGCAGCTGGCTTTTGGCAATGTATCCTTTGGGAGCATGTGAAACTTGGTACTGCTTTTTCTCCTCTGTCCTTGCAGTTGTCTTTAGCTCAGGATCATCCCCATAGCTCTGCTTCACAGACTCCCAGAGATGAGCTTTTGCAGATGTGAAGCAGCAGAGAAGCCTCTTCCAGGAGCACAGCTGCAGTTTTAGCTGTGCCCTTCTGCAGGTGGGAGGTTATGGCACCTGCACAAAGGTGTAGCCTACCTTTGAAAGGGAGCTGATCACTTCAACTACATCACTTACACAGCAGTATGTACGATATCTACACAATTAATACTAGCTTCTGGGAGTGTAGCTGATAGACTCCAATAAATGTCTCTGGGTGGGACAAAGTAAGAAAGAAGCAACTGGGGCAAAAATAATGAAGTCTGGGGAAGGAATGTTGCCCTAATGCTTGATAAGAAGACCCAGTTTTTAGGTCCATGACTTGTGGAGTTTATGCCATAGCTTAAATGAGCTGGGTGCTGTAGTGCCCGTGAACCCGTTGTGTCTACAGGGAGATGCGTGTGGCAGTGGAGCAGAGCTTGGGAAGGATCCTGGAAAGCACCATGAGGCCTGAGCTCAGCAAACCCCTGCCGTCTGCACTGCCTCAAACTGTCTTGGTCTTTGCAATAGCTTATTTACCCTGGCTCATGGAAACACAACAAGGTAGAAGTTAGGTTTGGTTTAAACAACCCTTTGAGCCCAGCCTGCTCCAGCTCTTGGTGCAAGGCTTCACTAGTGCGTAGTGCTAGGAACAGTGTTTTGCCCCATGGACGTCCATCATCTTTCCTGGATTCACTGAGAGTTTTGGTGCCTCCATGGTTTTGCAAAAGCAGTGGGATGAGATTACAGCCAGGACCTCAGGCTCTGGATGGAGAATATGGTCTAGCAGTTTGTCTTGTCTAGGTGAGTTTGTCCACCAAGCATGATCTGATTGAGCAAACGGAGTTGTGTCTTGGTGGGATAGGTTGGGTAACGGAAAACATGTGACTTTGACTAAAAGAGCATGCTATGTTACCATACCTGCCTTTGAGGTTGTCATATGTGGAAAGGTGTGTGTGTGTAGCGGTGATTGTACTTTGTAGGGCATTTCAGTGCCCCAGAAAATGCAGGTATATGCCAATGAAGGAGGAGAAGGTGTGTGTATATTCATCTATCTGCAAGGGTTGCCCTCAGAGCCCTTTGCCTGATATGGCACAGCCCGGAGTCCCGTTTGGTCCCACTCATCCCACCTAGCTGAAAAAAATCAGACAAAGCCTGGTTGTCCTCTAGGGAAAAAACTTTTGTCTCCTGTCCACTCCCAACGTTAAACCCATATTGTGTTAAACATCGTGATTTTGGTCTGCTGCAAGGAAAAGCAGGTAAATTCCTATGCATAATTTCCTGGTGTAGTGCCAAAGGGTGGAAGTTTATACTTAAGATTCACAACAGCTGTTTCAAGTGCCTATGTCTCGTGCCAGCCATACCACCTGAATGGCCAAGGGATATATATAAAACTTCAATTATTTTTTGACTGTTCGTTGTTATTCATTTGGAGATGGATGAGAGGAGATTCCTCACGGATGATGTAACCTACACAGACTCTGTTATTTCCAACGGTGTGAGCTGAAAAATTGGGGAGGAAAAATCAGGTCAAACTGAAACTTCTTTTTAAGTGAGACAAAGTACAGGGTGGAGAGGTTTGGGTTTACCAAAGACATTTAATTCACTGCATTTAACAATCTATTTCATTTATTTATATATAGGGGACTTTAAAGGGGGGAAAGAGAAATCAGAAGCTTCACTTTGGATTCAAAAGCAGTATTTGATGTGTAAAAAAATCTCCTCTGCTTGTTCTCAGTGGAGTCTGTTTTCAATGTCCCTGAATAGATTTGAGCACTCTCTAAAACTCCATTTCTGTGGCAGTTTACTGCTTCTTTAGCAAATCCCACCTTGCTCCACTGGATGAGACCATGGCTGGTAACTCCCACCACCATTCCACAGAGCCTGCTGAGGGGTCCATACACCAAACCTTCCCTGGTTTGGCCCTGTCTTACTTATTTCTGCTGAACCCCCCCCGGCTGCCACCCCCTTTTCTCCAGAGGCTGACTTCTGGCTGATGGGAAAAAAGCTCATAACCCATTTCCTTCCTCCCACGGCATTTTAAGCTTGCAACACCTGTGTTAGGATGCCAACCCAAGGAGACCTAGTCCACGAGCATCCCCTCTGGTGCATCACCTGCAGCATCCCTGTCCCATGGCAAGGTTTGTCAGTCAAGACCTGTGGATTTAGTGATTACCCTCAGATACTGGTGGCAACCACTGCCGTACCTGACCCTGTTTGTTTTGGGTGGGACTTGTTTCTATTCAGTTATGGAAAGTTATAGTCCAAAGGTGGCTGACACCTGCCCGGGCAAGAGCCTGTTTCCAGTTTTGTGGCAGACAACAGGGTAACTGTCTGCACATCCCCAGTCTGCCAGGCTGGGGGACCCTTGGCTGAGCCACAGGAAGTGTAACTGGGTTATGCCAGGCTTGGGAAACGACCGCTTGAGTTTCCCAAGCCACATCAAACCCATCTGAAGAGAGATGAATTGGTCTGCTCGGGCCTAAAGGATAGAAAACACTGCCTTTGTTATGAAAAAAACAACCACGGCGGCCAGGAATAACAGAAGATGTAACCGCATTGGAGCCTCTAATGGGAGTTTCTTCCTTGGTTAAGCAGCACAAGTGTCATGAGATTCCTGGTGTGTTTTGAGGGGTGTCCTGGATGAAGGGCAGTATGGCCTGGCCAGGGGAAGCACCGTAGGTGATGCTGCAGTTCCCTCTTTCCAGACAGGCACTGAGGACCGACTCCTCCTCTGGGTTGTGGTTTCACCAGCTTGTGCAGTCCAGGCTTGTAAGGGCCATTTTTTTTTCCCAAAAGAGGCAATTCCAAACCTGCTTCCACTCTGAGTAAATGAAAAGAGCTATGGAAGCGTTGGGAGAAATCTGTAATTGGGCAATTCCACCCCAAAACCTCAGAGCCAGGGGATCTGGAGACACGTGCCCATTGTGGGGTACATCACCTCTCCATCGGTAGCTGGGAGAGATGGGCCACAAGAAACCCTGGCACGCGGAGCAGAAAGGGCACAAGGGAAGGCTCTGTGAGGGTGAGTGAGGCTGTGTGCAGAGGTGGCTGGAAGCAGACCCCATCCTAGCTCAGAGCCAGCTGTCTGCTTGAGGGATGTTGTGCGCAGGGACAGGAGGAAGCAGCGTCAGGAACAAGGAGGGAAAGCGATGGTGTGAGATAGGCCATGGCCAGCGGCACGCCAACGATTAGTGCATTAGTTCCTGGGAGGTAGCACATGTTACTTTGATCAGATGATCGTATTTGCATGAATCAGAATGTAAAAATCTTGGCTGGGGTTTACAAAGGAGCCTAGAGGAGAGAGCTGCCTATCTATCTATGTATCTGACACGAGCACAGAGTGAAAACCCTTCCACTCCTTCCTGGGACTATTTTCCAAGGAGAGACAGCTATGTGGAGCTTAAATGTCGTTTACAGCCATGGCAGGCTTTAGGGCTGTGATCATCTCTGCCCGAGAGCTTTCAAAAGGATAAAACGAGCCTCCTATTATAAGGACTGAAAATGATCCTAAATGAATAACACACATGCAGCCTTCACAGGCACACATTTCTGAGCCATTGGAAATGTTGGCACATGCAAACAAACAAAAACACATGTCTGGGGTCTCTGGTTTTCATAGATTTCTGCATGCCATGACATTTTGAGGGTTGGCATTGCCAAGAGCTAATGAACCAGATTCCCAAGCTTGGCTCACAGAGCTGGCTCGGGGTTGCAGGGGCTAAGAGAGGAGGCCTTTGGGCTGTGGACAGGTTCTGGGGATCACAGCACCCTGGGCAGAGCCTTCTAGGGGTGCCTGCCTGCAGGAGGATAGGGCAATGGGGAAGGTTGCTGCTTCTAGAGCAAGGTTTGCAGTCAGGAGGATCTGGAGCAAGGTTTGCAATCGGGAGGCTCTCTGCAGGCAGTGAGAGACCCAATATCTGCACCCATCTCTGTTTGAAGGCAAAGAGGTGGTGGAGAGCAATTGCTCTTCAACTTACAGCCAGTGGCTGTGCTCAAAACACTCCCGGGAGAGAAAGTCTGAGCTAGCTGCGTATGTACAGCTCCATCTGATCCTAGGGTCACAATGACAGCAACATCGGTGATCGTCACCGGACCCCACATCACCCTTGGGGACCCCAGGGCTGAGTGTGGGGGACAGGGACCCTCCATCTGCCTGGGGCCCCTGGAAAGCAGGGCTTGTCCAGGCTGTGCCCTGCAGAGCAGCTGGTGGGACCCAGGCTCTTGTGTGAGCTCCATCGTCTGCCTGTCTGCCTGTCTGGGTTGCTTGGGAAAGGTAAAACGCCGCGTCCTGCGGGGTCAGATATTTTGGAGGGGGAAGAAAGCAATTTGTGGCTGTGTTGTCTGCCTGATCAAAAGTGTTACCGGACTCGGCTACACAATGTGTGCTTTAAACCAGTCCCAATTAGCCCTTCTTGCTAATGCTGCGTTTCATTCCTGGGAGACTGCACTCGGAGAGCTGTTATGACTTTGTGATTGTGCACATACCTTTATGTGCTTTCATTCTTAATCCCCTTTTTGCAGAAGCCAAAAGGTCTTCCAGCCAAAAAGGAAATCAAAACCTTTTGTTGGCTGCTTCATAAGAATTAAGGGTGGGATGAAGGTTGTAGCAGGATCTTAATTAGCCATTGTAAATAACAAGAGCGGCAGTGCCTGCAACCATATACCACCTTGGGTTGAGATATTGTCAGACCACACAAAGCTAGGTGAATGGGCAGCACAATGGCAGATAAAATTCACCCCTGACAACTGCAAGGCAAGGCACGGTGAGGAATAATTCGAGCTACACATGCATGTTGTCGGGCTCCAAGTTAATTGTAATCATTTATGCTTTTATTGAGCTATCCACAGAGACTCTGGGGTCTTTTTTTCCTTTTTGCTGTTGGGAAAGTAAAAGAAAATATGAGGATGGCTGAAGAGAGGGATGTAAAATGTTCCCGAAAGCCTGCCTGTTCACAGCAGAGATCCGGAGGAGACCCTGGCTAACATGCCGAGCTCCTCTCTGGATATCTGATCTCAAAAGGGGATATAGGGGAAATAATAAGTGTTCAGAGGCTGACAATGAAAATGATTAGAGGCCTGGTGAGGGAATGCTTTATGGAGGTATTGAAAGGACTGTGCCTGCTTCATTTAGAGACAGGAAAGTAATGAATAGTCTAGACTGCAGAGAAAGTAAATTGGGATCTCCCGCTCACCTGCTCTCCTAACGCAGGCGGGGAAGTTCAATGAAAAGCAGCAAACTTCAAAACTGGTGAAAAAGAGAGGTTCTTGACTTGGGGGAAATTAACATGTGGCCTGGTGATTAGCCTTGGGTTCAGACTATGGGAGCCTGGAGATCGGCCTCGGGAGGGCAGGGCGGTGGGCAGCATATTCCCTTATGGACAGGTGCTTCTTCCATCCCACGCAGTGAAAGCCGGGGTGGTTCAACCTTGTTTTGTCCATGTTAAACAGCTTTAAACAGAGCACAAGATACCTCCAGGTGTGCTTTGGGCCTTTGTCTGTCCTGTCACATAGGCCTGGCATTTCTCACAGTCCTTTGCTGCCTGAAGGAGCAGCAAAGACACTCCATGGTGGCCTTGAAGTACCCTTTTAGGGGTCCATCCTATCTCTGGTATTTCCATCCCCACAGGAAGCTCCACAGGAGACCATTGCCCAGGTGGCAGCCACCCTGCTTGCAAACCTTAGTTTGCATTCTGTCTTGGTGCTTTTTGGATCCAGAAGTTCTTCCCATGTCACTCAGGTAGCATCCCATTTGCGCACCATTAAGACAGTGCCCACACTGGCACGAGGCAGCGCTGTATGGCCACCCTCACCAGCTGGTTGGCATTGCAGAGAAGAAGTATCAGCCTCTGCCTGCCTAGGGTCACCCAGGTATTCTTCAGCCCTTGCTGCCTTTCACACCAGCCACACAAAGCAGCTAAAAGTGCAAATGGTCCCAGTCTGGGGGTGGAGAGGTTGAGATTACTCGTTTCATCTTGAACATGGCAAGTTTTGAGCTTAGCGTTTCACAGCCTGATTGTACAAGCTCCTCGCATACATTTGGGCTGAGATCTTTCGTCGCCCGGAGGATTTGGGTGTTCAAGTCCCATCCATCTGGCAAGTTGCAGCCAGATTTCTCCTGTGATTTCAGGAGAAGATCCATGCACAGGGCAGGATGCTAAACTGCAGGAACCCAAAGAGGTACATGATCTGCTGGGAAGCATCAAATATAGCTGCTGGGCAGGAGGTGAGTCTGGCTCCAAAAGCTCCAGGGTACTGCAGAGGAACTGGGTGTCCTCTCCATCGTCTGCACAGGGAGCAGGTTTGGCCTGGCCAGCTCAGCAGTGGGGTGCTGCTGTCAGACGTCGCAGTAGGTGGTCTGAACCAGACCCAAAGTGTTCTAATCTATGATCTGCTGCAGCCGCCAAGTGATTCAGGGCTGGATGTTTGCTTCTTCAAGGTGTGAACTGAGATCATGTGCTCAAGAAGACAATGAAAACAGACCCTCATCCTCTGCAGCTGGCTTCTCCAGGCAGACAGCAGCTCCACTCGGGTGGTGGGACTGACCCAACTGTTGCCAGCTCAGCCACAAGTCCTGGAGAAGCCTTTTCCCTCCCCAAGGCATTGTTTTCCATATGCATGGGACAAGGCAGATACCAGCTCACAGCCACCTCGGGAGGCAAGGGGATCACCTTCAGAAAGTGACTGACTTGGGGAATAAACCAAGTCAGTCCGCATTAATTCCTGCCCTTAGGTGGAATTAATGACACCAACATTTATTAGGTGGCTTCTGTATAGTGCCACATTGCAAGGGAGCTGGGAGTGGGACTTTGCGATGGGGTGCATATCCTTACACTATGTGCTCCATTAAACACCTTTCCACCCAAGCCAAGTGCTTCGTACCCCAGAACAGCAATCAAAGCCTTTCCTGGCTTTTCACAGCCAGAGCAAAAAGAGCCACACTGTCCCTTGGGATGTGGAGAAAGAGCTCCAGGGAAGCAGAGGGGAGCATTGGCACCCAGAGAAGCCCTGCTGCAAGAGCCTGTCCTGTGCACAGGGTCACCTGTGCAGGCAAATGGCAAAGCACATCGGTCCAGGAGAAACTATCCCAAAGTTCTTGAAAATGGCAGCGGTGGAGGAAAGGAAAACGGATCAAAGGCGCACGCAGAGATGAAAGATTAGCAAAAGTTATTTGGTCTGGAAGCTTCCAGAGGAGCGGTGGTGGGTGCAAGTGAAAATGTGGCTGGAGGTGGAGAACCAAGAGAGGGCTGTGCCTGTGTCTGCTGGCAAGTACCTGACCTGGAGGGTTTCATTCCATTATCTGCTTTCTGGGGTTTTATTTTTGGCTTCACAGCTGTCCTGCAAGTTCTCCTCTGCTGTTTGAAGGGTGTTACTAGTTCCAGACCAGGAATAGCTGCGTCTTCCCGCAGGGCACAGGGATACCTGTTAGGGATGTTGAGCCTAATGTGCTGGGAAGATGGAAAGGAAAATGAGCACCCACCTGCATGGGGAGAAGGCTGCGTCTCCAGCAGGGTCCCTTGCTCTGGCTCTGCTGTATTTTATCTCACACATGTGCGGGTGCCCTGCACCTATGTCAGGGGTAAATTGAGTCAGTTATCTCAAACCATCTCTGTTGAAAGTGGTACTTAATCCTTTCCTCTAAACCTTTTATCTGACATTAAATGGTCATTAGTTTAAAAGAAAAAGTTAAGCTGACTCACTTTCCAGCTGGAAAAACCTTTATAATTGCAGTAAAAATGCACTGAGGGCATGTACTGATAACATTGGTTTACAGAACAAACAAAAGCCACATCAGTTTTGCATCAATTATTTTGTGGGCAAATGAATTAAACCAACAGGACCCCTGATTTGTGACTCGTGGGCACATTACTGTGTTTGCTGTTTGACCTTCCTGGAAATTTCCTGAGTTAGAAAAAACATTTAAATTATGACCAGCTACACGTTTCTGGTGGGAATCGTTCCCAACCAGAAATAATAAAGAACTGTTTGGGCTGATGAGAAGGAATTCAGATTCATCTCCCCAGTGTTTCCAGTCAAAATCAGGAATCCAAGACCCTGCTGCTCTCAGGTGGGGAGGGATGCCAGTGGGGAGCGCTGGGGTTGATAATGGGATGAGTTGGCACCCATTCCGCTGGTGACCATGGCATGACCCTGGACTAGGATAGGAGTCCATGCCCCGGAGCAGCCCCTGGCACCATGTGCACCCAGTGACCAGCCCAAGGTCACATAGTGACACCCTGGTGCTGGCACCCAACTCAGCCACAGCTGAACATGGGATTGGACTGGGACAATTAAACAAAGACTAAACATTAAATCAGGAATCAGCTAGGGGTTCAGGGAAATATGACTAGGAATTCTGTCCTTTTTGCCTTGAAAAGTACAGCTGAAGGATTAAGTTCTGATTTTTTTTTAACCAGAGGTTGGTTTTCTTTTCCCTTGGAATCTTCTTTGCATTTTTCCAGCCTAGAAACAAAGTCTAGAAATACTGAAATGTGAAAAGAATGCATTTCAGCTCCCAGTTTTTCTACTTTTGACAAAAAATGCAGATTTTCTTTAGTGCAAGGATTTTGCTTATCTGTACATATGTGGAAATTTCCAGCTAGTTCTAGCATAGGTTGTTCAGTTTGTAAGTTTTGAAATGGAAATGCTGAATTTTCCCATGGTTAGCAGCGTGGTGCCAGGACCTCTCCTCCTGCCCCCAACATTGCATCATGCCTGGCAAGGCAGCACGCATCCAGAGCGGGGCACAAGTGAGGAGTTCAGCTTTGGAATGAACCAGAGCTGTGTTGACATGGCCAATCCAGCTGATGCCATCAGACCAGCCTGTGTCTGAAGCCCCAGAGCAGGGTGTGCTGTGACCCCCTTCCCAGGACCCTCCACACCACGTGCTCAGCACTGCAGACATCACTGCCAGAAAGCAATACTGATTGTATTTAATTTACTTGTAAATTATAGATCATGTGGGCCATCAGCTGCTGCACCAGAGCTGTTCAATTTACATGAAAGGGATAAAGTTTCTGCAGTGAAACCCCTTCTGTAGGCGTGGGAGGTCAACCATGTCATACAAGGTCCCACTGATGCCCAGGGAAGGTTTGCCACCAGGTAAAGGAGTGGGAACTGATCCTATTAGGCTGCACCCTGTGTCCTGGCCTGGGTCTGTTATCACTTGAGGATGTTTTATTAATGGGGCATGTGACAGCTGTGGCTGCCCCATTAATGCCAGGGTTATTTGCAATTATTTGACTGGTTTGCTTATGCTGGCAGCAAGCCCTCCATTGCTACCTGCTCTGTGAGCAGAGGCCAGCAGCTGCGCGCATTGTCTGCTATAGCCGGGGAGCTGGCAGGACCAAAGGCTCATGTACCATGGGGTATCTCATAGGGGCTCAGTCCTGAAACACTTTGCAGAGTTACGTGACAAGAACAGCAATAACACAGACAGACACAAGGACAGGGGGCAGAACGGCCCCCGTTCAGGTGCCATTGCTGCTTGTGCACGGCTGCAAAGCTTTGGGGAGTTTATTGAGACTAAGCTTTTTGGGGCTTAGCATTTAGCACACCGGGGTCCTTGCATGAGAAAAGTCATCGTGACTAAAGGGTAGGACAAAGCAGGAAAGAAATGATGCGGCGTGAGAGCCCCTTCTCTGTGCAGCAAGAGCTGCTGCGAGAGGCTCCTGTTTGCATAACGAAGTAGCTCGGCTTTTGCTGTCTGCCCGCCCCATTTCTGCTTTTCCCCAGCTCCCAGCCCCAATCCAGCCAGACTTGACATTAGCAGATGCCAAATGAATATTTGCACAAATGTTCACCAGCGAGTTTTCGTGCCGCTCCCTCCCTCAAGGTGGCAAGTGTGGGTGTGGAGAGCGCTGCCCGTGTTTGAGAACATGTCCCTTTGAACTCCCCGGCGGGGAGGGTGAAAGAGAGGGGAAAAGGTTTTCCAAGCAAGAAAATAAAAATAATTAAGGGAAAAAAAAAAAAAAGAAAAGAGAAAACCATCTGAACAGGTTCCAGCCTGTGTTATTTTGTTGTTAACCCAGAAACCTGTGGATACTGGAATCTGGGGAAGGAGCGGAGGAATGGAAACGGACTCGGGAGGAGTGGGAATATGGGGAGAAATCAAGCAAACCGAAAAAGCCCCGAATCATGACTTTGGTTTTGTTGATATGAAAATTAGACACATACAAATTAGCTAGGAAATATCCTGTTTCTTCAGGGGGGCTGGGGGAGGAGAAGGTATTAACCTTATAAAGGGAACTCTCTGGCCACCCCAGGGAGGGTGTGAAGTAAGTGTTGGGTGATGTGTTGACTTTAATGCAGGAAAGGAGTCTGCTGCTGAGAGCAGCATTAATCCTGCATCTACATTTGGGCTGCAGTTGTCCGCATCCTCCCTTGTCTCCCAAACGTGAGTGCCCCCTGTAAAGCAGTGCTCAGAGGACGCTGCCCAGGGCACAGTGCCTCCCAGCCTGGCTGGGGCTGACTGGAGGGTTTCCATCTGAGGAGCCCAAATCTGCTCATCCAGCGGTGGGCACAGTGGTGGGTATTTTGCCGCAGACAGGGATTTGGTGGTGGCCCCATGGGAGCCGGATGGATCCTTCAGCAGCGCAGGCAGGAGCAGCCCCATCCCTGGGCAGGATTTGGCCACCTTCCCCAGACCTTCTTGGTTTGGAGGGTCCAGCCGTGATGCAGCAGAGCCTGCGAAGGGGGAGCAGCAGAGAAACGCCTGAGGATGGAAGAGTTAAGTGCACCCTGGCAGCGCTCCCCTGCCTCCCCTCCCCTCGCTAATCTAGCAGATGGGGGAGATACTAATTATCCCCCAAGCCGGTAGCTGTGTGGTGAGGGCGATGCTGTCCTGGAGCCGTGCCATGCAGCGCGGCAGCATGGAGCATCACTTCGGAGAGAGCTGCGTGATCCACAGGGACACGGTGTGACCAGCCTGGGAAGAGGAGGCTGCTGTGTTCAGGAGTAAAAGCAAGGCGTTAGCAGGGCTTGGGTGGAAATAGGCTTGGCTTTTCCTGTTTTGCCATATCCTTGCTTCGGGCATGCCGATATCCTTAATTCCTCCTGGGAGCTCCCAAAAGAGCAAGTAGTTTTTAACTGCTGCAGTCCATCATAGCAAGTAAATGGAAAGCTGCTCTAGCAGAGACTGTTCCCTTAAAAATCATTCAAACAAACAAACAGAAGTCCATTAATTTAGTGTGTCTGAGAGATGCCAAAGGTGCCTCGTCAGCAGGGAGCTTGTCCCTAGCATTTGCTGGACTGGAGAGCCTGGTTCCAGCTCTGCCTTTTGGGTGAGGGTCTGCGCATCACCCCCAACACCACCTTTCTCCCCTGCAAAGCCCCTGCCCCGACGCTGCTGTGGGCTTTGTGGAGGAAAGCTGCGTTACAAACAAAGCATTATTGATTATTATCCCCTCGAATTTCAGGGCAAGCTTGCATTTCATGTGCACGACACAGTCCGTGGGCTTGCCTGGAATAAATAACACATGGGAGCTTGTTCGTATGCCGAGTCAATAGGGAGCTGTCGGCTTACACGTGATTTCACACATTTTTTCAGCTAGCTCAGCAATCCAAATGCAAAAACCCGGCAAACAGGGACATCGTGTTTATATCTGACAATCCCTGGAGAGGGCTGGGTCCGTAAACCAATGAATGGATTACACTCACCATAGATGATGTTTTTTTTTCCATCTGTGACAGATATTATATGGAAAATCTCCATTTCATATCTGATCCAAGAATAATTCAATACAAGTGAGTAATAGAAGTTAAAAGTACTGTAAATTCTTCTTAACTCTTTCAGGGCAGCATGTGCGGGTGGGAGGCAGAAGCAGGTGGAAATCATTTGTGACCTGGGGAAGGGGAGTGGTGCTTTGCGTGTGGACCTAACATCCCTACAGCTGTTGAGAATACAGGCTGTGATTAATTGATCAGGTTCTGACCCTTCTGAGGGGCGTCCTAAAAGCCTGGCTCAGAAATTAGTATGGGGTCTGAAATGCAGAGGTTGTAGGTAGGTTGTAATTGGCGGTGTTACAGCAGTAGGTGGTGGAAAGCTGCTCTTCTGGGCTAGTCTGCAGCATCGTGCCTGGATGGATCACACAAGGTATGGACCAGTGGCTGCAAGGTAGAGGTAATGTGGGGACATCCGTTTGGAATAGCTGCTTGTGGGTAAATAATTGTGATGTGGGTTGTGCAATGTCAGCTGGGGCTTTGCCCCTTCCTGGCATGGCTGTCAGCTAGGTCATGCCAATGATTCCCTGCAGAACAAATGGAGTGATGAGGCTACAGGATTCCTGAGCAGCAAAGCAGGAATCAGAGGGAGGTGATGCTTGTGGCCAAAGAGTTTGAACACCGTGATCTTGGGCTCTATGCACCAGCTCTTCCCTTTTGGGTCTTCAAAGGGTGGCTTCCAGGAATTCCTAACCTCTTCTGGGCTGGATGAAAAAAGCAGTCCAGCAGGAAAAGACTCCATTCCCTCTGAGAACTCACCAATGTGCCCTGGAAGCACGTGGCTGCGACACGAGCTGGGTATCAGAAATGGAGATGGAGGGGATCAGCTTCTGCTCTGCTAGCCTGGCACTGTTAAAAATTAATGTAGTCCTGAATTTTTACCAGCATGAATGAGATCTGATCATTAATGACCACATATTAATAGGCTGTCACCGTGGGTTTAACTCATAAAGCCATTAAATGATAGCAGACTGTTCCTGACATGCTCTGGTGCTGGCCGGGGGGGGGGGGGGGGGGACAAGCCAGGCTAGTCCTAAACCCATACAGTTATTGAGGGAGTAAAAGCTACTCTGGGGTGAAAAGCCAGTGCAGGAGGGCAGAGTCAAGCCCTTGGTACATGGCCTGCCCTGGGATGGCAGGAGGTATGGGATGGCGAGCTGCTCTCTCCATACTGAAAGAGATGCTGGTAGGTACACACAGTGAAATTCAGAATATTGAGACCTCTAACCAGAGCTTAGACGAGTGCCGTTATCCTGTGCTGTGTCAGGTCGTGCTGACACTACTCAGTGTGTCCCCAGAGCTGCTGGGATAGCTGGAAACGTCTCTTGGTCCAGCATGAAATGAAACACTTTGATTTTTCTTGTGAAGAAGCATGGTCCAACAGAGCCTGCTCTGCAGACATTTGTATTTCAGTGAAGTCCTGTTTTCTGATGGGATTGTTTTGGTGTTTTTTTTTTCCCACCTAGCCAGGAGAAATAAGGTACTGCTGGGCAAAGGCTGGACCCCACTCGGTAGAAATAATAGAAGTAGGAATAGAAACGAGTAGAAAGAAGTATAAATATATGCACATGTATGCATACACATACATACCAATACACACAAACATACACACGTGTATGCACCTCTGTCTTTACTGATACCACCACAGCATCCCAAGGCTTTTGTCCTTGACCTAGGCGACATGCAGTACGAGCACTCCGAACCCGAGCAGGAGAGGAAAGGCAGCAGATGGGTGCAGACAGAGATCGAGCGCAGGGGAACGATGAGCCAATATTGCTCACTATGATAGACAGTGGTCTTAGCACACCAGCAGCCTAATGCAGTTTTTTTCTTGCTGTCATTTCTTTGGTAGATATGCTGGCAAAGGATGGATTTAAGGAGGAATGTGAAGCAGCAGAGCCTGCTGCTGTGTGCAGAGATGCTCCTGGTGTGCAGGGTGGGCTGGGTGCTCTGGGGCCCACCAGGGTCAGTAGAAATGAGCAGGTGCAGTTGGTGCTCAACACCAGCAGTATGCAGGTGAAAGTCAAGCCGAATTCAAAGTGTGTTTTACCTGCCTGCAGACTAGATCCCCATCACATGAACTGGGGGATGAGATCTGGAGCTGGCTGTGGTGAAAAACAAGGAGAGGGAAAAATAAGAAGGTGTAAGTGTAACGATGGAATTTCATATGGGATAGACTTCTTTAAATCTTAAGCAATCACTGCATCAGCACATGTATGTATTTATAAATATAGAACGTAATGGCAGAGTTTAGCAGTCAGAAACCAAGCTATGAGTGAAATTCCTCCCTGCAGAATTTCCTTCTCTCAGTTCCCATCCTCAGCCCTATGTGTCAGACAGCAAAACCCTCCATCCCTGCCAGTCACTTGCCCTCTTCTAGCCCCAGGTGTTGCACCCTGGGGAGGCTGCCTCTCATCACTGTGCATGCCAGATGCCTCATGCCTTTTACTTCATCTTGGTACCATCTTAGAACACAGCAGCATCCTTTACTTGAAATTACAGTCCTCTGGACCTTTTAGCTCCCCCCAGATGTGTTCCTTGCTCTTACTGCAGGAAATGGGCTCAGGATGTGGGATTTCTGCCTGAGCTGGAGTCTGCCATGAAAGCCTCCTCTCCCAGAGAGAAAGCCCCCTGAGCTCTCCATGCCCCCTTCCACCACCATGCAGCTCATTCCCCTTGCAACTTCTTTGAGGACATCTAACTCTTCCCTGGGCTGTGCTGACCTCTGGTATAATTTCAGCAGCTGTTTCCAGCTCTTGTCCCAGTTGTTTTAGCCTTCAAGCTTAGGTTCGACTTGCTCGGCATGGATGCTATTATGGACAGCAAATGCTGGATTCTGTTCTCATCTCCATACCCTTGGGCAATGCTTTTCATCTTTTTCTGCCTTAAGCATAGTTCTTCAAATCTGCTGATTTCAGTGGCACTCAGATACCTCCTAGGAATCTGATAGCATTTCCCCTTTCTATCCTGCCCAACTGCATTTTGATACCCTCAGTGTGTTGGACCGTATGCTACCATGTCCTCTCAGTCATGGACCCCAAATGACTATGCAGAAATCAGCAATGTTTTGGAACCCCCACCTCTCCAGGGTTGCATATTTCAGTTTGCTTCAAATATCAGGGAGGAAGTAATCAATTAATGTGTTCATTACTCATTTCTGGTACACGACAGTCTAAACATCTTGGGTATAAGCTGTGCTTTTTGCAGTGCGCGCCATATAAACTCACATTGAGATGAATGGCCATTGCAGCACAACACTTTGGTATTTGAGAAATGAATCCGATTTCGTGTTTTCCCTGTAAGCAAAAATAATACAGTCATTACTGTCATGTAGATTTGGATAAAGCCAGTGCTGCCTTGAAGATGCTTGTTTATGGTTAGAGCCCTGCTAACTCTTGCAAAGCTTGTATTGCGGTTTATAGCGCAGTATAATGTTTGTGTGTGTCCTTATGCTTTTACCCTTCTATCAGTGAGCAAAGAAAGAGGAAATAAGATTTGTTAGCAATAAAGCAGTATACAATAGCTATGAAAATGGGGTAATTACATAATTAGCACAGTAGTGGTAACTCGCTCAGCATGAACAACAGTAAAACAAGCCCCTGTTTCCCTGGGTCCAACTTGAGCCGGGACCCTAACAAAACCTCCAAAATGGCTATTTAGTTGAAACACACACGAAAAACTTAAAAGCCATCGTAAAACTGAGAAGGGAGGCCCAAAAAACCACAGGGAAGCCAAACATTTTCAAAGAAACAATAGTAAATTAGGTGTTAAAGATATAAAAGCCTGTTCCCTAACAATTTAATTAGGTAGCATGTCTGTTACAGACATTATGCTGCTAGTTTTGGAACCCATGGCAGGGCCTCACAGCTCTCAATTCACACTAGCCCCCAAGAGGGGAGTTTGTTATGAAGGACTGATGGTTTTGCTCTACAGAAAAGTGTGATGGTAATCAAGTGAAAATGGCAGGTAGCACAAGAAATTACTATTTTTCTTTCCTTTTGCAACTTTCCTTGACATATACTTACAGTAATTAAAAACCCAGTTTGAAGGATAGACCTGGTTTTAATTAGCACCTGCTTTAGTTTCATCTGAGCTCATTCCCTTGAAGAAGGAACGAAACAACAAAACCCTTGGAATGGGCTTCAGTTTGACTGGCATGAGATAAGCCTGCCTCCAGCTTCTGTCCCGCATGTTGGAAGGGGCCTCCACAGCCAGACACAGAGGCAGAACCCCAACACGCTTCAGCTGAGGTTTCCTTCAGCTCCTCCTGCAGCTACATGGCATGTCTTGTGCTTGGTAGTGAGCCTCTTCTTACCCCTTCCTAAGACTGTGTGGTGGGGTTCTGGGTCCACCAAAGAAAATGGAAGTGCTGGTGGCTTTGCTCAGGCTGGGTCCACCATTAATGACATTGGAGAGCAAACCCTAATGGGAATTAGGTGGCACTGGGGACAGGAGTGCCTGGGGAGGGAGGAGGATTGCTTGTTAAGAGGCTGTAACATTGAAAGGACAGTCCTTGGAGCCTAACTGCTCCTCAAAATGTCACCCCATGCCTAGGTACTGCAATAAACCCTCCCTGGAAAGGCTGTCTTTCACCTCTGAGGCTCTAGTGATACATTTTTTATTCTCTCTGCTAAGATGGTTGCATTTAATGGCTGTCATAGAAAGAGCAAGATCTTGTGGGAAGACTCTTCCTGACCTCTTCTCAAAGGCAGGATACTGAGCAGTATTCCTGCTGTGCTCAGGGTAATTTTCAGGGATAAAGTTTCCATTGGAGTGTTGCTTGACAGTTTGTTCTTCCATCACCTCCCAGCAATGTTTATACCCAGGAGTGGGGAGTCCATTGGGAGCCAAGAGATCACTTATTTTTAATGGGGTTTCTTTGCTAAAGAACGATGGTGCATCCATGATGGAGCTAACCAAAACAAGGGGACAGGTCCTCATATAACCTTTCTGTTGGTTTGCAGGCTTTGCATTAGCAGGCTGATTTTATATCCTCTAACAGTGAATGTGCCACAGAGCCTGTGCAGTTAGCACAGCATTTTGATGCTGCCCTGGTCCTCTTGGAGTCAATGCTTCCCTACTTCTCATCCAGCATATCCCAAAACAGTGCCCTGCAGTCATCTGCCCACACAAGATTAAGCCCCTTGGAGAACTGGCCCTGCTCCCTCCAGAAGTGTGGATCTTCTCTGGTTTGATGTTTGTCCATCTCAGGATGCCGAGATGTGCAGGTCCGCTGTAACATCACCAGCTGGAGAAGAGATCAGAGTTTTTCACCTGAGACTGCTTAGGGGTGTGCAGGAGTTGCTTTCGGCAATCTGTGCACCCCAGAGAGGAACAATGACACTTCTACGTCTCTTTTTGAGGCCTTTAATAATCTTTTATTATGCCTTTACATGCACTTCCACACCTGTACTGCTGTGCTCAGCTGGAAAAGGGAGTAACACCTTAAAACAGGATTGTGCCTGCTTCAAGGACTTACTTTTTAAGGACAAGGTGATGCGGGAAATGCAGGTCTCTTGGGAAAGAGCTGCCTGAGCGTGGTCCCCATGTGTTGAGAGCATGCACCCCCTCGCAGGGCTATGTGCCAAAAACGAGCTTGGGCTATAGTGCCTCTGCTCCGGAGAGGCACAGCACACACACCGCAAGACCTGGGGATGCTCCCACAGAGCTGCCGGGAGCTTGTGCCGGCACAACTGGGTCTCAGCCGGATCGGATGGATGGCTTCCTCTAGCCCAATGTCAGCTGCTCAGCTGAGCTGCGAGGCTGCAGATCAGGAGCAAAGATCCAGTCACTTCCCTTAGTCTGGGATCTGTGTCCAAAACTTGCTCCCGGGCCAACGCGATTCCTCTTCTCCTCCCAAAGTAGCTGGCAGCAGCTCCCCTCCCTGGGGAGCAAAGGCTCCTGCACTTCCACGCTGTTGTGTGTGCTGTCTGTGAAGGGCTTTGGAGGGAAACCTTTCTCACAAGGCTTTTTTGTTGTTGCTGTTGTTGTTTTTTATTAGCACTTCATTGTTTTTTCAGGGCTGGAAACATAAGCTCAGCCATCCCGGTGCTATTTTGGACCTCACACCTCTACTTGACCTAAGAGAACTAAGGACAGCTGCAAAAATACAAACAAACAAGTAACTTGGAGCATTGGGTACGCTTTAAGGCACTAATGAGCAAAGCCCAACAACCCCCCCAGGAGGCATATGTTAATTTCTATGTTTTCACTGAGTCTAGTCTTCAGCCTCCCAGTTGTCTGCGCAGTGTGCAGCATCGTAGGGCCCGTGGAGAGCAGGGCAGGCAAAGGTGGGACCGAAGCTTTGGCAAGAGTGGTTGAGATCAGAGCGTTTTCTCATATTGACATCTGCTTATAATGGACAGGGGCTGTGTCAGGGCAGTGTGATGGGATGTTCTGGTCACTGCATGTGCAGATACAGCAAGCCAGGCTGCGGAGAGCTGAAGTAACACACGTCATGTGGGATAGCGGGGAGGAGGATGGCACGGATCCTCAGTGAGCTGCCTCAGCTGTGCACGAGAGCCTCCACTGACCATCCCTCCGCAGGACTCTTTGCCAGAGCTGCAGACCCTGCCTGTCTCGCTCCGTCTTGTTCCAGCTGATTTCCCACACCCAGGCATTGAAATAAGGAGACAAGAAACCGTTCAAGCACACCTTGCTTTTTGGTGTTGCGAGATGTCAGGTGGCTCTGGCATAAACAGCACGTTCCCCTCCTTGTAGCTCTTTCCAGGCTGTTCCCAAGAAGCTGCAGTTATTCGTGACTTCACTCCAGATCTATTGCTCTGGGATTTGGGAAGTGCTGCCACTCCCTCAGCCCACATTGCTGCTGGAGGGGTGGGGAGAGGAAGAAATGGGGAATAAACAGGGCTGTCACCTTGCATGAAGTGGGAGATGGATCCTGCCTCCACGGACATCCCAGCTGCAGCCACAGGGGTGGGACCCGAGGGGCAGGGGCTTGAGGCTATAGGAAACCATCCCTCCATGTAGAAACAGCAACAGGAGATACTCGCATAGCAGCTGTGCTTGATAGTGAAGCACTGGACACATCCGTGCCCTGCAGCTCCTCCTCTGTAATTCCTTGAGGCTAACACTGTGTGCTGGGTGGTGCAGCAGCAGGGTCAGCAGCTGGTGAGGTGATGCAGCAGGCTCCGTCACACCTCCAGCTACCCCGTTGCTGGCTCTTGGGCTTGCCATGAGCTACTTGACCCATGGGAGATCAGTCACAACCCATCTTGCTCCTCTCACAGAGGGCAGATATGTCCACTGGGATTTTTGGTTTGAGTGGTCTGACCTGTGGAGACAAAGCTGATGGTCAGAGGGGTGTTGATGAGTGGGGACCCAGGGCACTGCTTGCCCAGCCCCACAAGAGGACACCTCGAGGCGTGACTTGGAGCAGAGCAGAGGCTCTATCCAGTACTTGTACTCACCTTGCTCCTCTAACCAGAGCCTTCTAGCGTCTGGTCAGAGGAACAAGATGGGTAAAAATAGCAGCTTACTGTTGAGGAAAACTGCTTCCTGTCTGGGCCTTATTTCATCGCCCAGGCCAGTGCCGTGCAGCTGGGGAACCGCAGCCTGGCTCCGTCTCTTTGCTCCCTGCTTGCACGTGGTCAGTGCAGTGCAATCGCAGCGCTTCAAGGGGACACCTCTGGTCCTCAGGGCTCTGCCTGAGGGTAGCCAGCCTCAAAGATCTGGGGTGTCGCTCCAGTCGCATTTGAAATGTGTTCTTCTCTGTTTGTTTGCACTGAAATCGCCCTCAGAGGCTTCCCAGCTCTGCAAGGAAGTTCCCACCCTGTTTTACTTATGATCTAACCTTGTAGTTTGTAACCCTTTGGCTGGGGGTGGGCATCTGTGGGCTGAAAAGCTTGGTGCCCCTGCTCTTGTGATGGGAATGTGGTCATTGCACAACTGCGCTCATCTCCAGTGGGATGTCAAATGGAAAAGACTGTAGAACCCTTAGGAGGGTGGACAGAAGAGCAGGTCATAGTTTAGATGTATTCTTCTTGAGTGTGATCCAAAGGTTGTAGCTTAGGTACAACTGAATACTGGCGGCTGTAGGAGCAAAAGCTGAGGAAAGAGGAACAACCTTGGATTTACCTGATCTACATTCCCTTGCCAATGGTGGGCAAGGTTCTTCAGCTCCTAGAACTACACCACCACACTTTGTTTGCCTTGTGGAGGTGAAGTCATCCTAGAGGTGGTCTTAGAAACAGCCCTAACCTTTAGGACAGGTGCAAAGATTCTTTTAAGGCAAGCGCTTCCCTGAGTACTGCTGGATTTCTGGGATGGCTCTTCCAGCAAAGTGTGGAACTGCAAGGACAGCAGAGGAAAGCAAAGGAGAAAACTGTGGTTGATTGGCCAGCATTGGTTTGAATGTTGGCAGGATTAGATCCTGCCAACTCGTGCTTCCTCTGCCTTTCTGCAGATGACTTCCACTCCGTGTTGCTCCAGCCTACATGACCACCAACCCTCTTTTACTGCGCCACCAGGTGCTCATCACACAGGAAGCAGCTACATCATCCAAAACCAGCAACCTTGAGCAAATGGTAGATGAGTTCCAGCAGTCAAGAAGGCACCTTCAGGAGGGAAGGAGCATCTCTGTCTAAAGGAAGAGGAGGGACTGGCTGAATCTCACCCAGATATGCCTCTCTGCACTCAGCGGTCTTGCGTTTCACAGGCACTTGTGATGTGACTCATTCCAGGAAGGGTTTCTTCTGCTTGTGGTGGGATTTGGTCTGGGTTCTAGCTCCTCAGCCAAAGCCTGTGGGAGGCTGTCTATCCACTATCACACGGTATTATTACTTTGGAGGCCTGAATTTCTTCGCATTCCTGTATCTATCTCCCTCATTTTTGGTCAAACTATATTCAGATATTTATGTTTCTTTTTCCCCTCCCATCTTAGGAGTAAAATAACTCTGAGGATTTATTCCACTACAGTTCATCTTCCCAGAAGAACAGTAGGTAGATATTTCAAGCTGCATCTGATTTGATTTAAGGTATTATTTCTGTTGCTGAGGTACATTTTCCTTGCAAGGAGGGCAGGCTGTATCAAAGCCATGATGATTCACTGAGTTTCACAAAGGACACGTTTGCCAGTTGTGTTCTCCAGCTGTTGCTAGGCTTGTGAATCAAGTCTACCTTGGACCTTCCCACAGAGCCAAGGGTTTCAGCTGGCTGAGGCCTGAGTGGTAACAAGATCTGGTCTTGAAGGTGGAATTTCCACTTCAGGGGAAGCTCTGACACTCCCCGTGTCTTTCTGTTATGAATCAAGATGAAAAGGTGAAATCTGGAAGTTTCCTGTGAGATGTTAACTTAGGAGCTATTCAGAAAAGAAAGCCTCATTTCAATGGCACTGGTTTTGTTTCTATTTTCCTATTGCACAAAAATGGAAAAACTAAGGCATTAGGCAGTGCAAAATATAAAATCTGTATGAGGTTTGAGTCAATGTTCACTTATGTGCGGCAATGGAAGCAAAAGGGACCATAATGCAATGAAGCACGTCAATGCCGTTGAAAAGAACCACTGCAGCAGTGACGAAACACCATGTTTTGACATTCTCCTGTTGTAAAATCTCATTGAAATTGACAAACTGCCGAGAAATATTTTGATTTTTTGAATAGACTTCACTGGATGAGGAATTGCTCTGTTGAAAGATTTTCAGCTGGCTCCACTGCAAAACTGAGTCACCAGCTGATGAGCAGACCATCGTCACTGCTGGAGAGGGCCTGAGGCAGCGAGGCAAACACGCGCGGGTCAAACCCTGAGCGTTTTAGCAGTCACTCATCAAAATACCATTTGACTTGAGCAGGAAGCAGGACTAAATGAGAACGACAGTGTTTGGCACTTTGTGGGTGTCCAGATGGCCTAGCATTAGGCGCTGGCTTCTAAGAGTGGATGCGACCCAAGTTGTTATCAAGGCTTCTCGCAGCAGCCATTGCAGAGACTGACAAGTCGGAATGCTTCGGAGGAGCCAAAATCAGGCCTGCTCAATCAGCCTCTAAATTTCAAGCAGATGCAAGATGCAAAAGTAGGAGGAAGATGGCAAGAAGAGTCGCTCACTGGAACAGACGTACTGGAGCGTGCTCTCGTGTCTTCGCTGGAGGGGCCTCTGCCAAAGGAGAACATCAGTTCTGAGGAGCTGCCGGTCCAACCCGATATTTAATCTCCTCAAAAGGGATCTCATGTGGCACACGGATCTTAACTGAAAGTGCACATTGTTCTGTGGTCAGTTCCAGGACAAGATGAAACAAAAATGCTGAAGTCCACAACTGCCTCACTTCCAGTAATTCCTATTAAACTAATGAAAGTATATACTGGAAGAGCTAAAAAGAAAAATAATCATTGTGCACTTAAGGCTGTCAGTCAGAAAAATCCATGCTCTGGTTTTGGGTACATCACGATGTGCAGCTTTGTCTGAAGTGCAAACAGCCCAGGCTGAACTCAACGTGAGGAGCTGCCACGTACATCCACACAGTGTGTACAGCCTGACTGGGGCTGCCTGGAAAGATGTAGCAAGACAAAAGAGGTAGAATAGCACCTGACTTTGTGATTTCCTCAACTGTCATGCATTCAGACTATTACATGACATCATGATTTGTCTTGGGAGCTTCACATTTGGAAGATGTGTGATAGGTTTATGGTAGTAGATAAGACTTTTTTTGGACGCATGAACAATCGTACAATCCTAGAATGGTTTGGGTTGGAAAGGACCACAAAGATCATCCAGTTCAAGCCCATCTTGCCTCCCGGACTTACTGGTTTTATGAATGTTGCCTTCTGACAGCAGATCACACTCTGATACGCAAACACCCATTTCTGAGAGCACAGGGGTGCTGAGACTGCTCTCATCCAGCCTGAGCTGGCCAGGACCTTGTTATGACAAGGACAGCAGGAGATTCCTGATTTCCAGACTGATACCTTCTTAGAGCATGGAAATACTGAATGAGAACAAGTGTGTTCAAAGCTGCTTCTCGAAAGCGTGTAAGCACTGTAAAAACAAACTGATCTCTGAGCGAGGACCTCTTGTACCCCAAGAAGGTTCAATGGCTTGTTCAATGGGTTGTGCAAGTCCCTCCTGGTTCCCGGTCTTTCCATCACCCCTGAGGTTGATTGTGGGTTGGGTCCCCACCACAAGCAGGCTTCGGGCTTCTTGCAGGAGTCTCCCAGTTTGCTCTCATGCTGCCCTTGCTGCTGCACCCACCCTTGTCAGGGCAGCCTTCTCCAGCAGAGTCTGCCCCTTGCTCTCCAGAAAGCTACACCGTCTCCACAGAGTGGCTCCACCTGGCCTGGAGCACAGGAGCCAGGACAAGGAATGTTGCCCAGTAACAGCCTTTTCCACATCAGACCGCAGATATAATACAGATTCTGACACAACGGACATGTTCCAGCCTTCACCTCGGCATTCAGACGGTTTACCCCCCTCCCACAGCACATCTTGGGAGTCCAGACCCAAAACCATCCATGCTGCGTCACTGTCAAACGCTTCCAGAGTCCAGCTGTTATTCCCTTCCAGGCTTGTCTGGAAAGAACCAGGGTGAAGGGAAGGCAGAATGGGCGATCGCTCTAAAAACAAGAGGGTATTTTCTTGCCTGAGTTAATGCCTGCATACCCAAGGAGGGACTGAAAAATAGGAAAGAGCCCAGCCTACATAGCTGTGCGGATAGCCATGCGTTAGCCAGCACGGAGCAAGAGCACTACGCCATGACAGAAGGCTGGCATAGTATCATCTCGGATTATTAGTGCCTCTTGTTTTATAAGCTAAGTTCTGGGGGAGGAAATATGTAGTGAAGTGAAACTGGTGATTGTACAGGCACGCCGGCGATTAAGGTTGAAGTGGGTGGGCAGTCTGTGGGGGCTGCTGTGTTAACTCCAGCCAAGGAGAGGCACATGCTTTCCAATCTATGCTATCTCAGTTTCAGTGCTGCAGACAACCCATCAGGGTGTCATTAACAAGCAGTTACTCCGCTCTCGTTGCTGTGCTTTAAGGAAATATGTCAAAGGCATTTCTGGTGAGCGAGGGCTCGGTGCGATCAGATTGCTCCAGCCTTCTCACAGCATTCCATTCAGATTATAATACACAATAGTTCAGACCCTGCTGTGTCCCATTACTCAATTATGAAATTGCTTTAGAAGTTGGGAGCTTACTGATTGGCTCCGAATGATTTCATACCCATCATATTTCTGTGTGTTTGTGCTCTTGGGCTGATTGCTCCGTCTAGTTGGTTCAAGCAATTTCACCCTTCTGCTTCATGCACTAGAATACATTTTATACATTCCTGTATCACCAACAAAATCTCACTCAATGTGCTTTGCATCTTCAACTCAGGCACTGGAAGTCCAAATGACCCTTGAGGTCAGTTGTTGTGGGTATGGAGCCTTCATGTTACTGCCTAAAAGCTGGAAGTGGGAAGGTGTGGTGAACTGAAGTGCAATCCCCCAGTGCAGAGCTCTTCTGCTTTCCCTGTGTGGCAGATGTGCGGCTCCCTGTGAGGGAGCAAAACGAGGAAAGAAGGCTGGGATGGCAACTGGGTTTATTTGTGCAGTTTCTACCACTCAGACATAATTCTAAAGCATTTATCATCTAAGAATCACAACCGTGTAATCCATAAAGCATCACAACCGGCCTGTGTAAAACCTAACTTTGCTCTCAAATTACATGCAAGAGGCAAGGAAAAAGTTCTATTGATAGTTTGTGGAGATATGACCCACTTTTGTGTATCAGATCTTTATACACATCTGTTTGCCTTTCTGCTTTGTTTGTTACAGGGTGGAAGACTTAAAAGAGAGAGGCATTACTGCTTTGTGTGTAAAACAGGGATTTTACACCTGTTTGAAAGACAGCCCATGAAACCTGCATGCATGTGGTTTGATTCTATCAATGACCCAATTTATCATATCCTTCATAAAAGGGGAGTGAGCAAGGATGAAGCCAGGAGGACTCAGCTTACACATCTTCAAGGTGTTCAGTCCTGTTTGTATCCATCTGTGCAAGAACTGAAGCGAGGTCCTGATCTAATTTAAAGCAGTGTTGTGTGCTCTAGCTCGGAGAGCCAAACCAAACTCAGGCTTTGCTAGAACTTACTGCAAGCGATCACTTTGAGCACCTATTGTTAGTAGCAGTGTCCATATTCAGGAACATTTTGTACCACCCAAGCCAGAAAAGCTGAGGCCGATAAAACAGAGTATGACACATTGCCAGAGCCTGTTAGAATCAAGTTGTTGACAACTTCTAGGGAGATGCTGAGCTTACAAAAAATTCTGGGTAAAAATGTCCTTGGTATGCAATTAGTGATTTTCTCCCTTCTCTGTCAATAAAGGAATGTGATTTAGAGTCAGAGGGAACTGCTCAGGGGGTTGGATGCATTCAGAAGCCTGTGGATATGGCCAAGCAACTGGATGCCATTGACCTTGTGCTCGAGCCCTCGATCTGCTCTTCAAAGGGGAGAGATTTCTTAATAAAAAGCCTGAACTCTGGTGGTCCCTCAAAAGTTTCTCTTGGGCCAAATCCTGAAATCCTCTCTAGGTTAAGTCCTCGCTGGAGACGTTTTGGTACGTGCACAAATGAAACTGAAATGAGGACACTGGATCTGTCTGGCTTGTTTTTAAGGAATAATTTCTTTCCCAAATCAACATTTAGCATTTCCCCCCCCTCCTGTTCAGATTAGACCACCAGCAGGTTTGTTTCACCCTCTAGGTGTTATCAGGGAGTTACTGGAAAGCAGCATGACTTTCTATACCTTTGATGCTGTTAAAATGATAGTCCCTTTTGCCTACATAGGGATGTAGCTAGAAGGTCTTTGAAAGGTTTCAGCTTATGTTTCCAAGATGAGTTAAGGCTTTGGCAGTGGCAACAGGATTCTCTCACCTGCCAACAGATAAGGATCACTGTAAATGTTCACCATTCTGGGCTATGCTATTCAGTGAATTGAATACTCAGCACTCCCCCTCTCAGAATCATGCCATCTGAATTTACCCCTTTTCAGGCTTTCCACTGGATGTGATTGTTCTGACAATCTGCCATGCCACTAGCACAGCGAGGTGCTTATCTTGCAAAGTTATTTCATGTATTTATTAACTCATTGTGTTTACTTATTTAAATATTCCCTGCAGATGAGACATATGGCAAATGCTGGCCAGCTTAGGCTCAGCTGCTTTTCAGATCCAGATGCTAATATCATTTCATAACTTGGCTTGTGCAGTTCAGATCTGTACCAAAAGACTCTGTTTTGAATTACCATTATATTTGATATTAATACTAAGCATACTCACAGCTGTCCTACATTGCTATTTCCACCCTCCCTGGGATTCAGCTCTCAGACAGAGGACATAACACTCTTGTATGACTGCCTGTCAGGCTTTTAGATCTGTCCTGGATCTGCAGCGTATTGTCTACAGCAGAGAAGATGTGCTAATTGCCACCACATCATTCTCAGCTTAATGAGCTTGATGGCTTTTGCAAGGTCAAGCTTAATCTGAAAGGTTTTTCCAGCATCATGATAGTGACCTTCAACTGGGCAGCACAGGAAAGACTTATATGCAGATCATCCAAAGTCTCTGAGGGTATTTGGGATGGGATTTTGGAAGTATTTAGTCACCTAAAGATGAGGAATGGTATCTAGTGGGACTTTCCAAACCACACTAGGCCCAGATCCTCTATGGTATTATATGTCTTTGCCTCAGTGAAGTCAATGGGGGTTAAGTACTGAAGCATGCTGAGGGTGTAGGTCTCCATGCCCCCTTGGACACATCTGTAGGTATCTGCATTTTTAGGAGCACAAACACCTTTGCAAGCTGGAGGTGATGAGCACCAACCAGGCAGCTGAGCACATGGCTTGATCCTGCTCCTGGGCAATGGGCTCCCCTCTGGACCTCAGCATTGCAGAGGTGCCTGGACAAAGCACCCCAGTGTGTGTGTGTGTTCAGCTGGTGTCGAGGGACACTGTACCCACCCCTGGCTCAGGGTGTGAAGCATGCCCAGGATGGCATTTGCAGCTTGCTAAGGGCAGTGCTCCACCAGCTGAGGCTGCACAAACATCCCTCCTCAGCGGGAACGATGCTTCCATCAGTTGTATGGCTCAAGTATTTTCTTTTGCCCACAGAGGGAGAGTTGTCAGGGAGAGGAAAACATCAAACGGTTCAATTCCTTGCGCTCTCCCCATCCGGGATGAGCAACACCCACAGTCACCTTTTTGCCCATGGCTTCTGATGTGCCCTGGGCACTGCTCCTTTAGCACAAGAACAGAATGTGGTCTTCTGCTGGTGAGCACTCAAAAGAGTGAGAGAGAAAGGGTCTTCTGCTTGTACTCACTAAAAGCTAAATATTTCTGTTGGTGGCAAACTAGTTTATCACCTTCTATGGATGTAAACGGGAGAAAAGCTGTCAACCCAATGTAAACCCTGTCCTCAGCAAGCCCTTGGGATTCTGGAATCAGCCCAGAGATGTCAGGCCACAGGCTAGAAAACATCCCGGGTGCCTCAGATTTGAGCAGGTTGGCAGCCTTGGCACAACCCCGTTAAAGTCCACAGCGCTGCAGCAGGCACAGATCCGGCCCCAGCAGCGGAACGTCCTGGCCAGATGCGGGTTTGAGGTGCACCTCTCCTGGGTGTTTTCCAAGGTACACCGAGATGCATGCTGTGCAGTGCAGAGCCAGCTCCTCTCCCTCCATCTTCTGCTTTCTCCTCAGAGAGAACTCAAGTTTATTTAATCTCAGATTTCTCGCTGAAAAATGCTCAGTGAGCATGAAATGCCTTTGAACTCTGGGAGTATTGCTACTGCCTGTAATAAGGCCGGGTAGCAGGAGACAGCCGCTTCCGTAGCTATTCCAAACACATCTGTACAATGTGATGCACGAAGCATCTGACTTCCCCACAGCCTTTGCAAGCACATCAGGAGACACAAAGGACACGGTCTGTGACCCGCACACGCCACGCTACGGGGGCAAACTCTTGGGCATCATATAAAAGTGGTTCCAGCCCAGACAACAATCAGCTGTGAGGGACTTGGAATGCATTAGAAAGTGGATAGCCAGGAAACCCTTTCCATGAAGTGAGGAGAGGATTTAGTTGCTGAGTGCTGCAGAGATGCATACATTTTCCTAAAAAAACATTTGTGGTGCCAGCAGGAAGATTCAGTGCATTGTCTAAACAAGCCAAGATTCTTATTAAAACCAATTGCTTTGGTTTTTTAGGCTACTTTACTCGGGTGCCTCTAAGCCAGCATATGTATTTGGGTTTAGAAGAGCTGTTTCAGCCAAACCTTAGGTGGCTAGAAATGAATGTGAGCTGAACAGACGCAGGGTATCATTTGCCCACTACTGTCCTTTGGAGGCTGTTTCATGGTGCATGGTACTTGGTGTGTCAGATGTTGGCTTGCCCTATGGGAGCAGATGGCCTCGTGATGGAGCTGTATATTATAACCACCTAAGAGGTACAGGCAATGTGGTGGGAACCCTGGGTTCTCTTCACTTTCTACACAGCAGTGTAACAGAAGAAAATAAGACAAAATACACACACTATTTCTTGTAATCTGTATTTCATTTGACTGAATGTCATGAATAGCAAAAACCACTTTGAAGAGAGAGGTAAATATCTTTTATTAGGCTGTGATAATATCAGAAAAGCAGAAGCCTTTGTACCCTTGAAAGCTCGTGTGTTTTTTCCAGCTACATTGGTCCTGCAAAAGCCCATTGTGGCTACAGTGATGCTACTGCTAGCATAACAGGTTAATGGTGTGTGCTTCTGACCTGCAGTTCTGCTCTTCATGGTATCAGGGTTGTTCCACTCATGTAAATGAGGACAGGTGGGGCAGATGAAATTGGGCCTGGGCTTGGTGTGTCCCTGTGGATGTGCCACTTCAAATATTAATTTGCTACCTAAGCAAATAAAACAAAATCCCCTCGAAAAAAATCTCTTGAATGTATATTTGAAGCTGGAATTATTGATTTTTGCTTGGTTCAGACTCTGGCATTGGAAGATTGGCTCTGTCTTAATGGTGCAAGCCAAAAAAAGGCTGAGGCTTTAAGGGGGATGGATAGGTAGAGATGACAATTACGAGAGTAAAATGCATCAAAGGTCATGAAGCTTAGAAACAGGAATTCCTCTTTTCCTGTTTCTTCATTGAGCCTTTTTTAGTTCCTCTTCAGCTCCCATCTATATTGCGTTGGTGCTAATATGTTCCCCCAGACACTATTATTGCTGTGTCATGGCAGCCACTGAAGGAAACCTGGAAGACCCTGTTTGCAGCAGAGATGCTGAAAGCAGAAGGGTCTTTGGTTTTTCAGTAACGACAAGATGAGGCTCAGAAAGAGCAGTTAGAGATACTCATCCTCCACGGAGCTCCATCTCTGCAGCAGCTACGCATGAGCTGGGCTCCTGACTCTGCCTTTAGCCCACTCTGTGACCCTGATCCCACCACTCTGTGACCCTGATCCCATCACTTTGTGACCCTGATCCCACCACTCTGTGACCCTGATCCCATCACTCTGTGACCCTGATCCCACCACTCTGTGCTCATTATCTGCTTCCTAAAAAAATTTACCAGACCAGTGATGCTGTCATGAGCTGGCTGGTGATGCACTCATCCGCACCGGGTCCAGCTGCCCCGGTTAACAGTTTGGGAGCACTTCATTTTCAGGTGTACTGAAGAAGACCCAAGGGCAAGATGTGTTCTGGGAGGTTGTTTGTAGGCTTCAAAACAGCGACTCAGTGTCCTTGATGTGCCCACCTGTGCTGAGAGATGTGGAGACCCGACACTGGACTCGTGGGTGCTGTCCTCCATCTCTGAAGAGGGATGGAGCATTAGCACCTGCCATTCCCCTGGGCTGCTGAGGGGCACTTGGCACAGACAGTGCTTTAAAAGCAAAGGCACACAGCAAGTCCTAGATTCCCATGATCAGAACAAAACCTCAAACCCAGCCTGCCTTCCGCGAGCGGTATTCTCACATCTGAGCCTCAAGGCAAGCTCCCAGCCTAACTATCAGACTCTTGGCAGTAATTCCCACACCGGTTTGTTGTATTTGGACTCGAGATTCCCCCTTGACCCCAGAAGTCACACTAAAATGCTAAAAGTATTTTCTTTACTTGCTAACGAAAACACAGAGGACTTTATTTAGTTATTCAGAACTCCTCAGCCATCCTTCAGTCACTTCATGATTTCCAGAGATTGTATCTGCGCTGTTGTCTCCCGGCTCGGGTCGCTCACATGGCTTGGAGGGGAAGGAAAGCTGTTACATTTCATTGTCCTCAAAAGAGGGGAGAAAAATCCGACCCGTGCTCCCAACCCAAACAACTCCGCTGCCTCGCGCATTCTTGACAGCCAGCAAGGCTCCATTGAAAACCGTCTGCAGCCTTTAACTCCCTTCTAACAAGCTGGCCATTTCCAAAGAGAGGATTTTTTCTCGGCTGATTTATGAGCTCTAATTCATATGCAAGCCTGGAATACTTGCTTTGGGAAGAGTGCTACCTCGAGCCAAGCGAGCGCTGAGATGCACAGCACTTCGCATGGTATGTGCGGTATTTTCACGGCCCAAAACCTCCCAGGTTAGCAGCAAGCCTGGTGGCAGGTGGTGCTCGGAGCTCCTGCTCCCAGCCTGGCTGCGATGAAAGCTGTGCTCCTGCCCTGGGTGGATTTAGCAGGGCTGAGAAGGCTCCGTGCAACCCAGCGGGCATAGTGCAGAGCGTGGCAGCGCTGCTGCAGCCCGGGCTCCCCTGCAGCCCATACGTGGTCTGGGAAACTGTTTAATGGTGTCTCAATGGGTGGTAATGGGATTTTCCAATCCGGAGCTGACTTGCTGGAGCCTGGGTGTAGGCAGGATTGCGCTGACTCTGCCGTTTCCTTTGGAAGGGATCGAGAGCATTTGGCACTGGTTTGTATCAGGTCAGGAGCTCCTGACTTCGGGCTTTGCGGCGGAGATATGGGGATGTGCACCCTGCGCGGCGGTAGCATCCCATCTCGCTTCGTGTTTGTACCTGCTGGGAGGATCCAGACTGCTGCTATGGCATCTCAGCTGAAGGTGGGTACATTCTAGCTGAGCGGCGGTGAGTTTGATGTGTGCTTTACTCAGTCATCTTGTAGGAGCAACATGCTTTTCATCCATTGGTTTCTTACCACCATCTGATGCACTGTGCTCTACACACAGGTGAAGGGATTGGCTTCCCTATGGTTAAAATGTGAGAAGCTGTGGAATGGCTGAGGAACGGGGGGGGCTCAGTCTGGAGAAGAGAAGGCTTGGGGGGACCTGATGGCTCCCTACAACTGCCTGACAGGAGGATGGAGCCAGGAGGGGCTGGGCTCTGCTCCCAGGGAACAAGGGATGGGACAAGAGGAAACGGCCTCAAGCTGCACCAGGGCAGGTTTAGATGGAGCTGAGGAACAATTCCTGCCCCAGAGGGTGCTCAGGCATTGGAACAGGCTGCCCAGGGCAGGGCTGCAGTCACCGTCCCTGCAAGGGTTCACACAGCGTGGAGATGAGGCCTCAGTGCCATGGGTTAGTGGTGGCCTTGGCAGTGCTGGGGCATGGTTGGACTGGGTGAGCTTAAAGGGCTTTTCAACCTGACTGATTGTGTGATTCTAAAATTACTGGAGTTTGGCGGAGCAAGGAAGCACATTTGTTACACTGAGCCCTTCCTGCCCTCTCAAATGTAAGCTGTAATGCCCAAGAAAAGTGCCCCACGGGCCCCCTTGTTGCTTCCACAAGAGGAAGGGCATTTCCTGCTGTGTCAGGAGAAGGTTTAGCCTGGAGGATGCTGAGGGGGCTGAGTCCCCCAGGGTAGCACTTGTTTCAGGGAAGGCACTGGCAGAAGTTGCCAGGCAGCAACATCTTTCCTTCAGCTGGGTGAGCAGGGTGAGCGTGGTTGCAGCCCCAGGACTGCTCAGCTGTGTACCCGTGCCCTGCAAGCACTTGTAACTGTCCCACAGAGCCCAGGGCTGCCCCGCAGGGAGCTCCTGGTTCCCCTTGCGATGGCCAGGAGTGAGCACACAGGGAGCAGGTACATGAGCACCCCTCGAGGCAGAGACGTGTGGGGTTACTGTGGTTCAGCAGGTTACAGCAGGTCAGCCCAGGAAGGTGACCAGACCCTGATGTGTTTGGCTTTGCCCTCAAGGACACACAGGGCTCTTGGTTAACTTGTGAGCTGTGGTAAGGGGCTAGAGCTGAGCCCTCGGGGGCTTGGTCCAACAGCACAGCCAGAAGCCATGCAGACAAGCAATTAACTGCCTGGCTAAGTCCCTCTATGGAGGCGAACACCAACATGCTGACAGTGAGCAACATGTTTAAATGCTTTGCTAAACACTGTGGCCTCGGGCCAGGCTCCTCAAGGATATCCTCCCTGATTCCCATTGATTGCACCTTGAAAAGCTTGAAACTTGATTGCTGGCTTTGGAGGATGGTGATGCAGGTTGGAGTCACTAGCAGCACTGGATGGTGATGCTCACACATCCTGGAGGTAGTGGGACCCGTAGGCCTGATGGGTCACCTGTGCAGAGCTGTGTGCTGGCAGCAGCAGCGTGCTTACACATTGGGGTTGTCTAATCTTGACTGTTATCATTCATTTACATCAACTCCTTCACAAGCCTCAAAATGCTTTATCCAGCACATTGAGACTGGGGTCTTGCTAGCAAGCATTACACACCTTCACGTTCATACAGGAATAGAGACGCTGCTCTAACATATGCTGTGCTTGCAGTAAAACTGAGAAGTGCCTGGGTGGGTGAGGAGAGGCGTTGTCTTCACAGATGAAGTGGTGCGGAGTTCCCACAACAGTGTTGGATGCTTTGTGGCAGGTTTGCTCTGCTCTATGCCCTACAAGCCAGTCAACGGCTGGGTCACCTCTGCCTCTTGATGATGGAATTAATAACTGATCCCTAATGGGATCTGAAGCTTCGAAAGACCCTGATACCCCTGAGAACCTCCTTTCATCCTATAAATGCCTTCTCTGACAAGCTCACGGAGCCCCTCAGGTTAACATCAACTGTGGGAGGACTCCCTGAAATACACCTAAGAAGGTCCCCCATGGGAAGTGGTGTGGGGTTTATGGACAGCCCATACCCCACAGGTGGGTGTGTGTTCAAGTCCTGAGGATGCATGTAGGTCTGAGTGCGATAGCGTGAGGGACATCCCAGGAGGCTGGGAGTGTGGATTTGGATCCAGGCACCAAGGCTTACTCACACCCTGATGATAAAAAGGCCTGAGGGAGAGGCACAGGGTTATTTATCCTTTTGTTTGGCTGTAGAGGAGGCAATAAAAGGTGATCTTTGAGCAAGCTCAGAAAAGGAAACCCGAGTCAGAGGCAGCCTGAGCCTCCTTCGCCGTTATCTGTGTTGTGCTAAACCCAGCAATCCATGGCTCGCCCTGGCTTGTGTAAATCCCCACTCTGGGATGTGACCTCCCTCCCGGGACCCACTCCACCCACTGGTACCTCCCTGACCCCATCTCCCCTCTCCCTTCTCCACCCTCGCAGCGGGGCCGGGAGCTCTCAAGGTGGACTCCCTGTGGTTCTTCATCTCCACCCGTGAGTCCCCTCACGCCTACCTCCAGCTTCCCAGCGCTTCCCGATCCTCCCCCTGACAATCCCAGCTCCGTGGGCTGGGAGTTTCCAAACAAACACCCAGGATCCAGCTGTGGTTTCCGCTGCTTCCCCTTCTCTTCCCTGCGGTGAGAAACCACCTTCCGCACAAAGACACTGCCGGGCATCGCGCAGAGCCGAGCCAGCGGAGCACACGGCAGGCACGGCACAGGGGCACAGCCATGGGTGCGCGTCCTCTGAGATGGTCCTAGCAGAAGAGGGAGCCCGGTCCTTGTAATGCCTCTCCCATCCCCACCCTTCTGAGCTACAGCGGTACGTGAGCTCTGTGCTAAAGCACAACTCGGAGGTGGTCACCAGAGCAGCTTGTTCCTCGCGTGAGGAATGTTGTTCTCCACTTGGCCGAGCAACATGGGATGAACTGAGCACTCTGGGTTGTATTTGCTGTTGGGAAGCAGATAAAATGCTCACTTGAGGTGCGACACCTCCACCGTCTGAGCAGCTCAGGAGCAACAACCACGGAAAAACCCAAACCTGTCAGTATGTGTACATATATATATGCACACATGTGATGTCTCAGGAGTAAAACTTGCCTGAAATTAAAATCCCCTATTGTCAGGGTCTCTCCTGGCAGCTTCCTGGCTCTCTGCTTCCAGGGGTGGACAAATGTGGGAGTCTCAAGGACTCTCCTGGCATGACAAAGTGCCACTGTGACTATGATGGGTGTCTGGAGGCTTTCAAGCAGTGACAGCCCCAGTGAACAGACCAAATCCTCCTCATCTTATTGACACCAGCTCAAGAGTGAAGAAAGATTTGGCTGAATTTGCTTTGAAGTTGCTGTCTGGCTGCCCCAGCTACTGGGTTGTTTCTGCCACCTCCTGCTTTATTTTACAAGTTCCACAACACTTTAATTTCCTCCTTCCTTTAGCCTCTTGCTATAGGCCAGTGTCTGGCAGGGATGGATTCAGCTACATAATGGATGTGCTGGTGCTCCCATCATCAAACCCCTGCAGACGTTGCTGCCTGAAGTGGGGACACGTCCAACGCTGTCCCGTGGGTACCTGCAGCACACAGTGTGCTGGAAGGTTTGACCTGGTGTGGACAGGGCCGTGCCAAGCGTGTGTCTGTGTGCAGAAATAACCACCCTGGTGCAATGGCCAGGCTGGTGCTGCGGTGCCCTGCCCAGTGCTGACGGACCCTGTGCACCTCTGCATCAATGAACCCGAAGAGCAGCACAGAGTGTTTTGTGGTGTGAGTTTTCCACATGGATCACAACGATCTCAAACACAAACCGGACTGCACATCCTCAGAGAGAACGTGTTCTTTGGGCTGCTTCTGTCGCGGGTTGTCCTCTGCTCCTTCTGCTGATGCTCACTTAAAGGAAGAAGTGTTTGAACTGGAAGGACCTGTTTGCTTTTCATGTAAGGGAAAAGGGTAAGAAATCCCCCTGTCCAAAAGCATTAGCAATTGTGTTGTCACCACGACTGGCTGGGGCAAAAAACCCCCAAACTTTTCAGACAGAAGCAGTATCAAGTGTCTGTCCTGTAGGCTTGGCAGGATGTTTTCATCTACATCTGTCTGATAACATATCCTACCTTTATCTCTGCAAAACTTCCTTTCCAGAAAGACACACCGCACGATTCCTACGGATTATGAGATTAATGGAGCAATCCCTGACCTTTGATGTGTGGGAAACCAGCAAGGTATTGCAACACACTGTTACTTTCTTGGCATTCCAGGATGAAGGCTGTCCCATCACCCGTGCATCATCCTCCTTGTATGTATTCCTTTGCAACTCCTGAAGTCACAGAGTGCATGACAGCGATTTCACTGCATTCTGCAGCTTGAAGAAGAAACCCCAAAGCCTCAATTCAGGAATCCCTCATCAGTCCCTTCCTTCACTTCACCTCAGGGGCCTGTTTTCACACACTTCCATGGGAGCTGAGTCGTGTCAGCAACCGGAGCAGCTCCCTGCACCAGCAGTGATGAGTATTGATGGTGCGCTTCACTGTGGGATGCCAGAAGAAAAGAATGAGGAGGAAGAGCAGTGAATGGGAGCCAGCTCAGGATATTTAGTTCCTGACAGGCAGCACAAGCCTCTGGTTAGCTAGGATTTAATTTTTCTTACAGAGTCACATTCATTGAGATGAGGCAAATACAAGCCAGGCTTGTCCCTGGGTTAAATTTTGCCCCCTGAACTCAAGTAACAGGAATAATCTCAAATGCATTCAAAACCTTACTGAGTTCTGAACTATGGTGGCTTTACATTCTGCCTGGGGTGAGGACACTCTACTGAAGCTAGAAACCAGTGAATTTTCCAGCAAACAGGAACATACCTGAGCCCCCACGCCATGCCCTCCAAGCCATGCTGTACTGCAATGTCCTGACTGTTTTGTGGCTTTGAGGAGCAAAGATGCACAGCGTGGCTAAAACAAAGTTCCTTTATTTTCCATGGTACATTATGGTGTTTTTAGCCACTGGGTTTGGTGCTCTGTTGGAGAGCAGGCAGCAGTGACAGTTGTATGGCCACAACTGTGGAGGTACAGTACACGGTGAACATTAAATGGAGCTTTTCATGTGTCAGAGAGCTGAAACATCAAATGAAAAAGCGAGGGGAACCGGGACAGAAAAGGGTTAACCATTGACAGGATTGGGTTAAACAAAATAGATCTGTGCAAGAGCCTCCCCAAGGAAGTGGCTGAGACCACATCGCTTGGATCATTTAGAATTGGACTGTACAAAGCAATAGAGGAAATTCTGCAGGGAACAATCCTTCACTGGCAGGTGGGATGGACTCAATGACCTAATAAGTCTTTTCCATGTCTATGAGATGAGTCTCTTAACTAGTGCAATATGGTTTTGCCCAGAGATCCCATGTGTTGGCTGTGCACAGAGCCAAGCTGCACCAAACTGTGTCTTGTTTAAGTTAACTATTTACACGGCTCTTTTTGCCCCACCTTGGCTCCTTTTTTAGCAGACCCTCTCCCCAGACAGATGATTCTTTAATACTCACTCCAGTTTTGGTATGTCAAGCATGTTCAATCACAGACTGTGTCATATATTTTCCTTAAAATAGAACAAGAAAGCAGGAAAAAAGCCTCTTTCTCTTCCATTTCTGCAAGTGGCCTCCTGACCCTAATCTTGGGAAGGATTTGGACCACCCAGATCCTTGATCCTGTTGTCCATCAAGCAGTTCCCAGCACCCATCTACCCCGTGGCAGAGAAATGCCCCTCATTTCTACACACGTGATGTAGCACTGGCCATAGCCCTACATGTCCAGTGTGGCACATGGTCACCCTGCCCCAGTGTCACAGTTTGGGGTCCCAGAGCTCAAAGTGCCTTTGCGTTTACTCTCAAGTGACTGAGTGTGAGCTCGATGAACTCGCAGTCTGTGTTGTCTGTTCTGTGCACCCAAACCCCTGAAATTCATGAAGGGAAAGGCACTGGGGGTGTGCAAATGGCAAATCTGTAGCTTGCCAACATCCCTGCAGGCAGGGGATTCAGCCTGCATCTCCAAGGGTGCCCTGTGGCTCTTCAGGGAAGGAGGAAGTACCCCTGGATGCAGCAAACATGTGAGGACTGCGCTTGGCACCCAGCACAGTACAGAGATGCTGTTGATCACTGGCCCTTTGCAGTGGCCAGGAGAACCGAAAAGCTTGCTTGCATGGAGAGGTGCAGCCCAGTGGGACTGGTGATAAAGGGTTTGAGCTGTTTGGAGTAAGGGCTAGAAAACTGCTCTGGCATCACTAATGCATCTCTTTGGATGTTCTGGGACACTGACTCACATCACCTGATCCCCACAGGCTGCAAGGATCCCTGTCCACCAGGGGTACTTTCCTACCGTGATGTTTTTAAGGGATATTGAGGCTCCTGTCTGCTGTGCCCATCCCTAGGAGAAATCCATCATCTTTACTCTTTCAGGGTCTAGTAAACACACACAGGCACACACACAGTGGAAACCTGGGAAGAATAAAGGTGTTGGTGTAACCCAATTGGATAAACACCTTTGGTTTCTACCTGATCAGATATAGGTACTGGAGAGAGGGCTGCAGAAAGCTGCTCCATCCCACCTCATCCAGGGCCCAGCTCTGGAACACAAACAGCTCAGCTGTCCTGCCATTCCCTGGTGTCTCCCTTGGGGCTGCTGTGCTGCTTGTGGGGCTTAAGCAGGAAAACCTCTTCCCTCTCCCTGCTGCTGGTTGTTTTCAGGTTTTATCTTGTTGGAGAGAATCTTTCCTCCCAGCTCGAGGCGAAGTGAAGGGAAAGACCGCAGCGATGGGGTACAGAGAGCACAGACAGACCCTGGGTCTAGAGACAGCCCAGGGCTCGGAACGGGCACGGCAACAGGATGAGGGAACCCTCATCGGTACCAAGCTCCCCTCCACTGCCCCGTGCTCCCGCCGCGGTGTGAGGTGTCTCCAAGGTGAGTCATGCGTGCTGCACGGGGCGTGCGGCTCTCTCCGAGGAAAGCAAATTTCCCTTCACAGCTTTTTAGACCTTTAAATATTTGTTGTGCTTGTGGCACTAATTAAATTCAGCTGCTGCAGGTAATATAACTCCCAACAGCTTTTTTTTTCTTATTATTCTAAGTTATTTTCTCCCTTTTAGAGGGCAAGTGAGCAGCACTTAAAGGTATACGGGCTGTCCACTGGGATGGCTGCTGGCAGAAGTGCAGAGCTTTGATTGAACTCTGAAATCATCGCTTTAAACCCTGCCAGTTCGCCTGCATGGGGGGGGGGAAGATGGAGACTCAGTGCTCTGATGGGAAGGCACAGACCACTGCCTGCATCTTCCCTGCCCACACTTTGAATCCTGACAGGCTGAACAGCCAGTGTGCAAGATGGGAGGAGACGGTGTCCACTGAGCTCTTCCCTAGGCTGACCTTCACACCCAAACTGTTCTATGATTTGGGTCTTTCTGGACCTCAGCACCATCACTTCTTCAGCTGGCTGAGGCAGGCTGTGCAAAACAGAGGCTCCCCTGCCATCTCTGCTCGCTCAGAAGGGTTATCCAGCATCTAAGCCTTTGGCAACATGGTTCAGATTTGTGGGCAAATTGCACAGATGAAAAGTCAGTGTCTTAGGAGAAAACAGCATTTTTGTGGTCTTGTTCTGATGCTGTTCTGCGCCATGTGTGGGGTTCAGGCTTCCCGGTGCTCACCTTTCAGGTTGTCAAGGAGAATTTCTGCTTGTCAAAAATGATTCCAAACGCCCTCTCTGTGTGTCCTCCAATGTTTTGAATTTTAAAGAGTAGCCCCAGGGCAGTATATTTAAAACATGATCTCAGGGAAACTGGTTCATTGCATTTGTAAGCCTAAAAAGCGAGCTCAGAATGACAACGATAAATAGACATTAGGGTTTGTGGAGTCACACTGGGGTCAGGCACCCCCCGGCCCCATCCCCCATGATTTGGGCTGGTATTGCATTTCCTAATTCAAAAGCAAGCCTCTTTCTTTGTGCTTTACAACTCATCCCACCAGCTCTTCGAACACGGGCACTGTGGCTGCTCCTGATGCAGAAGGTTAGTGCCAGGGCGTTGAAACCTGGGTACGGAGCGCAGGGCTGTATTTGGCCATCTGTACAGACCTACTTGATGATCAGAAGGCTGGAGCACCTGCAAGCCCCATCGCTGCCTGTGGGACCTGCAAGCACTCCCCAGCCTCTGAAAAAATCAAACCACTGCGTTAGAGAATAGAGATTGGGCTGATAGCGGGTGATTGAGTTATTGCAGCTTAATGAGCTGCCGCTCATCTGCCAAGCCACAGCCACTCTGTGTGTGCATGCACGCACGCTCCCATTCATCCCAGCCTAGGATCTGAACTAAAATAGTTCCTGTGGATTTGCACTGGTTTGGCAGCAAGCCTGAGGTCAGTTACCAGCGCTGCTGCTGTGTCTTAACCAGTGGCGTTTAAAGCACTTGAGTTTGAGCATCCCCGCACGAAGCACAGCAGGGGTTTTGTGCTCCCAAGAGCTAGAGCTGGGCCAGGGATGGGGAGTGGGTGCTGCTTGTACATGTGTATTAGATGACCTGGATCCTGGCTTATTCTGAGTTCTGGAGTAAACAGTGAGCTCAGAGAGTGTTAGAGTTGCTCTGGAAATGTGAGTGGAGCCACATTTGCATCTAGCAAAGTGCCAAACTGCCCCAGCAAATGCCAGCACGTGGCTAAGACTGAGAACTGAGACCCTGAGGCTTCCCTTCAGGTGCTCCTGACCCTTAGGTTTGCCCTCAGGGTTTCAATTACACTAATGAAGAGCGAGAGGCCCTCTGGAGAGTGAGTCCTGGCTCCTTATTCCAATTTTCATTCAATGTGACCCTCAGTTTTGATAAAAGCCCGTCCACTATGGAACAGAAAGAAAAAGAGCCGTCTAGGCTCGCTTTCAGGTCCGCACAGCGCTTGTCTTTCTAGCACGAGTCTCCTTACTGAACATCACAGAGTCAGGGAAAGGAGGACCTGTCTGGACAACAAGCCATCATTTTGTCCCATGCTTAAAATCAGCTTTTCTGTGCTCTGAGGAGGCCAAATGATATTTTCCCCCCATAATCCTTTGACTTTGGGCATCTTTGCAAATGACTGTGCTGGCTGGGACGGAGGCGCAGGGTGCCAGAACACCATGGGAAGAGGCTGCTCTGTGATACTGCCAGCCTGAGGAGGAGGAAACGCTGGAAATCCCCTAAGCACGCCTGCTTGCTCGAGATTCCCAGCTCAGCTCTGCAAACTCAGTAACTTGGTTTAGTCAGTGCAGGGGTTTCAAGCACTTGGCTGCGCATCTGGATCGCATCTTGGGGGTGGGTGATCCAGGAAAGAACTTGGAGCACTTGGAAATTCAGCCATGGCTAGCAAAGCTGCAGGAAAACAAGAGCATGGGAAGGGAGCTTTTGCTTTGCTGCTTGGGGTGCTGGATCCTGGATTTAAATCATCATCTGTCTCTGTACTTGTCTGAGCCATCGGGTAGTAGAGGGTGCATCAGCCAGCTCAGTGTGCCACACACCACCAGCCTCTGGTCCAATACCTTCTTTAGCGCCAGTGAAGGAAACTTAAACCCCTCTGTAATCTGCCTGTGCCACCTGAAGGTGTTCAGAGCAAGAGAACAACATCAACAACAGACAGAGAAACAACTTCTGAACGTACACATGGATCTCCCATCCAACGTGGAAGTGGAACTAGCACAGCTCCCTGACATGGTACTTCATGCTCAAGCACCCAAGGGCCTTATTCAGGCTTCCCAGTCTGCAAGTGTTGGCCCCAAAAAGGCCCTAAATGAAATGTTTCAAGTTGAAAAGTCCAAGCCCATTCAAAATAGAAACAAAGAAAGTTAATTTTAAAAGCCCTTTAGTTTTCAGCCTGTAAAAGCCAAGAAAGTTGTGTATTGATGAGACAGTGCCTCGAGACACATGAAACACAGCTCAGCACCCCACTGCTGGTGTTGACTATCCTTAGGTCTCGTCTTCAAGCACTGATAGAGATCAGCACCTCCTAGCTCTGAACCTTTAACCATTTGCCATGTTTTGCCTCAGAGGCAGCTGCACTTCAGCGGTGGGTGAAACGATTCCTCTTTGTCTGAAAGGGCAAATTCTTCTCTTTAGATGTTTGTGCTCACCTCCCATTAACTTTGGTATGAGCTGAGCTCATGCTTCCAAGAGCAAAATTTGGCTTATAATTTCTGCATGCTTCGGGATCCTCTGGGTACCATATAAGTGTAAGATACTGTGATTCAGTGCTAAAGAGCAGAGAAAATGCAAACCCCCAGGAGACACTGTAAGAGAAAATCAGAGAGAGTTTTGTTTAAAACACAGAAAAAAAGGAGAAAGATTAAAACAACTGAGATTCATTCCAAAGCCGACTTCATCGCAAACCAAGGACAAGAACCCACATCTCTTCCTCGTGTGCTCGCTGCTTTGACACGGGCCATCGGATGAGGCCGCAGTTTCAGAGGCGTTATTGCAAATGTCTTACCTCCTCCATTTCCTGGGTTTTAATCAAACTCACTGTGCTGCCAGAGGTGTTTCATTTACCAGCAGAGGGGTCAGCAAGGCAACCCCGAGCAGCAGGAAACAGCAAATGCAGAACAGCTCCTCCATGCCTGGAAGCTCTCCGAGGGCAAACAGCGCTTGGATGCTCATTATGATCATCTACCTTCCTTCACTGCACCCCTCACAAACGTGGGCATCCTGCTGCCTCTCCAGGGCACCAGCAGATCAGAGGCTGCTGGGTCTGGGACTCCTGGTTCTTGTCCTCTGATTCCACCCACCGGCTCTTTGCAGTGAAAGGAGCTCACAACGCATACATTTTATCATTTCGTTTTCTCTCTTCTGCTGCCATTTTATAGCTTCTTGGCTTGTTACAACTGTCATAAAATTACTTTAGTATATTTCCCCATCTGTTACATTTTTGCCTCTTTACAGGGGGACACTGCATGATGCACACAGGCTCATTTAGCTTCGGAATGATGGTATGACTGTTGTTTATGGAAAACGAAGAGCGTATTTGCGGAACAACATGTGGCTTCTCCATAGCACCAAGGAGAACGCATGAAGTTAGCAAACAAATGTCAGCAGATGGACATGGATGCCCCCTCCCCTCCTACCCCAGCTCCTTTGCTTTGATTTGTGGTCAAAGGTAGAGCTGTGATTGCTCAGTAATTCAGTCATCTGCTTTGCATTCCCACTGCCCCCTTGAAGCATCCCCGTCTCCACTGCAGAAGTGCACTGCTGGTGGGGAAGCCATTCAAGTTCTGATATAGAGGAACTGATCTCACACACGCACAAAAAGGGACAGAGGAATAACCAGGTGGATCTGCTCTCCCTACCTTGCTTTTCTTCTGTTTTCCTTGCTGCTTCTATTCAATTCAGCCAAAAACCCTTGGTTTGACTATTCTTTCTCATACTAAGCATCCGTCTACCAGTATGAGTAGATGTCCCGATCGCCTATTCCCACCATGAAACCTGGGCGGTGATGCTATGGTCTGGGGAACAGAGAGGCCTGGGGATGCTCTGAGCACACACCAGGGCTTTAACAAGGCTTTCTGAAACTCCTCCAGTATTTGATTGCACTTTTTACTGCAATTTGTATTGTCACTGATGGCACCAGCAGTCCATGATTTTTGATGTAAATGAGGTGTATTAAAGACTTGGTACTGTTCAATTATTCACATTATTAGATGAAATTGGGTGTTTAATCTGGGGCTTTGGTGACCCCAAGGGATTTCTGAATACACAAAATATTGGTTTAAGGAAAAAACGGTAGTGCAGTTTCAGAGTCTTACTTATGTAAAACCCCTCCCTTCACCTCTCCTCCCTGCCTCTATTGTAAAACATACTTTGCTCACAGTTTTATCTCCAGGAGAGGGAACAATGCTTTTTAACAATGACAGAGCCTCTTACCAACAGAAAAGCCTACTTAATACATAGGACATGAACAAAGAAATTCTGTGTTCCTGCAGTTGCCAGTGGCTTCAATGGAAGCAAAAAGAGCACTTACGGAATCACAGAATCCCAGACTGGTTTGGGTTGGATGGGAACTTAAAGCTCATCCAGTTCCAACCCCTGCCACGGGCAGGGACACCTTCCACTAGAGCAGGGTGCTCCAAGCCTCATCCAGCCTGGCCCTGAACACTGCCAGGGATGGGGCAGCCACATGGAAGGCATCAATGGCACTGGAAGACTCCAAGCAATGATGTCTGTGTCATCTCTATTATTTGCAAATCACATGGAATAGATTTTGTGTGTGATTTCAATACATAACTGTGTACTGTATGGATGCAGACAATGAGCTGTGCTTTCATTACAGCTGTCTAACTGGAAAGTCTGGGTGAGTTTTCAGCCTTTGCAGTTGCCCAACTCTTTAATGGCAGCAGTTTTGGAAAAGGAACTCCGTGTTTTCCATTTAAAATGATTTTCATAATGAAAAAGGTTAACAAAAATCAGCAAGGGTATGTCAGTATTACATCAAATGACAGCAATGCAAGATCCCTTCTGTGTCTCCTCTCTTGGGGCTTCATTGATCTAGCACTAGGTACTTCTCTGGTGGATGCTCAGGCTTAGGAAAGGGAACAAACAGAATTACACATAAAATGGTGGCTCATACAGGAATTCAGCTTGATGAAGACCTCAGACTGAACTGGCAAGGAGGTTCTCTTTGAACTCTGCAGCCCCTTTGCTCAATACCTTATTAACTTGTTCAGTATGTCCTATTACAGTCAGGCAACAATATGGGAGCTATCTTGCAGCTAATTTAACACCTGTAAATTCCCATGGCTGCTAATGAAATGTTGTATAGGGGCATGGATGAAGCATTTGCTTCATGTATCAAAGGTCATTAGTTCAGTACTTGTTAATGCTGTTGCTTTTATTCAACTTTTTTCAGCTCTTTTTGCATCAGTGTACTGCTTCCCAGTGCTAAGTACAAAAATCAGTGTCACCTGACCCGCAACACTGGGGCTAAATTCCTTGTTGAACTCGTGAATTAACCTGATTGAAATGATACTTCCAAAGCTCCTCTCCCCGTCAGTCACGTGCAGAGGGGGAGGCAGCGTGAGAACAGGGGCAACAGGGAGGTGAGCATCACCCTCACATGCCTGGCTCCCACAGGGGAAGGTTCGGAGACAGCTGTGCCCAGCTTAACATCTGCACCAGCTCCAGACCAGGCAACCCTGTGGTTTTCTGTATCTGAATCAGGAGATTCCACTTAGTTGATACAATTCCTTACGTGCTCAAATCTAAGTGCTTATGTGGGCTGAGGTCAGAGCTGGTACCATCTCAGTGGTAAGGAGCAATGGCTTTAGGCCACATGTGTGCCTCCCAGTATTTAACTAAATTCCTTTTGTGGCACGTCTCCTATGGAGCCAGGCTGAGAGAGCTGGGCTGGGTCAGCCTGGAGAAGAGAAGGCTCCTGAAGGGGAGACCTCAGAGCAGCTCCAGTGCCTGAAGGGGCTGCAGGAAACCTGGAGAGGGGCTTTGGCCAAGGGCCTGTAGGGACAGGACAAGGGGGAACTAGACGCGCTTAGGGTCCTTTTCAACCCAAAATGTCTAGGATTCTGTGTTCAACAATTAAGGCATCTCTAGCACCATGTATCTATTATGACCTGTGGCTTTCCCATTTTTTCTTGGTTTTTGTTTTTATATTACAGTAGTTTACAGTTTTTGACTATTTGGAGGCAATCACTGGAAGAGAGAAGATGGTGAAGAGGAGACAACCCATCACAACTAAACCAAACCACCTGCCAGTAAGTGACATCCTCCCTCAATGCCCTTGGCTGTACTGCCTGCTTCCCGTGTAGTGGTGCTGGATGAATACCCCTGGTTTAGGGAGGGCCTCCACCAGTGACTTCCTTTGGCCAGGCTGATTGGTTGTGGTTTCACAAGTAACACCATCCCCTGACCCTGTACTGCTGGTGAAAGCACTATCTCCCTCTGCGAAGACCGTGCTGTGTCATCACTGCTGTGCTAAAGAGCTGACACAGTGAGCTCCGAGCCCCGCAGCTTGCTTTTCTGGATGTTGTGCCTCTAAACTGACCCCTTCTCAGCCCTGTCATGGGTTGGGTCCATCACAGTAGCCAACTTCTCAAAACACAGCAAGCACAAAGCAACATTATAATGAAACCAAGCGGCTTCTGAAGATGAAATCACACAAACTCTGCATCCAAATGCAATGCTGCAGCTTCTGGGAAATGCTGAGTGTGCGCTTCTTCATCTGGAAAGGTCTTGGCATCTGTGCTGTTTATCAAAATAACAACTCACTGAAATACAGCTGAATGTATTGCCAGAAATGTTGAATGAACCACTGTTGTTTCCAGTCCACCATGGGCTCTACTGGCTTTTCCGGAGAAGGGAAACCAGTGGGCTAGAAGAATGAACCCTGTATATGGCTCTCACCTGGTTGTAGCCGCGTATCGTGTCCCCCTGCAGCAAGTGCTGCCCCACCATCAGCAGCCCTGCCTCAGAGCTCAGGTGCATGCAAATTGCTGCAGGAGAGGAACCTTCTTCATCTATCTTGAGAATGGTTCTGGACATTGCTTTTAACAGTAGGTGCCACTTGTGAAGGGCATCCCCCGGCACCTGCCATTGAATGATTCTGGTTATCAACAGAGAAGAATTTCTGGATGTATTCCCGAGACTCACTATTAATTTAATCTGAAGTAAGCTGTGCTTTTTATTAACATCTTTACGCTGCAGCATTTTATAGAGTATCGGGTTCTTTGTAAGACACACATGCTGTTTTATATTCATATCTGCGCCTGCCTCAGAGCTGGCTTTGTGATGCAACTCATTAATTCAAGATTGAAATATCTTTCTCATCCTACGACACAGAGATGCCAGATATTTTCTACAAAGCTGATTAAAACACAGTTTTATACTTCATCTTTTACTGAACTACCAAACACTCACACCACTGCACTCCTGTTCTGGTATATTCTATGGGAAAGGGTCTTATTCAGCTTGCAGAGTAAGAAGCACAGACCCCGAGGAACACACATCTTTTTTAGTCAAAGGGGAAAAAATCAGCAGGTTAGCAGGTGCTCCAAAGTTAACAGCAGCTTCTGCCTGTATTCTGAATAACAGAAATGTGATTTGCGATAGCACATATGCACAGATGATGGCAGACACCTAAGCTATTTTCAAACAAGGAAGACCTCAAATAATAAGCATCATTCTAGAAAGACGGCTGCTAAACCCACTCGATGCTAAGCAGCAATGAAGCCTGCTGGTGTGACCGGCTCAGCTTTTCAGTGGTCCCATCATATGTCTCTCACCATCCTCAGGAGAGCTGTCCGGGGATACTGTGTGCTCCTGCTTGCTGCATCAGGTGTGGTGGTGGGTCACCAGTGGCTTCAGCAAGCCATGCAGGGACTCGGTGACCAAGCACACCCTTGATGCGTGCTCGCTTCAGAAGCACTATTGTCTCCTCCTCCCGTCCTCTGCCGTGAGTCACATCCGAATGCCTGATGCCGTGATCCAAACACCCTGTGGCTGCAAAACAGAAGTCTGAGGGCCAGACACCTCCTGCCCTGCTCAGTGTAGAATCAGAACAGTTCGGGCTGGAAAGGACCTCGTGCACATGTATGTGTGTGAACACAGGCCTGGCCCCGGGGACCAGAAACCCCCCTGTGCAAACACTGGTGGAGAGGAGACAGCTGGAGCACAACTAGGTATCTTCCTTCCAAGTTCTGCCCAGAGAAGCCCCAGGGTCCCAGGTCTCATCCCTCCCACCCCCCCCCAGTCCTGGGCTGGGTACCCATGGGTTTGGGAAGATATGGATGAACTCAAATACTCACTGTCTTTCACTTTATTAGGGTACCATCTCTACTTCCCAGCTTTCCTATTGCTTCCATATGAAGAAAGGATGCTGGGACCAGCACAAGGTCCTTAGCTAGTGCATACAAATTACCTATAAAGGTAATTTAAGGTAAAAAAAAAGGTAGAAAACCAGAAACAGTGGCTTCCCCACTCACACCCATACCCAGCAACTCAGCCCCAGGACCACAGGATCAGGCTCTTAAAACTGCAGTCACAATGAATGGTGGTTTGAGGCTCTCTTTTATTGAGTTAAGCTTGGTTTTGTTGCAATTTCCTCGTATGTGTTATAAAAAGGCCTGAAACGATGCAGGCCAGACTGGCCACCTCTTTGTCAGCAGAGCCACTGAGCATCCCACCTCAATTCTGACTATGCCCCCATCGAGAAGCTTTGATGTGCAGCTTTCAAAGCATTTAAACAGAGATAGAAGACTCGTATTTGACAATGTTTCTGTATGTTTGACTGAACTTCTCAGATCTCTCCATTTCTCTTCAGATGTACAGAGCCCGTGAGCTAAAAGCCAAGGTTTTTCCACAGCTTATGTTCTTGTAAAAACAGCTCCAAGTACACACATTCTGCTCCTCGCTCCAGTCAGGGCTCTGCATGCCAAGTCAAGTATTTATTTTCATTACTTTTGAGACCACCAAAATTAATGTATCTTTCAGACAGGAAGAATTTTATTTATTATGGTGGATTTGAATCCAAGAGATGAAAGAAGAGCAGCGTGCATCTCAAATGCGGCCGGGGCTGGGAGCAGGAGGCAGCAGCCTGACCCGAGTTCCCCTCCCTCCCCAGCACCAGCCCTGCCTGTCCAATGCTTTTTCATACAGATGGACCACAGCACTGTGAATCCCCCCCAAATCCCACCATAAATCCTGCCACAGTTATGGTAGTGAGGGCAAGCTTCAATGCTTTAAGGAATTCCCTGTTTTCCTAAGTCACTGGTGTAGTTGCCAGTTGATGGTACAGCTGTGGAGGGTGGGAAGCTGCTGGAGGGAATCTGCTCATCCCTGGAGAGCAGAACTCAGAGAGAAAACGGGTTACTGTTCCCTTTTCCATGTGCTGATACCTGAGCTCTACAACATGAGCATTTCCCCCTAGGTGAGAGGTAAAATGGCCAACCCAAGCCATGTTCTTCAGTGTCAGCCACAGCCCCACCAGCCATTTCCTTTGATAAGCTTCACCCAAACTGCTTAAGCTGGGATTTCAGCCTCCCTCTGCGATGCCGAAGGAAGATGCTCAGGCATGCTGGCTCAGCTATCAGCATGAATTCAGATCCCGTTACCGTGATGGACCCCAGCACGTGTTACTTTAGTCTAACCCAACCTGCTGGATGCCCTGGGCCATCCAGGAGTGTGTCCATGTTCCACTGGGCTGGCTGCAAAGGGAAGGACACACACCTTGGGTATTTCATTTGCGTTATGCTTTGCTTTCAAGAGGAATACATCACTGTTTACTCCTCAGATCACTGTGTTTTAGAAAGATAGAAATAAATCATAAAAACCACAGACAAAATCTGGACTTGCTCAAGCACTGCAGCCAGGAGCTGCAAGGCAAATTGGGCCCTGGTGATTCTGAGAGAAATCCCCACTGAAATCCTGCTCTCTGGCTCATGTGAACAAACCAGGTAAATTGGGTCCCAGCAGCTGGCTTTACATTACAATCCTCCCTTTTATTTCAGCACTTCGGTGCGCTCCACCAACCGGACTGCAGCGCCAGAGGACCAAGAGCTCTTCCCAACCCCTTTGTTGATACTAAATAGCTGTATAATTGTGTTTTATTTTTCTCACTGGTGAATAAAATGCAACTCAAAGTACCTGAACAGTCGAGCTGTTAGTGTAACGTACAGTCTGGTTAGCTTGGGTTTCTCCTGATGGCTGCTGTCTGAGCTTCATCCTTCATGAAAAGCCGATTCAGCAAAGGAGATGACACATGTGCCCTTCACCCAGACCCACAGCCAGTCATCCTGCCCATCAGGAAGAAATGGATTACATGGCTTAGAACTTTTCAGAAAGCATAACTTCACTTCAAGGCCAGAGCCCGGCCAAAGATGGATCGGGTTGGTCACTGGCACTAGTCACTTTTCAGTAAAAATACCCCATGGAGAAACCTGATTGATGCAGCTACACTTGAGGGAGGCAGATTGATTGTGTCATGGAGACCAGAGGAAGACTAAGACAAAACCAATGAAAACCTAGCCTTGGAAGTTCAAAACCTCATATAACAACTTGTAGCTTCTTCCACAAAGCTCATTGAAGCTTCAGACAAGTCCTAAATGCATTAGGATGTACTTGCCTGAAGTACTTGCCTGAAGTAATGCCAGTTTGGAACTTCTTGAGATACTTGATCATTAGAGATCGTCAGATCCTTTCCAGGCTGTATTTGATACCATTTCTCATTGCAAAACCTTATGTGGAACTGTAGTTTTCAGCTGCTTGAATCAGCTCTGAGCACACCTCAAGCCTGGGTCCTAGTTCTTTTAAGAGCGCAAAGAAAAAAGCAACGTATTGGACACCCAATAAAAGGGAATTTGTGCTATCCACAGTTAGTTTGAATTCAACTTAATTGTTTATTACTCTGAGGTCTCTAAAGGATAAAGAATATGGAATAAAATATTTCTACCACCTCAGCCTTTGTGAAAACATTCACAACCTGTTAAACACCAGGGTCAGTAACTTTGAAATGATCTCAGAATTTGATTTCATTCTATTTTAATTGCAAACGATATATTCCAGGGCTCACGTCGGGCGCGAAGCTGGGACTAAGGGAACATGAAACCCTTGCTTTTTTTCCCTCAGCTCTCCAGCCAGATGTACTGCAGGCAGGTGCAACACAAACTCCCAAATACCCTGCTAATGTAGCGAAAGCCTGACCTGGAGGGATGGATCTGAACGGGCTTTTCAGCTTGCATGCTTGTTCCATCCGCTCTGCGGAACGGCTGCCAGCCTGGGGACGCGGTGCCAGCAGCCCGGTGGTTTTTTTAATGCAAAGTTGCAAAACCACAGAGCTCATTTTTACTGGTGACCTTTTCACCACTAATTGTCGGGTACTCGAAAAAAAAAACCCAATTAAAAGAGAAGTTACTTTGGTCAGGGCTGAAACGATAGCCCAGAAACGCGCCTCCGGCTGCTGCTCCCTCACCCTGCACTGTTTGCCCAGTGTTTGCATCCAAACTAGAGCGGGTCCTGCTCGGATGAGTCAGACAGCTTTCTGGGTTGTTGCTTTAGTTTTCCCTGCAAAGCAGCTTTTGATTGTGAAATAAATCACCAAATACGAGCTGGAGTGTTGGGAAGAGGGAACAAGCAGCCAGGGTGGGGGCACAGACAAGGAGAGATCCAGGGCCGCGTCTGCACCAAGCGCTGAGTGAAGGCGGCTGTTTTTTTCCCCTCTAAGAACACACAGGTCTATTTTACTTTATTTCTACAGCTTTTTTAGACACGGGCTAGTCAGGAGTTGCAGCTGGACTCCCTCTCCCTAGGAGAGTTCAACCGAGTTTTGATCTCCTTTGCCCAGGTTTTCATATTGATTCATTCCCTAATTTCATTAGAATTGGCGACATGTAAGAGGTGTGTTTGTGAGCAGAGCCTGACCTACTTTTTCCACCTTCTCTGCCGAGTGTTGTACGAAGGGACTGAGCTGACGCTCGGCTGGGGGCAGTGGGACTCTCAGCTAGGCGACCTTTCTAACCCATCCAGTTCTGTGCTCTCCCCAGAGAATGCCAATTTCAAGGTTAAAAAAGGAGACAAGTCCATATTAGCAAGTCCTAGTGAATTAAAACAAGGACACAGAGCTGTTGGAGCAAGACCAGAGGAGGCCACGAGGATGATCAGGGGCTGGACCACCTCCCATACAGGAGCCAGGCTGAGAAAGCTGGGGCTGTTCATCCTGGGGAAGAGAAGCTGCGTGGAGACCTCAGAGCAACTTCCAGTATTTGAAGGGGGCTACAAGGATGCTGGAGAGGGACTGCTCATTAGGGACTGGAGTGACAGGACAGAGGGGAATGGTTTCAAACTGAAACAGAGGAGAATTAGGTTGGATATAAGGAAGAAATTCTTTACTATGAGAGCGGTGAGACACTGGCACGTGTTGTCCAAGGAAGCCGTGAATGCTCCATTCCCAGCAGTGTTCAAGGCCAGGCTGGACGGGGCTTGGAGCATCCTGCTCTAGCGGAAGGTGTCCCTGCCCATGGTACAGGGCTGGAACTAAATGAGCTTTAAGGCTCTTTCCAACCCAAACCAGTCTGGGATTCCATGCTTCTTGAGCTACCTTATTTATCTTTTTTGCCATGTTGCAGTTTCAGCTATAACACTGTAAAAGCTGGTCTTGCTATTTCTGTACACTGAAATACTTCTATATTCTGGCAAGGCCTTAAAGTGTAGGCAGTATTTAGACAAAAATGCCTAGCAGAAAGCCGAGTGGCAATGTCCCACACTAGCAGGTATCTCACAGGAAAAGTGTGATGCTTCTTCAGCAAAACACCCCCAGACTAAATAACAAACCCCCTCACTGGCTCTGGCCCCCTGCTATGCTCGACGGTCCCTCAAGATCAGCAAAGCTGCACCATGGGCACAAGCTCGTATTTATGGCAAATCTCACACCACTGTCAATGGGTCTGGACTGTCACAGAGTGTTTCTGTTGTTGCTTTTACAGATAGCAAATTGAGAAATATCCAGCCTAAATGAGAAAGAACCACAGTTTACAACAAAGCATGTGATGACTTGCAGCTTGGGGATTGCGGTCAGTCATATCCATGTGAATCCATCCACCACAATGAAGGAAATATCATTTCTACTGAGGGATTCTGTTCTGCTGGTTTTGTTTGTTATTTTCAGCCTTTGCCTCCAAAAACTTACATGTGGTCCAAAAGTCCTAAGGTGATTTCCTCTCCCACTCTGAAGCCACATCTTCACTAAGCCCAGCAGCTGCTGCAGAATGGCTTATTTCTAAACATGGGTAAAACCACTTTGCTCTGGTTATTTCTTTCTGTCAGCGCATCCCAATTTTCTCCCTCTTATTCCTTGCTTTCCAGTATTTATGTCAGGTAAACATTCGTTCCCTCAATCTTGCCCAAGCTGGTTTATAGCAGTGTTTTAACATTCAAAATCAGCCCTGTTGATTGGCTGGTGGCTGGATCACATGGTCGCTCAGCACTGAGCTGAGTTTCATGGCTTTAACCTGCCAGAGGGGAGACTGAGATGAGCTCTTAGGCAGAAGCTCTTCCCTGTGAGGGTGCTGAGGCGCTGGCACAGGGTGCCCAGAGAAGCTGTGGCTGCCCCATCCCTGGCAGTGCTCAAGGCCAGGTTGGACACGGGGGCTTGGAGCAAGCTGCTCTAGTGGAAGGTGTCCCTGCCCGTGGCAGGGGTTGAAACTGGATGGGCTTTAAAGCCCCTTCCAACGAAAACCATTCTATAATTCAATGATTGTAAGATCAGTGAGGAAGGTGATGGAAGGGCAGGGCCAGCCACATGTGCTCACCTCATCTTTGCTGATTTCACCTCCATCCCCACCACATCATGCTGTGACTCTACACACTAGTTTTTGAAAGCTCTCTGCTTTCAGAAACATGGTTTTAGCAGTAAACAGTTTACAGAGTTATTTACAGCTCAATTTACAGAGCATCCTACCGGAACAATGAAGGAATGCTGCGGCGCACATTGTCTGTCGAGTGTGGTCAGCAGGAGGAGTCTTCTCTGGGTTCTTTCATGCATTCTGAACCCCTCTCTTGCCTCCACTGCACAACCATCTAACCAGTTACAACACGAGCCTTGCACACAGGAAACCTGAATGTAGAAAATGACAAGGAACCCAGAAATGCAATCAAAGAAAAGCCAAAAATGGATAACCTGTAATTTTCATACTTTTTTTTTTATTAATTATCCCAAAGGATTTATACTTGAGCTCTGCCAGGAGCCTGGGGAGATGGGCAATTTGTCAGGGGAATGAAGCACTGCACCACCACTGCCCTGTTCAGAAGGAGATGCTAAGAGGGCAGGGACCTCATTGCGCACCAGCATCTGGTTTTGCTTGGACTGGATTTTAAATTTCACTTTTATTACCTTTGAGCCCAAAAGTTTTCAAGGAAGCCCTCCAAAATCTTTGAAATTTTGCTCTCATGTGAAGGCAGGAAAAGTTTTACCCTCAATTTAAGTGAGTACAGAGACAAGAGAGCCCAAGGCAGTTTGGAAACATGTAGCTGAGAAGGTCTCCTATGATCTGTGTCACAGTATGGAGCTGCTCAGCATTTCCTGGACAATCTGAAGCTCAATTCCTTAAGTTCAGCGTAAGGAGCTCCTTAACTGAAAGCATCTAGAGAAGTGCAAATGGCCTCTGTGTTAACAAAATAGCAGGTATGTCAGAAGTAAAGAAAGATGGAGATCACCTTCTGGGGAGCAGCTTTAGAAATGAGCTCTCCAAAGCTGCATCAGCACCATGGTCTCACTTGGGGTTTAGGGCTCCTCTATGAGCTGGTTTCTCCAAAGACACAGCAGTGACCCTGTGCCCCAGGAAAAGGGACTATCACCCTGTCATGACTCAAGGCACAGCGCTGCCTCTCCATATCATGACCAAGATTTTTCAGGCCTCAGACCTAACGAACAGATGTCCTCTATATGGTGTGATGGGCACTCCAGATCCGGGATGGATGGGTGAACTTGCACAGACAGGTCCTTTAGGCAGCAGCAAAGCCCAGCACTGGCTGGAGTGGTGGGGCAGTGGTGGGGCAGCACTGTGCCGGTTCTGTGCTCCCCACACAAGGCACAGCTCAAAGCTCAGCAGCAGCAGACACTGGGCGCTGGCACAGCAGCTGAGGAGCAGCAACGGCAGCCAAATGTATGAGGTCTTTAGGCACCCTGCAGCTGTGGCTGCCCGGGCTCTGCCCTGGGAGGGGATGTGGTGGGATTCAGCTTCTTCATGGCTGCAGTTGCTCAGATCAGTGCAGGCAACTTGTGAACTCCAGTTCCCTCTAAACCCATCTTGCTGCTCAACTCAGCAAGTGCACTGCTCTACCCAGCTCTGCCTGGATTCTAGCACAACAGACCAGTGACAGCACGGAAGTCTGGCACCCACCAGGCACATGCAGCCCACCACAGCCCATCCAGCTCCTTTGCATGCATCTGGCTCCTGCAATGCTCTTGAGACAAGTGCTTGTGAGCCCGTTGGCGCTGCAGAACCTGTCAGAAACACCAGCCCACTCCTCAGCCGGGCCAGGGCCGCGCACCACTGACAGGCACAGGGTTGCATCAGATTTTGCCAGCTGTGGATACCGCCCACAGCTGTTGTATGTGACCTCTCCTCCCTGCACCATCTGAATTTTCTGGGCTCTGAGAAAGCATGTAGTCATATAACCAAAACCAGATACAGGAGGAGAGGAACCTGTTTAAGATTTGAGATGACAATCCTGCCCTCAGTTACACTTTCTTGAACAAGAGCAGATTTGGTTAGTAACAAGATACAGACCTAATTCTGATTATTTTTACACCAGCAAAGCCAATGACTCTGGGAGAATGAGAAACGCTTTACACTGGCACTGGTGCAACACCAACCACCGTTGCTGTTTAGTGCCCTGGACATTTTCTCTACAATACAGTTTCAAATGCTTGCGAGAGCTGAAAACAAAGAAACAAAACCCCAGCCTCGTGCAGACTTTAGAAATGAAAAATAAAATGTCCAGGAAATCCCTGCAAGGGCTTGGACTGAACAGGAAGATCCATTACAGAACATTTTCAACTTCTTTTGGTGGATTTTTTCAACTTGCAAGCAGCAGAACGCCAAAACGCTAACAGGCAGGGCAAATTGAGCACAAATCAAATATTCTGTGGCCTGGGTTAGAAATTAAGGCACTGTTTATTTTTTTATGCTTTACACTTTGGCCAGCATTTATCCCGAATGAAGGCAGCAAATGTTATTAGATTTCATGGAATGTAAATAAACAGTTATTGGTAAATACATTTTGGTGGTCTGCTTGTTACACTGCATGTCAGGAAAACTATAGGGAACTGGCAGGAGTTCAGACGTCTTCAAGGAACACAGAAAACAGACATATTTTACTAATTATAGCTAACAAAAACACTCTGAGATTACAGTTAAATTACATTAAAACATAACTTGTTGGCAAGGGCTGTGAGCATAATGCTTTCCCTATATCTTTCTGTATAATGTTTCATCGGAACAGAGCAGTAACATGGGGAAACCCTGGCACAGACCAACCTTCGGGGCTGGTCCAGGCTGGTCACTTGGTTTCCTCACTAACTTCTGTAGGTCCAGTGTAGTTTCTAAGAGGTGGAAGACCTGGGTTTGCCCACAGCAGGTACTGTGGCACATCTTCATCTGAGCCTGTGCAGAAGGGAAGGAAAAAGAGGCACCTGCTACAGGGACAGTGTGGTTCAGTGAGAGCTGGGAGGGCAGAAGCAGTGGCAGGTGGAAGGCTCTCAGCAGGAGCTTCTGTATCCACAACATCTTACATGGAGGGACTGAGCCACCGCTGGCTCTGCTGAACCTTCTGCTTCTGTCTTTGTAGATGCTTAGAATCACAGAAGGGTTTGAGCTGAGACCTTAAAGATGATGCAGTTCCACCCCTCTGCCATGGGCAGAGACAACTTCCACTAGACCATGTTGTCTTCTGGGTCTGCAATGTACCTATGAGACAAGGAGAAAAAGAAGTGATGGCTCTGTTCTGGAGTCTTCTGTGGGGCACAAAGACATGTTTTGGCTGTGCCATTATATGGGGACCTACAGCAGCCAATCATATAGCTAAAATCAGGTCTGCAAGAGCAGACCTTTCTTTGCCACAGGAGGAAAGCAAGGCTTTCCTGCAGAAATCCTTCTGTTTGACAATGTCAGAGTTTCCATGACAAATGACCTGTAGCCAGTGCTGTCCCTGCCATTAGAGCGAGCAACCCCGCTGCATGAGGCATGTATGTGAACCCACTGTGGAGCTGCTTGCATTACACTGAGTCACGTTACAAACTATTAACTTATTTTTGTTGAGGTGCAGTTCGCATGAAAGTAACTCAATAAAGAAAGATGTTCAGAAGCATCGCATGTGAGCAGCATTAAGGTCACAGAACCACCAGGTGCAATGTGTTATTCTGCTCCCCCATGGCTGTACATCAGGAGGTGACAAGACTGGCACTCTGCTGAAAGCCTCTGAACTAGATCGATTTCCTTCCTTCTGCTGGGGGTTGCTAACACTGAGCAGTCCCTGGCAGGGTGACACAGCGCTGGTAGCTCTGCTGTGTCACCCATCAATATCCCATCCCTGGCAGTGTTCAAGGCCAGGTTGGACGGGCTTGGAGCAGCCTGCTCTAGTGGAATGTGTCCCTGCTTGTGCAGGGGGATGGAACTGGATGAGCTTTGAGGTCCCATTCTAGGATTCTATGATTCTGTGATTATCTATTTAAAACGAGGTAAATCAAGGTGGTCATTTAATCTGACCATTTAACATGACCACAACTAGACTTCAAGAAAGGCATGTATCATTTTGCCTGCCAAGTAAATGAAAGAAGAGTATAAGAGAATATCATATATACAGACTTACCTCTCCAGAATATTAATAACACTCCTGCCACTGTGCCCTACTTCAGAAACACACGGTTCCCGTGGCTCGGGTTACTCTTATGTCCATGCCCATGTGTAAAGAAATCCTCTAATGAAATCATGCTTTGCGATTACCCATGGTAATCTCTTCACTTGGACTGACTTTCTGACACATTTATGGCCCATTCTTTGCTGGGAAGATTTTTACAGGGGATCTGAAGTTTAAAAGAAGACAGATGACAAGCTGTGATCGCGAGGAGGAGAGGCTCACCATATGGAAATAGAAAGCCCTGGCTCTCTCCTCTATCCCTCCTCCCCCCTCCCCTGCCGAGTTTCTCTACTTCACATGATGCTATTGGGATTTGAAGATCAGAATACAAATTAAATTATTAAACAAGGAACAACAAAAAAAAAGAGCTTGAGCCTTTCCTCTCCATCCTCCCATGTGATCAGTAATTATAAATCAAAGTGGGGAAAACAACCCCGCTGGAAGCTGGCATTTGGGATATAGCCCAGTTGCCTGCAGAAGGATATAATGCTCAGGCGACAGTATGTGCCTTTGCATGCTATGGGGGTTCATGCATGAATGGGTTCTATAGCTAAGAAATTACTGTAATGGCAGAGACTGTTCCACAGAGCACGTTTATTGTATTTTTTATGGTTTACTTACTGGGAAGAGCAGAAGCATCACTCCTCAATCCAGTGCGTTTTGCCAGCATCAGACTCCCAAAAGCCATGCAGTGTCCCCCAAAACAGGCCAGCCAAGCCCGTAACTAATGCTTTGTAGCCACTGGTGCGTGGTAGCAACCTTTTAAAGTCTAGGCAGTCAAAGAGAAAGAAATTAATCCACTTCAGCTGGAACAGACCTCGAGATGTGGCAGGTTTTGGGCTTGTTTTGGTGTGGCACACTTGAACAAGTGGGTGATCCGGTCAGTCAATAGGTCAGGGGCAATGTCTATAGTTCTGGGGCTGGGACTCGCTGCCTGTGGTCCTCACCCCTGCACCCTGTGGGAGTGCAGGGGATTCTGCGCTGTTGAAAAACCCACACGCTGCAGGCCCCAAGTTTTGAAAGAGCTGGCTGTGTTTTCAACGCTGGCTTTGCAAGGCTTGGGCTCAGCTGCTGGCCTCAGTAGCCAGACTTACAAAATAAGCACTTAGTCCCCCCTTCAGTGCAGATTTGGGCTACACGGACATCCCATTTAGGCACCCGTGTTGGAACACCGGCCCCTTGTTTCCAAAATAAATAACTGAATCAATGCTACACAGAGTTTAACCTAAACACATAATGGAGCCTAAACTCAGATATGCACTGTAATCCATCGACAGGTCCTGGAGATGGCAAACTGAAGCCTGCTTTTATAATGTGCCAGCTCAGGGACCTGTTCCCAATTTCCAGATTTGGCCTGCTGCATTCTAAAAGATGCTTAATATACTCGATGCATGTTTGTGTTAATGTTTACCATTGAAGTTTTTCATTATTGGATGTTATATTTGGCCATAGCATTAAAATTCCATTGGACCGACTGAAATCTAGTGTCAAATCAAAGCCAAAGAAGCGTCTTTGTGATAGACCTTCAGCTCCCATCCAACCATGTGAAAAAAAAATCTATTGTAGGTGTTTTCTTTGTAGCTTTTCCTCTTTTTGCCAAAGAAATAGCAAACACTTTATTTATTAGCTGTTGTTTTTATATGCATAGGTCTGAGCCCAAAGCCATGGACTAGCATGGAGGCAGAAGCCGCTCTGCCAGGTGGGCACAGGTCCATCCCATACCAGGGTCAAGTGCAAGTGAGGGCGGCTGACACCTCCCTCTGAGTCCTTCTCCAAGGCCTTGTCATTTGTGATAAATAGGATTACTACCTACAGCCCTCTGGACTCACAAACTAATGCACCTTGGGGACAGCTGAGGGACTGCACTGGTTTTTCTGCTGCTTGCGAGCTCTTATTGTGACTTGGATCATGATCAACCTGGACAAAAACCAATTTCCCACTGTGCTAGTGCCCAGCACTGCTGGGAGAACAGCCCTGTCCTGAGAAGCCTCAAGCCTTGATTCACCAAAGTCCTTAAGCACATGCCTAAAATGAGATCTGCACCAGGACATGCTTAAAACGAAGCGCTTGCATTAACTGCACCTAATGAGGGATCTGGCTTGACCTGGGGTCCGGCTCTCTCCGCTTGCCTGCCTCTGCCTGCAGGCTGAGGGCAAGATTTTTATGTGGAAACTCAGTGATACAGCATCAAGAGTCGATCCCCAAGTGCCACGGGGAGTCACAAGCCTTAGGCGGATGCTGAGGACGCTCGGCACTTGCAGACTTGGAGCCTGAAATCACACACACGCTCACAAAAAACCCTGGCATGGCTCAGCAAGTCCAGAGCGAAAATAAATGAAGGAGGTTTGCCTAAGTCCAGATGTGTCTGAATTCAAAGGGACCTGGAAAATATGATGGCCTGGACACAAAAACTGGGAAACAGCATTTAAACATAAAGCCATGAGGGTAGGTTTGAAAAACAGTCAACAGATATTCTCTCAGCTAGTTAGAAAGGGGAGGCCTGTGAATAACTCATTTTTCAGTCCACCAAAGAACTGCCAGAGCAGGCAGCGATGTTTCAAACTGTGTCCCCTCCCCAGAACATTTTCTCCAAGTTTATCAAAATTCAGATCAGATATTTTGCATTTCAATGAATTCTGGTTTTCAGGATGGTGTTTTTTCATTTTCAAGATTATAAATTGAATTCTGTAAATGCCATCTCAGTACATAAGAGCATTTATTTTGCCCGTATTACAATGGCATGTTTTGATTAATGAAGAGTTCCCACTTCGCTCCAAACTGGATTTCTTTCTGAAATGGGAAACAAAACTCTCTGCCTGCAAAAATTTGCTTGGCTTTAGTTAAATGCTGAGACACTAAGAAAAAAGATCCGTGGCATTACACTGAAGTTAACGTTATATACTTGTAATATATAGCAGCAGTTCTAAACTGCACGCCCAGCCCTGGGATTACTCATATTGAAATATCCTCTTTAAGAGGCACACAAGAAGTCTGACATTTTGGGGAAAATGAAGGCACATTCCTATGAAGTCCCAGTGGTCACAGGCCACTAAGATGACCCTTGTTAGGGTCAGACTAAGATTTCAGCATTTAGCCCATTAGCATGGCTTATGGGACTGAACATATTTCTGTATATAGATCTGTTAAACCTGAATGGCCTTAATTTATCATTCTTGAAGGCACTGATTTACTAAAAGCCTTTGAGAGCCTGATGTTACTGGTTGAGATGTTACACATTACTGGTGCAACAGTGAAGTAAACCAGCTTTCTCCCAGCATCAGTACTGGTGGTAGCGATCGGGTTAGGATGGTTTACCAGATCCTCCCACATCAGCTCCCCATACGTTAATGTTTCTGGTATACACTTTTCAAAGGGATGGATAGGTTAAGGTTTGCTTGAGACCTGTTGCTGCTGCTGGCTGCACGCTGCAAGAAGTATCTGTTAGAATGGGAAAGTTTGGTGGTGTTCCCTCTAGAAAAAAAGTCTTTGTCACTGCTTAGTGAAGTGTGCAAAGCTGCTAATGCTGGTGCTGGTGCTCAGTGACAAGCTTCTCTTCTCACCATCACTGCTGTCTCCTCCTAGAATCACAGGATCAACTAGGGTGGGAAAGATCTTTAAGATCATCAAGTCCAACTCTCAGCAGGTATCTCATTTACGGCACCTTGTGCCCAGAGCTTCTGGAGTCGCCCATTGGCTTCGAATGTCATCCCCTGGTTTAGCTGGTGAGCACTTGCAGTTGGGTCAGGTGGAAACCACAGAGGCTGAACACCATTTCCCTCTCATGCTTCTGTATTTATCTGGCACTGATTTCATGAAAGGACAACTTGCCTACTATGGGACAGCCTGAAACAACAGACTGTCTGCTTCCCATAAAACTTAGAACAAATGTAGTGATGGGAAGGCCCTTTGTAGCAATGAGATGTCTTTACACTCTGCTAAAGTAAATCCATTTTGTAAAGCCACCAGCTGCAGACTTCTTAATTGCAGCACACAGCTTTGGCTATCAATGACATTTTTACCATATATAATCTTGAGTTGAAAGCCTACCTTTTATCATCCAGGTCCAACCCTAAGAAGCTGTTCCTTGCCTGATGCAGGATAAAAGAAGGGTAAGTGCCTCTTTACAAGCAGCAGGCACTACCTTCCCCTTATATTAAAAGAACTACGGTCCTCGCAAGGGGCTTGTAGCAGCTTCTAGCTTAAGTCAATAGGAAGACTTAGGTTTTGGGATCTGGCCATTTATACAGCAACAGCACAAGAGCTACACCAGGCTCCTACCTGTAACTTGGATTGCTCTACTGGCTTCATTGTGCAAACCCATTTTTATTAGCTGAGGATCTAGTCCATATACTATCAGAGCTTGCTGCAGCTATTCTGAGCCCAATCAGCTATGAATCGGGCCTCCTGAGTTGTTACATCTGCCACTTCCAAACAAAATGGGCTTCTAGCATCAATGAAATGGCATCAGAGAAAGCTTATAGCAAATGTAATATGTGAAACATTAACCACAATGCTCACAGTCCTAGAAAGGTCTGATAAGCCACGATTAAACTTAATTATGGATTATTTTATATTACCTACCTCCAAGCACTGTGGAAAATTGCTTCCTTTTAACTGCCTTGGCTGGCTTGCTCTGACCACACACATACTGGGGGATATTTTCCCATGATTGATGTATTTGTTTACCAAGCTCCTTGCTCAGATACAGGCCGATTCTCCCTTTAATCAGAGGTGTGAATACCTTAACAGTTGTCAGAGCCCACATTAGGCTGCTGATTAAAAGACATCCTCACACTTACCACTAAAGAAATACATGGAAAAAAGCAAATTCATATACTCAGTATAAAACTCACAATGAGCAAACAGTTATTTTATGTCCCACTTGTCCCATTTGTATCTTACAATAGAAATGTTGCTTTGTTCTTTCTTTGTTGTTTCCTTTAACCAATGAGTAGATGGAAGGGTTTAGGTGGGTTGAGTTTTTTTGCTCTTGCCTAAGGGTGAAAAGCATCATGAACATCAGTTTTCACTCGACTTTGAGTGCTTACCTACACCGGCTATTACTCTCTTTTGCTACAGCAATATTACCAATAAAATAAACATGTCAAAATTCAGAAGCACAAACAAGTTCATCTGTGACACTAATTTTGCCTGGCAAATAATTCTCCTTGTTTCTGCAAGGGCTTCAATTTCTTGTGGATTCAAAGCAAATTCATCTTTAATTTGATGTCTCTGTCTTATTTTTCTTTCCCAATCTCATTAGAGTAAAAATAGCAAGGATATCCATATGATTAAAGACTTCATGTGCAAGAAAGCAATCTGGTCATAGTGCTCCTTAGCTTTATGTACTTCTTTCTATTTGACAACATTAATTTGCCATCTGTCAGCTCAGTTACATAGTTTACTTGCTGCTTGCTTGGCGTTCACCTCCCCCTTTTTCGTTGTCAGCTGTTTTCAATAGTTGGGCCTCCTTGAGTGGGCCATTTATGCAGATCTGAAACAGGAGAAATCCTAAAAACTGACCATATGGGAAGCCACTTTGTACTCCCCAGGCTGACATAGCCATGCACAGCCCTCCTCCCCCTCCCGGGCACCCCAGCACTTGAAAAGAAATCCAGTTTTTCCATACCTCCATAGCACCTCTCATCTGGGGGACTCCAAGAACATCACACAGCAGATGCAAACAGCCCAGTTCTGCTCTCTTGGGCAGGTCTGCTGAAGTCAGCTCAATTGTACGAGATTTCCTGGGAGCTCCATTCAACCCTAACCATGCAGTCAAATAAACAGCAGAGATTGTTAAGTTCACATCAGGAAGGCGGCCAATACAAAATGGGCATGGCAAAATGAGCCCCTTCCACCAAGGGTGTCCTGCAGGGCCATGTGCTTTACTGCCTTGTCCCATGTGCAACCCAGGTGCAACCCAGTGGATGTTTCACATCAGCATCTGCAATAAGGGCTATGGATAGAATACAATGTCTCAATCTTCTGAGGAAACTGAGTTCCTGAAACTGTTCCTTTTTCATCTAAAAGCTTCAATTCTAGGGAAAAAACACCCAAACCCAAACCAAACAAACTGGGAGATGGGTGAAGAGAACTGGGAGATGAATGTAGTGCTTTGGAGAGGAACTGGAACAGGTTGATCCAAGAACTAGTAGCTGCTCCATCCCTGGAAGTGGCATCAAGGAAGTGCCATGAAGGCCAGGTTGGACAGGGCTTGGAGCAAGCTGCTCTAGTGGAAGGTGTCCCTGCCCATGGCAGGGTTGGAACTGGATGAGCTTTAAGGTCCTTTCCAACACAAACCAGTCTGGGATTCTATGATTCTATAAATGGCAACATCTAGCTCCCAAGTTCCAAGGCACCCCTGGAGTGGCAGAATAAAAGCTTTCATCTGATTTGTCAAAAATTCTCCCCAAAACTCTGAAATTTTCAGTATCTTCTGTCAGTGCTGCCACTTCCTCATTATTGCTGTTCATTTACAATATATTGTCTCTGCAAACACTTAATATTTTTGAAGTGATCTTTTATAGACAAATATGTCTATAAAAGTTGTTATCATTAATACTCTCTTATCTTTCAAAATCCATGACAGAGTGGAGAGCAGTGGGCAGCAACTCAGCCTTTCTGTGAACAATCCTGTTTCCCACTTGATGAAGCTGAGAAGGTAAAAACTGAACACTTCTTTCATTGGAAATGCCCTGGTTTAGGGACAGGAGGCTTTCACAGCGGCATCTCTAGAGCACATCTGGAGCTGATGTGGGAGGGTAGCCTGGCTGTCACATTGACAGCACTGCAACAGTAGGGACATTTTTTTTTCCCAGATCCCAAACATTTAACCTCCAAAACTCATACCTGATGCTCAGAATTATGCTTACAAAAGGAAATACATTAGTTTATATATCCGAAATAGTATCGATTGATCTGAATACACAGCAAACCTGATTCTGTCCATTTCTTCCATGTGATTTTCCTGCCAGTTGGAGAGTTTCAGAATACTCAGGAGCACTGAATTGGAAAGACGAACTTTTCTCCTGAGCAGAAAACCAGCATCAAGACTGGTTATGGCTTAATTCACAGGGGGAAACTGAGCTGTGCAAGCTAAGGCCTTCAAGGCTCACTGGGGCAGTGAGCATATGGGCTGCCCTTTGCCAGTCAGACTGGCCCATGCTCTTCCTTCTCCACCTAAATAGTGTGACGAGAAGTATCCTTAGAAAGGTTTTCATCCTCAGGAGTAGCTAAGTTACCTGCAGGTAAGTGAATTAAGTGGTTTGTATCCACACCAGAATTCATTCCATTCCAGAGCTGCCATGTGCTTTGTTCCTGCCCTGTTTCAGGAAGAAGTGACATTATCAGGGCTGTGACTCTTCGCACTGGTGGTGTGTTTGTTGTTTGTTTTCCCCTGGCTGCTTTCTCAAAAACTCATTTCCAAAATGTAAAAACCTTAAAACCTTTTAAACTGGAAAGCCAGTAGCAGATGTAGAATAGTACCTAGGGTCTAGATAGCTTAAACATAAAGAAGATCCTTCCTCACAGCCCTGCAGGGAGGAAGCAAGGTTGCGAAGGGATCTTAGTTTGGGTGACCTCCACCAGAAATCCAGCAAAAAGGATGGACAACACCATGGACATCAGCAGAAGGTGCCTCAACTCAGGCTGCTCCTGGAGCTCAGCTGAACGTGGTTTTGCTGGTTTTGATGGTTTTGATTCACACCCTGGGCAGAAAAATAGCCAGTGTTGGGGCAGGTCCTTGGCAAGGAACCCAAAAGAGAGCTGCTGGTGCTGGGGAGAGAAGGGTGATCCTATCTAAGGCATGTTGGTCAGAGGGCTGACTGCAGGCCTGGAGGCTGACAACACTTTACATCAGGATTACTATTTCCAGAAAAGATGGAAATGACTTTCCAGCTCTGATAGCCCAATCCTGGTATCAGCAGCCATGAGAAGATCACCCCAGTAAAGGGAAGTCCAGCTGTGAGACAGAGCCAAAGTAATACCTCCAGCACCGCTCCCCCGATGTGAGCCTGACCAGATGTGTGCTGCCTCTGGGGCTACAGCTGTCTGGTAATTCAGAACAGTCTCCAGGCTGCTCTCATTTAGGTTGGGGGCCAATGCACAGCTCACTTCAGACAGAGTTCAAAGGCTGCCCTGAGCTGCTCTGCATGCAGGCAGGCCACCGGCTGGACCCAGGGCACTGCTGCCACCAGCCACTTGCCAGCTTTGACTTCCAACCCTGTGCTAGGCTATGAGCTACAAATGGGACTGGTGAGTTGGTGGCTCTAATGGGCTACCCAAGGGTTCCTCCCACCTCCTCCAGGAACCCTGGTAAGTCCTGCTGTGCATCACCTCTCTGTAATGTATAGATGCACCCATATTCACGTAGCTCATGCTAAAATGTGATCCTACAAAGATATCCAAAGGTGGTCTGAGGTTGAAAAAGCTCATCCCATACTTGCGTGGCAAAGATACTTACCTTAAACTCGGTACCAAAGCCAGCACTTCATAATTTCAAAATGTAACCTCTGCTCCAAACGTTTCCCAGTATCAGCACATGTTGGCTGCAGATAACCAAACCTTCAGGAGTGGCTTTTTGGGGCTGTAAGCTCCGCACCACTTGCCAAACACTGCCTCATGCAGACAGTATGCTGGTATAGATGACAGAACCTACAACAGCAAAACAAATCCATAAACACCTTGATCAAAACCAGGAACAGCAGAAAAAAGAGGGAACACTGACATGATACTGTTGGCAAAACTTGGCAGCAATGTTCAGTTTAAGAAAGATGAGCCATTTCCATTTACAGTAAGACCTAACAGCTTCTGGGACACTGTTATATAGAGGCTGGGCTCATTTTAGAGGCATGGGAGTTTAGTGAACCAACCAGTACTCTTCCTCTCAGGGAAGACTCATTAGCTACAAGGAAACTCAGTGTGAATGGGAGGTGTGTGTGGGGTATGGGTAATTACACAGGCACCTCAGGAATAAATCACTATCCTACTGTTGATATGACTGCAAACCTGGAACTGATCCTCATTTTAGCCTGGGAGAAGGTCTTCAGAAACACTCTATAAACTACAAAGAAAAGAAAAGGAAATTGACTTTAAAACCAACATTTTAATAATACTGAGGTGTTGACAAAACCCTTGGAGAGCAAAGGAGCTCCATCGCACAGGACGGACTCGCTGCCCAGGGAAGTGGCTCCTGGGGCACTGTTGGGGCCACTGTTTTGTTAGCTCAGTGACTACTACTATCACTGTGTCTGGAGAGGAGGCTGTGGTGGGAAACAGGCTGCAGGGATACACATGCTGGTACTGGCTATCACACTGAGTACCTTCAAACACTTCTCCCCAGCAGGAGCAACAACAGAGGCAGGACTCACCTCACCTGAACAGGAACCTGCAGAGCCCTGGTGCTTGGCAGCATCACATGATGTGAAACATGGTTAGAGCTGGTGTATTTTTTAACAGGGAATCCCAGAGGGAATCGGGATGCATGCTCCCAAAGCACGTGTGCAGCTAGCCTGGGATGGAAACACGAGCGCAAACTGCAAGTCTGCTGTCTAGCACACAGACTTGGGGGCTCTAATACCCGAGATGCCTATACTGTACTACTCAATGTGTGCATACACTGACAATCTACCCTGCAAAAATGTAAGCCAGGCTCTTGGGCACACGACATACATAAATACACTCAAAGTCCCTTCTGGCTTTCAGCAGGCCACCTGACATCCAGCTGTCCAACAGATGCACTGCAGTGTCAGTGCTAAGAGACATGGTGATGCTGGTGGAGAGGGTGGACCTGTGCAATTCCCTCAGGTTATACCAGAAAAATGCAAATCTGGGAGGTTCAGGATGCTCTTCTGAAAGCCTGCTTACATTAATTCAATGCCCAGCAACATATGACCTAGCCCCAGCTGTAGGAGCATTGCTTTCTTGAAAATCTAAGGCTCTGTTCTCTTCCCTGTAATTGGGATGATAGTTCTGACTGCCTTTTCAGCAATGGCTGTCTCCTGCACTGGGGACATGCAGTGTCTTAAGCCAGCAGGTCTGTAATCTTTACAGAAGCCAGGCTGACAGCAATGTAACAAAAATCATACTGATGCTGTTTTAGACCATGGTGCAGAGTGCTTGTGTTGGTACTCTGCTCTCTGCAGCAAAGCATGCTGTTAGATCCAAACCCATGAGGGACAGGCATCAGAATCCCCAGATGACAACCAAATTAATGTAATACAAAAAGCCACAGAAGAACTGCACACGACACAGCGGCCCTGACTCACAGCTGATGCACTCTGCTACCTCCTGGCTGGGTTTGAGAAAATGATGCTGTTTCCAGCCAGCTGAGAGTCTCTCCCTGGTCCATGGCTCAAGCAGAGGTTTGAGAGCCACATAATAACCCCAGTCATTTCATAAAGCACTGCTGCTGAGCTGCCCCACGGAGCAGAGAGGACAGGCTGTGGTGGCTCCAGGTAGCCACCTCACCAGTAGTCATGTCAGTCATGCTCAGGTGGCTTAAAGGAATTAGTTTTCCATTTAATTTGGGAAATTTTCCCAGAGAGTCTCAACTCCTGAATACAAATAAGAGTTGCTTAGAAAACACTTCATTGCACTTGGCTACTGTTCAGCACTACACGGGGTCAGACGAGGAGCTCCTGGGCAGACCAGTATGGTTCAGTGTTAGTGCAGACACCTTTCTGAGTTTACCTGAGGTCATCCAGGAGTTCAGCCTGTGAGCAGCAGAACAGGCTTGAGGTCTTCTGCAGGTATCTGGTACTTATCATAGAATCCCAGCCTGGTTTGTGTTGGAAGGGACCTTAAAGCTCACCCAGCTCCAACCCCTGCCACAGGCAGGGACACCTTCCACCAGAGCAGCTTGCTCCAAGCCCCTGTGTCCAACCTGGCCTTGAACACTGCCAGGGATGGGGCAGCCACAGCTTCTCTGGACACCCTGTGCCAGCGCCTCAGCACCCTCACAGGGAAGAGCTTCTGCCTAAGAGCTCATCTCAGTCTCCCCTCTGGCAGGTTAAAGCCATTCCCCTTGGCCTGTCCCTGCAGGCCCTTGTCCAAAGCCCCTCTCCAGGTTTCCTGTAGCCCCTTTAGGCACTGGGAGCTGCTCTAAGGTCTTCCGCGAGCCTTTTCGCCTCCAGGCTGAACCACCCCAGCTTTCGTCCTGTCTTTGGTCATGCCCTGCTATTTCAACCTGCTAATAGGGAACTAACCCCCCTTAAATAACTTAATTTTACAGCTCTCCCCAGCCTTAATACTTGCTGCTTCCTGGGTCACCTGCAGAGGGAGGTCCTGGCTGGAACTGCAGGAGATGGGGGTGTGAGGCAGGCAGCAAAGCCTGGCACTGCTGCTATTCCCTCCTCCTCACTGCCCAGCTTCCCTCTCCATGTCTCCATCCCTGCTTTGCTTTCCTTATTCTTTTGCATTGTGGTTAGTTTTCAGATGCATCATAAAAATCCGCGTGCTGGGAATACTGTGGTTAAAACATGGGAATGCAAACATTGTGGGAATAACTTGGGTTTTGTTTTTCTTTTCCTTCCCTTTTTTTTTCCCTTCTATAAACTTAACTTTTCCACTTCTTCAGTGTGTTGGCACTTAGAAGTTGTTTGGCCTGTTAACAGAAACAAGGACTGAAGGGGTCACATGAATGATCTGTTTAGAAAAACAAGCAAAGCCTGTTGCAAGCTCTCAGCCATGGTTTGCGCAGGTAATTCCTGGTGTAAGGACTAGCACATCTAAGCACTCAGCAGCTGGAAACTCAGGCGGCCGTGACTCATGGACCCTCTACCCTCCAAACCCAGTTGCCACTGTCCTCAACCCCCACTTGTTCCCATTCCTCTCGCACAGAAGCCTGCTCTCACCCATCCCCAACCTCTCCTATGTTTGTCAGCTCCTGTCCAAGGGCCCTCTTCAGGCCATCCCATTCCTTCTCCCAGCTTTGAGAAGATGACCATTAGCTCTTACTACTGACCATAGTCTTGCCCTCAGTGGTCCTTACTGCTATCTCCCTACATGGCTGACACCGTGCATGCTTCTGCATCCTAACAGCTCATTTTAACAGCCACTGGAAGGTCACAGTTGCTGCAGATCTCTACACAGGTCAGGACACCGCACGGTCTCATCACAGTGTGCCACAACCCATCCCACTCAATACTGAAGACTTACAGTACTGAGTTACTGAAGACTTACAGTACATGAGCAAGTTCATGGTGCTGGCTCCACGGCAGCTCCAAGGTCACTTGGCAGCACATGCTGAAAAACAACCCAAACCAACACATCTTTTAATGTCATTAGGGTTTGGATTTTTTCAGTGGTTCTTACAGATCCATCCTAGATCATCCCACAGACCAATCTGCGTTTGAAAGACTCAATCATCTGCATAGAATAATAAGAAGACAAAAAACGTTTTCTTAGGAGTATGTTTCATTTTTCCATCAATGGCTCCTATTATCACATTAGCAATCACTACAAAACCTTCATCCCCACCACCCCCTGCCTTCACACATGTTGAAGGAAGAAAAAGCTGATGTTCATGTCCTATCACCTGGAGACCTGAGATTGAGGGAGCCTACACAGAGCCTAGGAAGGGCCTTGCAGGAGAGCAAGCACTGGTAAGGGCTAAGACATGGCCACGGACACTCACCTTCTCCCAAAGGCCAGGTTGGATAGAACTTGGAGCAAGCTGCTCTAGTGGAAGGTGTCCCTGTCTGTGGCAGGGGCTTGGAACTGGATGAGCTTTAAGGTCCCTTCCAATACAAAGCAGTCTGGGATTCTATGGGTCTGTAAAGTCTCCCTCTGCTTCCCAGGAAGTAGTGCTTTTCAGAAAACAGTACTTTGGTTTCTACTTTTTCAGTACATTCCCACAGTTCTTCCAAAAGGACTCAAGATGTGATACTGTTGAAAAATAAAAAAATAATTAAAAAAGCTTTTCTTTTTTATGATCTTTACTTGCATCTCCTGTACATTTTGGGTTGGTTGTACAATGTTGTTCGTCATTTTTTTCACTCTTCATCAGTGTCTTGGGGATGTCTGTGTTCAGTCCATTTCTAAAGGGCTTTGGATACTGATGTCTACTCCAAAACCAAGGGGGTTATTTGAGCTCTTAGTCCCAGTACTATCTGCAAAGCTCCTGGGGAAGTGCCGTTGTAGCAGGTCATAAGTAATAATTAGAATTATTTATAGTGGGGGCTGCAGAACAGAATTGAAAGTGTCATCAGATTTTACATCCAAAATATTGTCTAACTTAGTCCTTTCTAATTCCCAGGCATTGCTGTGGGAAGATACAATTGCACATGTAAATACTTTCCCATGCCTCCTCACCATGTGCATATTTCGCATGTGTAAAGCATATGGGAATGTACACAGGGCCTCGTTGGAGATGTAGTGTGTGTGTAAATTGTTGCTTGTCTACATCTGTGTATCTAATTGCATGTGAAAATCACTACTTTAGTTGCATCAATGAAATACAACTTTTTGAAAATACAGCTTGCATGTGTTTCTCATTCATTTTAGCGAGGCACAAGATGATCCAGTTGAAAAACAGTAGCTAAGACCAGATGTTCTTCTGTTCCTCCAGCGTGAGAGAAGCAGCTCAGCCTTAAGAAAGTCAAAGCTGCTTAGTTTAGGATGCTTGCAGTACCATGGGAGAGAAAGATCATCTCCTTCAGCAGCCTCCTTTTCCAAGCACTCTGACCTATCCCAAACAATGTTTATGGCAGAAGTTCACCTCTGCTTCCAGTAATTTAGAATCAAGCACCAAGTCACTGTCAAGTGTTGATGAGCAACAGTGAAGATGGTCATTCAACAGGGGATGCTCCTGGGGACACTACTGGACAGTTAAGACTGGACATATGGCAGAGGTTTAATGAAGTACATGATGAGAATGGCAACTCACCCAGCTGTGCCAATAGTCATTTTTAAGCCATGTGCTTAATTTCTAAACAACTGAGTTTTAAAGATTTTAGTAACTCCTTGAATTTTTCCACAGCTCTGCTGCTGCTGTGGTCATACTTCCAAATTCAATGTACCTCTTACTCCTCCACTTAAAACATTCACTTTTCATTAAACCTGCAGGAAAAACAAAATCTGGATTACTTTCAAATTATTGGCCAAGCTCAAAGAGACATCCCAGCCCTTTATGGGGTGCAGATAAAAGAGCTCAGAGTCCCTGCTCTGCCAGGAAAAACGTTCACTTTCTGTGAAAAACATTAAGAAATCAAATGAAGAGCTTATTAAACTTCGAGATGCAAGAATTTACGAATTGGACAGCGGTGCATGTATATGTCAGACCCCTGAGATGAGATGGTGCCTGTCATAAACTGCTGCTGGATGCGTAAATAAGACTCACTGTGCTCTCCCCCAGCTGTGGAGTATTGAAGTAGGAGCTCGGGCTGAAAGCACTCTTTGTGAGAATCAGCTCCAAAGATTTATGTGCAAGAACCTCTTCTTTATTTACCAGCTTGCTGAGACTGACAAAGTATTTGATAGCTTGGAGCCTCCAGCCTGAGAGCCTGGTTTGTAAGAGCATCTGTCAGTGATTGTACCTGCTTTGCTATTTATTTTTCAGTGCCCCAATCTGCAAGTGCCCTCCTGTCCTGTCGGTAAAGGACCTGCTCCGCACTCTCTTCCCTTCCACCTCTTTCAAAAGTCTTAGACAAAACCGATTTGGGGGCTTTATTCTAGGACATACGAACCTAATCCTCTGCTTTTCAAAGAAGCATTAGTTATTCTAATAGTTATTCTAAAGTATTAGTTATTCTTCTGAAGAGAGGTGTTTTAGTTGGCAGAGGTGCTCACTGGCCATTGCAGGTGTTGGAAGTGTAGTTGTACCCAAGGGAGTGATGACTATTAAAAAGCACTCCCTCTTAGCCATCAGCTCTATAAAGTTACTTTCACAAATAATTGTAGGCTATATGGGGAAGACAAGTCATCTCTATGCTTATCAACCCCATGGACCTTTATTGCTATTACTAATAAATGCCTGAGAAGCTTTGACTTGCAGAGCCCACGCTGAGTTTGCAGAGTCTGCAGCTACGAAAAGCTTTTCACTTCTTACCAGTAAACTCACTGCATCTGATCTGCAAATGGGGACAGAGTAATATCTCAATTTGTAAATGCAAATATGTCAACAGGGCTGTGTGCATGTCCACCCAGAGATGCAGCAGACATCTGCCAAGTTATCCTGGGAGCTGGGTGAGAAAAGCAGCTGGTATTTTCTCCTTGATCAGGTAAATACAATACATGCACAGCTAGAGCATATTAAAAATATGTAGCCATTTGCAAGTTTTCCTAAGTGGCCACACTACACAGAGCTCTTGGCTGGCGAGTTGCATGATAGTTCATATTGTTGTCCTCCAGGTTAGGAGCATGGGTAAGAAGACTGGAAGACCACCTCGCTTGGAATATGCTGCTTATGACACTGCATGCTTTCTTCTTCTTTTCTTCTAACAAGATCATATACAGCTTCTTGATGGATTCTGTTCCAAAACCAACTTACACAGAGCAGTTGAAGTATTTGCAAACCTTATCTGCGTTATTGTGCATACATTGTTGCTCCTATATTGGATTTTCCTTAGTGCGCAGGCAGTGAGACTATGAACAAGATATTGCAATGTCTGAGTGAGACCACCAGCTCCCGGGAGCAAGCTGCTGTCCTCCCCACCTTGAGTATTCCACTGTTCCCATCCCACACAGACCTGCTGTATGAGATGACCAGGGCCAAGAGTCTCATCTTTGCCCAAGGACTTTCTTCCTGAGACAATCCTCCAGGCAGTCCCAAGCCCTGAGCTCCATAGCTTGCACCTTCCATGCTAGGTTAGAGAGCAGGGTCCTGGTGAAGAGAGGGCTTGTGCCATGGATGTGGCCAAAGCAACAAGAGGTCTTCTTTGATATCACTGTGTGATCTATTTAGGTACCACTAGGTATCCTCTGATAGCACAGAAAAGATCTCAAACCAAGCTTACAAACTGCAGGCAATGGGATAGTTTTTGTAGCAACAGTATTTTAGGGTGACCCCTGGTTAATCTTCCTCATCTTTGCAAGAAGAGTGGCATCTGGATCCAACAGAGGCCTGCTGATGAAGTACAGTGTCCATATGAAGAACAGCGTCCATAAGAGTACTCCCTGTCAAGCTTCCATGTTTCTACATCTCATCCAAATGTTTTGCCACATATTTCTTTTCCCAGTTTTACCTGGTAGTTCACGTGACCTAAAACCATCTTCAAACATCCTGGGACATTTTCCACTTGCTGTGCATGACTCAGCAAGCCCACATTGATGAGAAAAACACACCTTAAAAGTCAGCTTTCTCCAGATGCCCACCAGGCTGCCTCGATCCCTCTAGCGCTCCAAGTGCTGGAGTGCAAACCTGACGATGCCATGTACCTCCAAACAGAGCATTCATTTCTTTCAGAGTCATTTCCTAAGACTCGGCAGCCTTCAACCAAGAATCAAGCAGGCTCTGGCAGAATGGTGGTCGGAGTCTCCCTCCACTCATTCAGAACATGTTATTGCTGGGGCGAGAAGCAAATACAGCCGACCAGTAACGCCTGCTTCCAAGGAAAACACTCCCTTTACTGTATCTGGTGTTTTGAAATGGATGAAAATAAATTATTTATTATCATGACTTTTGGGCTGAACCTGTTTATATGGGCTTGCATCTGTCTGATCTGAAGAGTGAGTCACTGACTGACAGACACCCTGTTGGCTGGTCCACTTACTTACATTATGTCCATACTGTTCCAACAGCTTAAATAAAAATAGCAAGCTTGAAACTTCTCCTCTGTTGGCATTCCTTCATAGAGACGGGGTGTTGCTTAAAGAAACATCAAATCACTCTTAAAGAGGTCAGATCTGCAGGGTGAAATGGTAAAATTAATGGTGAGGCTCCCTGGCTGCACATTTCCAGCCCGGCTTTAGACCCCTCAGCAGCAGAGCTGGATGCCAAGGGAATGGGCGAGGAGGTTTGGACGACGTGTGAGCTGCTTCAGAGCTGCCCACAAAATATCAGTCAATAGGAATTAAACATCTGCTCAAGTCCAAAACTTGCAGGCCTCCTGCCACTGCCAGCCCCTTCAACATCTGGCAGCAGGGGCAAACTCCAGAGCAGGATTTCCACACACGCTAAGTTAATCCTTTTTCCTCCTTTTTACTTTGTACCCCTTCAGACCCAGTGAAGATTGAAGTGAGAGCTGTGGATAAGTCTCTTGGAGAAGAGTGTGTGATGGAGGAGTGGGACAGCAGAACTCTCCCATCCTTGTGTTAAGGGGCTTCTGTTAGATCATACAGAATTGCAGAAAAGTGACTCAGAATAGAAAAATCCCTTTCTTCACTATCCCATCCAGCCAAGTACAAATGTATCCTCATTTGCTTGATGAGGTAGGAACTGGAAGTGGCTGACAGCAAACACCGTGTCCCTTTAAACAAGCAAACTGACACAACTGGCAGCCAGCATTCCCATGGGCCTGGGCCCCCAAATGGCTTTTCTGGGATATACTGTAGCCATAAATGCTGCAAAATCCTACTGGTGTGAAGCCAGAAGCAAGTAAGCAAGAAGAGGCTTGGGCACTGTGAAGGTCAGAGGCAATACTGCCATTGCAGTGTGGAGGTATGGCATGAGAAGAGGCATTAGCCATCCCACAGCCTCCTGGAAGACTTTAGTACCATGGCAAGAAAGCAAAGGTCCTAGAGAGCCTTCTACCTCTCTCAACACTTTGGAGGCTGCAATTCCTTACCTGGCATGTCCTTTTGGTAACTATTTTGCAATATCTTGTGACCACAAAGGATATTTATGCTGCAATACACACCTGCATGTCTGTCTGCCAGGAAGGGAGCAAAACCCCAAATCATAGTCAAGACTTACTGTTAGACATTTGAATTGTTCAGCATTTTACAGCTGATCAGGATTAGGAGCCCAAACATATCAGATGGTCTAAAGCAAACACTGCCACCTGCTTTTTGTCTCAGAAGAAGTCATAATTCAGTGAGTACAGCCATCTGTAGGCTAGACCTATATGTGATCAGACAGATTCCTTCCTCCTGAAGGTGACACTCATTTTTATGTGACTGAAACAAGTGTCTAATCACAGTTTCTCCCTTGATTTCTTCGATTATTTTTGACGAGGAGGAAGCAATTCAGTACAGTCTGGACTCCTGTGACTGAGAAGACATGCAGAGATAAAGAGGATCTCCTGCTTAACACACATACTTTGGAGCAACAGCCAATATCTAAGTGCAATATAATATTCTCCACTTGCTCTGCACTTGCAAGCATGGAAGACTATGAGTAGGATGTGTGTTTGTGGTTGAGGAGGTATGCAAGTTATGCTCTGTGTGGATGGAATATGCCTGGTGCTGAAAGCTGTGGGATGGAAGAATGAATGCAGTTGTATTGGGAGAAGGAGGAATGCTTACAGTATTTTGTGTCCTCAAATGTGGATTAGCTTGGACAGAGATGTAAGGTGGGAAAGACATATCCTGAACACCTGTTGCTACATCTGTATTTTTTTTACTCCTTTTGGAGGCAGCATGCCTTGCTTCACACTCTCTGTCCTTACTCTGCACTCAGGTCCTTTCCATTTCATGTGAAAGTAAGTTTCTCCTCTCCTGAAAGTCAGATGTATTTCTAAGTAGGAGAGGTTGAGCAGGGAGTGGAGCCCATGTGTTAGGGCTGAAGAGAACTGGGCACACATTTGCCTCTGGAAGCACTGAGGAACTGGACCTATCCCAGGACCCAACTCTCCTGCTGCTGCAGAGTGCACTCCATGTCTGCTACCTTCCTTCATGCTGGTGTTTGAGGTTGCTAACCTTTCACAGCTCAAGCTGCCACTGAAGTCAGTGGGAATGTGGGCAAGTCAAGGTGTGCAGGATGGACTCCCTAAGGAATGTGGTTAAAGCAGCCACATTCCCAGTGTCCCATGCAAAATGTGCGTGCAATGAGTTGGCAAACAGTGTTATTCTCGCTTTTGTCAGCAAAAGGAAATGTAACTGATTTATCAAGAAGCTAAGGCTAAAAATCTCTCCAGAGGCAATGGAAATGTATGTCCTTCCACTGACCTCTGAAGATACATGATTTATGGGAATACCCACTTATTTACGTTAGTTCCCACAAACAGACCTGAAAAAAATTAGCCCTTGATCTGTGATGGCAAAGGGCTCCACAGAGGTAAAGCCACTGAGGAAGAAAGAAGGAAAAATCAGGTTCAAAAGGAACATATAAAACTAGAAATACACTGAAGGGATAGAAAATAGTTTGCCCTAAGTAGCGTAACGGAGTATCGCTTGGCAGTGCTGCTAGGCTGTGGATGGACAGAGACACTCAGGGCTTCCTAGCAGTTTGGTTTGGCTGTTAGTAATTAGGAACTTGAAAGGAAATGTGAAAACACAGTAATAATAATTTCATAGTAAAAAGAGTTTCAACTCGGAAGTGCTACAGTGCCACAGACCTATAGCCACATGCCTGAGCTCCCTTCCCAGGGGACCTCCATGTGCATCCTTCCACTTGGTGAAGTCACACTTCACTTTGGAAATTCATTCTTCACAGGATGGTTACCACCTCTCAAGGCTGCGCTGGGTGTCTGCTTGCCACCACTTGCTGATGGATCACAGAATGTTTAGACTGCAGGCCTGGAACAGGGTGCCCGGAGAAGCTGTGGCTGCCCCATCCCCAGCTATGTTCAAGGCCAGACTGGACAGAGAGGCTTGGAGCCCACACCCTTATGGTGCTCCTAGAAAGGTGACCTGATCCTCAAAATGTCCTGTGAAATGATTTAATGCACTAGACTGGACAGTATGTAGTGCCTCTGTCTTGGAAAGATGAAGTTTTGTTCATTCTTAGATCTGAACCTGAGATGCAGAGGGTGTAAATGACATGCACGGGTCTGTTTACCCATGCCCTATAGCAAATGCTAGTTCTTAAATTCTCTTTTAAAAAAGGCTTGATGAAATTTAACCTTCCTCCTTGCAGTCCCAGCACAGCCAGCTCCCCTGGACTCAGGCACCAAACATGAAGAGAAGGAGCCATTTCAGATATTAGACTCAAAATGCACGCTGCTCTACATGTAAAGGAAGTGGTGTGAAAACAAGATGGATCACCACCAGTTTTGATGTGCAGTGCCTGAACTGATCTAGGATGGATCTGGGAACTGAGGAAATGGAAAGTAAAAGCCCTGAAGCCATCAGAAGTAGATCAGAAGAAAATGAGTTTGTCTAGAGAGTGAGAAGTCTGATAGGCCATGCTCTGTGGTGGCTCTGAACCATGAAGTGGGTGTTCTGTGGTGCCTCAGAGGTCTAATCTCAAGTTACTCTTTGATCTCCTCACAGTTCTATGGCTCTAAGTAAAGAAGCCATAGAGTCCATCAGAATCAGAATGTGACAGCCAGATCTGGACTCTGGGTTTGGTTCATTTCTAGACACAAATGAAAATGTATTTGGTGGCTTAAGTCTCCAGCAAACAGGTGAGTTGGCTTTCTTCAAAACCACTGTATAACCCTGCATGATTGGCACCTTTCAGTTAAAAGAAGCCTGAGCTCCATTGGCCAGCAATGAATTAAATTGGCAATGACTTAGGGAGGTTTGTAAAGCAGTTGGCTCTGTTCGAGGCTTAGATTCTCTCATTTTCATGAACCCAAACCCACACTGGAATAGAAAGCAAAAGAATAAACTACCTACCCAGCATCCGATAGAAAGAAAAATGCCATTCGTCTTAAAACAAGCAAACAAAATCCCTGTTAATGTGATAATCTTACAATAACTACTTATTTCAATGAACAAATGACACCAAGACAAGAAGTATCCTGGAGTCAGAGGCATGAACTTTTAGCTGGTAGGTCAATGGTAACGTATCTTGTTTGTACAAGCCTGACAAAGATCTGCTGAGCAATATCCACTGGGGCCAACAGTGCTTGGCTGTCTGCACTGTGGTGGAGAGACAGACTTGGATAACGGTGTCACTCACTCCTTCGGCGACACCAGCCAAGCATAATGAAGCATGGCCAAAGCCTTCTTCAGCATGATGGCAAGAGTGAAATGCTGAAAAGTCCTAAAACGGGTTGACATGGATGAATTAGAATGAAATGGTTGCAGTAACGATGATCTGAGACGGCATGTCCGGCGCTGAAGCCAACACAACCCTGTTCCAACCCCCTCTTTCCTCTCTAATGGCCTTCTTGCTGCATTTTCATGTATGCTGCAAACAGTTATGCAAGTTCGTCCAGCCCACAGGGGTGTCAAGGGATGTCTACACCGCAGACTGCAGCATAACACTGAGGTATCTGGAGCAGTTCTAAGTGAGCTAATCTGAGTACCTCTGGCCATGTAACTGCAGCTTCAGAGTTTGCTTTGCAGAACGAGTTTCTAGTGTTAGTTTTAATGTTGATAATAGCATAGTTTTGAAGGGCAGCTTTGCCTGGCTTTCATCCTATTACAGAGAATCAAAGTTTCACCGGGTACCTCTAGTAAATTCTAATCTTTATAGAAACTAAGCTACAGTATCACTCCAGAACACCTTAATCCATTTTCAGAGCAAGGCTGGACCAACAGGTCAGCACCAAATTTCTGGGGTTAGACTCTCTTCTAGACTGTGTTCTTCCTGCAAACCCACTAGTGACGAAGTTGTGTGAGGCAGCAGATCATACTGGCTTTGCCTAAGGTTGGTGAGCAAGGTCAGTTCAAGGGAAGGGTAGCTCAGCCCTTGGAAGCTCCATGTGAAAATCAGAAACATAGACTGAACCTAAGGAACCTGGTTCACCCACAGCAGATATCTTTTAAACCAACCAACAACATCACTTCTTCAGCCGTGAGGAAGAACTCAAAAAAGGCAACATGGATTCCTTATTTTCTTGTGATCAAATGGAATGAATATAAGGCCATAATCATCATGGTCAAGGACAACGAGGATGCGATGGCTGAGGACGACTTCCAAGTGTAACTGAACAAGAGAAGGACAGGGATACACTGTGCAGCACAGGTCAGTGATGATAACAAATTAGAGCACTTCCCGGTTCCTAGGTGTTGGTTTGGCACTACGAATGACCCGAGCAAGAAATCTTAACATGTTATTTGTGTGGAATGTACTCAGAAGCTGCAGGAAGCCACAAAAATTAGACTGATACTTCTTTATTTGTAACACTAGCTGACGGCTCTTTCCAGTCCTTCTCCTTCTCCAATGCATCTTAGAAAATAGCTTTGAAATTCATCAGACCTTGGACATACAGCCCGGGTAACGTTCCAGCAAGTAGCCGTTTATTTTATAAGGGGATTTAAATATTGTAAAAGTGAATAAAACGCAGGTGTTTGCATTACAGACAAGTGAACCTTGTGTAAGCTCTACAAAGACGTGGCTTCCAGATTAAAAGGGCTTTGCACAGCTCCCGTTGCCTCTGTGGAGGAGGTGGATTTTTGGATCAGCAAGTGAAGCATCTTCCTTTGCATGATGAGGCCCCGGATTCAAACCTCTGCTCTGTTTGCACACCAGGGAAAGGCAGGAAGTAAGGCACATGGTGACCATATTTGCACCTGCACAAGGTTCTTAACTTTGAAATCTGCCTGAATAAGTTCAGCCACCAGATTGCCCAAACACAAACAACTGCTGCCATGCAAGGATGAACACTAACCCCATATTGTGCTACTATTCAGATGGTCCAGCCCAGGCTGCTACCAAGAGATGCTGGGATTAACCAAAACAGGAACATAAATACATGGGAAAAATTGATCCCCTGATTTTCACACTGGATTTTGGTACAAAGGAAAGAACTAACAGCTACCTCTTGGAAAGCTTCCTCAACAAGCAAAACCAAACCTTCTGGCCCATACCGTACCAGCTTCCTCAAGAAGAGAGCTTATGTGGAAAACCTTAAAACAAGGCTTAAAGACAAGGCAACTCCACCTGTGTTAGTTCATTGACTCCTGATTTACACCAGTGAAAGTGAACACATAGCCAAGGTAATACTAGTTAATTATTAAATATATAATCAGTGTAACCATGCCCTCTAGAGGACTAAGTTTACCTCCATAGAGTCAAAACCAGCCTTTGGGTCTGAACACTCTTACAATTTGGGGGAAAGGCATTTTGGATGTTTGTAGTTTCCTTCCTCATCTGAACCTAGCCATGAATTTCCATTTCCTCTTTGGCACCATACCTACAACAGGTTGAAACAACCCCTCAAAATGGCACTGGCAGGTGAGATTTAACTTTAGCACCCACCTGGTGTCTCTGCCAAACAATTACTTCAGGTAATCCCCACCTAGAGACTGAAGGACTGATCTGAGGTCTTCCTCTCTACTACTTCCACAAGACATCTGACCACTTTGCAAGGCCTGACCCAAATCAATATGCTGAGTATTAAATGGCTTTAACCTGCCAGAGGGGAGACTGAGATGAGCTCTTAGGCAGAAGCTCTTCCCTGTGAGGGTGCTGAGGCGCTGACACAGGGTGCCCAGAGAAGCTGTGGCTGCCCCATCCCTGGCAGTGTTCAAGGCCAGGTTGGACACAGGGGCTTGGAGCAAACTGCTCTAGTGGAAGGTGTCCCTGCCTGTGGCAGGGGTTGGAGCTGGATGAGCTTTAAGGTTCCTCCCAACCTAAACCATTTTATGATTCTATGAAATAAACAATGTTCATTTTCTTACCTCCTGCTTTCCACATTTTCCTTCCTTTTCTTCTTTCTGCATTCACTGGCAATTTCCCTGCCCTCCCTTGGTCGGTGTGGTTTTACATTCCCAGTTGGCCTGAGCTGCAAAAATGAGAGTGAAAGGAATCTGCGTGCAGTTTGTTTGCCGTGGCTGCGATCACCCCAGCTGGACAGGATGCTGGTGGCAGGATCAGCAGTGCTCGTGGGTATTCGCTGCAGGCTGTAGCACAGTCCTAAAGGAGCCAATAAACGCTTGTGGAGTTCAGTCTGAAACTCTTTTGGCTTGAATGTCCACATTTTTTGATCAGGAACCACTGTGAGCCACACATCACCAACCCTGTGGACAGCTACCCTGAAAAACAAAACCTGGAAAGGAACAGGGGAAGGGTCAAAGCTCTGAGCTAACATGATGCAACAGAAAGGAAACTCTCATCAGTTCAAGAGGTTTCTGCTGGTCAGGTTGGTCTATGCAAACCCCCAGATACTCCCCAGAGAGTCCTGCAGACCAGCCTAGGGATGCAGGGCTGGAGTGACGGCCTCCATTCAGGCTGGTGAGGGAGGCCACAGCCCTGCTTTCTACGAGAGAATATTTGGACACCTCTTCCATGACACCTTAGCTTCTGTCTCAAGGGACACTGCTCCCACGTAGCTCAATGGACAGATGGAATTAGAGCACAGCTGTATTTTAGCAGCTCTTTGAGTAAACCCAGAATAGCTCAGAAGTGGGATTTTCAGAGCCTGTACCACTAGCTTTGCTTTTGCCATCGAGCCGTTGGGATGTCAGGCATCGAACACCCTGCAGCTCTCAGATGGAGGTTTTCAAATCCACTCTGTGGATGTTTTCTTTTTTAATTCATTTTTTTTCTGACATTTCTCCCAGTACAAAAATATGTGTTTTTTCCCTTGGTTACTTTCACTCTGCTGACCTGGTTTCTTGCCTTCCTTTGGAAACGTTTAGGTGGCTCAGCAATGGAGAGGATGAATCAGTTCACCCACAGTGAACATACAGTGGGTCTGGGAAAACCCCGGCAGAGTGAAGTGTGTGGGGAGCACAGAGGACTGCAGAGCCTTTGGAAATGGCCTGGCAAAGAACGGGGCTATCACTTTCCTTTTCTCTCTGAAGTTTCATCAGCAGCCAGTATTGCTGCTCCGAGCAGACGCTGCCCTTGCTCTTAGTTCAGCAGGATCCTTGTGCCCAATTTAGTGGACAAAACTCAAAGCATTTTAACAGCAACTGGAATACACAAAACTATTGCAAATTTTCTAGCAACAGGAACCTGCTGGCATACAGGAAACTGAAGGATGATTTGTTGGGAGGGTGCAGGTCTAGCCCTCACAGAGGGCTAAGCACGGAGGCACTTACTTAGGTTTCAGTTCATCCTCAGAAACACCAAGTGCCTCATCTTGGGACCGTGTCTTCGTGGTTCACTGCTTGGTCACAGCCCACTGGAGACATGGCCATTTGCTCCATCAGCAACAAACACACCTGAGAAACAGGCAGGGATGTGTAGACAATACATTAACCAGGAAAAGACAGGCCACCTTCGTCAAGTAATTCTATGATATAAAGGACATTGAAAATTTGACACACAAATTCTGAATGCAGAACATGATAACCCAATTACTGGATTTTTAAATTAAAATCCAGCAGTATCCTAATGTATTTCTTCGTATTCTTTTTTAAGCATCTTCCAAGAAAAGAGTGAATGATCTGCAATTTAGGTGACAAACATTCTCCCAGCACCAAGAGTCCTGTATCCTGGCCCTGGGGCAGGGATGCACATCATCTGAAGCAGTTTGAGTCATCCCACTGCCTTCAGCCACACTAGTCATGGGCTCAGCCTAAGCTCACCACTAAGTACCACGTGCAGTCAGACCTTCAGTTCAATCAAGAATAGACGTTTCATGCTCAGATTTACAGAAGCTCCCTCCATTAAACCAGTGACACGTGCCTGCACCCTGAACATCTGCGAAGTTCTTTATAAAATCACATGTAGATTTATTACAAATACTTTTTTTTACCCTGAACCAGTTGAATCTGAATCAAGTGAACGGGTGTGCTGAAGACTGGAAAACAAGAGTTGTGTAAACTGATAATGCTAACACTGAGTAACATGCTAGAAAATGGTAAATATAATTCAAATTCTCCATGTTTGCTAGAGCTGGTGACTGACATTCTGGTTTACAGCATGAGTCAATCACATCATAAATGAAATTTAAAGGCAGTTGACAAAATATCTTCATGTCAAACGGATGAGATGTGGGTTCACTGTTCGAAAATGTCATTCTTTGGTGCTGCAGTGTCCCTTAAAGGCTAATCTAAAAGAAAATTAAATTAATCTCATGCTCACCACCTTTAAATTGCAGGAGTGAAAAACCTTTCAGGACTTGCCAATTACTAAGGAAACTTCATAGCTGGATTATTCCCAAATTGCACACCCTTTATTTTAACCACTAAAGGCAAACACATGGTTTTGATGGGTTGTAAAAGAACAGGTTGCTTTTTCAGTACTGAAAGAAGCTGTAATTACTTCCCTTGTTCGGTGACTTCCTGATTTACTTAGGTTGTTATGGGTGATACTATTCTGCTAAGGTAATTGGAGCTGATGACCTGAGGGAATGACCAGTGGCTTTTCAGTCTAGGTGACTTGCACCTAATGAGTAGAGCCCTGCTTCCCAGGAAACAAGGACACTATAACTGCCTTAAGTGCTTGGTATGTGTGCTTTAAAGGCTTATGTTTCGCAGTCCAAGCAGATTCTGTCTCTGTATGATATCTGCAAACCGAACAGATACAGCTGTTTCCAGATACAGCTAAAATAAAGGTATTTTCCTCAGACAGAAGCATGAGAAATAGAGCACGCCAGGAAGGTGAGCTTCAGTCTCTAGACATCCAAATGCCAACACACAAACACAAGGAGGTAACCACCAGTTCCTGAAGTTAGTTCTTGTCTGTAACACAATACATAATAAAACATGTTTGTAATGAGTGGCAATGGGTTGTGCCAGTAGGAATTAAACTATTTAAAGAGTTAGAAGTGAGACCTCCTGAGTTTTCAAAGGCTTCAGGAGGGCATCATCCCTGAGCCATCCCTGGAGGAGAGTTAAGACTCTTGAGGGGACTGGCCACCCCTCAACAGAGGTCCCTTCCTTCCCCAGCAGATGAGACAGGCAGCACCCAACATCTCCGCAGTGCTGCCCAGAAAAGGCATCTTCCTCAGCTGGCAAAGGCAATGTCTGGTTTAGCTCCCACTGTTGCTTGGCTCTGGTTTTGCACATTTCTGGGGCTATGTGTTGCATTACCTTTCTGCTCAGAAGCACAAATTTTGACTTGCTGCACGTTGTCTTAAGTTGAGATATATGATTTAAACCTGTGGTTCCTGATTCTAAGTATCCCAGATCTCATGTAGTTTGAAACTAGTGCTGGCTTGGCTTACTGCACAATAGGCTACTTGCGCCAAGTAAACCGATGGGAAGAGATTAAATGAGCCAACCCTGAGGATAAAAGTCCTGTACCATGAATCATGCATAGCTTTTCCCTTCATGTCCCCTGTGTAGTCTGGTGGATCCATCCAGGTATGAAATTCTGCAAGAGGTGTGGGTACACAGGGAAATTACAGTGAGATAAACACAATTTATACCATTGTGGAAACCTAATTTACAGCACCTTGTAGTTGTCTGTTAAGAACAAAAGCTCATGCACTTTCACTCCAGGAGAAAAGCAAGGATGGGCAAAGTTCTTTACTGTGAGGGTGGTGACGCCCTGGCACGCATTGCCCAAGGAAACTGTGAATGCTCCATCCCTGGAAGGGTTTACGGCCAGGTTGGATGGAGCCTGGAGCAAGCTGCTCTAGTGGAAGTTGTCCCTGCCCCTGGCAGGGGTTGGAACTGGATGACCTTTAAGGTCCCTTGCGGCCCAAACCAGTCTGGGATTCTATGACTAAATAGCAGCTGACATGCTGATAGTTAATACCTAAATTAATCCCACAGTAACTCAACCATGTCCACAGATTCATAGTTTTTACTAGAAGGTAATGCATGAAGATGTTGATGTCCTAAACCTTGGTTTGTAATGCACTCAGCATCTATGACTGATGTTAAAACACCGACCAGGAAGGAGTTTGGCTATGGCATCTCTTCGAAGTGGCTCAAATATGCCAACACTAAAACAACCCAACTCATACAGCACCTTGATTTCAGAAGTTATTTCAAGAGACATCGTGTCTCTTACTGCAAGAGACTGCAGACAAGTACATTTACAGCTAAGACTCTTCAGCACCTGCAGGCACCACCAGAAAGCCTCACATACGGTATCCAGATGTCCTGCATGGCTGGAAAAGGCATAGAGCACAGCATCCTCCAGCAGCCACCATGGAGGGTGCTCCTTAGAGAGGCAGGTGCCTGGTTCAGTGCTGCAAAGGCTCATTCCCCATCTTTGCTTTCCCAAAGTTCAACTGAAAACCTACTCAAAATCCTAGAAAACCTGGCCATTTCTTTAAACTATCCTAGCAGTTTAAGCTTTCCTTGTGAAACACATCCAAATTACATTTCCTGTGGCTGGCGTACATACTGGATGCCAGAATAGCATTATGTGTCATTTTACTTGAACCCCCAGGTCAAAATTAGTGATTGAAGAGAAGCTTTATGATGTAGGGAGCTCCAGGAGCCTTTGTTAAGTTAATCATTTGAATAACATCACCATGAAGGACTTAAAGATGAGCTGAAGGACAAATGATTTCAGTTCTTTATGGATTCAGAAATAGCAAAAACAGAGCTACTGATGATAGTGCTGAAATAACATTTTTGGAAGGCAGGAGTTAAAGCTCAAAACCTCAGTCTGAGCTTGAGAGGGCACCCATGCCTCTGAACACACACAGCTCAACCATGGAGGAAACCCAGAGAGGTGATAGTGCAGAGACAGAGAATACATTCTCCTTTGCAATGCTGGGTGTCAGGGGAAAGGAAGTGCTGTTAACTGAACCAGATAAAATACCTGTAGTAAAACATGCGTACTAAAAGCCATGTTGGCATAGCCCACCCACAGCCAGCACCAACACTATGTCCCACTACCGCAAGCATGACCAAGTGAAGGTGAGTCCGTGAGGTAAGATACCACCCATGTTCTCTACTTTGTTAAATGCACCATCTTACATTGACTAAACACTCAGATCATTCCCATCAAAGCTCCCGGACCAGCTGAGGGCTGGGAAAGCAGATCTGTTCTAATCTGTGTGGATTATGGGACACAAGAGCTGTGCGTCAGCGTCCTGCTGTCATTCCACCTGAGGACACTTCCTCTTTCCCACCTCCCAAGTCAAACAGCCTTATGAAACAGCAATGTATGTCCACACAGGATGTGGTGAGGACTGAAGTTTCAGCCACACGTGGGTGAGTAGAGTCTTATAGGTTAGAAAAGCCCTTTAAGATTACAAAGCCCAACTGTTAACCCAGCACTGCCAAATCCATCACTAAACCATGTTCCTCAGTGCCACATCCGCAAGTCTCTTCAAAATACCTCTAGGTACTTGATGGTGACTTCAACACTTTCCTGGTCCAATGCTTGACAACCCTTTTGGTGAAGATTTCCTTTGGACACCAAAGGATGTCCAGCTTTCCTGGACCCCTTTGCCCTTCAGGACTACCTGCCAAGGGACTCTGTCACTGGGCTCCAAAACAGGCCAAAGTCTGCCCTCCAGAAGTCCATCGTAGCAGTTTTGTTGACCACTCTTCCTTAGTTCTCTGAGAATTGAAACCTCCATCACTTCATGACTGCTGTGCCAAGATGGCCTCCAACCATCACATCACCCACAGTCCTTATCTGTTCACAAACAAGAGGTCCAGTGGGCACCTTCCTTGGCTGGCTCCCTCACCAGCTGTGTCAGCAAGTTCTCTTCCACACAATCCACGAACCTCCTAGACTGCTCCTACTCTGCTGTATTGTATTTCCAGCAGACACCTGGCAAGTTGAAGTCCCCCATGAGAACAAGGGATAGCGACTGTGAGACCTCTCCCTGCTGCTTATAGAGCATTTTATCTGCCTCTTCATCCTGGTTGGGTGATCTAGAACAGACTCCCACTATGGTGACTGCCTTGCTGGCCGTCCCCTGATTCTGACCCATAAACACTCAATCCTATCATCACCATCATTAAGCTCTAGACAATTAAAACACAGGCCTCTCCTTCCTTGCCTATCCCTTCTGAATTTACTAGTGCATGTGGTCAGTCGTATAAAAAGCTACCAGAAAATCACACAGTAAGCAGTTACCTGGGATCTTCATAGACTTCAAGGAGACAACTATCACCAGCCAGGCTGTGCCCAGAACAGGCATAGCACTGGACAGGAATGATGCAGCCTGAACCCTCCACGACACACACAGGTTAGCCATAGGGTCCTCCTCCCTTTTACAAACCTCTCTGGAGGAGAAAGCACTGACCTGCAGCAGCCTTGAGGCAGTTCCCCAGGGGGGAAAGAGATGCTCTCTGCTTCTTTGCCCATCTCCCCTCCAGAACGATCTGACATGCCCAGGAAGTGGAGTGTGGGAGATTCATTTCTTTGTTTCCCCTTTTCCAAGACGTTAAAACAGGCAAGGAGACAACATTTGTTGAAACACAGATCTGCCATAAAAATAAGCAACCAAAAATACAAGTAAAACAAAACAGCCTTCATGTCTTAACTTTCCAGATGTAAGTCTCTGAGTTCCCACTTGGGTTGTTATTATTATTATTACTACTCTTACTACAATAATAGGATTCCCAGGCATGGAGCAGAACCAGCACACATATAGAAATGTAGGAGTGCAGAAAAGGGGTGAGTGCAGCCAGCCAGGGGAGCAGGCACCACCTTGCCTGCTCTTCTCAATGTGCCGAGCACTCGTAAGCACCATGTTCACTGGGGAGCCTTGGCAAGGCAGGCGAGCTGGGGAGAGACCTGGCCCAACAGAAGGGACTCCAAATCCTGTCCGAGTCCCAGGTTATGAAAGTATCAGCCACAGCTGTCAGACAGCAGGAGGAGGTTCAGCATCAGCTTCAAACCTCATTAAGAAATGGCTCATCCCTCTATTGCTTTACCTTCAAACATGGGTTTCAGCTGCAAGACTTGGAACCAGGCTCAGGTGGTTTGGGGCTCAACTTTCCCCCACGCCCTGGGTTAGTTTGGATTAGGGTTTTGGCCTCTGTTTGAAAATTGGGAGAAGGGTTAGCTGCAGGCTTTGGATCTAAATTCAACCCTTCCCAAACTTACGTGGGAATGCTCCGACCCATCTCTATTTGTCTTGGGTAGGGGAGTCGCTGTGGTGCTATCTGCAGTGGAACTTTCCATTAGCAACAACAGGAGAGACAAAGAACTCATGCTCTGACCTTTATAAAACCATTCCCTAACAAAATTTACTCAAGTAAAGAATCCACAATCCTCTTTGGTTTTACTCATTTAATTGATAGGGACATAAAATATTTTGTGTTGTTTTAATAATAGTTTGGTTTTCTGCTATTTAAAAAATAAAGTAAAAAAAAAAAAGTTCATTTCTCCAAACATATTTTTAGCAAAAATATTTTGCTTGAACTTTTTTCCTCTGCCTTCAAAGGCTGCTGCACAGTTCTGGGGTGCTAAATACTAAACTCACATTCTACCACTCCATCTCCTCCCATTTGGATGGTAATCACAGGATCCTGATGCCAAACTCTGGAAGATATTTTTTCCAGCAGCAGCATCTGGCTTCTTGGCAGCCCCTGCGAGCAGTTGTGCTGGCAGCGGTGGGAGCTGCTTGAGTCTGTCATGTGTTTAGGCTGCCGCGGAGCTGTCTGAATCGCCCTGCTGCCTTAGACACTGTTCTCTTGACTTCCATTTCATTTTGATAGATTTCTGCTTTCTGCTGTCCTCCTGGTAACGAAGCCCCGTTGATCCCGGAAGGATCTAAATATAGCTTCTTTAATCAAGGATAATCATGGATGTTTGTGGAGTGCTTTTCAGGCCCCCCCCAGCCCCCAGCTCCTGCTCGGCAGCTGGAAGCTGCTCTGTGACCTCTGCAGAGGGATCGTTTTGCACGGTGCTGAACTGCAGCCACCTCCAGAAGGGATCACGGGAGCTGCAGAACTCGCCCGAGACCCTCGAGGTCCAGGCACTCTCTCCGCTGTCCTGCCACATGCCAGGAACACCCTGACTAATGCTTGTCACGGGGAGATCCAGACTCCAGCCCGCAAACTGACTCATGCAGCTCGTCAGAGGAGCCCCTGAGTGCCTTAAATTTTGCCTTTTGATGAAGGCACACCGGGAGGGATCTGCTGCTCCTGCTTCACAGGCTGCCAGCGGAGTAACTCTGAGCTTCACTTTCTTTTGGGCTAAACGAAGACAGAAGTAAAGAATGGATTTATTTCCTGCAATGCAAGTACTTCAATGTAGTTTCTGGTTCTGGAAAAAGATGCACATGAAAAAAGAAAACTGTTTAGCTATACATCTCCCTGTTAAGCTTGAATTTCTCTCTTGATTTTACCCACTGAAAAACACACCAGGGTGCTTGTACAGCCCTCTGGGCTGTGATTCAGTGCAAGACTTCGCCCTTCTGTTCCCACTGCTGGAAATCACTGCATTAGGAGACACTGATTTAGATAGACACTTCTCTTCCCGAGGCTCAGACTTGCTTTGGTTCAAAAGATGAATATTTCCTTGAGGTAATACATTTTAGCACTTACCAGCTATCCTTGCTTAGCTCTAGGAACACACAAGACTCTCTGGATAGCCAGGTAAGATCCTCCCATGGCCAGAGCACAAACAGAACCTGCCAACACCCTTCCAGCAATGAGAAGGTTGCTCCAAACTGGAAAGGTGGGGCTCTGTTTTACCTAAACATATGAAAATATAATTCATGCAGTTATTACACCATGTCCTGGACAAGAGTATAGAGGGATCTGGTGAGTCCTGATCTCAAAGGACCTAGTGTGTCTGGGTAGATGACTCCAGACTTCAACTCTGAGGAAGCTCTGAGGAGGAACTACCTGCAGGCTGCTACAATAGGAGATGCAGTGCTACGTGCTGCTGAAATGCAACTGGAAGTTGCAATTTAGACGTTCTTCCTTAATGTTAATATGGATCTAATGTTAGTTCTCTAATTAAGTACCTGAATTAAGTTTGTTTCTTTAGGAAAGTATTATTGTATATTAGAAATTTGGGGTTAAGTTGAAAGCATCACTTCTGAGAGCTGAGGGGTGGCCTGAAAACTGTCCACTTAAAGGAGTGTGATAGAGCTGCTGCAGTACAGTCTGCAGTTACACGACAGACTCACAGCTTCTCCTGCAGCTGTCCTGAGGAGTAAGGGCCAGAATCACCAAACATCCAAGCACACTCCAAACCTCTTCCCTGCATCTCCCCTGACAGCATCAAATGGGAGGTACAAACAGGACACACGCCAAATAACAGCATACTTGGTTTAGGTTTCCTGGGGTACCCACAGCAGCATAAAGACACATGAGAAGTCCTCTGATGCTTCAGTGAGGGCCTTCATCACTGAGCCATCCCTTCTGCACACCTGCAGCACCCATCTGTTGAGGGTTTATCTCTCCCTCCTGCTCCCACTACAAGGCTGGATGAGCTTCTTCCCAACAAAACACTTCGGCAAGTACCACAGTGACCACATGGGCATCTGCTTGACAAAATATTGCACAAAGATGAGGGAGCATTTCAAGAGCTCATAGCCTTAAAAACATGAAATAAAGATTCTTTCAGGAACTTGCTGAAAGCTTCACGAGGGTGGATCCTACTGTCCACGCTCAAACCACAGCATCACAGACAACAGAGATGAAAACCATCTCCTCTATATCAAGTAGTGTGTTCTGTACTGCTGCTATAAAACTGATTCCTACAGGAATTAAGCTGAGGCCTCGTTATAAGCAGGATGCTGTGGGTCATTGTGGGATACCCTAAAGACTGACTTTTGTAACAGGATTTAACTCTCAGATGCTGGAACCAATGACTCAGTGGGTCCTGCAGTGTTTCTTTTCATTACATGTGCAAGGCACCTGACAAACCTGCTACCATGTGGGGATGTGAGGGGACAGCACTGCAAGTTGGGCTCAAGCACCCTGGGTCCCTGCATAGTGGGCAGGTGGGGACCCATGAGCTGTTTGCTGTTCCATCAATGGGCTCTATGGATTCAATGGTGCTGCAAAGAGTAGTCAACTGGGGTGTTTGAAGGGAAAGGGATTCTCTTCCCTCAATTCCCTGCTGCTGGGGTGCAGCAGCCTCTAAGGGACCAATCCTCTCTGTCCAGGATCCAACCATGCAGTACCATGCCCTCTTCTGGGCTCCCTCTCCTGCCTTGCTTCCCTGGCAGACCAGGAGGAGAGCTCTGTGTACAGATCTCCTCTCCAGGGTGTAGCTGCAACTCCTTCAATGTTAAGGTCAACTGAGAAGCTGAAACTGAGAGGTCAGAACAGTGAGAACACTGTCTGGTCAAGGATTACATCAAGAGGATTTCTGACATCATGCTCCTCAGGAGAAACGCCATGGCCCAACACACGATGGGAACATCTAGCCCCCAGATTTTCTACAAAACCTAAACAAAACCATACTACTCCAACCCCAAAGCTGATTTCATAGAATCACAGAATCATAGAATAATTAGGATTGGAAAGAACCTTAAGATCATCAAGTTCCAACCCCCCTGCCGTGGGCAGGGACACCTTACACTAAATCATATCACCCAAGGCCTCATCCAACCTGGCCTTGAACGCTGCCAGGGATGGAGCATTCACAACCTCCCTGGCCAACCCATTCCAGTGCCTCACCACCCTAACAGGAAAGAATTTTCTCCTTATATCCAATCTAAACTTTCCCTGTTTAAGTTTTAACCCGTTACCCCTTGTCCTATCACTACAGTCTCTAATGAAGAGTCCCTCCCCAGCATCCCTCTATACAGAGACATTTGAAAAGCTATTTGTGGTTTGACAGAGTGGTTAAGAAGAAAACAAACAAGAACTTGGAAATGACTTGCATTGTTTATTTATTAAGTCTGAATTGGGAACTAATTTTGTTTTCCCTGCTTTTAGATTCCCTTCTGCAGCTTTGGCGTGGTTAGTGAGGCTATCTCCAAAAGATCACAATCATGTAAAATTTAGGAACGAGTTTGCTCTTGTTTATTTACCAGTTTGGTTCCCCATCCCAAATTTCTTAGCACTTGCTGAGCTATGTCTATACCCAACCTTATAAATCTGGATGTTTCTGAAGTATGTCTGAACGAGAACCCTGACTCAGACTGACTTCCAGGCAGTTTTGCTGACATACAGATTCAGAGAGACCTGATCGGGTTTCAGACTTTTTCAGTTCTTTTTCTAAGCTCAACATCCACGCCAGAAGTTTTGTGATTCACTCATCACTAATAAACAAGCATTTTACTATTGCAAAACCTCATTCGACTGCTATTTCCAACCAGTATCAGAAACGCTGCTTTAATAAACTCAATTCATGCGTTTCGTCTGAATTCACCGGATTTACCCCAGGGGTGATTTTGGATCAATGTATTTAATTTGTTTTGTGGGATGGAAGAACATTCCTTCCTCATATATGCAGTTTATTTGTGTCTATGCATTTCACAAAGGAGAACGTAAGTCATTTAAGGAGCCAGATTAGGAGACGTAAGGAACCACATTAAGAAATTAGAGAGATGGATTATTTGGAGGGGCTCCTTTAAGCCCCAACAGAAGCTATTTTGTTGAAAACCTTTATAAAGAACTAGCCTATGCAGCATCTCAATATATTCCCAGAAATTCCAGAAATGTTTAATCAGATATTTAGAATTTCCAGTACTAACCAGAAGTGCTGCCAGTGGAAAGTTGGACTTGCAGCACAAGACTTTTGTCTTATTAAGGCAGGTTTGCTTGTTGTTAAAAGGTGTTACTTTCCGGAATTTTCTTATGGAAGGGATGGAGAAGTAATGGCTCATGGCATTTGTGGGTTTTATAGATAGCCAGTAGTTATAAGCAAATCCAGAGATGTACAGTTTGTTTTTACTTAATAACAGAAGCGTGTGATCTCAAAGGAACTCAAGGGATGCATGTCATTCCTATCAAGTTTGGACATTACAGATGTGTGCCTCTCCAAACATCTTGTGGAAATCCCAGTTTAAATCTCAGCATCTCAAATGCCTTCAGTGAAGCAACTGGGTCCAGTCTGCTAAACTTGTCAGAGCTATAAAGGGCTGGATGCTTTCAGCTGCTTTATTTCAGCTGGGAGTGAAGCAAGGTCAACTCTTCCCAAGAGCTGCTTAACCACTCACAGGAGTAGGTGTTTAGACAAGGAACTGCTTTTGCAGTATGGGTCTGGCCTGGACAGGAGAAGAAAGAACCCAAGTGAAACCTTCACTCCACTGACATTAATCAATAACCTCCTGTGCCTTCAACAGGACCAAGGTTCTGTGCAAATATCTACATATTTCCTAACCTTGGAAACTGCCCAAGTTCCTTCCATGCAGCTGACACAGATTCAAGGTTGAAGTTTTCTTACTTATCTGGGCAGGCTCACTCCTGCCCTTCACTCAGTTCTTCAGGTCACCATATATTCCTAGCAAATTGGGGGAAAAGTCTTTCTGCCTATTTATAAGAATCCCATCATCTCTTTAAGTGACCCAGCAGTCTTCTGGCAATACAGCTTTCCGTATGTATGTTCAGAAAAGGCACAGGGCAATAAATCAAGCAGAAATACAGGATAGACAGGCATTTACTACCTACAAATACAAGTAATGTATCTGATCTCTCTCCTTCCTATCTGTACTGTAATCAGGGGCTATTAGAGCTTTTCCAGGAAGAACTGTTGAGATATAAAATAGATCATGAGTGAGGGATGAGACACAAAGCCAAAAGGATGCTGGGAAACAGAAAGAGCACAAGCAGACAAACAGAACCCTTTGGAAATGTAATCATCATCACACATATTTTTTTATAGCATGCTTTTCATTTGATGATCCCTGAGAGCATTACATCCTCTCACTGTATAAATCAACACGGCTTCACAGAATTCATCCTGACTCAGCTCAGAGACCTGACCCACATCACTGTTCTCTTCTCCACCAGTCCTCGGTTTTGGCTCTGTCCTACCTCCACAGACAGAAGATACCAAGACCGTCACCACAGCTGAAAACACTTCTGTGGCTTAACATCTAGAGAAGCCCTGGCATGGCCACGTGCCCCTCAATGGGTGGCTGCCATTCCACTCTGGAGCCTCTCCCATCTGCAGTGTCAGCCCCATCAGCGGCCCCAGGACAACCAGCCCTGCAAAACCACTGCAGCAGCAGAAGAAAAGCAGGCAGAGACAAGTGCTTTTTAGATACTCACAAACATCCCCCGGCTACCCCTGGGGTAGCAGGAATACCTGCAGGCAGCAAAGCTTGTGTGAGAGCTGTGCAGGCAGCTGGTGCCTGTCTCACAGGTTGGTATGTTCATCCAGCGCATGATGAGCTTAGAGCATCATACCAGGAGCTCTGTGGAAAGCAGTGAGCTCCCTGCATAGTGCTGCCAGCTTGCTTTAACAACTGAAAACAGGGAACTAAATGAAAGTCTCTGGTCACTGGGACAGACCTGAGATTGAACAGTAGTAGGTTAACCAGAGTTTTGATGTCTCCTCCCTGCAACCCTCATGGTGTCATGAGATAGGAGGCAAAAGATACCTCTTGAAGGCCAACCCAAACCTTTCCATTCCCACCCAACTCACACTATTTTACTTGCCCAATGTGGGCTGCCTGTCCTGGAGCCCTTGGAAACCAAGAAATCCTACCAGACTTAGTACAAATAGATTACTCAGGTAGTTTCCACAGAGGGTAATGAGGCAGTTCATAGGCAGCCTGTTATCTTTTCATTAGTGTCTTTTATCTGCTATATTACAGGCTATGAACATCTCAGCTGAAATTTCTTTAAGTATGAACCTAACATTTTGTAAGCAAAGTTCTTTTGGTGTGAACCATCTGCCAAACAAAGTTCACATCACTGAACCAAGAGACATCAACAGCCCCAGAACCAGAACAGAAAGACACAAATTATTCAGATAAAGAACAAAAAAGCATCACAAAACGTTTCTGTGTTTTACTAACTAAAGTTTCCATTGCTGATGGCTGTGAATCTTATTAAAGGTTAGACAGGAGCAGTTGGCTTACAATACCCCCAAACTGACCCTTGATGAAATGGTGTAGTTTAGACCTCCTGATACGCTGTTGTTAGCAATTACTACCTATTTTTACTGCATTTATGGCTGTTCATAGTCTATGTATTCCAAAAGGTGCCTGTAACTTGGTGCTTGTCTGCAAAGACTGAACAGGAAAGTAAGGAGCTATTTTGCTGATTTGCCTCTCAGCTAAACCCATAGGAGCCCAGAGCTCCAAATTACAGACATGAAAAGCTGTGTGGGACAGGGGCAGGATGCCTGCTCCGTATCTGGAGGGGCAATTTTCTCTTCTGTCTTTGTTACGGGGAGAGGAATGTTTGGACAATATACAACAAAGCATAACCGAAGGAGATCTGGCCTCTTGAAAGCCAACGTGGCTGCTCATCTGGGCAAAAGCCCTGGGACAGGCTTCCAGTTTGCTCAAAACCCTCTCCTCCGTGCCATTCACTTTTGGCCATTCCCAGACAAACACGTCACAGACACGCATCAAAAGGTAACGCAGGGGAGAGCAGGCTCTCACTCCCTGAAGGTGAAACATCTGCAGCTTTTGCAGAAGGACATAGGCATACATGAAGAAATTAAGACTTATAATTTAGTTGAAAGCAGGAAAAATATCCTCTCAGTAACCTGTTCATAGGCACTGGCTTATTTAGCCTTAAATCACATACTCTCCTTGGCACTGGTGCAGAGGAAGGTATTTCCTGAACAGCTCGTTTCAAGTTTCATTCATAGGTACTGTCTAAAATTAGATCCACCACTTTCATTCAGGTCCAAATCCTTTGCCTAGTGTAACATTTTTCAGGAACAGAAACTCCGTTAAGTGTGTCCATCATCTGCACTATTCCCCCGAGCTGGCCGAGGGCTGCAGGTCCCACCAAGCGGAGCAGCGGAGGCTCATAAACCTGTAGCTAAATGCAAACTACCTGTTCTTATGGGTGACTGCAAACTCAAAAGAGAAACAAATGCTCCCTTTGACTCTGGACAAAGCACATCCTGTGTCACAGAGATAAACACGTGTCGATGGCCAAAGCCTGGCCTGTGAGACAGGCTCTAACAGTGGAACCCTGAAACGCGGCCAGAGGGTGGTCTTGACTTGACAACATGGAGCTGTGGGCTTCAGGAGGCACTGAACTACACATCCCATATTGCTTTACTACAGGTGATCTGGTTTCCTGGTTGAAGCAGACAGCAAAAGCCCTTAGACAGAAGGGCCTCACCAACAAACTACATCAGCTTGGATTTATTTTGATCCCAGCTCATTAACTTAATTCACAGCCTTCATACCTGCAGATGATTCTCATTTCAGAGTCTATCACATGGGTGTGAGTGGCCATGTCCTCTGGACATGTTCCTCTTTCTAAGGCAGGCTGGTATCATAGAATCCCAGACTGGTTTGTGTTGGAAGGGACCTTAAAGCTCACCCAGTTCCAACCCCTGCCACGGGCACGGACACCTTCCACTAGAGCAGCTTGCTCCAAGCCCTGTGTCCAACCTGGCCTTGAACACTGACAGGGATGGGGCAGCCACAGCTTCTCTGGGCACCCTGTGCCAGCGCCTCAGCACCCTCACAGGGAAGAGCTTCTGCCTAAGAGCTCATCTCAGTCTCCCCTCGGGCAGGTTAAAGCCATTCCCCTTGGCCTGTCCCTGCAGGCCCTTGTCCAAAGCCCCTCTCCAGGTTTCCTGTAGCCCCTTTAGGCACATATCTCCATAGCTGAGGTGCTCCAGCCCTTCAGGGTAGCGCTGGTGGCTGCAGGCAGCCTGGTATGAACCAGAGACCTTGTCACTGCCTCCAGATGCAGGTTTCCCCATCCCTGGCTGTATCTTCCTGCCTGCCAACCACAGAGAGGACGATCTCAAACCTGGGTCCCTCAAAGCAGTTTTGTTGTTCCCAGAGAGTAAAGTCCCTTTGATGCTGGGGGACAAACAACTCTGAGGCCCTGCCATGGCCCCAGCAGCCACTGGGAACACAAGGCACAAACTGCTGGCGAGCAAACAGCAAACACATGGATTTTTGGCAAAATCCAAGCACAAGCTGCCTATTTTTAGCACTTGTTAATTGTTTTGAAATTCATCTGGCAACAGCTGCTAAATAATATAGCATTTTGACCTATGTGTCTGAAGCAGTAACACAATCCCTTGTGCAATGGCTGACTCGGAGAGGTACAGTGGTAGGAAGCACAAGTGTTACAGTGAGCTCATTGTGGGGAGGAGATCATGTCAAGGAAAAGCTCCTCCTGGACACCCAGGGCTGCATTCCCTTCACCTGACCATTGTCACTCAAGAGTGAGGCAACCAGTCAAGGCAGATGGCGAGGGTATTCCACAGGACATGGACAGAGGTGCCAATGGAGGGTTCATCCTACCCACTGGGAACACCTCCAAGGATGGGACACTTGCCCATGGAGGCACTTGCTTTATAGATATGACAGGGAGCCAAATTATTAGTGCACATCAGAAGCTTAAATTCTATCTGATCAAGGTCACCTAAGGTTTTTGATCCGAGTATTAGGTCAAAGCCCATGCTATCAGCTCTAAAGCACACCCGAGGGGGCTGTTCCTGGGGAAATCCCAGAGCCAGAAGGGACAGAGCACACAAGGATAAGACGTAAGGCACTATTCCTGTTTATACCCTTGAGATCTTCCAAACCACAGACTTGGGAAAGGTGCAGCCCTCGGGAGCCTCGCCGTGCGTCACCCCAGGACTCCTGCCCTGGCTTTGTGTGGGTATTCAGGCACCAATTGGACACAGTTGAGTGTCTGCTTTTTGGGGAATGTGTTTCTCTTGCATTTAACTTTAGATCTGAAAAGCGTTCGCCTCCCTCCTCCCTTCCTCCTGGAGGCTCATGAATCACAGAGCCGCCAGACGAATGACTCACCCGGCCAGGTTCTGGTCAAGCATGCCAGTCTGGGAGGCTCTTCTGTGATCAAATGTGAGCGGGGCCGGCTTTGTCGGTGACTGGCCATGTGTTGAGTCCTGTAAACCTCTCCCGGGGTCATCCCCACTCTCTTTGTAAGTTGTCTCCGTCGGGTCGTAATTGCTCTTTTGTGAGGAAAACTTGTGAACGTATTCAGGGAGGGAGGCAGGGGAGAGGGTGGGGGGTTTCTGAGGAAGAAGAGCTTCAGAGGGCTTCCCAGGACGGCGCTGGCCGCCAGAGGAATTGTTCTCCGAAGTCTCAGTTCATTGAGCTTGAACTTCCAAGCCAACCCAGCCCATCCCTCGCGCCTGTGAACCAACCCAGGGGACTCGGCTCACGGAGCCTGTGAGGATCCCACCCGGCCCTATCAAAGGCTTCCTCGGTCCCCAGCAGCTCCTGGGCAAGCAGCATGCACTGCGGGTGCCCACGGCCCGACATGGAAAGCTGGTGTTAAGGACTCTCCAGCAGGGATGAATCTGTGAGACTGGTAGGGACTGCACACAGTTTAACAACTGGAAATACAGCATGCAAAGAGACACCTGCCTTGATTCCTGAGAAGGAAATTTGAAATCTGACACTGTCTTGTCAAAATCTTTTTCTTTTCTTCAAAAAAAAGAGAGCAAATAGCTGAGGTTAAAATGCATAGTGGGGTCTTTTTCAGGCACTGAAAGCCAGTTTGATCTCCCTAGGAACCATCAATTTCATTATTACTACATTAGGCATGGGCTGTGCTCCCTGGGGAGATGGCTTTGCCCTCTCTCACACCTCCCATCTCTCCTGCTCCACTGCCATCTGCAATGGGCAGGTGTCCCATCTGAGCCCCTCTACCTTCTTCTCTTTTCGATCTGGTTGCTCAGTTCTGCTTGTGGAGGAGGCAACTGGGAAGGGTGACACTAACCTCTTATTGTCTCATCTAGATTGGAGAAAGGATGGCACCTTTAGTACCACCTTGGGGTGAAATGGATGAACACATGTCTGTAATAGAAATAAATACTGAAAAACCTGAACTCAACTGCATGTCTGAACACTGTTCAGGACAAATCACAGAATCCTACAATGGTTTGTGTTGGAAGGGACCTTAAAGCTCATCCAATTGCAGCCCCTGCCACGGGCAGGGACACCTTCCACTAGAGCAGCTTGCTCCAAGCCCCTGTGTCCAACCTGGCCTTGAACACTGCCAGGGATGGGGCAGCCACAGCTTCCCTAGGCAACCTACGCCAGTGCCTCAGCACCGTGGTGCCATCTCCCAGTTGCATGTTAGAAGCTCCCTGATCAGCACTCAAAGAAGTTGAGTGTTTCAGGAACTCCCCTGAACATTTGTGACAGCATGTTCTACCATCTACTGGGTGGCAGTCAGCAAGAGGGGAAGCTGCAGCAAGATCAGCATTGCCGAACGTCTTCTTGAGCAAAAATCTAACCTCCCAGTCTTAGAAATGAAAATAAGCAGATGAGGGTATTTTTCAAATGGCTTCTGCTCACAGGTGACACCAGCAATCAGGCTCTGGCACCTCCAGGGATTTTTGCTACTGATGTGAGGATCCATGAGAGATTATTTTCTCTGGAAGGTAAGACTGCATAAACTGACATGTTTAAAAGCAACAGAGGGACGGTACATTTGTTTGTTTGTCTGGGTATGTAATTAAACTTTGGACCTTTCAGAGAGCTGTATGGAGGACAAAAAATATAAACAGTTTCAGGAAGGACACAGTAACATAGGTCCCAAAGATTAAGGCTTTGGCCACTGCTAGTCAATGGAGTATGGCAACTCTCCTAAGTCAACCTCTTGAATTAAAAGAAATGCCTTAAGCGCCTCGCACCGTGAATTAAGAGACTTCCCATCCCTAAACCTTGAATCTTGACCTCTGTAATACCGGGAGAACCGTTACGCCTAAGTCCTGGCACACACACAGAATCATAAAATCATAGAACAGTTTGGATTGGAAAGGACCTTAAGATCATCCAGTTTCGACCCCCCTGCCGTGGGCAGGGACACCTTACGCTAAACCATGTCACCCAAGGCCTCATCCAACCTGGCCTTGAACACTGCCAGTGATGGAGCATTCACAACCTCCCTGGGCAACTCATTCCAGTGCCTCACCACCCTAACAGGAAAGAATTTCCTTCTTAGATCCAACCTAAACTTCCCCTGTTTATGTTTTAACCCGTTACCCCTTGTAACATACCATGCCACTGATTATTTCTGCCTGTTGCTGCTTAATATCCACTGATGTTAAAAATAAACTGGTAAAATGCAAAGACAAGCCATCACCTGAACCAGAAACAGAGCCAAGGACCAAGAAGGATAAGCAGAAATGCTGTGTGAAGGAACCACACAGAACCCTCAAAACCTCCAAACCCACTCTGCTAATGCCTCCACTGGGTACCAAGATCTGCACATCTTCAATCACAACAAAGACGCAATATAGAAAACAATTAACATGCATCCTAGAGCTGTATTTATGTACATTTACACAGATAGAGCTAAATGCTTGAGGGGGGTGGTCACAGACAATAGCAGAATTACCACTGAGCTTTCTCTTGTTGATGACAGTGGTCACCAGGGTAGAACGTGGCTATGGGCTTGTTGAGCTCATGCAAAGTTCCTGTTAGTGCTAGAATATCACCTGATTTGTAATGAATGTTAATGAACACTAAGGTGGTGGATGGAAGCTCAAGGTGCTTCATACCCAGAAGTCCATACAAACAGAGCACAGTCTGGGGAAGTTGCAGGAGAAGGCTGTAAGACCAAACCAGATATGCTTCACTGACCCCTTACATTACAATCATGTGCAAACTATGAGAAGAGGTTAAGAAAAACATATTGTAATCAACTGATTTTGTTAAAGGAACTGCTGTGTGCGGAATAGGATGCAAGCTGCTCACCGTGCTTCGCAGTGCCATGTCTCCAGCGCAGTTTCACTTTATCTTGTCCTTTCACTCTGCACTACAGAGGCCACTTCAGGAGTTTCCTAGAAGATCCTGGATTCACACTAGTTTTTTATCTTCTCAAGTCCTTGGCTGTGAAGCTTCAGGAATGTTCCAGAAAATTTTCATATTAATCGATTTCTATCGATGTTACTAAAATGACACAAGATTTTCATGTGAACTATACTCTCTAAACTTCCTTTTCTACAAAGGAGCATCTTTCCGTTTTTTTTTCCCTCTCCATTTACCCTAAAATTCCAGGTCAGGAAGTTTGACAGCTCTGAGATTAAAAGTTCATAAAGACAGCACTCTGCAGACAAGCCAAATAAAACTTGCTTTTAAGTAAGAAATACTACCTACACCAGGGAAACCTTTTTAGTAGTGCCTGCCTCCTGTCTAGTGATTAACTGCTTCAATCTAACAGGCTGCTTTATCACCGTTTACCCACACAAAACCATTGCAACAATGAAATACTATAGTTGTATCAATGTATTAATATGAGTATCTGCCTAATTTACACTGACCTTTTGGCTTGGGAAAAGGAAATAATCAGAGCTTCGACTGACAGTAAAAGAAAATCATACTTAGCAGTGTCAAACAGCATCTCTGGCTTGAAGCATCTTCCAGCATTTATTCAGAGACATTTAAGGATGCTCATGGACACAGGCTGCACACTCCTGTCACCTTCTTCCTGACAACAACCACAGAAAGGTGAATCAAACAGAATTATGAAGATGCGGTATCTGAAGGGGGCCTACAGGGATGCTGGGGAGGGACCCTTCATTAGAGGCTGTAGTGATAGGACAAGGGGTAATGGGTTAAAACTAAACAGGAAGTTTAGATTGGATATAAGGAAGAAGTTCTTTACTGCAAGGGTGGTGAGGCACTGGCACAGGCTGAAAAAAGTGGTGAATGCTTCATCTCTGGCAGTGTTCAAGGCCAGGTTGGACATGGTCTAGGGTGAGGCATCCCTGCCCATGGCAGGGGGATTAGAAATGGATAATCTTATGGTCCTTTCCAACCCTAACTATTCTGTGATTCTATGTGTAAAGATATTTCCAAGGATCACTGCAAGTCAACCTTTTTAACATCCTTTTGGAGCTGAAATTTGGCAGCCAATATTTCAACTCCTGCTTAGTGATCCATACAGCCATGAGCAGGGAAAGCCACACAAGTGCCAAGCAACCTTAGCTCGGCTTAAGACCCCAAATTTTAGGCACTGTCAAAAAAAAACACCTTCCCTTGTCCCATCTTCAGGCAATAATTTCAAAGATGTGCAGCATCTGCAGCTTCTATTGATGCTAAAACTAAGCCCGGGCTCAATGAGGAGGGGGATCCTTCTTGGGTTCATCCAAACCAGCTGGCATTGGTAGACAGACGAATACCTTCCTTCATTTTCTGTTTGTAGCTCTCTCTCCATAGCTTGTATACACAACTGTTGTCTTTTGTGCTCTGAGCAGGAACACTTAGAACAAGCCGCCACCAGCCATATTCTTGACTATATAGATATAAAATCTAAAACCAATCATCTCTTCATATTCTAATGGTAAAATAATGAAGGGAAAAACCAATGAGTTACCAGTGAATGTCAAGTGGCTCTAGTATCTTTGTTTTACTACTGAGCTCAGAGTTAGCAAAGCGTATCGGCAGCTCTGGACATGAAAGTCAAGGAGGATGCTCTGGGGGAAGGGGAGACAGGAAGTACTTAGCAATTGTCAACAGATCACCTTATTGCAAGTGTTAACTGAGGCACTGAAACTGTTAGCAGAGGGGAGACAGAGCTATTGCTATGAAATAAAAGCACTTCTGCTGACTGCGAGCTGAATCTCTTTAGGAGGCAACAGAAGCACCTTCAGAGTATTTTCACCAATACTTCTATCACAGACAAGAACTTGACTGCTGATCTGGCACTAGATTCTCCTTTTTCTGTACTCGTTATTGAATCCACCACATGAAACCATGCTGGTCTACATCTTTTTTTTCTCCTGTGACTAAAACTCTAACTGCATCCATCCAGACTGTGCTCAGAAGTTCTCCTGGCACAAACTGCACCATCCACATGATCATGAATGGCATTTCTGGGAATTAAATTTCAAATCCTTGGTCTCTACCTTCCTCCTAAGCCTTCATCTGACTGTGGGACTTCGGTGCTTTGATGCTTAACCCCACCCTTCACAGAGCTGCCCAGCAGAATTCTTTAAATCTGCCCAAAATGTGTCTTCCTTTTCTGTTCCTTTTGTAGTTTGTTTTTCAGACTGGAAAAAAAAAAAAGGGCTGGATCATTTTTATTAGAATTTCTTAGCATTAAATACTGCAATTAAATGATCTTCCAGTGTCAATATACAAAGGGCAAAATCCTGGCTTCAGGGGAGTTATGCCTTTGATTGTGGTGAGATCAGTTGTTTCTTTTCCTTAGTCTTTATAATCTCCCCTCACAGGGTGTATAGTCATAAGGAGAGGGAAGATCTGACTGTATGTTTGTGCAGAATTGTTCAGACTTACACCACTTGGCAAGTCAGTTTTGTTCAGCAATTTCTGTCACTCTCTGAATTACTTTATTCCCAACTAAGACATGAAGACCCAAGACAAAGAAACTTTTTCACATGAGAATGCAGCACTGCTTGATAGCAGTCTCCTGTACATATACAAACAATGTGCATGAGGAACTTTTACTCTCTTGATAGTATTTCCAGGTACTATATCTTTTGATATTTCCAAGCTAAAAACTAGAGCAACTTCATACACTTAAACTGGAAGTGAATCATAGAATCCCAGAGTGGTTTGTGTTGGAAGGGACCTTAAAGCTCATCCAGTCCCAAGCCCCTGCAACAAGCAGGGACACCTTTCACTAGAGCAGCTTGCTCCAAGCCGTGTTCAACCTGGCCAGGGGATGGGCCAGCCACATGAAATATTACTTCTGCTAAAGTGTCAGTGAGTGCAGAGCCTGTCCTTGGGAGTCAATGGGAACTCACCAGCTCGGCTGGTAAGAGGGAAGCACTCTGGATGGCATCTGCCAATCAGTCACAGCACCTCTTACGGGCATGGATACACAATTCACACTGGCCTTTTTTGTCCATGAGGGTTTTGTTGCTGGCCCCACAATGTGCACTTTTAGCTAGTCCCTTCAGTTCTGCTGGTAGTCACAGACATCAATCAGCAAGTGCCCTGCAGAAGGTGATTTAACCCACATACCCTAAGACAGGCTGAATCACCTCCTGGAGGTGCCAGCTTTGGAGGGAAACCAAACGACGAGTTCAGACCTGTTTCTTAACTTTCACGTTTCTAAAGTGAGGGGAGATGAATCCCACCCTTTTTATCTTTCTGTACCTAACCTGGCAGGGGATACAAACAAAACATGCTCCAGGAGGGAGGGGCGTGAGCAAAGAGCTGGCTTGGAAGGCACGGCACCTGGGGATTGTTCCTGGCTCTGCCACCGCCTCCTTTCAACATGCTGTGCTCTTATGGTACTTAAGCATTATGCAAATGGAATAAGGAGAACTGTCTTGCCTATTTGGATTGTAAGGTCTTCACTGGAAGAGTATGTACAACATCTTGGATGTCCTGTGACCAAAAAAACACACTTAAGAAAATTATTTCATGCCTGTGGGAACTGGAAGGATAGAACAGATAAAGAACAGAAGGTGCTTAATGAAAAATGACAGAGTCTTGTCCTAAATCAGCAGCACACAAAGAGCTGGCAAAAGGAGAAGAAATGAAGCCTGTCACCAGTCCACCGTTCACCACATAAGCTCTGTCCACAGCCCAACATCTGCTAGCTGTACAATGTGCTCTCCCACAGCTCTTTCAAGTTCATAATCTCATTTGTAGCTATTAATTTGTTTTTTCACCAAGATCTTTGCTGTTTTGGGCTTCTCTACTCAGTTCCTGAAAGAAATGAGGAGTAAAACCCAGGTCAGAGCAGTATGTGTGAGAAGAGTGTGAATGAGGCACCTGACACTGGAAGAACTGGCACAACCCGCTGACCCACAGATGCACTATGGACAGCAAGGACCATGTGTCTGCTGCACGTGTTCTTCCACCAGGTAACCCTGATTTGAAACCAGTGACTGCTGCCTGTAAAAGCAGCTGCAATGGGCAAATGGTTTAAATTAAACAGTGAGCCAATCCAAATTTCTCTTTGTCAAAAAGGAAAGGGATGAAGCCTAGCTATCTGAGAGCAGCCTCTGGGATTACTGGATGGAAAACAAAGCACTTGCAGGTGCCTGAATGAAGGATATTGTGCACTGTGCTGACTTATCATACCGCATGAACTGCAGGGATGTGGCTCAGACACTTCTCGAGCCATCTCAAATTTAACTGGGCTGGGCCTATCCCTTTTATCTTCCAAACAAGCTCTAGCTTGGAGTTTCATTCCTTACTAGACGTGACTTACACCCTGTGGAAAAAAGGACGGATGCTGTCTGTCCCAGTCAAGCTTGATCATAACCGGTACTTCAGTCAACTGGATGCCTCTGGTTCTGCTGGGATAGATTCTGGTTCTGGAAACAGGTGTGGAAAGGAAGAGTATGAGTAAAAAGAGGGACTGGAAATATGGAAAGAGAAGGATTCAAGGCAGAAGTTCAGCCTCCGTGAATCACGGCATGGAGAAGAGGAGGACGCACACATTCCTTAAAAAGAAACCTGATGTGGTAGGTAACCTAAGATTTCAGGAACATCGTCACAGTTGGCCATTTTATTAGGATCAGTATTTCCCAAACAAATTTCCCACATTTGGCAAACACAGGCCTTTTTTCAACACCAGCCAAATGGGTGGTGGTGGCTGCCCTGAGACTCCTCTCAGATCCAACCAGCAGACCCAAGGTCTTCTCTCTGTTATTGTCTCAGCTGCTGCAGACCAAACTGCCCAGTTGATAATGATGTCAATGGTTTTTCTAACTACCCGTGTTCCCAACCAAGCCTGGCATCTCAAGTCCATTCTCCTCTATTCCCACGTAAGCCCTACCCATACCCTTCACCAGAGATTCTGCTACTGCACATGAGAGCAGCATTTTGATTTTGGAGTTTCATTGCATCTGAAGGGGTAAAAGGAAAACCACCAAACACCCACTTCTGCCAACAGCCTCAGCGGTAGGAAAAGCAGGACACAAACCACAATGCACACTAAGAAAACTCCTGTTCTTCACTGTCATTCTGCTGACTGTAATTATAACGTAAGCAAACATTTAGTGGGGCAACCTAAAGATCATGCAAGTTTCTACTCTTCTCCTCTATCTCTGGCCTACCCCCATATTTGTGTATAAACCACTGCACTTCCACATTTTGCTTGTCTTGATCTCCGCGCTGCTACTGAGCCCATGTCTGACGACCTCTGGTTACCCTCCACTGAGTCATCACCGTGTTCTCTGGGCTGCTCAGAAACTGGGTGGGATATTGTTTAACTTGGAACTAAATAACACAAACATTATGTAGAGAAATTGGGCTACGTCCATTTCTGCTTCTGTTCTGCAGTTCCACAGGAGTTCAACAGTTAATTCTTACAGCAAGCATGAATTCTGCCCTGGGTTTCCAAGACCCAGGACCAGTGGTTACACATTCTCTCTCCACATCTGACACAAAGAGAACAAAGATTTATTACAGCTCATTGCTGGAGAACCCAACTTTTCAGCTCTGACTTCCCAGGTTTGCTCTTCAATCGCTCCAAAAGCCAGCCTGCATGGGAATTACAGTCATGGGGGCTGCAGACATTTGGCATAGCCCAGTTGGAGCAAGTCAGTGCTGGCATGAAAGTCACCATCTAGCCTGCCACTTAATGGATCACATATTTCATAGGATCATAGAGTGGCCTGGGTTGGAAAGGACCTTTAAGATCATCTAGCTCCAACCCCCCTGCTATTTGTTTTCTTTAGTTATTTTATGAAGGAAGAAAAAGATTCTCAGTCCAATTTTGTGTTAGTCAGTAATCCTATTCTCTTGTCATCAGCCCCTTTTCCATGCTGCTGCTATTTTAAAACAGGGAAGGAGTATGGTTTGTAGATCTATCTTCACCCATAAACTGACATCTTAGTTTGGTTCTTTCTAGGGAAAATTAAACCCAGGCTCTGTATCCCTGCTATCTCCGATGTACTGGCTTGTTAGAGATGGAGTTTCAGTTTTGCTTTAACTACCAATGGCTTTTAACAAAGGCCGTGTTGTTCAAAGGGGACATCTCTGCTGGTGATGGGCCTGGCTAGAGCCCACGGTGCTGAGGGACCACAAAATACAACCAGGCAAGTGGAGCTGGTGTGCACCGAGCAGAGAGTTAGAGCGAGCAAACCCTCAACAGAAAGATGATTGCTTGAAATCTGTTTCCATTTGCTGCTCTGATGCTAATTAAGCTCTCTGCAGATTGGGAAAGCTGCTGCCACAAGATTTGTGGAATTTCTTAGAGATAATAAGGAAGATGTGGGCAGTATTTGCCTATTGAGACGATCTGCTAGAAATTCATCACAATATTTAGACTGGATTCTAAACCAAAACTGAAATTCCCACAAAATACTGTATTACCTAGAATAACACTCCCTGTGCCAGTCAGAAAACAAGCATACATTATAAATATGCATTATGCAGATCAGCAAGCAGCACTGTTTAAGTGCAAATCCAAGGGAGTTCCACTGAGGAAAAACAAGGTTCTATCCTGCTTCGGGAGGATCAATCTGTAGCAAGTATCCTGGGTTTTTCTTTTTTATCTCAATGTTTTTCCACTCATTATTTCCTTCTCTTTGAATGAAAGCGAGTTGACAAATTGGCCTGCTCGTATCCAAACCACATGCTGCTTGACTTCATGGCACTTGTGGTTTTAGGGGATTCATTGTTTGCAAAGAGAATATCTTTTGCCGGGAAGATCAAGACTTCTGATGCAATCCCATGAAACCCACAAACCACCTCCCTGTTCAGAACTCCAGGATTGGGGTATTTTTCCTCTTTCGGCTGCATTCTTGGCAAACGTCTCAGATCACAGGCCACGACTAGAACCCTGAAGAAAGCTGACAAATTTGGTTGGCAAATCCTCTGGAGATTGTTGTGCTTAATGTGCAGAATGCCCCCTGCAGATCCCTCGCTACTGTGGAAAACGGCTTTCCTCTTCCTTGATGTCCCCACCCCTCTCACCAGGGATATGTTTATGAGGAATGAAAATAGATGTGTGCTTGGAATATCTGAGGACTCCAAGAATAATTCTTGCCACCTGTATCAAGTACATTCCTCTGCAGATCATTTAAAAGTCAGAGAGGCACCTAATTCCCTTTCCAACATGCCAAACTGAGATTAAAATCCAACAAACATATTGTAACTAAAAGTGCTGGTTGTAGCTGCTCAGTGATGAGTAAGCTCCACCTTGACGTGCATGGGCTGAAACCCGAGTGATGGCAAAGGATGCGACCCTTGTGTACCTGAGCCACCAAAGTGGTCTTTGTGTCAAGTTACCAGATGTGGGATAATTTCAGATCCCAAAACTGTGTAGCACACCCTACAGCAACCCTGGCCTTTGGGTGGCAGCTCACTTCTGAGTGGAAACCTGACATATAGAACAGAGGTTTGCTTTTAATTGGTGCCTTTAATCAGCAGCCAGCAGTGTGCAGACAAAAGCAGTGATTTCACATCATAATCTGTGTCCGGAAGCCAAATGAGGTGTTGCTCACAGATATTTTTGGGGAAAGGCTGCAGACGATGGTGAGTGCAGCCATCTAAGGACACTTCTTTATGAACAGGTTCTATTATATATATATACAAAACAGGTTATATTTTGATTCCCTTTTGTTATCCTAGTGAATTGAAGAAGCTCATTTTTTGGGGCAGGTAGAAGAAATGAAGCCAATATTGGTTAAGAAATCAGTCACATGCAATAGAGAACAAATAACTAATGCCAGAGTGCACCCTTAATGAACAACTGCTCGCTCGGCGTGCATTTGCATACCCTCACTTGATAAATGTCACCCCAGCAGTAAAGAGGAAAATCTGTTCACAAATGATTTGCTGCAGAGAGCCCAGAAATGATAAATCTGCATCTACAGTATTTTAAGAAATAAACTGACACTACAGAAACCCTCCCAAAGCCCCTCTTCTCTCAGCCCAAATGTTAATTTTCTAACCCTACCTAACGTGTGCTGGAATAAACAGCATCAGAGTGCGGGTTCAGTGAATAAACCCAGAATCATGGCATGTGAGAAAAAGCTCCTTCACAGCATGGCCTTGTTCCAGAACTACATATGGAAATTAATATCCTAATTAATAGGGGTTCACAAAGCCCCAAATATTAAGGGCAGACAGAAAGAGCTGGAAGCTTCTATGTCACGACACAAGTGGGGCACAGAGATTGGCAAAGATGTGTTCGATGTACAAAAACAGTTGGAATTTTTTCCAGCCTTTCCAGGCCAATCCTCTGCGTGAGGATTAAAGGCAAGTGTCTCACTGCACACAAAGCCAATTTACAACGATGTGATAAACCAACTACCAAATCCACTCTGTCTCTCCATCTCCAGCATTCTTAGACGCTGATGAAGCACAGAAACTAAAGGGAAATAAACTGATAAATATGCCAGAAACATTTTTAAGGGCTCATAATTCAGATCTTGTGAAAAAATTCTTTCTTCCTCCCTGTTTTCTAGTTTCCACCAAGAGGTGCAACACCCAACAGGTTTGAACACAGTCAGTTGTGTAACTCCTGAGCCAGGCAAATGCTGCCCTTCCACCAGGAACCCACCAAACAGGCTACAGGAGCTTCCAGTTTCTGATGTACCCCCATGTCTGGTTGGGTTTGCACTTAGAAGGAGCAATGGCAGTTTTTACTGCAGGAGGATTTAGCCCAGGCAACTCCAAAATGATGGGTATAGCACATTGCTTGGGGGTTTGGTTTGGTGTTTGATTTACCATAGGCTGACCATGGAAAATGTTGAACCTGTACTCTGAGGAAGCTAAAGTTGTGATAAAAAAATGCTATGGCTGCTCCCAATAGTTAAACCACAGAACCAGAACTATCCTTCAACAGCAGCTCTGGTATCCACCCAATAAAAATTGTATTAGACAAGCCAAAATCATGACTAACAAGAGACTGAATTCACAAACATGTCACATGTACAAATATTAATCCCATGGCATGATACGTCTTCCAAATGAAGCTGTGCTTGGACAAAGCCCCTCAGGGCAGGAAGGCTTTTGAGCAGTTGCCCACTCAAGCTTTCCACCCAACACTTGCACCACTGCAAAGACAACACATGGCCATGAGTGGGGAAAGTGCTAGAAGGAAATGTGAGGTATCACAACCACAGCCCACTGTTTACAAAACCTCTATGAGGGAAGGAGACCTGTGACCAGTTAAAATACACGAACCCAGTAAGGCAAAGGGATCAGAACTGTGATCACACAGCAGTGTTTGAATCATTGGCACCAAACCTGCATGTAGGAAATGTCCTTAGCCAAGGGCAGGAAAGCTGAGAGCAGAAATACTGAGCTCTGTGCCCGGCTGTCACTAAGTGAGAAACTGTCAACTCCACACTTTGGTCCTCACGAATCATGTCACACTAGAGCAGTATCTCACGAGATCTGAGGCACGCAAGCATCGAAATGCAGATTTTTTGCTGTGCTGGTGATACCATCTCTGGATTAGTGGTACCTTCTCTCGTTCTCAGTAGGTGAAACACACTAGGCTCATGACAGGGGTTCCTGAACCTCACAGAACTTGGTTTCATAACTAACCAAGCTCGATTTTCTTTACACAATTTTCTATTGTCTTTGAGAGTTCAGCTACTTCCCAGACAGATCCCACAACAACAATTTTATTAAGCCTCTTTTCATGCCACCTGCTTGATGCTCATTACTCACTCATCAATCTTGAGATGTCTATAGAATGTCCTACATCATCAGTGTCCTCATCTTCCCAAATCTAAATGTGTCTCCTGTGACATGACAAGAATTTGTGGGTAGTTGAGCATCTTCCCTCTCTCTCAGAGCCCTTCAGAAGAGAAGGGTGCTACAAGTTTGCATTTCATGGAGACACTGGACATCTTTATGGAAGAGAAACCCATGGAGGCCTAGCACATATGCAGAAACCATGTGCAGTCCAGGAAGAGACTGCAGCTGGAGGATGGAAGAGCACAGGAAAAACCTATGTGCACATTCACCCTGTCTCATCACTTCTCTTCAGGCCTTCCTAATATCCATCTTTGGAGAAAGGACTCTCAGACCATCCTTGGTCTGATGTAGAATGGGCAGGAAGAACATATTCTGATGTAGCTAGGCTTCCTCACACACTAGTTAAGATAGCTTGGCTGCGCACAGGCAGTAGTCATGAACCTGCCAGCCATCTTACCTGATGGATGAGGTACAGCAGCCACCAGGTCATCCAGAAATGCTTCCAAGAGGCTTCTTCCCAGAAGATAGAATGGCAAGTCGTTGGGCACTGAGCTACATCAGCCCCTGGGTGTCAAGCAGCTGATGGTCAGCAGACAGTGCCGAGTCCACCTCACCACTGACAGACCCATCCAACTGAAGCCAAGTGGCGATGGTGTAAAACAGAATGGCAAAGCAAAACACAAACCCAACTGGCAGATCCTGCCATACACAAAGCAAGCAGCAATAAAGTGTGTCGAGTTATACCGTCCTTACTCCAGGACTCCTACTTTCTGTTTAAAACTGCTGCTTTCCAGGAAAGAAGTTTTACGAAGTTTACTGAGCCCATGCTGTAAAATGTCCTACTCACCTAAACCAGTCTTGTAAGATTATTTTACACTGGAAGAAAAGCTGGTTTAAACTTTAAACCCCTGAAAACTTGACACATATCATTACAATACATTGCATGCTGGATACCTGAGCTAGTGATGGGTGAACTGCAGAAGACTGAAGCTTATCTGATGTTTTTTTACTCCAGGAATCAGGCTAAAACCACAGGAGTGTCAGATGAATGAGACTTCTGGTACTTTCTTTTTCTAGGGGGTACAGCCCTTCCTGGGATCTCTAGTCTTGGTTTCATGAAGGATGCGAAAAAAGAGATCTCAAATGCAGGGTTGTCAAAGGCAGGTTGTACGTAACCAAGTGACACGAAAAGCTTGGACAGAATGCTCTCTGATTTGATCAGGGCCACTTGCAACCCACAAGAACAGTGCAACAAAAAGCACCCGCAGAATACTTTAAACATGTGAGAGCTCTGACAAAATACACGGGCTATAAAATCAGCAGAGAGTGACTGGGTATTTCCACCCCCAATCTAAGCCTTAGTATTGATTCTAATCATTATATGAAAGTAATTTGGAGAGAGGCTCTTCATGGCATTTCATGCAGTCGGACCTTGGGTGGACTGCATTTACACCCTAACTCACTGCACAGCAAAACTGGTCACTGCTGCTACATTATGGACTTGCTACAGCACAACTAGAAGGGGCACAGGAATAGAAGTCCTATTTCTACACATCAGTACTACACCAGTCTTGCTGCACTGACTCACTGCAGCTCAAAGGAGGGCAAATTCATCCCAGCAGAGACATACCAAATCCACCTACTGAGAAGCGCAGCCTTATGAACCCTGGTTCAACCCTTGTCAGCCAAGGGGAGCCTGGATTTAAGGCTCACAGGGTGATTACTGCATCCAGCAGAATTTCCCAGTAATAATAAAACCCAATACATTTAACTACACTACTACTAAGAATAACGTAGAACAACGATGGTAAGAATGATGCAGAAAGCATTTAGAATAAGAGAATCATATTAATTACTGAATAAAGCTTGGCTAAAACAGCCTTTAGGATGAAGGAATGTAACAAAACTTTTCCAATCCTGACTAGGTTCAGTCAGGACCTTTCAAGCTTAAACAGAATTAAGCTGGATGGGAGATTGTTTTAAACCTAAACCACTTTCTTCAGTCCAGAGGCGGCCACGGAGATGCTGCAAGGGCTGGAGCAGCTCTGCTCTGGAGCCAGGCTGAGAGAGCTGGGCTGGGTCAGCCTGGACAAGAGAAGGCTCCTGAAGGGGAGACCTCAGAGCAGCTCCAGTGCCTGAAGGGGCTGCAGGAAACCTGGAGAGGGGCTTTGGCCAAGGGCCTGTAGGGACAGGGCAAGGGGAATGGCTTTAACCTGCCAGAGGGGAGACTGAGATGAGCTCTTAGGCAGAAGCTCTTCCCTGTGAGGGTGCTGAGGCGCTGGCACAGGGTGCCCAGAGAAGCTGTGGCTGCCCCATCCCTGGCAGTGTTCAAGGCCAGGTTGGACACAGGGGCTTGGAGCAAGCTGCTCTAGTGGAAGGTGTCCCTGCCCATGGCAGGGGTTGGAGCTGGATGAGCTTTAAGGTCCCTTCCAACACAAACCAGTCTGGGATTCTGTGATTTCTTTCTCAGCATGAATTCTGCAAAATGGTTCTTCAGTTGGCAATGCTACTCTGGATGCACCAAGTATTTCATGGCATTTACTTTCCTGTATGTGGCTGGGCAACGCTGTGGGTACAGCAGAGTTTCATGCCAGCTATTACACTGTCAACCCAAATTCAAACACTTCCAGTCGTTGTCCAGAGACCAACGTACAACACTTAAATAACTCCTAGAACCCTGGAACTTCCTCCATATGAAATGCTGTCATGTGTTTGCACCTGAAAGACATTTTCCTTCTGGAGCTCAAAACTGGCCAGGCCTGGGCCCAGTCAAGTCACATTTCCTGACCCACTCAACCTTGATTATCGTGATGGCCCCACCACGCTCTGCAGCATTCCTTGTAAGCAGATGCACTTAACAGACCCTTTCATACTTCTTCCTCTGAAGCTGCAAATCTTTTTTACTTCAGTGTGAACACGCAGCAGGTCCAACATTCATGGATCAAAATTTCAGGCAAAGCCAGTGTATTAGGTAGAACTTAACAATTTTTACCAGCTTCTGAGAGCAAAACAGGAGATGGCAACTATAGGTGCAACTCCCACAGTGGAAGGACCCAATTTTCTTCTCCAACAACTTAACATAATAGCAACCATTACGCAACACAAAAATCTCAGAGGAACCAACATTTAGTAAGAAGAGTTATAGCTGAAGGGAAAGGGGATATGAAGGCATCAAAGGAATTAAATGGGGAAAAAACACCTTTCCATGACATCTGAAGTCCTCCAGTACTCACATTTCATTCTCTCGCGTTTTCTCTCCTCTCCATAGAAAGCTCTATTCCCATGTTCCCACGGTTACCTAACGTGCCACCACTCACTGTGCACTGATTCACTGGAAAGGGAACAGGCTGTCACTCCTCCTCACCAAGGATGCCAGCGGGCAGGGAGTGATACGAGTACTGTGCTGGGAACTCTTGCTTCTGCCACCACAGAACTTGCCAGCTCCATCAACAGAGGTTTAAATATCAACACATGTCAGTAAGGACATATGACATAAAATACAAAATCTCACCTCTCCTTGATTTATCTTAAGCTGTAGCCTTTCCTAATACCTCTTCCAATATCTTAAGAGGCCTGAAAAGAAAACTGGAGAGGGGCTTTGGACAAGGGCCTGTAAGGACAGGACAAGCGGAATGGCTTTAACCTGCCAGAGGGGAGACTGAGATGAGCTCTTAGGCAGAAGCTCTCCCCTGTGAGGGTGCTGAGGCGCTGGCACAGGGTGCCCAGAGAAGCTGCGGCTGCCCCATCCCTGGCAGTGTTCAAGGCCAGGTTGGACACAGGGGCTTGGAGCAAGCAGCTCCAGTGGAAGGTGTCCCTGCCTGTGGCAGGGGTTGGAACTGGATGAGCTTTGAGGTCCCTTCCAACACAAACCAGGCTGGGATTCTGTGATAAAAAGCTCCAGGTGACAGAGGCTATCTAGCCTGGACTTCTCTTCCCCTGTAAGACCTGGCACACCCTCCAGGAGGACACTGCTCCACAAGCTCCATGGCTGAAATAAACTTCTTGCCTCTTTGTTTTGTTTTTATGTTTATTTGGGGGCTCTGTAAAACTGCCAGAGGAGACACACAGAAAGCAGCTGAGTGAGGGAGAAAGAAACACTGGCAGCAGCATGTGCACACTGTGCAAGAGAATCTATAGCTGGAGATGGCTTGTAGCACAGACACCAGGCACCCTGTAAAACGTTTCAGCTCTCCCGAGCACAGCTCCAATAGGCTTTGAAGTGTTGACATCACATCAAATAAAACGCAAGGCAGTCCAAATCATCGCATTGGTTTTTCCCCCTCTCCTCACTTTGATGGCTTCTACAAAGCATTTTATATGGTTGAATAAATTTGAGTAAGTCTTTACAAGTAAATCAAACCAAAATGGTTTTAAAAAAAAAATATTGGATGCTTGCTACTGGCCTCCTTTGAAAAAATAAAGTGTGTTTCCAAATATGCTGCCTACAAGCTGGTGTGATGCAGCCTGATTGGTAAACAGCAGCGAGGATGAATCCCTCTCAAATGCACTGTGATTTTTCCTCCTCAATCACCGCTTCCCAAATTAACAACCAGTTTGTTGATGAGCTGACAGCCTCCATGTAAAAATCAATTGTCTCCCCTCTCGCTTCCCTCCTGCCTTTTTGTGCGAGCGGCTCTGTGAGGTTTACAAAAGTAAGATTTGCAAATTCAGATTAATTTGTAACGGGCTCCTTGGCCAGATCTCCCTCTATGTTGCGGCAGATGGACTTTTGTGTGAAATATTTTTCCTTAGTTGCTATAGAAACATGCCAACATATTTCTGCTGAAGTGATTTGCTGGAGAGCTGTTTGTTGTGTTGCCCAGCGCTGACAGGAGTGAATCATTTTTAGTCTTCAGTCAAGGCTGATTAAAACCTGGTCTCTGGGTGTCTTCCTGCTGTAAAGTGCTACTTACAGAAGGGACATACTGTCAAAGTCAGTATGTCTGAGACATTTGAAGCATGCCCTGAAGCAAGCAGGCAGGTGGAAGGTTAAAGTGACAAAAATGACTAAAAGCTGAGAAAAACCCCAAGGCTTACACACAATTGTATGTTTCAAAAAGGCAAGAAAGTTATGATGACCTTTAAAAAAGGGATTTATAAGAGAATTGGTTCTAGAAGCCATCTGCAATGGAAACAACCTCCAAATGGTATTGATTATGCAAAAGAACAGGTCATGTGCCTTTTCAAAAGGAACTGCTTGAAGGAACGAACCAAGTTCATCCATGGCATCCACTGTAATCCTACTGGGGATGTGTTTTCTACTCCATCAGTGCCAAAATCCTTTCCTGTTCAGACTATACCGAACTTAACATTCTCAAGCTGAAGATGCTGGAGGCAGATGGCTCAAGCTATCTGCGCCCACGCTGCTTGCAGGGTCACAGCCAGTCCCTCCATGTATCCACATTTCCCTGCCTGATGAGCCAGTCCTTGCCACAGTGACAGTAGCCACATCTAAGCCATGAAGCAGTTGGGCTTTCTGGTGTGTTTCCTTCCCTTGTACCAGACACAGTCTGTCCCCAGACCTGGGGGCTGGGAAGCTAATGGAGAGTCAACATATAGGTAACATGAACGATCGAAGCATCTGAGCTGTGAATCTGTGTTCCAGGGTCAGCTGAAGACCATTTCATTCATTCTTCCACCCTCCTGCTCTGTGCCTCAGCTCTTCCACTTGTGAACCTCAGCAGAACACACTGGGATCTACTGATGAAGTCTTCTGTAAGAACCAGATCTGATGACACAGCAATTGGAGGCTCACCGCATTTCAGGAAGCTGCATGAGAAGAAGCAAACCCTGGGATCAGACTGAGGAAAGCAAACGTGCAGATATGTCCATGTTATTAAACTGCTTGTTAAACCTACAAATAAATTTCTCTCTCTTGGAAACAATATGATGCAACTGAATGTTAAAAAGCATGTTTCTTAATAAACTTTTCTCCAGCCTCCCTCCTTTTGTTAGCTAGCCATCAGATCGGCTGCTCAGCATCAGCACTTGAGCCTAACATTGGTGAGCCTTCAGAGGTGTTTAGAACAGGCTCTTCAAGTGGCATTTTTTCTCCATTTTAACATTTTCCTAATTTCTGTCCTTGTTTTTGAAGTACACTCCCACAGTGGCAGCTCTCCAACTCCTCTTACCTCCAAGTGAAGGGCAGGCTACCAGCTACCTTTATAGTTAAAGCCAATTTTGCTGCTTGGCCAGCTTGCAGGGGATCTTAGTCCATGGAATAGTTGATTCTCTGCCCATGGCAAGCGTATGAGTCATCTCTCCAAGAAGTATAACCTCTGCTGTCCCTCACTGAGCCATCTAGGAGGCCTCCAGGGCCTAAAAGGCTCTCTGGATATTTCTAATGTTATTTCAGGAAGCCCAAAGCTCCTGATTTAAAGATACCTTGCAGGAGATGGAGGACCAGGGAAGCTGACCTAGTTTGGTTCTTGGTCCCATGAGTGTAAGCCTGGAGTAAGCCCACGAAGTTAAGTACATACTCTAGAGAAACATAGCAGAAGCAGCAAGCACTACTCTAATGCAGGTTCTTTCAGTGCCCAACTTGGTGCCCTCAGTGGGTTACTTGGATTTCCATCATCCAGTGCCCCATCCTAGCACATGCAAACTCAACCCTCCACTCTCTGGGCTAATCAGGGAAGTACATTTTTATGTCTGTGACATAAGAATCTGGCTGCAGAGGACAATCTGTTATTTGATGTGTCCATCACTGTCCTGCTGAGCCTGCATGTCTAGAAGAGGACATATTCCTGTCAGCGGTAATAACTTCACCTCACTGCAGAGTTTGTAAGACTAGAGCAGGACACTATGCTTGGGGATTCAAGTTCCCTTTGTCTGGGGGAAGAGACAAGTTTTGGGATGTTTCACATTCATTAAATCTATTCTCCAGGTGCTTCTGCAATACTAACAGGAAAGAAGTCAAAATTCCCTGCCAGCCATCATATGATCTCCACAGTTGTGGAGCATGAACTTTTCTGGAGGCTCCAGGACTGGAAACTGTTATGCCTGTTCATTTGGACAGGTAGATAGTACTCCTGAACTCCATCAGACACATCTTGCAGATTGATGGAAAACACTGCTCTGCTTTCCTTGGCATTGGACAAGAGTTGAGAAGTATCCTTCAAGAATTAAAAAAAAAAAAAAAAGAGAAAGTTGGCCAAATGTCCTATTTGTGAAAAGAAATGAAGCTTCAAATGCTCCTCCTCAACAAAGATTCACCCTCTGTTAGAGATGGGGACCAGGCAGACCCTTGGGCTGATCCACGATGGGATTCTCATGCTCCTGGGTTAGGTTTGCTCCAGATCAATGTACCTCTTCCATGAGTGTCAGGGAGAGTTCCATTAATAGAAGAGTAGTTCTGTTTTCATGTTATTTGCCTTTTGGCACTGATGTCTACACGCTTGACTAAAGACAGATAAGGGGTGGGGACGAAGCACCAGGCTCCAAATTTCCTATGTATTTAATAGCAGATCATTTGGAAGGGTTATAATGCTCCTGTCACAGAACACAAAGCATGGATTAGGTCTCACTGAAATTACCACAGGATTCAGCTTGCTTTTATGGGCTCTACTTGTTTCCTATTGAGGAAGACAGAAAATATCAACCAGCAATATTTGTTGCAAGCCCTGAGGTTTCCCCTTGGCCACAGCTGATAGTACACCTTGTGAAGTCAAGTCCTTCTTGATCCTTTTAACCTGTGCTGCTGGGATTTATCTACCATAGATGCTGGATGCCATGATCTTCCAGGGAAGTAATAACAATTTCCATTTCCAGCCCCTAGGTGCATTGCCTATTCCTAGCCAGTGCTATGAGAAAAGCAGAATGGTTTTCCCCATCTCCTTCATCCTTGCCAGTTCCCCCCGACTCTCCAAAACCCCAAACCAAACAACCCCCCTTCCTGACTTATCAGACCTACAACAATGTGAAAACAAACACATCACCTCCAGTGCAATGCCCAGGCGGAAGAGGAAGGCACTCACCTACGCTAAAAGATGCAATACCCCAAGAAATTGTTTCAGTTCTGGGAAGTCTGCACTGTGAAGGAGCTCTTTTGATTCTCCCCAAAGCCTTTTGCCTACTGTATGTAGCTCTTCCTCACTAGGTTTCTGTGAAGTGATCCACCTCCTGAAGCGCTGTTCCACTGCCAAAGGAATGCCACCTCCTTAGACACAAGGTCTCTGTGAAGCAGCGATGACTGTCTCTCGTCCAGGAATATTTCTGATGTAGGCAAGCAGGAAGCTTGCTTCTAGGCTGACTTGACGTTTTTCCATGAACACACAAGTCAGAATCTTTCAAGACAAGAGAATACCATCTTTTTCCATGTTTGTGCCTATCATGGTAACATTTAGCTATGAAAATGGCAGTGGAAATTAAACCTGAGAGAAATCCATAAACAACAATGACCTTATTCAGGGCAGAATTACATCAGTTTTGATGTGTTTTGGAGGTAACCTGCAGATTCCTTACACCTGTAACTTCTCAAGGGGTCAGTGGTGGGCATGGGAATGCTGCCCCACCACAGCACACCCAGCTGAGAAGTCTCCCTAGGCTGTGTATCAGACACTCAGTGACCAGCAGGAGGGAATCCCCACTGTGGTTTGGGTAGGAGACTTGGACAAAAATACAAATGCTAATCGTTACGGTTTTCAGGCTAACAGTGATAAAGAGACACAGCGCAAGAGGGATGTGGGAGTTTGGCAGAAGACACGAGGCTGGAAGCCTCTTAACTTAGATTTAGGACAGACTGAGATTAGGAAGAAGTTCTTCCTTGTGAGGGTGGCGAGGCGCTGGCAATAGCACAGCCCAGCAATACCAGGGATGCTCTCCCCAGGGCTTTCAGTCAGCCTCTTGGAAGCAGAACCAGTGATGAAATGCATCGAACAGAGTAAAAAGATATTCTAAAAACTGCTGCTGAGAATGATACTCTTAGAAGTGCCAGCTTGCTCCGAGTCAGCAGAACACCCTATGTGCTGCCACATGCTGAAGTGCCGCATAGGCAGGTAGAATGTTAGAAACAAAATGTGCTGCAGTGACGATGGCCAAGGTGTGTCACAACCTGGGGAAGGAACCAGAGCTGCCCCTCTGCAGTACTGGCAACTCCCCTCTGCTCCTGCTCGGGCACGCAGAGAGGCAATGTGCTCACTGGTGGCTGTGCAGTCGAGCAGTGCGTGGCACTCAGCCACCTCTCTCCAACTAACTTTGATGCCTTTAGGCACAGGCTGTCACTACATCTCTCAGACGTTATCAAAATGAACACAGAACCATGGACTGCTTTTTAGGATCTAGTTCCAACCCCCTGCCATGGGCAGGGACACCTCACACTAGAGCATCTCACCCAAGGCTCTGTCCAACCTGGCCTTGCACACTGCCAGGGATGGAGCATTCACCATCTGACAGCCATGGTAAGAACTGCAAATATTATTTCCTGCCCTTCCCTCTCCTCTCCACAATGCACACCTTAATTTTGATTGTGCTTCTACTCCTATTGGGTTTACTTTTATATTCACTCAAATGCTCATTTAAGGGATATTTCAGTTTCCTGCACTAATACCCACATGAAAAACGCTACATGAGATGTAACACCAGGTTCCACAAAACCCTCTGCCAGACTCTGACACAGAGACAAACAATCCAGACAGGGATTTACCCAGAGCTCTCCCAACAAGAACCATGTACATACATGCAATTACATTGTGTGAAAGCAAAAACCACAACATTTATTTTAAGCTTGCTCCAGCCAACACACCTTATGTTATTAGCCTCATTCTCCTGGATGCCTCTGGGGAAGATAGCTTACTTTATCCCTTTCTTTCCCAGTGCCTTCTTCCAGTTCTTTTGGTTATTGCAATTATGCTTTATCCAGCCTGGGAGCAATGACCCTTCATTTGCATTAATCACAACTACCCAACGTATGTCAAATTCCAAACACAGTGTGAATCCTAGCAGCAATCCTCTCAGGAAAACATCTCCCTATGAGACATACAAAACATGCTGCTATTCACCACGTGCTTGAACGGCATTAGCAGAACAGGCCCTGCTGGGCTACAAAACAAAGCTGTGGATTCTGTAGGTGACCCTCTCTGAGGCAGGGAGCTCTATGGGACATGCGGGAAGCTTCTAGCAGCTGCTCACAGAAGCCCCCCTGCTACCAAAACTTTGCCATACAAACCCAATAGAGTACCTCAATCCTAAACATTCCCAGTCCTGTGCCGGGGCATCCCTTTGGGTGCAGAAGGGATATCTGCCTGCCATCATTTGGTTCAGATGGGTGGCAGACACACTAAGGCTGTTCTTGACAGCTGGAGCTGCTATTATATGGATAGTTCCTGAAGTGAAAAGATGCTGCGCAATGAGGTTTACATTGAACATGGAAGACAAGGCAACTCCTCAGCTCATGCAAGTGCTCATGGCTCTCCTGACTCCACCTCAATGGCCTCCCCTCCCCTCTTCATCTGAAGACCTGCCCTATCACTCCAGTAAAGCTCAGGAGTCCAAGCTGGTGTCATTCACTCTCCAAAGCCTAGTCAGCTGATGTAAATCACTCTTTCACTACAACAATTTCTATCAGCAGAAATCTTTGCCTTTAATTTACATCTTTCATGCTTAAATGTTTCCTATGTTACTGTAAATTGAACCCTCCGAGTGAATCAAGGTGTTAGAGATAAACTTGGAGCTAAAGTAGTAAAAAACCTGGGGTTTTAAACACATACCGGTTCAGTATGCTGTATTTATTAGTAGTCTCTGAAGCCACAATCTCATACGAGTTTACCAAGAGCAGTGAATTAAAGACGGTGACGATCCAAAGAGGCTTCCTTCAGTCTGGTCCTTAAAATTCCTCACTCCATCCTTGGAAATCTTAGATGAGATATTATTTATGAGGTTCTGCAGTAAGAACACAGTCTGGGTGTCATAAATTACTAGCAGCGAGCTAATGGTTTAATTTTTTTTCCAAACACAGCATGCACTCCCTCCTGTTAACTCCCTCTTGTCCGCGCTGCCTGCAGGAGCGCTCCCCTCCAGCAGCCTCCTGCCTGCCAGCAGAAGATGCCAACAGCCAGAAGACGTGAATAACAGCCCCAGGGCAGCTCTCCTAAGAACACTGCAAAACTGACTTCATAGTGAGAGGGGTCACAAAGCAGCCAGGGAGCAGGGATGGGAAGGAGGGGAGATGCTGTCCCTGCTTGGAAATATTTTCTCATGGGATGGTTCAATACATAAAAACATAGAATCCCAGACTGGTTTATGTTGGAAGGGACCTTAAAGCTCAGCCAGTTCCAACCCCTGCCACGGGCAGGGACACCTTCCACCAGAGCAGCTTGCTCCAAGCCCCTGTGTCCAACCTGGCCTTGAACACTGCCAGGGATGGGGCAGCCACAGCTTCTCTGGGCACCCTGTGCCAGCGCCTCAGCACCCTCACAGGGAAGAGCTTCTGCCCAAGAGCTCATCTCAGTCTCCCCTCTGGCAGGTTAAAGCCATTCCCCTTGGCCTGTCCCTACAGGCCCTTGTCCAAAGCCCCTCCCCAGGTTTCTTGCCAGCCCTCTTAGGCACTGGAGCTGCTCTCAGGTCTCCCCAGAGCCTCCCCTTCTCCAGGCTGAACCAGCCCAGCTCTTGCAGCCTGAACCCGACATAAAAGCAAAATCCAAAGGTCATAAACACATCCACGGACCAGAATTTGATGGGCATGGTGAATCTTGCTGCTGAAGAAGTTGGGATTTCTTGAAAGCAGCTCATACTATGATCAGTTTGTACAATAGGAACAAAGTGCCAGGATCTGTGCCAACTTCCCTCCACTGTCCCCATAGGAATTAAAGCAGTTTATATTCGCTAAGGATCTGATAGCATTGCAAATCCAATGTTAATTTTAAAATATTCTGCATTCAACACAAATACAAACCTCTTGCTTGAGAAGCAACACAAAATTTAGGGCCATAAATAGTCATGCATCTAATACTGCAAAAGCATCCCTACTTCTCAAGCAAAGTTCTCACTGAAGTCTTAGCACAAGCTGACAACCAAAGCTAATACTGTTTGGTCCAGTATCACTGCCGGAAGAATAAGTCACAACACTAAATGCTCCAAATTGAGGGCTCCTGCCACCTCCAAACTCATTCTGACATTCATTATTCTGCCTTTTGTGAACCATGTTTCTGTGGCTGAGTCATGATCATCTTCACTAAGTAGAAAGGGTTTTCAGCTTAACTGTTTCATTATTTTAATATGGTGAGTATCCTACATGTATATAAACTGTGATCCAGGTAAGAAACCCAGGAATCTTTCCAAACACAAGCATATTTCATATTTCATTTATTCAGTGTGGTTATGAAGTGGGGTTCAGTGCAAACTCCATGGGAAATGAATGCAGAGCATGTGTTCTGCACCCATGTAACTGAGAGAACACAGGACTGGAAAAGGACAAATCAGATGTGCATATGTTCCTGTAATATAACTCTGCCTACAGACTAGAGTTGTGCAGTGAAGTTCTCAATGAGTCATCTTAAATTCATTAAGCTTGTTAAAGCTTCCATGTGGATGCGGTGCACTACAACACAACTGTACAACCAAGTGCCCCTGAAACACCCTTCTCTTCCCCCAGTGGTGAGACTCTGAATGAACCCAAAACTGAATCATCTGTACCTGGCACAACTTTTAGCAGGAAAAGAATTGGTTTCTATCACTTGAATTATGCAGATTAATTGGTAGAAGATATAAATGTACCTTGAGTCTGACATGGGACAATACACATCAAAGAAGGAGAGTTTATGGGTGAAACCATCTGCCCTCACCAAGCCTGTTTCTTTGCCAGCAGAGTGAATGGCTCTAATCATAGACCCATAGAATAGTTTGGGTTGGAAGTGACCTGCAAAGCTCACCCAGTACCAACACCCCTGCAGTGAGCAGGGACATCTTCAACTAGATCAGGTTGCTCAGAACCACATCCAGCCTGGCCTGGAATGCCTGCAGGGATGAAGCATCCACCACCTCTCTGGGCAACCTGTGCCAGTACTGTTGGGCTGGTACTGATTCTCAGGGGAGAACCAAACCCCCTATTACCACAGAGTTTAAAGAAATGACTTCCTCCTTCAGAGAAAAAGGCACTTTTCGAAGTGATCCCCTTTACTCAGACACTGTCACAGCCCTGTTTGGTGAGTCAAAAGGTGAAGCCTTTTCTAAGAGTATTCTGGATTAGCAGTCACAGGGGAAAACCGGAAAGCTAAAGACAGGGCTTGTATGACTCCTGCTTGCGCGCAAGCTGAAAGAGAAAACAGAAGGAAGGAGACATCATTAGTAATACCTGAGAGGAAAATGGAAGCTGTAGGATTCAGCTTCTTAATGAACCAAGCTTGCCATCAGAGCTGTAGAAACAGACCCAGAGTCTGCAGAGCACCAGGGGACCCTGCCTGTAGAAGGGAAGGACAGCAGGATGCTCTTCGGTTTCAGCACAACTCCCCTTGTCCTCATCTACAGTGTCAAGAAAAGCCGTGGCTCAGAGGCAGATGGTGCCAACTGCTTTTCTCCAGGCATTCTGCCTAGAAATGCTTCATCCCTGCCAAGTCACCTCCTCAGCAGAATATATTCCTCCAAAGGAAGTCAACTGTCTGAGGGCACATAGCTCTGCTTAGAGATACTTCTTAAAAGCACTCCCCACCCCAACACCTGATGCTCTCCTATGTGGTCAGGATTCAGATGAGCTCTTAGGCAGAAGCTCTTCCCTGTGAGGGTGCTGAGGCGCTGGCACAGGGTGCCCAGAGAAGCTGTGGCTGCCCCATCCCTGGCAGTGTTCAAGGCCAGGTTGGACACAGGGGCTTGGAGCAAGCTGCTCCAGTGGAAGGTGTCCCTGCCTGTGGCAGGGGTTGGAACTGGGTGAGCTTTAAGGTCCCTTCCAACGCAAACGACTCTAGGATTCTGTGATCCTATGATTCCAATATCCCATCTCTATTGACACAGCTTTGATCATCCAGGAAATCTTTGCTTGAATAGAACTGGTTTGCTCCCAGAGTCCAAGAGCTTTTCTGGAAATAAATCTTTTCTCTTACATTGACTGGGAACCACTGCAAAGGCTCTCCAGACATGGAATACCCTGAACCTGAAAACCTCACTGGATGGCACGAAGACAGCAGCATCTCCACGTAGCAGTAGACGCAGAGGAAGCGTGTTGGGCTGATGACAGACTTGGAGACAGGGTCCTCCATGCAGCCAAGAGATACAAGGGGTGAGCAGCAGCAATTCACACCTTCTGCCATACTCTTCCCTAACAGAGCTCACTTGTGCATTGGTGGCTCAGTAGAGTATGGAAATGAATTTGACCCATTTTTACTGTAGTGCTTGCTGCTACCCAACATATCCATCCATTAGCAAGAGGAGCACTGCAGTTCCTCTTATCCCCTTCCAGAGACATTTCAAATAGGTGGATGTTTAAATACCACAAGTGAAAGCTACAGACATAAACTGCATATTTGTTTGCGTGAATCCGCACATGGCCAACCTTACAGAATGTAAACCAACCCCTAATAATGGGACCCAGATTGAAACGGAAACCAGCTCTCCACAATGAGATACAGATTCTCATGGCTGAGAAGTCTGCAGTCAGCTACAATAAAAATCAAGAGCCACAGCCCCGCCAGCCCCAAGTGTGCACAAATATCAACTTTCCCTTTTCTCACTGTTGGCACAGCAGCTTGGCCGTGGCATGCCACCACACTATTAGTACACATGTTATGGGGAGCACAGAACAGAGATCACCACCACCAGCAGGAAAATGAGGGAAGAAATGACACAACCGACCGACTCCAAAGGAAACAACTGCAGGACCACGAGGCAGCTCGAGCTGGAAAGGTCACTGTGGTACCTTCTGCCACCCTCCTGAACTCTAAGCAATGGGTGAAGCCAGAAGAGAAGCTGTGAAAAGGACACAAGGTTTCTGATTTCTCTGAAAATGTCTCCAGATAAACAGACTATTTCTTCATTGCCACACTGACAAAAACAACCATATATACAAGCACCAGGCTATGATCTTTCTGCCTTTTAACTACCACAAACAGTAACAAGATCACAGAATCACAGAATCCTAGAGTCGCTTGGGTTGGAAGGGACCTCAAAGCTCACCCAGTTCCAACCCCTGCCACGGGCAGGGACACCTTCCACTAGAGCAGCTTGCTCCAAGCCCCTGTGTCCAACCTGGCCTTGAACACTGCCAGGGATGGGGCAGCCACAGCTTCTCTGGGCACCCTGTGCCAGCGCCTCAGCACCCTCACAGGGAAGAGCTTCTGCCTAAGAGCTCATCTCAGTCTCCCCTCTGGCAGGTTAAAGCCATTCCCCTTGGCCTGTCCCTCCAGGCCCTTGTCCAAAGCCCCTCTCCAGGTTTCCTGCAGCCCCTTTAGGCACTGGAGCTGCTCTCAGGTCTCCCCTTCAGGAGCCTTCTCTTGTCCAGGCTGACCCAGCCCAGCTCTCTCAGCCTGGCTCCAGAGCAGAGCTGCTCCAGCCCTCGCAGCATCTCCGTGGCCTCCTCTGGACTTGCTCCAAGAGCTCCATGTCCCTCTTGTGCTGTTGCCCCAGAGCTGGACACAGGACTCCAGATGTGTTAAGAGAATTACACAATGACTTCTACGGGATCCATCCATGCAGGGGACCAGAAACCCTTGGCTATCCAAGCATTTGTCAGAGTCTCATGCTTCCTGCTGAATGGGATTTCAGCTCAGTGAACTCCCCAGATTTATAAAGCTTAAACCAAATCATGGCACTGCTGTGAAAAGGCTCCAGGCTGCCAGAGGACACAGCACTGTCACTGAGGCTGCTCCCATCGCATCCCTCTTCTGCAGGATCATCCCCTTTCTCTCCACATGTCTTAGGCCACTGGAGGCGTTGAGAATAAACGCGCCTGAAGGAGCAATGCAAAACTCACCATGCCATCAGGAACCCTGTGCCCTACTGCTGCCTGCAACATCTGCACTATACTTTGCTAACACTCCATAAAAGGAGAGCTTCCAAGTCTTGGTTTGACATATTTTAGGAAGGACTGAGGGTAAGACCACAGCTAAAAAGCAAGAACAGATCAGAAAGTACAAGAGAGCAACATGAATTACACTACTCACTGCCACAAGCTGTTGCACAATGCACTGACCCTTTTAGAGACAAGCAGAAAAAGCTCCCTACAGCGATCACAGTACAGACAGATCCAAGTTGGGCTGAGCAGATGCCACACAGTATCTCTACCATGGAGATGTTTAGGTTAGAAGCTCTTCCCTGTGAGGGTGCTGAGGCGCTGGCACAGGGTGCCCAGAGAAGCTGTGGCTGCCCCATCCCTGGCAGTGTTCAAGGCCAGGTTGGACACAGGGGCTTGGAGCAAGCTGCTCTAGTGGAAGGTGTCCCTGCCTGTGGCAGGGGTTGAAGCTGGGTGAGCTTTGAGGTCCCTTCCAACACAAACGAGTCTGGGATTCTGTGATTTTCTGTTCTGCAGAGAGAAACTGCAGGATTTTTGCTAACTGTAAATACGGAGACCTAGAGTGAGATCAAGGACCAAGTCCAACAGCAGATGGTGAAGGGTGATGATGGATCTTTGAGTTTTAGCTAGAAAGTGACCCTAAAGATATGAGAGTATACAGCAAGAAGATGGAACTGACTAAACAATGCCCAGGATGAAAAAGAACTCAAAATACATTATGAGCCTTGAATGCAAATGGTCAGAGAACACTGAGAACTTACGGAGAAAAAAGCAGTGCCACAGGAACCTCTCCCTTTGCCCAAAGGAGACTGAGAAAGAAAACTGTATGGTGGAGGTAAAAGAAAGGCTTAGAAGAGAGTGATAAACTGGAGCTCCTACTTCTGAGACAGGAAAGAAGCAGGACAGAAACGAGAGAAGACAAGATATCCCAAAAAGAAGGAGAGAACACACTGTAATTTATCGGTAAGGTCATGGATAAGGCATGTAGATGTGGCGCTTAGGGACATGGTTTGGGCATAGACTTGGCAGTGCTGGGTCAATGGTTGGACGCAATCTTCAAGGCCTTTTCCAATCTGAATGATTCTGTGATTCTAAGAAGGGGAGGACTAAAGCAGCAAGTTGGAAATAGCCAAGAAGTGCCTGTGGTGATGCAGATGGAAGCCGTGCAAAGACATGCTTTGGGGGAAGCTCTACGGTCATTTTCAGTGTGAGAATTGGAATTTTTCTTGATAAATAAAACCCAGTTCTAAGGCATGTAAAGGTGGTAAAGCATTTGGTAAAGGTGGTGCTCTCATTTGTCACCAGGTGAGCAAGCAAGACAAGGGTGCTTTATATATTAAAACAGGACCAAATGGACGCATAAAAAAGAAGGGCACATGATTTGTCCTCCTGGCATCCTTTAGGAAAGTTTATTCTTACCTACATGCTTCCAAGTCCTTTTGGATGTGTTTTAAACAGATGCCCTTGCACAAACATGAGTCAATGTCTTTATTTCTACAGCAAAAGAGAGGAAAACGTGCCTGGGGGAAAAGCACCAATATTCCACAACTTGTTAAAGTTCCCAATATTGGATGCAGATGAGCAAAAATTGCTCAGCAATTTTAGCAACATCCTTATGGAATCTGGAAAACTGGTTTGAAACGGCAGTGCACAAGAGGAATTGCTGGAGACAGCTCATAAAGCCAGCTCAAACAGAACCCTACTGCTGGCCTCAGCTGGACTGGCCCAGCTCTTACCTCTGGCCTGGCCCATGCCACCAGCAGCAATTTCCTCTGGAATGCCCACTCCATGGAAGGAACATCTGGGGCTGGACAACAAGTGCATTTGCTGGACATCCTGTAGCAGGGGAGGTTAACGTTAAACCTTTAAGTGGGAACAAGGAGACTTTGAAGTTAACAGTCTATTAAGATGAAGGGGGAAAATTCACACCTCTTGGTGCTATTGTTTTAGTTGGGCTCCAAGCTGGGGAAGCAGCACTGGGGTGATTCACATTAAGAAGCCTACAGTAACGCTGGCAAGCAAGAGAGGTAGGGAAGTGAAACAAAATGAGTTTAAAAGCTGGAAAATAGAGCAAGATCTGCAGGAAAATGCTAAATCCACAAGATCCATACCCCTTTCAGTACAGCAAAGCTGGATGACCTCAGTCTCTATTAAAATAAAGACTAAATAAAGCAGAGGGTTGCTCAGTGCACGATGTGAAGTTGATATAACACACGCTATGAAGTGGCTGTTGCAGTGTCTTAGCTGAGCGGGCTGTAGTAAGAAAGGCAGATGGCAACAGCTTGGCAAACGGGTTTTACTACTTGCCAAATGGTGTCCACTCATCTGACCAGCTCAAGAAACCCCAACATTTTGTAGTTTTGTACCATTTTCTTCTCTCATTCCCTGTGCTGACACAAACACGGCCCTGTCAGGGGAGGGGACACATTCCCGGTGCGTTGTTCACTTCCAATTTTGACCCAAATCTCAGTCCTGAGACTTACAGAACCTGAGCTTGTAGAAATCAATGAATCACACTAATTGAGCCTTGATAAAATACCTGCTGCTTCAGGATGTATTTACAGTGGTTCTGAATCTTACACTAGTGCAATTGGACATTTAGCATCAATTCTGGATTCAAAAAACCTGATTTTCCCAGACCTTTGCAGGGATTTAGTTACAACTGTTTGGAATGGACTCACAGCACAATTCATGGTGTGAACAGGGAAGAAACTGAGATGCAGTTTGTTGTAAGGATGGCTGCAGAAGAGAGAAGACAGCTGGTAATCAAACACATGTGTGGCTGGCCCCTGAAACATACATGGAGCAGGCCAGAACAGGTATGAAAATACTGGAGCTAGTAAAAGTAAAGAAAATGGATTACTGATCTGAAAAGTTTGGTTTTAACACTCTGTGGTGTTAGTGAGTCACCCAGAATACCATACCCAAGGCACCATCAGTAATAGGCAGCATGTGAAGGCAGTTTAAAACCCTCAGCTTAGCTACAGTTGAACCTGTCTGCCTTCAATTAAGTAAACATATGCATTTTCACAATAACTTGTGATCTAAAATGTATATTCTGCACACATTTACCATTTCAGAGAAGCAAAAATCAACATCCACATCGAATGGCGGGACAGGCCAAGGGGAATGGCTTTAACCTGCCAGAGGGGAGACTGAGATGAGCTCTTAGGCAGAAGCTCTTCCCTGTGAGGGTGCTGAGGCGCTGGCACAGGGTGCCCAGAGAAGCTGTGGCTGCCCCATCCCTGGCAGTGTTCAAGGCAGGTTGGACACAGGGGCTTGGAGCAAGCTGCTCTAGTGGAAGGGGTCCCTGCCTGTGGCAGGGGTTGGAACTGGATGAGCTTTAAGGTCCCTTCAACACAAACCACTCTGCGATTCTAGGAATACTTTTGCCTATGCTAAAGGTCCTTTCCCAGTATTTTCATATTCTCCTGGCTACCACAAATAATGTCAGGAGCTGGGAAAATTACTTCTGGAACATGAACATTCTGTCCTTTCTCAACAAAGTCCTAATTTCCCAAACACCATCTGTCACCAGCGATGGCCCAGTTTGGGAAGGAGACTGGTTGGCATGGGCAGCTCCCAGCTATTTTCATCACAGAAAAGGTTCTTAGTGCCTTGGGACAGCCCAGCCAGGAGAAAGATCTTCAGATAGATCAGTGTAATTTGTACAAGTGATGCTGTGTTAGGCTGAACGTAGGACCAACTAAAACTGCAGCCTTCTATGTGCCCCTTCCTTCCCTGAGGTCCATTTCAATACATGAAAAGCATAAGGATTATTGAGACTTAGTTATTAGAGGTTAAGAAACGAGCAAAAAGCCACATTTCTCTCAAGGAAAAAGCAAAAAAGAGAGAGGCTGTTTGTGAGCATGGGGCTAGGCAGAGGCACGGCCTGGCAGAGCAGCCAGTGTCTCTAATGCCATAATGAAGATAAGCAGATGAAAAGGGCCACTGCGGATTGCCACTGCCTGCAGTTAAGTGCTGGGTTTGTAAAATAATGCCTTCTGATTCATTTTCTGGTTACATTATGGTTCTCCAGGCAATTATATTACCACAGAGGGTTTTAAACTGGATCCTTGAGTAAACAGACAAATTAGTTGAGAAACCCAAGCAATGCTCTTTATCACACAAGGTCTGATGAATATTGTGATTGACAAAAGCCAATCCCTCGGCTTCCTACCCCTGTGCCCATGCCCTTCAGGCTTACAGAGGCTTTGCATGGACAGACCCCAGAGAGGATCTTTCATTTGCAGCTATTCCCAGTACATCCACAGCTGCACAACCCCTTTCATAAATCAACAGGAAAAGGACTTTTTTGCTGTGAAAACCAGGGAGTGGGGGGTAAAGGGAGAAATAGCAACTCTCAGCTTGTACAAGGATGTACTTTGGCAGTGGAGGAGCTGGCGGAACCTTTCCCTGGGGGAAAGCCAGCTTGCTCCAAGGCCCAAGAGGTCTTGCTGGCTTTGCCCCCAGGGCAGCCTTATGCCCATCCTGCTCCTTGTCTGGCTCTCTGTGAAGGAGCTTTTCCAGCAGGAGAAATGATCTCACCACTGTAATGCACTTTGTTTGAAGGACTTTCTCTCTGCTCTCATTAGGATGCTTAACCTGCATGGTCTTGCCCCGTGAGCAAGCCAGGACTAGGGATAAGACAAGGAATGCAGACTAAGGGAGGGATCTCAGCTGGTTTTTGTTTATCCCCAGGGCTGCCAAGAAAGAGGGCCTGGGCACCTGGAGATGGGCCAACGCATCACCTCTGAGCACCCACATCCCTTTGGGGTTCAGGTAGCTCCACCTCCTGGGGTGCACCCCACTGCCCTGTCTTGGTTATGGGTGCTCCATGGGACAAGGAACTTGCCCTCACAAGTCCTACCCATGAAGAAATCAAAGCAAGCACAAGGCAGCTCATCCAGAGCTCTCACATAATGTATTAGCAGCACTTCCAGATCAAAGCATTTGGGGTTTGCACTGAAATACTCTGTTTTGCAGCTGAAAGTGCAGGCTTCCAGGGGTTTGTGTGCTGTAAGGGGAAACTGTAGAAGACAGACATGCTTGGTGAAACCCTCTCCCTGGGGCACAAGTGACCTCCATGGGCACTGCACGTACATCCCCAGCATGGCAGGCAGCCCCTTGCATCACTGTCTCTCCATGGACCAGATCTGGCAGGGACTGCTGCATCCCGTGCTCCCTGTGGAACTGTGTCAACACCATGTTGGAATCTACTCTGAGTGTTTGAGATTATTTCTTCTTTACATATTTTTCTTGTTAACTCCCAGAAGGAACATCTCATCCTCCTTAAGAAAACCTTTTAGCATATCATTCTGTAGCTTTTGTTGATGAAGCAGGGAAGCGCCGATGCATGCTTCTAGCTTTAACCTTCTGCTTAACAACCTGCTCTAGTGGAAGGTGTCACCTGCCCGTGGCAGGGGGTTGGAACTGGAGGAGCTTTAAGGCCCCTTCCAACACAAATCAATCTGTGATTCTATGATCCTATGATTACAGGTGCTGCTGCCCTTTGGAGGGCCATAATTACATGGATCTGGAACCAAGTTCTGAGGCCAACCAGTGCAAACCACCAGAATTAATGGCATAAGAAGGCTCTGTAGGATTTGGCTTGAGAGTTTTGTCATAGAATCCCAGCCTGGTTTGGGTTGGAAGGGACCTTAAAGCTCACCCAGCTCCAACCCCTGCCACGGGCAGGGACACCTTCCACTAGAGCAGCTTGATCCAAGCCCCTGTGTCCAACCTGGCCTTGAACACTGCCAGGGATGGGGCAGCCACAGCATCTCTGGGCACCCTGTGCCAGCGCCTCAGCACCCTCCCAAGGAAGAGCTTCTGCCTAAGAGCTCATCTCAGTCTTCCCTCTGGCAGGTTAAAGCCATTCCTCCTTGACCTCTCCTCCCTGTGCCCAATCTCTCCAGTAGGCCCCCAGGGGCTGTGGGATCAAAAGGGGACGAAGGCTCTGAGGGTCTGCTCTGCTGCTGCATGAGCTGTACCCTCAAGGAAACCAACCAGAGGGAGAAACATGATTTCTAGAGAGATTTCTGCAACAAGTGGCACAAAGACAGTGGACAGGGAGCATACTGATTCAGAAACAATAAGCTTATGTACCTGGCAGGGGCTATTCATTCAAGCCCTTTAAGAGGTTACTGTGTTCAAGCCAGGAACTACTGAGTGGATAAAACAGACCCAAAGTGAAGACAGTGAAGAATGAGGGTGGAAGCATCTGGATGTTACCGCCTCATTTCTAAGTTGGCAGATGCTGTAGGCCACAGGTTAGTGTTCAGTCCCTGACAAATTGCCCCATCTGAGCTATCTGCAAGCTTAGATTAACTGTATTTTCAAACTATCTTTGATAAATGGCACATCTTCCTTATAAATCCTTTCATGCTTTGAATGGTAGTAAAGAAATACAAAGATATCTGTATTCATGTAAATTATTACCACTGCTCTCCACTCCCCTACAGCAATAACTCAAAATAACCTCCCAGTAAAATCAAGAATCTGGTTTTGTCATTCGCCTCAAGGAGATGGCTGCAGGAATAAGAAAGTTGTAAACCTCCATGATGCTGTGAGCTGATGGTGTGGCTCATGGCACAAAACCTGCTCCAAAACTACACACACACACAGATCTGTTCTGCAGCCATTGCTCCTGGTAGTAAACACTGATTACAACCTCAGCCCAAACCTCCCACTCAGGTGCCACGGCTGGGACTGATGGAGCCTGAGCCTCTGATGATGTGACACTTCCAGATCCATGTAACCCTTGTGCCTTTCACAGCCATGTGTGCTTGCCCAGCCTGGCATGCTGAAGGACCACCACGTACCCACGTGCTGTCGCCCCATACTGCATCACTGCTAGAAGAGGGGACATACTTGTGTAAGGTCAACAGCTGGTCACCCACGCAAAGGTCAGGTTGGTCACAGCAGTTTGGTCAGACACTTCTGGAAAGCTGAAGTCTGATTCCCATCTACTTTATGGACCCTTCCTCAGTGTAAAGATAGGCTTCAAATAAACTCTTTAACACTGACGAAGGATCATCTGGTCCAAACTCTAAGTTAGAAGCTGGAGAAACTATAGTTTTCTGCAAAGGTGTTTGGTTTCAAGAGACTGACATCAACAGCGCTACGCCTCTCATGAGTGCAGGAGCTGGCTCAGCACTGATGAACTTGGCTACTGGCGATCCACAGGTCAAATAACTGACTCTAAATCACTGTAGAGACTAAAATCCTCAACAGAATGTGGAAAGAGTCTCCTTTACCCCTTCTGGCACCTTCAGCAAGTTACCTGCATCTTTGCATCTTCCCATCAATCAGACAATGCTGGCTTACATTAAGCAGTAATTTTCTTTCTTTGCAATCTCAGTTATGTTTTTCCTCTCCTTTCAACCCTGTTCAGAATGGCTTCCAGCCCCTGTAACAGCCTGGAAACCCCTTGGCTACCCTAGAGCCACCTTTGAGACAACAAGAACTTCCCACCAGCACACAGGGGAGTCCCAGCTATGTCCTGCTGCACTGTCACCAAATCAGAGGCTGGCTCATCACCCACTGCCTGTTTTCCAAGTCAACAAATCACTGCCCCAAGCTCACCCCATCCTTTCATACAGCTACACTGCTGAACTGCCTAGCCAACATTTTAAACTGGGCACATTCATCAGAAACACTGCAATAAAAATAGGGATATTTCTGAAGGTTAAATGACAACTTGGAAATCATTTTTGGTAAATATTGGTAACAATTATTCTTTTTTGTCTTAAGATTCTTGCCTTAAGAAGATAAATCCTCTTTATCTTCTCATTACATGTTCCAAGTCTCTTATTGGTAGTTCATTATTACTGGGGGCTTCATAAGCAGCAGTAACCTCAATGCACAGGTAGGAAAAGTCAAGCAGAGGCACTGTGAATAACTCTTCCTGTGCCACAGTAGCATTCAAAGAGACTTCAGAGTCAGTCCCTAGTACAAAGTTCAGGATGCCTAAATCAGGCATCCTCTATATAATGAATATATATATATTAAAAAATATACATAACAAAGTTGGATCTTTAATTAAAACATTGTGTTCACTTCAGCCAATACCACTATTGGTTTCCACTGCTCATCCAGAGAGATAGTATTGAGGGTTTCTACCTCCCGACAAGGATAAACCCAACAACCAGGACTTGCCATCTTGTCTTTGCTGTTGGAGACAGCAGTCAGAACCCTACTACAATACATACCAAGAGGAACACAGACATTTATAAGCAGACATGACCTCAACATCCTTCCAGCTATGCTACTTACCCTGCAAATACCCTGGACATTTTGCCTCATCACTGTCAAATATGGGAAGGAGTAAAGAGAACAACGAGAAGGGTGGGTGAATCTTAGGGCAAGAAACCAAGGAAATACAGACTTGATGTCTGCCTGCATTTATTTTGCCACAGCACTGTCCTGCTAATAGCTGGATTTGATTTTTTCACCTCCTCAATTGCAGGTGGTGATGGGAATACACTCCAGAGAGCTCAATGTCTGAACTTTGCTTAGACTAAGGCTGGACCAAAACTACTCAGTAGGGTTTGTCCTTTAGGAGTTTTGAGCCTGTCTTGTATTAACATCTAACGGGACACACACCTGGTGCACAAAATAAAACTCAAATTTGTTCAAGGAATTTGATACTTTGGTATCCAGGACCTCACTGTGACTAAGTTGCTGCCAGCACTGAAGTAACACATCCTCATGATTGAAACACATCAGATGATCCAAGTAGAATCATAGAATAGTTTGGGCTGGAGGGGACCCTCAAAGGTCTCCATTGAGTACTGTGCTCATGGAGAAACGGTCACTGCAATGGGACAAGCAACACTCAGATTAGGGGTGAAAACGTTGAGGCTGGTTGGTAGTTTCTGCTGGCTTGAAGTTAGGGCTGGCTGATGGTTTCACTCAGGCTGTCGGGGGACTTCTGACACCTGGTTAATCTACTGGTTTCATTCTAAAACTAACCCCTCCCCTCAAGACTGGTTAGAAATGGAGACGATTCTCAAATACCATGCAATGTCTGACATTGTTTTTCTGATGGCTGATGGTTTGTGACAGTCCTCCACAAGCAAAAGCAGCAGCATGAGACTGACATTAGGGACTCTTGTCCTTGTTCTGGCCATGTCCTGATTTTCTTGATGGTTTCAAGCCCATTAAATCCCCACAGCTTCTTTCAGAGAAGCAAGTTCTAGGCAGTGTCCTTCAATAAAGATTTTTCTTTCTTTGTAAAGTCAAGGTTTCTTTCTCAGTTTAAGATTTTGTGACTTGTCCGTATCAGCCTTTCTCCTAAGCCAAAGCATTTTATCCCCCTAAGGTTATATCTGAATCCTCAAACATTGTAAGCAATGACAGAAAGAAGGCAGGAATTGCAGAGTGCCTCTGTCATTACTAGTCTGGCACAGTGACACTCAGAGACCATTAACCAGCCCAGCCTTGTGCCTAGAAATCCAATCTAACCACCTGGAATAATTTGGCACCCTTACCTACACTTTTCTGCCCTAAAACATTCAATGCAATGTGGAACTCGTCCTTGTGAAAGGAATGTACCTGACAGAGACACGCTCTCAGCTGCACAAGGGAAAGGACACGTTATAGCAAGATAATCCAAACACCACTGAAATATTGCAGTCACAGAGCTTGGAATGATTCTCAGCTGCATTTTGGTGTACAAATGGAGTGCAAAAATGATGGTTTTATCTCTTGTACCCACTCAATCACACAGACTTCTCTTGTTTTCACAAGGGACCGCTTAAAGCCAACAGGGGACAGGGAAGAGATGTGTTGCAATCACCAGATACAAGTGAGACGTTTTAATTGGTATTGGCTTCTGATAGATCGGAGTTATTCATACATACACAGTTTATTTTCCTATGGCCCATACTTTTCTGGCACGCCGGCTGATGCCGAGGGTAAGCTGGGAGAGATGAGGCCAGGGATTCGTTGGCTTTAATGCACAAATGAAAGATGCTTTCAGTCAGCCGCAGCCTGGGTGCCAGGTTTTGTTTTTGCAGTGCTCTCACTTTGGGGTGGAGAGGCCTGGCCCTCTCCTTCCTCATGCTTCCTTTGCTCTCGCACAAACTTTGTGGAGCTGCAGAAAAGAATTTTCCCATAAATAAACAAAATATTGAGTTACACACCATGGAAGTGACGACAGAAGAGAGCCCCAAGTCATCTTCTTCATTTCTATGCGCAGCGCAATGTGCCAACTCTCAGATAAAAGATCCATGACAGAAAATGACATTGCTTCCAAGTGCACATAGTTTTGGACTAAAATCACCGAGTCGTCATTCCGCACGTGCTCACGTGCGCGCTGGGGTGCAGGGTTCAGCCATCTGCCTGCCCAGCTCCCCCAGCACGCTCCTGCTGCCTTCCTGCTGCTCTCACCAGCCCTGCTGAGCGTTCAACGTGCTCACAGATCCCTGCTTTTAACTCTCAAGGCCTAGCAGGTGACTTACTGTTCTTAAGGCTCAGAAGGTAAAGTGCTAACTTGAGACCTGGTGCAGGCAACACCCCCATCCTGGTGAAATCACTGCTGCAGTTTTCCTGCCCTTTGCTGGACATCAGAACCTGGCTCCTCAAACTTTCATTGGGGATTCAGCGGAGCAAAGGTCTTTGTAAAGTCCTTCTGCACAGAGGTGGATTCACTGAATCACAGCATCCCAGGTTGGAAAGGACCTCAAGGATCATCTGGTCCAAACTTCCCCAGCACTCAGTCCAGCTCAAACCTGAAAGTGTCCCGTGGTGGGGAATCCACCAGCGCCCTGGGGAGATGGTTCCAATGGCTGATTGTTCTCAGTGTGAAAAATTTTCCTCTTGTGTCCAATGGGGGCAATCTGCAATTAGGCTACTTCTAATTTGACAGTAGGATCGCTTTATTGGTTAATTTTAAGGCTCACTAAAGGTACTATTAATGAGAAAGTGATTCCAAATATGCAAAACAGAGATACAACATGACCCTGGTAGAGTCAGTGCTCTCCACACTTTGCTGCTTTGCTTTTGGGCTCTGATGGGATGGGGAACTCACATACATTCAGCTCTTAGTGAGCATCCTAAAAGCCAACTTTTTTTGTAGGCAGCATTGCTCTTCACAAGCCTTTCTGGTGGGAGGGTGTGGGATAACACATACAGCAATGACTGAACGATGCAGGGGTGCCTCGAGCCCCTAGCAGGCAGTGGGCTGGGCCAGCACCAGACAATGTACCACCAATGTACACAGGAATGACAGTCCAGGTCCAGTATGAACCCAGGCTGAGAAGGAAAATGGGTACCTTGGGACATGAAATCATTTTCAGGTATTCCCAGAGAGCCTCTGGAAAGGCAAAAGACTGAAGCTCTGCAAACCTCAGGTCCGGTGCAGCATTTAAAAGCCATGCCCTGCTTTCTGCCTAATTAAACCTGACTGTATTAGACCTAAAATCATAAATGGTACTGTAAAAGCTTTATAAAAGCTGCCATTAGGAAACTCTCACATTCACAGAATCCCAGACTGGTTTGGGTTGGAAGGGGCTCATCCAGTTCCAACCCCCTGGATTGGACTCACACTCTTCTCACGGCCCTACACAGAGATGAACTTCTGACCAACAAGAGACAAATACATGTGGCTTGTTATCCTGCATGTCCACCAGTAACTTGCTCCTTTATTAATCTTTTGGGTTCCAACTGGAGTTCAGTAACGTTTTACTCATGTTACCCACTATATATCACAAATATATTGGCTGTGTGTCATCTCCAGATGACCATAGGAAGCCCCTGCGGTGGCATCAGTGGGGAGGACAGAGCTTGGTGGCTGGTGCCCCATCATGGCAAACCCAGTAACTGCTGCCAGCTTCAAGAGAAAAGAAAAAAGAGTAAACCCCAACATTTTTGTTATGATTTGTGTTAATGGACCCTCGAGCTTTCAAGATGCCACTTTAGTTTTCCACCTTCTCTTTAAAACTTCCCTTTACAGCAGTGAAGAATAGGAGTATCGTGTGTTGATAAACACGTGAATCCAGGAAGCGGGGATTTAAGGTGTATTTTTAATGCAATGGTGCTTACTATACTGTGTGAAAATACTCCCTTTATAAATTGGTATTAGAGATACAGCACAATATGGTCATTTTTAAGGACCCTTTACACAGTCAGTCAATTATAAGAAAGGGCTTAGTGTAAAGGAAGACCAGGTCCCTACTGTATTTTTCTGACTGATCTCTCCTAACAGCTATGGAGGGGATCTCTGGGCCTAAGGGGACACATTCACAAGATGAAACAACAAAAGAGCTGGGCCAAAACGGGGACTAAAGAGCTTGGCTTAGCAAGTTCGAGTGGTTTCAGTCGCACAGCCACCCAAGAGAGAGGTGGAACTGTTTCAGGGGTTCAAGGAATTACACACAGCAGTTACCGGACTCAACTGAGTCCGAGTTTCCTACCCAGGAGGTCTACTAGACACTGAATTGTTTTTTCCCAAGTAAAAGATGGTGAAGCACCAGGGCTGGAGTTACTCAAAACTCGACAGGATCAGGGCTCTGGTGTGAGCGTGGCACCAGCAATAATTCTGTCGAGAGCCAACAGAATGAATGACCCAATAGGTCTCTTTTCCATCACCATGGCTTCTGCATCTCACAGCAACACGACCATGTGCTCCAAGCCCCTGAAAACCTGTGTTCCAACCAGACCTCCATTGCTGCAGCAACACTACAGCCAACTGCAGCACTGTGGGGTATTCTTCCTCCTTTGTCTACATTGCTTAACGGAGATCAAAGCCTGCAACTGCACACTGAGATACTGCAGCCCCCACACAAACCAGAGAGAAAAGAAAAAGTGACTTCTCAGGCAATGTATTAGTTGGGAAGCTTGGGAGAGAACCAAAGCCTCATGAGACCGTGTAGAGCTCCTTAACCACCCCAGCAAGTCACCTGCTTTGCACCAGCCATTAGCACTGGAAAGAACATCTGGGCCACGCTCTACAGATGCCTAGCAAGGAGGCTGAATGCCACAAGCTTTAAGTAGTCACATCTAGCCAGAGCTGCCAAGCCCATTTACTGTAAATACCGGCCTTTTAGTAACAACACCTTTCCAGAAGTGTTCTTTGTGAACAATGGACTTCGGGACATTTCTCAACAGCTTTCCAATGGTGCTTTCTTCCACAAATGTAAGTTATGATAACTCAATATACCATGTGTGTTAGATGTTCCATAAGGAAATGGCCTGCCTGGGATACATACAGTCCCAGAGGTTTCATGCTCTGACAACCCCTTGTTTCAGTTTCCCAATGCCACAGGAGCCACCAACAGCCATGAATGTGGAGGGCATCCAAGAGTGCCCACCATGCAACTGCTGTGTTCACAAGATTAAACAACAAAAGAGCTGTCCTACTGCCACAGGGATGCCCAACCAAACATGTGCAGCCAAATTATACAATAGCAAGATGTTTGTAGCTCCAAATTAACACCAACTACCTCCCGATTGGGAGAGAGCTGAGAATAATTAAAATGAGCTTGTACTTAGTGTGTTCAGAGAGCATCATGGACATGACCCTTATCGCTGTTGCTAACAGCTGGGTAGGTAACCGGGGTACTGCAGTCGAACCAACTTTCTTAAGGGCTTTTCAATGTTGAAGCCAACCTTTGGGGGTTTTTAACATGGCAAAGTTCTAGAAGTTGTTTGGTCTTTCAGCAGAACACATGTAATTGCTGGACAAAAGATTATAGGCAAATTCTTACACTTAAAAGAAAGCTGAAACCAAGATTAAATATATAATATACATACAGTGTTTTTCCACCCACTCTTGGATGAAAGCTTCAAACTTTTCTAAGACTTCTTACCACACAGATATTCCATGTATCAACAAATAGGCTTGCTAACATCAAAGGGCTGTACAGATCTGAAACATCTCAGAACCCCTGGGTAATAATTACATACCAAAAGCATTCACCCACGTTTACAGATAGGAAAATTAAGATATATAGGGCCATACACTTCCTCATTTACTATATCAAATAGAATTACAGGAGCAATGAATCTGGCTCACAGAAGTTCAAATGATTTGCTTAAGGTCACAGAAGAAAGTCAAGGATGGAGCCAGAAGGCAACTCAGGAGTTTCCAGCCCTATTTGTAACGCACTTGATCATACGGACTTTGTCATTTGTCAGAGGGTGAATGCTCAGTGCTTCTGTTACTACTCAGAAAACCCTCCTGACATCCATTTCCTTTGAAAGAGCCAATACTACCACAGACCACAAAACCAAGCTCAGCACCCCCCCAGCCCTGTCTGCTACAGCCCAGCTCATTCAGTGCTTGTGTTTAAATACAACTCCCTATTCTCTGAAAACCCAACATGGTTTCTCAGCATATGCATCAAGTCTTGGCACCTTCTTATTCAGAAATACACCTTCACCAAAAACTACCTGCAAAGGAAGGTTTCTGGTGCAAAACGGGTCATAGTTAATGGTGTGGTGAAGTGCCACTCAAAGAACATTAAGTACATCAGCCCCATGCCTAGAAAATGAAGGTACCAGCCTTGACAGCTGTATTCCATGTCTGATGGTGCCCTCATTACAAATGCTGAATAGCCAACCACTTTTTCCTGGCAATAAAACCTTGACACAAGCTTAGGAAATCTACTGTACTTGTGAGAAAAGTGAGGTAAGAATATGTTTCCATTTACTCTTTGAAAGAAAACAAAAACAAATGACCTGCTACTGAATGTCCTTTTTATTCAGGAAAATAAATCAGTGGCAGTCCTTCTAATTTATGTTTCTCTAACTTTTCCTTGAGATTATTTAGAAGAGGAAAAAAAATGGCTGTTTCTATGGTTAGCTGGGAGAACATGAAGGATTTTCTGGTCCTGTTTGTTCTTGTTAGGGGCCATAAACTTCTACTTCTTGCTGAGTTCCAGTCACTGCAAAACCCTTCCAAATTTCAATGATATTTCATAAATTAAATTTAAAAAGAATACAGCACAGTCTTAGTGACAAATTCACAGCAGAAAAGAAGTTTGCTTCATCTGGGCTTCTGACTCCTACTAAATCAATAGGCTGCAGTTTCCTTTTTCAATTAAGTCAATACCAGAAGTATTTTTCTTCTAAGAGAAAAAAAAAATGAAAGGAGACAGAGAAAACTGAGAGAACAGGAAAATCCCCCAAGCATACATCCATTCAGCTGCTGAGGCACTGTGAAGAAGAATCACAGACTGAGAGCACATTAGACGGGTGTAAGTGCCCTTCCAGAGGAAACTTTGGAGAGGGCGAGTCAGGGAGCACTGATGCTCCCATAGGACATGGGGAAGGGAACCACAGCATCAGTCAAAATAAAAGAAGAGATCATGTTGGTCAAGATAAAATTAGGTTCCAAACAAATAAAGTAAAAGCAGTACAGAAAATTAAGTAGCTTCAGCATTACAGTTCCAGCCGATGGAATGATGTGACCCCCTCACTCACAAAGGATCCCCTCATACCACGTTCCAGGTCGATGGGCTGGAAGACAACCACACGTGCTGTGAAACGCAGAACAAGTGCCAGTCAAAGCGACAGAGGAAATCCCTGCTCACACAAGCACTTTGGAGAACAGGTAACTCAAGAGAGCAGGCAGACAGCAGCTCATTCCGCCTCACCAAAGGCATCTTCCTGTTGAGCCTGAAAAGGTGACCATGGCCATCAGCAGGCAGCTGGAGGTGGGTGCTGCCTACTACATTCAGAGGCATTCCGTACCGGATACTTGGTCCTAACATTGCTAACAGCAGTTTTCTCATGGTTTAGGGTCTGTGTTTTTTATCAAGCCCATGGGATTTCCACTGCAGTGACCCTACAGAGCTTATCAGCAGCAGGGCGGCTGCAGCAGCCAGCAGCTGGGACCAGTGAGGCTGAGACAGGACTGAAGCCTCCTTCAGACACTGGGGTCTCACCAATAGGCTTGTCCCTCATTCCAGTGTAATGAGAGACAGCACAAGGCTTTGAAGAGAACAAAACACTATTACTGACTGAGAGGACTCATTTTAACACTCGGTGTTGCTGTAAAATTATTAGAAATGTGTGACTATTCCACCATGGATGTAACTGGATGCCCCGTGCCTGAGAGACTGAGCTCCAGCCCCTTGGTCTGTATTCTGTGCAAAAGCTTCCCTCACCCCCACCCTGAACCCCCACTTTTTCATATTCATATTTGTCCCTATACTATGGACATGACCTAAGGATGTCTGAAGTCAGGAGAAACCTCTGGCACTAGCTATAGCCACTTCTTTTTGGCATTTTTCTACTGATAAAAGATTAGATCATATAAATAACATATTTTGTTTAAATATTCATAGAATCCCAGACTGGTTTGTGTGGGAAGGGACCTTAAAGCTCATCCAGCTCCAACCCCTGCCACAGGCAGGGACACCTTAGCTAGAGCAGTTTGCTCCAAGCCCCTATGTCCAACCTGGCCTTGAACACTGCCAGGGATGGGGCAGCCACAGCTTCTCTGGGCACCCTGTGCCAGCGCCTCAGCACCCTCACAGGGAAGAGCTTCTTCCTTTGATCTAACCTGAACTACCCCTGTTTCAGTTTGAACCCATCACCCCTTGTCCTATTGCTAAAGACCCTGCTGAAGAGTCCCTCTCCATCATCCTTGTAGGCCCCTTCAGACACTGGAAGCTGCTCTGAGGTCTCCATGCAGCTTCTCTTCTCCAGCCTCAACTTTCTCAGCCTGTCTTCACACAGCCAAGTGTGCCCCAGGAGCCCTTGCCATGGGCTGTCAGCTGGCCACCTGCCCCACTGCTGGCTTCTGCAGGGGAACGGTGAGGCTGACTTCATCTGGTTTTATATACAAGAACTGACAATGGTGGCTCAGAACCTTTTAGAGTGAGCATTAATGAGCCCACAGTGGTGATGGACAGCGTGAGACACAGGCTGCGATGGTGCACGCAGTGCTGTTTATGATCTTACAGCATTTACCTCTCCTTCCTTTCCTCACCTTTGTCTTCAGCCTGGTTTAAAGCAGAAAGCAAAGGAATGCCCCGTCCCCCAGGCCCCTGACCTTTAAATGGAGCTCTCAGCAGCGTTCCCCCATCGCAGCTCCGAGGAGCGCTGCATTTCCGCTTTGCAGGAGGAGATGTGAAAACCAGAAAATATATGAAATGGAAAACACAACTGGTCAGAAAAGCCATTCTATAAATTATGGGCCTGGGCAGGAGAGGTATTTTTCTTTGGGAATCAGTCACTCGCCGTCTCCAGGCTACACTATGTGTAAGAAACAAAAAAGCCAAACAAAGAGCAAAGTGGAGGGGTTTTAAGCTAGCTCAGAATCAAGGAAAGGAAACTTGAAATGCAAGTGAAAGACCAAGAGCAACCAGCATCATCCGGGTATGAGACATGGCCATGAAATGCAGCAGCCCTTGGCCTGTGGGGCACGGAGGGATCTCCATTCCACTCCTACTGCCATGGTAGAGAAGATCTAACTATAACCCAGCTAAATCTCCTCCTTAAGCTATACTTCTGCTGATACCCATGTCTCATTGCTGCAAAGGAGATCATTCTCAGGCCTCCCAGCGTTACCTCTACCACATGCTGGCCATGTCCACCTCCTGCAGCAGAGCCTCCACATCCCCATCACCACACAGATAAACCAGCTGGAGTTTAAACCAAAATCAGCTTTGCATAGGGCCAAAAACTAGTAAGCCCTACTGGAGCAACCTGGTCTAGTGGAAGGTGGTCTTTCCCTGCCTGTGGAAGGGGGCTGGAATTACATGAACTTGAAAGTCCTTTCCAATCCAAACGAGTCTGTGATTCTAAGAGCAGCAAAGCTTGTTCTTCTGCTTATATCCTGCATGAATACTGCTAGAGAACTCTGGGTGGGAGGGACTCACGGAGAGCCTGCCTGGTGCCTCTGTAAGCATGGTGCAGACCCATAAATACAGCAGGCATGGGATTTCCAAATGACTTAAAGAATCAGACATTCAATTTCCACTGGATTTTGGTGCTACTAGGATATGTAGCCCATCAGGCTTCTCTGAATCACTCAGCTTATTATTTGGCTCCTGGAGACAACTCCATCACCTGAACCAAACCAACCCAAACTATCCTATGAGATGTTTCAGAGCATCTCAAGATACAAGTTACTCTTCAGCTTTTCTGCAGCAATTTGCTCATTCCTTTTGAACTACAGTCCCCTGCTTGGCTAAGAGGGGATCACACTAACACAGGGATGAAGAAAATCAAACAGCAAAGTGCAGACTGGGTTGGTGCATACTTTCTGATGGGGACCAAGGTGGTTTGTCTCCAGTACATCTCATTTACAGCTGCTGGCACCAACTGGCAGTGCCCTCTCCACATCTAAACAGCCATGAGCCTTGACTGGAAATCACTGTATGCTCATATGCACTAGCTTGGGTATTTTAAATTCAAACTCTTTCAACAAAGGTAAGAATTGACTTTTTTTTTCTGTTTGAAAACAGAACTGCATAAATCAAAAGGGTTTCAAACCCTCTGGACCTGACTTCATGTAACTGTCTTTCTTCAAGAGCAATGGTGAAAGCAAAAGCTTTGCAACAGGGAAGTTAGAAAGGCTCCGAGTTCTTGAAGTGCCCCAAAGTCACCCAGCACCTCAGCATCCAAGTGAGAGGAAAAACCTGCATCTCTTGATTTGCATCTATAAATTTCTCTATGAGAAACTCAAGGACTGGCCCTACTGCACTGGGAGCAATCACAGTACGTCAGGCCAGAGAACAGGACAGCTTTGAAGCAAGTCTTTTCACCATTCCCACTTCCTGCACTTGAGCTTAACTGTGCTGCCATGGGGTTTCAACGACAATGAAGGTGGAAGCCCCGCTGCAGATGTGCATCAAATGTGCTCCAGGCCAGAGCAGGCTACAAGAAACCACACCAGTGCCAGCAACATGCTTGGCTGGAATAAAGCTGGAATGGTCCTAGCCTAACATTAACTCCCAAAGACACTTAGCGAAGGTTTAGGGGCCCAAACATCAACTGTCTTTATCTAGTGATGTGCTTCTGCTGCATCACATCACCTGCAGACACAACCACTGCTTCCTCTCTGATTACCTACCTCAAACCCAGTATCTAAACAGGCCAACAAGAAACCTGGAGAGGGGCTTTGGACAAGGGCCTGTAGGGACAGGCCAAGGGGAATGGCTTTAACCTGCCAGAGGGGAGACTGAAATGAGCTCTTGGGCAAAAGCTCTTCCCTGTGAGGGTGCTGAGGCGCTGGCACAGGGTGCCCAGAGAAGCTGTGGCTGCCCCATCCCTGGCAGTGTTCAAGGCCAGGGGCTTGGAGCAAGCTGCTCTAGTGGAAGGTGTCCCTGCCCATGGCAGGGGCTGGAACTGGATGAGATTTAAGGTCCCTTCCAGCCCAAACCCGTCTGGGATTTTGTGATTCCTTCTGCTGCCAAGATCTGAGATTTCCCCTCAGCTCTGACTGACAGCAGTCACCATGCAGTCAATTTGGGAGCTCTGCTCAGCATCTGTGAGTAAATACTCCCTCCACAGCTGGAGTCCACCCTGCAGCTCAGCTGCAGCATCTCACCAGGCTCTTCTCTGCTCCTTCCAAATGCTGCTCAGGGATCGCACTTTGGAAACACTCAATTTCACCCGAGTTTTCTGATAAAACCACTACAGAACGGAATGTTCAGTGGAAGACAATACTGCAGTGGGTTTGTGCACAGGGACAGCTTCAGCCTCCACCAAAACTGCAAAGTTCCTGGTGAAAGAAATGAATTCTAAACAATTTCTTGATATAAAGTGATTTTCAAGATTTTTTTCATCAGACTTTATTTAACTCATCTCTGTGATTTCTATTTTCTGTAACAAGACAATGAAGAGCTGAAGACAGATGTGACCTCTTGATGTGGCACTCCTGGCTTTCCTGAGGAGAGCAATTCTTACCAGCAAGGCTTGATGATATCACAGCCAGTTGAAAGTAACTACATCCAGCTCATGTCAGGGACCTCCAGAAGCTGCATGCTGATGTCAGCTCAAAGGTGGACAGGACACCCTTGCCTCCATCAGCAACAGTACCAATACAGACACTTCCTTCTCACTGCTGTCTCCCTGCAGACATTTATAAATAGGACATAAAGAAAGACCTGAGGCAGTAGACACTTTTGGTCGAGTTCTCTTCCCCATGACACACTAGCTGCTCAGAAATCAATGCTGGCACGAAACTGGAGTAATACAGTAAAACCGGGGATCCCTTGAGTTGTATTTTGTGTCAGTTACCCCCCTGGAACCTCATTAACTTCACTGAAGCTGCAGAAAAATAACATATTGCAGAATTTGGCCTTCTTTTATTTTTGCAAATGCATCTTTTCAAATTGAGCATCTGGAATTTAAGTTCCCTTCCAAATGCTGTGTGTGATTTGTTCTTGCCAGAGCAGCACACCTGGGACTAGGAAGGGGGTTTAGATAAGTGCCTTTCCATATGGCCAACTGATAAATGATTCATTCTGCACAGCTTAACTTTGAAAATAAATTCAGGATCGTTAAGATATTAAGATACCAGCTTCATATTTCACCTCATAATTGCACTTCACATATCACAGAGAGCTGCTGGGTTGTTTTCACTGCTGCTGTTTGCAGATGCAGGCTCTGCACCCGGAGTGGAGCTCCTGGGTATTGCATCACAGCCTCCCTGCTCTTTCCTCCCATTCCAGCACACATTTTGCTCTTCTTCAGAAGGTAATTGTTATGTGGATTCCTACCAAAAAGCCAAACAAACCCTTTTCTTCTCATAACATTACAGATTCTGTATCCTCAGATAAAGAAATAGATAAATACCATGCTTAGGCTAATGCTCAATTAAATATGCTGATGTGATTAAAGAGCACTCAGGAGGAAAACAAGCTCAAAGCAAAACACTTCCTTGAGGGGCAAGAAGCTGGGTACTTCTCAACCCAACCTTCTGGCACCCATGGCAAACAGGACCTCCACTTGCTACCCTGCACTCAGTGCAGGGTCAGCTTCATCCTCACAGCACTTCTGCCCACCAATTTCCAGTGTCACCACTGCCACACTACAATCCTCTGCTGGAAGGGTGAAACGGGCCAGATTTCCCAGTCAAGAACACAAAATGACCACGTTTCACCCCTAATCCCAAAGAAATAGGTACCCCCATCCCTAACAAGCCCAGGATTGAATGTACAACCCATCACAGCAGGTGATGTTTGTATTTCCTTTTTAAGGCAAACAGAATGGGAACCAGTGGACAAAGACAGACACACTGGGGCAGGAACTGACATCCTAGTCCATCTCCTTGACCACCCCCAGCACAACCGACCCCGGGGACAGCACATGGTACACTACAGCCCAGGGAAAATAACACATCGTGCAAACTTCACATGAAGATGCCAACAACTGGGCTGCACCCCTGAAACACACTAGAACAGTACTGTGACAAGCATGACATGACAACAGGAGCGCTACATTAGGTTCACAGAATCATGGAATCACAGAACCCCAGGTTGGAAGGGACCTCAAGGATCATCCGGCCCAACCTTTCTAGGCAAAACACAACCTAGACAAGATGTCCCAGCACCTTATACAGCCCAATCTTAAACGTGTCCAACACTGGGGAATCCACCACTTTCCTGAGGAGATTATTCCAATGGCTGATTGCTCTCAGTGTGAAGAATTTTCCTCTCGTGTCCAGTTGGAATCTCCCCAGGAATAACTTGTGCCCCTCATCCCTTGTCTTATCCATGTGACTCTTTGTTGGTCTCAAGAGACCACCTGGGTCTTTCCAGGCAGCATCTACCTCCTGTAGGCAGGAAAGGACCACTGACAGCCCCGTACAGCTATAAGAGCCCTGGCGTAAACCTGCTTAGCTCAGATGACATCAGTGTATTTGTACTGGTTCACACTGGGAAGATCCAGTTGGACACAGAATGAAAAGCAAGCACAAAGCCCAGGAGAGGCACCGGAACACTGCAGTGCAGACACAGTTTCTGCTTTCTCACTGGATTTAGGAGCCAGATGAGTGGAGTTTCCGTATGGGAAGAAGAGCCAATCTCCAAGTGCTTCCAAGTCTGCATGGACAGCATTTCCTCCCAAGGGGTGGGTTTTGGGGTGTTTTTTTAATCTCTTTCAGCCATTAAATCTTTTCAGAACCAGTGAAGTATTTCCTTTGGTCCTACCAGGCTCTAATACTTTTGCTTAAATGTGTCTTAGGTGAAAACCATACTCAAAGCAACTGGGCACAGCTAGGAGCAAAAGGGGGACCAGCTCAGGCTGCACATCTGGAAAATACTCCTCCTGGTAGGATCTGCTGGAGCAGGGAAGGGGCTCCCCAGGGAGCAAGAGACGACCCTCAGCTGGTGACATCATCGTAGGCTGGATGAGGCCAGAACCCGGAGGGAGCCGTGGCAGGAGCAGGAGCTATGTGATGCAGTAGGTGCTGCCTCCAGCCTTGCTGGGGGATTAGGAAGCTGCCCATGGCATTTTTCTCACTGAGTGCGCAGGGACATGTTGGGTTTCCCTGTGAAGAAGGATCAGCTGAAGGAAGGTGACGTGCTGCATGCACCCTGGCTGGGGAGAGCGAGCGCTGGGACATGGATAGCACAGACAGTGTAACCCCAAAACAGTGGCTCCATGCTGGTGGTACCCACAACCCATGTCTGGTTCTCAGCCCAAAGCAAGAAATGGCCATTTCATGCACATTCCAAGTGTCTATTGCAAACAAAATGCTAAATATTGTGGTCATCACAAACAAAAGCCCAGGGAAATAAAACAATGACAAGGCAAAGTTTGATCTTGAGAGCTCCTTTCAGGGACAGGCAACTGAGAAATATGACTAGAGCAGAAATCTACTTTCAATTCACGTGCAGTCTACAGATATTTAAGCACATGATACTTTGTTCTATGCAAAAGCAATCCCAGTTGAGAGCTCATAGATGATATATCTAGAAAATACAGAAAAAAAGCCCACCAAAAAAAGCCTTGCTCTCTGTTCCAAAAAGCTGTCTTCTTTCCTAATTCTATCCATTTAAATTTATTGCTGCTGAAATTCCCAACGTCTGCCAAAATGTAAGACAAGTCGCACTCAGACGAGTGTTACCAGCAGAACAGAGAGAGGTGTTCAGAAAGGAGCTGGGAAAGAAATCCTGACAAGGACAGATCCGTCATTTTCAGTGATTACAGCAAGTCTGGGGAAGCATCTTTTGGAAGTACCAGTAGTGAAAAGAGAAGAAAAACCAGAAAATCCCTGCTGTAGGAGAAGGGATCAGGACAGTGGTCTGTACGACTTCTACTCACTGTAGTAGTCATCTGAAATCAGAAGCATGTGAAGCTGGCTGCTGCAACCCTGCACTAAAAGCAGTCATAGAATCCCAGACTGATTACAGTTAGAAGAGACCTTAAAGCTCATCCAGCTCCAACCCCTGCCACAGGCAGGGACACCTTCCACTAGAGCAGCTTGCTCCAAGCCCGTGTCCAACCTGGCCTTGAACACTGCCAGGGATGGGGCAGCCACAGCTTCTCTGGGCACCTTGTGCCAGCGCCTCGGCACCCTCACAAGGATGAATGTCTCTGTCCAGAAGAACTTTTCCCCTATTCCAACACTGAGAAGGAAACTGAGAAGGAAGGGCAGTGGGGAAGGGATGTAACCCAGGTAAAGACACTAAAGGCCACCACCACATCAGGCCACCAGCAGCAGTCATGACCACGCTCGTTCTCTTGCCTCCTCTGCTCCTTTCAGGCTCCCTGGTGTCCAACTACCAGCTGGGACCTGTTCTGATGAACCTGGAAGTTATCTCCATGACTTCCACTCCTTTCCCCAGCTTGGCTAGAATCAGCCAAATGGTTCAAAGGTCAGCTGGAGAAGAGCAAAAAGGCTGAAGATACTTTGAAATGGTGGCTCATTTTCAAAACCAGAGTGCTCCTGCAGATCTGTAGCTTTCATTCACACAAAAAATCCAGTTGAAAGAAACTAAAAATATTCAGCTGCCAAATCCTGATACACAAAAGCCACTGAGTAACACACAGAAGATGGTTCTGCAAAGCTGGATCCCACCTGACCCCATGTATTAAATGCAGACTGAAATTAGTGTCTCTATACCCTCTCTTCCATAGCTCACTTTACAGGCCTTTTCAACCACAGAATTGAGTGAGGGCTCTGTAAAGTGCTATTTTCCTGCTGCTGGAGTTCCAGGAATAAAGGGGCATCCAAACAGGCGAGGGAAAGGCAGCCCAGCCAGAGGCCCCACGTGAGTCCTTCCATGAGGATGCAGTATCCATTTCTAGGAAAGCCACGCTAACAGGAAATGTGGGGGTTAGAGAAATAGCTCTTGTAGAGAGGTCTTACACTCTAATACAGACGCATCTGTACTTTTCCATTATATCAAGAGCTTTGCCCATATTTACTGCTTGGGGATTGTTTGTCTCACTGCTGTTGTCCTGCCAGCAGTGTTGTACTTATGGCCAGAGCCTCTGTGGTCCATTGGCACGGCACTCTGGAGTTGGACCTAACTCTACTTCTGCACTTGGGCTCTGCTCTATGCACATCATCCCCAGTGCTGACATGCATGGCTGGCTGGGAAGTGGATGCTTGAGCACATAGGTCTGCACCTACCCTGACACTGATCTTACTTCAACACAGCGTAGTCAGGAACGGAGGAAGTCCAAAATGCCCTGCAAGCCCTGTTCCTCAAGCATTGCAGATCTCAGCACAAGGCAGCACGAGGGCATTGGCTGCTTTGCTGGAGATGAGGTATCCACGTAGTAATCCCTGTGCTCACATGCCAGGGAAAGGGAGAAAAGTCTGGCTGAAAGAGAGACCCTCCAGAGCAGTAGCACTTTCCTGCAGGACATGTTGGTCCCTGCAGGAGCTCAAGACTGAGCACCAGCATGAGCCAGAGCTGCTCTGAAGTCACGCACCGAAGCCTTTTCCCAACTGCTCCACAGGGAATTCAGGAGATGTTTTGCCTTAGCTGCACACACAGAGTAGGTTTTTCTCCTGAAGAATAAATGAAACATGCAGCAATGGAGTCAACAACGTTAGGAAGGGGCCAAACTCAAAGGCCCCAGATCCCCAGGGGCCCTAGGATGTGTGAATCAGGGAAAAGCAGAAAAGCATCATAGCACTAAAGCAAAACCTCATTAATAAAAGTGACAGGAAATGCTCTGAGGCACGGAAAGTGACCCAAGAGCAAAAGCCAGTAGAGTCAGAACAGCTTCCCCAAGGAAAACAGTGTAGCCCCACTCCTGGAATTGTATTATAACCAGACTCATTAATATTCCTAGGAGGATACTTTAGGAAAAGTCCTTTGCTGCCAGGGGGTGGGTAAGATATCCAACAAGTATTTTCCATCTCTCAGTTCTGGGAGTCTTCTCCATTTATACCAAGGGAGAACTCAGCTTTGGATCGAAGAACATCTCACTTCACCTGGTGCCTCCCTGTGAGATGTCAGATGGGTGTTCAGCACAGCTGATCCCCAGGGAAATCCTTCTTAATGTGAGAACACTGGAATCTGATTCTGAGCACCACCAGTATTAATGTCTCTCAGTTTTGATAAAACCTCTGCTCACAGACAGCCACTGCTTCCCCTTGGCCAGACTGACAGAGCCACCCTCAGGGCAGGAGCTGCTGCCTATCAGCAATTGCAGAGAGCACACAAGGAACAGAGGGTGCAGGGTCCCACACTTGGCCCCAGCTGGTGTCAAACCACGCTTGGCCCTTTGTGTGACATCTCACAAGTCTGTCTGATGCTCTGACCTTCATCAGTTCAGTCAGCTTTTACCTCCTGAAAGAAACCACACTGCAGCCCTGGGAATCAGGGGAAGGAGAAGGATTCTGCACAAGGCTAAACGGAGGAATTACTCCAGCTAACCCAAGGAAGAGTCTCTACAGCTTTACATTCAAAAGAGATGAAGACAAGGTTAAAACACACACATACTCAGGAAAGGTGAGGCACATGCATGACGTACCTCCACAGAGGAGGCACCAAGGCATCCAAGAGGAGCCGTGGTAGAAGTTGCTAATACCACACTGTGCTTCCCACTGGTTTATCTTTTAGAGAAGCACATGAGCAACAGAACAGGACTGGGGTTTCAGAATTGAATTAAACACAACCAGTACCTGATTTCCTGGCAGAGTGGAGGAAGATGCAGCTTCTCTGAGTAGCACAGATTTCAGAAGAAGCACGTTCCACATGGCAGGACTGTTCTGCTTTGCAGACTGGCTGCAAAAGACACATCTCCCTTGAGTGAACCTGCTGAGCCAACTGCTCTTGATTTAAGCCTTAATTTGTAGTTTAACATAAAGCCGGGGTGTCTTTTATGCTTGAAAACTTGATTTATCTATCACTCAGCCTACATCTTCCTTCTGAAACAAGTACTTTCTGTTCCACCCCAATGATTCAGAAAGGTCTGCACTTGCTTCTGCAACTAAAGGAGCTCACAATCAATTCCACTATCATTAGAGGGAAAGAGGGTGACAGTGCCAGAACACAACTATGGTATTTGGAGTCGCTAACCTAGTAATTTGCTGACTAACACAAATCCCCCCTTGGAGGCCACCAGAAAACATTGGAAAACTCCTGCTTAAATCCTTTGGGGCCCTTTCACCTACTAGTGCTATTTTCTAGAACACTGAAAAGGAATCACATGGAGCAGGAAGAGAGAGGTGGTTTTCCTAAGACACCCAGGAAAGCTGTAGGGCTCTGAATTAGCCTGTGCTCTCCAACACCAGAGTCAAACATGATGATCTTTTTAGAGTAAATTCTGCAATGAGCCCTTGGATGCTTGATCTTTTTATAACATGTTGGTCATGCAGAAAACAAAGCAGGGGGACCTTGTGCCCATGCATACCAAGTGTTACCTCCAGTGGTTGTATGGCTGCCACCACCTCAACTGCAGTTTAGATAAGGCCAGGGCGAACGCTTTTCTACTGTCATGGGTGAAATAGGCTCGTTTTGGGGGAAATTAGTTTAATTCACTGCCTGTTAAAGTAGGCACTCTCCTTTTCCCTCCTTCTCTGCCTCTCCAGTGGTTATCGCCTTTCTTAACTATCCAGAGGTGCCACCACCTGGAACAAGCCAGAGCCTTTTGAGTCCAGCATGGGGCAACCCCGACCTCTTCCTACAGTAGATCCCCACTACCCAAACCTGAGCACCCCAGTCACCAGTCTGTTAGCCTGCTGGCTGGTTCAGCAGCACCAAGTGAGACCATCTCCTTTTCAGCCCAACACCCCTCGCACCCATTTGGAGAGATGATAAACTGATCAACAAAAAGACCTTCAACATTTCATGGCAGTGTTCAAGGCCAGGTTAGATGGGGCTTGGAGCAAGCTGCTCTAGTGGAAGGTGTCCCTGCCTGTGGCAGGGGGTTGGAACTGGATGAGCTTCAAGGTCCCTTCCAACCCAAACCAGGCTGGGATTCTAGATTTCACCCGAATTAAAACAACTGAAGTACTGGGTTTTTTGACAGTAAGATGACTTGGGTACTTACATGTAGTAAAAAGACCTATTAATATTTTTCTTGTCTGAGTGACCTGCAAATGTGTTTCTGCTTTGTGCCTCTGGCAGCAGCATCCAAGGGCCAAGCATTTTCATAAAGCCAAGAGTTTTCCTGACCTTTCCTGCAGCAAGAAGTCACTGACTTCCTCCTGCTGTGTATTTGCACAGGGAATGCTTTTAAGCCAGCAGTAGTCAGAGGAGAGTTTAGCAGTTGTGTCCAAAACTGTATCTTCAACCAAGAGGTTAGTCCTACAGGAGCTCCCTCAGCCAAACGCTTTAGAACCTGGAGATTAAAGTTTCATAAATTCTGCTTTTATTTCTGCATTCCTTTTCCTTTTGTAACTAAATTCAAAGCTGTTCTCACCTTTAAATGGAATTGGTCAGCAGCTAGCGTGGCAGGACTCTGGTTGTGCCAGACCTGAATGATGAATGCCACAACTACCAGCCCTCTGCCACTGACTTCCCCCAATAAAGCTGATCACGGATAATCCTTCTCTCGTACCCTGCAGCAGTACAAGTACTGAGATGCCAGCTTCATACAGATCAGTACTCCCTGCTAACCTCCTTCACCTATGTAGGCTGCTCTCTGCATTCTAACTCTTCTAGAGCCAAGCTGTGGCGCATTAATGTACTGCAGCTTTTGTCATTTCTAAACAGCTATTTGCATGTTTTGTTCATTATTACAGCCTCCAAGTCACATACTGGTCTAGTCACTTCTAATCATTCCTATACTAAACATTCAACTGCTTAAAAGCAAAGCCCAGCCCCGTGTGAAGCATTCACTGGTGAATGGGACATAAATCACCTTGGCCGAGTTCTCCACAGCGGCTGGGCAAGGAGAAGTTTCCAAGCTGTAAATGCTCCCCCACCTTCTCACAGGCTCTTGGGCTTTTGATAAACATGAGCAATTAGCACCTCTGCAGACATCATTTTCCTTCCCCACTGATGGAATATTGGATACTTCGAAGGAAACTGGGCCTTAGAGAGAGGTTCCAGGAAGGTCTTCAGGGTTGTGCATGGGATTACTAACACTGCTTCAAGTCATCCGAGGAGGGATGTGCTAACATGCTCCTCTCACCCACACCTCCCTGCCCCTAGAGTGACAAGTGCTGTGACAAGCCCATTTCTGTCTGATGGGAAGAAAAACAAACATTACAGTGGATAATCAAACAAATGTGGGCTCTTCAGTTCTTGGATGGGAACTCACTCTTAGCTAATGTCATAAAACATGGGAAGAATGCTGTATAATTAAACCCTCCTCTGGAAATATTTGACTAGGTTTGGGATGAGCTACAGGAACAACACTGAAGTCAGCAGCAGCAGTAAAGGCTGCATGAGACTGGGACTGAGGGATTTCTATCTAAATACATACCCGGGAGAAGCTGGAGGTAAAGATGCTGCTAAGTTAAGCAGGAAAATGTAGCAAGGGATTATACAGACACTCCAGCAAAGCTGGATTCCCTTCTTTTTATGTCACTGCAATCATTTGGGGGAAAGCTACACCTGTAAAGAGAAGACAAGTTTACACCTCTACAGTCACAATCACAGATTTCATCTCTCCAGTGCAGGGTTCAGCTCCTGCTTTCATGCTCTCTATCCTCAATCTAACCTTTTCCAAGCCACAACAGTAGCTGAGCTATTTTCAGTCACAGCCTGGCTTAAGTGATGCTGCAATAGACTTCCAGCAAAGAAAACAGCAGCTCTGATGTGTGGCCTGCAGCAGCTGTAACAAGAGAAGCCAAGGCTGGAGACCTCCAAGTGACAAGATGGACATTCATAGTGTTAATGAAACCCCTTGCCACCAAGAAATGCTGGCAGGACGAAGCACAAGTCATGAATCCTAATGGGGCACAGAACCAAAGCCCAGGGAAACTCTGAGGCTGTTCAATTCTGGATCCCAGGAAGATCTGAGCAATGCTCCAGAAGCACATTCAGCTGTAGTTCGTACTTCCACACCACCAGCAGAGTGCCTCATGAGGGCAGGGCTGGGTCTGCCTGTAGGTCTTGGATCTGGACTCCCCTTCTCGCCAGCCTGCCCCATTACACATTTCATCTGTTCATCACTAATTGCCTTCCTCTCCACATAACTGAGAAATGGACGTTCCCCATCCTCTGCCCCTACTCACCCTCTTGAACATGGATCCCACCTCACAATAGCCTCAGAGGTCAAAATTCAACCTACAAAGCTCTGCTTGTCCAGGGCAAGTCACTTTAGGTCCCTCACACCAGTCCAGGGTGCACACACATCCAGCAAATGCCAAACCATGCTCTGCTGTGTGTGGGAATACATTGCCATATCAAGCCAAGATCTGCAGCAATGGGATGCTGAAAATAACCATCGGAAAACTGGGCTTGTGAGGAACATTTTCTAGAGTGTCTAAAAGAGTAAGAAACCCCACTGAGAAGTTGGGACGAGTGACTGAAGGTGCATGACAATTCCCAAAACCCATTTCTATTCTACAGTTTCTTCCTATTTCCAAACCCAGTAAGCATCGAGGTGAATAGAATGAGCTTTACTGTTTTTAAGCCTTCAGGTTCACTGAAAAGCAGTAAGTGAAGAGGGAAGGACCAAGCACACGTTAAGAAGTGGGAAGAAGTGCAACCTGTTACTAAAATGGAAGAAATATGAGCATTGAGACTAAGTGTGGAGCTCCTTTTTAGGCTACAGCTCCTATCATCTTGAATGAAAAGCAGTTAAGCAAAACTTACTGTGTTATCACGTTGAGATGGATGAGCATCAGTTACATTTGCAGAATGTGTTGAAGTCTTTTGAGGAAGCACACAAGGGAGGATAAGCCTAAAGCTCAAACAAGGACCTCTGGAGGTGGTCTGCAAGGATTCAAAGTCAGTGCAGAGAAGCAGGAACATGGGATGTTATGGCTCCAATGGCCATCAAACCCAGCCAAGATCCCATAACTCCCTTAGGTAAAAGTATTGACACATAAAGAGCAGTCTGTCCTTGCTGCAGCCATCAGGGGAGCACCCAAAGGAATTCTTCAGTTGTTTGCACATCTTTGTAGGCTCACTAGAAAGGACAGCATCAAAACTGGGCTAGTAAAATGATTTTCCAACTGGATGGCAAAGCAGACAGAACAAAAAGAATCTGACAAAGCTGGTGTGGTCACCAAGCCCCAGCCTGCTTCCTTCTTGCTTTGAAATACGAATCCCATTTGCAAACTAAGTGTCAAATACCCCTGTCAAAAGACCTCATTCTTACAGCTGTTAGAGCAGGGGAGAACCATTCAGAGGCTTGACAAAAGAGGAACACAGTATGTACATACTTCCCATTAGATATTCCAAAGGAAAAATTGAAGCCACGTTTCTAGGGTTGGATTACCAGAAGGGCACCAGTACACACACAACGCTACAGATCACTGCCTCCCCTCCTCTTCCTCCTGCTCCTTCCCATGCCAGGCACCAAACACCCCTTCTCTCCTGGCTCTGCACACCAGTGTGTGAGAACACTCCTGTGCTGTGGGAAGGGTTCAAGAGGACAATAAAACACAGCAGGTGCAAGCACATGAGAAAGCAAGCAAGCAAAATTCTCTCCTTATGGGAGCAATAGAAATGATTGAGAGTGTGGACTCTGTAATCTGCAGAAACTGGGGTGACACTGGTGAGTCCAATTAAATGCACAGAGTGGAAAAATCCTACCCCAACCATATATCTGTGTCATGTGTCTGTGTGCAATTTACTACCATGGTTGGAGTCTGCCTGCAATAGGTTCGGGGGAAAGAACATGTGGGGCTCGTTTCATTGCAGCGTATGGGCACACGCATACATCTGTGACCACACTGGAGAGTGAAGAACGGGACAGTGTATTTTTTGTGCTCCCCAACACTCCCCATCACGGTTAAGAGCTGTCCCCACCTTGTCACTCCAAGCACTGTGGCTGCTTACCAGGAGGCAGTAAGAAAAGGCCTAAGACAGGCAGGGCAGGAAGGGGCTGAGGCACAACTCAGCCCCTGCAGGGATGTGCCCTCCTGGGGAGCTGCTGAGAGCTCCAGCTTTCCTGACCTCTGCTGGAGCAGACAAGAACCTGCTGGACCCCAGCCAAATGTTCCCCCTGAAGCCCTTTCCCCAGCCTCCTCAAGCTGCCCTCTGCTGTCACACAGATCATCTGACAAACCCAAGGTCTGAAAAGACACACACAGTAATGCTGGGACTCCGGTGGATGCAGCGCCGGGATGCTGCCGTGTTCCACAGCACACACCAGCCTGCCCCAGCCGAAGGCAAGGTGAGTGCAACTTCCCTCCTGTGGCTACAGCACCTTGGTACCACTCAAGAAAAGGAAACTCCCTCCCACGAGACACAGAGAGGACAGGAGTGGCCTCGGCACCAGCAGCAATGTGTAGTCCTGTCTTTCACGAGAGTCTCGGCCAAAGCCCCCATCCCATGTAAGTAATCCCAGAAGCCAGGTCCATGTCAGTACCAGCACACTCCTGAGAGGAGTCCTCCTCCAATGCAGTGATTTTCTGTGCCACCCATCAGGCTTTCCTTTGCTGTCAGTGCTGGATTTCAGCTCAGAGATTTGTGCTGCAGTTGCTGGCTGGGTTCAGCTCCTTGGGATCAGCTCTAGGAAGCCTTCAGGGTGAAACACAAAACTGGGGAGCTCTGGTTCATTATCAGTGATGCTCCGGCATGACTTCTTGGCCTTCATTAATGCCAGGCAAGTTTCAACTATCCCAAAGCTAGTTGTTTTTCGTAGTGGATAGATGCAAAGCAAGAATCATAGTTTAACTCCTTCTTTTATACACAGACACAAACCCAGATCACAAAACCAAGCTCCAGGGACTCAACCACCTTTCCTTCACTGGTATCAACTTAGATAGCATCAAAGTCATGCAGCTGCAAGTGTATGAGGGCAAAGGCTAAGCCACAGGAGTAGATAAGCTATCTTCAGATAAAGTGACCCTAAAGCACATACAGCTCCATGCCCCTGCGCTGCAGGTGCCAGATCCCCTCTCCTTCCAGAGGTGTCTTGCAGAAAAAAGGGGACCATGCCCCAAACTGGGAGTTTCAAATCCCTCCAGTTTCCAAATCTTTCTTTCCCCTCCCTTCTTGTGCTGAATTGTCATCATTTTGGAGAGAGAACAGCAGACATGCCTCTCCTTTTTCTCCTTTTCCCCCTGCTAGTGATTACTGGATTCAGTTACCTGCCAGCAGCAATGCGCGCAGCAGCGGGAGGGGTGAGTAAATACGCCATGGCTCCTTTCCAGCACCTGAGTATCATTTCATACTCCAGTAATCATACAGGAGCTAACAGGGTATTTAAATAGGCTGGGATCTTTTATTCTATAATTTAATGGCCTGACAGTTGTCACAGGACATTTGATGCTGCTTGCTTCATTTTAGGGACTTTTGCCAGTAAACCGCACTCTGGTTAGCATGATGGAGCAGGGTAGGCTTTTGAGGGGCTTCAGCCTCCACAAAAGAAGAAAAAGCTGTGACTGCCCCATCCCTGGCAGTGTTCAAGGCCAGGTTGGACACAGGGCTTGGAGCAAGCTGCTCCAGTGGAAGGTGTCGCTGTCCATGGCAGGGGTTGGAACTGGATGAGCTCTAAGGTCCCTTCCAACCCAAACAACCTGGGATTCTAGTCACCGTAGGGGAAAGAACAGGGCTCCGGAGCTCTGACAGCCTGCCTGTCCTCCCAGAGCACTGCACCAGGACATGGGGCGGCTGTGCTGAGGGAAGGAGCCTGGAACAGAAACTCCCAAAACAGTCCAAGAAAACACGAACCTGCTAACATTGGAGAGGGGTCTGAAAAAAGAGGTAATTTCTAGGGCCCTTCTTTATATCTACCCAAGAAAACTATCTGGAGGGAAAATTCAAATACAATTTTACCTACAGTTTTTTGTAACAGCAAGAAATCACTTTGGAACCAAAGTGGTGTTCGATTTCATTTTCTGTCTGTAATATTAAAAGAGTATCAAACTGACTGAAACAAGACTTCATGAACAAGTTTACAAAGCTCAGGAATGTCTTCTAAAGATGTAGTTTTGTTTAGTAACATGCGATTTCAAAGTATGTACGTACAGAAACCTAACACAGGACCATTCAACTAGCTGGCCTCCATTCAGAAACAGTCATTCAGGAAAGGAAAAATACTGTAAAGAATTATTATTCAAAGTATTTACAGGAATTTGGAAAATCTGAATATATAAAAACCCATTTCTCCAGACAGGAGCTTCATCTTTTCAGAGACCAGAGTCACTTCACTCCCGTCTTCCTCCCCAGCAGCCCCAGTGGTGCTCTGAGCAGCCAGGGGAAAGGTGAGACGTGGCAAGCCATCTCCATGAGCCAGAGCTACGTGTTACTGTCTTGAAACCCATACACAGGAGCTCAGCAGAGCAATGCACCATTTAGTATGTCTGATTTATGTATCTTATATGATATATAATGCTTTAAGACACACAGGCTGAATTCCACATTCCCACACTGATAAACCTGCCCTAGGTGACGATGATTAGCACACGGAATCGGACACACTTTATCCGATGCAAAAAAAGCTTGAGCATCCAGCCACTCTGCAGCCTCAAAAGCATGTCAGAGGATACCTCTGCAGCCCAAGGCACTCAATTAGGATGTAAGTAACAACCACAGTGTGTCATCTGTGCCATGAAAGGAAAACAGTGGGTGAAGGCCATGACCCTACCCATAATGGAGAGATCGGGACTGTCCTACAAGACGAAGCGTGTACAGACGCAGGGACTGTATCAGCTAAAGGACTGACACCAGGATGAACAGTGTTTGCTTGGACAAGAGCTCTTTGTTGGGCAGTCCATTGAGGGGTTTTAGTTTCAAGCCTAAAGAGGTGTCTGATTACTCTCTCACTTGGAGATAAGGTACCTGAATGTCTTGTGCAAACACGGAGAGGCCAGAGGGAGAACAAAACTTTGTGGAAAAGGCTCTTGGTTGCACACTGTCAAAAGGAAGAATGTTCTAAGGAAAACCCAAACAATTCCCTCTGACTTTTGTTAGCCCTGATGGAAAGTGGCAACGTATAAAAATGAGCTTTACGGCTTGCCAGACCGTGGCTGGGAGTGGAACAGATGGCCAATTCATCTCCACCGCACTTGGCACTTCGAACAAAAGAAACAATATGTGTTTTGCTACCCTAATTTTTCCCCCAGGTATCCCAGCAGGTGACTGGGATGTCTGATGACAAGAATGACTTGACTTGTGCTCCCCAAGAGCATGAGTTGCTTGTTTCTGTGGCCTTGCCATTGTTTTGCCCAATTACCCAGTCCCCCGCAGCGCTCCGGCAAGGTTTCTCCTGATCCAGAAGAGCAAACCTGGATGACACACACACTTACAGGGGACTCACACTGTCATGTGCAGATTCATTTCAGTAGCCTTATGCCTGGACTGAAAACATCTATTTTCTTGTAGTGCAGTTGCACGCAACACAGCACATCACAGGAAGCTTTACAGAACAGAACTGCCTGTAAAACTTCCAAGACTCAACCGAGGGATCCAGCAAACAGTTGGCTACCCCAGTATGTTTTCCCATTTCATATGAACTCCCAGGCATAACCTTGATTTCAGGATGCGTATTTTCTACAGAAGGGATAAGCTGCTCTGTTCTCCCACAGAGAGAGCTGGAGGCTCCACCAGGACGGCTTTCACACCAGAATGAAGGCAGGGGAAGGGCAAAGATCCTTCCCACACTGGTGCAGCACGCATAGGGCACACATGCACGTGCTCAAAGGAGAAAGGCATGATGGAATGAGCATAAAATGGATAAAACACACCTTTCCTCAGCTCCCACAGTACAGCTGAACCATGCTGCAGCCTGGCACATACCAACATCCTTAAAATTTGCAGGTCTTGTGAAAACAAAAGGGAGTTGAGGATAACCAGTGCCTCCAATATTCTCATGTACGGCCATCAGGTACCAGCATGACTTGCAGGCTTGAAAACTGTACTTTGAGTAGTCCCCTACCATTGCTTTCCTCTGTAGCAGCAGATGAAATTATGAACCACATCTGAAAGGCAGTAGAGGAAGCTCCCTGCCCATTCAGGAGCACAGGATGGTGTGTGTATGACGTCTGCAAGGTAAAATGTTTTGGAAAACACATGCTACAGCTCTACAAGTAGTCCATGCTCTTAACTAGAATGAGTCTTGCCACATGAATGATGCTCTTATCCCATGTTAATAAAGCAGCCAGATCATTCAGGTGAAGTCAAAATCACTGATTAAGATTAAAAATCATTCACTGGAAAACACCTAGAGAAGATTTATTAACAGTACATCAAACTTCAATGATACTCAAAGAAACCAATATTTGTTGGTATGAGTGATGCATTAGGAGAACCTCTAATGGGTTAACTAAACACATCTCACCCATAGGCTATTATATTAGGAAATACAATGTTATACTCCCCACAGAGCAAAGTTGTTTTGTCTTAGTAGTAAATATTGACTAAAAAACACTGATGAAATGAGTGTTCCCATCCTGCTGACTCAAGCATAGCAGTGCTGGTTCCCTTCAGAGAGCAATCCACACACTGAATCTATGTACAGGGGAATCAATCATTAGACATATGTTTAGGATATTATCTTTTCCAACTAAAAAAGGCCAGGCTTGTGGTGAGAAACCAAAATCCAAGGCAAGTAGTTAGAAGAGCTTATCTCATAGAAGCACAGCAGAACAGAGCCAAGCCTCACAGAAAATCACTGCACGATTCATATATTTTAAGAAATTTTCAAAGAGAATCATCATCTTACTATTTCATTTCATCTCACTATTTGATTTTGAGGCTAACTGCAGGGAAATGGAACAGCCTTGCAATTAAAAATACAATCTTAAGCCTGTGCAATTGTAGGCAAACAACATCCAGCCTGATTTTAAAGATACTTAATGAAGCTGTAGAGCAGGGATGGCCAGGTTGGACAGGGACCAAACCAGGCTGGGACTCTGTAACTTCCTTGAAATTGGTGGCAGGGAGACAATGAGGCACAGGATCATAGAATCCTTGGCTGGTTTGGGTTGGAAGGGACCTTAAAGCTCATCCAGTTCCAACCCCCTGCCACAGGCAGGGACATCTTCCACCAGACCAGGCTGCTCCAAGCCCCATCCAACCTGGCCTTGTAAGAGAACTGAAACCTGGAACCTGTCTCACTTATGTCTTAAAACAGTGGAACAAGGCCTGAATATCTTTATAATACTTGAGTTGGACAGATTTCAACACAGCTCAGCTCAGATCTCCTCTGCTTCAGCAGCGCATGAAGTCAGGACGACAGAGCTGGGGGCTCCCCATCACACATGGATCTGAGGAGGCTGCCAAGCATTTTTGGGGATCTCACCCCTTCCTCGTGCTCCTGAGTGGAAGATGAGATGCTTGAAAACTCCACCTTTTGTTTCTGTAAAGGCTGCAACCTGCTGCTCATCCACAGAGGCCTGGGCAGCAGTGATGTAAAGAGCTCAGAGGGTTAAATGGCACTTCAAAGATGAAACCAAGGTCACTCAGTGTTACTAGAGATCCCACCCCAAGTCACTTTGTATCCTTAGTTCACTAAGGCACAGCCTTTGCCACCTTTTCTACACCTTGGCTTCTGAGACCAGGCAAATTCATTCTGAACACTCAGAACTACCGAGTGACAAAAGCTGCTCCAGACCTTCAACAGGCCAGGAGCAACCTGAGAGGTCACTGTTAGCAACTCTACAGTGAGCTACTTCAGATCATTGTGAAAGTAGTGGGATGTGAAGGGCCTCACATGTCCTCCCTGGTTCGCATAGTGTGGGGAATGGCACTCAGATGTATCCAGAGCAGATGTTTCCAGCCTAAGATTTCCCTGTGTTACCCTAATACAGTCTGTAGGATAAAAGCCCAGCAGCCTTTTGAGAAAGAAAGGAAAAAGTACTGGAAATAGTTATTAACTAAGCTACATAACTAAGAATTATATTCTTGGTTCTGAAAAGTTTTATGGCCTTATTTCTGAGGCCTGTCACATGTGATGGACCAAAACCAAACTTCAGAAGAGAGTGCAGGTGGATTTTGACAGAAATGGATGGTCTGAACTGTAAGCCTATGGGTGCAGCCACCAGATGTGTAGCAAAAGAAACAGAACAGCTATAACATGCAAAAGAACTAGTGCAGCAACGGTTGGTGCTTCCCCAGGGCTGCAAGTCTGTGCAACAGCTGGGGCTTTGTTTAGGGTGCGATGCTACAGGAAATCACTTCAGACAGTCCCTGTGGGCCCCTGGGAATTCTGCTATAGCTTGTAGGCGAATGAAACTTGGGCAGCTCTTTGAGCTGCTTTCAGTCCTGGTCCTCTACATCACTACATCAAGTGATGCTCTCTGGATGGGATAAAGGTTGGCAGAGCAGAGCTCCTGCCCTGGCCACACAGCCTGTCCATCAGTGAGACCTCAGACTGGGTCTGAGCAGGGCTCCCCTCGTTCAGCACTGTACCTCGGGAAGTTGCCAGTCCAAGTCTCAAAGGCCATAAAAGCTGTTTGTTGTGTTTTGTTGGAATGATTGCTCTGTCATCACCCAGGAGTTGTTGCTGTAGGTGCTACATGGGGCAATAAATAAAATGAAATCAGTGTCACACAGTGGCACAGGCAATCCCTGCTGGCAGCTCTCCCCAGCCCAATAGACCTAGCACGTATTATTTCACTGATGAAAACACAACTCATCACATATATACCTGTCTGCTGTTTTCACTTGGTGAGAACCAGACAAGGAGCAGAGCCATCATTCCAAGCTCCACACTTCTCATCCAGATGCAAATGGTCATTCCAGGTTTGGTTCCCTCCTCACTTACACTGGGCAAGTAAGGACTGTGCTAAAAGACCCAAGACTGCTTCAAACTCCTCATGAGCACAAGGAGCAGCAGTCTTTGAAACAAGAGTGTTAGAACTGCTTTGGGGAACATCACAAGAACTACAGGAGCCACCGAGCCCTCTGTCTGCAGGCTGATGGAATGCTACTCATCCCTGACAGGGAATTTGGCAATTTTGGACCCTCTTGTACCCTGCTCAGAGTGGGGACATGGATAAATTGCAGTTTGTGTGCTCCTGTTTTAGCTGCTTCGAGTCAGTTCTCACTGGACAAAGGACTGGGTCTGTCTCCTGCCCTCACAAGTGATGGTTTTGCTCACTCCTCCGCAGCCCACCCTTGCACAACCCATCAACACAAGAGTCAAAGTTGGAGTATTTATGGCCCTCATGTATGATGTGGATGATCCTGGTGTTAGTCCTGCCACTGCTGCAGCAGAACAGAGACTCCTACAAGCCAGGCAGCTCATCCTCTTGCTTTTTTCTCGCATGCCTTCTGGGGAGGTTTGCTCACCCTTCTGGAGTTCGGGAGTTGTCAGGTCAGTCATTTTTTTCACTACAAGTAACTGAGTTGTGTTCGCAGTGAAATAAGTAATTTACAGACTTTGGTGGTTTTTTTCCAATCAAATGCAAAAACATTCAACTCAAATTCCACCAAAACTGGAAAATGCTTTTTTGAAAAATGATGTTTAAAATATGATAAGCATTTTCTAATGAAACCTATTAATAACACTCCTTTGTAGAGTACCTGAGTAATTCTCAATGGTCTTTCAATGTCATATTCCCATGGTGTCTTGCAGTTAGAGTCACAGAATCCCAGACTCATTTGGGTTAGAAGGGACCTTAGAGCTCATCCAGCTCCAACCCCTGCCACGGGCAGGGACACCTTCCACTAGAGTAGCTTGCTCCAAGCCCCTGTGTCCAACCTGGCCTTGAACACTGCCAGGGATGGGGCAGCCACAGCTTCTCTGGGCAACCTCTGCGCCCACCGCTGCCTGAACACGCTCATTACTGGGCTCACGCTTCATTAAAGGAACCCTGCAATGGGATGGATGGATGTGTACAATCCTCTGTAAAATACGTCCCAGCTGGAGCATGACATCATGGCCATAGATCAGCATGTGAAGGACCTGGAGCCCTCACCTAGGCTCTACAGCTGACCAGTGAAAGGAAACAAGTTCTGCAGCTGGCTGCCATAGGAGACACCTGCCAAGAACTTCTGTGTGTTTTGAGAGACTATCAAGTCTCTCTAGGACTTTTCTGCTAAAAAACCCCAACTCTCTTCAAGGCTCCTTAAATATTTTACGCCCATCAGTTTGCCACATCTCAGAAGCAGCTCCTCAGGAGCTAATAGCTGATATACTCGTTTTACAGGTAGATAAACCAAGACACAGTGTGGTCACTTGCATGTGTGACACCTGAAGCTATCACCAACTTTGGTAACTGCCTTTAAGTGTACATATCATTTTTAAACAAATATGCTGGGTGGTGGGGTTTTCTTTTCCTATTTATCCAACATATAAGCAGTGTAAGCAATGAGATGAAGAAACTCACATAATCAAGTATTAAAGTCAGCAAATACATAAGTGAAAGTAAATTAGAAATGCTACTCTGCTGCAGACCCAGAACAGAAAAAAAAAAAAGCTATTTGACTAATTGCAGCTGAGCTACATGGCTTGGAAGTTCTCAAAGTCACACACCGAAGTAAGTGAAATACACTCAAAAAAAGAGAGTTTAAAAACCAGATTTTAGACCATGGAGTTTTCCTGAGCTAAAGCGGGATTAGAAAATACTGGAATGTGTTTGGAAGTAATGAAAACTGTGACAATATTTTGTCATTACTTTGGAATCTTTTGACATGTAAGAAAAAAAAGGGGATCTAGGATTGCAGAACCTTCTGCCCACACTGAATATCCCCTGCTACACAGATGACCCAAAGCTCTCCTGCAGTTTCTCCCCTCTTTCTCTTTTGCACCTTCTCCAGTGTGATTTCTCACCCCCAGGCGGGGGTTTGGATGTGCACACACGACGGGCAGATGCAGAACCTCCTCACGTGCACTGGGGCACATGACTGCATTCTGAGATGCTCCACTGAAGTTCCTTTGGATGTGACAGTAAACAGTGTTTGCTCTGCAGCAAGGTTGTCAGCAGCCTCACCTCTATGATCTGACCTAAAGGTTGAGCTGGTGTGAGATCAGATGCCAGGCCCTCGATACCTCCAGCCGCTGGAGCAATGTAGAAGCTTTCCTCACTGCTGAGTTTCCAGCTCTGTGCTTGCTGACTCACATCCCATTCCACTCCAGGGACCAAGTTTCTCGACCTTCCAGTAACACTAAAAAGTGAGATCCAGCTCTTCTGCAAGGTCCTCATCACCTTCCAATGCACCTTAGAGGAATGGCAGTTTGAATGGGGTTTAGGAGCAAGAGCCCAGGCTCTTCATTAAGCAAATCTGTCATTTAAGGTAAACAATTACAAGGTTTTGTAGGACACAAAGAAAAGCTTGGCTGTAGTATGAAAGGTAAGTAAAATAACACTGAAATGTTGCAAGCCCGAGTAGGAACATCTCTGTGTAGAAAAGCTGGGGTACACGAACCTGCCTTGCCTCAAAGACTGAGTTAAAGGCCCTGTACAAACGCCTTCCCTCACTGCAGCACCCGCAGCCTCATGCTGCATTCCAGTCAGTCAGCAGAAAGTCCCTCACTGGCCTCCCAGCCGTGGTCCTCCACGTGCTGTGGTGGTTACAAGCTCCATGCACTCCGCAGGCACTGACAGATGGCAGTACATGATGTAGAGGCGCAATCATATCAGACTATGGAGAGCACAAATCTATACAGCATAATGAGTCTTCTATTACATATATCAGAGCTTTGAAACATTTTCTATTTCAATATATAGTCTGAAAACTCTCAGCATATATCATATCATCAGAACAACAGACTTCCATTGTTCAAGTGGCATAAATCTATCATAGTCTCCTAACAGCACATGACTTCCACTAGCTACAGGCTTATATATTGTTGTGCTGGTAGTGAAGGTTTTGTACATGGAAATCGACTTACACCCCAAGAACAAATTTTGCATTGTTCTGTACCTTACAGTCACACGTTCCCACGATGCCCAAGGAACTATTACACAGGCTGCTGGTGAGGTGCAGCACGCTGTGTAATCAGATGTGTTTTGCCTGGGGGGTCTGCTCGAGCTATCAGCGGCTCAGGGCAGCCCCATCTGCTCCTGCAGCACAACCTGACTGCCCCAACTCCACACGAACTGGGGTGCTCCTGGGGTTCTCCCACCACGCACAGAGGTCCTGTGGTACACAAGACCTGCCCCCATGGAGCTTGAAGCTCACCAACCCCCAGATGGAATCTCTGGGGTTCTCTCTTAACTCTGCCCACGAGAGCAGGACACTGCCTTGGAGGAATCAAGGATCATTTACAACTGATGGCCTGGCCGTAGCAGCAAACTATATCCTGTCTGGCAGGATGAGCAGCAAACACAGGTAGACATTTAGTGGCTTGCTGCTGGGTAGAAGATATCTGCTCATTAGAAAATGTCCATGTTTCATCTTTGCAAGCTGGAGCTCCACAGCTGGCTGGAACAGGGGTCAAGAAGTGTTTGGGGTTAAGGCCCTCCAAGTGAAGTGCCCCATTCCTCGGCAGTGGTCCCAGCTTGGCAGCCTGCCGCTCTACCCACTGTGCGCTTTTATTAAGGGTGCTCTTGGGGCTGAAGATCTCTCTGTTTTCCATCAAACAGAAGACAAGATGAACAACTCTACTCTGCAAAAAGGGCATGTGTCTGCATCACAACAGGCTGGCTGGAAGTAGCTTCCTTATCAATGCTAGACAGATGTGTTTCTGTCCTAAAATAAGACAGAATCCAAGACTGGTTTGTGTTGGAAGGGACCTTAAGCTCATCCAGTTCCAATCAGGGACACCTTCCACTAAGACCAGGTTGCTCCAAGTTCTGTCCAACCTGGGAAAGCTGGATGAACCAACATGTTCACCTTCATCCTCCTTCCCTGTCATACATTTGTTTCCATTCCCATGTCTGTCCCTTGTCACTCTGCAGCTGTCTTTTCATGATGACCACATCATGACTATCCATACTTACTCCAGATGAAAACAGGTATAATTTCCTCAGGGCTCTTGTAGCAGCTCTCAAATGCATGCAAGAGAGAGATGCTAAACCTGCTGGTAACACTTTGAAAAGCCACCCCCCCTGTGTGAGAGCACACTGCTGCAGAGGCCTCCTCCCCAGCTCGGTGCTGCTGGTCAGCCTGCAGGTCAGGTACCCATCTCCTTGCCTGGAGTGCCCCCAAGAGCAGGTCTGCCACATCACACGTGGAGGTGTCCAGAGGTCAGTTTAAGGGCAGGATGCTCTTGCATTCCCCCTGAGGATGTAACAGATGGAGTGCTATGGAGGTGCTCTCTAGGGCACTCCTGCAGCAAGACACTGCACACAATGGACAAATTTGGCCTCAAAGGCATGCCCACGGACTTGGTGAATGCAGCCAGAGTCATAAAAGGGAGAGAAAATACTGTCAAAATATTACCTTCCAAACCTACTTGGAGAGGGGACTAAAGTCTTTCTCCACTTACCACTGAACCATGTCTTGTATCCGAGTGACCATATGTAAGGAGTTGCCCATACTGCACAGAGTGTAACTGTGAAGGACGGTAGGAAATGACTCACTTACTAGCTTGCTGTCAGAGAACTGCATCATAAAATACTGGCTGTGGTCTCACAACATACCACACAGGCAGGAGAATTCCTATCAGCACACAGAGGCTATAGAATTACAGTTTCTCATCAAACCCCAGACACAGAGCAGAGATTACAGGCACTCTACGGGCAGCACGCTTGGCTGAAACCAGCCTGCAATGTTCAGGAGGAGACTGGCTCACAACATACACGTCTGTGCTTTGCTGTCAATTTGCTATAGTTTATGAAATCTGAAAACAAAAGGTCATGAACTGCAGCTGAAGCAGGAGCCAGGGTACAGTCATCATCTCCCTGGCCCACGAGCAGTTTGGGATACGAAGGAAACTGTAGATATATTCAACAACAGGAGGAGGATTGCATGTGTTGGGCGACCAGCAGCAGGGAATACAGCAGCATGAAGTCAGTGGCTTCCACATCTTGTCATACTTAGCACGAGGATTGCTATTGGAAGCTGAAACTCAGTTAGCATGGACCAATTATTATTTAGGCCCAAAGAGACTTGTGTGTGTTACAGGTCTCACCCCGGGAGCTTTGCTGAAGACCCGGTTTATAACGATGCCAGCTTGGGAGTTTGGGCTCTTCCATGCAGGATGTAACAGGACAATCCCCCAGCAGTCCAAGGTAGTAGCTGGTACTAATTAATTAAAGCTAATCAACTAGAAATTAATTACACCTGGCTGGGATTTCACTGTGCTTTTGTTTTTTAAACCAGGAAACTCCAAAATGTTGAAACTGAACTGGCCAGGACAAAATCTTTTACCCTGAAAAACCTTTCTACAGTTAAATCACTTTGTTCTCTTCCACCTATTTCAAGTAGAAAAGCTTGTGACCATTATTTTTGCTTGATATTATCAATAAATAGCTTGCACAAGTTAGTAATGTAGTATATGAATGTATTTTACCCCATGTGCTTAATGAACAGCTTTTAGATCCAGATTTCACTGAGTGTCCTCACTGAAAAACTTTAACATTTGAATGGGAAAGGAAACAAATTCCTTATCTAGCACAAACACGTGAGGTTTCCACATAGGAGTCAACAAGAGAGAGCCACTGACCAAGAAGATTCCTGGGTCTACATGAACGAGACAAGAAAGGCCAGAGGAAGAAGCACCCAAACTGTATAACGCAAGTAACCCAGAAACACATCTAGTTCATTCCCCGCATTGAAACCCCTCGAGCTTTACACACCAAACCTGCACTGCTGCAGAGACTCTGTTGTAGTAGAACTTTTCACGTGTGACAGTTTATTGGGCCTGGCAGTTGTCACCCCTGCTGCCATCTAAAGCACCTTACAAGCTGCTAATCCACATCACCAGGTCAATTTTGTGGGCTATGGGACTGTTACCTAACTTGCAGCTCTTTGATGTGTGGAACAAGGACATTAATACAATTTTAGCCCACAAAAGGGCAGTGAGATTAAATTCACTGTATTTGAAAGTACATCAAGATCCTTAGGAAAAGGTACTAGAGATAAGAGGGGCAAAAACACTATTACCCAGCAACTGTCATATGATAAGGTCAATATATTGTTGGTTAATGAAAGACAGACTTAACGTATTTTCTGCTGGATATGGAACAGGCAGGACCTCAGTGCAGTTTATTAGAATAATGAAAATTTGAAAATCAAGATGTTAGAGGTGATGACCAGACCAAGCAATGTTTTTTAACTAGCCCAAGAGGGATAACCTGTGCATTGAACAGCTCCAGACACTGACATACCCACTGCTGGGCCACCCTTCACAGGCTTAGTCACCCTTCCTTGAATTAGTAATAGCCACAAATACGCTCAAAGGTTTAACGGAGTTGAGTATCTCATTAAATTAAACATACAATAGGTGTCACAGTGCCTGAATTTTCCACTCCCCTGGGTCCATGAAGCACTGATTAGACTATTCTTTCAGAAAGCACCCAGGAAAGGCAGGGAAAGGCCTTTAACAGAGGTTCTGATCCACATTTCCAGAACAGACCCTAACTGATGCTGTGTCCTTATTTGAATGAAGAGTGAAACTTTGTAAAAATTCACATCTTTAATGCTAAAAGGAAATAACACTTAGTCATGACTCATTAGAGAAAAAAGTACCTCATTTGGTGCCTTTAAGCTCCCATGTACTTTCTATCTTGCTAATGGCTACTTCCTACTGCTGTTACCTCCAGGTCTGTGCAGCTGCTGTTCACACTCCTACCTGGGCAGCATCATGTTAGGGTTTCCCCCAAACACTGTCACTCATTATGCCCTTCTGCTATGGCTTTAACAACTCTTACACACTCTCAGACCACCCCTTTCATTTTGAGTGGTTCCTCGGTATAACCAGAGAAAGGATAAACTGCAAATAGTTGAATATTTCTGTCTTCACATTTCTACCTTCCTTATTTCTGCTGATCTCTTGTTCCCGGTATCCCCCGACCTCCCTGCTTTTGCTCTGGACTGGCAACTAAAGGCATACATATTTTCTTTCAAAATGTTGAAATCAAAGGTTCTTTTCCAGCGCGTTTTCCCTCTGGACCAAAGTGGATATCAAAGAGCAGTGTCTGTATGCACGCTACAAACCACACAGAAAAAAACCTTCAGCATTTTTTTACCACTAATAGATGATATCACTGACTGCAAGACTGTCTGCAACACTGTTGTGTACATACTCCACAGTACCTTGATTCCCAAAGAGTCTATGTCCCTCAAGACTAAAAGTCTTTCTCTAGAGACGCAAGGCAGTACGGAGGTGTTTCAGTGGGATAGAAGAAATGGAGGTGTAAGTACCTGACCCAACAATTCCACGTTCACAAAATACTGAATCAACTAATCCCCCACCTGAATTGACAGAGCCATTGTTTTTAAAGAGGAAGAAGCATTCAGAATAACTCACCTCTTGAACAACATGGGCTGACAGCAGCCAAACCAACCCTGCTGTTGCAAACCTAACCCAGCTGACTGACCTGGTCTGTGCCTTTAGCTCTGATTTAAACAATTCAAGAGATGGAGCTTCTATTATGAAGAAGGGGAAAATGACCCATTCAACCTGCCTAGACCCCTTGGTGGACAGATCCCTCACACTGCCACAAAATCTTTGACTGGAAGCACACTTTCCAGACAGCACCATGATCCGCATCACAGTACAAACCAGCTGGGATCTCGTTCCAGCTTTCCTTCAGGCTGGAAGCGCAATACTCGCCACCACAGCCACTGTGCTGGGGTCCTCCACTGGTGCTGGATGAGACCCCATACAGGCTCCCCATCATGTGCAGAGAGAGCACATACACAACTCCATCAGGGTAAGTAATGAGATGCAAATGTATTCCTTCAGAGGTTGATCCAAAGCCCAGTGAAGTCAATTATTATTAATGTAATTAGTACTGTATAAGCAGTTCAAGACATAATTCAAGTCAGGTCTCCATCAAACCAGGCTGTGGATATATGCAGGGCAGAATTAAAGGGTTTACAATCTAAATGGCTGTGAGAGACAAAAAGACAGAGAGGAAGGAGATGGAGATGGTATAAAAAGAGCAGATAATCTGCCACAGGAACCCAATCTTAATCCTGTGCTTTGTCTGTCAGACCATGCAGCCTTCAGTAGGACTCTTCAGGAGATGTTACATCAACAATGTGTTTGTTAAACAGTATTTTGAACCTTTATTTGTAAGGAATTTTCTCTCTCCTTACATTTTCATTAATTTTATTTTGTCCTTAGCAAACACAAGCACGCTTCTTATTTCTAAAGCAGTGGCTACGTATTCAGGGTCATTCAAGCCAAGTCAGTGGAATGACCCTAGAGTTACAAGCCTGAATGAAGAGCTGAACAAAACCCACCATGAGCCTTGCTTTATTCTCTATCAGTAATTAAAAATGCCTGAGTCACACTGTGCATGTCCCGCACTCCTACGCAGCCTCCTCCAAGGTAAGTGGTTTGCTCGGGTGTCAGGGCCAGATGCCAGCCCACCATCCATCCCATTGCTGCGTGCTGGCACCAGCCCAAACTCTTTTTATTCTTTTCCTCCCCCCAGTCCAGAAGGGAGTTTACATTTGCAGAGGGAGGGATTGAGGGAAAGCATTAAGGGAAGGCGGCTGCGCTTGATGCTTTGCTTTGCACAACACCCTCTCCCCAACCTCCCAGCAGCCGTGGCTGGTGCAGTCAGAGCACCCTCTGCTGCTCTCCTCCCTCCTGCCAACAAGCCCTTGGCATCTTTCAAGCACTCCCCAAATGCAAGTGCTAGATGGGGAACTCCTGCTACCCAGGCACCTCCACCCAGGCTCACATCCACTCAGCACACTGTGGTCCAGTATGTGGTCCAGCTTCCTGGCTTGCGAGGGAGTGCAGGATGGGAGCCATGCACACGTCTAGCCCCAGGGCTGCAAACCTGGGGGCCCCGAAGCCAACGGATTTAAACAAGAAAAGCAGGAAATGATCCTTGATCTGTAACTCCAGTGCCTGGGTGTAAGTGGGGATACACACTGCATCACAGCCCTTCGCGATGGCACAGGCTTTATAACTGCCCTTGCTGTTAGACCATATGAATGCAATTACAATATTCCAACAGAAATCAGTCGAGTATGTGGTAAACCAAGGGAACATACAAGGGAATGTGTGTAAGAGTCTCTCCACCGTGTGCATACAAGGGCACCGGGATTCCTTCCAGAATCCAGGCGTTCCCCACACCTCCCCAGTGCTCCTAGGGGAGGACAGCAAAGGGGCTGAAGCTCCACTGCTGGGGATGGAGGACCACAGGTCACCCCAAAACACTCAGTGAGCCCACCCCACTGGGGCAGACAAGGAGAAGCAGCGGTGGGAAGATCTTTTGTAGCTGGAAAAGGCAAGTCAAGATGTAAATCCTAGTTAAAATACCTTTATTAGCAGCATTTTAATCACTTGCAAAATCTGGACCAGGATCAAACCAAACATAAGGCAGCAGCTGCTGTAAACAGCCGTTGTTGAAATGGAAAAATGATTAGTGCTGAGGGAAGGATGTCAGGCATAATGAGCCTGACGTGAATGCTGCTGAGCTGAGCACCAGGCACGGCTGGGCACCTTGGCGCTGCAGGTCTTGCCCTACCACCCCCTCCTGGGTGCACAGGTCCCATGACTCACAGCCACATGACCTGTCCCAGTGACCACCCAGGACATATTTACAGCCTTCAGGTGCTTTCCAGCCTCTGCTTGAAGCAGTGAACAATGACAGCAAAACAGGAGCCTCCCTCCTTCCACCACACACTGGACTGTAACACTCGAAGTCATTTAAACTACTGTAGAATTAGAGAAGAGCCATTATCCACCCAACTTGAACTGGTTCCCAGATGTGCATTAGATGTACTTGGGCTCTGGCTGTATTACACCATCTTCCCTCCTCCCAAAGAAACCACACCTCAAGGAGTTACCTGGTGTAGCTGTAAAAGTCTGAGATTATTTCTGTGTGCTACTAAGGTCTACACAGTAAGTTTTATTTAAATTGACCCAAACAAAAGGAATCTATTTTCAGCCACCAGACAACAAAGTGTAAAAAGCCTACCATACTGACAGCAAAGCAAATTCTCACATTGGAAGATGTTTCATACACGCATTTCAATTAATGAAACTAAGTTAAAAACGGGAAAACTGCTTCAAAACTGTGCAAAGCACTCCGAATGGCAGAGACTGTCCCATCTCTGCAGCAGATGGCCAATCAGATGGCAAGTTCATAAATGGTTTAGAGTCATAAACCCATTTAATTAAAAAAGTAATTGAAAATGAGATATATTAGAAGCCATGTGCAAATGCTTTGGTCTCTTCCCACCTGTAGCTACAACTACGGCAGTGCCAATGGCTTTACTGGCCCCCTGCTTCACTGGCCTCAGACAACCAGGTACAACATCAACCCACACGTTACTTCCAGGCAGCTGAACCCAGCTCCTGCCTTCACATTCCTGAAATGATCAGAAATGTTCTTGCCTTGGTTCACTGGTTCCTAGCTCAAGCCAAAAAGGCTTATATGGCTTTGGCTGGGCTCAGGTGAGCATCACAGACTGTTGCTGTGAGGGCTTCCACATCCTCCCAACAGGCTGAGTTTCACCACTAACTGATGATGTCATTTTCCCTCCCTCATCAGATGCAACTGCTGCTCCTGCATGTCTCAGCAACATCCCTCCTGCACCAGCATCATGTCCTTAACTTCCATATAGAGCTGATGAACTTTACAAGCTCCCTTAAAAACAACTGCTCCATCTCCCCGAATTGACCAATCAAGACTCCCAAGCATCATTCCTACCATTGCAATGCATATGGGCTGTCCAGGCCATAGCATTCAACAGCAGCAAGAGCCAACCAGTTCCTCTGCCCTGGTCACACATGTTCCCTCCTATTTCTGGACTCACTTCTCCATAACATTCAGCCTGTGCAGACAGTCCATAAGATGGGTAATGAGGAATGGAACAAGCTACCTTCAGGTGCCCCAGACTACCACAAAGAAATGTCTTCTCTGCCAACTTCTCCAGTAGCTTCCCCCTTCATAATCTTTAATCACAGAATCATAGAACAGTTAGGGTTAGAAAGGACCTCAAGATCATCCAGTTCCAACCCCCCTGCCATGGGCAGGGACACCTCACACTAAACCATCTCACCCAAGGCTCTGTACAACCTGGCCTTGAACGCTGCCACGGATGGAGCATTCACAGCTTCCCTGGACAACCCATTCCAGTGCCTCACCACCCTCACAGCAAAGAATTTCCTCCTTAGATCCAATCTAAACTTCCTCTGTTTAAGTTTTAACCCGTTACCCCTTGTCCTATCACTACAGTCTCTAATGAAGAGTCCCTCCCCAGCATCCCTATAGGCCGCCTTCAGATACTGGAAGGCTGCTATGAGGTCTCCACGCAGCCTTCTCTTCTCCAGGCTCAATAGCCCCAACTTTCTCAGCCTGTCTTCATACAGGAGGTGCTCCAGTCCCCTGATCATCCTCGTGGCCTCCTCTGGACTTGTTCCAACAGTTCCATGTCCTTTTTATATTGAGGACACCAGAACTGTACACGATACTCCAGGTGAGACACACAATACTCCAAGTGAGAGTATTAATACTAATACTACTATTTGATATTACTATTAATATATCTTTAATACCATTTCAAATTACTCTGAGCAGTCTCCTCACTCCTACATGATGAATGACTGAAGGTAGATTCTCAGGTCCAGTGACAAACCCTGTGAGGTTCTGGACACAGGTGATTTTTACTGATGTTAGTAGGCCAGGTGGATCAGTCAGGTATTATCTGAACAAACCCCACTTAAATAGCTCAAACCAACTGACAATTGGTTTTACAAGAGCAAGAATGTTTCTTATCAGGTTCTCACACCAGGAGAGTCCACATGAGCAATCAGGGCACAGAAGGTCAGCAAGATGATACTGACTGATACTAGCTCAAACTGCAGCACCAGAGAAGGTCCAGAAACCACAACAACAGTCCCACCAAGTCACACAAAGGTCCATGCAGGCTGCTGTAGGGATTCAGATGTGCTAATGGAGAGTGCAAGAACAGGGTGAGCACAGAGCTCTAACTGCTCTCACGAAGGACTCACCAGGGCCTGTTGAGCAGTTCAGGGATCATGTAAGAACCAGGATTACTGACCACATCTACGTAACATCTGATCTTCCAGGAAGCATCTCTCATTCAAACAAAATTTCTTACTGTTATTAGCTAAGGGTGAAATTCCACCATCAGGATCCAACTCAAAATACACATTGTAGGGTGTCCTGAGAAACAGGTACAAAACTTATTCCAAACCTGAACTATTTGCTCCCCAGGACATCTTTTTGCTCCTTGTAAGGCAGAGGATGCCAGAGCTACAACTCTCACTGTGCTGGCCTGCTCCCTCTCATACTCAAATAGCCTCTCTCCCCTTCCTCACTGCCAAGATGCCACAGGAAAGTCCAACTCTGAAAGCAGCTTAAGTTAGTTTAAGTATAATGGCATACACAGGCCATCACCGTTCATGTGTGCCATGGGGAGCACAAGCCTTAAGTCATCAGCACTTCAAATGTTGAGACTCAAAGCACTACTCTAGGCTGGAGGGATTGCTTTATACTACTCAGCTCTTGGGTCTGACTGACTTGGGAGGGGAAAAAAAAGCATTGTTTAGTATTTTTCATTTCCATAAGGGGGAGCTTGTGCACAGAGGATTACTGCTGGCGACTCCAGCCCCAGAGACCTCCCACAATTACAGCTCCTTGAGACCTACTCCTGCGTTAATTCCAACCAGGTCCCAGGTCCGCACTCTCACCCGGCGCTCAGGAGCTGTGGGCTTGTCAGAGGGAGGAGGGAAAACATTTCTGCACTAACCAGAAGCATTTGACCCGTGCTCAAGTGTGAGTTCTGTTTATATAATTATATTAGTGGAAGGTTAACGTTTTTATTTAGCTAATGTATAATTCATACCACCAACAATGCCAATTACTCCCTGCGGTTTGGAGATTGACTCTACCTAGTAAATATTAACCTTGTGGGATGGAAACTAATTGTGAGGGTTACGTGTCAAGATCTGCGTCAGGGTTCTGCGGTAACAGGTTATCGACTGTTCATAGTTGGGCTTGAAATTCAAGCTCTTGCTGTAATGAGTCTTTAGGAAACACCACCCATGTTTGAAAGGGAAGCAACGGCTCCTACCTGTGATGGCAGCAGCTGACTGAGTAAATGGCTGGTTAAAATTCAAACACTTCCCACTGGAGAGGTGACAAAAATGTCATATGTGAATTATCAAGTGTTACTGGTGAGTTTGCACATGCAAATGAGGTAGTAAGCCACAAATACACTGAATTTCCTATGCAATATATAGAAACTTCTGTTGAATAAGAACTTAGGAATGAAAGCGCAGGCCACGATACTCCACGGGAACTTGCAGTAGAGCCCTAAAATTATACCTCACAGTGTAATTTGCAGTGTTAGATTTTCATAGAGTTATAGAATGGTTTGGTTTGAAGGGACCTTAAAGCTCATCCAGTTCCAACCCCTGCCATGGGCAGGGACACCTTCCACTAGAGCAGCTTGCTCCAAGCCCCATCCAGCCCGGCCTTGAACACTGCCAGGGATGGGGCATGATTTGTGAGGTTTAGTTTTACTGTTCAATTGTGAACATTACTGAGCACAGATCAAGAGGTGCCACACACCTGAAATGCAAACGTGTGGAGGAAGCTTCCTACAAGCACAAGGGAAGGAATTCCATGGAAACGCATGGCTGCCTGGGCTGACAGTGGTTGGAGAAAACTGATCCCATCATAATCCCATGAAAAGATTCCAAGAACAAGATTCCCAGAAATCCCAAACACCCTTCTTTAGAGAAGCTCAACAATTCATAAAATTATACCACTTACTCACGTGCTTCCAAACCAAGTCAGGTGCACCATTTACCAGGTCCATCAAAGGCTTTCCATGAGATCCAGAAGAAATTAATCAAATTTGGGTCCCACCTCCCTCATCCCCCAAACCTCAGTAATGCCCTTTGCTTCTTCCAGTGCCTCCTCTATCTCTCATAAACAATCTGGGGCAGGAACACTCTCTTGCTACCGGCAATTTAAGACACAGTTCAACAGGGACCAGTGTCAGATGAGGCCACTGCACGAATAACAATGCTAAAGTGCGTATTAAATCAGCTCTAGTGACATGGTTGGAGACATTAGGTGGTAGGAGTCAAGAACACCTTATATGCATTATTAAAATAACTATTGAGAAGGGTGAATTTCATCTCCTGAAATCTTCAGTTGAGTCTTACTTGAATATATGCTCTATTCTCGTGAGATTTATAGGCTTAATATAGGAATCAAAGAGAATCAGTAAAACTTTTAAGTAAGCTTTTTAAATGATTCTTTCAAATGAGTCAACATTCCTGTAAAGTAAAACTGTAGATATAGAAATAGAACATATTTGTTGTTGTTGTTTTAAAAAAGCCATTCACAGCATCACAGCTGCATCACTTGGCTTTACATGTCTCTGCATCTTGGGTGAGTAAATGAGTCACAATGAAATAAAGTCCCCTGTTTAAGTAAGTGAAACACACCTCCGTCTACAACGTGGGGAGACAGACACTGAGGAGAGTGTCTCCTTGGTATCAGATCAGTCATGTTTCCTCAAGCACAAGCCACGGGGAGATCAGTCCAAAGAAAACTACTTAGCAGATTGAAGCAGTCGAAAAGAAAGTACATTTAGTTGTTAATGTCTAATGGTCTCAGATGTCTACGGTACAAAGGAAAGTATTTGAACAGCTTAAAACTTTTATGGGTAGAATAACATTCAATAAAAAAAAAAAATACATTTTTGCAGGACTAGTTAGGAAACCGCAGGCAGGCGGGAATTCCGGGAAAGCCCCCATTCCTCCTGGGAGGAGCCGGTGTGGAGCAGGGAGAGGGCTCCCTGTTCTGCCCTGCGCCCCAGGGAAACAGGGAAGGGATGCCTGAGGGGGTTTTCTTTCCCTAAAATAGCGTGCCTCTTTGATCAGGCAGGTGGGCTCAGTCTCAGAGATGGAGCTTTCTGCTAGAAAAATCCCAAATCCCAAAGCTGGGTGCTATCTTTACAATCTCTCCAGAAATCTGCCATGTTCCATGTGTCACTGAAACCCCACGTATCCCTTAGCTTGCTTAGAAAGAAAGTCATGAACTTTTGGAGCAATGCCGACTCTGGACAGAGAGGTTCTGGGCCAAGCTTCACATACACCCACCCTGTGATTTATAGATTGGTATCAAAACCAGAGCAGGAGATTTACTGTTTCTCGTGATGTAAAGAGCTGAAACCAGGTGAGATTCCGTGTTTTTTAATGAGTTTGACCAAGGATTTTAAAATGCCTTTGATTCCCAAATTCAAAGTGAAAGTCAGAGAAATGAGCCCACATGAACCAGACCCAAGAATATAGCTCCACAAAGCCCTGTGAAGTGAAAGCAAAGCTTAGTAACAGCTTTTGTTGACATCCTCCCTCCCAGCAGGCTTCTAAAACAGTCAGTAACTTCAGACTGCCCAAATGCAAAATGTCCTCACAGCACGATTCCCAAATGGGCTTAAAAGAAATAAGCTAAAAATCTACTTACAGGTTACATGTGCATTAAGAAAATGCATCATCTGGCACAATGAACTTACAGGGTTTCCAGAAGTTATCTCTCTCTATTGCATCCTAAATGATGCCTAAACTAAAGGGGTATTAAGGTGGAGAGGAGACGGAAATGCAAGAACTAAAGGAATGAGGAGACCTGTACAATATTTACTAGTGTTTCCCTGACTGGTATCTGCCCATGCTTATCACAGACTCATAGAACGGTTTGGGCTGGAAGGGACCTTAAAGCTCATCAAATTCCAACCCCTGCCACGGGCAGGGACACCTTCCACTGGAGCAGCTTGCTCCAAGCCCCTGTGTCCAACTTGGCCTTGAACACTGCCAGGGATGGGGCAGCCACAGCTTCTCTGGGCACCCTGTGCCAGTGCCTCAGCACCCTCACAGGGAAGAGCTTCTGCCTAAGAGCTCATCTCAGTCTCCCCTCTGGCAGGTTAAAGCCATTCCCCTTGGCCTATCCCTACACATGCTTGTATATGGTCCCTCTCCAATCCTTCATAATGCTGAGCCAGCAGCCAGATAAATGGCTGCCAAATAAATTGGCCTTGTCATTTTTAAAACATCAATTCTCACCATTATGTTACTGAAAGCAGCAGTGTGTCTGGAATTACACCAGCAGGAAGATGCTCTCCGACAACACAATTTCTTCCCATACGGAAATAAGCCACTTACTCCACAGCACCTTTACGTTATGTGAAGTACACATTACGCAGCCCGCACTGCTGTAATGGTAACAATATCCTCAAAGCTGGGGAGGACTGGGAGGGAGTCAGACACTAAATAAAGCCTTCTCCTTGTTTTATATTAACAGCAAATCATAGAATCTACCAGGTTGGAAAAGACCTTCAAGATCATCAAATCCAACCATCGGTCCAGGGCTGTTGAGCCCACCACTAAACCATGTCACTAAGGGCAAGCTGATCTCCCCTCATGGCTGCCCCTCATGATCTCCACTCACAGACATCCCCCCCATCTGCCCTCTCACAGTAGCCCACACTATGTAGCTGCTTCCTGTACCCCTTCATGGTCACACCTCAAGACTGCTCCTCGTGGCCACCCATCATGCCCCATGGTCACTGCTCACACCCCATAGCTGCCCCTGCTCTCACCTCACAACTGTCCCAACTTCCCCTCACGATCTCTCCTTCACCCTCATGGCAGCTCCTCTCTCTCCCTCCCTCCCTCCCACCAACCAACGTCCTTCCAACTTCAAATACTATCCTCACAGCAGCTGTGCCCAAGCCTGCCTGCAGAGATCAGTGCACATGGTACTGGTTTAGAGGACTCAAAAAGCCTGGGGTTTATGTGATGCCACTCACCCCAAAGGATCCAGGAGCACTTTAGCGAGTGCCTGATCTGAAGCAGGGCCAGCTTTCAGACAGAATCATTAGCACTCAGCATCAGACACCAGTCCTTCATGCTGGGTTAACACAGTCCATGTCCATGCTCTATCCATTCTGCAGCTCTTACGTAGTTACTGCAGCATCTCAGCATTATGTTAGGCATTCAACATTAATACAGAAAAATGTTTTGCTCCCCATCCTCTTTGAAAACCTAAATGTACCAGGACTGACTTTGGGTCCAACTATGGTCACAAGATAGGGATAACTTAACTTTTGCTTATTGTTTTGTGCTTAAGTCTTAAAACTTACACACTGTCTTCATGATTTTTTGCTATATTTTATAGCACTTAAAGGCTAAACCTTACAGATGTGTCTGCAAAGAAACTGGCATCCAAGATGTTAAATGCCTGTGCAGCGCTGCAGAGAGCAGTTCATATTCACAGGAGGTTTCCACTAACTTGTTTGGACAAACTGAGTAAATGTCAGTGGGAATTCTGACCCTGCGCATTACATTAATCTTCATAACTACTTGTCCAGATGTTTACATGTTCCTAGGATGGAGATGGATTTTTTTCAAGTTAACTTTTGCAGCCCACTGCTATTTGGAACAAGAAACAGGCTTCTGGCATCCACAGCTACTTCTGCTCGTCAGCTCTGATGAGGACAGAAACAGCTCATCTCCTGCTATGCCCTCTTCCCCCTCAAGGAGGAGGATGAGGAGGGTACCCCAGCCCATGGCAAGAACAGATAACAAACAGCTTGCAGGGTTGAGAGCAATGCCTGTGCTGCCCCACGCTCCTCTCTGCAGCTACACAGACTCTGCTCTATCTCTGCCCTGATCCCCACAAGACAATGAGGCAAATGGAGGAAGAGAGAATTACTTCCTACACCACAGAGCCGAAGACATATTCAGCTTCCCTACTGCAGCGGCCATGAATTAGTAACAGGGATGTCCATGCCTCATTTGTACAGTGCTCAGGGGGGTGAAGGGAAGGACTGTTAGCGATGCTCCTGTGAGTCCAGTGACAACCTAATTCAAAGAGGCTACACCAGCCACACAACCCAGGATTTCTAATGGATACAATGCCATAGATAAAGTGACAGCAAAGTCTGTGCAGCAAAATAAAGGTAAGACACTATGCAATGTCATACATGAGTGTGACTCAAAGTATGGTTGCAAAATCACAGGCATTTAACATTTCCAAGCAAACCAACCTTCCAGATGACAGAGAGGAGATTCAGATTCAACATTAGGAAGAATCTAAACAGTATCACCCTCATCACCTGCCACACACCCACCCCACAACATCTATGACTGAATTACAGACATTTACACCTATTAAAGTGCCTCCTGAAGTATGTGTAAAGCCATGTGTGTTTGTGATTTGTGGTGAATAACTGATTTTCACATGAGCACTGTGCGCTTCTGCTTTCACTTGCCCAGTCTAACTAGGGGGATGAGTTGAACCACAAGCACTGGTACATTCCACACCTTCCATGACCAACTCAGCGAAGCACACAGACACTGGGGACAGTTTTAATTTCATTACAATGATACAATGAGATTCTTTAGTTGCTGATTTTTTAATCTCAGAGTCCCCCTGCCAGCAAGTTCCTATGATGAATGGAAGGTGCTGACATCAACTCACATGCTAGATTGTCTGGAACGAATCGCCTTGCATTTCAACACGTCCTTCACAGGGATGCCACAGGCTCATTTGCTGTTTCAGAGATAGTATTATTTGTTAGCACAGCCATCAGTGCTAACAAACAGAAAATGCTGTGCTCCTCCTCATCTCCTGCAGAAGATTACAGAATCATAGAACAGCCAGTGGTTTCCAGGCAGACTTTGATAGCTTGTTTTGCCAGCTGTTTTTAACAGCCTTTTAAAGAGGTTTAAAATGTGCCTCAATCATGCCTGTCAAATGCCCAGCATTTATCAGATGAGCTTCAGCTGTTTTTACTTCACAAATACACCTTCTTGTCTTCTTCTGATTCCTGAGACCACCAATTTGTGATTTTTTGAATTATTAAAAGGCAATTTTCCAGAAATGGGATTAAGTCACTAGATCATCCCATGTCCCTGATGATATGGGACTTCCTTACAGCCTGCTCACATCAGCTCTTCAATGGTTGCAAACTGCACAACTTCCAAGAGGCTTGTGTTACCTTAACCAGCTGCTTCTCCCTCTGCTCTAGTTTGATGCTCCCCAAATCCTCCTCCTCCCCACAACAACCTCTTGTCCAAAAAGAGATAAAGAGATGGGGAAGAGCCTCCTCTTGAGAGATGCAACACAGAAGGAACTGGGAGAAAACGAAGTTCTAGATACTGTGCTGTTATACGGAAAAGGTGATACACTGAAATGCAGTATCCTTCATTATACCAACTCGTTTTTTAACATACAAATTAGTTATTAATTGTAATTACTAGGTTCTTTGAAATTACTGCTGTGTTATAGCTGTTGCTTTGTTTCTTACTCCTGGTGCAGAGAAATTATCTATTTTCAAAACATATTTGCCATGAGAACATCTGATGCATGGAATGCAATACTGCAGTCTGGGAGTTGCATGTAAGGCTGTTTTGTTTTGATGGCTGTATTATAACAGGCAATTATTGTAAGAGCCGTAGAGAACTACCATTAGCTTCTCCCTTTGTTACTCTGATCTGGCCTGCTTCCATCCAATGGGAAATCTGTACATGCTGATAAACATGATGGACTTGCAGATTTAGTCACAGACCAAGAGAAGAAATAAGAGTATGAAGAAACAAGAAACAAGAAGCCTGTTTGGGAAGACAGGCTGAGAGAGCTGGGCTGAGTCAGCCTGAAGAAAAGGCTCCTTAAGGGGAGACCTTAGAGCAGCTCCAGTGCCTAAGGGGGCTACAGGAAACCTGGAGAGGGGCTTTGGACAAGGGCCTGTAGGGACAGGCCAAGGGGAATGGCTTTAACCTGCCAGAGGGGAGACTGAGATGAGCTCTTAGGCAGAAGCTCTTCCCTGTGAGGGTGCTGAGGCGCTGGCATAGGGTGCCCAGAGAAGCTGCAGCTGAGCCATCACAGGGGCTGGAACTAGATGATCACTAAGGTGCCTTCCAACCCAAACTGTTCTGTGATTCTATGAGTAATTTCAGGGACAAGGGGTTTTGGTTGGTATTTCCGTTTTCGCTTTCTTTTATGGATGAGCAACTCAAGGGCATAATCCACCTCCCTGGAGAGACATCCCCGTGAGGAGGCTAGTACCACAAGTACTCTTGCAGCAATGGCAGCGCAGCCTTGGGGTCCAGCTGTGCACCACAGACCGTTCAGGACACACACGAAATGGTGCTGCAGGAACAAGCACACTGAGCTGTTTATTTTTTGTATGGTTACCACCTGTGTGTTGATCAGGACATTAGGTGAATTGATATTTAAGACATGAACAAGATGATAAGAGACTGTGAATCCCTAAATGGTATCAAAGTCACTGAGGCAAGAAGGGTTTTGTACAACCTAGTCATAAAATAAAATAACTTAAAAGGAACAAAAATATCACTGTATTTGAGTTCCTTTTGCCAAACTAACCAAAGAATGACAGCTATACCCATTTACCAGCCTGGTGTTTTCAGTGTAGTCATGAATCTACCTCTGTCCTCTCTTCTGTAGAGGAGTCCATGGATATTTCTGCTCATGCCCTTGTGTCAGCAGCAGGACTGAGGGGAACCTCTCCAGTCATTTTGAGGTGTCAATGCAGGGGGGGGAAATAAGAACTGCCTTTCTGTCGGATCAGTTTTCCACAGGGAGAATGTGACAAAACCACCCAGCCCGGGTTCTGACCAGGGAATCCATCCACAGTTGGGGCACATCTGCCTTCTTCCAGAGCTGGTCAGACATGTGAAGAGAGCACTGGAATAAAGGTAGATAAGGAAGTACTTAAGACTCCTCAATGAAAGAAATGGAAATGACCTGACCTGAGAGAATCAATAGAGACTCATTAAGTGAGTGAATGTTAATGGGCTATGAAAAGAGTTGCACATACTGACCTTTCCTGGCACCTTACCTAAGAAATGACCATCCTAACTTCCCTTCATTAGCAAAAGCCACCCTGGGCAAGGTAAGCTACACAGGCAGGCTCAGCCTCATCTCTCAGTCCCTCAGTTTTTGTTTGCTGCAGCAGGAATGCATAACTGGAGCACTCCAGAGAACACCGGTGCTCCAGCTTTTCTCCAGACACCTATCTGCAAACCACTTACTCCTTAGCCCCTTGTGCACCTCTCAACAAACGAGTTCACTCCACACCCCCCAAACTGCACACCTGGGTTTGTTACTGTGTTGACCACTGTTCTTCATGTAAGCCCACAGAAAACCTAAGAATTCCATGAAAACCTTTTCCTTCAAGTTTTTTAATCACTGCAGACCTAACCCTTTTCTTTCAACAAAAGGGCAGTGAACTCCTCCCACAGCAGCAGTGCAGAAAGAACTGTGACCAGGTAATATTTTACATAAACATAATGGGACACAGAAGACACACTGCAAGGTACAAGTTTAGATTCTGCAGCATACTTTAAAGGTCTCTCTTCCTGTGCTGCACCAGGATAAGGAATCATTCTTCCTTCCATGTAGTGTCCATAGAAGATGCACATTGTCACTGGATGACATGAAGAGACACCAGACCTGTTATACAGCAGAGCTCAGATGCTCACACAGCATCCTGCTCCCCATTCTCCCTGACCTCGCTCCTGCAGAATCCTGGAGTAATCCTGAAAGGCTCCAGGGCATCATTCCTGACAGACAGTTTCTCATCCTTGCTTTCCAGGCTTGTAATACACTTCTGACCTTCAGGAGCAGGAACCATTTCTCTCCTGTGCACCTCAATGACCCAGCAAAGAAGCTCAGTGGCCACACCACCCTGGTCTTACTCAGTGCTCACCTGCCTGAAAGAGGCTGGTTTCCAGTGTACCACTGACCACGGGTCTCCAATACTCATCATCTATGCTTCCAGAGCACTTGCAATCACCTACAGACTGCATGCAATAAAACATCAGAAGGGCTGGATCACTACTCCTGGATAAGGTGAGCACAAAATAACTTCCAATACTACTTTTGCAACTCAACATGGGAGAGGTACAAGCTGCACATCCCTTACCAATAGAGAGGATCCGAGTATTGTTTTTGCCAAGACCGTATCTCTGCATACATTCAAAGGTTGAAACGGATCCTGGAAGTACTTAGCACTGAATGATATCATCCGTAACACTGCATGAGAGGCTTTAAAGGCAGATTCATGCAAAAAACAACAAATCATCTGCTGCGGTGGCCAGCAGCCAAAGTGACGTTACTCAAATACCATCTCCACGGGGGCTCCTGCAGCTGAACTGGGCATTCCCCTGAGGAGCGTGTTTGGGAAGAGAGGCTGCTGCAGTGATACCCACATCACAGCAGGCTCCCCGCCAGCCCCTGGCACCCGGCCCAGAACAGCACACCCCTCGGGACAGCAGGGAACGCCTGGAGATTTGCCACAGGCTCCACAGGGGAGGCAGAGAGAGCGCGGAACTGGAACTACCTTTCTTGAAGAGCTCATCAGGGGCACGAGGTAGAAACTGAACTATGCATCCACTGGAAAGCTGGTGGGTTAGTTGTGCTAAAGCTTCTGTTGAGTCCCTCCAAGTACATGGGCAGAAGTTAACTGCCAAGGGGTGTGCCTCCAGCAGCTCCTGCCAAGCAGCTGGAGTAAGATGCTCTGTGACTTTATGCCAAGAGAAGGTCTGTGTGCCTATAACATGACAGTGCCTCTCAGTGGAACTGTCACACCAGAAGCGTTTACTTCCATGCACCCCAAAATTAACATTTGGGTTTGCATTACACTGTCATAGAATGGTTTGGGTTGAAGGGACCTTAAAGCTCATCCAGTTTCAACCCCTGCCATGGGCAGGGACCCCTTCCACTAGAGCAGCTTGCTCCAAACCCCTGTGTCCAACCTGGCCTTGAGCACTGCCAGGGATGGGGCAGCCACAGCTTCTCTGGGCAATGAACATTTTGGCATTAAACACACCATAGCAAATAAAACTTCTCATGCCTGTGACTGGGCAGAACAGCTGGATACTGTTGCCTGGCTAGCAGTAAACCTCTCTTCTTTTCCAAAAGCAGTCATTCTCAGAAGTCCCCCATTTCTCTGGTAGCAGCAGCACTTCTTCATTATTACATTATTTTGTTTTTTACCTCTCTACCACTTTTTACTGATTCTCTGCATCTCATTCTATTGCTCTCCCAAAGAAGCCAGTCACACAATGCATTTGTTTTCCAGCATGGTATTCCTACCCAGAGAAACTTCTGCACACAGTATGATCCTCCCCAAGCAGAAATGTTAATCCCATAGATCCTCTAGCATCTTTTAGGGATTTTCCCACTTCTCTTATGGCCTAAGCTGCCTTCCCTGTACAGTTATAAACTTTCATTGCCAGAACACCACTTAACCAACCCCCTCAGTCATCTGCAGGGCCCTGTGTTTTCCAGATTTCCTGGGGACTGACTTGGCTATGTGAAGGTCAGATGTGTTCCCCAAGGTTTTATTCCACAAAGTTCTTCTTGTGCTGAAGTAAGGCTTCAGTGCACCAACATTTATGCATGAATTGATGCACCCGATGTCAGACCTGGGTGCAGAAGCTTCATGTGCCCAAGTATGGCTAAGGTAGTTTGCCTTGAGGGACCTGCTGGGCTGAGCACCCTTATGGGAACTAGCTGTCAGCTTGGAAACCTCTGAGGTCAAAAGCCCCCTGATGCTAATTACAGGACAACCTAGTTAAATATTACTCACCTAAGTATTCCTAATTTAGTCAACAGCTACAAGCACAAAGACACTCTGGTTCCACTGAAAACAGTCTTGGCTATTAAAAACCCAAAATGCCTCAAAACAAACTTGGATGCTCAAATCAGTCCTGCCAGAGATTTTCCCATAATAGAAAATCTCATTTTCTTTGCTCCTGTGTTTTATCCTGTGTGTTAGCTTTCCCTGAAGCTCAGTCTTTGTGCTAGAGAACCAAAAACCTAAACATTTTGGATGGCTTTGATGTGAGGATGGTTATAGGTACCAGCAACGATGTTGGTCCTCATGCAGTGGGGCAAACAGCCGCATCCTCACAGTCGAGTTCAGCCCCAGCAGCAGCACTGCACACACTGCAAAAACTCCCTCAGTGTGAGGCGGTGGGAAGGTGCAGACTACATCTGCTTTCCTCAGTTTTTTTCCTGCTTCTCCATTAAGCACTGGAAGAAGATGAATCAGCAAAATCACTGCTACATGATTCTTTACAGACAAGCCTGTGTGCACCTCTCACATGCACTCGTGTTGTTTCCAACAGGATGGATAAATTCACAATTTCAATGAAAAATCTACTGTTGAACTTCCTTGTGCCCCAACCGTGCCTGTTCTGCAAAGATTTCTGGGTTTGTTGTGACAAGGTGACACCCCCTGTCCATCTGTCTCACAGACCTATGGGCTTCACTGCTTGGCTTACCTCACACCAGGAGTTTGCAAGAGCTCTTCCAGCACCCTTTCCCCAGAGCTTTTAAGCATCTGTGTCCATCTTTTCCCCCAAATACTACCCACTTAACACAAGATGGCACCACTGACCACCTGAGGGGCTGAATGCGAGGCCGGGTACACTGGCAGGTTGGTTATTTTACTCATTTCATGACTCCTGAACAAACTTATCCTGGTGGTTCTCCTCCCCACTCCTCACTCCGCTCTCATACAGACACAGTCTGTTTACATGCTTTGTCTTCCACCAGAGACTTGGTCAGAACAAGCTCAAATCTTCCCCAAACCTAATTAGGGCTGGCAGTACCCTGCTTAATACAAGTGAAAGAAGTCAAGATAGCTTAAAAAGCATTACTCATCATAGTAACACATCACTGTGCCTTTGTAAGTCCAAGCAGCTTACAAGTTTAGCCTCAGCAAGAGGCCAGGCTTAACACTCCACAAAGCTGAGAACCACAATGTCAACTTCAACTCAAACCTCTGTTAGGACTGTGAGCAAACTGCCAGCTTGGGTGGGACGTTCAGCACCCATCAGCCCGCTGGCAACCAGCCCTTTCTCATCCATCAGGCACAACTCCTGCGATGGGACCATGTTTCAGTCACTGCCAATCTGGACCCGATTACTGGGGGGGGGGGGGGGGTAAAAAAGGAAGGTTGACTTGATACTAGTGTTTCTCTCAAGTCCCTGGGAAGCATAAGGACTGGGGGAAGGGTGAATTCCTTCCCTATACAACAGAGAATTACATCCTTGCTCTGGAATGTTTAAGCTAATTCGGAGAATTTAACAGATATTAATGTTCTTGCTGTGGAGAGCTACACACCAGTCTGCAGCTCGAGATGAATTACTTGTGAATCTTGTTCTATTTCCATAGTGCTCTCCTGAAACAAAGCAAGGTTTAGCACTTTATACTTTTTTTTTTAAGGTAGATTCCCCAAATCATTGACCTTCAATGAAGTTCATGGCATTCCCCTAAGCTGTTTTGTACCTAGACAGGACTGAAATTGATAGTCCTTGCTCCAAGATACATTCTCATGGTGTCTCATTTCTTGAGGATACACAGGCAAGATTTGCCATATATGTATTCACCAAGCTCACATTTTCCATTACCTTCCCCTTCCCTTAATGCTTTAAAGTCCTTGTGCTCAGTTACCAGTCCCACAAACCAGACTTCTGTGGTTCTCACTAAAGGTCCCCCAATTACACCTGAACAACCTTTAACAGGCTTAAATCTCACCATCAACTGCAGAAGAGCTGCTTGGATTTCAGCAGGGGTAACTCAGATATTGTCCTGCTCTATGACTTCAGGGCTACTGAAGAAACCATCCAGCAGGCATCAGTCAGGGCTATGCCAAGGGTACAGCTGAGGTCTGAACCTGGGGCTTCTACAGTCAAGCCCAGAGATGTATCACAGAATCACAGCATAGTCTGGGTTGGAAGAGACCTTAAAGATCATGCAGTTCCATGAGTCCTCAGGAAAGAAGGCATATGTACACAATAACCAGCTTTTATCTGTTGTACACGCACTTGTATTTGCAGACTATTTTAAGCAGACTCTTGTGTTTGTATGTAAACTCTTGCGTGCTACCATTCAGTTATGAAGACTCAGCAGGCCTCAAAGGCTCTCAATGGTAATTCAGCATCCGCCCATAACATCATTTCTTTATACAGACCACTCAAAATCATATAAATACCATACTAAATCTACAGTCCACTTTGCTAATACGTTATCTTTTGGGTTGGAAGAGACCTGAGAGCTCATCCAGTTCCAACACCCTGCCAGAGGCAGGGACACCTTCCACTAGAGCAGGTTGCTCCAAGTCCTCCTATGCCAATGGCTTGACTCCAGAGGCTGAACGGTTCCCTGTAGGAGCACGCAGGGCTGCAGCAGAGAGCCCCTGGGCAGTGCCCCGTCTCCTTGAAAGTGCCTTCAGGTTGTGCCTGGGGCTCTTCAAGGTAAATCCTGACTCCATGGAAACACAGGGGCACTACGATCTTAAGGCATGAGCTGACCAAGGACAAAGAAAGATTCCTTCCAGCAGAACTACAACCAAGCCTGTCTTGCTCTAGCCAGGCTTCAACAAAAGGAAATCAAAGTCCTGCCTTTGCCTTCCAGTCTCACCTCCTCTTCCCATTTACGTGCAAGGCTGCAGCTCCCTGAGGACTGCACAGCTTTTCTGCCACTGGGAATACACAGAAGATACCAGGGCTCCAATTACAAGCTCCCAAACTATCAGTGCATAGGACAGAGCGTCCTCGGTATGTTTAACACATGAGTTTTGTTCCCCTAAGAGAAATAATCATCCCATTATGTAAACATTCTCATTTGCCCCAATAAAATTCCCCTTACTGAATATTTCTGCAGTTATTCTTAGCATTTCTTACATCTCTAACTTCTCCACATATAAATCCCTTTATCTCCTACCTCCTTCCTATCTCTTTTGCTAAGCCTTGTATTTTTACTAACTGATGAATTGGTTTACTAGCTGATGCACCACCTTTCCTCCCCTTGGTTTTTACTTTTCCATGTATTTGCACGCTTTGTCTCCCTCACTCTGCAATTTCAGTCCTGGTAGTCTTCTATTTTTAGATACAGGCTAAGAGAAGCCTGAATCTTCTCTACTGGGGCTAAAAGCTGGGATTGTAGGACCTCTTCCTTGGAACAAATAGTTCTGATGATTCTGTGTTATAAATCTTAAAACCGCTTTTGCTCTCAGCAGCATATGAATACAAGCTCATTAAAACTGTAATTCTAATAAAAGGCAGTGGTTTATAAAATGCACAGCTTATCCAGTATCAGCTGATTTAATTCATTTCCTATTATGCATACTAGAGTTTTGATGTTCAGGCAGTCTTCCAGTGGGAAAACCTACAGTCCTCATTTTCAGTATGCCTCACATACTGGTACTAAAGAATATAAAGCATTTACAGAAGGCCAATGTACCCTCTTGGACCTATGAATCAGAGCATACAACATCAGACAATGTGAAGTTACAGCCCTAAAAAAGCCAACTGACTTCCGCCAGCAGCCAGTTAGATCCACAGTGTGCAACTAAATGTGAATAGCCAAAAAAGAATCCTTATTACAATCACTGCTTCCACTACCAAACTGCAGGAGGAACTTCTTCCCTGCTGCAGCAGATGCTCCATCACTTGGCGACTTGCAATAGGTTTGTCCATCCTTCTCAAAGGGATGCTCCCAACCTTGTAAAGCCCATTTGGAATTATGCAGAATTCAGTAGCCCAGGATCTCCAGCTGTCATCTAACACTTCATGTTGAAGCAAGTGGTCTGCAACCTGCCTACATGTCCCAAGAGAGCACACATTTGTGGCTCTCCAGTACAACACATCAGTATGAAGATGAAGATACAACGAGTAAGGCTAAGTTGTGTGATGTAGAATTTGACAAAACCCCGAAGTAACTGCAGTAAAAGTGACAATTTCCTAAGCTCCTGTTACAATATCCTGGAGCCATACCTGAGATTCAATCTGGGTGCAGTGTTTCTGTGACAGTAAATTAGGAACAAGTTTATCAAAGTCAAATGTTTTACACCCGTGTAAGGGAAGTCTTGTGGGAGAACATGCTCAGAGTATAAAGGTTCATGGTTAAACATGAGAAAGAACATCTGAATAAGTGCATTTGGCCTCGAAACTCAGGCTTCACCTCTTTTTTATGAGCATTTTCAGGATAATTTCACCAGGACAGGAGCCTCAAAGAGAGTCAAAAGCCTTTTCCTACTAAAAGAAATTCAGGTGTAACCCCCAAAATGCAGTTTTTTTCTGTAATTCCTCCTCTTTGATTCCATTTGGTTCAATTTTCCTACTCACAGCAATGACTCCTGGTCCACCAGCTCCAGTAGGAATGACCTGTTCCTTGGCAAGGTAAGCTGTTATGTTTCCATCACAATACATAAGCTCCACTTCAAGAGGGTGAGCAGGCACCAGGCCAGAAGCAGAATACCTCTGCCTTGCAGTCATTTCTGAGCCAAGATATTCTTTTTCCTTTTCAAAAGCATGAGTGGTCAAAAAGCACTGCTTGGAAATTGAAACCATCCTCCATGCACCTCTGCTTCTCTCAAATTAAGCTTGAAAACTATTGTGGATTACATGACTCCTGCAGCGTGGGGACTGCGTTTTCCCAATCCATAACACTCCCAGTTTATATTTCTCATTTGCACCTCAGTGGTTTTCCCCTCTTTATCACTGAAGTGAAGAGACAAACCCTCTCTTCACTGTGCATCCCTGTGAAGAGCCGTAATCCGTGTCGGCAAGGAGCTCACTGGACAGTACATCTTCATCACCCTGGGACATCTGGTCGTGATCCATCTTCCCTCCTGAAGGGTCCTGTGCAACCACACTGGAAACTGTGAGGCACTATTTGGAGTTTGTTAAACAGCCCCAGTATATCTTCCCGTGCAGCACACCGTGCCACACTTTGATTTCTCTGACAGTTATATAGCTATCGAGGGCTTGCTTTAATCTCAGTAGCAGGCTCAAGTATTTTTCAAGCTGTAGCATTTCTGTTTTATGGCTGTCCAAATGCTGCAACGTTCTGCTGGTATTACTGTAAAAATCCAGGGGGAAAAAAAAAACTTAGAGCTGAATTCATTCCGGGCAGACTGTGATTCCCTATGGGTTGACTCCAGTCATAGTGCTGACTTGACCAAATCTGGCCCCTCCTGCCTGCAGACACTGGGTGACAGCCCCAGTTTTAAGTCCATGGAAAATCTCTTTCAGGTTTTCTGCCTGGTGGGTAACACATCTCACCCCGCTCTTGAAATTCTCCAGTTTTAAAACTCTCCAGGTGTTCATGTTGACAAAGGGGAGACTGAGATGAGCTCTTAGGCAGAAGCTCTTCCCTGTGAGGGTGCTGAGGCGCTGGCACAGGGTGCCCAGAGAAGCTGTGGCTGCCCCATCCCTGGCAGCGTTCAAGGCCAGGTTGGACACAGGGGCTTGGAGCAAGCTGCTCCAGCGGAAGGTGTCCCTGCCTGTGGCAGGGGCTGGAACTGGATGAGCTTTAAGGTCCCTTCCAACACAAACCAGTCTGGGATTCCATGATTCATTGTGCTCAGGAGCTGGGATTCCCCTCCCCGGGAGCTGTAGGCTTTGGCAGCAACTCCTCCGCCCTCACTCTCTTATCACAGGCTCTAGCACATCTCTTAAACCATAAACCCACAGTCAAGCATTTTCTTTTTATTTCTACAGTGCCTTGTGTAATCCTCATCCACTACATGTAGCATTTCCCTTTGTTTACCCTAAAATCCAGAATGAAGTCCTGTGAACCTCGACCATTACAAGTCAGTATATCCTGTCCCAGCAAATATTCTGAAGGAAACCAAGCTACAACAGACCAGAAATTTCATGGGATAAGATGTGGTTATTTTTAGACATTCCCAGCGCTGTTTCTGAGCTGGGCAGACACTGTTATTACAGCCAAGATGACTGCACTGGTTACACAACCCTTCTCTCCAAAATCTAACGGTATCGGCATGGAAAAGCTGGGGAACTGAAAAACAGGACCAAAAGGTGTTTGCTGGGACTCCTGAACCCTAAAAACATACCACAGTTGGAAGAGAAGCTCAAGATGCCTGCAAATCATCCATCTGCTCCTCACTGCATGGCCAGAACACTGCTAACTGGGGAATACTCAGAGCAACAGTTCTGTGATGTGTTCCAATAGGAGTTTTAAACTCCTTTGTGTTTTCTTGAGATAACTGCCTTCCCATCACAGTCTGGGGATTCCCTGAAAGTGTATGTCCTCATTGACACATTGTAAATCATAACATCACAGACCGGTTTGGGTTGGAAGGGACCTTAAAGCTCATCCAGTTCCAACCCCCTGCCATGGGCAGGGACACCTTCCACTAGAGCAGCTTGCTCCAAGCCCCTGTGTCCAACCTGGCCTTGAACACTGCCAGGGATGGGGCATGCTCAAATATCAGCTCTGAGAGAAAGGGAACAGGTTGCCCTGGGTTCAGCAGTAGCAGTCACCTTTCTCCTTAGTAGCTGGTGCAGCGCTGATAACACCGATGTTTTTAGTTGTCGCTCAGTAATGTTTATCCTGACCAAGAACTTTCTCAGCCTCATGCTCTGCCAGGGAGGAGGGGAAGCCAGGAGGAAGCAGAGACAGGACACCTGACTCAAACTAACCAAAGAGGTATTCCATACCACAGCACTTCATGCCCAGTATAGAAACCGGGGGCAGTTACCCGGAAGGGCGATATCACTGCTGGGGTCGGGCTGGGTATCGGTCGGCGGGTGCTGAGGTGTTGTATTCTCTTCCCTTGTTATTTCCCTTATCATTATTATTACTGGTGGCAGCAGCAGTGGTTTGTGTTATACCTTAGTTACTGGACTGCTCCTATCTCAACCCGTGGGAGTTACATTCTTTCGATTCTCCTCCCCATCCCTCCGGGAGCGGGGGGGGGAAGACGGGGGAGTGAGCAAGTGGCTGCGTGGCTGACTGGGCTTAAACCACAACACAAGTATATAGGTTTGTACTAATGTCCACAGGGTTACATTTTATGTTAAAACCAAACACCTGATTATTAATAATAGCAAAGTTTGAGGGCAACAAGCAGAAAAAAAGGGGAAAGAAAAAGTACCTAAGTTCTAAAGAAACCTCAAACTTACACCAGGTAAATGCTGTCTTAATCCACATAAAATTATGTTAAATTTATGGCATACATTAGCCCCCTGAGTTTGAAAATAAATACATTGTATTTGGAAGTAGCTTTTGAACATTTAAAGAGCCTATCACACATACCCAGCACAGTCACAGTACAGATAAAAACACAGGTACTTTCACTGGGGCCTTTACAGTACAAAGAGACAAAACAGTTGCAACCACACATACTGGTAGAAACAAAGTGACAAAGCACACTTCAAACTACATGGACATGGTGAGCTGGGACAACATAGCCACCTTGCAGCACAATAACCCCAAGTTCTAAAGCAGAAAGTAGTGGGAGAAGACTAGAAAATGGGTAGTGATTGCTGGCTGTTGTTTTAAGACTGCATTTGAAGTAAATGACACTGACTGACTCGGAAATGGCAGTGCTGTATGATGTTCCCTGCTATATGAATAGGGATGAGAATCTGCAAGATGAGAATCTGCAAGGGATGAGAATCTGCAGAGCAGATAACAGAGTACATAGGAGAACACCAGGAAGAACTGAACAAGGATAACAGGAAACTGGTAAAGAAAGGGGAATGGTGTCTCCTGATTGTTACACCTATATTAAAATGGTACTCTGGTAGAGAAGCCCCAGATTGACTCTATACTCATTACTACCTTCACTTCTTACTGATTTTCTGTTTCTCTAAGATACCATATACAAAATTGTATATACAAAATGGAATTAAAGTCTTGGAGTAGAAGAACTCCCCCAGTCCATTGTTACCCCTCAGAGACAGCCAGCCAGAACACTGCACTGTCCAGCACAGAGCATGCACTGAACCACAAAAGACTGTTCAAAACTCATCCAGCTCCAACCCCTGCCACAGGCAGGGACACCTTCCACTAGAGCAGCTTGCTCCAAGCCCCTGTGTCCAGCCTGGCCTTGAACACTGCCAGGGATGGGGCAGCCACAGCTTCTGTGGGCACCCTGTGCCAGCGCCTCAGCACCCTCACAGGGAAGAGCTTCTGCCTAAGAGCTCATCTCAGTCTCCCCTCTGGCAGGTTAAAGCCATTCCCCTTGGCCTGTCCCTACAGATCCTTATCCAAATCTCTTCTCCAGGTTTCTTGTAGCCCCTTTAGGTATTGGAAGGCTTAATCTTCCCCATGCAGATGCTCCAAAGCAGCACACACCACAGTAAACCATCAGGATGTTATACCAGGTTGTATTTAATTACCTGGTTACCTTCAGGATACCAGAAGGCCTGAGCACAGGTAAACCTCAGTGCCTCCACTTTTCTGTTCTTTGCCTTGCCCACCTGCAGCGACCAGCTCACACAGGCAGGTTACACCCCTTACTGCTGCACATACTTAGCGTGACAGAGCACCAGATTTACCTTAGGCCTGCAGGAACAGGCATATAACACACCAACATTTACATTTTGATAATGCCATTAACCTTTTCGACTATACTGAGTCACAGCGAGATTTCCTCTCAAGGACACGGGATGCTTATTCCCTGACAGGGCAAAGCAAGACTAAGATCTGAGCTCACTCCTCCCAGACTGAAAGGCAAGATAACACATACAGTACACAAACTTCAGATGCTCCCAAGAGTTGGCAGCTGCTCTCAGAGACATGTAATCAGCCTTACATGCTACTGCTCAAGAAGCAGTCCGAGGTCAAACCAATATTTGTATAGAACTCCTGTGTTTATCTCCATACTTAGAGATAACACGCAAATATTTATCTTCCTCGAAACCATTTTAAACAGAGTATTCCTACCGACTGGAGAGCTCTGCCAAAGCATGAAACAGTTGCTTCCTGGAGTATCCTACAACTTCCAGCAGTTTGCCTCTCTTTAGGGCTGATGAAATCATAGGAGCCAGCCTCTTTCCTCTCTGCAGCAGCACAACCCAGTTCCCATCCGCCTCAAGACGGGCTTTCAGCACATCTTGTGTTGTTACTCCAGAGGTGCCAAGCCCACAGCCCTGCTTTTAATTCCAGTCTATCCGCTGCAGCAGTACAACACTTTCCACTGGAATGTCCCTCGGATTCCCAGGCTTTGATGATGTTTCAATAGCACAACGAAAGGCAGGTCCTTGCCACAATAAAAGACAAAATCCTGTGAGTGAATACACAGAATTCTTTAGTCCTACAGAACATGTGTCATTCACAGGGCTTTTTCCACAGATTCAGATCTTCCCTGCAGTGGGTTCCTGCTGCAGATCCAACAGCAGCATTTGCTCTCCTGCATGGGGTCACTACATGAACTGAGCTACAAATCACAGTCTTATTTACAGACCTGAGCTATAAACTTTGGAAGTGAAAAGCAGCAAACTTGCGAGTAGCTCCTACGACTGTTTGCCACAATTACTTATCCACACATCACATTTTCCAAACCATTTAACCTCTTTCTTCAAGTGTTAGGTATTTGTAACAAAGCTCCTACAAAGCCCCCCAGTATGAAATCAGAGTTCTGAAAACATATGCAATATGCAAAACAAATGCAAAAAGACTCCCTTTAAAAGCAGTTGTTGCACACGGTGTAAAATTGTTCCATGCACACAGGCAAATGTTTTTTTTACATGTGCATATATACTGTATATATAGCATAGATACACACACATATCCTCTTCAGCCCACCCATGCAAAGCTGCTTCTGCTAACAAAGGCCCAGTGGGAAATGTTTTCACTCAAAGTATTACAGTTGCCAGAGAAATGGCAGTGTTATCGTTTTCTTCCAGGCCTCCTAGACATCATGGGAAGATGTAGCACCTATCGGAATTCCCAAGGAAAGCTCCCTTTTAAAGCTCTCTCTGAAGCGCCTGTTCATCAGCCATTGGAATAATCTCCACAGGGAAGTGGTGGATTCCCCAACATTGGAAATGTTTCAGATTGGGCTGGACTGGGTGTTGGGGCATCCCGTCTAGGTCACGCTTTGCCTAGAAAGATTGGACCAGATGACCCTTGAAGTCTCTTCCAACTTTTCAGCTACACCACATTTGCTTTGTTCTGGTCACCCTAGTAGACCATCCCTTCATGAAGCAAGGTCAGCAGACTCCCTGAGCACAGCCCCTGGGTATGCCTGTCCCAGGGCACACCAGCTCCTGCCGGGGGCTCCGCAGGGAGGGCAGACCTGTGGCACGGCCTCAGGAAGCTGAGCAAGCTCAACAACCACCACATCAAGCACCAACAAGCACCAAGCAACATGATCTAGTTGAAGATGTCCCTGCTCACTGCAGGGGGTTGGACTGGATGAGCTTTGAAGGTGCCTTCCAAAACAAATCATTCTATGATTCTAAGTCCCCAGTCTACTTGGGGAAACTCCAAGTGAGCAGCCAGAGGGTCCATGACACAGCTGGATCAGGCCAAAAATGTCTTGTTATGCCTAGGGAGGGTTCAGCACTAAGGCATGAGCAGTGGTGGACACTAAACACCAGAGACAGAGCAAGAACTGGAATGAGAATTATCAGTGGCTGCAGAGAATCAGGGGGTTGGCCTATTTACCAGTGTCAGATGGTATAAATATCTATGTACATTTGATTGCTCAACCTGCTGTGGGTTGAGCTCATGTATTAAACACCAGCCTGCACATTCCACAAAGGGTTTGGGTTTTATTTGTTTGCCTTCTTTCTAAGGCTGTCAGAAAGGATTTGGATGAGGTCAGTCTCTGAACACAGAACATTAAGTCTTAACTCAAGGAAGGACACAAAAACTGCATCTTTTACTGTACAGCATGTTGTGTGTTTTGGTTTATGGCTCCCAGGCCCAGGCAGGGTGACCTGCTGAACTAGCTTTGACACAGTCACCAGTCACAGTTCAACAGACATCATGAGAGAGCAGGATTCAGAGCCCTGTACAGTAACAGACAGTTATCAAACAGTTGAAAAACCATAGACTAAGCACAAGCAGCAATGTGGCTGCCAAGGGGGGAAGAAACCTCCTGAAATCTGGAATGTGTTTCTACTTACTGTCCATCCTAGTAAAATAAAATGATCTCTCATTTGAGCATATGGTTCTACTTAGACAAGAAACTGTATAAATTGGTCTAAATCCAGAATAGCCTTTCTGACATGTTACTCAATATTAGAAAATCGCTACAACCTGCATGCTCTGTAGCAATTCCTAACGCTAAGTGCAACAAATCGACAGTGATCCCTTCTCCTCCCCAGCTTTCTGTCCTGGACCTGTTTGCTGCTTCTTTTCTCAGCTTTGTACTTTTTTTTGCTAAGGCCAGTTGGAAATGTCTTTCCCCTTTCTTCATGCTGCTTCCACCTCAACAAGCATCTCCAAGATGAGATCATGACTCTTCCTCATGAAAAGCCTGCCAGCAGCATGCTGGGGGTCCTGGTTTGTACAGTAACCCACTGACTGTGCAGAGGTCCAGCTTTCAAATGGCAAATACCTCATGGATAATCTGAATACATTATAAGGTATTTATGCCTTGTAAGGGATTACTTAGCTTTCACTCATGCGCAGTCAGAGGGACTGAGGAACCTCTAAACCTCTGGGGATGCTCAGGTGACAGTGCAGATGGAGTCCTGGGTCCATGGAGCTCTGCTCCCAAAACAGGACAACAATGCCTGGAGAATGCCAAGGTCAAGCTTGTGTCCATGCAGGTGCCTGGCCAGGGGTTAAGAGCTTGTTGTACTCTGCAGCAACACCCTCATTCTCCTGGAAGTTCTCCATGAAGTATCAAGACACAGAAAAAGAAGTGAAGTTACCCAAGAACAAAGCAGCTTTGCAGATCTTGGTCAACGGGGGAGCTCTGAAGGGGAGCTGGTTGACATTTTTCTAACTATTTTCCAATTGAGAATGTCTTTTGATCCAAATTTCCCACAGGAACATACTGATTTTCAGAAAATGGCATTGCAAAAGAAATATTGAACTGAAACATTTCAGTGAGATCAAAACATTTGATGGGGAAAGCTTGCCTTGGAAGAATGGATATGGATGGGAAAGGAGACTGCCAGAAAACCACTCAGCCAACTGGGCCTGGGCTGAATCCAGGTATGTCACAGATAGATTCATTACTGCTAGGCTCTTCTTCAGCTTACAGAGCCACAGTGAAGACACAGCAATGCCAAGGCCCCCATGCTGAAGCTGAAGGAGCGTCTGGTTACACAGGGGCCCCAAGGTGTTGTGTTAAGCACGGTCCTAGGTTCAGCGCATGGTGCTGCCTCACTGCAGAGAGCTTGGGGAGAAGTGCAAACACCACCTCACAAAGCACAGAGAGCTCGGTGTCAACCCACAGAGCATGAGGATCTCACCTACAGCAAGGCAATGCAATCACACAGGAAAAATGGAGCTGCAGCAGCATGGCCCACAGCCCTCCTAGCAGGATCCCACTTCTGTTAGCTGAGACTGGGAAGGAGAGCCTTTCCATGAAAAAGCAGCTTCTTATTTGAGAAAGGGAACATTTACACACCCTGAGCAGCAGGCAAATACCACGGTATCAAAACACGCTCAAGTAATTGTTTGGAATAGTTTTAAATGGAGTTCCTTTAGAAAGCATTAGACAGAATGGCAAAATCCCTCCCCACTGCTCAGAAGGAAATGATTCCTTTAGGACTATGCTCACCACTATGGACTAGGAAGTTACTTCCTGAAATTCATCCCACTGACAGCTCCTGTTTCATTTGCCATCCACCAGTTCAAGCCAGGCTGTCTGAAGGAATAAATGGGCATTAACATCCTTACCAGAAGGCTAAAAGCTCTCTTTCCATTTCAAGACAGAGAGAACAGGGAAGGGGTGATCCCTTTTGTCATGCCATGAGGTTCAGTATCCCTTCTGCTCACCTGAGAACTCAGCCTGTCCAACAGCACAGCTTCTTTCTGCATGTAAGAGGTTCCCATGGGTCTCAGCCAAGTTAACAAGGGTTTGTGCCAGGGATGAAGGGGCCTCAATTACTTGCATAATCATTCTAGAGCAGCTTCAATGACTTGCCAAGGCTTACACATGGCAGCTTCAGAGCCTCCTGAACTGGGAAGAAGTGTATTTTGTAGAGTAGGCACCTTCATGTAGCTAGGCCTGAAGTCCAAACATTCTTACAGGGAGCAGTGCCCATCAGCAGAAGCATGACACTAACTTCAGAGGTCAAAGCCTTTCTCCTCCTGGCTGAGATAAGCATCCATAAGAAATTATGATGATATACTGAAGATGCTCAAAATCTTTTGCAGAAGGAGGCTGCATTTCATGAGGGACCAAAGATTTTCCTTAAAAGGAATGCACTGCAACAGCTGCAGTAAGATTTCATTTAATACTTCACTCTGAGAGATGCTGAGCTGGACCTAACAGGCCATGACACACTAAGGAGCTTCTGTGTCCCCAAGAGAACACAACTTCCTGCATCATTCATAGGAGCAAGCAGCTCAATGTCCAGAGTGATGCAGAACTAACCCTATGATCCAGCTCTTCCACCATACACCAAAACCTATTTCCAAAGGAGCTTTGCAATCATCTCTCATCCACCTTCACAAAGAGACCCCAAAACTATATACAGACCAACACATTCAAAATTAATTACTAATACAGACTTTCTTCTGAGTCATAATGAAGAGATCTTGTTTCCCAACACAAACTCCCACCCAAACCCTCTTCCCACAAAGATATGACAACAAAGTTTTAGAAGTCCCTTTCCTCCACCACTTACACTTTTGTGCAGTATTTGCAATGCCACCAATTCTGCAATACATTTAAACTGTACTGAGCAAAACCAGCTTAAACTGATAGCTTTTTTAACTTTAATTATTTGGTATTCCTGATCAACTATGCCTCTAACAAGGAAAAGAGGTCTCATGTGTGAGCTGGGCTTCAGGAGGGTCTCGCCTGGGTTCTGGCTGGCAAGAGAGCACGTGGGGGCTGAAAGTGTTTCTCTCAGGAAGCAAGTTAGCTCCTCACAGCCAGGATGGGGCAGGCAGTTTCAACACATCAGTCCCAAGGTAAAAACTTCATTTGCAAGTTAAAACCATGGTTTGACACTGAATTTTTTCTGAGGAAATAGATGAACTTAAGTCAGTGGAGGAAAAGCCATAGCCATCAGTCAGTTCTTATGCTTCTGAGGTAACCTCACTGCATCTACTACAAAGAGAGACACCAAAAAGAAGCACAAGCATCTTCACACATTGACTATGTTGTGAGGATCTTAAGAAGAAAAAAATTGTTCCTTCAAGCTAGCCAAAACAAGGGTTTCTTTGAAAGAACATCCTCAATAGACTAGGATGCTTCATGTGCAAGCTCTCTGGGGTCCTTCTTTTGGTGTCCACAGCACTTCATACATGTGGGCGCTTACTATAGTGTGTGGGCTGACAGAGCTCAAATAACGTGAGGAGAGTGGAAAACATCTCAGGCAGACCAGTATATTCATAGCACAGTAACGAACACTGTAACACTACCTAGGCAGGTAGGTAGCAGAGGACTTCCATTAGCGGCAAGAACATGAACTCCATCAAACCAACCTCAAATACAGTGGGATGAGAGGACACTTCCATGAATAAAAGCCAGTGTTTTCTGCCTGCTTTGCTGAAATAACTTCCGATTTGTTTTGGTGAGATGGTGGGAATTCAGCTAAACTATACAGTAATAGCAATCCTTCTCAGATGATGCTTCTTCACTAAGGATGGGATAAGCCCTTCTTCCCCACTATAAAAGCAGAGCACAGAATCAACACCTGGTTTACAGGTCAGAGAACTTTCTCCTCCCTTCTCTCACAGAAGTAGCACAGGATGCACTACACCACCGGTACAAACCTCCTATCACTCCAAACCTGCACACCCCAAACCCACCTTGAGCCGCACACAACTCCTGTGCAGAACAAACCGCACACACCAGGCCTGGGGCACTTCAAACTCTTCCCAACGCCTGCTTGGATTGCTCAGGTCTGTGCCCTGGCCACAGGCCAAGCATGAGCTCAGCCGAGCAGCTGGACCCCTTGTGACACATCACAACTCCCGGGCACAGGGCGGCAGGAGACACGGCACCTGGGAGACATGCCTGCCCCTGCCAGATGCACTTGCTCCTGGTCCAGCATCTATCGTGCAAGCAGGAGGAGAGAGCATGAAAGCAGCTGAGGAGGAAAAGGAATAACACAGCTTGGGAGAAAGCGCAAAGGTGTCACTGGTGGTGTACTGCACAGAATGAGGTTACAGAGCAACAGGGCAATCCAGCAGCTGGGCAGGAAAAAGGACCCCAGGGGACCTCAAAACTAGAGAGGGAACTGGACAGCAAGGCTAGGAAGGGAAGTGGCAGGACTCAATCAGGAATGAAGGGAAAACAGCAGTCAGTCTCTGCATAGTCCTAGTAAGAGGCAGGGGAAAACCACTGCTCTCACAGCAAGCTTAAAGGTCCTGGGACTGGGCATCCCCCTCCTGCTGCCTTCCACTGCAGGAGGGAGATGGGGAAGAAGCACAGGGGCCAAGGCATTGCTACTCTCCAATAAGCAGACTTACTCATCCTTCAGAACTGTCTCTTGTGGCTATTCCCTGCTGACTACCAACAAATCAAATTTTCCTGTGACAGCTCTGAGAGCTTGAAGACAGACAACCAGAGGTCAACAAGATGTGGGGAAAGAATCTGCAGACATGACTTACCATTTCATGGTTAAGAGGCAACTACAGTCTTCCATCCATAGCAGGCACACTGAGGATGTTAAAATCTTGCACTAACCATCATGACCATGGTCATCACCACTATTCTCATTGGGGGGGCAAAGCTATTTAGGATTACAGGTTAAAATGAAGCTTAATTGCAGTGTACTGCTCTGCATTTACAAAGCTGTTGTGCTAAAGGTTCTGTAACAGAAACACCAGGTATGAAAAAAAACAAACTGATTCATTTTTAAGGCAAACCCTGATGAATTTAGGAAGAGAATACTGTTGTGTGCTTGCCTCCAAAAAGGGGCTGGATTTGGGGAAGTTGCTCAATGTGGTTACCTATGTTACACATAGAATCCCAGACTGGTCTGGGTTGACGGGACCTCGAAGCTCGTCCAGTTTCAGCCCCCTGCCACAGGCAGGGACACCTTCCACTAGAGCAGCTTGCTCCAAGCCCCTGTGTCCAACCTGGCCTTGAACACTGCCAGGGATGGGGCAGCCACAGCTTCTCTGGGCACCCTGTGCCAGCGCCTCAGCACCCTCACAGGGAAGAGCTTCTGCCCAAGAGCTCATTTCAATCTCCCCTACATCAGCAGAAACACAGCAGAGAAAACGACACAAAAGAGAGCACATAACTCCAGTGAGACAAAGCCCTCCACTCCAGCTCTACAGTAAAAAGCCTTTCTAGAAATTGTCATACAGATCTGTATGAACAATAAAAAGAGGCAGACAAAAGGAAAGGGGACTTGCCTGGCAGCAGGTTAACCACAGACCCAGAAAAAGCCTTGTGCATAACATACCCGCTCCCACCTTGCGCCACACAAGACTCAGGGTAAACCCATACTAACACTCTAGCTGAGGTGCTCCGTCCTGAACCCCTAAGCTCCTCTACTTCCGTAACTTAAGTGTATTCTTGTCCTTCTACTTCCTAGCAAACCCTGCCATAAAGACAAAGACAACGTGCAAACTATGGGTGGAGTAAGTCAGGAGCCAAATTAGCACAAATTCTTTCAATACGAGACAAAAACCATATGTGAGAGCATGCTGCCCGAGCTGGCAGCATCGGGGCTTTCCATCATCTGCCAAAATCTTAGAAAGTGAATTTTTACCATATTTAAGAATTTCCTGTTACATACCAAGTTACTGAAGCTGCGTGGGAAGCTCTGAGATGCCACCCCAAGCAGCAGGCACCACAGTCCTCACCTCGGCTTTGTGCACAGAAAGCGGAAGACAAATACTACAAAATGATCCTGGACTGGTTTGTGTTGGAAGGGACCTTAAAGCTCGCCCAGTTCCAACCCCTGCCACGGGCAGGGACACCTTCCACTAGAGCAGCTTGCTCCAAGCCCCTGTGTCCAACCTGACCTTCAACACTGCCAGGGATGGGGCAGCCACAGCTTCTTTGGGCACCCTGTGCCAGCGCCTCACTACCCAATGGTGGGTCATCCCTTCTTATTTCACTGAGAAGAAAGAAGATCCCAAAGTACTGGAAATTACCAGACCCTGTGTGACCTTACACATCAGGGTCTGAGGCAGCGCTCCTTGTCTCCAGCAAACAGAAAAAATGAAGAGCAGGGGAGTGGTTGATTCAAAAACCTAGACAAGAACTATTGATGTATGAGAACAGGTTAGTACCAGTCTAGTTCAGACACCACTGAAAGCCTTTGCCAGTCAAAGTCTCACCAGTCACCAGAATACAATCAAAACCTGTGTTTAATGTGTTCAGTTTTAAAATTAAACAGGGTGTCTGCATGAAAAGAAAAAACACGATCACAAGTTCACAGAATCACAGAACAGTCTGGGTTGGAAGGGACCTTCACAGGTCACCTAGTCCAAGCCCCCTGCAATGCACAGGGACATCTTCAACTAGATCAGATTGCTCTTGCTTGAAGGAGAAATAAAAGACAAAAAAACTTCACTTAGAAAGGAAACCACATCCAAAATTTCAAAATTACTTTGCTTTTAGCAAAATGTTCTTCTTCGCATTCAGCCAGCTCACAAATATAAGCACAATTTGCCAGCCAACAAGAATTACTCGCTGAAGTTACCTGTCACTAATGAAAGCAGTCAGGAACCCCTTCACCCTTCCAAGTCATAAAAAAAAAAAAAGCTAAAAATGCATTTAAAGAAATGTATCAGGTGAATTATTCAGAGTTTAGTCACTAAGATCCAGGCTGATCCTCAAGTGATGCTGCACAAACAGAGCGAATACCACAACTGTCATCCCATGTGTCCTCTCTTGTACCTACACTTGCTCCAGGCTGGGCGACCGTGTGTTGGATGGAGCAGGAGAAGGACATCCACAACCATAACTTACTCACCCCAACAGTAACTTATGAATCTGAGACCATTTAGAGATGAGCAAGTAAGCGTCAGAGAGGAGGGGCCTGAACAAAATCCCTTCTGTAGCAATTTGCCACATGAGAGCATCACAATTGCTGTGCACAGCTCCCTGCAAACACCACAGAGCACAAAACTAGAAGACTAATACATTTCATAAATACACGTGTGTCAACTCTTTTGGGCTTTTATTATTACTATTAATTCCACAGTATTTTCACTTCTCCAGTGGCTACCTTTCAATCAAGCCTACTTGGTCAAAGGAACAGTCTCCTTATCCACCCTAGTGATACATAAATAGTATCTACATCTTTGCCCAACCTCACTGCAGCACCTCAGCTCCAGCACAGGCAGTTCCTTACCTTGATATTCTTCCCTTCTGTGTTTAACAAGGTGCCCCTTGAGCTCAAGAGCAGCAGCTGGACTAAAGCTGCATCACTGAGCCCTCAGAGACCAGCCTCTCTGAAGCTGCACAATGATTTACGGCAGGTGGGACCCAGTTTCTGTTTTTCAAAGCCCACCTCTTCAGCAGATGGGAAAGGCAGGTTGTATTGTAAAACATCAGGAGCTCGGGATGCTATTTCACACGCAGTAACCCTTCCCTGCTTCAACCCAGCAGTGGTTTGATGCCATTTTTTCACTCTTCTTGAAGCTAACAGTTCCTTTGTGTAGCAATAATAAAGTGCAATCTTAGGCAAATCTCTACCCTCAGTATAGGCGTTCCAAAGATTATTTTATTACCTCTCCCCCCTCCTCCTGGGTCACTGTAGCTGTTGCCAGGTTTATGCTCCACAGATAGACTATATGTCAGTGTTGCCGCCCTTCACACCAAACCAGCCTGAACTTGGGCATGGCAGCACCATAAAATGGAACAGCCAAAGCAAAACGCCTGCTCGCCTCCAGCTGGTTTATCCCAAGCAGAACCCACCGCCCAGACAGGGAAGCCTGTGCCCTTCCAGCCCGTGCCACACGCAAGTGCCTGCAATGAGCCATGTCCCTGCTGACCAAAGAGGTCAAGTCCAGACAACCCAGTGCAAATGAGCCAGACCAGCTGGCCAAGTGAAGACAATGTGCATTTCCAAGCTGGATATGCTCTTGGAGTTGGGCTGTATCACACGTTCACTGTGAGAAGACATCATGAAGAGCCACAAGGAGAAAGGTGTACACTGAAAAATCTTCAAACATTGCATTTCAGTTTATCTTTCCATTTAAATGGAGCCTCTGAAGTAGAAATTACATAACAATAATACTCCTGGTGTCCATTTGGACATTCTTCACAAATACCAATTCCACTAAATTCCCACTGATTTCCACTCTATGTGCTTTTTGACATGACAAGCAGGAGGTAGCACAAAGCAACTATGGCAGAGAATAGCTGGGATCGAGCGAGACAAGAATGGGAATGAGATGGCACATAACCAATATGCACAATAATTTATTCCTTTCTGTCTCTTTTTTATGGATTCTAACAACTTTAGTTCCTCATCCCTTCCAACACCCTTCCTCTGCTCCCCACACCAGGTCCTCTCATACCCTGAGCTGTTCAGTACAACTGTAGTAACAGTGCCTATACACATACACATAGTTCTGAAACCTATTGATTTATAGAAAAACCTGCAACCTGCACCCCTCCAGTTATTTTGTCCAACTCAAATCAAACATACTACCTTCATTTATTTATGTATTAGCTTTTCAAAAATGTATCAATAGCTCTTGAGCTTCCTAAGGGAAAGAAACAAAGAATATCCTTCCTTATCTCTGCTAACACTGGGCAACCCCTGTACTCCCCTGCATGACAGTGTTGGCATACTGATGCTGGTTTCCATTTTAAAGCCACAGTAATACACAAGTTCAGCAATTAAATAAGTGTCTTGCAAATACTGCAGGAGGCATCTATGAAAGAATCCCAGAATCCCAGGCTGGTCTGGGTTGAAAGGGACCTTAAAGCTCATCAAATTCCAACCCCTGCCACGGGCAGGGACACCTTCCACTAGAGCAGCTTGCTCCAAGCCCCTGTGTCCAACCTGGCCTTGAACACTGCCAGGGATGGGGCAGCCACAGCTTCTCTGGGCACCCTGTGCCAGCGCCTCAGCACCCTCACAGGGAAGAGCTTCTGCCTGAGAGCTCATCTCAGTCTCCCCTCTGGCAGGTTAAAGCCATTCCCCTTGCCCTGTCCCTACAGGCCCTTGTCCAAAGCCCCTCTCCAGGTTTCTTGTAGCCCCTTTAGGCACTGGGAGCTGCTCTAAGGTCTCCCCTTAAGAAGCCACCTCTTCTCCAGGCTGAACAATGTGGCTATTCACTGTCTTTCACTGGAACTTTTAAACACAGCAACACTTCCATCACACACTCCTCAGGGCTGATTTTACAAAGTCCAATTTAATGTCAAAAACTCAACTGCAAAAATGCTCAAATATATAAAAGATGCAACAAATTGGATCCCGGCACTAAGGTATGCAATAAAACTGGATTTCACACTCTGAAGTCTCCACATTAGTGATTCCTCTCTTCTTTGCATGTCAGCCAAGAGGGAATCCATGCCATGGAATCTGTATCTGCTTGCTATATATCCAGCTTTTTAAAAAGATTTTCATATGGCAGAAAATCAAGTGCTTGCTAAGAGCCAAGAATACTGTATCGATTCAATTCCCTTCATGTGCTGGAGGAGTCACTGAAGACAGCTACCACATTTGTTCAGCACAAGCAGGTTGCTAATGAAGAGCTCAGACCTTTCCAGTAGCTTTGCTCCTCAGATGCACGCGCCGACTCTCTCACACATCAGAGCAACCAGCCCTGGTCCCAACACGAGCTGCATGTGTCGAGACAAGAGTTTACTCCCGTATTATGGTGCTTAAACCTTTGGGAAACAGTTTAAAGTGCAACACATGCTTTGGAGGGAGAAAGATAATTGCCTTTTCCATTTCACTGTATCTTTGGGGTTTTGTTAAAGGATTATTCAAGCAGAGGGCAAGTTCTTGGCTGGGTTTTCATTTCCATTCTGTGCTCACCAGGTTTGTCATGTCATTGGGATCAGCACCTGGCTCCTCATGTTTGGGTGGCTCAGGCTGTCTCCCCGCAGACCGCACACAGGAGGCATGCAGGTACCTGCTCTTACCGCACCCTCCTCTGCCCACTCTGTATTTAAAGCTGACCTGCTCCATAAGGAAAAGCTTCCAAGCTTTTCACAGCAAATATACCCAATGCTGCACTCTTACAGCTTGACACACACATCATGTCCACGCTGCTTCGCTCAAGTCACATCATCAGCCTTCGGCTCTCTACACTAACATGCTAAAAACCTCACCCAGCAGAGTTTTCAGTCTGGGAAGACTTATCATTTAAGCACTGAAGATTTCAAACAGCCTTCCAACACTTACAAAGCCTCCCAGTACCTGAAACACAGTTAATTCCATCATCAATGAACAAATTATGTGAGTAGCTTATAGTGTAAAGCAGTTTGTAAGGAATAGCATTAACTTCTGTCCCAGAGGTTCAGAAGCTCTCCCAAAGGAACATGTGCAAGTGGCACTGGAAAGAATGCCAACCTGGGATCCTCGTTCTGATGCCACATGTTCAACCGCAGGAGCACTCTCCACACTGGAAGCATTTGCTGCTCATGACAGGATCTTTTTTCTCTTCTAATACACCATTTTTCCAAAAACTAAAAAAAAAAATAAAAATAAAAATAATTCCCTGGGAGGGTGCTGAGGCGCTGGCACAGGGTGCCCAGAGAAGCTGTGGCTGCCCCATCCCTGGCAGTGTTCAAGGCCAGGTTGGACACAGGGGCTTGGAGCAAGTTGCTCTAGTGGAAGGTGTCCCTGCCCATGGCAGGGGTTGGCAGTGGATGAACTTTAAGGTCCCTTCCAACACAAACCAGTCTGGGATTCTGGGATTCTATGAAAAATTTCCCTATTTTTTCCTCCCAGTCACACAATTTCTCCACCTTTCATAAAAAGACCAGAAAAGCCTGCACAAAGTGCGCAGGACATAAACCAAATAAGCCTGCATACTCTCACGGTTAAATTCATTCATTTGCTTAGTCTTAAGGAGACACTGGAGTTCTCTTTCCTATTCCAGTTGAATTCCTGAAATACTTTGAAGAAACAGGGCCTGTGAACTCAGACAGCTAAAGCTGGTCTAAAGCCTCTGTCATAAAATATACCAAGTGTCCCTGAGGAGAGAAGCAAACGGTGTTCCAAAATGTTCAATATCCTGGTCAGCCGCAAGGAGCGAGCAGACAGAGGGCCTGGAGTTCAGCGGTGAAGAATGTGTTTCACAGCCACAGGCAGCCCAGCCAGGGCACACCAGTCCCTATTTAAATCATCTCCCTCCAAATGATTTCTAACCAAAGGATTATAGAGAGAAAAAAAACCATGAACAATCCAATGGATCCACAGACAAAAATGATGTTTAAATCCAGCATGGTCCAAAGAAAGGAACTGACTGACACCGAACCAGTAAGGCCAGGCCAAAACCACAGCTTGCAAACGGTGCTGCACTTCACAGAGGGTTCACAGGGATGTGAGGAGCAGCTCCCGGCAGAGCCGCCTGGAGTCACAGCCTTTGCCCAGCACAGCTCTACAAAAGACACTTACACAGAGCCCAGCACAGACCCTTTCAAGAGTGCAGGCAGTACTCACAAATACTACGTGCTTTGGAGTTCCTTTACAGTTAACTGTAAGAGCCCACAATGCAGCTCTGCATGGGAAACGTTAAGTGAGTTGCAAAGTAATTCACTGGATCTTTCTGGGATCAGTGCGTTAATATCTAAAAGACTGTGGCTTCATGTCTACAGAAAACGGGATTAGCCTCTGAGGCCACTCTTGTCTCAAACCCCAGCGTCGTGCTTTAGCCAAAACAAGGACACCCAGGAAGCCACAAACATTTCAGATTCTGCTCTGCTGAGCTGGTGGAACTCAGAGGAACTCGTGGTGAATGAGCCCCGAATTCACCACGTTTCAGAAGGTGAAAGAAAAGCCCAGGTCTGTTTCCATCACCATTCAGCTGGCAGTAATGGAATGTGCCTGGGCATTACTGCTCCTACGATTTAAAGCAGGTTTGAGCTCTCAGAAACATTCCTCTGCTCTGTGCTAGACTAAAAGCCATAATAACAGTATTTAAATGATGCTGTTTAAAAGCCTGGAAGCCTGAGAACACCTTTCTGGGTAAAATGGAGAATGTCAGCTCTTGCTACTGTCTAACTACAAGAACCAGGACAAAGTGCCAAATACCAGCACATAGAGCATAACCCACAGCAGCTGAACGGGCAGATCCCCACCACCTCTCCCTCTTTTTAACTCTTCTTTTAAAGGACTTCATGTGATAAATGACAGTCTTCTCTGTTATTTATCACGTATCTTCCATTGGAGGATACCACCCAGGTACATCTCTGAGCAGCCAAGAACATGAGCTTGGCCCTAAGGTCCTCCTGAAGGCCAAAGCGGGTGGGTGAAGATGCATAAATACTGGCACCTCTGTTTTATCCTACTGTCTCATAGGATAGGATGAGGGGGTTTGAAGAACTCTTCTGGGTTTTGTAATAAAAAACCTCTATCACTGAAGCTTTGCACTGCTGAGCATCTCTCACTGTTGATTTGTACAATATTTACTACACCTGAGTCACATCAATAGGTTTTATGATTCTGGAATAACTACAAACACATGGCAGAAGTAGTATCACAGTATCACAGTATGCTGGAGATTGGAAGGGACCTCAAAAGATCATCTAGTCCAATCCCCCTGCCAGAGCAGGAACACCTAGATAACGTTACACAGGAATGTGTCCAGGCGGGCTTTGAATGTCTCCAGGGAAGGAGACTCCACAACCTCCCTGGGCAGCCTGTTCCAGTGTTCCGTCACCCTCACTGAGAAGAGGTTCCTTCTCAAGTTTAAGTGGAACCTCTTGTGTTCCAGTTTGCACCCATTACCCCTTGTCCTATCATTGTTTGCCACTGAGTAGAGCCTGGCTCCATCCTCGTGACATATATATTTATAGACACTTATAAGGTCACCCCTCAGTCTCCTCTTCTCTAAACTATAAAGACCCAGCTCCCTCAGTCTTTCCTCACAAGGGAGATGCTCCACTCCCTTAATCACACTCTCTCCAGCAGCTCCCTGTCCTTCTTGAACTGAGGGGCCCAGAACTGGACACAATATTCCAGATGGGGTCTCACCAGGGCAGAGTAGAGGGGAAGGAGGACCTCAAAGGCTAACAAAGTATTAGTCAGTAGTAGGAAAAATGCAGTGAAATAATATAACTACATTCTAGTTCATTTCTAGCTACATTTACTGATAAAAGGTTTAGTGAAGACATATTTGCTTCCTCCTCCTGGAAGCTCACTTGAGATGTCTGTTTCATTTTCTTCATCTTTGCAATGCCACAGAAGCTTAGCCAAAGCCAAGCTTTAATCTCAGCCAGAGACACGTTTTGCAGATCTGTGTATCTGCAGCATATAGATGAGGTGTGGTATCCCATGGCAACAGCTTACTGATTATTAACTGCTACACAAACTTACTGATTCCAGATTCTAATTATTCTAAGAAGAAAATTAGCTACAAGTCAAGATCATTGAATGATTTGTGTTGGAAGAGATGTTAAAGCTCATCCAGCCCCAACCCCTGCCACAGGCAGGGACACCTTCCACTGGAGCAGCTTGCTCCAAACCCCTGTGTCCAACCTGGCCTTGAACACTGCCAGGGATGGGGCAGCCACAGCTTCTCTGGGCACCCTGTGCCAGCGCCTCAGCACCCTCACAGGGAAGAGCTTCTGCCTAAGAGCTCATCTCAGTCTCCCCTCGGGCAGGTTAAAGCCTGTCCTTACAGGCCCTTGGCCAAAGCCCCTCTCCAGGTTTCTTGTAGGCCCCTTTAGGTCTAGTGGAAGGTGCCCCTGCCATGGCAGGGGCCTGGACCTGGATGATCTTTAAGGTTCCTTCCAACCCAAACCAGTCTGGGATTCTGTGAATATGATGAAACTGTAGCAAGATACTGCAGGATACAGCTCATAATCCTGTTCATAAGCTAGATGCCATATAGATACCATACAGTATGCAGTATATTAACCTGCACCCCAATGCACACTACTATACAGTGATGAAACATAACATACAATCATACACATTACCTTGTAGTTGTTATATAAATATTATATCATAATTTATATTAATCACTAGCTATAATAATAGGCACCATAGGTAATCCAACACAGGAACTTCAGAATTCCCTGAAATAGGTGCACCATTTCATGATACAGCATTAAACAGAACTAAGGGGGGGGGGGGGGGGGGGGGGGGGGGGGAAGGCATTTGGGGGGTTTTGTTTGAACAAAATATCCCCAGAGCAGTTCCTCTGGTTCCTGTCATCTCTGTTCACCAGAGCACTCTTTAGCTTAATGGCCTTAACTCCTTACTCTCCATTTTGCCCTTCAAATCCTCCATTCCTCCATTTGTATAGCAGCTTTGTCCTTATCCCCCCAACAACCCCGGACTCTACTACTCCCTGTACACTTTAGAGCTCTATTTTCACTCACAATTAACTTTAACAACTTATCACTCATCCACATTGGTTTTCAAGTTTTATGTTTAGTTTTATGTAAAGATATATTCCCTCCCCCCAAGCCAACTCCAGCACCTCTTTAAAGTTTAGCCAATTTTCCTTCATAGCCCATTTTCTACTCAACAGTGCCAGTCTACTTCACTTAGTATGTTCCTTATTTTACCCAACTGGAAGCTTTTGAAGCCTAAATTCACCTGGTTTTCTATCAAACCTCCTACTGTAGCTGAAATCTGAAGCAGCAATCTGTCTCTACCTTGAATATGTTACACAATGTCCTTGTAATGCAGGAAATCCAAATACTGTCCTCCGTATCTTCGCCCACTGCTTCCAGAAGCATAGTCCTAGCACATCCTGACACACTAAATCAAGGTAATAAGCATAACATGCTAAGAAGTTATACGTAAATGCAATGCAAACTACATAAAAGTGACAACCTCACTGTGCATTCTTAAATCCCCAGCTCTAGACAAATCATGCCCTATAAAATCCCACCAGTGCAACAGAATCTCTAAATGCCCCAGAAATCTCCATTTTAACAGTGAAATTCCCAGACAGCAGCACACCACCCAGCAGTTAACTCTACTTTTGCATTTCCACCCTCATCTTTTCTACAAGGTGTAGGCTGAATGTGCAGAGCACTAATCCTCTCCTGAACCACAGTCCCCTCCCCGTGTGCTGCAGGGAGCAGCCGATGGGGACAGGAGAGCATAGCATCCCCAGGACCAGACCAGCAGGAGGGGCAAGGACCTCAGCCCCATGAGCGCAGCACATCTCAGGAGAGGAGGGCGGATGTTTATGCAAGGAGTTACAGGGGGTTTTGGCTTACCCCAGTAAGGAATAATGAAGTCTCATTCTTTGAAGTGTTAGAAAAAGAGTGAAATTTCACGTTAAAATGATTATATAGAGCAAGAGAAATGACTATATTTGAAAAGTTTTCGAATCAATAGTAGACTTCTGTATATTAAAAGAATGCTGTAACTTTGCTGTGGTAGCCTCAGCAGTAGAAACTAACGTAACAATGAGAAGGATACAGGATGCCTGGCCTAAGACCTTGTAGTTTAGAACAGGGAAGCCTTGTCTAACTGTGTGTCTTGATAATACAGACATTCATAATTTTTGTATTACTTACAAGAAAGCTTTGTCTAGAAATGGAAACCATGTATCTTAAGCAGCAGCAAGTTTCATCTCTGCAATATTGGTAGCTTTGTGAAATCATTGCAACATAAAAGGACAAGCCAAGCGAGGAAGTGAGAACGCTGACATCCACATAATGGCTGGGGCCTGTCCAAAGAAAGGAAAGGTGAAAAGAATACGGGGAGGAAGACTCCTTATTTCATCTGAGGAAGACTCCTTACTTCATCGGGACGACCACCAGAGGGGGGCTGCGCAAGCGTAGAAGAGGCTGATGTCGTAACGGACTAATGAAGTAATCCTTGATGCATATGTATTAGTTACGAAATTTTAGTGTATAAATTGCGAACGCGATGTGACGGGGTCGAAGCCAGATTTGGGTGCGTGCCCCTGGTTTCCGGCGCTGCAGTAAAGCACCTCATATAACCATTCCGGTGGTTATGTGTCAGTTCTTGACACTAACAGAAGCGGGGAAAAGAGCTTGTCTCAGGAAAGAACGAAAAGGGAATTTCAAAGATGTCTTATTTTTCCTTCCTCTGGCAGGGCTGAGAAGTAAAACCTACTTTCATAGAATAGTTAGGGGTGGAAAGGACCTTAGGATCATCCAGTTCCAACGACCCTGCCATGGGCAGACTTTAAAAAGATGATGTACTTTGCAAGACAAGCACCAGGAATGGGGTGCTCTCTGCATCATCTGCTACAGATAAAAAGATCCATAGTGTTATTTACTGTGCTCTTGCTACAGCTCTGCTCCACTTGTGTGAGGTGCATGGGCTCCCGTACTCTAATGTAAGCAGGAGAGATCATTCTGCTTATGCAAAACACTGGGTTTCTTCTTCATGGAGGGAAGACAGAGCTCATTTAGAGGATACAGAAAAGATCAGGTGTGTGCTGAATGCACTAATCCTGCAGTGCTCTCCCAGACCACCCACTGCCTCAGCACTGCACACATTGCCATGGTCAGGCTGCTCAACTGCCCTTTGCCAGCTCTCCTCCGGGTGCTGGAGAAGGAAGATCCTGCTGAGAGTTGGCTTAAAAGCACTCCGTAACAATCAGCATCACTTTGGATGTGTGTCAGGTGGGAAGAAAGAGAGGGGGAACAGGCTACAAGGGAACAGGTAAGAAAAGGAGAAAACCAGAGTCATTCAACATTGATGGAAGCTTTAGAACAGGAGGCGAGATAGAGATTTGGAAAATCAATAATCCCAGACATGTAATTTGCAGCCCCTGGCCACAGTGTACAGTCATCTTACCAAGGCTAGGATCTTCCATCTAACTAGCAATCCAATCCCATTTTCCATCCGTGGAAAGAAAACATTTTCAGGGAGCAACCTGTCCCAGCTACAAGGAGGTTTCTATACTAAATCCAATGACCATGTACTGGCATTGTCATTTCTCCCTTCAACCTTCACATGTAGGCTAAGGCGACTAGACAAGATGCAGACAGCTGAAGTTTGGAAAAATAAATCCCATTCTTAGCATCTGTTGTACAATACTGATAATGTTTGAGACCTGTGAACTCTACTGAGAGATACTTTAAGGGGAACCAGTATTAAGCCCAAGATCAGCAGACTTACCTGCATACCTTGAAATCAATGCTGTATCTACTCCCCTAGTGATCTCGGGGACAGCAGGCACTTGCACCAGCAGTGCTGAGCACCAGGAGAGGTCACCACCTCTGCTACTTTCAGACAAGACTGCTCTAATTGCCTGTAATATAAACTGAAAAAGGAATCTTCGGGTTTTTTCACTGCAGAAACCCTTCCCCTGCACAACATAAAAACCCAAATGGATCTGGGAATGGGAAAAATAAAAAAATAAAAAGCAATCATAGACTTAAAATGATAGTTTTCTAACGAAGTAAATAAATCCCTTATTGTAAGTTTATGCAGGACCACAGAATCACAGGGTGGTTTGGGTTGAAAGGGACACTGAAGATCACCTAGTTCCAACACCCTGCCTCAGGCAGGGATACCGCATAAACCATACACGTGCTTAAAATACAGAAAGAGAAAAGGACCTCAGCCCACCACTGAGTGTTAACCGAAGGGGACCAAGGGAGTCACTCAAGCCTGGCTATTTCTCTGGAGTAGCCTTTAACACATGCCTGTAACACAAACATATACACTGCAGCAGTGGCTGCCCAGCCCTTCCAGGGCTCACATCCAATGGAGGGAGTCTGCAGAGCCACCGGGCAGGGAAGCAGGGACCAACATTACACCACATGACAGGGTTATGGAGGTGTGACGACCATTAGAAGACACCCAGCTTTATGACACAACATGATTTGGCACTGGTGTGCAAGGATATGCTGTAAAAGCCAGCAGGAATTACATTATGAAGTGAAGAGGGACTCATTAAATTAGGAATAGGATCTCTCCTAGAAGCCAGTAAGCATCAGAGAGAGCAGTGGAAAGAGTTCATTACATTAGAATATAAAAAGGTGGGCTGTGACATTTCCATTGGTTAAAAAAGCCAAAAGGCATCCCATGAAAAGGGCCTATCACCATGTTACACCGTGCAGTAAAAGCCAATATAAATTGTGTTAGGATTTTAATAGGGTACTCATTGAGTTACAGCATGTAATTGAAGCCAGTAGGGCTTACATAAGGCTAAGGAGCTGTTATCTTCACAACAACACGTACAAACCACGAGACTCTGCCCGATGACATGAAATGGGGCTTCTTGAGACCAAATGAGAAGAGGATTTTTTATGCTCATGTCGTGTTAGACAATAGAAGCCAACACAAAAATGAATTATGATGTGTGGAAAGGGACACTTCCGAACCATGTGCAATAGTTATGAAACTAAAATCCCTCCTAAATGGAACAGGATGGATGTAAAATTAGCAGCACTACAAAAATCAGGCCTAATAGCATCATCAGAAGGGGGATGCACTCAAGCTGCTTGTCCCTCTGAAGCCAGCATGCGAGACAGTGCAAGGTCGCGTTCAAGCCATAATGATGTTTATTTGGAGGGAAAGTTACTCTAGGAGCTTCTGAAGATAGTTTTTGTAAAAACTAAGCATATTGTCTAAAATGAATGGAAAAGAAACACTACAGCACCCATCAGAGAAATTCCTCATGCAGGTGTCAATGCTGGTAGTTCCATTACATTAGCAACAATACTCCAACTGCACCTGATGTTAATGTTGATTTGACTGTATGCCCCAGACCTACAGCTACACTGCCTTTGGGAACTTGGAGCAGGAAGCAGACAGGTGCCAGATGTGCTTCTTGACTTAAGATCACACATCTGCACTGCCATCTGTGATAGGTAGCCTGTATTCACCAGCTTCACTGCCTTCAGACCCTAAAGCCCTTGGAAGCACAAGACTCGGACTACACCTCACCCGTACACCCGGTTTTATCAACCCTAGTGGGAAGGGTCAAGAGCAAAAGGGAGAGTGGAAACACAAAACATTTTGCTGACTAATAACAATTCCAGTGCTGCAGACAGCAACACAGCCATGGGAAGCAGGATGAGATGGTCATACTACACCCATCCAATACCAACATAACCTGGCACAGACCTAGAACATCCATTTTGCCCCTCCACCCTTCCCAAAGCTGGCCTCAAGCCTGTCAGCATCACCAGTGGTCATCATCTGCACTTACATAAAGGCTGAATTCAACTCTGAGTTCTCCCCACCCCCAAAGATCATCTTCCTGTGAGTATGTCTGTAGTCTGAAGCATGGACCAGGTATGAACCCACATGCTGTCATGGATCAAACTTACACTCAAAGGTAGCCCACTACATCAGGGAGAGCCCTAGAGGACGGTGCAAATGGCCAAGCAAATCCCTAAGCAATACCAATTACTGACTGGCAGGAGAAGTGGTCACGCAGGAAAATGAAAGAGTAGCAACAGATTTTGGGAAGGAGGAAGAGGTCTTTCCCTTTCTGGCAGTGCAGCCACTAGATTCACTGCTCACCCCTCTTGAGGCCCCTGATTTGTCCCCAAGCTTGGGAGACCCAGTAACAGGGGCTCCACCATACACAGGAGGACAGCTCTGGTATCTACTACAGTATCTACTCCAGTAGAGGAAGCATGTAGTAACCTGGCAATTATTTAAATCAATTAGCAAGCTACATTTCCATTCAGACATCTAGCGATGTCAGGAGCTTTCCAAGAGTCTGTTTCTTCTCATGGTCTTTTTCCCTCAGCATGTTTTTAATTATGGCCCATGCTAATTTTAATGAGTTGTCTGCCTTCAGTTCTGCGTGACTATAATGTTCTCCAGCTGATTTTAAAAACTCACAAGGTCTGAACTTCTCAAGCTGCCTCTGCAACAAAAGCAGCCGACTGGTGAATGGCCTGGCAGCCGCCCTGCGCTGCAGACTGCACCGTGCTGCATTCCAGGCAGCCCCCATCCCTCTGCACCCCAGGACAGATCCCTGCACCCACTGCAGGGCCCTCTCGTGTGTGTTAACCCCTCTTCTGCTGAGCTCCACCAGCACAAACATACATCAGCTTCACACAGCACAACTTTTCACCTGCCTTTTCTTACTCAGATTCATACAACCTTGCAGGATTTTCGAGTTACAGGAAGCATTTATTTTAAAGCCAAAATGGAGACATTATGATCATCTTGCTAACTGCCCACACAATACAGCACACAGCACTTCACGTACAACACTAGGCAGAAGCTCTTCCCTGTGAGGGTGCCGAGGTGCTGGCACAGGGTGCCCAGAGAAGCTGTGGCTGCCCCATCCCTGGCAGTGTTCAAGGCCAGGTTGGATGCAGGGGCTTGAAGCAAGCTGCTCTAGTGGAAGGTGTCCCTGTCTGTGGCAGGGGTTGGGGGTGGATGAGCTTTAAGGTCCCATCTAGTCCAAACCATCCCATGGTTCTATGATTCCCGGGTCAGGCCAAATCTTTTCGGTTCAGATATGATTCTAACAAAAAGCTCAGCCTTGATCTGAATCATCCAAGTTACTGAGAAATGGCTTAGCAATGTTTCAGCAAGTTTTAATCAAACACAGACAAACTGACTGAGAAATCCTCATCTCTTCCAAGAATAGAGAACAGTGCTCACCTTGGGATTCATTTTGTGTGCAAAAGGAGGTAAGATTTGTGAAGGTGGCGTGAAGTCTTCTACACACAGTGCTCGCAGGTTAGTGGCAAGACTGATCACCTGCAACCCCCTCCTATCTCTGCCACGGAGGCGTTAAATACAAAGAATTCCAGTGCTGAGCATACCCTTGAAATCCTACCCCAATACTTGGCTTCTGGCCCAAGATCCTCACCTGAAGGTCACATTACAACCCAAGAGTACTGGAGAATCAAGTCGTGCAGCCTTGTCTCTCTGTTACCACCTGGCTAGACCTCCCCCTTCTAAAGTATGCACAGCATATCCCCCCAGTTCTGCATGGCAGCTCTCCTACTGATGCAAACTAGCACTGCTTGCTTTCGTCTTTTTCAACTGCGTCACTTCTAGATCTCCAAAAAGACATGAGAGGAGAAACTGTAAATGTGAACTAGGTTAACACAAAACTCAAGGTAGACAAAGTTCATTTTGCACTACAAAGAAGTGCTCTCCCGTTGGCTTTGAATCTCTACACCTGCTCCAAAACTGTGTTTCATCTTTGCTTATTTAAGGCTTGTTCTATCCACCTGAACCTTTGCAATTTTTTTCCACAGCATAAAGTAAAATTTAATTTTTCAGAAGCAAATTACATTTTCAGACTTTCCAGCCCTGTGGGATGTTACAGCTTGTTCCAGCTGCTCTGGAAAACCTCTGCTCTTCAAAACTACCCATGTTGTTGCAAAGAAACCATAGAAAGTCAAGCACTAGTACACACACAAACAGATGTACATACAAAACACTAAGGAAAAAACAGACTGTGTGAAGTTGTAATGAAATGGAGCTGCTAGCTGAAAGGAGCACGTTAGACTCAGCTGTGCACTTACCACTTATCTGAGCTGTAACAATACAGCAAATTCTGTATTAAGTAACATCTTAAAAGAAAGACGTTCTTTGCCAAAGAACATCTTTCCCAAAAAGACACCTTTTTGGCCTCCAATGTTCAAATCATAGAATCACAGAATAGTTAGGGCTGGAAAGGACCTTCAGATCGTCTAGTCCCAACCATCATCCAACCACCTTAACCCTAGTACTGGTAATAAAGAAAACCAAGGAGATTTCTACTGTTCTATTACAATGAATAATGCCTCTTTCTCTGACACACACCATGATTACTCATGAACCTGTTTTATTTTGCATTCAGATATCAGTCAGTATCTTATTTCTCTCCAGGCACATGGCAATTTTGTCTCAGACTCAGCATGTTCATGATTTATTGCCAGCTGAAGGCCAATCCACATTGAAATGCGGTTGTACACTCAGGTGTATCACACACCACCCTCAATCTGTCAATGCACCTGTATGCTTAAGGAAGTCTGTACATCAGGAGGAACACAGATATGAGAAACCCAATTTTCAAACATGTTACAGCTATTTGAGAGTGGACACAACTGATAAGTAGAGCAAACCCAGCCAGATGAAGCCTTTCTGGACTGCGTATGGGCTGAGGAGCACAATGGATATTGATCCAAAGAGATGGCAAATCCCCTTGTTTCCCACTGAGCTATCAGACTGCTCAAGTTTATGAAAGAGAAACAGGCAACCTAAATGACTTCCTTATTATATTCTTCTTTCCTAGCATACCAATCAATTACCCTTGTCCCAGCAATGCTTTGAATGCATTACAAACCCTCCTTACTTGGTGAAAGCATCTTCACAGAACAAGGCCTGCTTCTGAAAGCAGGAGCCCAGGCAGCACCATAATGGTGGCTCTGCAGACCTACAGCATCCTCACCAAAGAACAGAGAAAAGGAGCCTGCAACCAAAGCCTGTTCAAACAGAAATCCCACCCCATTTAACAGGAGCCCAAACAGACCCTATAGATGAGCTCAAGATGTGTGCCTAAGCATAAATGTGGCACAGCCACCTAATGTATCCTTTCCTGTGACATCAGGGTTCAGCCATTGTAAGGAGGATCGTCTAACATGAACAAATTAAAGAGTGATTTATATACTTGCCATTATTCAGGGCTCTAAAACATTAGAATGCTCTAAATAAGTAAAAACATTTTTGCAGCTGCTGCAAACGGTTCATTCCTAGATGTAAGCTTGGCCAAGAGCATTGTGCCAAGTTCACACTGAAGCCATTAGCACACTGAAAACCATGATACACCTAACGCAGCATACCCTGGCCAATGCCTTAACATGAGCAATGCCGATAACTACCAGCAAATACAAACGTTTCCCAGGCTGCTCCCTTCCCCACAGGTAACTTTATCCCTTCTCCCCAAGGTGTGGAAGATCCAGGATGAAGTGTTACAGAATTGGAAGGACGTTCCACATTACAGATGTGTAAAACAGCTGGGCCAATGATGTCATTAAAACATACTTTGCCACCTCTGCTACTTGCTCTTGTTATTAGAAGCAGACATTAACTTGCTTTACCTAATGGTGCTGTGTAAACCTGTTGTTTCAACTCCTCAAGGACGTTCTGTTCCTCATTAGCACAGACAACTCGCAGCTGCTTCCCATAAACATCTCTGACTGGCTTTGAACTTGCCGTGCTGTAGCGCAGACATGTTCTGCTTCTGACATGCACATTTTGATCTGGATAATAAAGTCTTCTGAAGAATCCATACATGCTCTATTCCAAACCCATGGAGTATGCATGGGCCACAACAGAAATTAAATGGAAACAAAGCCATAACGCTTTTTCTCCATCTTTCCATCACAAACACAGACAACACTTTAAGCTCAAAATTTCAAGCTCCACTTCTCATACTGAAGTCAACCAAACCTCTACAGAGCTTCTTGGAGCACCAAAGGCGATTCCAAATTCCCCTAAAAAACAAGAATATCTCAGCAGCTTTAAATTGTGCCAAAACAGCTATTACTAATAGAGAAGAAACAGAGTAGGTGCTTTAGAAAGTAGGGGCCTTAAATATTAGTATTGTTCTAGGTTTGGATAGTGTCCTCTTTCCAATGGAGCACATATAAATGCTCCTGTGAGCTCACCATGCCAGGATTTCCTGTCTACTGGACTATCTGCAGGCAGAGGTTTCTAATCTCCTCAACATGGTTCAGCCACACTCTCACTGAGATCCCCAGTAACAAACCTGAGAGCTTCAATTTTGCTATCACAGGAGCCCAATATACCCATATTACTGATTCTGAATGACTGTTCACAGGTACCCTCTAAATCTTTCTCCTAAGAGCTCATCTCAGTCTCCCCTCTGGCAGGTTAAAGCCATTCCCCTTGGCCTGGCCCTACAGGCCCTTGTCCAAAGCCCCTCTCCAGGTTTCCTGTAGCCCCTTCAGGCACTGGAGCTGCTCTCAGGTCTCCCCTTCAGGAGCCTTCTCTTGTCCAGGCTGACCCAGCCCAGCTCTCTCAGCCTGGCTCCAGAGCAGAGCTGCTCCAGCCCTCGCAGAGTCTCTGTGGCCTCCTCTGGACTCGCTCCAACAGCTCCATGTCCCTCTTGTGCTGTTGCCCCAGAGCTGGATCAGGACTGCAGGTGGGGGGGGTCTCCCCAGAGCAGAGGGTAAGAACAGACATCAGAAGTCTCCAGCTAAGCATTTAATTCAGACAGCCCTCAGAGCAGTAGCCAAGATTCACGGCACATGCTCTAAGTGACTGCAGCATCAGAACCTTTTTTAAGCCATCACCAGTCTAACATCGCAGAGGTCTTGAAGACACTGACTCCACTGGCCTGGTTTTGATCTCAGCCCAGTTTTTCTCTTGCTGGGATTCTGTGGTCTTCAGGAACATGACTGCTCTGACACTGCTGTAACTCACATTCAGCATTGTGAACCAAGCATGGAGTAACTATCACAAACACTTGCCTTCTTTTGACGTAACAGATACCCAGAATTCCAGCACATAGTCAGCATTATCTTCCCCATTTCACCCTTTTCCAGTGCCTTTACATCTCTCTCCCAACAGATTCCTTAAGCAATGCAGGTGCATTTCTTTCTTCTTTGCACTAAAAAGCCCAAAAGGTAAGTAAGTTACACCATTATTCTTACACTGGTATTTCTTTTGGAAAAGTTTCACATATGCAGCTCATTCTCCTAAAAAGCTGTTGCAAACGAATGGGCCTTTTCCTCTCATGTTCAAGCTGAAAACAGAAACATAACCAAACCGGTGTGAATGGTCCTTTTGTCCCAAGACTTCTCACAGAGGCTTTTGTAATCCCTCAGGGGGTCTACAGCAAAAGGTGTAAAATGCTCCCTAATAGATCGTTTCTAGAGTGAAGTCAAGAGTCTTTCGGCCTAAGAGCTGAACGTTTTATTACTCCTGGTAGAGTCATAATAAAAATGGAAAAAAGATGAGAAAGTCCCTTACAAGGAAAATCTTCATAGCTCGAAAACAGAGAGCTCTCAGCAGAGGACACAGCTGCCCAGGGAACAGAACAGCGGAGATAGTTCCTGCTCTATCACATCCACTTGGCTGGAAAGCACTTTGACCTTACATGTTCCAAACTTCTCCTAGTGACAGAAACTGCCCAGGGTTTTTCATGCACTGCAAACTGCCTTCTTTAGCTTGACTGCAGCAGGTCAAAAAAAGAGTAATTTTCCCTGCACTTCCTAGCAGAATTTTAACCCCCCCAATATTTCCCTGCTATAGTCAATATTTGATTCAAATCAAAACTGAGTATTTAACCTTTTCAGGCTTCTGACTTTTCAGAAATTAAGCTATCAGTAGAAAGGACAAGCGAGAGGAAAAGCTGAATCACTAGTTCTTTTGCAAAGTAGCAGAAACTGAAAAACAAAGGAGGGGCACGGAGCTGCTACAAGGGTTGGAGCAGCTCTGCTCTGGAGCCAGGCTGAGAGAACTGGGCTGGGTCAGCCTGGACAAGAGAAGGCTCCTGAAGGGGAGACCTCAGAGCAGCTCCAGTGCCTAAAGGGGCTGCAGGAAACCTGGAGAGGGGCTTTGGACAAGGGCCTGTAGGGACAGGCCAAGGGGAATGGCTTTAACCTGCCAGAGGGGAGACTGAGATGAGCTCTTAGGCAGAAGCTCTTCCCTGTGAGGGTGCTGAGGTGCTGGCACAGGGTGCCCAGAGAAGCTGTGGCTGCCCCATCCCTGGCAGTGTTCAAGGCCAGGTTTGACACAGGGGCTTGGAGCATCCTGCTCTAGTGGAAGGTGTTGGGATGCAGGGGTTGGGACTGGATGAGCTCTGAGGTCCCTTCAACCAAGACTAGTCTGGGATTCTACTGAGGTTCCTTCTCACTGTCTGTACTCCACGTGTGCTCCCCTCTCAGTCACAGCCTCACACCATGCAGATGGTGTGTGATTTTGCAGCGGAAGGCGAAGCAGTTTGGAAGACTGTAGCGTGAAATGAACTTCAGGTGGCTCTGCTGAGAAACCTCCATGTATCTTATAACACCAACCTCAAATATCAAACAAGTAACTAGAAACTGTTCCTCAGATGGGATCCTAACCAGGAGCTGATACAGCCTCAGGTTTGCTGATGCAACTTGCAAATTGAATTTTAACTTGAAAATAGTTCCTCTACAGAAGACCTTCTGCCATAAGCACTCAGTTGTTCCAATAGATGTTTTCTCATCACATCTCCTAACAAAACGTTCTGCTGGATTTAGTTTCAAGTGAATTATACCTTTTGCTGAGTAAGCAGAAAGTGCTGACCGGCTGTTCTTTACTGTCTGAATATCACTTTACTTATTCCACTTACAAAATACATTGTAAATAAAAATATCTTTAAAGAGAACTAATTTTTACTTTATTATGCCCTATAACAACCATTGAAACTCTACTAATATCATCTGTCATATATTACACCAGGTGCCTCCAGTACAGGCAAAAACAACCTGCATTTATTAAAGAGTTCCTGCATTAGGTTGTGGTTCTCTTTACACTGTAGATGCATCAGGAAAAGCAGGTTCAAAACATTGTTTGCTGCTTTTGTTTTACAGCCCTTTCCACTCTCCAGCCCAGCTATACTTGATGTCTTACTCAGCTCCTGTCACTGCAAGGTGTGAGAAGATACAGGGTATTTATAAGCACACCACCTCTTCATCCTCAGTACATGGGACCTGTCCCAAGGACAGCACACAGGTCTTCTGCCTGCATGCAACACCGGTTCACTCTGTAAGGAGCAGGACAGGGAGGGCAGGGTTGTTCAGATTCATGATATCACCACTGCTTATCAACGAAAACTTTGGTCATAAACTAATCTGACAGGAAGAAGCTTTGAGCATTCTTAGGAGCACCCTGACACACAGTTTGGTTAAGACTGTTTCAAAAGCATATTTAAGTCAAAACTTAAAGGAAAGACAGGACCTGCTTGCCTTTAAATGACATTTGGGGAGTATGACAGGTAGAGACACTTCTAGCACAACTTCAAGAATGGCTTTAGTGTTTTTTCCCCTCTATCAGCTCTTTTCAAGAATAAGACTTTTTAACATGCAGTCTGAGTTGCCTGGACAGCAGGCTCCAGTTATGGGGAAATAAGTTATTACAGTTGGTAGGTTGGAGCTAACAAGCAACCAAATATAGGAATCTCCTCAATGACGGCGCAGCTCAGAGGGCTGTACTCCTACAGTGACTACTGAGTGGAAGTCTACTGGGCTGGTTTGGATAACCTCCGAAACATTCAGATGCTTTTCCAGATCCCCTTGGCTTGGAAACCACTCTGGCAACCTCTCCCCAGCAGTCTGATTTTAGTTTTTTCCTTTGGCAAGTTTTCCAAAGCTTCCTGGGTTTGGCTGGAACGGTAATCCCACAAGAATGGTCTTCCTTGCGTATTCCAGAAGTTTCGCTTCCAGTCCCACCTCAAGCTAGGGTGTGCCGAAGCATGTGGAAAAGACAAAACATGAACCACTGCCTGATCGCACTGGAGTCTGGGTTCTCTCACTGTATATCCTGGCTCGAAGACTGGGTCACTATAGGGAACAGCTATCCTGCTGCTCCCAAACTGCTCTGTAGCCATCAATGCAAACAGCTACAGGATACAGCTATGCATTCTGATTGTTCCCAGTAGGGTTTTCAAGGCCCATTACAAACAACAGAATTAGGCTGTATTTATTTAGATTGGTTTGTTTTTTTTCACAGAAACCCAGACTGGTTTGGGTTGGAAGGGTCGTTGAAGCTCACCCAGTTCCAATCCCCTGCCATGGGCAGGGACACCTTCCACTAGGGCAGGTTGCTCTAAGGCCCTGGCCTCACACTGCAGCTGGGCAGTATGCGAGGAAAGGCTGAGAGAGCAGGGATTGTTCAGTCTGGAGAAGAGAAAACTGGGAGACCTTATCACCATGTTCCAGTATTTAAAGGCTACAAAGAACATGGAGACTCCTTTTTGACAAGGAGTCCCATGACAAAAAGGAGGGGTAATGGGCAATAGTTACTCCTGGGGAGATTCCTACTGCACACAAGAGGAAAATTTTCATACTGAGAACCATCAGCCATTGGAATGATCTTCCCAGGGAAGTGATGGACTCCCCAACACCAGACATATGTATTTAAGACTGGGCTGGACAGAGTGCTGGGACACGTAGTCCTAGGTCATGCTTTCCCTAAAAAGGCTGGGCCATATGATCCCTGAGGTCCCTTCCCACGGGATTCTAGTATTCTGTTTATAGAAGTGCTACATTTGCCCCTTTTTCACACATTTTTAGGTTTAGTTTTTCAGGCAGAGATCATCAACTGCATCACTGATGATGCCAATCTGCCAACATTGTCATCATATTTACATTTATTCTTTGAGTGCCAGAGCAAAGGTATTCTGACCACTAACAACAATCCCAGGCCATGTGTCTTCTCTTCAGTAGCAGAGGAGAGCCTACCACCATCAGGGACTGCTGTTACAGAAGCTAGAAGAAGTTCTTCAAATTCCTTCTCTATATTTTTCAAATCTGGGGAATGTGGAAAGTCCCACAAACCATTCTCAACACTTCACTGGTTTCCTACTGACCCCAGCAGTCGTCTTTCATCTTTCTGCACTGGACTTTAAGTCTCTGCAAAGGCATAGTTCATGAAGTGATAACAGAAATGAAGCAAAGTGATGAGTGGCTGAGGCAGCACAAGCAAATGAGCAGTTCTTATTTTAAGGGACAGTCCCACTGAACTCAGGGTACAGACTGAACATTTGACAACCCATTCTCAAACATCTGATTTCTTCTTCCTGTCTAGCTTTGAATATAAAACTGAAAGGTTAAGCAGGAATAAACCGCAGGCTGTTAGGGATGCAGGGACAGCAATTCCACAAGCACTTCAACATGTGCCTTTAACTTTGAACATGTGTTTCAAACCCACTGATTTTGTTGGGGCTGAAGTACATGCTTAAGAGCTCTGCAGAGCAAGGAATAGTTATGGGATTACACACCCATTTTGAGTTGATGTATGTGCTCTAGCGCTTTCCAGCACAGACAATAGATAAAGACTCAGCTCAAACAATCAGAGTGCTTAAGTTTCGTGTTTAGAAATATTTCCATAGTACCTGGCATTACAGAGAGGATGCAGGGCTTAATCTGTTCCCAGTTTTCCTCAGCCATCTGTTATTTCTTGGATTTACAACTTTTAAAACAGACCAACAAATTAAGGCAATTCCTGTCTCATTAACATTAAGGCTTTCAGCCTTATCTGAGGCTTTTCACTGCTGCTAGCACAGGAAAGAAATTCCCACTGTCTGTAAGCTCAGGTTTTCCAGCCAGTGCTGTGTCCTCTGAACACCCATTTTAGACCTCTACAAGAAGAAAACACCATTTAAAAGACCCTTTAAAAGGTCAGGTTGAGCTTGTGTAAGAGCACAGCTTATGCCATGCAGAGCAGGTATGGCTGTTGCTTTGGGGTTAAGGGTTTTCACTAAAAAGCAATCCAGGACAGCATAAAGGATGCAGGTAGACACTCAGTTGGCTCTGAAAGTAGGAGCAGACACGTTCTTCTCAGACACTCAGCGAGTAAGAGACAATCTGTGATCAAAGCTGTATGCAGAGGGCAAAAGACAAGATTACATCCCCATTACCTGCTGGCGTCATCCTCAGGAACACCCTTCTGTCTCTGAAGGGATAGTTCAGAGAATTTACTGGCCAGTACTCCCTGCATGAGGCTGTGGTATGAAGCAAAACCAGCCTAGGCAGAGAAGGCAGCCTCATTTCTTTACAGAGAGTCATCACTGAGATGCCGCAGGCACATGACTTGGCTTTATGCTGGAACCATACACAGGGCTGAGTTTCCCTTGACCACTGCCGTTGAATATGGAGCTAAATCACATCAGGGCATGAAGCTGAGGAAACCATTCAATGAGGAACCATGGCATGTCATGGACCACAGACTTGTGTTTTGCAGATACTGAGTGATGACAAATGCAACAGTGTGAATGCTGTACTACCTACGCATCCTGTGGTACATTGCCAATACACCAGCTCTGCTAGTCCACCGTATGGTTGAGACAGTAACTAGAGGGGACATGTACCTACACACCAAGAAGCCTCCAATTCAAGTATGGCCAGCACAGAACCAGAACAATTCTGACTTGCTTCAGCAGCTGGACTAGTCCCAAGGTCAAGTAAACATAAAAACAGCTCTACGAAACATGCGTTTCGCTTTCCTGGTCTTGCCTCACACACAGCTTGGCTGCAGCAGAAAACCTGGGCCATGGGCATCTTTCGAAGCAACATGAGCCCAAGATCAAGGGGATGGAAGATAACCATTTCTGCACTTCCTAGGAAATTCTGCATTTCTGACACATGAGAAAGTATTTGTTAGCATAAGAAGGACACGTTTCAAAATGAAAGTAAGGACCTCAGTACTTATTGTACTGCCATTGAAAACAGTGGCAATGCGCGACAGGCCTGCATTATGCGTCTGGATACTAAAGTCATGGCATAAGTCATCCCAGCCACATCTCCAGAAGAGGTTCCTATTCTCGTTAACATACCCCAAGCCCAGGAGCTGCTGGTGGGGGGTGGGCAGTTACGTGGCTGGCTCTGCTATGGAGCTTCCATCATACTAAGTAATGGCTTACCCTGCACTCACAGATGCTGATATATATTTTCCTATTGGATAAAAGCCAGCACTAGAACAAGACACTGTGACATCTCCCGTGAACTGCAGAAAGCCTGTTCTAGTTCAAACAGGAATATAAATGGGGGAAAAATAGATTTGTTGCCCAAAGGAGATGTGCAGATGATGCTATTAAGATAAACAACACAGCTGCTCTTTCAACACTTGTTCTGGAGCCAGTGCTACTCTTCATCCCCTTTTCACCATGAAATAATACCCTGGCACAGAATGGGGCAGATAAAACAATCTTGTCACACTTACAGCTGTCTTTCACTGCAGCCACAGACAGGTTCAGAAGGAGTCCTTCCCACAGAGCCTCAGCTGACCCTTCCAAACAACAATGAATAAATCTGCTTCTCTGTTCCTTCACAGGGTTTTACTTGCAGGAATATTTAAGGTGATTCAAAAGCAGGAACACTGCAAGGTGTTGGTGAAAAGGGAGGTTTGCATTTGCAGCAATGAGAAGTATGATCTCATTAATACACAAAACTGACATATTCAATCTCCTATGCATTTTGAGTAACTAAAAGAAAGCAAGTCTAAAGAACTGATAGACTAAAAATAAAGACACAAGTCACTGAGAGAATTTAAAGTTATGTGAAACAACTAATGCATCCTGGTGGATACAGAAGAGAAAAAAAGGCAGTTTGCAGTGCAACAACAAATATTGCACTGAAAAGCCTAACAGCAAAATTTTTAAAGGCACCTTCATGACCTTGGAATCAACCCTGTGATTTTTCAAGTAAAATTATACTTTGTCAACTTGTAAATAAGACTTTGATCTTGAAGTAATTTCAGAGTTATTCACTGTGCCCTACAGCCTCTTTAAAAACTCACAAGAAAACAACTACTCAAATGTATCAGATGTTCTTCCAGGTATGAAACTAATGACAATGCAAAGCAACATGATCTGGGCTCACTGGTGTTTTCTCACGTGAGCAGCGTCCCCAGCCCAGCTCTGCTGGGTTACACCAAGACCACATCCACCTACGTGTCAGAATGAGGTACCCTGGCACTGCTCAGCAGTTACTCCATTCATAGCCCATGATTAGATAAAAGATTCAGGGAACTGCCCATGGATTTAATGAAGCTTGACAGGCAAGAAATCTCTTATCTCGGTTATCCCTGAAAAAGAGAGCATATTCCATTTTCTTATTAACTATACGTAAAGATTAAAAACTACAAGTTTTCTCTGGACACATATCTGCTCTGGTTTCTGCCAGTTTGGAGCATCCTCTGTTAAAACAAGAAGGCAAGAAAGAAAACCAGAACATGGTGGGTCTGACACATGCTGAAGATACATTAGTCAATGAATGGGAACAGCAGAATGTGACAGAGGTGTGTAAGTGACAAAGGGAAAACGTCATTTAAAGGAGGGCAGCCCGAGCTGCAGTATTTGAAAGTGCCATGAGGAAGGTGGACTGAATAGAGCAGCTATGGGGAGAGCATTCCTAGCAGAGACACAAATCACAGGTGTTGACAAGCAAGGTCAGCAAAGGGTAAACGTTGTGCAGGAACTACCTAAGACTTCAAAACCAAACTAACTCGCTGTGGTTTACCCTTGTTAGTGCAGGGATAGGCACACTTTTCATGCCTGTTGAGAAAACTATACAGAAACGGTGCTGAGCTGCGGAAGCATGCTGGGGAAGCACTGCTTTTGTTGATGCTGTGCTCTGGGTGGTTTTGGTCTTACATGTAGAACAGGAACAGAACACTGTGTGAGAGCTCTTAATCTAGTAACAAACAGCACATACCAGTGTGTAGACACACTCGAGTCGTTCATGTGCTGAAGTTCACTGGCAAACAAAAAAAAAAAAAAAAGAAAAATCAGTCCAGCCTCTCTGGGTACAGGTAATTTTTAGCTCATTTTGTTAACATTGGTTACAAAGGGAAGAAAGTGTAAGTTTTACCACAAATACTGTGGGACCCCTTGACCAGCAATGTGATCTAGCAGCTGTTATTCTGGAGAAGTAAAAGCTCCAGGGAGATTTTAGAGCAGCTCCCAGTGCCTAAAGGGCCTACAAGAAACCTGGAGAGGGGCTTTGGCCAAGGGCCTGTAGGGACAGGCCAAGGGGAATGGCTTTAACCTGCCAGAGGGGAGACTGAGATGAGCTCTTAGGCAGAAGCTCTTCCCTGTGAGGGTGCTGAGGCGCTGGCACAGGGTGCCCAGAGAAGCTGTGGCTGCCCCATCCCTGGCAGTGTTCAAGGCCAGGTTGGACACAGGGGCTTGGAGCAAGCTGCTCTAGTGGAAGGTGTCCCTGCCCGCACCAGGGCACTGGAACTGGACAAGCTTTAAGGTCCCTTCAACCCAAACTGGTCTGTGATTCTCTGATACAACATGTATATGCTTTTTATCCTGTATCTTCCAAAGTTGCAATGTCCTCCTAAAGATACAACCTTCCGCTAAGTAGAGAGAAACTGTAAGAAACATTAATTCCAGAAGCTATATTAGTAATGGCCGTAACTTCTTTATATTCAGCAGATGTTATTTTTAACATTTCCCTCCCTCCTGTCTTCTGTAGCTTCCACCACACACCCAGTTGGCTTTGACTAATTACAAGTATGTTTTACCACTTGCAAACCAGACATCAAGTATATTGATGATCCTGAGCAATGCAGAGCGGATACACAGCTCTGAGCTATTACCTCTGCGTCATGTTTATGCTTTTCATTTCCCTCAGCAGTCACTGCATGTGTCAAGGTTTCTCAGCAGTGACACAGTATTACATAAACCACTGGCAGGCTCTGGGTCTTTTACATGAGCTAATGTAAGCTTTCTGCTTGCTTGGAGCAGATCACTTTGGGAAGTGCCCAAATTCACTTTAAACTATTTCTTCCCTGTGCCAGGAGCTGCTTTTGAAGTGCTGTGCCCAAGCCACAGGCACGCAGGTGCCAGGATGCTCCAGAGCAGTACCCAACAGCCCCAAACAGGAAGCACGGCAGCACTATCTGCTCAAAAACAGGGTGGGAAGAGACACGGGAGGGGTGCGGGAATGCACCGAGTGGAAAATCAGCTGCCATGGCCCAGGTTTGGGATCAGAGCGTGGATGGGTCAGATGACATCCATCCGTTCAAGCCTCCAGATCAAACAAGGCTTTATTCTTTCACAGCTTTGGCTCCTGCATGTGACAGCATGTTGTAATATCAGGCTTTTTAAAGTGCATTATGCAGGAAATCACATTTGAAGGGTCCGGCACGTATGGTATTTTTACGAAGTACACTTTTCCTTTTTGCTTTTCATCTGTTTTCATCATTTTTTTTTCCAGGATGGTTTTCCTTCTGATTTATTGGTTTATTATTCTATTTTTAAAATTAGAAATATTTCAACTTAAGAGATTTTAATATAATGCACATGAAAATTAGCAAAGGACAAACCTCAAGCTCTTTAGAGGTCTGAGCTGGCTAAGGAGAAGCATTCAGAAGTTCAGAGACTTATCCAAAGCTAATCTGAGAATTTCCAAACCTCTCTGGTCTAGACAGAGGTACAGGAACTCACTGGCTCAGGCCCACAGCCTGGGCTTGCCTCTCCCTCACGGAACATCCAGGACCAAGTTTCACTAAGCCCTTGCTGAAAAGCACACAAGATATACAAACATATCCTTTCCTCTAGCAAAATGTGGGCTCTGGGGATGCTGTTCCACAAAACAACAAACATATGCATGAGCCCCATCAGAAACAGCAAAAACTTAAAACATCTGCCCACAGGCTTTGCTTAGCCCAATTGAAGCTCTACAGTTTGGTTAGAATTCATCATTCCCCCTTCATCTGCCTTCACTGTGCTTTGAAGGAAACACTTCATGCCTTAACACACATTTACATATGCAATATCTGTTCCATCAGGCACAGAGAAATGAACATCCTAGAAGCATGTGCCAAACACGTCAGCCGGACACACACTTGATCGGTCACTTGCCTTTGACCACTTCATAAGAACGTCAGTCTATCAGAGAATCATTTAGGCAAACGTTTCACTAAGAATTCAGATTCACTCCAACGTGCAGCACACCTAAAAGTTCATCACTATTCAAGAAAGCCCACCCAATTGTGGGAAGACTGCAGTGAAAACCAGCAGAATCCAGCTACAAGTACGAAATCTTCCCAAAGAAATATTCCACTACAGTTAAGTGCTAAGCATCTATTAACCTATTATTTTTTCACTTAATATTCCACGAAAAATAAACCCACCTCCCAACAAACGGCAGCAGCCCACATGGAGCATTGCCATGGACCTGCAGTACGTCGGTGTTCCGCTAGATGCCTCCGTGTGTTACGCTGAATTACCTATAGGATGCTCCGACAGACGATAAATGCGAGGCTGCTGTACAAAAACCCAGCTTCAGGGCTCGAGGAAACACTTGGTTTGTCCAACACCATAAGCAAACCCACAATCCACATTTCAAGCCAGTGCCAGTTCGAGCTCTTCTGCAGCTGATATACCCCTAATCCTCCAGGAACAGCCCAAGAAGGGGAGGTAAACTCAGTTATCCAGTGCTTTAAGGGTCTTTTAACTCATTTTAGAGAAGTTCTGCAGCTGGGGAGACTTTCTTTCATGTCTCCATTATATCCTGAGCTTTACACTGAGTACAAATACTTTGGTTAGCAGTTTGGTTTTAAACTGGCAGTTCATACATATAAAGAGAAGAACAATTATATGGATATTATATTGATTACTAATGGGACTCCTTATCTCAAAGGGCACCATGCACTCTTCAAACATAATTTAATAAAAAAAAACACAAACTTATCCCACAATCCATACCTTCCTATTACACTAGATTCAACTGCCTGAAGTGGATCCATGTGCCAGGAGAACATGATCCAGGACACTACTTCAAATTAAGGGTGTATCCAAACAGCATTGCCATGAAGCACATCAGTGATGATCTGCTGTTACTGCTGTATTTCCATTCCATGGGCCTAATCCAATACAGCTCCTGGAAAACTGGACCAGGCTCCTGCAGCAGTGAACCTGCTGCATAGCTCGACTGACAACAGCAGTTACATCAGAAATCTGCATATACTGCTCATACAAACTGCCTCAGAATTAAATCCCAAATAAAGAGCTGAGCATCAGGTGTTTTGAAGAATTAAGAAACAAGGAGGGGTATTCAAATCATTTCAGGGCTCTGGACACTCGGCCTTTTGAGAATATGCTGGCAAATACATGGCAGTAAAAGCTGTAGGCTCCAGAGAGTGCTGAGCACTGACTAGAGGGTTCCACCTTTCTTTGCACATCCCCAGGGCTGCAGCTTTCAGATGAGAATTGCCTCCTCCAAGCACAGTTTCAGGGCTTGAGCCTTTCCCTTGCCCTATGAAGTACTAAATGTTTGTTCTTCCCAATTCACTGCAAAAATACTGACAAAAAAAGCCATCTGTCTAGAGAAAAGCCAAGGAGATTTAACTGAATTAACAGCACCAGGGATGTCCGCAATCTTAGCAGGTACAAAACACCCTCAATCTGTGCATTGTCTTTAAAAGTTAAACTGGTATCTGCATTGATTTATTCCAGATGGAAAAAAAAAAAACAAGTGATCTACATCTGGTACAAGTATGTTCAACCAAGTCTTAATGAGGAAGAGTTCTTCCCTCCAACTAGTGTGCACAATGAAAGTGTCGTTACAACCAAGGAAATGTGGTACATCCAAGAGAACATATGTTTGACTTGTGACGGATTGTCTGTGACACTAATCCCTGCATAGAGTAATCTATTGACTAGTTATTGGAATAGAACAGAAAAGGCACCAAGGAGAACCTGGCTGGGCAGGTGAAATCCCAGGCTTTCCACATCATCCTGCAGTTTGCTGCCTTCTCATATTCCCCCCACTTGCCAAGACAAATGGGTTAACATTAATGGAACCAGAGGGGTGCAGCAGAGATCTGGTGTGTTCTTCCTTTCTCCACATGATGTTCAGCCAGTCTTTGGGGTTTTTTTTATATATACACTGACTCTTGAGAGCTATGAAGTGGATGCTTTCCAAACTGGAGCACATTACTGCACGTCTGAAGTCAAATCCAGCTTCCTAGAAAGGTGCAGGCTGTGCAATTGCTCTCCAGTAAGAAAAGAAACACAGCACAATGTCATGTGTGGAAAACAAATAGCTGCATCAAATGGGGGACAAAATACAAGGTTTGGGGAATGCTTTTCGAAACAGATTTTAACCCATCTTTTATTTACTGTATTTATTATTATATCCTAGTATTTTACATTCAAATCCTCTTTGATTTAGTGTGCCTCTCAAACACTTCACAGCAGATCTTCAGTCCTCTGCCTTTTCTGCCCAAGCTGTCTGAACACAGGATGTTATTTCCTAAATAAACCCACTTAGTTTCTAAGAAAAAAAGAGGCAGACAAACTATTCTGTGTTATCTCAGTTGACACCTTCTGATTTCTTCAGCTATAGTTACCACTGCACCATATTTCACATATTTAATTGAGAAGAAACCATCCATGCCATGGCTCAACCATGGCAAACACAACCTCTGAACTCTGCTTGAAACCAGGGACTGTTTCTGACGTTCATCCAGGCTGAAAACTGGTCACCCAATGAGCTACGCATGAAGTTCAGGTTAGATGTAAGGAAACAGTTCTTCCCTGTGAGGGTGGTGAGGCACTGGAACAGGCTGCCCAGCAAAGTGCTAAATGCTCCATCCCTGGCAGTGTTCAAGGCCAGGTTGGACAGAGTCTTGGGCAACATGGTCTAGCGTGAGGCATCCCTGCCCATGGCAGCAGGGTTGGAACTGGATGATCTTAAGGTCTTTTCCAACCCTAACTATTCTGTGATTCTATGAAAGAGAACTTAATGGATGCCTGCAGGAAAATTAATGCATCAAAATGAACAAAAATTAACAGAATGCAACCAAAGTAATACATAAGAGGCGACACTTACGGCAAACCTTCCAGTAATTTCCATCTGACACAGCAAGTAACAAGGTCTCTATTACACTGAACCAAAGCATTTCCCATGCATTCTTGCTTTCAGCAGAAAGAAGGTGGTCAGGTCAACCCCAAGAGATGTTCCCAACAGACCTCTGAGCAAGGATAAACATATTTCCTGTGAAAATTGGGAACCTCACATCATCCATGAGCAAAGAAATGTGGGTTTGCTTTTGTTAGCATCCTCTCCTGCAACGTGATATAGAGGGGCAGTGATGACCAGAGGTGCAAGTGACACTAAATGTCAACACATCAGACTCCACCGAGTCATTTCATAACCACACTGGTCCTCGAGCAGAGAAACCTCATCAAGGTTATGAGCTGCACAGGGGAACAAAGGATTTGCTTTCAAGTGCATTGATTGAGAAATACTGGGTTTGTTCTTTTACCTCAGAGCTACAGGGTTGTTTCTCATACTGCAAAAAGCCACCCCTCGTTGCTTGGTACTGGATGATATTAGAAGAAGGAATTCAAAGCTGACTGCAGTGTTAGGAACCGTTCATGGTTAGTGCTTACAGCTGGAAGAACCCCAAAGGATTTCATGGGCATACTCCTAACAGTTAATTTTTCTAGATACAGGCTCAAGTTTAAAGTCATGTCTGGATCTGAATAATACACACCCCATAACTCGAAGCCCTTAGATCCCAGGCTTGGGCTTCAGCCAGCTCCTACTGATAAGCCACCACTTCTCTGATCTGAGCACACAAGTACCATGTGCCAAGTATACTCTACATGGACCCCCTACACTACATAACCCACCCTGCTGTACCACCACATTTAAACAACTACTGCATTACCCCTACCCCTCAGAGGTAGGCACACCTCAACAACATGTTTTTGGCAGGATTTCTTCTGGTGATTGCCTTCCATAAATACCTCAAAGCACATGAGGCACTTTCTCCAAGTTCCAGAGTGCTGGGTTTAAAACAAAACCACCACCAGCCCCAGGAAACTCTGTAACACAAGCCTTGGTCACCTGCCATGCAGAAGGTGACCTGCCCTTGTTTCTAGAAAGCAAAGGGCTCATCTTCCTGAGAACCTCTCTTTTGGAGGTATCCACTTTGTTGTCCTTGTGTTATGAATGAGGGCACACTCATCTCTCTTTATTCCTGTTGTGGGCTCTGCTCTCCACACAAGACAAAGCTCTGTCAATGCCAGCCCTTCCTTGGAAGAAAAGCCCCAAATCCGCATCTTCCCAACTTCATTACCTCCCAGGCTAGAGATGCAGTTAGCTCAGGTATTTGAACTCATCCACAGAACACGGACAATTGGGTATGTACGTAGGCTAAGGGAAAGCAGAATCTATTTCATCCACAAACTATGAAGCCACGTGTAGGAGCTCAGTAAAAGAAAAGGCAGGTATAAAGGTCTTTTTCACCACAGAAAATTGTAAGAAAACATAACTATTCACTCCAGAACTGAGGAAAATAATAATACTGGAAGAATGGGTTTATTTCTATACTCTGCCATTTAGTCAGATTTACTAGAACTTGTGGTTTTTTTCATGTAAAAGTGAGCATTAGCAGCTCACTACACAGCTCCTGGAGCAGCTCATCAACACTGCCTCTTCACCAAGTGCCAGGCATCTGCAGCTGTGTTTGCACAAGGGAGATAAGCCCACAGCTATGGGGACCAAAACCAGAAGTACTTAATCCACAAGAGGCTTCAAAACATCCAAAAATGGCCATTAGATCATGAGTTTCAGAAAAACAAGAACTATGCTTTCTGTACTTGTCCTTTGTTTGCTGAACCCAAAGATGCTTCTTGGCTTTTGCTCTCAAGCATCTTTGAGGGATAATAGTTTATTTTAAGCAAAGCAAGGGCACACAGGCATGTGATTTCTCTATACAGTGCCTTCAAAGACCAGGAGAGAACGGTCAAACTCTTGGAATTCAGCAACACTTGCTTCACCTTGACCTGGACATATTGTCATTACACCAGAGCCCTCAGAAACCAGGGTGATCACTGCTTCAGCAGTGAACCAAGAGTTGCACTGGGCTTAGCAGCAGCTACCACTTGATGCAAAACAACAACAGAAGCTCAGACCCCACCACCAGCATCAGCCATGGTCCTGTTATGCTGAGTGAGGGTCATGGGTACAGTAAGCCTGGCTTCCCCCCTTTCTGCCATGAAAATCCCAGTAAGACACTAGCATCTGACCCAGACCCTTGTTCTCAGGGAAGAAAAACTCCATTCTGTCCACAGCTGCACATCAAGTCAGACACAAGGCAAGGCATCCTCATGAGTAAAGCTACTCCACCACTACACTCATCTCAGCTCCACAGAACCATACAATGCCCTGCCCACACAGACCATCCCCTCCAAAGCAAACAGACTGTGAAAATGAAAAATGCTTCATTAACAGGATTAGGGATGCAGATCTAGTACAAATACCAGGACACTGGCCAGAAGCCACACAATCACTGCCTGGCACAGCCCCCACCTGGGGACTAGCAGCAGGTCAAGCCCATGTCAGTGTCATTCACAGGCTTTCCAGCACACCAAATGTGGATATGCTTGTTGCAGGAGACACATGTGGAAAGCCTTGAACTGGGCAGATGGTTGGCAGAGGTTTTAGTGTACAGGATCTCAACCTGCACAAATACAGCAGCATCCTGGATAACTACACAACTACAGGCTGGGGGAGACTGGATGGAGCAGCCCTGAAGGACTTGGGGGTGCTGGGTGAGGAGAAGCTCCCCATGACCCAGCATCAGTTGGCACTTGAGCCCAGAACTCCCTCGTGTGCTGGGCTGCACCCCCAGAGCGTGAGCAGCAGTCAAGGGAGGGGATCCTCCCCCTCTGCTGCTTCTGCCATGTTCAAGGCCAGGGTGGACAGGGCTTGGAGCAAGCTGCTCTAGTGGAAGGTGTCCCTGCCCATGGCGGGGTTGGAACTGGATGAGCTTTTAGATCCCTTCCAACACAAACCAGTCTGTGATTCTATGATAAACCTACAGGGAAGCCAGAGATGCCCAATAAGGTCACCTCTTGGAGCAACAGAACCAGAAAGTGGCCTCCTATGAAATCATACAAAATTATGTGAAATAACAGAACAAATAAATCTTCAACCTTATGCCAACAGCAGCAAGTCCCCTGGTGTCACTGGAACTCATCTCACTGCTGAGAAAATACTATTTTCACAATGAGAATGAAGAATCATTCAACATGGCAACATGCTACCAAGTCACCAAACAGTGAAAAGCCAATTAAAACAAAGAAAAATCAAAGTCTTTGAGCAATTTGAAAGGGACGGTTTTGAATCCCAGTTGCTCTAACTAGCCCAGAAATACCTGTAAGACACAAACCCATTTGCATTTTGATTGTCACCCAGAACAAAAATCCAGTAATGCTCGAAGTTTTGATACTTGTTCTTTGTAAGAATAAATTCTGGGTTTCCTCCCCCATGCCTGTAGGGAAACTCTCTGTGTGTTTGTCAATACCCAGAGGACTCCCCAACACTGTGCTAAACTACACACACAGACAGCAAGTATCTCAAGAATTCATTCCCTCTGAACTTGAACTGGCCACCAAGGTGGACTGGGAAAGAAGATCCTCCCTCTGGGAGGAACAAGCAAGCCCTGGAGCTGCATATTTCCTCCTGTCAGCTGCTGAGGCTGCAGCAGGGATTTTCCCTTGCCTCTTGGCTGACAAACCATGTATTTACACATGTAATTTGATGTTTCATTTGCCCATGTCGTTTATTGTCTCTTTATACAACACTGTTTTCCAGTGTTGTGAAAACACCTACAAAAACATCAGAGCTGTTACACAAAATCCCCAAGAGCCTCCATGCACTCACACAACCAGTCTGGTAACCACAAGAAGTCACTCAACCCAAGCACCAGCTACTGCCAGCCCCAAGCGCACACAGTACATTTGGGATTTCTTCTTCCTTGCTGTTTGCTTTCTAGACACTCCTGTTACTCTTATGTCACATTTTCCCCAGCAAATGAAAGAACGCGAGACCTTTTGTCTTAACAGAAGTTCCGATTTCCACCAAAATTCTTGCTTTATCAAGCAGTGACATGAAGGAGTGGAAGATGGATACACCACCCCTGGCAATGTTCAAGGCTAGGTTGGATGGGGCCTGGAGCAACCTGCTGTAGTGGTGTCCCTGCCCGTGGCAGGGGCTTGGAACTGGATGAGTTTTAAGATCCCTTCCAACCCAAACCTGTGATGATTCTACAAGGTTTGCAGGCAGGAGAGCTGGCATCACTGAGGCAATTGCCTTCATGCAGTAGGCTGCAATAAAAGCCAGTCTAACCAGATCTGAGAGAGAAAAGGGTTCTGACTTCAGAAGACACCTGAACTGGCCAGTGCTTCCCACAGAGACACAGGGACAGACCAGTCCCCTGGGTCAATACCCCTCACACACCTCCCCACACTCATGAGCTGCTGCCCTACCACTTCTTCCTTGTCCCCAGCCCAAGGGACTTGCTGAAGCCTTTGAGCTAGTGCATCCTGGACGTTTCTGTCCCTGCTACATGTTAGAAGAGGTAGCCTTTTGCTATACCACCACATCTTAAAGATTGGGGGTTTGGAGTTGCCTCCACAAAGTTATTTAGGGAATAAACTGGACACCAAGAAGAGAGGGAAGAATGAGACAAGAAGATTTTGGGGATCTTTCTACCCCCAAATCCAGCACATCTGTATAACTCCCATAGAAATGCTTCTTGCCTGGAGCACTAGGGCAGGCATCTCCTGTCCATGGCACACTTGCTTGATGCTTGGCTTTACATGTTAACCAACCATGGGGAGGGAAGCACCAGAGCCCCACGCTGCAGCTCCTGATAACGTCAATTTTACATCCACAACCCAGTTTCTTTTATGCCATGAATGCTGTGGTATCATCTTTATGTCCTTTAGAACAGTTGAATCTTTCTAGGCATGCCTGGCAGGCGCGATTCAGTTACCTACTACAGACTTTGCCAAGACATGGAATACTGCCCAGCAGCTCATGCTCCCCAGCTCTGAACATTCCCAGGAACCGGGCTTTAACTTTTGCTTTGGATACCACAGTCCCTAATCAAACTAAACCTAAAATAAAGACCAGCTTTCATTCTGTTTTACAAATGAAGCTATTAGATTGAATTTATAAATAAAATACTAAGGCTGTCATGCAGCCAACAAACCCATATGAGACCAAATTCCCATCACCTGAACCACACAGGAATGCTTGCACTGACATGAGGGTGGTTTTGATTGAAAGCATGAGAAGATAATACTCAAGATGGCTATGAGCCTTACACCTACTGAGCAGCTTACATTTCAGACCAGATCATAGACAGCAACTCCAGCTCTTCATCCATCACTCACCATTTCTCAAAGCATGTTACAGAGATAAACCTTTCACTAAGAAGGTCTACAGCATTTACCAAGAGGAGGAGCTTCACACTTTTACTGAGTGATAGCCCACATCTTCTAAGCATATGGTATCCAAATGCCCATTTGGAACCAGCATTCACTCTCCTGGGGCAAGCATACACATACACCTCATAAAACCAGCTTTACAAGTCAAAATCAGCTATGGTTTGGAATGCAGGTCCTTCTCTGTGGATACTGCAGAGCACAAGGAATTCCCCAGATGTGCCTATTGTAATAACATGCACACTTGCAGAACAACCATCAGCTAATTCATTATGGCTTCCCACTTCAGTGATCGTATTATAGAGCATAAAATCATGGTGGCTCATTCAAAGGGAATGCCATGGGGGCACTGTTGGCTCTTAACTCTTTATTCCACCTAACTGGAAGTGCCATGGCAATCCTGGGGTGTGCACACATGGTTCACAGGGATAACAGTCAAATGACAGTAGTTGTTACACACCAATGCCGCTGAAATACAAAGCAAGTGTGAACTCTCATTCAGACCCACTAGTAAACCCTCCATTAAACTAACTAAAGGGACAGAAACGTCTTTCATTTGGGCAGACTCGGAGCTGACAGAACTATCACTTGGGAAACATGAGCAGTGGACCTTCCCTATGCATCATGTTTGCAAGCTTTTTGTTTGTTTGGGGTTTTTGGTTGGTTGGCTGAGGTTTTTTACAAATAATTTATCTTCAACTGTCATCATTTACATTTTGGACAGACTTCACAGAATCCCAGACTCGTTTATGCTGCAAGGGACCTAAAGCCCCTCCAGTTCCAACCCCCTGCCACGGGCAGGGACACCTTCCACTAGAGCAGCTTGCTTCAAGCCCCAGGGTCCAACCTGGCCTTGAACACTGCCAGGGATGGGGCAGCCACAGCTTCTCTGGGCACCCTGTGCCAGTGCCTCAGCACCCTCACAGGGAAGAGCTTCTGCCTAAGAGCTCATCTCAGTCTCCCCTCTGGCAGGTTAAAGCCATTCCCCTTGGCCTGCCCCTACAGGGCCTTGTCCAAACCCTGCAAAGGTTTACTTACTGCAAAAGGGGCTTGTTTCAGCCTGCGGTCACTCCAGGTTTAACCTCAGCTAGAAAATGTTCACAAGTCGTGACTGCTTCAGTCACTGATCTGACCTCTGACTAACACCACATCCATGTGCTGGAAATAATAAATTACAACTAACCCTTCTGTGAACACAGACACTGACATGAAGAGCAGCCACCCCTGAAATATAAGCACAAACAAAACACAGTTGTGTACATTCCCTCAATGGTACATGAGGAAGAGACAAGAGTTGTCAAAACAAAGTGAGCTGTAGTGGATTTGCTAAGTATTTCTGCTGTTAACTCCGCCCTTAGCATAGGGCAGGATATTTTTGGAAAGTCTTATAAAATCCATTCAGCTGTTTCTGAGGTAGATGGATATGGAAAAACCCCTCACAAATGGCAGCTTTATTTTTCTGATTTCCTTCTGGTTTTCTTTTGGTTTGGGTTTTGATTTAAACCTCTGAATTTGGCAAGGGTGAGCTGTAGCCTTAACTGAAAAACAAGAGCTGTGCTTTAACATCTGAACTAAGCAGCTTATGGATGCTGAACACACACGGCTGACCCTGACAATACCAACAGGAAGGGCCCTGAGCCTCAGCACATGCAAAGGCAGTGCCTGAGAGACTGCAAGAGCATTTGTGTATTTGGACTTCGAGTGATCCAGAGATCTGAATCAACACAAACAGTGAAATACAATAATCATAGAATCATGTGGAAGCAAATCAACTCTGTTGGAAAAAACCTTTAAAATCATGAAGTGCAACCATTCCCCAGCACTGCCAAGGCCACCACTAAACCATTTCACTAAGGGTCTCATCTACACAGTTTGTGAATAATTCCAGGGACGGTGACTCCACCACTGCCCTGGGCAGCCTGTTTTCATGCCTGACCACCCTTGGGGGAAGGAATTGTTCCTGATCTCTAGTCTAAACCTCCCCTGGTGCAGTTTGAGGCCGTTCCCCCCCACCCAGTTCCTCAATCATTCCTCATCACACTTGTGCTCCAGGCCCTTCACCAGCTTTGTTGCCTGCCTAAAAAAACACCAACTACTGAAACCTGCTCTCCCTGCTAAGTCCCACAGACAATGAACACATAAAACAGCATCTCCTCTAAATGGCACACGCTATCTTGTTAATGTTTTTATCTGCACTGAAATGTAGCTTTAACAGTGTACATGCTAACAAAGCTCACTTACGCACTGACCAAACTGGGAATACACTTCCACTGGCATGATGAAGCAGTACCTGGAAACCGATGGCTGCACTGGCTGGGCGTTACCTGTTTCCATTTGGTTTCTTCCAGTTTAAATGGGTTTGCGCGTTGCTACTACAATGGCACTCTGTGTTGAACATCATCTTCATAACAGGTGGTTTTCTACTTCCCTAAACAACAACGCTTTCAAAAAGTACCGCCTCTGATCAACTACAGGTACTCAACACCATGGCTCAGATGATGAACTTGACATCTCAGGACCTGTTTCCTGAGGTAAACCCAGTTTAATTCATAAACTTATATTGGGGGGGGAAGTAAATTAGAACAGAGCTTCGGTACAACAGAGGGCTCTCAGTAACCTCCATTCAGTAGCCAAGAATTAGCAAGGAAAACACCATTTCCCCTTTTTTTTTTTTAAACTGATGCTTATGCCAAAGTGCCTCCGGTATGTACAATCCCAAACAAAAGTCTCTGGAGAATTTCAGCCTCAGGAAACATACTCTCCTGGGCAAAATGTGGTTTCCTGGAGTCAATAGTTGTACTGCAGAATACTGGATGTTAACTTTGTTAATAAGAAAACAGTTTTCAAATGAAAAATGACTTGTTAAACCACTTTTATGTCACTTTTTCAGTAACACATTAAAGTAAACAAACCTAAGATGTTAACTAAAATAAAACCCCCACTACACCTGCAGAGTTTTACCAGCTCACATTACAAAGTCCTCTCTGAAGTGGTTGCTGAGCTATTTCCATTACAAACAGCAAGTGTTCTTGAAAGTAATTCAAAGAGTCAAATTAGGCAGATTACATCAGAGTATATTTCCCTGCAGCATAAGGACTTTGGAAACACCTGCCTGACATATTTCACCCACTGCAGAGAAACACAGCACTGACTGGTTTCAGGAACTGCTACAACCTCAAAAGAAAGGCTATTTTAGATTCAATTCTACCAAACCATTTTTAATGAACAAAACCACTTGGTTTGCTATTTATACTCTGGGCTTTAAACACAAGACAACAATACTATGGGGTGAGACAAGAGGCAAAAAGCTGGTCTAGCTAAAACGAGAGTGAGTTTTGTACACTTCATGTTAAGCGCTAAGCGCCTCCTACTTGTCCCATCATTTTGCTGGAGAATTTGTTTTCTGGGACATGTTTTAGATTATTACCCACAAAATTCAGGTGGCAAGTTTAAGAAAGGAGTAATGGCAGAGTCAGGCAACCCAGCATCAGAAACAGAGAGGTACAATTTCACCTCAGCTTTGGGAAAGATGAGTTAGAAAGCATATAAATGGATGTACTGTTCCAGTTGAACTGCCCCAGATGCATCACATCATAGGGTACTTAGCATCTGAAAAGGCCAGAGACGGCTGCAACTGCCTTTTCACTTCAGTGCTTGGAAAAATGCTGGAACAAATCACTACACAAACATTTTAAGCAGGAGACAGAGATGACTGATAGACAACATGAGTTTCTCGAGAGCAGTTCATGTCAAAGCAGTCTATTTCCTTCAACAGCAGACAGACAGGTTACAGAGACTGAGGAAAAGCGGCAAATGCAGTTCATACCCTAAATTATCAAAAGCAGCAGACAGGGAGACAGCACAGGAGCAGGAGTATCTTGACGTAATAATGTTTTGACGCTGGACATGCAAAGCTGGGTGGAAAACAGAAGTCAGCCTGACCAAGCTGGTATCACTGTTTCCTGCATTGAGCCAGACTCTGCTTGGTCTTGTCCTGCCTACAGTTTATTTAGCATTTTCTTGAATAACTCAAATGATGGACTAGGCAATATGCTTCTTGAACACACAGCTAATGCTAAGGCAGCCAGAGCTGCAAGGGGAGCAGAGAGAATTACTAGGGAAAGCGGAGAGAAGTAGAAGTAGCTTGTGGGCAGCGCAAAAGGGATTCATATTCAACTCAATAAGCATACAATCATGGACTTGGTTTGGACATGGTCTGGGTTGGAAGAGACCTTTAGAGCTCATCCAGTTCCAACCCCCTGCCATGGAGAAACGAAATCAAGAATCATCCATTGCATACATCAGAAGCTAAGAATCACATTGTGCCTGATACCAAACATACAGACAGAAAGTAGAATTATAATCGAAGAATGAGAACATCAGGCAGCAACACGAGTACAGAACATAATGTACAAACAAACAAAAAGGGAGCAAGAGACATATGCTGTATTCAGCATCAGATGGATGACAGCTATGATACTGTATCCTGCTTTGAAAACTCCTCCTCAAAAATATAAAGCATAAGAGAATAAATGGACATGTCAGAAACAGTGGCCAAAGGAACACCACATATAATGAAGTTGTTGAGAACAAACCAGAAAGAGACACTATGTTAGTCTTCAAGCACTTACAGGATAAAACACATTATCCACTTCAGTTTCACTTGGATACCCAAGTAACATGCAGCCTATGGAAATACAGCAGGATCACAGCATTAAAAGCAGAAATTTGTGTGAAATATGTTAAAATCAGTCTCACTAAGATAAACTGCTGACTCTTAAAAGAGGGCTCCATTTACATCGCAATTCTTCTCAAAATGAGAAGATAAAGCTATTGAAAATCAGAAAGAAGATGCAAACATTAGAAAAAGGTTTTCAACTGCAGGGGCAGGTATGTAGAGCATTGGATTGCAGCACAATGCAAGGCATTCCTATCAGGAGGAAAGCCAAACCTTTAAAAGGTTTTGGGAAACACCCATGTGCCATGAAGCCTGTCCTGCTCCACCCAGCCTTGTCACTGGACACATCATCTACATCCACTGTCCTCTGCAAAACAGGAGGTGGCCAGAGCATGAGACCTCCTCCTTTGAGGGGGGAAAGATGAATTACTGAGGTTGAAAACACTCCATGATCTGGGTAAGCTGCCACTTGGATTTAGATGAAATAACAGGAGCAGCAGTTTCACCAAGGAGTGCCTGTAAGTAAACATGAAAGCAAGGACCTTTTGCATCAGTTCGTGTTAGAGGTCTGCCTAAAGTTAAGGACATGACATCTCAAGTTGAGCTGAACAGTATTTCCTGGCAGAGATTTCTTACCCTTGCAAGACAGCTCTTGCTTAGGCTTTGCCGTTTTATAGTGTTTTCTATTATCATACTTTTTTTTTCTTAAAAAAAAAAAAAGCTAAATCTGAAGTTCAGTGCCAGTTTCACAGTTTAAGCTTTTTTCTTCACAATGGACAACATCTCCTTATGTCAACATAATATTATTTAGGATGCCCCATCCCCGGCAATGTTCAAGGCCAGGTTAGACTGAGCTTAGAGCAACCTGGTCTTGTGGCAGGGGACTGGAACTTGATGAGCTTTAAGGTCCCTTCCAACCCAAACGAATCTGCTATTCTATGACTCTTTTCTAAAATCTGTGATTAAAACCCCAAAGTTAAGCCCATTCCTCATGTGAGCAGCCCCAGAACTCTGTCAAGATGACTGTGTCTTCAATCCATCAACTCCAGGGTAATGTGATGGTCCCTGGGGAGCACAGCTCCATTCTGCACCCAAATGGCATAGGAAATATTAAAGCCAGATGCACTCCCTTAGCAATGCTGCTGAATCTTTGCAGGGAATAGCAGAAGCACAGCCTGTAGGAAGAGGCAAGTATCTTTTATTAGACCACCTTATCTGGCATTACTGATTCAGGGCTACACAGTCAGATTTCTGCTGAGATTACTGAGCTAGGAATTAGTTTCCAAACACTTTCCAAAGCATCTTATTTCTTCCAAGAGCAGGCACACAGCATTGCAAATTCTGTTCCGACACATTTCTGACGACCAGCTTTTAGCTGAAGACAAGAGGCAGGCTTTCCAGCTCACAGTTGCCACCTTTCACTTGTTTTTTGCCCTTGAAAGTGGTAGAAGTAAACATAGTTCTACTATGTAAGAAATTAAACACAACAGAGGCAGCAGGGAGAATTGCCAGTAACCTGCTCAGAGAGCAGAGCTACCTTTAGCTGCTAGCACCGGGTTAGAAAAGATCTTCACAGTCATCAAGTGCAACCATTTCCCAGCACTGCCAAGGCCACCACTAAACCATGTCGCTAAGGATCTCATCTACATGGTTTGGGAACACTTCCAGGGATGGTGACTCCACCATTGCCCTGAGCACCCTCTGGGGAAGAAATTGTTCCTAATCTCCAACTATACCTCCATTTTCTCTTGTCCTATCAGTAGTTACTACGTAAAAGAGACGAGCCACCTCCTCACTCTTGAGTAAAACAAGAGCACCACTGGGTTGCAGCATGCTGCTGCAATTGCTTTAATTCTTCAGAGGTATGAGCTGGGGATTGTCACCTTCAGAAGTTGTGCTCCCTGAGGCACTGCAGCTCAGGTACAATGAGGATGTCAGGATCAAAATGTGATTTTCATTTATGTTACACAGGCTCTCAATCTGTAAACCCCGCAGCCTGTAAGTCAAGCCCTAGTTTTACAGAGTTCACAGAAATAGTTCATAATCTAAATAAAGCAACTCTTGGGAGGAAACTGGTGTGTCACAGCAAGACCTTGTAACACCCCCTGAACTGGGATCCAAGAAACTGGGACGGGGCAGCAGAAGCAGCTTTATAGAGAAGGAAGGTACTTCATTTTTAAGCCTAATTACGCATCTCATGCCTGTGGCACAACCAATACATTTTTCTTCCATACAACTAGAGTACTTAGTCCCAGGCTTACAATGCTGCCATTCCCCAGGTTAGGTATTTATCTATTGAATGGAAATCTGGTTTCACATGAGCACCTTCTGCTGTACACATCCTAGAACATTTGCCTGTTCAGCCTGGGGAAGAGAAGCTGCATGGTGACCTCATAGCAGCCTTCCAGTATTTTAAGGGGGCCTACAAGGATGCAGGAGAGGGACTCTTCAGCAGGGACTGTAGCAACAGGACAAGGCGGAATGGGTTCAAACTGAAACAGGGGAAGTTCAGGTTAGATATAAGGATGAAGTCCTTTACTGTGAAGGTGGTGAAGCACTGGCACAGGTTGCCCAGAGAAGTGGTAAATGCTCCATCCCTGGCAGTGCTCAAGTCTTGGGCGACATGGTCTAGTGAGAGGAGTCCCTGAAAATGGCAGGGGAGTTAGTACTAGATGATCCTAAGATCTTTTCCAATCCCAAGTATTCTATGATTTTAGATCCATATACTTTTTTTTTCTTCCTATACTTTAATTCAGGTTTTTTCCCCTCTTCTGGGACCATAATCCAAAACAATTTAACAAATTAGGAAATGAATGTCACAATGAAAACAGATGAATGCTGAAATTACTTCTCCATACAGTGAAGGAGAGGCCTTCGGGGAAATCAGCTTATGGTGCCCAACTTTCCCTCATCTTTAGAGTATTCGCTCTTGTGTTATTTTTGGTATGGTGCTCCTGAAGATCACAGCAGCACTTAACCACAGTATCTAACTCAAACCATGACACTACTTTAAATTTTAATAAAGGAACATCTTTGATTCAGTGTTAAATCACTGCATTGATAGAATACTGTGAACTCCCCTATTACTAAACTCTCAGTAGCCAGCTTCCCAAAAGCATGTTGTGCTATCAGCAGAGATACTCCTAGAAAGATTCAACTGCAGAAGTAGGACATTCACTAAAAGCCCCGCAAGATTATACACTATCATCTACATTATGGCAGTATTCCAGACTTAGATGACCACAGGAATAAGAATGAAAGATCATTCTTGTGCTGAACCCACAAAATATGTAAAAAAAGCCCACTGAGCAGCTGGAAAGGAAAGCAGCAATGTAGGCAGACCACTGGTACATACAAGTGATGTGAAGCTGACTTTCCTGTCATACTCATTACAAGAAATATTCTTGAACAAAGCCTTATTTTTTAGGGCTTCAATTCAGAACAACAGGTTTTTAGTTACATGTTTGAGCTTCAATAAGTGAAGATATAGATCTGCTTCAGAACAAAAGCTATGTGATGGGTTCCAACAGCAGTAACAGACACACATTGGATGTGTAACCCCACTACACACCAAAAAACCTTTCCAGATCACCTGCCACATACACACTGCTCCTCCATAAATGTGGTCATGAGCAAGCCGAGCACTTCCATGCAGGTTGTAGGCTGGGAGGAGTTATTCCAGCCAATCTGAAAGGGCACCCATCTCTAGAACAGGACAAAGCAGCTGTTTAACAGCACGTCAACACCTCTTGAGGAGAGGAAGTGAAGGCAAATACCACAGCTACCGAAACGTAATTTGAAAGAATGCACACGTGGTTTAGGAACAGAGCGAGACAGAGACAACACCGTGCAAACAACTTCCCCGTCAGCACATCCCACCCCTCCCATCTTGGAGGGACAGAGTTCAGAGACATACCGGGGCCAAGCCTGTTAGAGCTGGATAGAGCCCTTCCACTGGAGAGCAGGCAGGACAGGAGCCTAATCCAAGTTAGCTCAAAAGCCTTTGAAGTGGGAATGCAGTTTATAGTCCTCTGGTAATTCCTTTCTTGATAGGATGGAACAAAGTCTTTTAGAGATTGTTTTCTTTTTTCCTTCTTTTAAAGGAAAATTGCCACCAGTAGAACTGCACCCGTTCTGTGTGAGGGTAGCCACTGTCAGCCTCAAGAGGGAGTTAAGGGTATTTATAGAGATGCTTGTTCTTTGATCAAACTACATTTATTTTGAGTTCATTTCACTTAGAGCTAAGAACACAAGACGCAGTGAAAGGAGGAAAGTCGTGCTTGGGGCCTGCAGCACAAAGACAATTCTTTCATTGTTGTCACAGTTCTTGACAATAATACTGAAAAATGCAGCAAGCTGGGTCCACCCCTCTCCCCTCCCCAAAGAAAACAAAAAAGAATTCCCTGGGTAGTGCAGCTACAAACCCCTGGCAATAACAACATTAACACAACCAATGGTGTCATTTACACACCTCCCTGACTCCTCAACAACTTCCCTCTTAAAAACAAAAACAAAAAATCCATCTTAATTGCTTCAGGAATACTTTGAACAGGATACCTTTTTTCCCATTAAAACAGAAATCTATCCTGTGATTAAGGTCAAATCATAGAATCCCAGACTGGTTTGTGCTGGAAGGGACCTTAAAGCTCACCCAGTTCCAACCCCCTGCCACAGGCAGGGACACCTTCCACTACAGCAGGCTGCTCCAAGCCTCTGTGTCCAACCTGGCCTTGAACACTGCCAGGGATGGGGCAACCACAGCTTCTCTGGGCACCCTGTGCCAGGGCCTCAATTTGCAACAAAAATAGAGGTTACCTTGAGGGTACCACTGGAACAACTGTGTCCCCACATAAGCAGCTCATCTGACCCATTAGAGGCCCAAAGAGGTAAGTTACACTGTCAGTGCCTCAACAGTTTCCAAGCACCAACTGGGAGCCCAAGCATCTCCCTGCTCAGCAGGATGAAGCCATGCACACATACACCTGCTTTCTCCAAATTGATTTTGGTCCTTCCCTGTTGTTAGTGAAACAAAACAACTGTGGGTTTGTTCAAAGGTATTCAATAAGCTGATTAACTATCCACCCAGTGCTCCCCTACAAACATCCTCTGTGTACCAGCTGGGACTCTTCAGACCACAAGCAGGGTGGTGGGGAGGGTCCCACTCCCACCACCATCAGTTCACACCTCACTGGACAAGGCTTTTCACTTCTGTGTCTCACTACCTTCATCCTTTGTGTCCCTCCCTAAACTGTAAGAACTTCAAAGACTCTTCTTCCATAGTTCAGGCTAATGGAAATGGTCCCAGAAGTCTGCTGTGGTTCCCAGGAGCCACAATACAAAATACTCCTGGGATTTTTGCCATTTCCTGCATGTAAGCCAGCAAAACTCTGGATTTAAAATACAAAGGAATCCAACCAAGCCTCAACAACAAACTTTGCTCTGGTGGAATACAATTCTCTGAAATATTTTGCATGAGTGAACAATGACAAACAAACAATAAATAAGCATCTACAGTAAGAACCAGGAAACATGAAGATAGGCTGACGTTTCCATCACAACTAGCCAGGTACCTAAATAACCTGCACATGAGACAGCAATTTCTGAGGACTCTGGCAATACGCAAAAGCATGGGTCTGCTTTGGATACAGGTAGTGTTTTCCAACAGTATCCTTCTTTCAGGACAGATAGGAACATCATTTCCCTCAGACCCCATGTACCAGCTTGGATCTCTCCCTGGAACTGACCTGCATTTAGGAAAGTGTTGCAATTGCTTCAGTTCTGCCAGCAAGTGAAGACAGTGACAGAACATAAAGCAGAGTTTTGGCGCAGGACTACACCAGATGTCATTTACAGTCAGGTGTAACCAATGAGGAATGGAGGTGAGAGGGGAGAAAACAAAGCTATAACAGATAAAGAGCAAATAGAAGCCTGTAACAGGGCCTCAGAGGCTCTGGCTAGAGCTGCACTGCAACCACACCAGCACACAGAGGAGACTGCTCCCCAATCACATGGGTGAAAGGGAGCCCAAATCAGGATCAAGGTAGCAGTGACCTGTCCACAAATGTGCAGCCCTGATGCCTTAATGGAAATAGAGACCTGTGCTCCCATCAGGTCTATGCTCCCTTGTCTCCTTCCCATTCAACTCAGCTCATACCAATACTGAGCTTCTCAACTATCTTTTCTACTGACTCACATCCTCTTTCATCATTCAAGAACTGTTCAGGGAGCAGGTCGTGATCCAGTCATGCTAAGCTGGCTACGTATGACTAGGCTGGCTAAGACCAAGGACAATTTAGAGTCATGTAAAGATAAAGCTGTATTTCTACTCACCCAACATGGCCTCTAGCATGCAGCAGTAGGTGCCCACTCCTACTCTACTTTTGACTGAAGGCTCTTCCAGACTAATTCAAGGCCTGTCCAAGCAGCTTCTCCATCCATTCCCCACCCATCAAGTCTTGTACTTTGAACATTAGGCAGTGACTGTGTTGCCTTACAACTCTGTGGTTAGATTTAAGGAAGTAGTAGGGTATTGCAGAAGACAACCTCACTCCAAAACGTAAAGATAAGCCTGCTACTGAAATCCATCTGGGTGGCATCACGGTGTATTCCACCAACCAAAACCAAAATGCCCTGTGAACTTCAATTCAGCCTGGCAAGAAAGTGTGGAGGAGAAGAGCATTAGCCTTACTTTATATCTAAGAACTGAAATAAAAATTAATCTTAAAGAGACCAATCTTAAAACTCATCCATAGTCCAGTCCCTTATGAAAGATGGGCCTGTTGACATCAGGCTTTAAGCAATTTGCTCAAGAACAAACAATAAATTAATGTCATTTGATTGTTTCCAACTTAAGTGAATTATTTACAGTTTTCATGTGCAGTTACAAGTTTTCTGCTATGCAAATATATCCACATAGGCATTATTGTATAAACTTGCCTTTTCTGAAGGAAATGTAAACATACATATACAAAAACACCATCCAGGCTACAGACCCAAGCACTCCAAACTTCAGAAGTGCCAGAATTAAGTTTGCATGGGCAAAAGAAAATATTTTTCTCTTCATTTCATTCCCAGAAATGGTGAAACCATTTTTTGTCAAAGCTTTCCAAACAATTCATCTGAGGCAGACATTCAGCATGGAAAGTTTCAGCCCAAACAGTTAAAAGTTTGGCAAAGTTATATGCCACCAAAAACAGGGGCTTCTAATGGGAAATGTGAGGCTTAATTACAGGCAGCACAACCACTTATAATACATTTCAGACTAACATTTCATCCATGCTTTGCTGGGTCTGTTTTTCTAAGAATACTGTACAGAAGTATTTGAATCTTCTTATGTACATTTACATTTCAGACTGTATTTGTAAGGCTGGGGTCTTTGACAAGCTTGGCCAAAACTACAACACAGCTATTTGCATGAGCCATCAGAAATACAAGTCACTACTTTAAATAGTAATAACAATAATAATCTTACTTGCATATGAAGTAAAAGCAGCCACACATTCTCAAAGCATCTCAATACTCACAGAAGTTTCAAGCTTCAGCTGAGTTTTAACATAGATATTTTGGGGTTCACTTATTTCAATCAACTCCAGAGCTACTCAAAAGGTGATGCCTTTTTTTTTTTTGCAAGAAGTTGGTTTCAACATAAAAGCAAATTATTAATATTGAGCAGATCTGCTGAAAATTCTATAATTCATACCTGGATTTCAAAAGGAAAGGAACTGAGTTCAAACCAGACAGCAGATCTCCTCTGGCTAAGGAGCTGGCTGGCATCATCGCAGTGCTCTCAATTCTCACCATTCCTGCTTTCTCCAAGGGCTTTTGCAGCACATAATCTACATTCAGTTCCTGCTCTTGATGGAACCCACAAATTTCCACATTATCTTGCAACACCGGATTAATGCTTTACCAAGTAATAAATCAAGATCTTCCACATGGGTATACTTACAAATTAGCATGTACCTACATTAAAGAATTACTGAGGTTCAAACTCAGAGTCAGGATTCCAAACAAACATCAAGAACAGGAAAGGAACTTGCAATACTTCCTTTTGCTTTGGGGTTGGCTGGGCTGAAGGGGACAACAGCATTCTTATGTACCAGAAGCTTCCTGTCTGATGCTAAACTGCTCACTGCAGTTAGTGATTTACAAGTGCCACGCCCTGCTTTGCATATGTAAAACAATCCTTAAGTAGAAACTCAATAGAAGCTGTTTCTTTTACCACCTGATGAAGGCAATACGCTTCTCACCCTGTTTCCATTTACCAATTCAAAGAATTATTTACAGGAAGTCCAAAATTGAATTTGTGAGGGGACTGAAGGAAAATTTCAAGAGTAGGGGATGAATTTCTGTGCTTTCAGTATTCAATTCTGGTTTATTCAATTCCTAAAAAGAAGGAAAATATATCTTTATGTAAATGACAAGTTATGTTTTGTTCTACTAGGAACCAGAACGCATTTATCAAGAGGGAAAATGAGCTTTTGGCCAAAGCCTTGCCTGAGATGCAGGAGATCTGCTTCCACTTTAGCTAATTCATTTACCTCTTGCCTCAGCTTCCTATCTTTCAAGTGTAAATACTATCACCTCTGTTCTCCTTTTCCAGTTAGACAGAAAGCTCTTCAGGCAAGCACAGTTTCATCGTCTATACTGTATGTACACTGCCACCTGTACAATGGCAACACATCCTAGGGAGATTCTGAGGCTCTACTACAACAGCAATAAATCCCACTTCTCTGCTGCCAGTTGATTAAATGCATTCTTTCAGAAACTTACACCCCCACTCATTTTAATTAAGCATTCATATTTTATTTAGCGTGTCTTCAGTTGGCCTCCTTTGAAGCAAACCCCCCAAAACTGTAGCAATTCTACCCTGCTACACACACAGCTACTTCGTAACTCACTTCAATAATACGCAGCGACATAAAGGAATCCTGCAAGGTAAGACATCTATGGTAGGAAAAATAAAGGTAACCTGTAAAGTACTACTCCAACTTTCCAAAAGACTTCATGTTTGTAGCTTATAAATCAGAGGTTTGTTCCACAGTGCTCTTGCCAATTATGCTCCATTGCGACGAACATCTTTAAGAGCTCTTGGTGACAGAATGGCTTCTTGATCGAGTGCACTTGCACAGAGTTTCCTACATCAATCTTGCAGCACCATTGGAGGTGATGTAAGAGAGCTGGGAAGCAACTAACAACTGTAAAAAACTAAGGCTGCCCTCAGCAGCTAAGCACCACAGTTACTTGTTTCAGAACTGATGCTGAGCTTCAGCTTTGTGTGCAACATCACCCTTATGAAAACAAGCCTGGAAGAACTTGATTTACAGCAACAAATTTCGCATTGTGTCTGCCTAAACCAGAGCATGACAGTGTGATTGGAAGCATGTAGTGCAGTTCACAATTCAACCCTAAAAATCTTTCAGACTTGTCCTTTACACAGAAGGCCTCAGCTTCAGCAGCTGGAGGAAGGCTCTTCTAGGAAAGAAAATCCTACATTTTGTATCCAAAATTACAGACCGAATCTGTATTTCTTTGGGCTACCTGCATCACCACGGGCCAGTGCTACAGAAACACATACAATTCCTCAAAGAAAAGCTGAGCTTTCAGAGCCAGTCTGACACACTGCTATACTGACAAGAGTTACAGATTATTCAACTCTAAAATCAGAGTATTTCAATTCATCTCTAGCAGAAATATGTTAAGCACGTTGGACGGGGCTTGGAGCAAACTGCTCTAGTGGAAAGTGTCCTTGTCCATGGCAGGGGGTTGGAACTGGATGAGCTTTAAGGTCCCTTCAAACCCAAACCATTCTAGGATTCTTACTACTCTTCTAGCTTGCATAGGATCAAAAAATACAGATCTTTCCTTGGGTGATGCATATAACCATTACTCTCCCTTCTAAAATCCCATGCTATTAACCCAGCTAATCTTGGTTTTCCTGCAGAACCCCAGCACATTTTTGCACAAGACACTGCTCTGAAAATTCAAAAGGTGATTATTTCTCTCTACCTATATTCCAGGGAAGGTTTCTAAAGGAACGAGACTCAACCCAGCTTTAACATGACTACATCTGAGGAAGCTGCAAATTAATCAGGAGAGCTTCCAAAGCTCGGTCACAAAATACTGTTCACTTGCTGAAACTGCTCTAAGATAGGATGATTTCACAGCTGTCTCAGAAATGAATGAGTAGTAATTACATACTGACTTCATACGGACCCAGTCTGACAACAATGCCTTCACCTTCAAAATTAGACAGTTTTGCCTCAGTATTGGCTCTGCTCCCTGCAAGCTCAGGTTCAAACTGGGATCTTGAGTATTAAAGAATTTGAAGCTTTTTGTCCAGGGATATAGGCTATGCTGTGGTGCTGTGGGCAGTTCAGAAAATGGTTAAGCTATCCTAACCTCATAGCCTAGTCCTTCTTTCCAGTGTTAGTCCTCTGGGACCCCCAGTTCTGGTACCATCAAGAGCTGGAAGGCTCAGGAGGATGGAGGAAAGATGCTTCAGCAGTTTTAGACAAGCAAGAACTGTAGCACCCAATTTTTGTTAAAACATTCAGAAGGATCTGATGGTTTTCAGTTCAAATGAGGCATCTTTACAGTACTTATCCTAGATAACTGGTGTATAAAAATACGCAGATTTCTTCAGACTTCTCCTGTATCAAGTATACAGTGGGGAAACAATGTCTTTACTCAAGCCAGTAAATGAGCCCTCTTCCTGTACAATGTTTTAATGAAAATGACAGGGTTTTCTTACAGCCACACTTTAATGTAAGATGTAACACCATACAACAGAACGACAGGCTACAAACTTTGCTGCAATCCTAAACTAGCAAAAATGCCTCAGCACAGCATTAAGAGTCAGCCAGACTAGCACTGGATGATCAAGTCATAGAAGTTGTCAAAGCTTCATTTTTCCATAGGGACTACGGAAAACTAGGCTGCCTGCCAGCACAGTGAGACATTAGGGGTATCACAGTGTTGGCTTTTCCAAGAAGAAAAAGTCTTGCCTCCGCTGCCTGTTCATATTACAGCAACGCAGCCTTCACCTTCCCATCACCAGAGGCTTGTGCTGCAGTGTGGTTTCAGGGGAGCTCTATAAATGGTGGGCAATTTGGGAATGCTAACCTAAAACTCACATCTGCCAGCAATTACACTCACTCACTGAAGCACAGAAGAATTCTGCTTATTTGTATTAAGCTGTAAATGCAACATGGCATTGGCTTTCAAATACAGAGATAAGCCTGTCGTTACCTAAACTGAACACTGTACATGATCAAAAAAGACAGGTGTGCCAGCAATTATGCTCTTATTCCCAAACTTTAATCTGGTTGTGTATAAACCAGCATTGTTTGCTACCTCTGAAGATTTATTACTGCAGTAAAAAAGATCCACTCTCAAGAACTAATATGCCTCCTCATAACCATACTCATACACATGTAACACCTGGGAATTCTCCCAAGCCTCTCAGGCAGAGTCCCCAGGTTGAAAGCGATCAACTGCTGAAGGACAAAGAAAGAGAGTGCTAATCATGCAAGAGAATAAATACGTCCTGTAAGATATATCCAATACTGCAGCAGCTTTAAAGGGACAGCATGTCACAGAGGACTCTTAATATCTTGTAACTGAAACAAGCTGGGGTAGCTGCCAGATTCATCTATATGGTAAGCTACAGAGATGTGTGCTATTAACATGCCATATGGATTATTAAAGTACTATTACTCCTGAAGGACATACTGACCTGCCCTCTAGTATTTCCCCAGTATATTTTGTGTTCTTTGTAGGCAGGTCCTGTAGCCCCTGAATTACTATCCTCAATTTTTAGTTCATGGACACTGGAGTGACCTCAAGAAAGCTGTTATTCAGGATATTAGCAATCACACTGACTGATCTATGATATGTATTTGGCCTCTGCTCTCCAGGGGTATTGCCCAAAGCTCAGAAGTCAAGAGAGGCTTCCAGAGTCAGGATCATTCTGGAGGCTGTCAAGGCTGGGGAGTACTGCTGTATGAATGAAACCTGGCCTCCACATCAGTCAGAGCAGCAGTACTGGCCAGAAACACCAGCCAGTATGCCTCAGAGCTGGTGGTTACAGAAGGAGCTTTTAAATGGTTTCAAGACATGGAAAATGCCACAATTAGGGAATCTTAGATTCCTTATGCAAATATTTTTTATATGTCCTCCCATACCAGGACACATTTGATTTTAAGTTTGTTTTCTTAGGGAAACAAGGTTTAAGCAGCCACAAAGTCTGTTTGCCCCACCCAACAATCTGTGTCATTCATTACTACATCTCTGTTGGATTTATATAAAACTAGTTGTCCAGCAAAAGTCATGAAAACACATGGCCAGATAGAACAGAGTGATTATTTTCATGACTGAGAGGGATGAACTCGCACCGCAACCTTCATCACATACCACTCACAGACCACTCTTACATACCAGATCCTGGCTAGTGGAAACAAATCTTGAAGAACCTAGATTTTCTAACTCTCCTACACACGGAACAACTCACATTAATAACAAGGGCAGAAGAAGCACCCTCATCTTTCACACTCTCCTTCCACTTACCAAAAAAAGCAGCTTACAGTAGCAGCCACACAGCACAGGCATGGCAGAAGTCAGCATTGAAACAATGCAACTTTCAATTTAGGATTACAATTTTGCACCCAAACAAGGTAGTATGTAGGATCCCATTGGGAGACTTCTAGCTGGAAGACTCTTTTCCCCAGTGAAGGTCATGACAAAAATATTTGTCACAGGACCCCCTTCAGTTCACTAGGAAGCATCCAACACTGCTAACAGAGGCAGGGTGAATGCACTGCACCCTTCTACTTCCCCTTCCTTGCAGCAGGCAATGAGGGATTGAAGCATAAACATGATCTGTAGCAACACTTGGAGTTGGTGTGTGACAATACAGAATTAGAAGCACATGTGCTAGGCGAGAAGTGTAATGTAATTGGCATGCTCCAGACATTAAGCCAAGACATTGACTGGGAGATTAAATTACGAAGGTGTCAAATTCATAGGAGGGATGAAGGCAACAAAGCAGAAATAGTTGGCAAGATAAGAAAAGGAAACATTATATCAGAAAAGATTTTTAAAAAAATGCAGGTTTGACACCCCAGAAGGCACTTTGACTAAATAAAGAAGGTGGGAGTTGAAAGTGGCTGAAACACCTGAAGTCCAGACAGGGCATTGTTTTACATGTAAAGCATGTCAGCAAAGGCAAAAGAAAAACCAGGGCAGACCTCATCTACTTATTCTGTAAGTAGAAGCCTGGAGATCATTATGGGCTTCCTTCTTGAAAACAAGCCAAACACATACAGCAACAAGGACTTTTGTGAACATACAAATATCAGGAAACAGGGTAAGCACACAGGATCGCTGCAAGGCCAATGCCACACTGACATTAGGACAAGGAACTAGCAGCTGGTATAAAATAAGTCAGGAAAACACTTCTGTCCAAGAGGAAATGGAAATGAAAAGGGAAGGACCTCTACTAGGTCTATCCAGGGAGATGTTATTACCCATAAATGGAGCAATGATACTAAATTTGCATAAAACACTACTAATTTGCTATCAGCAGGTATAAGATAACACAGCCTTACAACCTTCACTGCACACAAAGAACAGTCATTTCTGGTGTTATATACACTCAAGCAGATGCAATCAGAAAGAATTTATAGTCTAAGACCTAGTATGCACATAAAAATTTACACCCCAAATTTATTGGGATTACATACAGCTTATAAAATTATTTTAGGGTTTTTGGTGAGAGGGACAAGAGTTTTATATGCTTACAAAGACCTGACTTGCAAGGTTTGTGCTCCAAGGAGACAGCAAAAAAAGCCCCAACCCCTAAATACGTTCAATTGTGTCATGTGTCTCTTCTACTCACTTCATCTCTCCTTCAATTACTTGCCTTCAAAACACACCACCTTCATCAGTTCTCAATGAAAAATCCAAAGGCATCAGCAACTCTGAACTTTCAGACATATTTGAAAATGGAGAAGTATTTTGATTACTCTGAAGTTTATTCATGCAGACTATGCTTCTCCTCCAGCAGGAGACATAATCATAAGGACAGAGTTCAGAGCTTTGCTTCCTCATCCAATGCTGTTTGTTACCTCACAGTTTTCTGCTATGACCATTATCTCTTTACTTACACCATGAACTCCCGCAGATCTTTTGTGTTTCCTCCTGCCATAAAACACTATTTTGACATATCCAGAGACTTGTAAAACAGAGTACCATCACAAACTGATCATTTTTCTGCCACTCTATGTCAAACTCATGCTGTTTATTAATACCATGCTATAAAACTCTATCATAAAATTACTTGTTTCATTAACTCCCCAAGCACTTTATAGGTTTTCAGCTAGAACTATCACCACTGTAGTCTGCTCTCCCATTAACACTGGTTTCTCACTTTAGTCAGACTGGAAAGGCAAACCATTTCACCAGCTCCCAGTCTGACAGTTCCTCACTACCCTGACCCATTTTTGAAAGCACAGGGAGATAACTCAACTTGCTTTCAGAAATTTAGACCTGAAGAATTATGGTAATGGTGACATCCCAAAAGCTGGAAGATTAAAACATGAACAAGACTAACCAGATTCTTTATTAATGATTTACATGTATAATCATATAAGAAGAGCAAAAGCCCATTAATATCTGAACATTTTTTTACTCCAAAACTCAAGAGACAAAATTGGGAAGGAGGAGGCGTCAGGAAAAAAAACAGCAGCAAGCAAATAAACAGGGAAGAAAATTCAAAAGTGTTTTTTCATAATATTTCACTGCAAAAACAAATGTAGACAACCACTTCCACACACATTTTGGGTTTTTTTAAATATACATTATAGGAATCTGCCTTCTGACCTGGTCAGCTTCCTAGCTGGGACCCTCAAATCCTGGCAACAGCCATGGAAATCACTCCGCTGTCACCTTGTTCAGCACCCTATCCCACAAAGATGACTAACTGGGGAGCCACTTCTGGGCCCTGAAAATGATATTCCCTATCCAAAAATGGATCTTAGGAAGCATCTGTGTTCCCCATAAATAAGCCCCTACAGGCTAACTCATGAAGAACCAAGGATCTGAAACGCAAAGAAAACCAAATCAAAGTCCAAAACATGTAGAAACATCTCCTCACCTGCTAAAAGACCACTTACTTCCGTATTAGAACGGAATTCAGCCCATACATCATTGCAAGGTCTGGCTTGAGTCAGCAACCTGACCATAACCAAAGAAGAGTCTTTGCACAGTAGCATTTAACCAACATTTCTCTCACCTAAGCAAGGCATTTCTCCTGTACACTCCAAAGCCCCTGACTCAGGGCTTCATCTGGCTCTCCAGCATACGAAGGGGGGATCATTTGAGTTACTTGTTCCAGGCAACCACACAATTATTAGTGCAAAGAAGAATCCAGAAAATCCATCAAAACACACAGCAATTCATGCTCATTAATAAATTTTCTATCAAAAGCCACAGAAAATATTTCAGTGACACAGGACACGAGCAGACTACCAGCATGCCAGCTTCTCAGAGGACTCTCTTTCTCCTGGAGAGTTGATGATACAAGCAGAAATATCAAAATCTGCCTCACAACTTTCCCAAGTGTTGTGAGAGCATGCGTAAGCTGATGACGGGTATGCACATCGCAGATGCACACAATGCCACTCACTGCAGCTTAGAAATGAGATCTTATCTTTCCAGTGCTTGAATATGTCACTTGGAGGTAACTTCAGCAACTCTGCTGGGGCTTGTTAACACTGTCAAGAAAAAAATAAAGAGAAAGAGAAGTCAAGAAGGAAAGGAGTATATCAGAAGACAAACTGGCTTGTTCACAAGTAAAAATGGGAGTAATTCCTAAGTTAGTACCTATATCCAAAGCGAAGTAATGGTTCCTGTAATTCTTACGTAAATTAAGGAAAACTTAAACCTGCAGAACTGAGCAGAACACTTTGGTAGTACAAAGCCTACACCATCGGGGACAAGCCACTTCTTCCACACAGCTGTGCTGCCTGGGGCAAGCGCCACTTACCCTCAGGAGACAGGTCTGCATGGGACATAGGCTGGACCTTGGGGTGGCGTCACACAGGACTTTGTGCAAATAGATTTGTAGTGCAATTCATACCAGGTCTAGGGCTGGACACGCCACAACTTCTCAACGTCAACAGAGGACCCTATTCCCACCTTTCATGAACTCCAATCCAATCAAAAAATACATAGTTTTTTTCTAAAACAGCCTCAAGTCCAGGTTTTTCAGTCTTCGATTGACAGCATCCTTTAAACGGCTTCAGTCTCTGCAGAGGGCACAGGAGATGCTGCCAGCTCAGCAATCAGCTGGGAACCTGACACTGAACTATTAGCCAAACACTTGGTCTGTGTCCGCTGGATAGTTTCAGGATGGGGGGTGGTGGTGGACAGGGAACCGGCTTCCCTTTTCCATCACTCTGGGACTGTGGTAAGGTGCCTATCCCTGGGAATAGCATGGAGGAGAACTCTGACAAAGACTGGGGGCTTAGGTCCTATTTACAGTGCATATGCTCAATCTCATTGATACCGCTTACTCCAGTAGGCTTAACATACACTCTCACACATGCAGATCAATCCTTAAGGGTCCATTATTCTGCTGCTCCAAAAAGCACCTGAGCTCGTAACATAAGCATTTTTACAGCTCTCAGAAGAAATCTTTCTAAGTTCATCTACCTTGTGCAAGCCAACCTTGAAAGACTAAACCAGATGCTTAAAGAAGAAAATAAATCATAAATGAACATGTAAAAACTCATATCACAAGCTCAGGAACATAAAAATCAAAGTTTAATTATGAAAGAAACCTAGTCTAATGAACCTAATGTACAAATCAATACAATCCAACCCCCCTTTAATGCCTGGTTGAAGCCAAGGTTATCAGAAGTTATCATTTTTATGCCTTACTACAAATTATTCCACAAACTGTAAACAACATCTTCACATGCAAATGAACCATATATAAAGATGAATATAAATCAATGGAAACTATTTATGATTACACTGTGACAAGATAATTTTGTATCTTTTCACGGTTCTGCATTAAGTGGAGCATATTTGGTATCAAATATCTATGCTATTCACGGCCAGTGTACACCCACCTTTAAACCACCCAGGTCGTAAAACACAGAATGAGACCCACTTCTGTCACTTAAATACCAGCCATGAGGACCTTGGAGTATTTACTGAACTCCAGACAAACCCTGGCTGCAACCACCCCAGCGCAACTCCTCTCCCATGCAAACCTGCCTTGGCAACACTACTGCAGCCAAGCAGCAACATCCCCAGCTGGCAGTTAACACATTCGCTGAAGCTATACTTGCTTACACTGACCTTACCAGAGGAGAAGCCACAGATAACAATTTAACTGGAGGAGTTTAAGAGATGTGCGGCCTCAAGGAAAACACACATACATACACACACGGCTCCTGCTGGGGTAGGGGGCACAGAACACCACAGAACAGCACACCCCACTGCGCACAGCACCTCAAAACTAGACACGGTAAAAAATCCACCCTGGGAGCCTGTGCGGGTGTCACAGCGCAGGCAGGGAAGCACACACCGCGCTCTGCCCGCAGGAGCGGGGAAGCACACACCGCGCTCTGCCCGCAGGAGCGGGGAAGCACACACCGCGCTCTGCCCGCAGGAGCGGGGAAGCACACACCGCGCTCTGCCCGCAGGAGCGGGGAAGCACACACCGCGCTCTGCCCGCAGGAGCGGGGAATCACGTACTGAGCTCACGGCGACCTCCGCGTCCTTCACACCGCCCTTACTACTGCGGCCGCCGCGGTCACCCAGCGACGCGCACGCACTCACCTAGCGACGCGCACGCACTCCAGAACGTTCCATGCAGCCCCGCCCCTCCGGCACCTGTACCCGCCGCGCTGGAAAGTACCATCAGCTCCACTGGGGGGGGGAATTGATGGCAGAAAGTTGGCGGTTCTGAAATGCCCTCTCTATCGTTCACGCTGAAATACCCAGGCCGAGCCGGAGGGATTGAGCAGGGCGGTCATTTCAAGACATTTAGCGCAGCTGCTTCGCCAGAAGCAGTGACACTGTCTCTCCCGCCCTTGCCGCACAAGGGTTGGTTTCCGCCGCCTGCTCCCTGTCAGAGCGGAGCACTGCGGCGGGTTATGGCGGGCTTTGCCTGTGGTGGCCATTGCGTCAGGGAGGAGCTGGATCCCCTCAGGACGGGGAGGGCATGTGCCTCAAATGAGGACTCTGTTCTTCATGACAAAAACAGCAAAAACAATTAAAATAACGCAGTGCCCTTTCAAACAAACCATGCACTTAGGCATCGGAGCGATAAATCCTGGGGCTGCCCTGCTTCCCTCCCAGTCAGTGCAAAATGGGGGCGAGGGCAGCCCCGGCTGCTCCACCTGGACAACTGCTCCAGCTCAGAACACAACGGGTACTTCAAACACAACTTGTGCCCTACTCTTTGGTATTTAAACTTCCCTCCTAGTTCCCTTTCTAGTTTGACAGTCTGTTAGCAGCGCTCCCAGACTCACAGACACTGGAACAAAGCAAAGATTATGGTTTGGCCTGCGGTGCTGTCTGACGATACAAGGCTGTTAGCTGTCCCCAGAGCTCGCAGTTGCGTAATTATCTCCCATCTTTTCCTAGGATTTTGCCCTTGTGCTTCTGTTCTCAAGCTTACAGCTAAGAGCCTTTTCCTTCAGACCTCCCTCCTGCCTTTGCTGCTGAGAGGAATATACAGGGAATGACCTGTTGTTCCAAGAGGGGCAAAACTACTTTTATCATCCATAAGACTGGTTGTTTTTCTTCTGGTCCCCCTCGACTATCTCACAACCCCTTTTTGTTCCTCAGGGTAAGGACGGAGCATTGCCTGCTCTCTCCAGAACTTAATCTACTTTGCTGGAAGAAAGAAGCAGGAAGGGTAACAAACCCCAGCAGGGATTTCCCACAGGCAGAGTGTGAAGACTGATGTGTTTCACCCTAACACAAATCCAGCTCCAGCAGATTTATGATTAAACTCTAAAAATTGGCAATACTGGAAGGAATTAGTATCGTAGAAGATCTTCCAGTCAGAGGGGTTTTGGATTAGAAGGACAAGGAGCCTCACCGAGAGACAGATTCATCCCGGTTGCACATTGCTTTCTGCCCCTGTGAACTGAGAGTAATTTTGAGCGGGTAGTACCTGAGACATGAAGTACATCTGGTTTACCCTGGTGTAACATGAGACTGAGCTTTGAATTTTTATGAACACAGAGAAACAGCTGCAGAAGTTAAAACTCCCAGTAATCCCCCTCAGTAAAGTATTTGGCCCAAAAAGGAGTATATAAACTCACAGGCTTTGTGCATCATTTCTCATACGTGCTATTCAGGTCTGCTGCTTCTCAGCACACAGCGCAACAGCTCATTCAGCCATGCATGTAGCATTAGATTTAAAAGAAAGGTGACATTTACATCAACCCCACCTGATGCAGCAGGTGGCCCTTCAAAGCACCTGCAGTTTATTTGCCATTGAGATAACATAGGAGGTCCAAAATGACAAATCAGGGTAGCATCATAGCATGGAATCAATCTGAGAGAAAACCAGACCTTTTCTGCCATGAAAAGGTCCTTCACTGCCAGTGCTCACATTCCTGGTCACAGTCACACTGTTCATGGGCTGGCAGAGATTGGGAGGAGACATCCTCCACAGCAAGAACAAGTAGGATAACCTTCCCCACAGCTGTGGATGAACTGAGAGGATGATATAGGTTGTCAGAAGTACTCTCCTTAGTGTTATTAACTACTGCCAGTAAAGCAGTTGCCCCTTGGCTCAACAAAAAAAGTACATTTTGTAAAAGGGATCCTGGGCCTGGAAAAGCAGAAAATGTGTCTGATCTCATTTAGAAAGAGACAGCAGAGAACTCAATTTGTATCCTGCATCATGCTTTAAGATCCTGCATGATGAGAGCTGTTCTACTTTCAGGGTCCTATGCTGGCAATCCTTAATTACACTGAGCAACATTTCCTTGCTTGAGGAAAGCCATAGGGTTCTGCAGATCTGTTTGTGTGAAGTAGTATTCAGAGAGTTGCAGTGTGGCTTTGGTGCTAATTGCTTCTCCTGTTTCTTCCTATAACGTGAGAGCTCCTAAACGCTTTTCCAAAGAAGCCAGAGAGAACATTGCGTGTCTGCTGCTTTTTCATATAAGTGAAATGCATCACTGCCCTTTACAGTCATTATCAAAAGCTGTATTTAAGCCCTGAGTGTGGCACAGTCATTTTTACTGTTTAACATGTTTTGGGCTAGTTTCACTTTTGTCTAAGTATCTTGGTTTGTTGTGGGTTCTCCTTCCAAGATACATACTGTGCAGGAGAGACTTTTACTGAATACTTGGTTCAAGAAATTGGGTTTTAGATATTAGGAAAAATCAAAAGAGTAGCTCCAGGGGGCAAATTACCAGGTCAGAGCTCTGAAAAGTGTTACGTAGGCTTTCTGACACAAAAACCAGTCTGGGGCAGTTGGGAACAGGCATCATTTGGGCAATAGAGTTTGTGACTGAACATGATTGAAATCCACTTTAGAGCCCCTAGAGCAAGAAGATAAGTCAGATCTACCCCTTCAGAATTATTTCTTTCATATCTTTTATTAGCAATACTATGAAGCTCTAGTTAACAGTGTAGCAGCAGCAAAATATCTTAGTCACAGCTACAATTTGGGGAAACAAGCAGAAATTTAATTTGCTACCCAAACAGTCTGAAACTCTTGAGATGTTCTTCTTTTGTCAGCGTATTCCTGCCACCAGACAGGCTCTTAAAGCATGCCGTAAGGAGCTGGTTAGCAGTGCAGGGGTAGCTGTGCAACACGAGAATTCAGGATGGGAAATGAGACAAATTGCTTTCAACTTGGCACAGCAAGTTTCAGCAGGACTGTGAAGGACCGTTTTTCAAGTCACCCAGAAGGAGCTGGGTATCACACTCCTACTGAAAGACCACAAATATTTAAGCAATGAACTCCTCCTTTGCACTTTGGAGGAACAGAAAGGAACACTAAACAAATAGTGAACACCAGCCTGCTTTCAAAGTCATCGATGAGAGCTCCCAGTCCTGGCCAGGCATTTGAAAACATTCGAACCCGCAGACAAAAGCCTTTAAAGTCTCATCTGTGTAGTCAGAGAGAAAAAGCCGCTTGCTGTGCTCAGAGGGCATTCCTGATGGACACTTCTCCAGACGTGTTCCAGCTCTCTGTGAAGTTGTCTCTTGCAGGCTGTGCTGAAATGTTTCTGCAGTCATGAGAGCAGGCTGCAGGAAGTTAATCTTGTCATCACCTTGGTGACTCACCTTGCAGTTTCAGTTGTACAAATTATCCCTCACATCTCCTCTTCAGAAAAACAAACGGCTATGTTGAGTTGTTAGCACAGAATGGCTGCCACGTTCCAGCCTGGGCAGATGGATTACAGCAGTGAGTCATCAAATTGAATGTACAGGCACGATAGCTGCCATTTACCAAGAAGCCTAAGCTTTATTTATTGCTTTGGAGTTAAATATCTAAACCAGTTGTATTCTGTTAAAACCTCTCAACAGTGTATCTACTATGTGGGTACTGGTAGGTGTACACTGCAGGAGCTTCAAGTTTACAAGATACTGATTATTGAGCAAGAAGTAACTGCCACACAATATGCAACACCAGCATGGTTGGGAACAGGGGAAGAATCATTGTAGATACAAAACATTGAATTGATCTCAAAACAAACAGTGACAATGTTCAGGCCAAATGTGGGCAAATAAAAGTTTCATTCCTTTCATTTTAGCATCCTTAAAAACTGCTTCCTCGAGGACTCTGACCCATGAAGCAATCTGGGACAGAGATGACAACTTTTGTTGATGGTAGTTTTGTTTGTTGACAGACCAGAAACTCCGGGGGAAAAAAGCAATTCCTTTGAATCATATCCACACAAGCTCTCTTATTGTTTTCAACTGAGACATCCCTATAAATAAATAGATTTTTATGAATATTTATACAAATACCTCTGAGTATGTAATGTAAGCGGTGGTAGAGCTGAGATGCAAATTGTCTTCCATGATGAAGACCAGAGTATGTCCTATTGTAGTTTTAATATCTTCTTTATTCCCCTTCAGCACCCTTACCAGTTATTTATTCAGTTACGGTCACTGAACAGCCTAATGAGCAAGGACCTGAACACATCACATCAAAAGATATTGATGTAATAACCAGAGGATTTATGCAGAGGAGAAAAGAGACCGGCTGGCAAAATAAATAAGGAAATTAACTCTTTCCGTGTAAAATAACTGATTTTGGCATCAGAATTGAAAATCACAATGCGTCAGAGACCAAGAGAAACCTCTGTAATACAGGTCCTGCTTTCAGCTACATTACTCCCCTGTTCAACAGCCCCAGTTAGATGCCTTCCTATTGCTGAATATGTTGAGATTTGGTTTATGAAAATGTGATTCATCTTACCCAGCCCCTCCTATACCTACTTTAGAAAGTATTTCACCAGTGATTTCACATCTGCAATGCTATTTCAGATATTTCTTGTGCTGTGATAATAAATCCAAACCTACAACGCTCAAAGTCAGGAGGTTTTGACCGTGGATTTTCTTTGCCCAATACAGATGGCTATAACACATCACACCAAGAGCATCACCTGCACATAGTGCTCCTTTGTTAAACAAGGTGACCGCGGGGAGACACTCTGAGGTAGAGACTTTGGTCCTTTAGCCATCAAGGTTTCAGAAGTTACTTCATCAGATGCACCAAGCACGCCTGGAAGTGCCTTGTTCACAAGTTGTCTCATTCCTGGAGACGCCATTTGTCCATATGAAACATGAAAATTATCTAATGGATGTAAACCAAGTTACCATTGCAAAATCTGAGCAGAAACCACCCCCCTCTCTCTGCAGCCCTGGTAACTAGGTAAGGGAACAGGTGTACAAGTTAGGAATATTTTTAGGTTTGTTTTGAAGCCGGTGAGTAAGATCCCAAGCCCACGCAGACTCCCTGTTTAATTGGTAAATAAGGTGTTGTTATTACAGCCGCATTTGTGATTGTAACATACTTTGACCTTAAAACTCAATAAGATTTCAGTTTATCTAATCCCAAAAGACTCTCTGTGGGACATGCCAAGTCTTTCTCCCCCCTTCTCCCCTCTTTTTTTTTCTGTCAGGGAAACTTTAAGAATTTAATTCTATTTCATCAGAGCAAGATCTACCCTTATACTCTGAAGTTGCGTGGTTTCATTTCATCACAGATCTAAATCCTTGTAGCCCACAAACAGCTCCATCATCTCTCTATTTAGTTACAAATTATCTTCACTTAGACCAAAAATCTATCATGAATTGGATGAAGGCGATCTCATGGAACCATTTTGCTATTTTCTGTGCCCTCCCCTCAAGCAGTAAGGGTCTCCTCTTCATCTCTGCCAGAACCCTGAGTGAAACAAGATGTTTGAATTACTTTATCTAGCCCTGGTTCAGTGCTTTTACCAGCAGAGCAGCCAACTGATTTGGTGTAGAAGAAGGGGCACAATCAGATTCGTCACTGACTTTGTGGACCTTTTCTGAGGCCGATAATGCACAATGTCAAGTGGCTCTAGATCTGTCACTGCATCTAGGCAAGGTGGGCAGACATCTACTGAAAAACAAACAACAGCTCATGTGACTTAGCAGGCTCTTATTCTCCTGCAGGCGCTCACACCACTGATAGAAAAGGAGTCTTCAAGATCCTTCACACAACATCCTACCCAGGCTGCTGGACATACAATAAATATAAAGCAAGCAAAGAGAATTGGTCTATTTTATCAATGTGATGGTAGAAGATGTTTTCCTTGTTTGTAGCTGTATGAATAATTGACAGTTTAATCAACTTTTCATTCTAGATAAAGAAGTGTGATTGAAAGATGATAAGAGCATGCTCATGGCAGGGGGGTTGGACTAGATGACCTTTTAAGGTCCCTTCCAACCTAAACTGTTCTGATTCAGTGATTCTAAGAGCACTATGAGCCATCAAGCCTGAGACCTTCCTGCTGATACCGAACTTTTGCAGAGGGATGCTAAGGAAACTACTCACAGGAAGAAAACTGGACCCATCCTGTCATGCTCTGTCAATGGCACCATCTACTTCCTTAAACTCCAGAAAGCAAGTCTATCCTCTGCACTGGGCACAGGCTGCTTGCAACAGCAGCCACTGGCAGGAAGCACAGAGGAACCTTATCAACAAATTAGGTGCTGATTACATTCAGATGAACCTTCTCCAGACCTTCACTGTGCCCACATCAAGACCTAACAAGGTAAAATTCCACACTGCTTGTTTAACACCAAAGAGGTTTAATTTCCCATGTTACAGTTACACCTGCCCAAACATGCATTTGGAGATCTTAAAAAAAATGGAGGGGTGGGTGTGGAAAATTAACACTGAGATGGGACCAGAACAACCAAAAAGCCAAGGCAGATGTTAAGTTAGAGAAGAGTCTGGGCTAAGTTTATATGATTTGCTTATTTTTCCAGGTGATCACATCCCTCTAAGGCCGTCTTTCCAGATTTGCATCTGGAAGGGGCATCTTGAAAACAATACAAACAAAAGCAGAAAGAACAGGAGAAAAATGAATGATGCTAAAATCTGGATGAAATTTTGAAGCTGAGGACTGAGAGGGAAAACAGAACAAAGGATTAGGTCTGTTGTAAGAGAACACTAAGAAAAAGGTGGGACATGAAGGAGGTGTATGAGGAAGCAGGGAGGATCGGCTGTAGTTGAGTAGGACTTGAAAGCAGCAGGCACAGGGCAGGATCCTCAGCCTGTTTGCATTGGCATTGCTGCTTTGCCTCACCAGAGCGGTACAATTTACACCAGCTGATGATCTGGCCCCATAGCTGCGAGTTTGAGGATAGACCATATTCATCCCACAACTGTAAACCTTCCCCACCCTAGGAAAACAGGCAGTGTAATCTGGTTCCTGAGCTTGCTGGAGCCAAATGGAAAAGGTGCCAAACACCTGAAGATCCCATATGTGAGACTCTTTATTTGGGGGGGGGGGGGAGACAATAAAAACAATTTTACTGCCAAGTAAGTGTCCCTGATGCTTTCCTATAGAGAAACAATGACATCCAGTGGTGAGTTACATTAATCACGGGGGCTTTACATTAAGTCAATCTCAAGAAATCACAGTTCATACCTGTTCAATGGAAGGGATATGTTGCTGTATCCATTACCCACAGGCAGTGCTATTCCAGCCCTTGGAGACTTTAGGACTGTCCTTGCTGCTTGCTTTTCTGTTAAGCCAAGTGCCTCTGCGTTTTTCTGCCAGCTGCAGTTCTGAAGTCCAGCTTTAAGTGCTCAAAGTCTGACAGAGGCTTGATAGCTTCTAAGAGAAACATCTCCAGGTGATAGCAGTATTATCTTCCTGAGAGACTGAAGGCTTCTCAGCTGGGTAGGTGAAATAGTTTGCAGTGCCAGCAGAGCAACTTATTGCCTGGCACTGTCCTCCCCATGGCAGTGGGGACTGTCTATGCCCTGCCTCACCTGGGCACAGACTGACAAGGAGCTCCTGGCTAGAAGACAGAGGGAAAAGGTGGTTAAGGATACAGTATCTCAAAAAGCCTTAGGATGATCTGATACTTGCACAGCATTCTCCTCCCCTTCTCCATGACCCCTGAAGAGGTCAGTGCCCATCTGGAGCATGATGAACAGTCCCAGGCTGGAGACATCACAAAACTGCATGTTTATGCTGCTCTGTTTTGTCCCCATCCCCAGTGGAGGCAGATGACCTTTGATTTGCTGCTTTTATCCTGCTTTAGCTTGTCTCCCACTGCTACTTCAGGGACTAACACCTCAACCCCAGTCCATTCAGTTTGACGTGTGTTTTCAGCTCCTTTTTGGGTTTTTACTATATACTGTCATGTATGGTTTACATTTGAAATTTTAAAAATATACATTTCATTGATCATACATACCCTTTCTGTGATCTCAGTGCATGATGAGCTCTCTGAAGAGAACAGAAGGGGGACTTACTTAGATGAATTGAGAGGTGACACACTTAGCAGCAAGGTACTTTATGTTGGAGTAAACTGTCACACCATCACTACTCAGAGGGGTTGGGATGAAGAGCCACTCTCCAGAACTGGATTTCTTTCCTAAGTTTGTCCAGAATCCAATCTTTCTAAGCTTTATTTCTTTTCTACTATGTAGGCCTCTTACATAGCTTGATATATCTACCATGACAAGGTACAAGAAGAGGTAGTGGTGGTACAGCTGTTGTATTACTGGGAGGCACAGTGGAAGATGTCTAGAATTATTTGTGTGGAAGCGCTTGGGGTGAAAACACCTACCTGTAGACTTGTCAGAATGAGCTAGTTACTGAGTTCCTAACAGGATTTTGTCATACAGGTACTTTCAGAAATCCCATCAAGACTGCCCCAATTATTTCTGTCGAAGCCACACAAAAAACTTGTGCTGAATCAGATACTGAGGAAAAGCTAAAGTGCACCATCAGGATTGAAGCCCTGTTGAGTAAACTGCTTTAAAAGCACACAGTTAGGACTGATTCTCCCTCTAATTTATTTATAACCTTCACACTGAAGATGCTCAGAAGAGACGGGGAGGCATATAGAGGAGAGAAAACTTTGCTTAGGGGCGCACAGCAAAGCCTCAAATTCAACACCACTTTTTCTAATTGTGATGTTTATACCCATTGCTTGCCTACAGCCTTTGGAGATCAGGTCCATACTAAAATTTTTGTCCTGTTTCCTTTTTACTCACTGATCCTCATATTAATTTGAGGAGTGGATTAGTTTTCCTGGTATCTTTCTTAAACACCTCACTCACATACTCTCTGACCCTTTCTTCTTCCAAGCTAAACAATTCTCACTTTTGCACTCTATCCTCAGATGTAAACCCCACCCATCCTTCTAACCATCTCATGACATGCTTTTGGTGGACTTCCAAACCAAAGAGGTTTCCAAACTGAACCTCCAAAATGTTTGAGGTTTCCCCATCTCTGTACAGTACTTTCCAAAAGCACACTCCCATTGATTCTGGAGGCAGCCTTGAATCAAAACTAACCATAATGCAATCAGGAAAAAGTCTGGCTACTTTTAAATGAGGAAATATGCTCTTGGGAAGTACCGTGCACTGATGGACAAACCTCAAACACATTGGAGGTTCTGCTCGTAAACCTCTTTGATGTAGAAGTCTCACCCAATGGCAAAGAATTGATAATGGTGCATGCACAGAAGCATGCCAGCCATGACATGAGAGAGCTATTATCATGGTGGGCAGGCAACACAGTCCCCAGTACACACCCATGCTGCTGACTGGAGCAGTCCTAAGTTTTAGAAAAGTACATTTCATTACCAATAATAAATGAAAAAATAACCCAGAAGTATGCAATTCAAGCTAACAGTCACTCCTCCCCACCCCATAAACAGAAATTCCCGCTGCAGTTGCATTTAGTAGAGCCAGTTCTAACATTGCTCTCAAATCTGCAGCTGCAGAGCACCCCAGCCAAGCCAGGTTCACATGATAATGGAGCTTTAACTGCTCATTGTTCCACTAGACAGAGGAATCAAATTTGCTGGGATGCACCACCCTTTTTTTTTATTAGTCTAAACCAAAAGACTTAGACTCTGGAAGAGTGAATTTTGCTTCTGGTGCATGTCGCAAGTTCCCCCACAGGGACAATTACATCTACAGCACAAAGTCATTATAGTCTCAGCTTCAAGGCTGGCATTTAATTTCAAGCTGCAAAACCCCATACCTTCTACATCAAAGACCTGTCGTGTTAGGTAGGTGGTAACAAATGCTAGAGAAATGAACCCTGAAACCAAGGTAGAGTGAGAAAACAAAACAAAGTAGCAGGCACTCTATGGGTGTATGCCTGCTCATCCATCTGCCTCTGCTCCAAGTCTTGCAGGTGAGGCCAGAGGTGATTCTCATTCATGCAGAGGACATTTTCATTGCGCTAAGGAAAGTTAGTCTTCTCCAAGTCATGTATTTGTGTTGCACAGGACGCCAAACTCTGCTGACTGGTTTCCACCAGGCTCCTCGTGCTCGCTCTTTTCATCCCTGTCCCCAGACAGATACAGACCCAGCTACCTAAGAGGTTCAGTTCATCATCGAAGTACTGTTAAAAGGCTTTTATGTAAAAACAGAACTAACTCTTGTTTCTTACAAAGTCCAGGAAAACAAGGCGTTGATGTATCATAGTTACAGACTCTGCACTGTGCAATATCACTCTCTTTCAAAGAGAGTTGTGACAGGTCACAAGAGGGTTATGTATCTGCAGCCTCCGGAAAGGAGGGAAGAAAATTAATCCTGAACCTGTTAGAACAATTCCAAGCAAGTGTGAGCAACTGCTAGTATTGTGATGTCCAACTGAGTAATATCTTATTTCTAATTTTAACATCCAAGAGGAACTTTTTGTTTGGCCTGGCTTGCCCAGAGAGCCATTGGCAGTTGCCTATGGCTCAAACACGGCTATGTCAGGAATGCAGGTTGGCACCCTGTGTCTCCATGGGTTGTGTTGTTTCTCAGTAAACTCTCACTTCCTGTCTGCTCTGCTGTCGGCCTGTACGAGAGCCACTGAGCAGGACACTTGCAGGTCATGTGGCTCAGTTCCTGTGGACTGTAGGGTCTTCAAAACTTCTGGTTGTATATCTCTGGGTTTCCTACTCAGGTGAAACAGAAGTCACAACCAACCTCCCAAGTGTTAGCACTTCCATTTTTTATCTGCTGCCTTATGGAAAGCTGAGCAAATAGGCTGGAGAAAATAAGATGTGAACCAAAGCGAACCTTTCACTGTAAGGTCTGGAAAGATTCCATTAACTTATCAGTGCTATGTAACTTTAGATTGTCTTTTCATTCTTTTCTCTAGTGAGAGCAGCACCAGAACACTGCACTCACATTTGTAACTGCACATTACACTTTTTCCTTGGTTAGCTAAATACGGTAACTCAGTATCAGCAGTAGCCCTGAGCTCTTAGTTGCCTAAGACTGGGAGGACTGATGAGGAGAGGAGGTTATACCCTCTGTTTCAAACTTCTGAATGAAAAGGAAGCTTTCCAGAGGCAACAACCCCTTATCTGCCCCAATTAAAAAGTTCACAACACTTCTACGAGAGAACTCAGATAAGCCTCACTTGACCCAACCACTTGATCCATTCAGGTTTAGGCAAGATAACCCCAAAGTACATTAGTGAGATGAGACTGAATCAGCCTTAAAGTTAGAGATGCAAAAGACCTCATTTTTCATTTCCTCGCCCTTCTTCACATTCAAGTTGTTTAGTCTGGTATTTCCTATTACTTTCATGAATTTACTTTAAATAAAATGAAAGGCTGGCTTAGCTGTTACGAGTCTTGCACAGTCCTCTCTTGCTGGTTGACCTAAAATTTTCCTTCCTCTTTCCCTTGAGATCCCATCTCATGTGTTTCATTGTGTGATTCCTCTTCCCACTTAGAGCTTTCATGTATTTAAACTCCTTGTCCCTTCCTTGTGCCATCACTTAGTCAAAGTCCCAATACTTGCTTCACTTTTAATTATTTCCCCCCAATTTTTTGTCTCCCTCACCTGATTATTTTCATGGCTACTTCATCCCCACCAACTCACTGATACATTGCATCCAATTGGGACACACACAACTGAACACAGCATCCCAAATCCCATGATGCTAGTAACGTCACAGCAAAAGGCATAAGTATCTATTTAATATCTGATACGCTGTCTCCCTATAACTCACAGGTCATGTCCAATAATACTGCTTCCCAAATCCCTCTGTCTGATTAAGTACTTGCAGTTTCCTTTAGACATATTAGCTACATTTTTCTAACCTGAATCATGTTTGTTTTCTTCTTATTATAGCACTAATCTCTTGAGGCTTCTTTTGTGCAAGTGGATGGAAAGATCTTTTTCCCCTTATTATTGCACAAGAGGGTTTTATGTCTCTGGATGTGTCATAATAAAATGGTTTTGGTAGCAGCAAACCCAATTCCTGTTGTTATTAAACCATAACACACTTCAGGACAACTTAGTCATTGTGGAATAATACTGTCTTGTGAGCACCACATATACCTTGCAGGAAGTGCTGAAGTAAGAGGGTATGGGCTGGAGATAGACAAAGAGGAAGGATTTACAGGCTGAGTAAGAAATTAAATTCAGCTACTCATACTGAATTAGTTAAAAAGAGAAAGGAAAATAAATAAACCCAAGAAACCTCTAGTCACTAACAGCTAAATTTTTCTGTTACTCAAGTAATGTTGCAGTGACCCCCTTCATATAGGTGAAGGACAGCAAAAAGCAGGGTAGGAAATTTTGATTTTTAATCATATAAATTTTTTAATGAAAATAATATAATCCAAACTTTGCCTCATTGAGGGCATAATATATGTCCTACAGCAACTATTGTCTATTTGATGACAAATATGTATATATATATATATATGTATTTATGTATGTATACTGCTAGAGTTCTGTAGTGGCTGGTCTACTGTATGTCTACACCCAGACGTGCCAAACAACCTTCTTTGACCCAGACAATCAAACTTCAGGTTTGGTTAGACTGTAAACTTGTCAGCAAGAAGACCAAATTGACAGCCTGACAGTACAGGAGAGCTCCCCACAAGGTATTTAGGGGACTGGAAGGTTTTGTGGCTCGAGTCTCTTGCAAATCCAGTATCATGTGACAAAGCTGAAAGATGAAGTATGGCAGAATAAAAATGCATGTGTGAAGAAGCATTTTGGTGGTGGGTTAGCCCAGATGCATTACATCTCTTCCATTCAAGAGGCCTGGTCAGATCACACAACACAACTGAAGCAGCTGGCAATGTCCTGTTTCATACCACTTGCTACCTACGAATTTACATTGTCTTGTGGCAGCTGGATGTATTTATACACAGAACCTAGTTTAAAGAGTCTTATTTTGGGAAGTACAGGCTGGATCGAAGGGCTGTGGCCAGTGATATGAGGTTCAACAAGGCAAAGCGCTGGGTCCCGCACTTGAGCCACAACAACCCCACGCAAGACTAAAGGGAGAGTGGCTGGAAAGCTGCTCAGTGGAAAAGGTGCTGATTGATGGAGCTGAACATGAGCAGGTTGTGCCTGGGCAGCCAAGAAGGCCAGTAACTTCCTGGCCTGTATCAGCACTAGTGCAGCCAGCAGGACCCGGGTAGTGATCATCCCCCTGTATTGGGCACTGGTGAGGCCGCAGCTCAAATCCTGTTCAGTTCTGGGCCCCTCACTACAAGAGTGACATTGAGATACTGGTCGAGAAGAGGACAACAAACTGGTGAAGGGAGCACAAGTCTGATGAGGAACAGCTGAGGGATGTGGGGGAGGGGGGTTAATCTGGAGAAGAGAAGGCTCAGGGGGGACCTTATCTCTCCCTACAACTGCCTGACAGGAGGATGGAGCCAGGAGGGGGCTGGTCTCTGCTTCCAAGGAACAAAGGATGGGACAAGAGGAAACAGCCTCGAGCTGCACCAGGGGAGGTTTAGATGGAGCTGAGGAGCAATTCCTTTCAGAAAAATACCCTTGAAGGTCACTTCAAAGGAATAATAATAACCTGTGTCATAGGAGATGGCAATGCACTTCAGCTTTGCCGTGCAGCTGAGAGAACATCGCCCTTCAGAGTCATTCTGCTTCCTTGCACTGCACTTCAGGAATGCTCCACCATTCACACTGCTCTGGGCAAAGAGTAACTTAGGTGATAGTTGGAGAGGGGGAGAGCTGGCACAGTGAGTGAGGGGAGCTCAGGGGTGCACTGCCGGCTACCACTGTCAGCCTAGCAGAATCTAGGCTAGTCCCCACAACCTGAACAGCTGAAAGGTGTGGAAGTGGCAGTGAAGGAGGAGCAGGGGAGAGAAGCAAGTACAAGTGAGAGTGGGAGAAATTAACTGGTCCTGGAGAAGCAAAGTGGATCAGGAGCAAACGCTTTAGTCAACAGAGGGAGGAAATGAAGAAGAAAGAGACAAAAATCCTCACTTAACAGTTTATAGCAACTAGTCCTAGGAGAATTCTGAGTTTGCATCCCTTGGAAACGAAGCCATCAATAATGCAACCCTGGAAAAGGATCCCCACTCCAAGTCTTGAACAGTATGGATCCAGGAAATATTAAATCCATCTGCTGTGGAGAAAATGTTTTATCAACAACAAAAAACCCATTTGATTTATTCTCTAGACACTGGGCCCAGACTCAGTCACTAAGCTGTGCTATCTAATGTGGTTAGACAACTTCTAGGGAACTAACCTCTTGTTGCCATTACTCACAGTATTTGCTTTTCCCCTATTGCCTTACTCATCTGATTCCTCCTTTCTTATTATGACTGGTTGAGTTGATAGGTCATAATTTATACTACAGGCTGAGGCTTTCATGCCTTTGTCAGTAACCTGAGCCAGGGAAGTGAGTTATTCCTGCCTTTGCCTTGTTTCTCCGTCTCATTCCTTCTCCATTTGGGAGTTTACCTAGACCTAGAACATACAAACTCTGTAGCACTACCCATCAGGAGAGAGGCTCATTAGCTTTCCCTCCAGTTATAGTTACAGTATATGTCTTTGGATTAGTTTCATGCTGGATACCAAGTATTTAATAGATCCCTCCATTGATACAGCACCCTTAGTCCCAAAGTGCTTCCCAAACCATAGATTTATCCGTTTCAGCTATCCTAACTCACATTATAAAACAGGCATCACTGGGGAAGAGCAGGCACACAGTAAGCACTTCTCCTGCAAAGCTGATGAGTAGTGGGCTTTTTCTTAGGCATTGTGGCCAGGTCACCTCCAGCCACTTCAAAAAACATCTCACCTACCTTTGATGCTAGTTCCAGATCAGTTAACTGGCTCCTCCTGTGTCGACAAAAGCCAGAGCATAGTTTACACTCATTTTACACTGTAGCCCACCCATGTTACACAGAGAACACAGACTAAGGAACCTCATTGCTTTCCCTCAGTGATCATGAGCATGCAGCAGTACAGAAGGGTTCTTCCCCACCTCTGGGGGCAAAGGACACACAGACCAGCACTGTTTACTGTGAGCAGAAAGCCCATGAGAGCCCCTTACGTTGTGCAGCATGACACACCCAGGCACATGGACTGGGGCTCCACTCCAGGCTGCAGCTGTGCTGAGTCCCTCAGTGTAAAATGCTCCTCTGTAAAATACCATTAACTTCAGCTAATTCTACTGTGATCAAAAAACATCAAGAATGGGTGGAGACAGGCTCCTGCTCTGCCAGAAATGGCTGCCCTCTTCAGATCCCCACATCCATTCCGAAGTGTGTGAAGGTGTCCAGACCACTTACTGGTAGGCAAAAGGCAAAGGTTTCACCTCCCTCTCCTCCCCTCCCCTCCCATCTCAAAAGAACCTTGCATTTTCATAGAATCCCAGCCTGGTTTGTGTTGGAAGGGACCTTGAAGCTCATCCAGTTCCAACCCCTGCCACGGGCAGGGACACCTTCCCCTAGAGCAGCTTGCTCCAAGCCCCTGTGTCCAACCTGGCCTTGAACACTGCCAGGGATGGGGCAGCCACAGCTTCTCTGGGCACCCTGTGCCAGCGCCTCTGCACCCTCACAGGGAAGAGCTTCTGCCTAAGAGCTCATCTCACTCTCAAAAGAACTTCCCTCAACAGAGGAAGCAGGCCCTACCTCAGGTGAATATTTTCTTATGAGAATTTAACATTCTCTACATCTTCTGCCACCAAGAATTCAGCACGTTCATCACCTGCAGCAGCATAAGTCAGATCTGGCTGGTTCTTGCCTAGATGACATCAAAAGAAAAATGCAAGTGTTCACTTAGGTAACAGAAATGGATAACCAGGTGGCCATTTGAGACACAGTAAATTTCTTCCCAGGCAAGCTGAGCTCACCTGCCAATTTTTCAATAACTAGAGTCTTCAAACACACAAAAAAGCCAAAACACCATCCCAGGTATGAGAGGGCCGGAACTAGCCCCAGCAATACAAGCAAATACAGAGCTGGCCCATTAAAATACACTTTACCTGCTGCACAAATGCCCTCATGATGTGTTGAACTGAAGCAGCAATTCCTGATGTGCTGCTTGACAGCCGCCATGGCCTTGCCAAGGGTGGTTCCTGTGCGGTGCTGAGTGAAGTGATTATTGTATCTGCAGTCAGCTAGACACTGCAGTGGGGAAACCTGGGAGATGAAAGGCAACATATAAATATACAATATTATTACTGCTATTACTATTATTTCACTGGCCTTTTGCCTCGCTTTCTGGTTGAGCAAGAGAATATGAGTATTCCTGAACGTCCCCAACCCTGCATTTAGTCAAGCCTCGTCTTTAGCACTGTAGACCTTCAGATATAATTTTTTCCCATCAGCTTAGTCCACAGAGCCACAGACCATGTTTCTTTACTTGGTATTAACTTCAAAGTCTTTTTGCCTTTAAAATACAACTCAACGTTATTTGTTAAACGACTGTTTTGAACTTGGATCCAATATTTTTAGTAAAAAAAAAGAAAAAAAAAAGGTTTGTTTTGTTTTTGAACTGGAAGGAATCCAAACTATCCACGGCTTTTATAACACAGCTTCCTTATGAGTCAGGACATTTATTGCCAGAAAAATATTATTGTAACTTTATTAGTGCAATATAGCAGTGACATCTAGTGGCTTTCATCAGCGTCATGATGAGCGAGGGAGAGGCACAACTGGCAGCACTTACGGGAACAGGTCCATGTCGGGGTTATTTTGCCATTGTTGAGAGTCAGTGAAGTTGGATGAGCTCTTCCATGGAGTTTACCAAAATTAGAAAGTTCTAATAGTAATGAAAATAAATGCTAAGATAGGCAATTCTAATTGTATAACAGTCAGGGGTGATTTCTTTAGCTCACATGTATAACAAGGTAAAATTCCTGGCTTCCTTCATCCCAGCTGAATTTTGTTCGCACTAGGGAGCTCCTGCACCATGAGCTAAAGAAACAGTGTTCTCAAATCTCTAAATCGGTGTTCAGTCTGATTTAGAGCAGTTTACAGACTGTGTAGCCTAAATCCCATGGGCACTGCTTCTGAAAGAAGCAGGAGTTGTGCCATAGTTTTCCATAGAGCCTGATCATGTCTTCAACATTATTTTTGTTCAAAGCTGAAGATCGCTCTCAGGCTTTCAGCCAGGACGTGTTTGCGTCCTTGCAATGCTTCATTTTACACTCGGGAATATCAGAAAAGGCCAAGATTGGCCTTTCAGTAACAGGATTAAGGTAGTGCAATCACCAAACTGGCAGAGGCAGGCAATGCTCACGGGGCTCCTGAAGTAAAACTGACACCAAAGCTTGGTCAATGTAACACTTCTAGTGCTGGCATGAATGTTCCTCACCAGTTTTGTAGCTGAAAATGTTTTTAACTGTAGAATAGCATTACTATTACAACCAGCTTGTGGGTTCTTGTTCTTCCTCTGTGCTTCTTCCTCTGTTTAGCTGGGCACAAAAATTGCCAGATGTTCTTCGAAGACAAAGTCAGTTCTGCTTGTCTGACAGTGCTCCCCTGGCCTTGGAGCTTCAGGCTATTAAGCATCACCATGATTTTAAATTCTGCCACAGATCTGATACTTCTTTCTGTCACTTTGGCTCTGAAGTTCTTCATTACTTGGTCAAACTTTCCACATAGAAGGCCCATTTAACAAAATAAGGCTGTAACTGAGAAAAAGCTATTAATAATTTTGTTTAGTGGTGCACACTCTAGCTGAATACTGAAAAAGAGACAAAATATTGGAAAACTTACTTTGTATAAGCATATTAGCCTGTGTTGGCTGACCGTGCCTTAGATAAACCGTAGCTTTACTCTATAAGGACAGAGATCTTACATGGGCTTTGCTGAGGAAGCCTGCCTTCTGCAACTGCTGGGTTCTGGCCGTGCAGGTGTGTGCTTGGGCATGTGTGTATATCTTCATGTGTTTTATTATGAAAGGTTTACTTTTCCATGTGCAGCAGTGACAGCACCCCAGAGGAAGTCATAGCTGGAAGTATCTAATATAATATTTGCACTGCGTCGGCAGTTTGTGTCCATGTGCCAGCGTTGTTGCTCTGCTTTCCCTCCTCAGGATTATTAGGGGGCTTGTAACATTAAATATAATGACTGCCTTTGAAGTTCAGACTTAACCTGAGACAGTTTTTCCATGTTGGCAGTTCAGCTGCAGCCTTCTTCCATGGATGGCAGGCCAAGGAAACAAGCGGTCAGCTCCACATCTGCCCCAAGCTCTGCAGAGTCAATCTTGATGAAGCTCCCACCCAGCCGTCACTTGGCCCCACATCCATCCATCCATCATGCTGCAGGATGAGGGCAGACCTAGGGGTGTCCTCCAGGGCTCCCCAAGCAAAGCCCCCTTCAGGCAATGCTGCCTCATGGCTATGGCTGAGGTTGTCTCCAGGATCTGGAGAGCTGCTGCCCACAGGCAGCATTCCCATCATCCCGGAAAGTGGTGAGTCAGAGCAGCGGCTTGAGGGAGACTTCAAATACTCCAGCAGGTCTGGCAGAAATATTTATCCACCTGCATTTTCAAATATGCTCTACTTTCTCACTTTATAAATACATGGGATGCAGCTGAACACTTGGCCTAGCAGAGCCAAGCGTGCCCCTTTTTATTTGATGAACCAGCTGTTTTTCTGGCCTGCTCATATAAACATATTTGTGTGTGTTGATTTTGCAGTTCATTGGGAAAAAGAAACAGACAGGTTGTATTTGCATTTTTGTTATGCATACAACTACCACATAGAAAAGTCCATTTACTTGTTTACTTTGCGTGAAGGGAAGCAGCACATAAAACACTCAGAGAAGACACGGGAGGTTGGCTGCTAATGCTTTTGCAACCAAGCAGATGCAGAATCAGTCCAAACAGGTGAGATATTGCAGTGGGTCTGTTTACAGATCACCGTGGGCTGCAATATCAAGTGATTGGAGTCCACCAGTGAGACAACTGAGGTATCCTGGACAGCAAGCTCCTGCTCACATATTCACTGCTTTGGTTTTGGCTTCCACAACTGTGTTTCCGTGTGCAAACTGGCAGTGGCAAGATTCAGACCAAGCTTTCCAAACATCTGATCTAACCCCCTGTGGCACTAAAATGCCCCACCAGCTGGCCAGTTCATTATGTCTTTCTACAGAGCAGATAAGTCAAAACCTTACCTGCTTATCTCCAGCATTTCACATAGGTGACCAACAGACACAGGCTTGTGCTCCTCCCTGCATGGAGGCTTGTCAGGAGCTAATGGAATATGACAGTCTCAACCAGCTCATAAAATTATAACGGGATGTCAAGGAATTTATTGCCAAGTCTAAAAAAGAAAAACATTTCAATATCCTATTATGGCCTCTCTCCAGCCCTGTAACCTGCTGAGAACTAGGCTTTAAAATGCTGTACTAGCCAATCCCTCTGAACTTTGACTTCTATTTGGCGGCATTGTTTTTTATTCAGCTATAAATAAGCTGAATTATGGGCCTTTCAAGGTGGATGTGCATCTGGAACGTTACATGGAAAATCTCAGGTTAATGCTCTGACAGTTTGTCTAGGCAGTAAAAGGTAATTGCATGCAACACGACAAAAGTTGTGCAATCCCCAAAATAAGGAACTTTGCTTAATACAAATCATTGGAATTAGACAAGGGATAGAATATATTCCTTGGAGGTGCCAGATTTCATCTTGCCAATTTTATTCTTTATACTTACCCAGAGAATACATTTATAATTTCATATTTTGCTCTATTTCTGGTTGTCTTTGGGGCCAGACTGGAGAAACTAAAGCACTGCAAAATGGTTTATCCTGGTAAACATTCACATTTCACTAGCTGCTTTAAATAGTCACGGTATGTTTCCACAGGTATCTGCCCTTTCCGTTTCAGCAGCAATGCCACTGAACTCCTTACTTCAGGCAACAAATGAATTTTTAAAAGAACTTTTTTGTGTGTGTGATTTTCTGATACCATTTCACAGCCAAGCCAAAAGGGAGAAAGCAAGTTAACAAAGAAAGCCCATTTCCCAAAAGAAGGACTTACGTTCTTGAGGACATGAGAGCTAACAATGGCAATGGATATGCAGAAGCCAACATGATAACACACTGGAGCAGTACTAGACAAAAAGATACCAGTAAGCTATGAAATTCTAGTTCATTTTGAAGAAAAACTCTAAGACTTTCTGCTTCCTTTGGAATTCTGCATTTCCCTGTAAAAGTTTGAAGGCAGCTTTATTTGAAAGCTCCCAAAGAGGCGTGCTGCAGGGACAGGACGCTTGGGTGTGTTATCTGCACTCACATGCTCTTTACAAGTGAGTGAGTGCCTTCACTGGTGAGGACAGATGTGCCTGGCCTGCCATAACACCAGCCACTCCTTTCAAGTGCAATAAGGAAACATGGACCCCCTTCATTCCCTTTGTCAGCCAAATGACCCCACTTGGATTGGCACCAAAAACAAGCTAAGAGAACAACCTACTTCATCGACAGCCGAGCCAGGTGGCTGGATACATGGGAGAGAAATCATTTCCAAGTGGCGTGCCAAGCTCATGTTCTCTGCAGTGGGGCCCCATTTTGTGCTGCAGAAGAGTTAGGACTCTGAATCGCAGTGTCATGGGATGCTTTGGGCAGAGAATCAACTGATGTTGGCTGGAGATGCTGAGAGACAGTGCTGATCTTGCTGTAGCTCTCAAAATAGATCTGCACCTGCTATTAGCGTCAGCTTTGCCATCCAAATCCTGTCCAAGGGTGTAAATAACTTATGAGATTTTGAAAATAGACTCCACTCTTCCTCCCTATCAAGGAAAAAACCCAGACAAGTAGTCCAAATCTTCCTGATCATTCAAAAGTCAAGACAGAGCATTACAAATGTTAGAAAGAAGAAAGCTTAAAACCAACCCCCATGCAATAACAGCTGTGCAATGACAGTGTGCAACAAACCAACCTAGTTTACAAAAGTGGTCAAAGGTCCGGGTATAAACTGAATGTACCAGGGCAATTAGATGAACTTGCATGTGCCAGCATCTCTGCTCCTTTTCTTACTCTCTTTGCCTTGCATATGGGTTCCCGGCTTGCCAAAGCACTGGCTGTCTCCTTCTGTCTTCTCTTTTGTAGTTGCTGCCCAGGATCAGAGGTCTTTTTTCTGTGAATGAAAGTACAAGAAGGTAATAGAAGATACCATGAGTGAAAATGTCAAAAACAACTTACCATTTGAAACATTCTGATGTTGCAGTATGATCTGAGTTGCTTGCAATGCAATACCTTGGCTTGCGAAATAGTTTAACAGTGCCTCTACAGTAATCTTCAACCACTGTGGTTTCCAAAATCATGTGGCATTTTTCAATATCTTTGCCTATGAGTTTAAAAAGAAGACAAACTCCCCCATCTCCTCCAGGAGGCAGGGAATCTTTATTCCTAGGCAAAGCTGGAGGGTGTGCATTGGAACAGGTTCAGTTCTTTTTTGAAGGTGCTTACCAGCTATTTACAACCATAGGTTCTGTGATGCTGCTAAGAAGGACTAGGTAATGAACAGTTATACACATAGGTAATACAACCTGATTATACAGGGAATATAAATCCAAAGAGAGCAAAAGCAACTTCAGCTGTATATGCCTACCAGTTTTACCCAACCTATGGGCTTGAGGCCACTGCACCCATGCTTTAAATCAGTAGTTTTCATATTGTATGCACAAGTAACATTTGTGTTCAAAGTAGTCCCTACCTAGTGCCCAAATCTTCCTGTTTGACAAGCCCCTCTGCTCACTCAAACTGAGCCAAGGCAGAGCAGGCACCAGCCTGTATGTGACTGGGACAAGCAGGAGAGTCCTCATGCTGTCAGCCCGTATAACACCACATACACTTCCAAACCAGCGTGGTCCTGCTGCCACTGGGGATTTTATTATTGGGAATGAGGCTGGATTTGTGCTGACCCCTCCTCAAAGATGGAGAACTAAAGCCCACTGGTTTGGCACAGGTGACCTTGAACTTCTCAGAACAAGCTGAAATGAAACTTGCCTTAGCACCCTGTCCTCATTGACCTTGAACTCTGACGGCCTCCTTGTTCACATGGATGCTGATGCTCTTCTCCCACCGCAGCGCAGCACTGGCTGGGCAAAAAGGACACATGTCCAGGCCATAAGGTTCCTGCACAAAATAATGTTGATTTTTCCTTAAGGAGGAATATCATCTGGATGCCTGTTGTATCACTGCAGTAACTGAGAAGGAGCATGGCCCAGCATATTTGGGGTTTGTCACATGGGACAAGTTAAAACCTCAGCAATGGGCTCAAGAATTGCCAAAATGTCACAGAGGTAGTGGAAGAAGTGAAAGTCTCGCCAGCCCTCACATGAATGTGCGTTGGCTCTAGCAGTCACACTGGAAGTCTTCATGTGGCAACTCGAATTTCCTCATTTCACTCCTCTTGTTTCAGTTATCCGGACACGGAGTGAAAAAGCAAAACAACACACAAGCACCCAACGTACATGATTAATCACTCACGCTGCAGAGCTCACAGTAAATAGCCAAAGGCTGGTCACGGCAAATAACTCACTGACACTCTGCAAGCTGCAATCCATTTGCAAGCAGGGTTCAGCCAGTTCTGACTAAGAGACTCTCAAAAATGGGGATTTGCAGGAAACTCATCAACACAAAAAATATGGAATTTGTTACTGGCATCTTTACCAGTTCTATTATTTGCTTAATATGGCCAAACATGGTGCGGATGGAGCACAAGGTGCAAGCAAACCGCAATATGCTCACCAGAAAACCAGCTGGGTACAAGGGGTTCACGCTCCCTGGAAGGACGCTTGGCTTTGTCACCATGCAGGGCTCAGACCTCTCAGCAACCACAGCTGGGGCACAACTTCTGAAAGCTTTGCTGAAGTTCAGCCCCATACACAGCTCAGGTTTTCTAAAGCATGTGTTACCAGACATACAGAGCCCCTTTGAACCCCCCGCAGCCAACTGGGTCCCTACATGAGGGCTCAGCTCTGATGGAACTAACCATTCAAAGCTAATAACCTGGCTTCAGGCTTGCTATTGTCTCACAGTGCTCATCAGACACAGGAGAAAATGAGACCCTGGGGGCAAAAGATCTTATCTATGATATCAATAGAAACACACTGCTCTGCAAGCTTGCTTTCTAAGTGGGCTTCCCTCCCACTATACCCCAAATGGCACATAGCCTGAAACACAGATGGATCAGCACCAGCACATATACAGCTGTAAATAGATCATATATAATGGTGTTTCATTTTGTATTCCCAGCTTGCCAGCAGATATTAGGCCATGTGTCTGGTCGTGAGAGAGAGAACTTAAGCCCTGAAATAATAGCTACGAAGTTTTCCTTTGTATGTGGCTGTGGAATAAGGGCCCCTAAGCAAGATCAAGGTCCTGTTGTGGCCGAGTGAAATGATTCATGTGAAGTCATGAGCAAGCAGATGAGTATCTGAACTGAACCAGAGCCCGCAGCTCGGAATGAGGGGAGCTCCAGCCCTTATCCTGCTGGAAACTCAGCCCCAGCTCGAGCTCTTTCCCATGGTTGGAGCCCCACTGCTTTGCCTGCTGTCTGAAATGGTGTCATGGCAGAGTTCATGCCAAGGATAATGCCAGACTTAGTAAAAGGCTTTAGAAAGCTACCAAAGCACACGGAGAACCCTGACCCACTATTATTGAGACAGGTACGTTCCAGATTAACAGCAACTGGAAAATAAGCAAAATACAACACAGAAGAGAGAAAATTGTAGGGAAGTTCTTCTCTAAGTCTGCTCTGAGGCATCTTCCCCAGGAAATGAGGCTGCTCTAGGGTGAAGTAGCCAAATACAGTATCTATGTTGGCTTTCTTTCTTGCATCCATGCAAAATAACTGTGCACTCCAAAACAACTGCAGGGAATCCAAAGGAACCACAAGGGGGAAAACAAGCAAAACAGCAACCAGCCCAGGCAGGTCTCTGCTGCGCTGATGGTATTACTTGTCATTGCAACAACACGTCACTGAGCAATGTAGGGCATTTAGTTCACACCTTTACATCCTGCGGTTGTGTTAAACAGGGCCCCATCAGATCTAAAATGCAACATTTCGAATGCAAATACCTGCAGGCTTTATATTTCCCCCAGGGATTATGCAGAGTAAATAGACCTCAGATAAGTAAATACACAGAAGGGGCAGTACACAAGTGGCAAATACAAGCAAAAAAACAGTTTGTATATGGGGATTCAGCTGCACATGCCCCAGCAAATACACCAAGAGGAACACTCAAGAGGGCGTCGTGTCCATTTTCTTGCCCAGTAACAGGGCCAAGAATAGAAGAGAGTAGAAATAAAGCAGGATGGATGCTTCCTCTGCTCCCTCGGGTCTGGAGGGCCCACGTTCTGCTCACTGAAATCTCCCAAAGTAACTTCACGTGGTGCTGTGAGGAGGGCACATGAGCCAGCATGTGCTCACATGTGACAGCATTACCGTGCTCATCACAGGGTGCAGATGAGTTCTGCTTATACTCACCCCTCCTGCTGCAGTGCCTCTCCACAGTGAACTAGGCCCACAAGTGTGGTTTTGAAAGAGAATTCATCCTTCAGCATCTCTGTTTGCCTTGCTGGTCATGCGGGGCTGAACCTGGTATTGCTTTCGTTGCTGCTCTTGCCCTGAATAGATGATTTTTCTCCCTTTGTTCCAATTTTCTTTCCAACCCGTCAAGCAACCAGTGCAGGCATTTTTGGCCTTTCCGTTTGCTGAAACGCGATCTTCAGCAAAGCAGAGTTCAACCTCTCTTGAGCCTTTCAGGCCAGAACAGCTTTCTCCTGAGGCATCACTGGCCATGGGCACGCAGCAGCTTTTCACACAGCAATAAGGATGCTGCTAGTGAAAAGACACTGTTTTGTCAAGGTGAACAGCGCACATGCTCCCAAACGGGTGCCTGTGTCCCATTTCCAGAGGGGCTGCTGGTGGGAGCCAGAATCGGAGCTGAGAGGAGGCGAGGACCGGTGCATCTCCAGAAAGAGATTCAAACTGCAGCACAGGCTCTCCTCTTACCATGAATAAATACACAGATACCTCCGTGCTGGATCCAGCCTCACGTGCTGCTTAACCGCAGGCTTGCCTAAAACCCGAAAATCTCCCATGGGAACGCAACCAATCTGTTTCCAAGTCCTGCCTGTAATTAAACTGGCAGAGCATCACCACCTTCTAAGGTCCTTTCCCAGCCTCTAGTCCAGTGGTTGGTGAGTGCCTGCAATGATGACACTAACCAGCTACTGCTGTGCCCTGCTCTGGGAGCTGCTCCATATTTCCAGAGCTTTTCCAATGCTTGAGAAGATCTACCATGGCTGTTACTGTGGCACACTAAGGAACACACTGCCTGCTCTTCTCCATTTCTCTCTTCTCTCCCAGAGCCCGTTTGTCCTTCCTCAGCATTATCAGAACGTTTAAAAGGCTGTGTTATGTATGGGACCAGCATCTTCTCCCTCACTGTGCCTGCCCAGCCTCCCCTCCAATTGGTGGTGGTATTTGGGCTTTTCATTTGTGAATTTGCAAGTTTTTGCAAGGTTTTGACCCCAGCAGCATGAAGTGACTAAACCAGATGGCCACAGCATGGGGGCACATGTAGAATGCATCCCCTTTGCTTCAAGTATGCAGCCGAAACACCCAGTAACTCCAGCCTAAGATGACCCCATCCAAAGGACAGCCTTGCTGTAGGCAGTGCTGGCTGCGTTGATTCAGCTACAGACGTTATCCAAGATGTAAACCATTCTTTTCCTCTGTGCTACAGCTCCTTAGCAGTGAACAGGAATAATACTTGCTTTCTCCCACCCTTTCTGGCTTTATCTGTTCCAGACACTCCGGTTCTTCAGGTACACAGTTTTGTTTAACCCCCCCTCCCTGTGTTTCCACAGCACACACAGGGTCAGCATTTGCTCCATTTTCAAGATCATCAAATCACAGAATGGTTTGGGTTGGAAGGGACCTGCAAAGCTCATCCAGTTCCAACCCCCCTGCAGTGAGCAGGGACATCTTCAACTAGATCCGGTTGCCCAGACCCACATCCAGCCTGGCCTGGAATGCCTGCAGGGATGAAGCATCCACCACCTCTCCGGGCAACCTGTGCCAGTGTTTCACTTCCCTCACTGTAAGGATTTGTTTCCTTAAATCCAGCCTGAATCTCCCCTGTTTTAGTTAAAAGCCCTCGCCCTGTGTCCTATCACAGCACCACATCCCAACGGCTTCTGAGGTGAAAGATCTGGAGTGCCCGGCTTTGCTGAGGTAGAGCACACAAAGCAAGCGAAGCCCAGGCTGGCCTGGACTCCCCAGCTGAAGCTGTGTAAACCAGCACGTCAAGACAGCAGGAAGCCTTGGGAGGGTGGCAAAATCACATCTGTCCCAAGCAAAACATTATCATTAATTTGATAACCACCAGCGTTTTATTTCGATAGCAAGATCCAAGGCCAGATAATGGGAAATGGCAACTTTCTGTCCAAAGCAGAGGGATTTCTGCTGGGGTTTTTACAGCATCCAGGCAGCCCAGGAGCGTTCGCCCCGTTTCTGAAGCAGAATTTCACCTATAGCAGCAAACACTGGTATGTGTTTTAACAAATATTTCCATATGCTAAAGGAATGCAAATGGTTGCCAAGGAAAGAGGCTGCTACGGCAGCAGGCTGGGGCTGCTTCTGAAGGAAAAGCTGCTGCAGAAAGGAGGTATCCACAGAGGTGCACTAAAGCAACACCGACGGCAGTGACCTGGAGCTGACCTGGAGCTCCTCAGATTACACAAATGAAAAGGGAGTTTTAGACAAATCTGAGGCCAATTAGGAGCTTTTTTGCTTTTTTTCTTTCCTGGAGACATGATGAAATTTCCTGAAACAAAAACTTGAGCAAATTCTATAAAATACTTCTTGCTTTGGTGGAAAAATAAATGATTGCCTTTTTATCTCCTCATTCCTGAGGCGCAGAACTGGCCCACTTCTGTTTGTGCAGATGGATTGGAGGGAAAACACCCAGAGAAGGGCCAAGTGGTGAGATTCTTGGCACGAGCAATGAAGTGTGAAGTTATTCTCAGGGCTGCCTATTTGTTATTGCAGCAGGAATCATTAAGATTATGTGGAAAGATATTGTCTGGGAAAAAGTGTGAAGTAAGGATTATATGTCCTGAGCCGCGATTAGCGAGCAGAGCATCGTCTGTCCTTGACTGCGCCTCCCTGGAGTGGTGGCACTGAGGTTGCTGTGCTCAGGTGGCTCCCAAGACCTTTGCCTTGTGGTCTGAACTCCATTTCCAAAGCACATCCTTCAACCAGGCACAGGCAGGAGCCATCACTGAAGGGAAGGTTGTCTCTTCACTGCCCTCCAGTGCTTCATAGTTGTTTGTATCCATCCCCATCCCTGGCAGTGTTCAAGGCCAGGCTGGACACAGGGGCTTGGAGCAAGCTGCTCTAGTGGCAGGTGTCCCTGCCCGTGGCAGGGGGTGGGGATGGATGAGCTTTGAGGTCCCTTCAACCCAAACCAGGCGGTGGTTCCATGTTTAGGGCAGCACGCAGTCTCTGGGGGTTTCAAGGTGCTGAGGAGCATCCCTCCAGTCGTGTGCAGGCAGAAGATGGTCCTGGAGGAGGGTTTGGTGTCCAGCAGCTTCCCACCATCAGAGCCAAGCAGAGGTGGGTGCGATGGCTCAGCTCCCACTTCAGCTCCCTCAGGGGGAGGCCCAGCTCTGCCTGCCCTGCACGGCTGCTGCCCACCCTGCATGGACACCCCCAGCACCAGCCACACAGTGGTGGGGGGCATGAATGTGGGCAGAGCCGTGCCCTCGGCTCCAGCTGAAGGCACCTTGTCCATGCGGGGGTTACCTGACACAGCCCAGGCTCCCATGGGATGAGCACCAGAGAGCCCTGAGCTGGGGTGGTCTCCCCAGGGCGCAGGTACCACATCCAAGAGCCAAGTGATGGGGCGGGGGGGGGCTGACGAGTCCCCTCCCTCTGCTGCTGTCCCTGCACTGCCTCCTGCTGACCTCCACTTCCCAAGGAAGATCTGGGCACATGGGGAAGAGGCTGGGCCCAGTAAGCTCCATGCAGCCCAGAGCACAAGCTCTAATGCAGAGCCAAAGGGCGCATTGTCAACCATCCCCTGCCACATCCTGCCACCATTCCAGGAGGCAGGAGCTTTCTCCACCCTTCCCTTGCTAAGCACAACACCTCGCTCCTGTCTGAAAACAGACCCCAACAGCACAGCGTCAGCAAGCTTCATATCTCACTGCCTTCACAGCTGTGGCTGAGGCCCAGCACTTGAAATGAGGTCCCCAGTGACGGACAGGCTCCATGAAGGCTGAGCCCCACGCTCACAAAGCAAATTCTCCCAGCACAGGGGCAGTCAGTGATGGGCTTTGAGCCACAGGGTCCGGTTGCTGCACATCCCTCCCTGCCTTGGATACCCCCAGACCACCAGATGGGTGACCCACAGGTTAGATTTAGCTTATAAGGCAAAGGGCTGCCCCCCAGCAGTCCCCATGGCTGTCCATTGCTGCCTTCATCCAGGAGGTCCTGAGCAGCAGCCGCATTGGTTTCTCTAAGAAATGGGTGCAACCAGGACAGACGCAGCATCTCTGTAAAGCAAACTCCCTCTGCCCCCATCACTTGCGGCAGAGCACGGGGCTGCTGCTCCTCACCCTGCTCATCCCATCCCCATCTGCACGCCTGTGGCTGCAGGCCAGGAGAAATGGAAGGGGAGCTGCAAAGAGGGATGGGGTACGGTGCCAAGGAGCAGCAGGATGGGAATGGGGGAGTACAAAGGGTCCCCAGCAGCCAGGCCATGCACTGAGCTCTGCCTGCCCCCCTACACCTGCATCTCTCTAAACCTGAGGGCCCACGTGCAAGAGCTGTTTTCTCTCCTGCCCGAGGGGAAGCAGAGGTTGGGGGCAGCACCCCCCGGCCACATCCCCACCCCTCCCGTCCTCAGCACAGCCCTGTTCCAGGGGGAAATGTTTGCGTTCCCATCCAAGTGCTGGTGGTTTGGACTTCGCCTTCCACAGCCTGAGTCTCGTGGCATCTGCTGTCGAGCGTGACGAGGGTTTGTGAGCCAGCCAGGAGCGCGTGCTGAGACCAACGTGTGCCCGCAGCGCGGCTTTGCCCATCGCCTGCCAAACCAGCCCGGGGCACTTGGAGTCCACCGTGTGGGTGCTGAGCGCTCCAAGCGCCTCGTCTCAATCCTCTCCCCCCCACAGCCCCGGCGAGGAGCAGCCGCGGTGCAGACGAGCAGGGTGAGGAGTGCAGGCACATGCGGAACTCATCAGAGGCAGGAAAGACCTGCGAGATCACGGGGTTCATCTGCGGGCGCGGAGCCCCGCTGTGCTGATCCCAGAAACCCCACAGATGAGATCCTGCATTCCTCTGCCATGGCTGCCTCACCCCAGCACGAGGGTTTCGGCTCCAGGCTGAGGCTGTGAGCAGGCAGTAGGAAAGATGAAGTGGGCGAGAGGGGGATCAAACCCCAAACCTCTCCAGATGCAGCTGTAACTGAACGCTGCTCTCACAGCGCTGGTGGTGCCCTGGGCAGGCAGCAGAGCTGCACGCAGTCCTTGGCGAGGAGGAGGCACGAGGTGTTTGTTTCTGCTGCCTAATGGGATACATCCAGAAACGCTGTGCAGAGATGCATAAACCACGCTGTGGGTTCGGTGGAATCTCTTTGGTTCAGCTGCAGTTTTGACTTGTTAAATTAACAGAATATTCATGAATATTCCTAATTCATTTCCTAAATGCTAGGAAAAAAAGGGAAAAATGTCTAAGGATAAAATGAACAGTTCCAGCCAGTGCTAATGGCACAAACCCCACATTTACTGACAGTGGAAACACCCAGAGAGCTCAACCAACCAACTCAGGAGAGGGCTTCACCCTGCTGCAGTACCTGCACTCAGCCCCGATGAGGTCTGCAAGGAGGACGTTAGCTGACCTGGCTGATCACCGCTGGCTGTTGCCATCTCACACCTGGATTCTGGCTGTACCGCAGAACAAGCAGCATTTCTGCACGCCTGTGAGGACGCTGCCTCCCGCACGGGAGGGCACTATGGAAGTAAGGACCCGGCCCTGCGCGAGTGATGAACAACTGCCCCACGTCCTGCTCCAGCCCCACAGAGCGCAGCACAAATGCTTTTAAAGTACCCAGGGAAAAGCTGGAGCCTGGGAAAACTGCTGCAGGCTCCCCCCCCCCCCCCAGAGCAGTGGCACAGGGAGGCTGCAGAACTCGGGCTCCAACACTGCCATAAAACTGCCCCGACACAGAGCACGACCCAACCCCATCATCCCACCGCAGAGCAGCCGCAGCACGACGTGAGCGTCCCCCAGCATGGGATTAAACCGCAGCAACGGCCACAGCCTGTTCCAACCCGTGTGACACATGGAGCCTTTCCTCTCCACACTGCCGGCAGAGCAGCACGGCCAAGGCAGGGCTGAGCTCCTGCCGCTTGGGTCTGGCCTGGGCTTGTCAGGAAGAAGCAGTGTTGGGGTGGGATGGCAAAGAGGATCTGTCCTGAGCTTGGTTTTTGAGTCACCGCTGCGGCACTCAGAAGGATGGAGCAGCATCCATGGCACCCCCAGGCTCTCGATGCAGTGCAGAGGAAGGTCCATGCCCTGCATGGACACGCTCTACCCATCCCCTCTGCCAGTGATGCCGTGTTGTTTAATGCGGGCTGGAAGCTTTTGGCTGTCAGAAATCCATAGCCCAGACCATTACACACCTTGAACACAAGGATTAAGGCCTGGATCTTGCTCCAATGGGATATTGTGCTTGATGCTGTAAAAATGCAGGTGCTGAGGGCATGAACATGGACTCACTCTTGGAAAAGTGCTGAGAACAGAGTCCTGGAGCTTGCTTTCCACGTGGAGCAGGTGGCTCCTATGGGAAAGTTGCCTCTCTCAGGTGAAAGGTGCCACATCAGGAGCTGCACCAACACTCTGGCTGCACCAGCACTAGGATTCCCTTGCAGCTGAAAGGTTCCCATTCTAGAATCTCTCTACAGCCGTTGGTTGGGTTTTACTCACCACCCGTATTAATCTGCTCCCCAGAAGCTCTCTGCCATAGCAACAGATTGATTTCATTAAAGCTATTAAAAAAACAATGAGGAAAAAATGCCCAGAAGACACAATTTTGAATCCTTTTGAGTCCTTGTATCCCTGTTACTCTTCACCTGCAGGGAAGGAGTGCTGTGGGGAGCATAAGGAAAGTCAAGGAGCAGCTGGAGGAGCATCTTCCCATGGGTAGAGGCAAGATGAAGCCTTAGCCAACAGGTTGGCTCCTCCAGCTGAGAGCCAGGGGCTGGGCATGGCCCATCTCAGTCTCCCCTCTGGCAGGTTAAAGCCATTCCCCTTGGCCTGTCCCTACAGGCCCTTGTCCAAAGCCCCTCTCCAGGCTTCCTGCAGCCCCTTTAGGCACTGGAGCTGCTCTGAGGTCTCCCTGGAGCTGCTGCCTTCTTGAGGCAGAACCAGCAGTGAAGACCCTTTCCCTGCACACGCGCACACACACACACACAGACTGCTCCAGCACCCACAGAACCAGGCAATGCTTTGGGAATTCAATCTGCACCCGTGGTCAAGGAAGAAGAAATTCCTCTGGGGATGTTTCTGCTGAGGCGTGACGTGGGAGCACCGCAGCCGAGCGGAGCCTCTGCGATGGGTGACCCAGCTCAGCTCCCTGTTCCACCACATCCTCCCCAGGCACGCGCTGCAGTACGGGGACAGGTAAAACACCACCCGCAGCACCGCACACAGCACGGAGCTGAGCCCCTGCAGGCACAGTTTGGACTCGGAACGCTTTGGCCTGGCACCCCCAGGAGAGCACTTACCCACCGCGCAGGAAGGCGGGCAGAGGCCGGTCCCTGGCTGATGCTGTGACCGATCCCTCATTTATTTGACAGATTTAAGCTGAGAGGTCTTGGTTTTTATTTTTTTTATTAAGCACATTCCACAGTACAAAGCCTCAGGTCGGGAACGGGATCTGTACAATTCAACAGTTTCAAGAAGCTGTTCATACACCAACTTTCCAAACAGATAATTGGCAAACATAATTACAAGTTAGAATTTGACTATCCCAGTGCTTTGAAACATTAATATAGCAGTAATGTACAGTTGCTCAGTTATGTTAGCAAAACAAAGTCCAGAGTGCAGCCAGGATCACTACCATTAATCCCAGGAGTCAAGTTCCTTGGGTGCCAATCACAAAGTCCACTGCTGTGGTACACGAAGCACAAAGAAGGTCAGACCGCGTGTTCAAACACCGCCATCGCCCAAGGAAAAAGAGGAACTGAAATCTTACACATGCATTTACGAAAAGGACTCGGCTCTTGGGAAACAAATACCTTTTTCTTCAGGGCTGCAACAGGGCGGTTGTGTTTAAAGGGTTTGATATTAAAGCTATCAGATGAGACGGGTAAAGTAAGACACTTGCACGGGCTACTGCCAAGCTTACCACAGAGTGACCTTACAGCCGCTTAGGAGTGGGTTTTGACTCTCCCGCGCTTCATCACATTCAGTCACCTTGGGGAAATGATCATTGCTGTAAGTACATGGGAGCTTCACTCCAGCACCGATCCCAACAGCTCCCTCAGTGTGAAGGGGGAGCAGGAGACGACCTGAAGCTGCAGTTCTGTAACGGTAACACCTTGACATGCGCGTTCTCCGGGTTCAGGTGACACGGAAACGATGCGTCTGACCACGGCGGTCCCACTGCGAGCACCGTCGGCCACCCCGCACCTGGTCAGAACAGGGGACAATGCAAACCCAAGACAGTGCTGCCAGAGGACGACACGCACAGGACGTACAAAGGATCAGAGGAATGAGAGCACATGTCTGTGCCAGCACACGTCTTCCCCGGGAGAAGAGGTCGGTTCCCCGCTGAGCTCGTGTGAAGCATGAAGGAAAAGCCACTGACAGGCACAGCCACATGGGTAATGCAGGTAAAATATCCGGGTTTGCGTTTATCCATGTCTTGCTCTGACATGAGACAAATGCAGCAGCATTTCTATGAGCACATCAATGAGGAGAGACCATGACAACAGAAGAAGAAACTACTGAGACTTCCTCAGAACAGCGCCAACGAGGAGGAACCGCAACCAGGACATGGCAACAGCAAACGGCTATGGGAGAGAACACCAGCAGGGTCATTACTAGCACAGCAATCAGCATGGCAAGCACAGCACTGACTCGAAGGGAACCTCCTCTCCACCAGGAGGAAGTGTTACAGGTCACACATAAATAAACTGAACTTTGGCCCATGGCATCTTCTCCACCGAGCAGCCCAGCTAATGCTGAGGGACACGAGCAGGCAGCTGCGAGGACCTGCTGCTGTTACAGACACCTGGACATAGCGCGGCACACAAATGAGATACAGAACATAAATTAAACCTGGGTTTGTTTAATTTTTAAAAAGTTTAGAAATTACATTTTAAAATCTGGAGTTCCCATTAAAAAAAAAAAAAAACAACACAGAAAACAGAAAAGCAGAAAAACAACCCTAATGGATACTGAAAACCTCCTTTTCGCAGAGGAAACCTCTCGGTGACTCGGATGAACGCCTCCAGCGCCAGTAGTTAGAACATCCTGCTGCCAAGTGCTACCACTTCTTGTGTTAGTGTGTGGTGTCAGGCAACCCTGACCCCAACACCCGGAGGTTCCACTGGTATGTACATTATATCTACATGCTTATACAGTATTGGAAATGAGGCAAGCACACACGGGAAGGTTTTACTATACCAAACATTAGGAAGCGCAGGACGGCTGCAGTACAGAGCACAGTTAAAAGGAAAAGACAGTGCTATACAACTAGTTTAGATTACCTGTACTTCAGGCTAGGTTATCTTTAATTTAAAAGAAATTATTGGTGCGGAAACAAGTAAACCGTAATCCAAAAATATTACTGAGCAATTCAGAAATAGTTCTAAGAGTCCAACGTACACTCCTAGCAAACAGAACGGGCTCTGCATCTGTCATGAGAGTAAAGTCTAAAGGACAATGGTGACTGAAAGCAAAGCTCTGTACATTCTGGGTATGTGTTTGGCACCCAAATTTCATTGGAGAATGTTTCTTATTCTTTAAAGTCAGACAAAAGTGCAAAGCAATATAAATTAGGCCAAGTCCTTTCTTGACTTCTGATTTATTTCTGAAAAACAAGCCATCGGAGTTCAGTTTCTACGGACACTTTACATGTGAAGCTTTGGATTTCTCACTGCAGGGAAGGACAGGCTTCTGAAATTCATCTACTCCAAGTCAGTGAATCTGTAGTAAATTCAGAGATGACCACTGAGAGCAGGAAAGATTAAGAAATTTAGATATAGAATTGTGCTGCTTTGCATCTACACAGCATCTAGAACCAATTCTGACTTTAGCTGTCAACCAACATCTTCAGGCATGTAGTCGCCAAAAATCCAGTAGTTCAAGACTGTGAAACCCTGAAAGAGACAAAAGAGAAGCTGAACTGACAGAAGATACAACTCGAAAAGCATCATGTGGAGACACCTGCAGGGGGGTCAGACCACGCCATCCTTTGCTCTCAACTTGAAGGGCAAAATACCTGCGAGGTGCACAACCCGTCAAGGGAAGCACCAGCCAGTCTCACTGTTCGCTGAAACAGAGACCTCCATAGAGCTGCGAGGAGCAGATTTTGCTCAGGATGCAAGTTGAGTTGCTTTAATACATGAATTTTTAAGAAAATGGACAAAAAACTCCATTAGTTTTTTATTTTGGTTACCTTTTCCAGCCACGTGGCTCCATTATTAGCTTGGAGACAGTGCAAGTTCTCAGTGTGCTTAAATCTGAACTTGGGTTTTTACCTGCCACTCCCCAAAACCCTTTAATGGCCAACCTAGTTGATTCTATGGACCACAGAGAACGACCCTCCTCTGATATGAAATTCCCATGAAAGGTTAAAACATCTTTTATACTTCCCCCAGCCCATGGCCTAGTGCTTAATATAAGAATATTAGACTATCATATGGTAACAATTTTTATCATGCTACAATAAACAACAGGAATTCAACAGAAAGCAATAAAACTCTGGCAGCCAACTGCCAGGACTGTCAAAAATGATCCACTTTCAAGAGGCAGAGCACTGCAAAGCCTTGCAAAAGAAGCGTACAGGGCTGCTTTGAGATTCAGCAAGCGGCAAGGCTTGAAAGCACGTAAAGCTTCCATTAAACGTCACCATGAAATATGAGCTGCTTGACCATCATTTTATGTAGATTTATGTTCTTTGGATTCTGAAGTCAGACAAACCTGTCAAAAAGTGACATCAACAGCATCTCTCCTGTAGAGGAAGTGATTATTAAGGGACTGTCATTACCAACACCAACAACTCCCAGGATATGGAGGTCTGTGTGGTTTGAGTCAGGCACCATGGAACAAGTCGGACCTAAGCTATGCAAAACTGTCAAGTGTGCAGAATTTGAACAGAACAACACGTGCCAAAGGCATTTTGTATTTCACAAACCTCAGTGGCAGTGGGTCTTGTGGGCCACGTGTGGCAAGAGAGGAAAGAAAGACACCAGCACACGGCTGGTCAAGTGAATCGATACAAGTTTTATTCAACTCCTCATTTCTTTTGTGCTTTAAGACAAGCTGCATGCAGCCTTCCCATGAATCAAAGCGAATCACAGCAGCCTGCCAAACAAACTCCTGTGATTTTCATAACATAAAACCAAAAAAGGGATTTATCAATCTCAGATTATCCTGTAACTTCACAGAAGACAGCGCTGGTGTGCGAACGGGAACATAGATGGAAAGTGTTCCTAATACTACTGTCATCTTCTCACGCAGCCTATTCCATCTGCCTGAAAAGGCAAGATAAAACAAATGGAATTACTCAGAAAGGAGGAAAAAAAGTTTTCCATAGAGAGGGAAAACCATCCAACTTCAACAGGCCTTGGAGCTGCCACAGCATTAGTTCACTTCAGTATGGACTCTGGTGGCACCAAAGCTTGTCTAAAGAGGAGCAGGACAAAGTCCCTGGGGACATCACCATCAGTGACAGCATCAAACTTCTCACAACAAGGACAAACATGCCATCCTGGATCAAATAAAACAGTTCTGAAGTGGAAGTCACACCTAAGCAGCACTGCAGGACCTGGCTCTTACAGTAGGTTCAGGATTTAGTTTCAAGACCAGGTTGGACAGAGCCTTGGGCTCACACCTGGTATAGTGTGAGGCATCCCTGCCTATGGCAGGGGGTTGGAACTACATGATCTTAAGGTCCCTTCCAACCCAAATCACTCCATGATTCTATGGCTTACCTCCCAGGAAGTTGTGCCTTTCAGTCACTCCCCCTGTACAAACACTACTTTTAGCAGTTTTGCCTTTTCAGATTTCTTTTGCCCTACTGCAGGCAGGATAAGGAAGTCCATGAGTTTTAATAAACTACCCTGGCAGCAGTATTCTTCAAATGTGGTTTTAAGGGGAAGTTCCATTAACTGCTGATTCTGCACACCAGCTCATCATCATAGCATAAGGCTTCTTCCTTATCCATGGGCCTAATTATATTAAGTAATTACAGATTTGGAAAGACAGGGAACTCTAGCCATGGCCAAGTTTTTGCTCTGACCCTCTGTGAAACATAATGAGCCAATAGATCCGAGTGTCACCTCCGGAGAGGATGTTGTCTTGGCCTTTTTTAACACGAGTAGGAGTTCAATGAGTAGGAAAGGCAGCCAACACTTTCCTGAGGAATGCACACAGGTGAAAGAGAACTGATTGTTAAGAACTGGCATTTCAAAGCAGCAGAGTGTCTTCACGAGGGAGAGATTTCCTAGCCAGAAGCAGAGATCCTACAGAAGGAGGGGAAAACCCCAAGGATCTCATTGCCACAGCAGGGATCAGAAGATCCTATAATGGTTTGGGTTGGAAGGGACCTTAAAGCTCATCCAGTTCCAACCCCTGCCATGGCAGGGACACCTTCCACTAGAGCAGGTTGCTCCAAGGCCCATCCATGTACAGATAATGAAAGTCCAGGCTTACATGAGGACAGGGAAAGCTTTTCCTACAACATTTAAGCAAACTATTAATTATCCACTTCAAATAAAATAAATCCTTCCTGTGAGGGCAGTGCTACTCCTAACTGCTGCAGTGTCTCCACCTCCTTGGAAGCTGCATGGCTCGGCACTGGCAGAGACAGGGCACTGGAAAAAGGGGCGACTGCTTTGCCTGGGGAAGGCAGTTTCCATGTCTCCAAGTTCCAACCTTCACAGCTATTTATAGTTTGAAGGGCAACTGTTGGCTGCAATATAGATGACATAAGGAACAGCATCCACTGTCCCAACAGATCTACAGCAGAGCTTTTACCCACCATGCTTCAAGAACTAAATGAAGCTGACTTGCAGAAAAATGGAAACCAAAGAGGCAAAGTTCATGTGCTGGGTTCCTGAGAGCTCTGAGGTGTCACGTTACCTTACATGATACAATTTTCAGCTCTGAAAGCTTCCCCTACTTTCCCCACAACCCTACTGTTTGTGGTTGTCATGGAACCACTCATTTCTGGTGAGCATTTGCTCAAAGATCACACACATTCAGTTTAGTGGGGATGTCTTACAGTGCTCATTGCCAAGCTTCACACAGAGAGCAGACGCATCAAGAGCTCCAAAAGGCTCCGAGTTCATGGGATAGCTGGAACACCTGCACAATACACTGAGTCTCCTCAATTTCCAAGGATGCTGTGAATACAGGATAACATTCCACAGAATACCTGAAGCACCCAATTATGAACAGGAGGGATTATAGTAGGGGGTGAGGAAACATGACAAGTTTCATGAGCTGAAGCATGACCATATAAAGACTATACGGTGTCTTTGTGGCACAAACAGGGTTTGCTTTCATAAGGAAAACATCAGCTGCTTGCTCTGACTAAGCCAACCTGCAGGCAGAGTGATAATACCAGATTTTATAACGCATCCAATAAGAAGAGGGAGACTTACCTTCTGAGGGTAGTAAAGTGCAGACTGTTATCTGGAGATGTAAGTGTATGTTCTAGACGGAGAGCGGGTCTCATTCTGGGCACTCGGTGGCACATTTAAGAAATCCCAAATCAGAATTGTATCATCATGGGAACTACTGATGATCTGAAATTCATCAAACTGGAGTCTAAAGACACGTCCTGAATGTTCCTGTGAGTGACACAAATCAGTTAGCAAGGCAGGAAAGGAAGAGAGTGACGTTTCATTACATTCATACTCACACACCTATCTGGACACAGAGCAGTGCATTAAAATGCTGGTGTACTGGTAAGAAACCCTTCGTTATATAAACTCAATCTCAGGAAAAGCTCATTTTGTATGTAAGCTTTTTTCACATGGCTTCCAAATCCAGTGCCTGTTAACCCTGAGCCAGTCTTAGAGGCTGAGATTATGACAGACAAAAGCAGCCTGTCAGTCAAGAAGCAGCAATGTAGAAGACTAACTGGCACTGACAATCTGCCAGGGCTCCTTCTCCTACATAACATCTGCATTCAGTGCTGCTGCTCACTCCAGTTTTGTGCAGCCATAATGCACCACATCCCAGCTTCAGCTAGGGTATGCTGCCGAAAGGAGCATTATGGCTCACTCCCTAGGCAAGACGACTGCGTTCAACACCGCCAAGGTGAAGGAGTACAGGCTCCATCAGCTCTTGCAAGGAATCTCAAAATGGTACCAAGAGGCCAGAAAAGGTTCTCCTGTTTGTCCTGCTCACCCATTTTTAACAGATTTAAAATGAGTATGCTACCTTCACCGGAGAACTAACCGAAGCTGTCAGTGATCTCCAAACTATAACCTGAGCTGCAGTACACCCACAGAAGGGACAGAATCAACTTTGGCAGTAAAACTAAATACACTGCATGCATATGGAAAAGAAAATAGTTAAATCTTATCTCTGTGCAAAGACTACTGAAGAGAAAGAAAAGGCAAAAGCTTTTCTAGCCACCTAAGCACTTCTTTAGGTGTTGGAAAGACCAAGCACGTGCTGAATAAACCAGTTACCATCACATACGGTCAGTAACTTTGGGTTGCTACTAGCTTGTCAAACTGATGTCTGAAGTAAAATTTCATGCACGTTTCAGTGCAAAGAACAATGAACTCATTTCCCCAATCTATTTTTTATTAAGTCTACTGTCATAAACAATAGACTTAATTGCCATTACAAAGGAAAATATAACTTGAGCAACAGCTTTAAATCTGATAGTCCTCTGAAGTGATTAGAGTTCCTGTGGTAATCCCTTTGACTTGACCTCCCCTCCCTCTTCCCATTTCTTCCTTCCAAACTGAGAGATTAGAAGAAAGGTCTGGGAAAGGCTCACAAGATTCTTCCCTGCTTTTTAATAGGAGGGAATTTAAAGCCAGCCCTACAATGATATGAGGGAAACACACCAGGAACTAGAATGATTTGATACAGTGTCATGCTGATTTAAAGAGTATCCAAGAATCTGAAACTAGAAAAAAAACAATCATTCTTTTACGCTCAGATCCAAATTATTCAGGATATAACAACATAAGTTTTTCTTTATTCTTAGACTAAGCAGCAGCCGAGGCTTTATAAAACATCCCGAGTTTCTCACCTACCCCACTATAACATGGTAACATGCCTCTCATACATAAAAGATCCCAGATACCCCCAAATAGATGAGGTTTACATACCACTAATGTACGCAAGCATAATGTACTTGCTGGGGCACGAGGGTCAAGAGCAGCTTGCAAGTCCCAAACTTTAATTTTGCTATAAAGTAAAATGAGAAGGTCATTATGAGAGCATCATTTCAAGTATAAGCATAGAAGAAACATCTAAAGCAATGGAGAGCATGCTAGATTTTCCCTACGGCTACTTCATCAGGATCAAGCAAAACATTAGAGAATCTATCTTCACTAAAATACTAAAGTTAGATCTCATAAAACATAGGTAGGTTTGTATTTCTTTATAGCAGCACCATGTGATGTCTTTGCGACGGACCAAGCAGGTTGGTTATATGAAACACAAATTGACTATACATGCCCAAGCCATTCTGGAACTGCAGATCTTGAAAACTCACAGCACTACTGATGAGGTGCAAAGTTCCAGTGGGAATTAAGCTGGGACTGCCAAGCCCAGTGAGATACTAAACCCAAATAAAAGGCTAGAGACAAACAGCTGAAGACTTGTTTTCGGTAACTTTGCTGTTCACTTGAAGTATAAATCAAGCAGAGAAAGAACTGGAGAACTTGGACATGGATACAAGGTGTTGTGAATCCACTACACACTGAAAATATTGAGTCAGAAGTGCTAACAGTGGGGCTCCTGCCCTCAACCCAACAGAAAAGGTCACTAAAGACATCTGAGAGCCCCTCAAGATATATTTATGCTCACAGTAAACGTTCAGTGCTGCTGTCTTATAAAAATAGAAAGTCTGAACTACTCTAAGCACACAGGACCTGGCAAAGAGCAATTCCTGAGGAAAGAAACAAAGGAATGTCACTTGAGCCAAACAGAAGTTTACTTTCTACAGAAGGTCAAACTTCAGTGCTAACACAATTTCAGAGCATGCTAAAGAGCACCAGAAAAGCAGCTTCCTGGCTGCTTAAAACTGTAGTCTGCTGCGCTGAAATGCTCAAGCAGAAGCCACTCAGTTAAATATTGATCCATTAGTGAAATCAGAAGAGATCCCTTCACAAGGGAACACAAGGCTCAACGCCTTTCAGAAGATGTTTTGCTAGGAAAGGCAGAATTGCTTGAAATGCTTCAAACACATACCCATCATAGGCTCCACTAACAATCCTCTTATTGTCGAACCTGATGCATCGAACCAGTTCTTCATGGCCTTCTAATACTCTTAAACAGGCACCACATTCAATGTCCCATAGCCTAGAGAGAACAAAGACTTTGAGTACTTCAGGTTCAACACTGTCCCCCTTAGCCTCACACTAAGGCATTTAAGCACTCTGGTTTTCTGGGGGAGATACCACATAACTTGCTTAAAGAGGCATGAGTGCCATGAGAGGTCTCTGAATTGCACACAGGGAACAAGTGTGTGCTGCAGCTGCAGTATATCAAAATTCATTTATTCATTCCAAATTCTATACAAGTAGAGGCTGGATACATGTCAAGTTATCTTGGGAAACTTGAACATACTTTTTTCTATGTTGTATAAATTCATGATTAGAGGTTCAGAAAGAGATTAAAACCAGTAGCCAGCATCTTCCTCATCTCTCCAAGCAGAAGACAAGGTAATAAACTACAGTGGAAGGTCAGTTTTGTTTAGCTTTAACATAAACCTCAGCATCCCACTTTCTTCACAGGGATGTGATGTATTTCCTGTCACACTGAGTTAAGTTTCATTCATACATCATCTGCTCCAATATCAAAACATACCTAGGATGTTCTGCACATGCAGCAGTGCAGAACAGCACCAAAGGTAAGGGGAAATCCTAGTTTCACACATGCAAATGGACACCATTACATACCAATAGCAGCCTGTGGGCACCCACCTAATAGTATTATCTGAAGATCCACTGACAACTAGTCGATCCCTGTACTGGAGGCATGCAATGCCACGCTTGTGCCCATTCAGAGTACGAACAAACTCACACGTACTTGTACTCCACACCTGTGAAACACAAGAGAAACACTCCTCTGAGAACTACCCCCAGGCAAGGGTCTTGAATTTCAGTAGAAGGAGAATATAAACAGAAGGTGGCTGAGGCTGACCTTTGCTGGACAGTGGAATGAAAACTCATATGGTATTCTTATGGGCAAAGAGTGGGCACATGGCATTAGCAGAACAGTGCTATGGGGACATGGCAGTGACAAGAGCCACAGGGACTGCTATTGCACACTGGGTCAGTAAGAAGTTGAGGGGGTCATATATAAGATATTTTCAGGTGGTAAAGACTGTCCCAAATGATTTCAAGAGCTTGACTACACGTTACTCTTGATATGTTAGTAATAATTTTTGATAAATAAAACCCCCAGATTTTTGCCAAAGAAATTGGTAGCAATCTACTAGTAAGAGAAGACCAAACCCATGGCCTCTAAAAGGTTGGTGGCTGCTTCTTTCTTAACTTTAAATGATTCAAATCAACTTTGCCCAGTCCTAATGAACTGTAATTGAAGTTGTAACAGAGTATCCAGTGGCTCATTTTCCAACACAGAGTGCAGCAGGATCTCTGGCAGATATTTGGACATTAAACTGCCAAGAGCTTTTTGGCACAGTCTAAGGTAGCTCTGGTTCTAGAGAGGGATGGGTGGAAATGCCTTTGTTATATTAATACACTCTGGGTAACTCAAATCTTCTGGAATGTAAGAGTCTTCAAATACAGCCTCTTAATTCTTCAAAGATGGCAAAGTCTGGTGGAGCTGCTGGGAAGGCGTGGTGAGGAAAGGCACTGCTGATAAATTTCATGTCTGGAACAGGATTGCCAATTGAAATAAAAAGTACTGCTTGGAAAAAGGCACAAAATGTGCCACATTTAACAAACAAACTGATCTTGAGACTGGAGGTCAAACAGCAAATAGGCTTTACTTCTTTGCAATCGTATGACAGAAGCCACAAAAATGTTACGAGCCTAGTTATGTGCATAAAGACATTAACAGCTAGTGAGAGGAAGCTGAAGACAAAAAAAGGCACAGAACTGCTCATGGGCACCTCGGCTATTCGCAGTGGAGCCATGCTCAGAAGCTTCTCTGGCCTGATAGGCCTGCAGACCTCCATGAGAGCTCTGCCAACTTACTTTAATGGTCCTGTCACCTGATGCTGACACAATATACTTGTCATCGAAGTCTACCACGTTAACAGCAGCACGATGGCCAACTAAAACACGGCGCAGGGTGATGTCAGTAGGTGATGCCATATCCCAAACAGCAATTGATCTGTCCTTTGAGCATGTCACCATTAAGCCATTGCTGAACCTCAAATGAAGCACTGCTTCGTTGTGATGAATCAACGTGTTCAGGACTTCACCTGTATTTACATCCCAAACTCTGCAAAAGAAAAGCATTTTATTCCAAATGAAGTAGCTAGGCATGGGATAAAGTGTAAACATGCACAAGTCTGCTACTATCTCTAATGGAGAGCTCTCTGGTTGTTTAACACCTCTTAGAGCTTGGGGAACACAGGGGGGGGATGCGTGCTGGGGAAGTATCCTAGTTCATGTGTCAGACTTAGAAGCAACAATTATCAGCAGTGAACAGTTAGGCCAGAAAATGCCTAAACTGGGCCCACTGCTAAAAGAAAGAGCTGCTTAACAATTGTACAAGTCTTCCAGGATGACTAGGGTTTGTATGATGCATAAACTGATGAAACAGGCCAACCTAAATACTATCCAGTACGTTGGTGGTTTGTTACAGCTTTACACCATTCACTGACATTTTATGGCAAGCAGGAGCAGCTGGGATGAAGCACCCTCCAAAGCCACCTACTAGCCTACATGAAGTGAAAAATCACCATTGAATTTTTAGTACCTGAAGGATGTTAAGATCAGCTCCTAACTTTTGAGCAGTTTTAGAGACCTACATTGGTATCCCAGTGAGACACCAGGAGACAAGGCCCTTCCACTGAACTGTATCTGAGTGTCTTTATATGGGACATCTGCTGATCACTGAATTCATACAAGGATTGAAACTTAGGATCATCAAAACTGCAGTCAGAGAAGTGCTCCATCTACAGCAAACACCCTTTCATTAATAGTCATCATGAAGAGATGTCAGAAGGCAGTACTCAGAAACCCTAAATTACTGTATAGTTGGCCTTCAGCCATACTACAACTTCAGGACATGCCTTGAATCACTCAGGTCTTTTCCTTTAAAATTCTTAACACAAAAAAAAAAATGAGACAGATTTGGGAAAAAAAAAAGAATTGAATGTGATGCTTTGCCAAGTATGAATATCTTGGGTTTGGAATAATAGTATCCCATTCATATTAGGGATGTTTTCTGATATTTATAAATTATTGTAAACATTCCCAGCCATGATTTTTGTGCAAAAGCTTCACACTCACCGCACTGTAGAATCTGAAGATCCAGTTACAATGACTCTTTCATCATACTGCAGACAAAGAACCGAGCCAGTATGTCCTGTTAATACTTTCAAACATTCCAGGCTTGTTTTGTCCCAGATCTGTTAAAAACAAGATGTATAAATGGCTTATCAAGACCAAGAACATGGATCCAAGACTTGATCATTGCTGCAACTGTTAAGGAAGAAAACTAGAGATAGCAGGGAGAATCCCAGGCCAGTCAGCCTGTCCAGTCAGCAGGCCTGTCCTCCCTTATAGCTCAAGGAAGCCTTCATGCAAGTTTTTGACAGAAAGTGAAATAAACACTGATCATGAGAAGATAAAGTCCTGTTTTGCAAGGAGAACCAACCTACTCACATGCAAGCGAACTACTAGCAGTGACAAAAGACACAGGTAAGGGCAGTGGCACACTCAGTCTTCATTCATGTTATGTGAACTTCGATTTCACAAGTGTTTCTTTATGGTCAAGGGTATTGATCTCTAGCTGGCAGTCCCCAAAGTTTCCAGAGCAAAGCACAGTTGAGAACTTTGATAGGCTACAGAATATACCCCATCCCCATAAACCCTGCATAGATAAATGCTGCCCCATGAAGAGACATGAAGAATCAACACAAGCAGCTATCTTTCCAAGGCAGAATTATCCACTTCTCCCTAGGAAAAAGACTGAAAAGAAGCGTTTACCTTGATGGAGTTATCTCGTAGGCCACTGATGATCTTTTCATCATCATACTGTAAACAGTAGACACCTTTGCTGTTCTCAGAGCGGCACTGAATCCTTTGCAAGTTGTGTCTCCCACATCGCCAGTTAGATTCTATAGTCTAACAGGAGGGGAAACAAGCAGGAGTTAGGCACGAGGCTGCCCGCTTGAGCAGGACTGCTCCGACCCATAGACAGCAATCTTTCCACTTCTGCATCCTTACACCTGAAGTACTTAACATTTAAATGCCTCTTTTCTCCCCCCAGTAAAGATACACAAAACACAATGAATTAGAATTAGGACTTCTATAATTTGTCATGGCAAAAGCTGTATTTAGCTGTGAAAACTGTGGTCAACAGATCTTAATGAGAATTTCCAAAGGAGCCATTAGAGATACATGTTTCATAACAATTCAGTTCTGCCCTCATACTTACACAACCAGCTAACATAAAGATTAAACCAGAGCTCATAGAGTGCCGTGTTCAGCCTCACCTGAGTAACTAACATTACAAAATTGCTGAGTCCAGCAGGGAGGTTTACAGGAGCTCTTGGACCTTTCCTTCCCTTAGCCGGTCGTTTCACCGAGTAACTGTTGTTACACATTGTAGAAAAGGATTTTGAGATACGAGAGCCTCCTCTGAGCACCTTAAAGGCTGACAAAAATAAACCTGAACTATCAGATGACAAAGAACCCAAACTTACTTCTTTTGTCCTCCCAAAATCTGTGCAAATGTAACTCTCAACATTTTCATTTCAAGAGGTATTTTTAAGGGAAGAGACCTGATACATCTTAAAAAGCTGCAAAGTATTTCATAGCAGAAGCAGGATGATTTCCATGTTTTAATCTGCTTTATTTCTTGTAAAATAACTAATGCTGGTTGCAAAGAAATGTGGGATTTGGGATAGGAAGTTTGTAACAACAATCATAAGAGAATCCATGCACAGAACTCCAGGCCTGCAGTACCCAGACAGACTGGGATGCCTTCTGTCTTCCAGCACAGGCACCAGAACAGACCATTTATTTACCCGTTTCCCTGGGATCCCCCCCAGTACTGCATGGAAACCTGGAGAGGAGCTGATAAACTGCCAGTTTGTTTGGAAAAGTATGTTTATAATCAAATCCTAACTTTCAAAGCAATTGCAGGCACTTCTACAACTCTGCCAAGGCTGGAAAACAACTGAAGCCCTCATTAAAGACAAAAGTGCAGTGCAACTATGACGTCCCAATTCTAGGAAAACATGTCTGCTCCAAGGGAAAACTAACCTACCGCTTTGTTTTCCATGCATTTGCTCCTTCAGTTGTCTCCCATTATGCAATTTGGAGAGGATAATACAAACCTGATGTGCCACAGGAATTTCTCTAACACATGACCACTAAGAGATGCTTCTAGAGGAACATGCTGACAAGTTATTCATCCCCTCTCATTCTCTTCCAATTTGGTGGGGAAGCTAATGAAATTAAGATAGCAAGTCATCTGTCAGTTTGGGAGCAGCTTTTCTGGCCAGCTAGTTCACTGCTGATTGTCAGACTGGGAACTGGGCTCAAAACGTTCAAACCCAACACTGCGCTGGCTCAGCCTTGGACTCCTGCCTCGAAGGTAGCAGCCTGCGCATTCTGCTACTTGCTCTGCATGGGATGGAGGCTTTGAGGAGGAAGGACAGGCAATTCTCAAGCTCTATCTGAAGATTTATCTGTGCTAGGAGGGCAGAACTGTAGCTCATTAAATTCTTAGCTGCTACAGAGGTGACCCTTAGAAACAGGAGAGACATCGGTAGAAGACATCGGTAGCATGAACTGATGTAATTATGGATCTGAAGGCAAGATATTTAAAAATGCAACACTAACACTGAAGACACAGGAGAGAAAGCATTGCAGATTTGAGTCTGCCAGTTTAAACAGTTTCAGAAACTATATAAATTCAGATATTCAATACTAAGACGTCTTAAGGGTGAGTTTCCCCAAAGCAACACCGTTGGAAAGGTGAAAAAGTGAATAAGCAGTGGTAAGTAGCACATGCTGGATTACTCCAGCAGCCGAGTGCTCAAACACCTCCAGAGCTCTTTCAGCCTTCAGCTTCCTGCAACAGCAACTACCAATAGCTATAGAACACATGAAGAACCCCACAGACCAGAAGTTTTGCTTGCAGCGCTTTCCCAAACACACCAGCAGTCAGGAAAAGCACGCTCACCAGACACTGAGCACACTAGCTGCCTTAACTCTTAGAAGTTCCCTATAGGAAGCTACTTAATAAGCTCTCCGTAAGAAAAGGCTGGCTTCAAATAAAAGGAACTGAAGTATTATGTATCTCTTTGTGAAGGCACTATGAAGCAGTAAGTCATATACAGGTGCACTTTTTAATCCTGGGAATAGATGTCATTTCATGTAGACATTAAACGGTGTGGCTACTGTGGGAAAATACTTCATGTTTTTCAAGAACTTGTAAAATCCCCTTACACTGCGTAAATTTTCAATGTGCTGGGAAAGTAGCCACGATACACAGAGAAAATACAGCAGCATTTCAATTGGCAACAGAGTGAAAACAGATGTGGACGTATAGAGAAATAACATTATTGTAGATGACTGAATACGGCTGAGTGGGTGGGCAACCTGGAGGACCCTCTGAAAAGGAACATGTTTAATACAATACTGGCAACCACATTAAAGCTTCTTGCTATAGGAAACTTCTGGTTGTTACTGACTAGCACAGTTAGTCAAAATCTTCATCTGCAACCTCCTTCCAGGAGATAACTCAAACTGTGTATATGAAGAGTAGACAGGCACAGGAGTACAAGGGGTGAGGAAGAAATCACCATGTTTTATGGACTGTTACAAGCACCAGGAACTGGACAATGAAGAGACCCAGTATTTATTTGCCTATTTATGGTACTAAACCTAATACTCATGCAACACCTGTATTGTACACAGAACCCCTCCAAGTCTCCAAGGCAACTGCCTCCACACTTGGGTTTCACAACTAAAAGCAAGCTGGTGCACAACACTATCTCCCTAGTTCACACACACAAATGTTTCTTGCACTTTCCTACAAGCTTACTTGAGCAATATCAGCAAGTAGCTGACAAATGCGGCACAGCCAGCAAAATCTGGACATACAAGGGATAAAGACCAAGCACAAAGCCAAAGCATCTGCAACAGGAGAACCATTTGGCAGCTGAAGAAATGCATAAATGGGTTTAAAAAAGGCATTTAGAGAGAAAAGTACACGTAAAAAATAGCCCAAGACGTAGAGGTATAGCCAAGCCTTGACGGTGCCAGAATATGTACAAAGATGCACAGTAAAAAAAAAAAAGATGCAAATCATCTGGATTAGCAGTTTGATCATTAACTATACATTGGAAATGTTAAGGATAATTTACTAGGAACAGGGTTTTTCCCCTTTGTTAATGTACACTATGTTCAGCCCCTTGGCTAAAAACTGCTTTCATATCCTTGTGGATGTTTCTGCAGAGTAAGTGGGTTTATCTTAATCCCATAAACCAAGGATTTTGTTCCTTCTGAATACACAATTCTGCTGCAGGACAGATGGGGAAGGGAAAAACGAACACATACATTTGTTACATACATAGGGATTTCTCCTGAAGCATTGGCATTAACACCAGGGGCAGTTAAAATCCAAACCCTTGCTCTTCACATGCTTTCTTCAAATAAAAAATCCCTCCCAACAGGAGCATATGAACTTGTGTCAGCAGTGTAGAAAGGGCTTAATATTTCATTCATTATGAAATTAAGAGGGTTTGATAAGCAAAAACAAAATGACAGGTTGGCCATGGCACCAGGCTCCCTGCTTCTTTGAGGTCTTCCCTCTCTTGGACTCTGAAGATACTACAACCATTAAGGGGAAAACCAGCATCAAGCTCTTGAAGAAGGATTCTCTAGATCCTGGCTGAGTCCAGAATTCACTTTTGGATCTCTAAGCTGCTGTTAAGCCGTGAGGGCTGAGGAGCTTTCACAGTCTCTGTATCAGCTTGAAGAAGAAAGGCTATGTGATGCTTATTACCTAGAAGTCTTGAACTGGTCCTCAAGAGGAAACTTGCAGAGATCTAGCTGTCCTGTCACTACCACAACAGCATAAACCATGAGATACTTGACCACAGAGGGATGACTGCCTCACAGCAACAGATGGCAAACCTTGCCAGCAGCAAAGCCTCCTGCAGAGGGATTAAAACCCTGCGAATAAAGAGCATACCACCCTTCTTGTGAGTGTCATCACTTCTATAAAGCACTTGTAAGGAGCTAAGCACCAGTGGTAGGTGTGTAGCAACAAAGACAACTAAAAACTCACAGACCACAGGAACTGGATCAGCACTGGGGTGGGTATTCTATACAGACAGTAATAAAATCCCTCTGCCAAAGAGTATGGCAGAAAAAGCACTTGCACTGTATCCAACATTCCCTTCATAAAACACCTCCTCCTCAGACCAGCTGCATAATGGAAGTGATGAACAAGAAAATTATGTGGTCATTACAGTCTACAGAGCTTACACCTCTGAAGAGTCTTGGCTGCAGGCACAGCATCCCTAATTACACATTCTCTATACCTTATTACTCATTCACTAAGGCTTGTACTTACTGTCACCTGAGCCAGTAAACAGGTCTTTGGAAGCAAGCAGCAGGGCATACAGATGTCCATACCAACATCTTGGACATACATTATATTAGAAGAGAGAACATATTACATAAGAGAACACCAAGTGCTGCAAACTATCCACCACTGCATCTTGCTATTCATTATCCCACTTTTCCCATTAAGCAACGTTGCCTTTCCCTGTTAGCTCTCTTACCCTGTTCCACAAAAAAGCTGAACCACCATGATTCATGCTACACTAGAGGACTTGGAACAGTGCCTAGATTTGGATTTTACTCTCAAAATGCTTTGAGAAACTTAGAAGACAGCAGGTATACAACTGGGAGCTGCATGACACTGTGTCCTCGTATGAGAACTCTTTAGGGCTTTAGTTATTATTTATACTCTACTGCTCATTCAAGGAATCTGTGCTTTCCACTACACCAAGAATTCTTCATATTTTAGATTATTCCCGATTAAAGCTAAGTGAAAGTCCAGAAGAAAACTAAAAGTTACATGGAAAAACTGCTGTCATGTTACATGGGAAGAAGCAGTAAACAGTAATATAGAAAACAAACACAAGGACTTAAACCTAAGCAAACATTAATTCAAAACAGTGATTGACTGATGTTTGGTGCTTACGTTATTTCAGTCTAAGAGACGATAGACCCCTAACATATACCATGTGACTTTTTACACATATACATGGATCTAGTTAAAGTTCAGCATATATTTGTTTCATACAAGCAGAAAGGCCCAATTCCACAAGAAAATAAAACAAAGGGAAAACACTTCCAAGAAGTGAAAAGTGGGCTTCTGGCTTCATTTCCAAAAGTCACAGGATACTCAGGCTAGGTTTTGAAGAACAGTCTGAAATCAAAGCAAGGCCAAAAAAGCAGGAGTGTACTACTGAGGCACTCCATGCCTGAACACTACATTGGCTTTCAGATCAGTCTGAGGTAAAATATCACTTTTAGTATTAACTAAAGTATTAGTATTAAGGCCAGGAATAAGGCATAAACAGTGAAGTCCAAAAATCTAAACAACTCTAGAGGAAAAGGAATGGGAAGCTTTTCCTAGCAAGTGTTACAATCAAATCAGGATTTCTTGGCAGAATTTGAGACTTAAGTTCCTAATGTTTACAGCTGTGTAGATAAGATCCAAATGTGAACAATATAAATTGATGAAGTGCTGTCCCTGAATGCAATTTGTCCAATAGGCATAAAGCCGCACAAAGGTCCTCCAAGTAAAACTGTTCCTGAGTATTGCTGCAGCTTTTCTGAACCCTTTTTAAAGGCACTTTTAAAAAGAGCAGACTGACCTTATGATGCTGAGCAAGATGAATCTGGACAGTGGAATATGCTAATGTCTTACAGAGGAAGAGAAAACTTGCAGAAACTACATTAAAGGCCACTGACACAGAATATAGGAAGTCGCTTTGGGAGAAAGCTGACTGTATGATACAGCTCACTTCATGAGGCATGAAGACAGCATGTTCTCCAAGTGTCAAAATGGTATTCTACACCAGAGGGAGCTGAAGCAAAGCAGATAAAAAAGACAATTAATGGAAGCTTACCTAGGGGAGAACAATTCAGCCCCAGGACTCTCTTACTGCCCGCAATGGTGGCAGTGCCTGACTTGAGGGACCAGAACACACAGCAAAGGCAGGACATGAGGGACCTGTAACTGCCATGTAAATGAAGCATAGCTGCACCATATCCCCATGCTCTGCCCCATCCATCTGTCACTGGATGCTCTCAAGAGACAAGATGCTGTGCAAGGCAATCTTTGATCTCACTGGTACTGTTCTTCTGCTTCCACAGGGAGGAAGCAAAGAATCCTCTCAACTCTACTCAGAAGAGCCTGTATCAGAAGGATGTGGATGAACAAAGCAGTTGCTCTTCCCTGAAAGGTCTGTCTTTACAGAGATTCCAAAGGAGATTCAATGGTAGCATCTGATGAAGAAAACCTTTTGCATGCCAGCAGCTGCAATGATCACAGTAAAAACCCTCCATAGGGCTCACTGGTTTTCTCTTAAAGGATCCCTATTTCCACAAACTTCCATCAGCTAGGTCAAACACACAAGACTAAAGTTTCAAGCTTTCAAGTTGCACAGGCACAACATCAAAATACACTGCCTTTGAATGGAGTCCTGCTTACAGCGAAGTGACAGAGGAGAAGTACTGCTGTAACTTCCAGAGCTGGAGAGGAAATCTTAAAAACACAAGCCAACAACAATGAAAAGAGAGCGGGGTCCTCTGAAGCACTTCAATGGCACACACATCTGGAGTCTACACCACACCTCACAAAGAGCAATGCTGCTGAAAAACCAAATAACTGCACCTTTTAGGTTTCACTGGAAACAATAACTTTATGCACAACACCGTAACGATACAAAGTTCTATTGAAACAGGTAGTGATCAGCCCCTCTCAGAGCACAGAGGCATTCCAAGTACTCTTAACAAGAACAGTAAATTCCTCTTTCAACTGAGCACACAAAAAACCCGGCGGTCTTAGTTTGCCCATTTGTGACAAAAAAGGGATGTGGACCTGCCTGCCTGACTCCAGAGCAGGGCCATGGAGATGCTGCAAGGGCTGGAGCAGCTCTGCTCTGGAGCCAGGCTGAGAGAGCTGAGCTGGGTCATCCTGGACAAGAGAAGGCTCCTGAAGGGGAGACCTCAGAGCAGCTCCAGTGCCTGAAGGGGCTGCAGGAAACCTGGAGAGGGGGTTGGGACAAGGGCCTGTAGGGACAGGCCAAGGGGAATGGCTTTAACCTGCCAGAGGGGAGACTGAGATGAGCTCTTAGGCAGAAGCTCTTCCCTGTGAGGGTGCTGAGGCGCTGGCACAGGGTGCCCAGAGAAGCTGTGGCTGCCCCATCCCTGGCAGTGTTCAAGGCCAGGCTGGACACAGGGGCTTAGAGCAAGCTGCTCCAGTGGAAGGTGTCCCTGCCCATGGCAGGGGTTGGAACTGGATGAGCTTTGAGGTCCCTTCCAACTCAAACTATTCCATGAAAGAAGTCCAGCCAGGGATCCATCCCATGCTAGCGATATCTGAAAGGAGTCTTCTGCCCTGGTCAGAAGTGAGATGCAAAGTTTATGCCATGCACATTAAGAACTTTGTCCCTGCCACTCAAAAGCCTCTTCTTTCTTGGGCCGCTTTCACTTTTAAGACATGCCATTTGCAAACTGCTGTGGAGTAGAGATTTCAAAGGCTGGCTGAAGAAAGTCCTAGGCGTATAATGCTGACCAGATTCTACACACACGCAACTTCTCCAGCATCATAATTATAGAACAGTACTAAACAAACCCATTTCCCTCAGACATCATACACTGACTTTCATAAACAAAGATCTCTCGATGCTGGCGGGGACTGAGGATGAGAGCCAACTTCTTCCCCTTCGCAAATTTTTCCCAAGGTTTTAAAATTTCAGTTCCAGTCCTAAAATGTGAACTTTTCCAAATTCCACCAGAACACATGGTGTTTATCTGATGGCCTGGCGCCATGTCTTCCTAAAGTCTTCAGCAAAACCACATTTTGATTCTCATCTCAATTAGGTGGACCCAAGTCTCCATGGAAACAAGATGAGGGCACTTGCCATGTGCCTAAAGATAAGGGGAACATTTATGAAAGAAGCCTTCTCAACTCATCACCAGAAATAGATCCTGAGGGGAAAACACAATAGTTGGCCAAGCTTCACAAATAATATGGAAAAAATCCAGGGACTTGGGGTTCTGGAATCAGCAGTATTAAACTTCCTACCCTGGCAAAGTGCCGATTAACACAGTCCCATTAAAACAGCTGACCTTGCCCACAACACTTTGGGACTGCACCCGGGCACAGGATGCCGCACATCAACCCCATCACCTCCATAAACAAGGTCTTGCAAAAGCAGGTTCAGTTTTTTCCTGGGATAAGCCCTAAATCAAGTTTTCCCTTTAAAAAAAGCTCCTCAAGAGCTTGGCAATTCGGCATCTGACTTGGAGACATTTAAAATCACTGGACCACCTCTCGTGAAATGAAACCTAATTAAATATTTGGCTTCACAGCAGAGGTGGAGAACAACTACCTCTTTCCAAGAACTTGGTTTCAGATCTCTAAATGTCCTGTTATTTTCAAGTCCAGTGATTTCAGAAGTGACATTATGTTCCTAAAATGTCTTTGGCACCAAATAAATAGATACTGGCACAACAGAATTTTCAGAGAGGCAGGGGAACCGAGTCATTGCCTGTTGTAACCTGCAGCTAACAACACTTGGTGGCTGCATGGACTTTTGACCCAAAATGCAAATAGAGCCCAAGGGAAAGAATTCAAATTTGCTATTTATCATTCCTCATTTTTCCTTCCAGGGGTGAATTCGGGTTTTGGATTACTTTTTAAATTCTGTCAGTCAGTCCAAAGGCCAGAGCACATGTTCCTTTGAGCTTATCTCTACCGACAAGCTAATTCAGTACCAGCTGCAATGACCAATAAATCTTATCATTAGAAACAGTCTAGCAGAATTTGGTTCATATTTGGGCTCCACAGGTAAAATACTGAATGACAAGATTATTGTGGTACGTCAAATGTATTTTCCTGTATTAAAACATCAAGTCCTTTGGAGACAAAATAAATGTCTTATAAAACCACATATATAATTATATAAATGCTAATATGGTAGCCTCTGGCTCATCATTACCTCCCTAAATGCTGACCCTTTGACAGCAACAGGAAGATCTTCTAAAAGTCCAGGCAAATATTTGAAGAAAAAACATTTTGGTATTCAGAGATGCAAAGTTCTTTATCAGAGCTGAGAGTCTTAAGAGCTTCTGCACATTGCTTTGAAAAATGAAGGAACGGGAAGAGTATGAAACTGAGGGAGAGCATGACTTCAGGCTTAAGAACAGCGTAAGGGGAGGAAAACATTAAGTGCTCCTAACCTTATAGCTAAGTTATGTTGTTATTTACCATCTACATTTTTAAACACTGTTAAAAGCTTCTTTTGACAGTCCTTTAGGGAAACTATCTGTGAAAAGTGCTTTGAAGGGTGATTTATTAGAAAAATTATAATAGACTTCTGGATGTGGAATGATTATTGGCCCCTTGACTACTAGCAGAAGTCTAGCCCCACTCCAGGTTGGCAACCTAGAAAACAGCAGTATTTCAGAAGGCTTGAAGAAAATATGTAAAGAGGGAAAGATGTGACATGGCACAATGCCCCTGTCCTGCTGCCACCTCCCTCAGTTCTGCAGTTTCGAAGGACCAGGAGTGGGAAACACTGCCTGTAGAAACTGAACAGTGATGATTCTGGAAGTAGCCAGTAGTTTTCCAAGAGAGACTTCTCCACTCCAGAAGACTGGACAAAGACACATGTGTTTCTTGTATTTGGGCAAACAGAGGCAAGCAGTACTCAAAATTCTACCTCAAGTGATTGACAACTGCTATCAACCAGGTTTTTCACAGACTTCTAGACACAAGCGTGGAATGGAAAGCACAGAACTACAGGAGATTTCCCCCAAACAGCCCTAATTCTTCTTCTCTGTTCTTACCTCCCTCCATCTGAGTAGGACACACAGGAGTTCTCTGCATGCCCCAGTAATATTTAACATAGTTGAGGATATCACCATTAGACAGAAACTCAAGTATGGATTGGGCAGAAACCATGGCAACAGCTTTACTCCTTGTACACGGCAGCAAAGACAACTGGTTTCCCACACTCCTTACTCACGTTACTATTTTTAAGTGCTAGTGGCACAGCATGTTTTACAGCACTTTCTACCGTGCCACCTCCACCTCAAAGCCTGTCAGGAGATAACTGCAGAACATGCAGAGTAAGGGGTTATCACATCATCCACATGAGCTTTATAAAATGGAAAAGAAAAGCTTATGAGCAGGAAGAAAGGGTGTTAAAGAGCATTATCACAGAATCACTATGTTGGAAAAGACCTTTAAGATCGAGTCCAACCATTACCCCAGGACTGTTGAGCCCACCACTAAACCTTGTCACTAAGGGCAAACTGATCTCCCCTCAAATCTCCCCTTATGGCTGCCCCACATGATCTCCACTCACAGCCATCCCCCCCCAGTCTGCCCTCTCATAGCAGCCCACACTATATAGCTGCTTCCCATACATGGCCACCCCTCCTTATGCCCCATGGTCACCGCTCACACCCCATGGCCACCTCTCCTCTCCCCCCCACCCACCACGGCTGTGTTTCTTGATCTCCAAACACCAGTGTATTTCCTATTCATTTTGAATAGATCAGCCTTTACTTTTCAGGCTGTGCAGTGCAAATTTTTCTCCTATTTTGAGGGTTTAATATATTTATTGTTAATTTAATGAAATTTAGGTTTTTTTAATACATTCATTACTACAATATATGTTTAGTGACACATCCTTTCCCCACTCCCCAATATTCAGAGACTGAAAATTATTTATATTTAGTATTGGTGATGAGAGAAGCATAAAGAGTTTGCGGTTTTATTATACCAGCAAGAACATTCCAATTGAGGAGCTTCATTTCTGTGCATGGTACTAGCAAATCTACAACTAAAGAATTAAGGGATTAAAAACTGGATTGTGACAGTTCAAACGGCCTCAGAGTTCTCAGACCATCTCTAATAAGAACAATTCCTACACAAATATTCCACCTGCACCTGAACAAATAAGTTACTCTGAAACTTTAAAAATGCATTACAATGACGCTGAACTCTGTTCTGCACAAAGGTTTTCACACTGCCTTGTGCCCATTTTCTTTACTGAACTCTGTTTTGCAGAAAGCCAGAAAATACCACATTAAGAGATCTTAATCCCACCGGCTTCTTTATCACTGCAATATCACTCAGTCATTCCTTATAGGGAGAAGCCATCTCCCTCCAAATAAAGTGTATATCATTCAGCTCACAAGTAAACATCAAGTTTGATCTCACTTTGTTTAGGCTACATTTCATGCCTAGTTCTTTATCTTTGAGACTTTATAGACTGTGTAGCAAGAGTTATAAAGAACATATCTGAAATGGGATTATGTTTTCCAGCAGATACCTTTCACAGATAGGCAAAGAGGTCTGAATAATTTTGTTTACTGAATGCCAAGCAACACAAATTCCCATTTACCATAGCAGAATGAGTCCATTAAGTTCACATCTGTCTGAAATATCAAAACATGAGTTTCCCCACTAATGAATTTCAGACCAATAATTTCACATCCATCACGTTGTTGAAATAAACCCATTCAAGCCTGTGGTATAACTTATTTTGTGGTGGGTACACAGCAAACTGAGCAAGACAGATTTTTGCTGCTAGGCAGAGTACTAAGATGATCTTGATTTATCAGGAACGCTTTGAAAGGAGTGAGCAAACCCAATCTTCAGCAAGATAAGCAAAATTTTACAGCGAAGAAAAGAACAGCCATTCCTGCAGTTTTCTACCACTGACACCCCCGTGGGGTTTAGCATTATAGGACTGATTATTGTTCTCATCAAATCATTGGAGAGGGGAAAAACATCCTGTATCATAGAATCATAGAATAGTTAGGGTTGGAAAGGACCTTAAGGTCAGCTAGTTCCAAACCCCTGCCATGGGCAGGGACACCTCACACTAATATATGGTGAAGAAAGCTGTATTTGCAATGCTTTAGAAGTAATAAGTTACTAAATGAGCAAAGTTTTAAATGATTGGTGTTTAAGATATTAAACCTCGGATCACAAAGTGAGTGTAACCAATGTACAAGAACATTCAGCAGTACGTGGAGTTGTCTTGGAGTAATGCGTCTTAAAACAGCCATTTTATTAAAATCCATAGTTCCAAAAACCTTTACATGCAAAAAGGATGTTGTTAACACTTAATGTACATACTGTGGCGGTAAATTACTGAGGCTATTTTTTACATAGCCTGACTAACCAGAGCTCACAAAGTCATTGTGATATGAATACGTATGACAGGCTTCATTCCTCCAACATGCACCACCTTTGAAACACTAACAATATGCAATGTTATTTCTCCTGCAGATACTATATATCAGAAAACATACCTCTATATCCTGTATTATCTTTGGGTATAAGGACCTGTAAAATGAATTTGGAGGGCCGTCTGTTGGTCTGTTTTTAAACAGGTACTGATCCCTAGAAAGAACCAGAAATGTATTTTTCAATGCAGCACAAAGAATTCAAACTTTAAAGTTATTCAAACTCTGCAGAGAACAAAACCTGATGACATACGCACACAGAACACTTGCGAGAGGTTTCAGCATTGCTGTTCCAACCCTTGTTACAATTTGACAGCTTTATTTAAAATGTCCAAGACTAAAAAGGCAACAGGTGCTTTCCTTATGGTTTTCCAAATTAGGGTTCACTCTTTCATAAAGCTTTTAGCTGACACGGTGTCGTTGTCGTGCTCTTTACAATATGCCTTGCATTTTCCTAGGCACACCACTAGAGAGCACAGAGAAACAGGTTTCTGAAGCAGAACACTTCAACCCTTGGGATACTCATAAAAGGATAGAAAAACCCCTTTGCCACAAACATAAACAGTTTCTGCAGCCCAATATGCTATTTTACATTTTAAGGGAAAATTAAGTTGAACTGGAAACAGCTCATTTGCAAAAAGTAGAGGGGACACAGCCGAAGCAGGAACAGGAGCCGATAGCTCCATAGCAGACTTAAGCATCTTGGTGGTACCAATTCACTATAAGAGCTCTTGATTAGGGCGATTTGTAAAGGAGAACACTGTAAAAGGTGCATTCAGTTACTGTCGCAGTACTTACCAACCCCTTCGTTCTGACAGTCCCTTCCATAGCGGATCTGTGCGTACCATTCTTTCAATCAATTTTTTCCATAGCATTCCCTCAGAGATGACTCTCTGCCATTCCTTACATACCAGCTCTGCTGCACAAAGTGATCTGGCATCAAGATAGGAAAGGATGTTTTCTGCTATGTGATCTAAGCCTTGCTCTACAAAGAAATAAAGGCAATCAAATGTCAATCACTTCACAGTAAACCACTGAACAAGCTTTGCAATACATTCAAGAGAATTCAACACAGCTTTAAGGCACTGGAGCAACATGGCAATTAAATTATCACACCCAGAAGCACCAGTTACAGATTGATCCACACAGGTACATCAAAATCTGTGACACTTCACTCCTTTTCCAGTACAGTCTGCCTGCTGGACTGTCCCATTTCCACAGAGCAAGAATGGGCACAACCCAACATCCAGCAGTGTGCAAGCAGCAGAAAGCATTTTGCTTCTTCTGGGCACAGAATCCTGGACTTTTTGAGCACATAACACATTGTGCGACATGATCCCAAAAGATTATCATCATCAAGCAGATGGTTTACTAAGCAGCAGTAATAAAATGTCAATTCTTTTACTATTTCTTTACATAACAATAGATACTTCAACTCCGAAGACAGGACTGCACAGGAACAAACACAGACATAGTAAAAGTGCAAGCAAAAAAACTGCAAAAAGCATCTCACATCAAATGCAAGAACATCTTTTCTATTTAAGCTCCTTCTGTAATCTGCAGGTGCCAAGTCAACTCCTAACTCTAGTTCAGAGTAAGAATCATCATAGAATGGTTTGGATTAGAAGGGACCTTAAAGCTCATCCAGTTCCAACCCCCTGCCACGGGCAGGGACACCTTCCACTAGAGCAGCTTGCTCCAAGCCCGTGTCCAACCTGGCCTTGAACACTGCCAGGGATGGGGCAGCCACAGCTTCTCTGGGCACCCTGTGCCAGCGCCTCAGCACCCTCACAGGGAAGCTTCTGCACCATAAATTCTAGTGCAAAGTCAATTTAGTTTAGCTTCACAAAGATTTCCCAATGTATTTGGAATAGCCACATGAACTGATAATACCTTTGCACCTTTCTTGCATCTGCTGCTCTCCCACCCTTAGGGCATGCTGCCTTCGATGGCAACGGAAGTGCGCGTGAGTGTGTGTACTGCTATCTGAGGACACTAGCTTTACTGGGTCAAACAATGAGTTCAGCAATGCACCACACAAGAACGCCCAAGTAAAACAACATTATTCCAAACAAAAGCCCTTTGGCAGCACTCACATATCCCAGGAACACCTAGGTGTCCCTGCCCATGGCAGGGGAGCTGGAACTAAATGATCTTTAAGATCTCTTCCAACCCAAACCATTCTATGATTCTATCCACCCGGGCTCTAATTTCATGCTCTAATTTCACCTGCAACACAAGCTATGTTGGTCAACAAGCAATAGTTCTTAGTGCACTGGGGAAGCACTGGCTTTCATCATGAAGATCCTCGCTACCAGAAGCAGCCAATTAACCCGTGTGATCCATCATGGTAGGATTGGATTTACGTATTAAATGCACTCAACACATTAGCAAATTCAAATATAGCAGAATTGGGGTCCTGCCCATTGATCCACATCTATGTAAGGCAATGTGCTGTAATATATTACTTCATAATTATCAGTTAATACTTATCCAACAGCTCTGGGTACTTACGCTGAAGCATGGTAAAAATAATAGGCACATCAGTAAAGATAATGAATACAGTAAGCTGTTACCAGAGATCTATCAAGACATAACCAGGTGGAATGCTGCATGCATTTGTCTCTGATCTTTGCCTAGACCTTGTCTTTTGCTGAGGGTGTTAGGTTCAAAAATGTGGTTGTAGTTGAATAGAGCGACCAACATAGAAACCACTCAGACAATCTACTTGCACTAAAGTTAAAATAGCATCCAACTTTTCTTGCTCACATTCCAGCCCCAGTGTCACTGGTCCCACAAAAACAATCACTGGAAAGTCTGTCACTTATTTCAAAGGACCTGCAATTTTGCTTTCCCCAAAACTCCACTAGATCAGAGATCTAGAATAACTCCATCTTCATGAATCATGTATGCCATTTGGCCAAGCATGAAAAACATCTTTCAAAGTCAGAGATGACGACCTTTTTAATTTTCCACTTTATCCCATGACAGCCTAATTTAGGCTTCAAATAGCCCTGAAAAATCAAAGAAACTACTCTTATTTTAAGAATTAACAAAGTGTGCTCATATAGTCCTCCACTACACACTAAATCTGGCATGCCCTTTGTAAAAATGAACAGCAATCAAAAGAAAAAAACAATACATGAAGAGTGTTTCTTCATTTCTTCTCTAATTTAGAGAACTAGAAAAGGTTTAAATAAGGTTTAGACAAATCTTTCAATATCAGTCATAACAGATTCAAGTACCTGAAGCATAACGAGGTCCAAATAACCTGTGGGTCTCAAATCTAACCACTTCCAAAGCAGTAAAGTCTCTCTTATAGCAATACCATGTCTCAGAGCAGCTTTAAGCTGCACCATTTTCTACATAAGCAGTTGAAGAAAATACCAGGGCACTGAAATAAGTCATAAAAGCAGTCTTCCAGCCAGATGCATCCCAGCCTTTCTAGTAAATAACAACTTGCAGGTTCTAAATACTGTTTATTTAGGATATATTTATCTTACTGTGATAAAAGAAGCAGTTCTCAAGGTTCTTCCATAAAATATAATCACTGCAAGGTCATTTTCAAGAGTCATGAATCTCTAGGTATCAAGGAGACAAATTAATTCACTGTGCAAAGTGGAGGACACAGCTAGCTAAAAACAGTAAGAAAAACAGGTCTGCTGAGTAAGCATCCCCCTGATTGTGAAGGTTGCAAGTGTGAATAGGGCACAGGCCATGTTTTAACAGGAACAGATCTAACTGTTACTGTAAATTTCAGTACAAAATAGTTGTGTTTGACAGTGTAAGATCAGCCCATGCAGAGCAAGTACATCATACAGTCTGTTACATCTGTAACACTGGGATCACACAACACAGTCCCCTACATATTCTCCCAGCCCAGAGGACGTGCATTTTGAAGAGGACTAGAAAAAAATTGTTCTACAGCAAACACTGCAGTTCCCAAGGCAAACCATGCAGAGGATATGACAGTTAACCACTGTAATTCCATCCCAGACAGTGCTCAAGGCCAGGCTGCAGAGAGCCTTGGGCAACATGGTCTAGTGTGAGGCATCCCTGCCCATGGCAGCGGGGCTGGAACTGGATGATCTTAAGGTCCTTTCCAACCCAAACCACTTTATGATTTTATGATTAATTCAAACTCTGTATGAGTAGAGCTGTACATTGAGGTTCCTGTATAAGAGGTGCTTGAGGTTCCTGTATAAGAGGTGCTTAAGGCTCCTGCTTCGCTGCACCATTTTTCTTGCAGTAGCCATTATACAACACCTGAACTTAGCTCACCCTCCTTTCCTTCTCAAGAGAACTAAGTTAGCGCATTCACAATCCTCCCAACATGTGTACACAGTTCAGGGGTACAGGCGTATTAATATTTGCCTCACATAGGGATATTTAGTCAAATCATTAAGTAATAAAAGAGTCTACAGCACTATGAAATGACAGAATTGGTAATTCAGTTCCACCAGCATCAGGCTGTTTCAAGGCTACACATCAAATATAAGTGAATGACTAACTTTGGAAGACGTTAGAAGAAACTAGGAGTAAACACCAAAGTAGGTTACAGGTAAAGCAGCAGACCCAGAAGTTAAAAAGGGTGGAAAACACTCTGATGCCAACAGAATTTCTGCAAAATGAGTCAGAATGACAAGGGCACCAGCCTGCAGCTTCCAGCTCTTGCAGAGACACAATGCTGCTGCCCTGTCCCTTCCATCTGAGAGGCATATTGAATTAGTGGTAGCGTGGCTGTAGAGCAGAGGCACACAAACAAATCTTTTCTGATAGCTTTAACTTCCCATTGTTAGAAGAAAAACACACTCCAGCTATATCTGCGTTCCAAGAAAAGCCAGGAGCACAAGATAGACCGATGACAGTCAAAGCTTTCAATGTCTGCACTTTCAAGGAGTAAAACTCTTTACTGGTGAATCTGAAAGACTGCAGGTGAAAAAGCAAATGAATAATGCAAAGGTCAACATATAAACTGTACAGCTGAAGGAACAGCTGCCCCTGGGCACATTGTGGACAAAATACCACTATTTATCTCTAGTAAAGATGGGGCAACAGGGTCCACACTGAACAGGTACACATCCATCCAATTCTCTTCTCATTCCACAGTTGAGGAATGTAATTCTGCCCAACTGGCATCATTTAGTAAACCAATCATCACATATACACTTACCTTCTGAGAGGAGGGAAACTTAAATGCTTTTAGTTGAAGAGTACTAAGCAAACCTAACTCTACCCTTATTTCAAACACGTACTTAAAGTTTCTGAGGCAAAGCAGCTACGCTGGCACTCAGATCTATTGCTGACACCTCACTGGGGGTTTTGAGTTTTGAAGTGTAAAGATCATGAACATGTCAGGTGTGCAATGAACAATTCCCAAGGGAAAAAGCAACAAACAAAAGTTATTCAAAGGATATTCATGTACAAAACAGTATTTTAAACGTTTATCTGCTGCTGCCATCTCCTGGCAACAAACTGAATGAATGATTACCCTCCTCAGAGATGTGTGCTCCGAGAAGCTGTGAAGTTACCAACAACCAGCCCAGTAAAAAGGCTACACTGCAAAGCATCCTTTGAACTCAAGTGCATGGTTCTGTGGGGTTCTGGTGGTGGTAGATCTGGGGTTTTGCCCCTCTACTAACATACCTGTGTTATCTTTCAGAAGGTAATGAAGACGACAGCTTGGGAGCTGGACTTGATCTGCGTCTCCGGGTTAGGACTTCATTTAGCTTTTGATGGCAAGGGAGTGTTTTTGAATCAAGCACAAACACTTCAGGAGTTTCATATATAGCATATTCCATTACTAGGAACTCATGTTGCATTTTAAATCCTTTTTGTGAGCAGGAACGTTAAATAGTGTCAAAAGAATTTGATACAGATCACAATTATGAGACCACAAAAGTATTTGGATCACGGTTAATCAAGATGGTAGCACACACCAGTGCTGGTTTTCTATCCTAACACTTTCTGGCACCAGGCAAACATCCGGTTGCCAAAGTACATGGTTTTATGCTTTTCTATTTAGATATGAATGTGATGTCTGAATAATACCACGTGTGTATTCATCAACGTATGTTCAACTGGTTTTAGTTTTCTTTTCCTTGTGAATTACTACTTTCCAAAAAGACAGTTACACAGATTAAATGCAGTTACACAGAAGTGATTAAGAAAAATGATACATGACACAATATTTTGCCATTGTTCAGTTTTTCACACAACTGCCTTTGATCTCTGTTCCACAGCAATCCTCTGAAAACCAGTTGTGAAAGGCTGGATCCAAAGCCACCTCTCATGTTTCAAATCTGGAAATGGCACCTGAATGACCAAGGTACCACCATCAATTCATCCAAAAGCTATGTCTTTCCTGGAAAGAGCAATCTTGCCATTTCTGGCTGTCAACAAGACTATGTGAAGCAGAGATAAGGAGTTGGCAAACAACTGCTGAGGCACCAGGAGTCATTAATGCCATTACTCAGACAGAGTTAGAACACTCACAGCACCACCAGACAGCTGACTGCAGCATCCCAAAACAAAGCTTCTCCTCATGAGTTCGGGGAACACCACCACAACGACTATGCTCCAGAGTGCAAGTAGGACCGAGTATCACAATGGTTTTGGTGCCTTTCTGTGGCATGTGCAGAACTCTGAAGTATCAAGCTCAGTCCTGGGTCCTTCTCAAAATCCAGTTTAAAAAAGTCAGTTTACTATGACACATACAAAGCATTTAGAGACAGGGCCAGAACACAGCTCCTAAGGAGAGTCATCTCCAAATAGTCTCAAAATAGATGGCAAATTTTCCTTCCAAAGGTGAGGCTTGTCTTATATATGTTAGGAATGTTCTCAAGCAGATTTAGACCTGACTGCCCATCTACAGGAGGATGCCTTATGGAACTATCAGACCAAAGCCAAACACGAGAGAGACAAAACCCATGTGACAAGTGCTCAGCTTGGTTTTAGTCTCTTCACTAACCCAAAGGTTTTTCAGAATCTCGCTTGTGGTGCAATTCTAGTACCAAACATTCATTAACATTTAATTGAGCTAAACCAAGGTTCTCAATAAAAGTTAACTACAATCAGCAAACACATTTCTACAACAGCAAATGCACATATGCATATCAACTGGAGTGCAGAGGAGACCACGGAGATGCTGCGAGGGCTGGAGCAGCTCTGCTCTGGAGCCAGGCTGAGAGAGCTGGGCTGGGTCAGCCTGGACAAGAGAAGGCTCCTGAAGGGGAGACCTCAGAGCAGCTCCAGTGCCTAAAGGGGCTGCAGGAAACCTGGAGAGGGGCTTTGGACAAGGGCCTGCAGGGACAGGACAAGGGGAATGGCTTTAACCTGCCAGAGGGGAGACTGAGATGAGCTCTTAGGCAGAAGCTCTTCCCTGTGAGGGTGCTGAGGCACTGGTACAGGGTGCCCAGAGAAGCTGTGGCTGCCCCATCCCTGGCAGTGTTCAAGGCCAGGTTGGACACAGGGGCTTGGAGCAAGCTGCTCCAGTGGAAGGTTGGAACTGGATGAGCTTTAAGGTCCCTTCCAACACAAACCATTCTATGATGATTCTATGATTCTCTCTGGCCTGTACACTTTTAACACATAAAGCCTGGTCTTTATGAAGCTAATATCCCATTGTGTTTTAAGGATCAACTGTGAATTACTAGGCAGAAGCCCTTTATTAAAATGCATAATTTTTACAATTCTGTGTAACACTGGTCACAGTTAAAACCAGATCTTTAAGAAGCAGAAACTTAAGTGTTTTCTGATGTTAAAACATGGCAATCTCATCTCCTATGAATACACAGAGCCTTGAAAGTTGCATACCAAGCAAAAAACACATAAACGCTTTGCCACCAAGTCTATTCTTACGGTTTTTATAGCTTGCAGAAGTGCACAGATTTAAATTGCTCACATTAAAAAGAGACATCAAGTAAAATATTTACCCTAATTAACATAGTAGGAACAGGTCCAAAGCACAGATACTTAAGATAGACTCACTAGCATTATTCCAGACAACACACAGGACTAAGCTGAAGACGTATTAAGGCCTGAAATAGCAGCATGTACCTATTTCACATTGACACTGAGTACTTAGTTTCATAAACAGTTTCTGAAGTAGGTACTAAACCCTATCAATTTTCTTTAGTAAAATGCATTCAGTATTTACTGGTGTGCTTTTCAAAGCAAAAAATTATGCCCAAATCTTATGCCTCTACAAGAGTTTCTGCGGTTCTGTAGTAAATGGTGAAAACCAAGAGCAGCTGTTGATTATAGGTACCAGATGAAGGTTTGCTTCCATTTCAATAATGAATTAGAACAATTAAAATCCACAGCGATTTCAAAGCTCAGTGTGTAAATATCGCTTTGTATGGAAATGAAACCCGGCTGTGGGATGTCAGCTCTCTAAAGCCTATTAGCATCAAATGAAACAGTCACTCAGATCAGGCAACGCACATTTATGGCTTTAGAAACAAATTTCAGAAGCAGCCAGGCAGAGAGCCTTACTTGCCTGACTAAGTGTAGAGCTCTCTTAGAGCTTTAACACACAAAACACATATGGAAGGGACTTTCTTTCCTAATCAAGGGTGAAACAGCAGTGCTCAAGGGGTCAAAGTTGTAATTCACTTAAGGAAAAGACACAAGTTGGATGGGACCATGCAAGGCATGTTATGATTAACATCTTAAAGATAATTAAGCGAATCAAAAGCAAAGAGGCATCTTAAGTTATTCCTGCAGTTATGCTGTCCATTATACTCCACTGTCTTTTGACACACTAGGGGAAACACTGTTGGCAGTTGTGGAAAAAACAACGAGTATAGGTCAGCTTCTGAGTTGCTCTCATCGTACAATAGCTGATACAGCATTAGCTTTAACCATGACAACTAGCAGAAAAGAGCCCAACCACAGCCCCATTTGTAAGAACAGACCCTGTAGACTAAACATTCTGCCACCACTTACTGAAAAGCACACCAAAACTATCACTTTTTCTGCTGAAGCAGAAGGAATCCAGATACTACAGACTTCTCCCATTTTTCCTGTATTCTCACACGTATAAAATCAAAAAGGACATTAAAAACTTTTCATTAAAAAAAATAATTATTTCTTTAAGACAAGTGAACCTATCTTTTAAGCTCCCCTTGACCCAGCTTCAGTGTGCCCTTGAGCCCAGAACGCCCTCCGTGTGCTGGGCTGCACCCCCAGAGCTTGAGCAGCAGTTGAGGGAGGGGATTCTACCCCTCTGCTGCACTCAGGGGAGACCAACCTCAAAGCCCTGATCCAGCTCTGCGGCAACAGCACAAGAGGGACCAGGAGCTGCTGGACTGAGTCCTGAGCAGGCCACAGAGATGCTGTGAGGGCTGGAGCAGCTCTGCCCTGGAGACTGAGCTCTGTGGCTGCCCCATCCCTGGCAGTGTTCAAGGCCAGGTTGGACACAGGGGCTTGGAGCAAGCTGCTCTAGTGGAAGGTGCCCCTGCCTGTGGCAGGGGTTGGAACTGGATGAGCTTCAAGGTCCCTTCCAACCCAAACCATTTTAGGATTCTGTGATCACCATGACTGTTCACATTACTTTTTTAGTGAATCCCAGTTATTCTGTGGAGAAATCAACATTTAGTATTTTAAAAACAAGTTGGAAGAAACATCCACACTATCTAAAGGAAGCAGCTCTCCACTTGAAACAAGGAGTACATTTATGCAGGTATTCCACATCATCTCCCTGTGTCCTACCTTATGCTCTTCATTCCTCTCCAACTACTCAGAAGTTCATTTTAGCCATGTTTTAAAGGTGAGCCAAAATTACCCCCCCCCATCACCCTCAGAAGTTGAATTCATCCAGGTTTTTTGAAAATATAGCAGCGGTCCAGAGAGCAGGAACCCATAATAATCAAGCAGCATCTGTCCCAGACACCAGGGGATCCATCATGCAAGACCACCCGAGCACATCAAAGCTTACAAAAGCTTCTGAGCTTGTAATATGACCAGTCTTTAAAGGAACTTTAGTGCTCCCTGTGCTCAAAAAATTCCCAGTTTTCCAATTCCTTTGTATTTTCTCATCATCCGCTCTCAGTGTTCACTGTTGTGGCTTGGCACTTTGGGGATAACATCCCCAGACTGCTCACTCATTGTAGCGTGAATCTGTGCTGTTATACTGGCAGTGGCAAGCAGAACATTGTGACCACTTATTTCATGCTTATTTCCCACTCTGGAAACAGTATCTACACATTTACCTTTCAAAGAATGAAATGAATCATCTTCTCAAGCATCAAAAACCCTGGGATACAATTCCTTCCAGAAATTAATGGGAAAATATACACAACTGACCATAAGATTGAAAACTAACAATGCTATATATAGTTATTAATGCTCCTTTTTAAAAAATGAATAGCACTTGTAAAAACACATTTCATGTTCAAACTACTGATCCAGGTTTACACTGATGGGTGGCAGAAGCAGACCTGAGCAACTGGAAGAAGGAATCATGGCTGGACTATACAATGAAAATCCACAATTGTTTTTGCTCTGGAGTCAATAACCAGACCAGACAAGCTAGACTCACTCAGCAGGAACTTTTTTATTTAAGACTTGAGAAACTTAGAACTAAACTAAAATGTCATAAAGGACTTCTTAAATGAACACACCTCTGGAGTATCTTCCATACCTATGGGGTTCATATGAAAAAGGAATTTAGACCAGAACTTGCAGAGATAAAACTTTAATGACAACTCTCTTCCAATTTAAACACAAACTATTCTTCAGGATATGCTACTCAAACTGCTTTTACATGGAACAACACTGGCATCCAGTGGCCAATTCAATTAATCACAGAAGTGAATGACCAGCTGCCCTCCTGTCCCTCTTTTGACTAGGAAGCACCATTTCTTTATTCAAGACAATCTAAATCTGGAGGATGTTCCAAAAAGCTTGCATGCAGCCCAAGCATTCAACAAAAGGAGAAATATTTGTGAATGCACCTCTTGTAAAATAAATACTAATTTACCTGGTAATGCAGTGATGAAGTCCCGTTGTAACATGGGCTTCAAGTAAGAGTTAATATGTCCATGCTGATAGTGACACATTCGTGAAATAAGGTGTTCCACAAATTCAACTTGATCTGATTCAGACCACTGGTCAAAATATTTAATACACAAGTCTTTTTCCTTTTCGTAGTTTCCTTCCGATGGTCTTTTTCTTGAGACAATCACAGATGAAGTTCCATTACTTATCTGGTTTTAGAAAAGGAGTATCAGTATTAACATACAAGCAATAGAACAGCTTTATAAGCACTCTCTCAAGGAAGAATATGTGAGAAGAAATAATCAAACCTAAGTTTTGAAACACAGTCTTCAAGCTATGGGTTATCCCTTAGGAATTTCACCTTTCATAAAGATCAATGAAAGGACTTTGCTCATAAGTGCGAGTTACTTGTTACACTGAAAGACTTGAATTCTTTTACACCTCCTACCATGTGAACAGCAGGGAACTTAATTCATTTTAGAAGAAACTTCTTCAGATAAAACCAGTGGTTTTTGTTGCATATTGCAGTTTCCCTCTGGTGCATACTGCACTCTACCTCCACAAATGATTTACAAATGATAACTTCCAACAGTTAAAATAATACACATTTAGAGACATACTAAACTTGGGCATTAATACTCTAACTGACACAAGAATTCAAGAGCTTCATGTCAGTGTTGAACTGCTTGTCCATAAACGAAAACTGAGAATTACATGATGTCAAGAGCCTGCTTTGTTTTTGAAAGACAGCTCATGACAATATTTGGGACATGCACATGAAAACATCATTAAAATCCTGGGAGCTTCAGCTACAAAAAGGATGCTACGAGAACAACACCCCAGGACTTACTGCTAATTAGTAAACACCAAAGATTGATGGCCAGGCTCTTCTGAGCCCTTCTGGAGACCAAGAGGGATGCTGAGAACAACTGTCAGCACTGAAATATTCCCAAACTTCTTCAAAGCAAATTGGTTACAACTCCTTGCCATGTGAAGGCGTTGATTTTTTCCTTCTGAATGACAGTCATGCTCAGAAAGGTTGAACTGTATTCCCAAGTACCCTTTGACACAAAACCGTCCTTTCAAGGTCAGCACCAACTCCAAAATCTGAGAAGATCTAGCAATTTCTAAAGTATTATTCATCAGTATCATCCTTCACTTGAAGGCTGAGCTAATTTTAGGGTGATACAGTCAACTACGTACAAGGATGATTATGCAGATGCAAGATTTGGAAGTTTCTCAAAAGCAAGAGCATGCAAAATCATGCCAACTCTCTCTATACAAATGTGAATCCTACCTGCCACAGGGTATTTTTCTTTGGAGACTCATCTTCATTCTGATCCTCCATTACTGATGTGTTCTAGGAGAAAAGAAAGGAAAAAAGAAGAATTAGGACTTCACTTTTTTATTCTATGGCAATTCCTTGCTCTACAAGCATTATGAAAAAGCAAATCAATTGAACAGAGAAAATTCATTTTCCCAGTGAACAGAATCGTCAAAGATTTCTGGCCACAGAACCTGGATATTATAAATAAATTCCCCTTTTAACTGACATGTTTATCAATTCCATTTACTGTAAAGATAACTCCCTAACCCCGCTTCAATTTCCCTTGACAGGTTTTCATGCAGCCTTTCAACGCTTTTCTCACTGGGAAATAAATTCACTTTCATCCTACTCAAGCCAAAGTAATTAAACCTGTCAAAGTAATCAACCAGCACTTTCTGCCAAAGTTAAATTGCATACATCTAGTTGATAGAAAATAAAATCACTATTCACTACTTACATGCAACAGAATACAATTTTTTTCCCCAGCTCTAAGCTTACCACAGGGAGGAGGAACCATTCTCTGCAGAACGTCTCTGTAATTCAGTGCCACAGCCTGTGCCCTATAACCTTTGGCAGTCACCATCTTTCTTCACCCTGACTTAATTACTGTGCTCTCCCCATGTTGTAATTGCTCCTCCCTACCGTTTCCTCCCCTTTTGTTCAAGGAGATGTAATTTCTATAGACATTCAGATGCAAGTGTTTCTTTTCAAGCTTACCTCAGGTTTTCAGAACCTTTTACTCATTTCTTCCCTTTTTTGTTTAATTATCTGCTCCTCATTGCTGTCCATGCCACAAGTACCATCTATTTCTACCCACTCAATGGTACCCCACACCTAGGCAATTACTGCTTATTTGGCTCCCCACCAACCCTGTCCTCCCCATCCTTTGTGCCCAGGAGATACCAGCTAACTGGCATGAAAAACTGAGTGCCTTAAACCATTGCCTGTATTTATTTCAGCCTTCTTCCTCTCTATCAGCTGTCTCAGCAGAAAGAGGAACAACACACTCAAGTAAGACACATGATGGAATAAGTCACACAACTCCTTTATTCTTGCCATCACAGATTCGGGATTAACCCCTTAACAACTATATCCACCCCCACTGAAAAGACAATTTCATCTCGAAAGCATTCAACTCTTTCATCTCCTCTTTCCTGCATAAGGGATATACCACATCAAAATCAGAAAACTCAGAAAGTTAACAGTATCACCCCTCTAGGCAAGGATTCCTCCACTACCTGGCTGCACTGCTCTGGCTGAAGTCTACCTTGGATCTTCTCTGCCTTGGAGGCATGAAAGAACATGCACAAAAGACCACATTATAAATATTATGCACAGTGGGTGACAGAAAAAAGATCTTGGGTCTGTCTAGTTATGATGCACATGACAAAGAGAACCTCACAAAATGGCTAGTGGGGAATCCAGAAACAGACAAAAGCAGTAAAGGTGCTGCATTACTCTGCAGGTATGTACATTTTAGTGTTTCTGGACACAGAACAATAACGCTGGAAGAGTAAACCACCCTTTCCACATTTCCAGATTTACAGTCTCCCGATGGCCATTCCGGTTATTCACAAGTACACACTGGTCACAACCAGCACGATCACTGATGTGCAGGTGATGTGTGAAGGATGCTCTCCCACCGCCTGCTGCCACAAGAGGGAGCACAAATCAGCTGTAGGCTTCCTGGTACCCTACTAGCCCACAGCAGTTACGCTATTCTGGAAAGCAAATGGGACTACAGAGAATGATGCAGGGGGGCTAATTTTGTTTTATTTTAAATTTCAATGTGTAGAAATATTCATTACAGTGGTTAGGTGTTGTTAACAATGTTTTTAATTAGTATGTCTTTAAATGAGTAAGTAATATTTCACCTGTTTTGCAGCTAAAGGCTAAGTATGTGCATTGATCCTGTGAGCTAAGAACAAGGAACGGGAACTCTCCTTTAGAATATCAAACATGGATGGCTTGGGTCAGCTTATTCAGCAGAAATCCCACAGGAGATCAAGTCAGCCCCAGTCAAAATTTCCTTTGGTAGCTCATGGCAAGACTGCCATTGCTTTCTTCTGCTCCTTCACCAGGAAACATCAGAGACCACTGCTAGGTTTTCCTGGATGCAGGCTAAGAATTGTCTCTTAAACATCATGTCTTTTCATTCTAGGGACATATAATAAAGCTATAGCAGAGCAACACTGTAACACCAAGTGTGCAAGAACACAAAATTCACCGAAATTAGACTTCCACACTAGGCAGATTGCAGAGCAGGTTTTTATCTGCTGCACACCTACTCAATTCTACTGTGCCTCTGGTGCTGCCAAGGTAAAGAAAACTGGGTAGCAGGCTTTAGGAACATGTTGCATCCTTGACATGTCCACTAACACAAGGGAGGCCTGCACTTCTGCACCAGTCTTCCTTCAGAACATCAGAGCACAGTCTTGGCTAAGTACTGTCTTGGATGCACAAAGGATGACCTGGCAGAGGCAGTACTGCTGCTGAGGGATATTTCCATTTCTTCAACATCTAGGCACTCACAAACATCATGAGGGCAGTCTACACAGACTGGTTTTTAGGCTGGGAATTTAACACTGCATTTATGTATTGAAGCAAGAAGTAGATAGCTGTATCTACTTCTACAGTCTTGATTGTGCTTTCGGTCTTTCCCCATCCTAAACTCACTCCAGATTTTCTTGGTGTATTTTAGAGCTTGATGGGTTTAATCCTTCATTCTCTCCCTTTCTGATCCCAAATATATAGGTTAATTTCCCTATTATATCTGCTCTTCTTAATAAATTTGCTCTACTTCCATCTTTGACACTTAATTTTAGGGGTCATTCCCCAGATCACATACAACCTAACCCAGACTATAATGTGTCGTAGAACCATAGAACCCCAGGTTGGAAGGGACCTCAAGGACCATCTGGTCCAACCTTTCCAGGCAAAGCATGACATAGGCTAGATGCCCTTGCACCCTGTCCAGCCCGGTCTTGAGTGTCCAGCATTGGGGAATCCATTTCCCTGGGGAGATTATTCCAATGGCTGATTGTTCTCCTTGGGAAAAATTTTCCTCTTGTGTGTCTCTGGAGCACTCAAGCCTACTAACTGAAGACTGAAAGATGACCGGGTGGATCCCGTTCTGCTGTCTGGAAGAAGCAATTAGACATCTCTAATCTGTCCTGTACATCCACAGCACTTGGCAAAAGAAGAATTTCAGAATTCCTAACAGCTGGTGTCACTGGTTCTTGCTCAGGAAGGCCTCCAGCTCTTGTGCAACAAGATAAGCATCTACAAGTGCAACTCTTCCCTTCATCATGCTGTTGCCTTCTCCCAGCCTCTACCTTGTTGTTCACCCCACTCAACCTTTACATAAAGCTACCTTGCTGGCCACCTCCACAGGTTCCCCAGGTAGCTTTAAAGTGGCATTAACACGGATTTCACACCATCTCCCTGCAGCTCTGATGCTGAACACAATCAAGACCCCTTATTCCAGTACCTCTGGCAAGGCCACAGGCGCCTGCAATACCAGGGACCAACACCTGCAGACTCTGAAAGAAGGGGCTTGGCTTTTTACCACCAGAGCCTAGCAGCTTCCCACAGCAGATGCATAACTTCATAACTCCTAAATATTGCCAATTAATCCCATCTATAAGTTCATTTTTTCCATAAATTCTTGTTCACTTGCTCACAGCTCTTGCAAAAGTAGAATGATTATTTCCAAGCAGCTGTCATTCCTAAATTAGTCAGCTTGGAATAAGTGCTCCCCATCCCCTACTGGGAATAGCAGTGACAACAAAGAGATAACAATAGCTCTAAGCATAGATGCTTTCTGTTGCGTTACAGTTGTTATAACCCAACTGAATTAAGTTATACTGAGAAAAGCCTGTCTTGACTTCTACTAACAGCAAACCCAGCACTGGTAGTAAAACTTACAAATTGCTCTACAAGCTGTAGAATTTTAAAAGCCTGTTTCCTAAAGACTTGTATCCTATACTCCTCACCCAGCTCTGCAGTAACCTCAAGCTTTCTTTGGTCCTTCTGCTCCACAAAAGCACAAAAGGCTCTGGGATTTCCGAGATGCAGATGAACATGGTAAACAGGTTCCAAAGTTACTTGAGGAGAAAGAGGTACAAGTGTAACTACATAAAGCTCATTTCCTCTGGAGGTTATGAAAGGCTTCCAAAAATAAAGAGCCATGAATGATCCAGGTTGGAGGGGGCTTGGAGCAACCTGATCTAGTGGAAGGGTGGTTGGAACTGGATGAGCTTTAAGGTCCCTTCCAACCCAAACCCTTCTAGGATTCACTCTGTGATCCCCAAAGGCAAAAACTGTGCAGGTATTGTAAAACTTCAGGTACCTAAAACTGGCATCTCAAACATAACAGTTCCACATACATATGGCTGTACATTAGGTACAAAAGCACCTAAGTTTTCCTGCAGATGAATGGCACTCAGCCTGCAAGGCTCATCTTGCTCATGCGAGATATGAAACAAGGGCTGTATCTTCCTGGCAGAAATCTATCAAACCTGCATGGACCAAATTCCTACCAGATTTCCTGTTAGCTACAGGCAGGTAACACTTGCGTCTGAACCATGCTTCAGGACTTGAGAGTGCCTTTAGTCACTTAATTGGCTTTGAAGAGAAACAGCATGGTGCAGCTTTGTTCTTTAACCCAGTTTTAGTTCTAGTATTGAGAGAGCTATTACAGAAGTGATAGCAGTAATCCTGGGAACTGGGACAAGACATACAAGTCACAGGAGTAGCACCTAGCAAAGCAGACAACACTGCTAAGCTGCTTTGATGAGAAGCTTTTGCCTACCGACAAACGGATTCACAGGATACAAAGGATGGATGGACAAAACTAGACAACAGCTGCGTTACCTTGACAAAGAGAAAGAATAGCAGTCTTGAATTACTGTATTTTCAGCTATAACGTAAAGAAGAGAAGTAGAAAATAAGAACTTCTATTTCCCACTACCCTTGAGACTACACCAGTAACTCTCATCTGAGTTAAAGACCAAGCTAAGGTAATCATAAAATTCCCACTCTACAGAAGAGATACCAGGAAATTTCAGTTAAAAATCACAAAAAACTAATCAAAACACTTGAGCTAAAGTTGTTCAAAGCCAGGGTTGATGGGGCTTGGAGCAACCTGGATTAGCGGAAGGTGTCCCTGCCTGTGGCATGGGGCTGGAATTGGATGAGCTTTAAGGTCCCTTCCAAAATAAACCATTCCATGATTCTATGAAACAGGCTCTTCATCTGCTTTAGTAAATCACTTCTGCATCTGACTTTAGAGAAGTTCAAGAAATGATAAAAACTAATACATATTTGGGCATCATGAAGCCAAGCACAGCAGATTAAACTTGAGCTCTGTATGCTCAACTTGCCTTCTGAAACCAGCTCTGCAGCACAGGATTGCTGTATCAATTACACATTCACCCAGAGGAAGAGACGAATCCACCATCCTATGTGACAACTGGACCACATCAGTGAGGAAGAAAGCTGTGTAACCATCTCTACCATCTAAAAGCAATGAGCATGTGCTCCCCATGCCTTCCTGCTTTTAATATAGTCAGAAAACCCCAAATAGTTTAAAGCATTTCCAAATGAATGCAAGCCTCTCCTTAGGATGTAATGGTCACTATTTTCTAATCCAGGAGCCTGTTAAACAGTGTTTATTAGCAACATCTTGATACTTGATCAGGGACAGGAGGGGATTTTCTTCTTTTAACTACTGAGAGACTCTTAATAAAAGCGTAACATAGCACAAACACTAAACAAGGTTGGAGGACCACTAAAGCGTTCTAGATCCCTCATTTACTGCTCCCCTCAACAATCTGTATGTACCAGTCTGCAAAGAAATGCAAAAACACTACAGTGCTTCCAAGTGCCACGTCAGCAGTAGGTGCTCAGCTACGGGTTTAACCTCACTACAGAAAGTGGTTCCCTGCAATATTTATCCATTAATTATGTAAATAGATAAGTACGCATTTTTGCTTAATTTAGTGAGAATCAAGTAACATGGGGGGAGGGGGGGGAATCTCTTGAGAAAAATAGAAAACACAGCCCATGACCAAATGATTGTCCAAATAAAGAGTTTGAAAACATAGCAGATAACCCCCCTGTTCACAATCACTATAAAGCACTTTGAAAACAAAGCTCTAAGGTTCATCAAGTCAAACTTGATTTAGTTGCAGGTAGTCCTGTAAGGAGCAGGGTGTTGGACTCAATGATTCTTAAAGATACCTTCCAATTTGAGATATCCTATGATTATAACTTGAAAGTTATCTGGCTGACCATGGACATGCCTATATTTGACATGTGTATTAGTAGCTGCTTGTTTCACCTTAAGCTAAGCTATTTATGTAAGCACTAAGGACCTGCACAAATTCAGCTCAATACACTTCATTTCTTACCTAGCTAGTCTGCCCAGTTGCCAGGTTTTATTTTAGCGCAGTTATTGCTGGAAATTCTAACAAAAATATACTTGAAATACTAAAAAGAGTCTCCAAGATCCAACAGCTGAAGGCAAAATTAGAAAAAAAGCCTCACACTGCAAATAAGGCCTCACACTGCAAATCAGTTTTATTTGGCCCCTGACTAACCACCACCAAGCTTGCAGGAAGATTGGGTAAATTCAGTACCAGCAGACAGCTCTCCAATTTGTGTTTCAGGTTGCTAAAAAAAACCCAACACCATAGTTTGACCACAAGCTGTAGATGCAATGTTTTTAAAACATAGCCAATGCTTTTACATCCTTGGATTGATACCCCCCTGGGTTGTTGTTTTTTTTGTTTTTATTAGAACATTTTGTCCAGAGCAGTAATTCCCCCAAAACCAACAGCTGCCTGTTCCTGTCTCTGCTCAGAGAAGGAAAACCTCAAGTCTATCTTCACCTAAATTGGAGAATCCTAAAGTGGTTTGTGTTGGAAGGGACCTTATATCTCATCCAGTTTCAACCCCTACCATGGGTAGGGACACCTTCCACTGGGGCAGCTTGCTCCAAGCCCCTGTGTCCAGCCCGGCCTTGAACACTGCCAGGGATGGGGCAGCCACAGAGCTCAGTCTCCAGAGCAGAGCTGCTCCAGCCCTCGCAGCATCTCTGTGGCCTGCTCAGGACTCAATCCAACAGCTCCTGGTCCCTCTTGTGCTGTTGCGCCGGAGTTGGATCAGGGCTTCAGGGGGGGATGTCCCCTGAGTGCAGCAGAGGGGTAGAATCCTCTCCCTCGACTGCAGCAGCATCTCCATGGCCTCCTCTGGACTCTCCCCAACAGCCCCAAGCTGTTCTTGTCTTGGGGACCAAAGAGCTGCCTCAAAAGAATACAAGCAGATACTAAACAGGTTATTCTGTTTAATCACTAATGCTTTGATGACTGGCAATTAGCACCAGTATTTTAACTTGCTTTCTAAAGTACCTGTCTTTACCTTAAACTCATTACAAAGTTAATTTGCAGTTACTTCCCTAAATAAATAACTGGGTATCTCTTAATATTCAGTAGGCCTGACTTAACATGAACGCAATCACTGAAGTCAGATCAGTGTGGCCTGTGTCCAGAGAGGACTAAACTGCATAACTCACTTTGAAAATGAAAATGATCAGCAGTTTATCAGCTACTATTTTAATGCTATTTCACCTAACACTAAGCAAGGGCTCCAACTCCACCACAGAGCTTCTGGTGATGGCATGTCCTTTTAACAGGCAGTTGTCCACACAAAGTGCAGTCTGAAACCACCTGGCAAAGCAGTGTATTTGTTAATTCACAGACAACCTGCAAAGCACAATTGTTAATGAAGTAAGAAAGTAACAGCAAAAATCACTGTGCTGGCTTTTAGTACTTCAGAAATAGTGGAATACAGATTCCTATGAAGATTAGGATTAAAAAGAATAAATCATTCACTGATTAAACTAGCAGCCAGTTTAGGCTGTAATAAGAAATGTGCTACTTTCATCCAAGTCACCAGCTCGTCTGTATTGCCACTCAAACTGATAGCACTAAGTGAAAAAAAAATGTAAGTTCCTGCAATTCCAAGAGATATCCAGTGTTTTCAGCAGCAGATAAAGGCTCTAAAATTAGATGGGGGGGATGCTTTTGATCCATCAGCCAGTTTTAGAGATCTGTGATGGTTTTTTGAAGTTGGTTTTAGGGGCTTTGGGGTAAATATGCAATACCTTATTACTCCTTAAGGCGGGCTTACTTCAACAGGCACTGCAGGATCACGTCTGCCACGCTCCTTGCATAACTGTTTCAAAGACACCCTAACTCTCATTAAATTTTCTAAGTGTCTGGAGTAAAGAGACCGTAATCAAAACCTGCCTGTATCCATCCTGGATTAATATGTTGTATTTACAAGGACAATGAGCACTGAATTGTGTAATTGTGGCAACTGGATGACTCATCCCTGCACCATTCTGAGTACGGATCCATGATGGCTGCAAAACTTGCACATCATGCAAACTCTCTGCCTGAACATAAATATGTTGAGTCCCAAATATATATATACATATATATACACACACACACACACACACACACACACTAATCACTTTCTCCACACCTGCTTCAGAACAGAATACACCAGTTTTAGGAAGAATCAGCTTACTAAGAATATGGCCAATGCAGTTTTACATTGAGCTAGACAATGTTTGAGAGCTACATTAAGCTTTGCTGTAATGTGTTCCACAGTTCCTACCAGTTCAGTTCAAGCTGGTTGTTGAAAGCATTGAATAATAATTATTATTAATAATACTAATTATAATAATTCATTAATAATAAATAAATATAATGGTATCATCATCTCAGGTTGTGAAAGAGCAGCCAGCAGCAAAGGGCAGCCAGCAAGTCTCACTGCAATGCTGAGGTTTACTGATCACGTTTTACTTCACATGAAAACTGGACTCTGCAGCCCTTTTCCAGCCTAACAGGAGGTTTAATTATACCTCCAGCTTACAAGTGTTGCTTGTTTTAAAGCTGTCCCAGCTCATGCCTTTTACTATATGGTCACTCAGCCATCCTTGGCAGATGCTGGATGCAGGCAGTACATCAGCAGTCCATGTTCTTGCCTGCAGCAGAAAAATCTCAATACTTAAATAGTCTCAAAACTTTAGAAGTATATTAAAACAGCCATCAGGCTTATCATTAATTGTGGCTGCAAATGGTTGCAATCACTTCCCTAAAGCATTCCGGAATTAACTTTCACATCTCTAGAGTACAAATACACCAAAAGTTTAATCCTTTCCACTTGCAAGTAATGATTTTAACAGCGAAACGCTTACACAGCAGCATGGCTGTGACAAACTGGCTGCAGAAAGGTACAGACACAGGGAGCAAGGTTTTCTTTTGGGTTTGTTTTTTTTAATTAAGACACATTGCCTCAAGTTCTCAGCTACTGTTTGCTGCACTAACAATATTGCTAATCACAGAATCCCAGACTGGTTTGGGTGGGAAAGGACCTTAAAGCTCACCCAGTCCCAACCCCTGGCCACAGGCAGGGACACCTTCCACTAGAGCAGCTTGCTCCAAGCCTTGTGTCCAACCTGGCCTTGAACACTGCCAGGGATGGGGCAGCCACAGCTTCTCTGGGCACCCTGTGCCAGCGCCTCAGCACCCTCACAGGGAAGAGCTTCTGCCTAAGAGCTCATCTCAGTCTCCCCTCTGGCAGGTTAAAGCCATTCCCCTTGGCCTGTCCCTACAGGCCCTTGGCCAAAGCACCTCTCCAAAAATTCGAACTGCACCTCATGCTGCACAGCACTGTGTACAAAAGCTGTGAATTGGACTGTAAATTGTACAGTTTTCTATTCATTATGTTCATGGGTAAGGCAAAAACCACCCCCCTCTGCCCTACACAATTAATAAGCCTATGAACAGTATTTCAGACACAAACTTCAGGCCAAGTTAGTAATGAGATGACTTCAGATTCATCAAGAAATTAATTAATTAAGATTAACTACATTTGCAACTTAGCTGCCTCGTGCAAAGTTAAAACACTTTAAGGGTTATTCCTAGATTCCCAGAGGGAATTTAGGTTCAGATCTCTGCTGCTGGTTCCACGTGAAGCCAGCTCTGCCCAAATTTCATCACCTCAATGTGCTGGCCAGAAGACAGGCAGCTCCCTCAACACAAGGGTGGCTAAAAAGGTTATGAAGGATGGAACATTAATGGGCATCACAAATACAGACACTGCACCAGTTCAAGGGCCAGATCATTAACCCGATCAAGTTTTTAATCCCATCCACTATTGCTTAACACATGGCACTGGTGCTCATCATCTTTTTCTTCCCCTGAGATCTAGTAAAAGTAAAACAATGAACTGGAACACAAGGAAGAGAAACAGCAGATGTGTACTTCCAGCTTGAGAAAAGCATCTGAGCAACAAACAAATATGACATATCAAAGCACACAACTTGTTTAAAAACAAGCCCACAGCCACAAATTCACTGGCATTAAATACTAATACACTAGGACTGAGAACCAAAAGGTGCTCTAAGCTTCAATTAAACAGTCAATACTTTCCTCCAAGCACGCTTATGTATTTTCTTCACTTTCTCTACGATCAGATGCTGGCACTTCTACACCCCTTCCTGCCTTCCCTAGCCACCAGAGCTACATCAGAATTTATCCCTATTCTTTGCTTTTTTCACTTCCCCAGGATCAGAAGAACTTCAACCAGATTTTGAAGACATTTCTATACAAACTTCCTCTGTAAAAGTTATAAAAAGGTTACTCCAAACCACTGCGGAGTCTGAAATACTAAAATTGCAGCAACCCTCAATTATTTGGCTTTTGCAAAATAGAAGGTATTTGCACACAAAAACAGTGAAAAAGTAGTCACCACAATGCAACAGTTAACTAAACTAAAGCCTAAAAGCAGTCAGCTACTCCAAGAAAGACAGACATGCTGTTAAATCCACTTTTTTCCCCTCCAAAGATACATGGCAAAGTATTTCAGATTTGGCAACTCATGAAACCATATCAATCCAGCAGAACTATTCAGGAAATCCTAATCACTCACTAATTGTTCGAAACACAATCTTTTGCTTATACACAATCTCAGTGTGCTTCTGTAATCGATGATATCTGAGTAACCAAAAGCCTGGAGGAAAAATGTATCTCAAAAAAGGCTGCAGAGTAACTTCAGCTAAAGAAAAAAGGCTTCAGTAATACAAGATGTAAAAAAACACCCCTCAAATCTTTCAAATACCCACTCATATGGTATACACCGTATATCATATATCGAATACTTGCCTGGGGTTAGCCAGACACTCTGCATTCAAGTGCAGATTTTATCTAGGTATTAAAAGGAATGTGCAATTGCATAATTTAGATTTCACATGATTTATATAATGGGTGTCTAAATGCTCCTGACCTGTAAGGCCAGCACCACTTCTCCCCCTACAACTTCAAGGTACAGTTGATTAATACAAAAGCACATCATTACAAAGACTCTGCAGAACAGGATTTGAGAACAGGAGGAACAGTTGCCCAATGTCTCAGGTTCCTCATTTTGGAAGATTATTTTTAATCTCTGTCACACCAATGACTTGCTGCACATTACAGTACAGCCTCTTGTTGTAGCATAAGTGAAAGGGGGTGGTTGTTGCACGAGGCAGTGGATCAAAAAGGCAAGGGACAGCTGAAACCATCATCTTGTGCAATGAAGCCTTGAAACCAAAGCTGTGACCATCGCAGCATGCCAGCAAACATCTCCTCACTTCCTGAAGACAGCTGGGTTTGATGTCACTTCAATAGGAAAACTGCTGTTTCATTTACTTCTGAACAAAAGGACAGCATTATACAAAGTTCCAGCGATGGTTTCTGTGGCCTGATCCAGAATCTGAAAGGGCTTTTGCTTCTGACAAACTGCACTGAAGGATAACTTTGAAGTTAGCAGGGGTCAAAAAGAATTTAACAGATACTGCAGGACAGCATAGAAGTCTCTGCAGTAGAGTGATGACAGTCACTCAGCAGCAAGCATCCTGCATTTTTACTATTCAGGTACTGAATCTTTTCAAAGGCATTTGGCCTAATTCTCACTATTTTCCCCAGAACACATCCTTTTATTAAGCTTGAGAATTTTAAGATCACATTTGCTCTGCAGGGGATTCCTCTAACATAACAGTAAATATTTTCTGGTAGTTTATGCCTTGAATAATTTCCTAGTTCAAGTATAATTTCCAAGTTTAAGAATGATTTCCAAGTTCAAAGCAGACAAATGTCCTATGACGTTAAGAGTTCAAGTGAGCATTCAAATTCTGCAATCATATAGACAACTTTAAAGATAACCTCACTTGATCCTCAACTGATTTTTCAAGTGATTTTCCAATTAGCTACTGAATAACTCTGAGAACTTTAAAGTCCACTTTTATCAGTAACTTCTGTCCTTCCATTTCAACCATTCTGTATTTTCTATCAAATTTAAATTCTAATGGCCCTACCTAATGCATTTAGTACATGACACTCAACATTTACCAGTTACAACATGCAAAGAAAACTAACTGAAGTGTCCACAGGCATGCCAAAAGATGTTTGCATTCACACACTTTATAGTAAGCATTTAACAGTTTATTTATCCAAAGTAATGTGAAAGAGTAGAACAGATGCAAAAAGAAACACGTTAGAAGAGTAGTCTGGATCCTCCTTAAAGCCTGGCTTTTAATACGGGCATCAAGAATTGTGCATGAACTTGAGGAATGCAAGAAGTAAGAATTAAAAGGCAGGGTTCAGCTTGAATAGCTGAGAGCTTCTACAGACACCAGCCCAACGACCCTGAACAGAATTCAGTACTCACAAAGTAAAGGAGAAGGTTGGGATGAAGATTACCTACATTATTTTTCTAGGGCAACAAAGTCAACTCAAACTTCTGAAGCATCTGGACAATCCACTTGCCCAAAGCACCAGGAGACCACACTGCGCCACAAAGTAATGCCTTCCCCTTGCAAACCTGACTATTTTGCCACTGAAATACTATGCAAAGTGGTAAAAGGTTTTGGTTATGGTTCCTTCTTTCTTTGCTGTGCCATTTCTTCCATACTTGATACATGGGTATCGGTTTGCTGTCTTATCCTGAATTCCAACACCTCCTTCAATTTATCTGGATTCCACTACCATTTCAAATGACACACAACCCAAACTGCACATATGCAAAGACTCCTTTGCCACAACACTGAAGACCTACAGAACAACTCACAGGATACAAATAGTGCAACCTGGGAATGACCTGCCTGCTGAACACCCCAGGAACTTTTCACATGGAAAGAATCAATGTCCCTGTGATGCTGACTCAAGAGTGGAAGTGTTAGTATCAGTAAAACCATGACTAACACTGGTATTGAGGCTGCTGCCTAAATCCCCACAAGCAAGGGATCAGGTCCTCCTGCCAGTGACATTCCTGGTAAGTCTGACAGTGCTGTATGAAGACACTGCATAAATGTAATTTCAACCACAGTGAGAAATACTGGATTATATTTTTCCTGTTTCCTTGAAAATTCTTCTATGGGAAACATAACAAACACCTGCGAGAAAGAGGACTCTATCAACTATGCCTGGAAGAGACTGCCTTGCATTTCCTTTTCCTAAGAAAGATTTCACTCCCTCCCAGCATAAGCCTGGCATTCCTAGAAGGCAGGTAGAGAGCTAGGCACCTCACCTAGCAAACTTCTTTGCACCATGAAGGATCAAGACAGCAACACTGATCGTCTTTTCCAAACGAGGCTGAGAAAGCATAAGCACAAAGGAGTGGCTAACAGCTTCTCTCCACTCAAAAGATGCCATCTTCTGTAGATGCACCAGAAGGGATATCAGGAATAACAGCTCCTGCCCACTACTTGTGAACTATATTAAGCTTAGTGTGATTCTGTTAGCTTTTCTGAGGAACATAAATATAAATCTATGTTTGCAATTACACTCATCTGTTGCAGCTATAAGCAACAGGCTCTGGATTTACCAAGGCAAGGTCTGGTATCATGAGCTAATACATGAATCCACTGTGAAGAAACACACATGCCTCCTTAGGGACATATTCTTGCCAGTCAGAGACAGTAGACTGGGATTATTTAAATGGTACAAGAGAGAAACATGAGCAAGAGGCAGGCTAGCAAGTCACCCAAAGGAACAAGGATCTCTATGCTCACATTACTTTTTCCACATTTGGACATGCCTTCTGCAGCAGACAGCAGCTTAGAAAAGTATCTCTTGAGAGGGAGCCATATCACCAATCCCTTCTAAGCTCTATATTATTAAGTATATAACTAACTTTTGAGCACCGGCAACTTGGGAAGAAAAGACAAAGATGAGAGAACTGCCCACCAACAGCCACAGGTGAAATAACTTGAAAAGCTGGTTAGAAACAGAACCCAGCTCCTGAAAGGAGTCACTTGTCCCTCTCTTGAAGCTTGGGGGTGGAGTTAATGATCCTCACTGCTCTCTGAAAACTGCTAAAGAAACAACATCCAAGAAAAGCATCCATACGTATGAAGTTGTTAATGGCAGCAAAACCCTTGACCCGCAAGCAGAGAGGTCAGTGGTTGGCAGTGCTCAGCCCACACCCTGGGGGCCGCTGAAGGGGACCCCAACCTGTGCTGTGGTTTCAAAGGCTGCCTTTGGTCTCCCTGCCCACACCACCATTTGCTGCAGCCTTACCCCAGAGCAGGACCACAGGTGGGGCCCTTCAGCAAAAGCCAGCCAGCTCCAAGTGACTGATCCACATCATGGCTGGGGAAAACCAGGAACCAAAACTTACAGGAATTTACTCCATTTGCTACTCTTCTGACACCAGGGAACATGTTTCTGCTCCTCAGCTAAGGAAGCTGAAGAGGAAGAGCTCTGGTTCACAGCTCAATACTAGCTCACTGCCCGAGATTTAAAGGAATCTAGTATGTAATTGCCCTCTTAAGACTTCAAAATAAACAATATGAATTCACCCAATAAAGAGAAGGTCTCTCCTCTTGCCACTAAGAAAGAACTGGCTTAGTTAATAATTAACGTCATAAAAGTGACAGCAGATACACAAAGAATGACTGAAAAAAGTGCTTATCATAACACTTTCCTTCAGACAATAAATCATGCTTAGGAAGAAAACAGTCCCTGTGTTTTGCATTGATTTATCCTATTGACCTAGCAACACATCATGGCCACACCAGCAGGAAGTGTCACAAGAAGCTGCTGTCACTTGCGAGGCACATCCAGATACCAGCCCCAGTTATGGGCACTCCATTACCAGAATAACACTGGGATACTGGAGAAGACCAGCATGACCGAGCACTGGACGAGAAAAGTAACACGAAAGAGGGCAAAAATGCAATGTCACCCTTTGCAAAATACTTGCAATATATGAAACGAACACCAAATTGAGCTGCCACATCAGTCCTCAGAGGCTGCAACTCACATATACTAACAAAAAAATAAAAATTAGGAGAAACTGTTGGAAAAAAAAAACAAACTGTTATCAATTTTGAGAGGAGACTCCAGCTTCAGCCAGAAGAAACAACAACACTTGGAAGAAGTGCTGCTGCTTAACAGAGGGAAAACTGCACATCTCTACATCACATCTACAGACTGGGTAATTCAGGCCATCTCCTGTGCAGAACAGCAACAGGCTTACTGCATGGATAAGCTTTCTGTCTCAAGGAAGGCTGTTTAAAATAGAGGGACAAGCACCAGTATTTCAGATACCGGAGGGAACATTCTGTTCCTTTAAAGAAAATGGACTCAAACATGCATTTCTTTTTAATGGACCTGTTGGACTGTTTCCAAAAAGAAATTGTAACAGTCCCACTGTTTTGAGGCAAAACACCAGAAAATATGTCAAAGAAGTATTTGTAAATTGCCTCAAACCTAACAGAAGCAGTAAAGCAGTTGCCTGGCTATGACAACCCATTTTAACAGCTGCACAGAAGAAAGCTTTCAAAAGGGGGCTGACTACACAGAGACATCATTTTCTCATCCGTGATTTCATGCGCTATAGGGAAAGGGGTCAGCAGAATGCATCTCCTGCACTCATGCTGGTTTAAGAACAGTGCATCATGTCTGTGTCTGAACTTCTACTGTGATAAAAAGGATCATAAAGTTTTCATGTCAATAAATCAGAGCTCTTCGTTTTCAAATACAATTTTTCCAAGTACAGTTCCCATTGTACTTCCCTCTGCTATCTGAACCAAAACATCCAACAACAGAAGCTCAAAATTAGGGGAAAAATAACAAATAGAAACTTAAGCAAGTTAACGCTAAATTGTATCTTACCGATAAATGCAAAGACAAACTTCTTTGTGTCTCACCTCAGCTATGAGAGCACTGAAATTCCTTGCTGCTAACAAGTAATTTCCTTTGCAGGGAACGCTATTGTAAGGAATAAGCATCAAAACCCTAATGCTCCACAACAGCACTTGCCACTGGCGAATAGGTTCTTCTGAACCATAATAAATTATGAATTGGCCAAGTCAAAAGGCCTTTAAGACCATGTTTTTGTGCAGACAACTTCTAGTTATGAAGAATAAATCAATGCAATCCATCTATAAGCAGGAATAACACTGGCAAGAACTAAGTCAATGTCACATTCCCACTATTTGTCCGTCACCAGCACATGTGGTGTAAGAATGAAAATGCAGAACAAAGCAAACCTATAGAGCCTGGACATTGTGCAGAGGTCCAGTATAAGGGAGAGGTAAAGTGAAGCACACCATCACAAGCCTAAGGACCACTGGGTGATGGGCTGAGAGGAGTCAGGGCAGCTTCAAGCTTGAGAAAAATACTATGTGAATGCTAAGATCTGGCCTGTGGATGATCAAGTCAACTTCTTACACTGGAAGCGAGAAGTTTGTTGTTCCTGCAGGGAATCAATGCTCTGCTAAAGCTTCCAAGCTAAATACCCCACATGTGAACATGAAAGGAAGAGCATGACACTACATACAAGAAAGCTGACAAAGTTGAGAACAATAAATGGTAAGGTGCAGGAAAAAAACTATGTTGGGGTGAGTCAAATTAAGCAAGAAAAAACTAAGAGTTTTAGAAGATAGAGACTATGATCCCCAGAGAAATACAGTCAAGAGAAACTGGAACTGACTATAAGGAAGAAAGCTGCTTCAGCAGTATTTGGTTACTAGGTTGATTTGATTACAGCTATCTAATAATACATTCCCCAAGCATTATTTCATCACATCCTACATTATGCAATAATTCAAAGCATCGTTTGAGTACTTATCTTCTGTCGCTTAATGATTAGTCTTCACACTGGAGATGTTTACTTACAGAGCTAAGAGCTCTGGATGTTTCTCTTTGTGTGACAGTGCTGTTGAAGCTATTTCCCAAAGCAGTGTGACAAACTATGTCCAAAACCACTGCTGTGCTTCACAAGGATGAAGCAGTGGAAAGTGATGTATCCACATGCTTGCATTACACAAGTAGCAACTTCTCTAAACACCTAAGTAAGAGACCAGCCTCCTTTTAATCTTGCAGTCAATCCATATCAAAGAGGATGAAAACAGTAGCTATTTGCATCCAAGTATGTTCATAATGGTAAGCTCCTTGGTACAAAGACATTATTGAAGATAATTAAGTAGTTAAAAATAAGGCCTGAATCTACAGTAGTTTCAAGTATTATGAACTGGCATCTCCAATACAACAATAACAAGTGATAGTAACTGGCAAGGGCTTGATTTCCAAACAATATTACACTGCAATTCAGGATAGAGAGAGCAAGCTTCAAGCATCACTGTATTTTTAATAAGTTTTCTCTTCTCCATTCACTAGCAGCTCACAGAATGCAGACTGCTCAACTACATGCATTAGGAAGATATTTTAGTGCATGACAAAAAGCCCAGAATACAAAAACCAGACTAACTGTGGGGAACTGGAAGACTCCCTCCCATCCATTGGCAGCGGAGGATATTTGCTTAAATGTTACAGCTTGATTTTGGAAGAACCTCATTAAGTTTTATGATTGCTAACAACATTATGGAAAGGCAAGAGTAAAGCTAATCTGCTTTCTTCTTTTACGCTGATGGTAGATTACTCTTGGAGCCTAAATGATAGAAAAAGCACAAAGATGTGGTAAGAGCTTCCTGAAGAAATTCTACAAGGCTCCAGATTTAAGACTGGTTTCCACCCCCACCCCTGCCCTTATTCCTGGTCCCTTCGCTGTTTACGCATACAACACACACAGGTAACAGATAACTCCCAGATACCTTCTGTGAATCACCAAAGGGCTTCTTAAACTTCCTATTAATCATCATTATGCTAAGTGAGGTGTGCTACAGAAGGAAGACCTCCTGGTATATCTGCCCTACCTCTTGTTACATGTGGGCTTACAGCTCAGGAAACAGTGAAGGTCATGGTACCAAAAAAAATCAAACATGGGGAAAAGCAGCTGGTGCCACTCTCACTTCCAAGTTCCCCTTTGGGCATCATTGAGTCACATGCCTGAAAACAGAGGACTGGTTTTAGTTTTAATTCTCCTACAGGTGCTTCTAAAAATCAAAACCTCTTACTCATGGTTGCAGTTCTACAAAAATCAGATTAAACAGAAAAGCCTTTATTTTGGAGCAAAATTTAAACCAAGAGCTCTCTACACCTCACCAAGCAGCACGTCCCACAGGTATCTAGCTGCTCAGGACAGTTACCCTATTTATTCTCTAAGGAACCCATCAGGAGGGTGCAGTCAGCAAAAAAGCACAGATCTGCAACACCCTGGTGAAACCCCTCCTCAGCGACTCCTCAAGCACTACAGGCTGGATACACAAAACGGGTTCTTGCCACACACTGAGCTCCCTGCAGCATCAAAGCAGGCCCCTCACTTGAGCAATGGGCCTGTCCTCACAGCAGTGTACTTTGTTACTAAAACACATTAACCCTATTAGCTGTTACAATTATATAGTTAAAAATGTTCTGGGGTTGTTAATTTCCCCCAGGCACAGGGAGGAACAGAACCTACACAAATTAACTGGTACTTCAAATGTGTTTCTTATGGAAGCCGATGGATCTGTAACAATTCCTGAAAACAATACAGGTTTGAAAAGTTTTTTAAACTGACATGTCAATCATAGAATCCCAGATGGGTTTGGGTTGGAAGGAACCTTAAAGCTCATCCAGTTCCAAACCCCTGCCATGAGCAGGGACATCTTCCACTAGACAAGGTTGCTCCAAGCCCCATAACATGTATTAGCTTTAGTTTAATGATATATGAACCCACAGCTGTGTGATAACAGGTTTCCAAAAATCTTGTGTATGAAGCAGCATGTCCTGGGTTCAGCAGTAGCAGTCACTTTCCTCCTTCTTAGTACCTGGTGCAGTGCTGTGTTTTTGACTTTCAGCCTGGGAACAGCGCTGATAACACCGATGTTTTTAGGTGCTGCTCAGTAATGTTTACTCTGACCAAGGACCTTCCCAGTCTCATGCTTTGCCAGGGAGGAGGGGAAGCCAGGAGGAAGCAGAGACAGGACACCTGACCCAAACTAACCGAAGAGGTATTCCATACCACAGCACTTCATGCCCAGTATAAAAACTGGAGGCCAGTTACCCGGAAGGGCTAGACCACTGCTCGGGTCAGGCTGGGCACAGGTTGACAGGTAGTGAATCATAGAACAGTTAGTGTTGGAAAGGACCTCAAGATCATCCAGTTCCAACCCCGCTGCCATGGGGCAGGGACACCTCACACTAAACCATCTCACCCAAGGCTCTGTCCAGCCTGGCCTTGAACACCGCCAGGGATAGAGCATTCACAACCTCCCTGGGCAACCCATTCCAGTGCCTCACCACCCTCACAGTAAAGAGCTTCTTCCTTAGATCCAGACTACGCTTCTCCTGTTTAAGTTTTAACCCGTTATCCCTTGTCCTGTCACTACAGTCCCTAATGAACAGTCCCTCCCCAGCATCCCTACAGCCCCCCTTCAGATACTGGAAGGCTGCTATGAGGTCTCCACGCAGCCTTCTCTTCTCCAGGCTGAGCAGCCCCAACTTTCTCTCTCAGCCTGTCTTCATACAGGAGGTGCTCCAGTCCCTGATCATCCCTGTGGCAAATCCTCATGAGCAGTTGTTTTTTCTTCCCTTTTATTCCTTTTATCGTTATTATTATTGGTGGTAGCAGCAGTGGTTTGTGTTATACCTTAGTTACTGGACTGTTCTTATCTCAGCCTATGGGAGTTACATTCTTTCTGTTTTCCTCCCCATCCGTAGGGATCAGGGGAAAGAAGTGGGGGGAGTGGGCAAGCGGCTGTGTGGTTCTGAGTTACCGGTTGGGCTTAAACCACAACACAGCACATTCATGGTTTGTATTTTAGCTTGTAATCAATATTATCAACAGAAGTTTGTAATACTTCATAGTAATGTATTCTGCATTAACCAACCTACTACCCAGCCTGCTCTGAGCTTTCTCCTGTTTAATTTACAGTTAACTACTATGTACCTACTAATAGATACTGTAATAAAAAGGAAAAACAAAGTGTTCATAATGAATGGGTTTACTAATGCTCCAATTGAGTATGTAGATTTTTCTGCCTGTAACATTGTTTTAATAAGAAGTTCAGTTGGAAGAATAAAAAAACAAACCCCCAAATAGCCCATCTGCCATGATCAGAAATGTCCAAAGAGCTGATTTGCAAGAAATCTGGGGCAGTCAAAGTTCCGAGATTCATCAATAAGGAATCCTTGCAATTCCCAAAGCAGGTATTTGCAGGAACCCACACCTTGCCGGCAGCAGGGAACCTGACCTTGCTAAGAAGCTCCACAGCCTGGTGAGTCTTTCTGATGTTCACTGTGTGTGGGTCCAACAGCCAGCCCTCCCCAAGGCTTGTAAATCCATGAAGCCAAGATCTACATGTACCATTTAAAGGACAGTTATTAACAGCAAAACTGCTCCTATCCTGAAACAGTTCTCAAATTGCTGAATGCAGTTGGGCAGAACTCACTGATTCAAAAGTCAGGGAGAAAGGAAGTAAAAAAGTTAAGCAAGAAAGTGTAGGATTTGAGAAGTCCAGATCCACACCAAGGAGCAGCCCCATGGCAACAAAGCTGGACCACATTCACTGCTCACATTCCTCACCAGGGTTCGTTAAGGACCCCTGAAACTATTACTGGCCCATGCCACCAGACACCATTCAACCTACTCCAACATCACCATCCATCCTACAAACTATAATCACTGTATTATCCATTTATACATTCATCTTAGTGCTGTTTCCCCCCAACTTTGAACAGTATTTCAAAATTAGAAACAAAGCATTCAAACAGAAAAGCGAGTTTGGATTTTAACAGAAATTTTGAAGAAAATCTGGATTCTGAAACTCAAATTTGTTGGAACTCCAGTGGCCAAACTTTGCAGGCAAGAGGAGAGGTTGTGAAACAAATGGTTACTTTAAGGCAAGACATTCAGTGCCTGAACAAAAACAGACTGACTGCAAACAAAATTCTATTTGAGCTTCCATTCACAAAAGCAGTGTGTCTGTCTGGTACCCATAACCAGAACCACTGAGTAACACTATTATAAAAGACACTAAAATAATAATTATGTTCTGCTAAAAATGGTACATTCAGGAACACTTTAGGAAGTGCCACACAGTTACTACACAGGTTCTGCATTTTCTTTCCAAGGTAAATATCCTAGGAGTTCAAAATTGTTAACTGGTACCACAATCTCCCTTTTATCACTTTCAATCCCTCCCAAACCAGTGAAGAAACAGCAGCAATTCCCCCATCTATAAATTACACAGGCTCAGCTTCAAAGGCTTATTAGAAGAGAAACAGAGAACTTGACATTTAGTGGCCTTCAATGCAGAGTAAGCCCCTCATCCCTTGTTCTTCACTTCTTAAAAGTTAGGAAGTTAACAGAATAACCCAAAGAGCTCCAGATTCCATGCTGACTACTCTGCATTCAAACATGTGCAAAGACTGTCACTTAAGGCTATAACCAGGATCACACTGAGGAGAAAAGAAAAAGCTTATCCTTTCTAAATTAAATCACACAAATATCACAGGCTAGTCAGTTCATTGCAGTTTAAGAGAAATGGCAAAAGCTCATTACGTTATCTTTTAAATTAAATGAGAAAGCAAAACGTAGCAGGCAACATGCACAACTATGCTACTTATTATCACAACTCAGTAAACAGGCAATAAAATACAACAGCTCACCACCCCCCGCAAGAGCCTACTGTACAGAAAGCCCTCTTAAGATTCACTCCTACAATGCAGTTAAGTAGAAGAGTTCAGAAAAAGGATGCACAAAAAACATTTAGCAGACTTAACAGTTTGATTAAACAGAGTCCTGAGAGTTTAACAAATGTTCAACAGCATACGCATAACATTTACAACAAGAAAGAAGAAAGGCACCTGGAGACATCTGACACTGGGCATGCTCTGCAGGCATCTCAGTGCGCACATGCTCTCTACCAGGTTGGAGCAGCCTAGCCACAAAGACCTTGGCACAGAACACTGCAGGGTGACAAAAAGGAAGGAAGAGAAGAAGCAGTTAGATGCCACAACAAATCACTCAAGGCAGGCAACTCATTAGTATGTTAACGTGGGTACTTATCTATGTTATTTCTACATTCATCACAAGGTTAGTGGCCCAGAGTAAAATAACAACTGAAGATCCTTTTCAGAAAACAAGCCCTCCCTCTGTGCTGTCAAAGATAACCAGCTCGCCGGCAGCCACTTGGCTTCAGCACCCTGCTAACGTTTTAACTTACTACCGGTGGAATCAGAGTTGGTGCAGTTTGGTCCATCAGTCCAGCAACGCATCCACACATTGCTACCGACAACCACTTTCTGCTGCCCAGGGAAGCCAAGCCGCCTTCCTCAGCAAACTGGCCTGGCTATAATTGCTGGTGAGGTTTTTACCTTTGCAGTCACCCTCGGGGAAGAGAAGCGCAGGAGCTTTTCATTAGGGTGGCATGTCTTTAGAATACAACCTGAAGGAGCTACGGTCATTAAGGTTTGGCACCCCACACCGTCTCAACTTTCTCAACCAATTTGTGGTCATTTATTCTGACAGCAAAGCCAACATTAACTTCTGAGGTTACAGTCTGTGCACTGGGGCACTGACAACCAAAAGAGGCAAGTATTTTTAGAGATGAATACCACCTAAGTTTAAACTGCAAGACCAAGTTCTGTTTAGTCAAAATGCCTGGCCTCCTGATTAAATAAATGAGTTACTAGGGAAAAAGGTTTGTGTTATCAGTTGAGGGTATCCTAAAGCCAAATTATACCCTAACTACATTAATTACTTGTAACACCACCCAAACAACAAAGAACCAAGCTTAACTAGCAGACTCCACATTGCTGACACTACAAGTTAGGAAAAGATGGAAATCCTTTTTGTTCCTTTTCTGAAGCTGAAGAAACATGCTGAAGACTCCCCAAACCTTTTATAGCTCCATGACAGTATTTTACAGTTCCTTTTAAGGACAAAATAGCACATATGCTACGTAACTACCACATAAAGTTAGGGAGGACTCAATTCCCGACTACCAAGCAGTGCACAAACCCAGCTCTAAAATCTGGCACAGACTTAGCAGTCAATATTTTTCACACAGGCTTCCAATTTAATTTGGAAATTAAACAAAAGCCAAATCTTTAATAGAAAAATCCCACACAGATAACACTGAAAGTGGAATAACTGGACATGAAGACTAAGTGGAAGTGGTTTGTGCCAGCAGTGAGGGAAGGAGGGAGCCCAAAGCAACTGAAGAGGTTAAGAACATTTCCTATAAACCTTCTTTCATACAATCCCAGGCTGGTTTGTGTTGGAAGGGACCTAAAAGCTCATCCAGTTCCAACCTCTGCCATGGGCAGGGACACCATCCACTGCTCCAAGCCCCGTCTAACTTGGCCTTGAACACTGCCAGGGATGGGGCAGCCACAGTTTCTCTGGGTACCCTGTGCCAGCACCCTCACAGGGAAGAGCTTCTGCTTAGGAGCTCATCTCAATCTCCCCTCTGTTTAAAACCATTCCCCCTTGGTCCTGTTACTACATGACCTTGTAAAAAAGTCCCTTCACAGACTTCTTGCAGGCCCCTTTAATGTATTTTATTTCATGTTCTGAATAAAACAAAAGAAAGACTAATATTTTCATTTCTGCATTAAGCTGAAAAATTAAAGCACACCCAGGACCCTAGGAGCACCAAAACATGCTGGAATTCTCCCTCTCATCCAGCCAGAAGGTTGTGATTCCATGTAGCTGTTCTGTACTATGCACTTGTCATGTGAAGAGTGGGTGCATACACCTTACATACAAAGGTAAAAATAAACATGTTTATAATATGTTGTATTATTCATTATCAAAATGCCTATTATTAGAAGTTTCTTATTTAAAGTTTAGGGAAATGTGATTTTTCATTAGCCATCAAGTAATTAATCCAATACATCTGTAAGTACTTTGCAATCGTTTCTTTTGACATGTTCTCACCCAGTTGACATTTAGTTCCCAATGCCATTAGGGAAACTAATTTCCTAATTCATTTTAATGAGACACTAAAGAAGTTATTTGCATTTTGAAAGAAATATAGGATGTACTATTCAAACCCACTGATCACAATATTGAGGATGCAGGATCTTATATAGACCATTTTCAGTTCTGCTTCAGAACAAGTGCCTATATTTGAAGAAACTTCCTTTCTCATCTGTTTCATTTTTTAATCCCATTTGGCACAATGCCTGAATACTGTTTCTGCAACACTGAACCATCAAAGTTCAGAGCATTGCTGCAGATATGAAGGCCCAAATAGTTTCTTACATTTTTTTTAAACATACAGGCCTGGTAGATTACACAGTTTTGCTCATCAGCATCAGTTGGTAAAAATCATTGATCAAGAAACACAACAAACTTCTCTCCCAAGACTCTCATATAAGGTGGACAAACCCATGTAACGTACATAATGAATCTAAGCTTCCAGGAGTCCACAGACTATAACCTAAAAATCCCTGGTTTAGGTTATTGGACTTGTTTTCTTTTAGGTTCTACTTTAATTAAGGAAGCCAAATTTTAGGAACTTAAGAGACTTATGGGTAACTTAAGAACAATTTCTAATTTCATTCAAAAATACATTAGCCACAAAGGCCAGATTTCTATGACAAGCTTAAGCCATACAGAACACTTTCCACAGTATTACAAAACCCTGAATAATAGGGTTTATAAAAACCACTGGACACTTCACTACAGCAACAATATTGCACAATAGTGGAAATTAAATACTGCATTCTACTTCATACTGAAACAGGAATGAACAAGTATTTGTGTGTTTCACTGACTTGTTTCTTCTTGACCCTGCGTGCTTGGAACTGTCATGAATAAAAACCTAATAGCATACTAAAGATTTCATTTTGGCATAATAAGGGCCTGAAATATGCCTTCACTTCCCACTTGCCTTTAGGCAGGATCCCAGGGAGATACAGCACAATTTAATAGAGTCTGGGGAAGGGAAAAGGACCAATGGGCATAATAATAATAAATGCACTTATAAACCAGTATCAACCCCACCAGCAGACCACAGAACCATACAAGTTAAGATAAGGCCAAAGTTTTTTCCTTAGAATTAGAGTTAAGTTGTAATACCTAGTTTCAACAGACTCCCATTAAGAGAGCTGCATGTTCACCTAAAGCCCTGACTGCAAGGGAGGAGGGAGCAGGTCAAAGAGGTGGCTCCACAGCAGCAGGGCAGGGAGTGAACGATGCTGAAAGTCTACAGACAAACATAGAAACCTCATTCTGGTCTTTAAATGCTTTATACTTGAAAAGATGAATGCCTTAATTTTATTATTCTATGACTGATTTTAGTTCAATAGACCAAGAACTGCTCTGGTGGTCTACCCTCAGGAATTACCCTTCAAGATTTAGGTTTTAAACTTTCAATCTCAAATTTAAGAAACCTCTGCAAAAGCTTGCATTTACACTCAAATCTATAAATTCTTAGTAATATCAGTAAAAAGGATATGCTCGAATGCCTTTAAAACCCAGATGCTAAGAACCAGGTTGAAAGGGGCTTTCAGCGACCTGCTCTAGTGGAAAGTGTCCTTACCCATGGCAGGGACTGAACTAAATGAGCTTTAAGGCCCCTTTCAACCCAAACCATTCTGTGATTCTGTGCGAGCTTCTTACAGAAATGCATACAGCAGTGTTCTTCCAATAAATCAACTTTGTAGGTGGTAACTTTTACGATAGAGGCACCAAAAAAAAGTTCAACTTAGGACTTTCCATGGGTTTACAGTAATGCTGTTTTGTTAAAGCACCATAAAATGCCCAGAAACCTTTCATTTCAGTGCCTCTGAAATTAAGTTATGCCTTAAAGAAGTCCTCATATATACCCCTGAAAAAAAAGGACTCATCCTATAAAACCCACTAAATTGCTCAAGAAATTAATCTGGACTATTTCCTCTGTTCTGACAGAGCTAATACATGATACCCAGAGACAGAAATACTGCAATGCCATAATTAAGAATGACAGCACTTCCTTATCCCTTTTCTCCACACTCATTTTACTTAGACAAGATTTATATTGCTATATTTGCAGTTTGGGGCATTCTGCTCTCAAGGCAAACACAACCTTGCTTTTGAAAAATCAGTTTCTAAGCCTACTCCAAAAAAGAGTGGTTAGGGCAGGCATTTTAGAATTCCAAAGAAAAATACAGTAAAACAAATGAAGGAGCTAATTTACTCCCCTCTTGTTTTCCAAAGAGCACCACTAATTTTATTAACCATATTAGCTCACTCCTCCTGCAACAACTTCCTTGTGCAGTTCATTAGAAAATTAAATAGATCTTAGGAACCTAAGAAACCATTCAAGTTTACAAATCCTAAAGCCTGAAATGCATTTCACAACTTCCTTGTGACAACAAACCAGCTCCTCAGCAGGGTTAGCTCAGCCCTCTCCAGAAGCTATCAGAACTGGCTACACATGATTTGGAGAAGGCTGAGGTTCTTAATGACTTCTTTGCCTCAGTCTTCACTGGCAAAGGCTCTGGCCACAGCACCCAAGTCTTGGAAAGCAGAGGCAGGCACTGTGAAAATGAAGACCTTGGTCCCACTGCAGGAAAGGACCAGGTTCGAGACCATCTTAAGAACCTGAACGTGCACAAGTCCATGGGACCTGATGAAATCCATCCACAGGTCCTGAAGGAGCTGGCAAATGAAGTTGCTAAGCCAGAAGAGAAGCTGTGTGGAGACCTCAGAGCAGCCTTCCAGTACCTGAAGGGGGCCTATAAGGATTCTGGGGAGGGACTCTTCATTAGGGACTGTAGTGACAGGACAAGGGGTAACGGGTTAAAACTTAAACAGGGGAAGTTTAGATTGGATATAAGGAAGAAGTTCTTTACTGTAAGGGTGGTGAGGCACTGGAATGGGTTGCCCAGGGAAGTTGTGAATGCTCCATCCCTAGTGGTGTTCAAGGCCAGGTTGGACAGAGCCTTGGGTGACATGGTTTAGTGTGAGGTGTCCCTGCCCATGGCAGAGGGTTGGAACTGGATGATCTTGAGGTCCTTTCCATCCCTATTCCATGATTCTACATCCAAAGGGCTATGAATCAAGATTTGGACTGGCAAAAAAAAGGTACAAGCAAATTGCTTCAGCCTTCACTCTGAATTCTCTTCGGGTTTTTAGCTGTAAGCAACTCACATCCTATTTATTCACCATTGGTAGTTTACTGTTTAGTTTACTTTGATTTAGGCCTGAACCAACAGATGTGATACTTCTTTCCATTAACACTTAGTATTGATGAATGTATGGGCTAACTGCTGTTACTTGAAACCCTCTCTATGGCTGGGAATGAGACACATTGCTCAGTGACTCAGATTTAATGCTGAAAAGAGGGGTATTCTGGAAAGCAAACCTAGACTTGAAGGCCAGTACAGCCCTTTATGAAAGCCACATGCTCCCAAGTCTGTGTTCCAAATTCAGTATCAAGCTCAGATCCTAAAAAGTCAGCATTAACCAGAATAAGACATTAAACCAAACACAAAGCAGTGACACTGTTCAAAGGCCTTCAGTATTATTTTACACTCAGCAGGGAAGAGTTGCCAACTACTCGAACACCATCCCCTTTCATTAGCTGGGATATCACCCAGATCTTACCTGGTGTTTTTACCTTCAGTGATTTATTCAAAGCAGTGACAGGCAGAACAGTGTTGAACCAACCAGATACTGGAACAAGTGGTCTGAATTATTTGCAAGAGGTGGAAAAGTGGCATAGTACACGCTTAAGCATGAGTACTAGATCGGAAATTGCGTGGGGGCATGCACGTAACACAAACCCACGTGTTCTGCAAGTGACAGCCTGGCTTAGCATGGTAACACCTTCACTGTGCTGCATGTTTTGGTACAACATTGAGTATCATTGCTGAGTTACTCAAAACCAAAGAAACAATTTACGTTAGACCAATAGTAGTACTTTGTACTCTTCCTATTCTCATTTCAAAACCAAGTTGTCCCTTGAGAGGTGCAGTGTATTCGCATGCTCCATACAAGTTTGTTGGGATCAGTGCCATCACATCACTACCTTTTCCACATCCAAAACGCAACCTCACATCCAGCCTTGAGTGCCTGATTCAGAAGGTTGTTCAAGTACCATTTAGACAACGTATTTCCAAAATCCATGGAGTTTTACATACGCATTGCAGTGCTCTGCCACAAGAACAGCTACATCCCTCTACTCTTACATTTCTGTCCTTCAATGAAAAACAAATGCAAAAGTGAATTTCTCAAAAATAAGTATCCACAGAGCAGCAAACTCATTTTAACTTGTGAAATGTTTTTGATTATTCCAATAGCTGAGTCACACTTCCATTAGGAAAAACCCAAGCTATTTAGCTAAGTGATTGCCACTCAAAAATCGCTCAATGTTACAACCTTCCAACAGCCATTCAAGACCTGCACGTCAGCTTCTTGCATTTGGGGGAAAAAAAGACTAAGTGAGGAATCAGGAAATTTAAAGCAAGACAAAGGGTAAATAATTTATCAGATAAATTCTCTTCATTACCACACCGTTGCTCTAGATAGGACAAGGAATTCACAGAAGAGTGATCGATAACGCAGTCCCACTCTGCTCCTGAAGATCAAAGTATGCGCTTGCTACAACAAAACGAATGCTACAAAAGGAATATGGGTTCAGTGAAGAAAAGATTAAATGCTTTCTTTGAATATAGTAACAATCTTACTCCATTATCATTTATTCATCAGGATAAGGCTCGTGAGATGCAGCAGCTTGCTTCCAGGAAGATACAACAGACTAGGAAGAAAATCCTCATACATTTACATAAGTCACTCTGAATGATTCCTGAAATCACCTATATTACCCAAAATACACAGTATTTAGACTAAGCCTTGCTTATGTTCATGTACAAACACCCCAATTCCCAGAGTTCCAAAACTCTAGAAGTATGACAGTGCTTTCTGCATTAACATATCCTGTGACAAACAGAAAAAAGGCCATTTCAAAAGAAAAACAGCTTTCCTATGCTCTTCTGCAGGGGGAACAGAGGTGTTACAGACAGCAACACACCTGCTCATGGTACATCATAACTGGGGGAGGCAGAAAAAAGAGAAACATGAAAAGAGACCTAGCACTGCCAACTGAAATAGCAGAAATTGAGTGAACAAGTTAAACACTTTAAAAAATGTAGCTGAAACTTGCCTAAGATGTTAGAAGTTGCCTTAAAAACTTAATATGGAAAAGAGTCTAAGAATGAGGCCTAGCAATCTAAAACTAATATTAACCCCATCTAAAAAAGTCTAGTCTAGACAAGGCAGTGTGCACTTTAACTTGATGAGTTCAAATGCACACGAAGCCTGGCTCAGCACATTGTAACACGGTAGTTGCACATTCAGGGCCTGTGCATCAAATGCTGCAGAGGAATAGTTATGTAGCCTTTGACAGCCAACTTACATTTTACTTTTTGAAACAAAAGATTCAAAACCTTAAGCTTCTAACCTGCATATACTCGCACTCGAGTTCAACTTACTCTTTCCTACTGCTTTTGATAGGCCTGTTTCATACTTCAAAAAGCAGTATTAAACATCATAACATCAGGGATCTTAATCAGCAGGAGTACACATTTATGCTGCCTCTTCTCCCCCTCACCCCCCTCCAGTGTATTTTAAATTATTTCCTCTTTTTGGTTTCCACCATTCAAGAATGCCAAGTTCCCTTCTGCCTCCCCACTCTCCCAGTTTAGAAAAAGGCACACCCTGAACAGCAAATAATCCATGGGAAGATGTTATTTTGCAGTATTAACTCCAAGATGAGTCTCATGGGTGTGGGTAACAACTTCAACTTCTTACTAGATGGGACTGCAAGAAATGCGTCAGACTGAGGTTAATAACTATTTCCCTCCGATTTTCCCTCAGATTCTTTTTAAAGAGTTATACCAAAAAAGCATGCCCCAGGCTTCTCCACCCTAACCAAATAAAATTCAAGTACTCAGTGAATCAAACCAGGATACAACATCGCCCTGTGCGCAATTCATTCATTACAAATGTACTCAATTACATTCAAGTATAAGCTTTTCACAAAACACCACGCCAGCAAAACAAACGCAGAGCTAAAACAAGACATGAGATCAACAGCACCTATAGGAGTATCTTCTATGGTAGATTAAATATTGAGGCCTTAACATTCGCTTTAATAGCTGTCTACAAAAGAAACACTCAAGCAGCTGTGTTATGGCTATTAATATCAAAAGGGATTGAGGCATCCTGCTTTGTACTATCTTTAAGAATAAGTTGTCATGTTCCTTAAAGCACTAACTTACAATAAAGCTGGGCATTAGGAGAGGTGCAGGTCTCCCATTCGCAACAGGTATACAACTTGCATGACTTTATTTTCCTATCAGACAGGAACCCAGCCTTCCTTCCTATCGCACACAAATATTTTCCCAACTTGTCTTTCAGATAACGTGTTGTACCCTTTTACAGTCATCCCAAAATACAACCACACTCCCCTACTCTGAAATCAGCTTCAAAGCTTCTCTTGCAAACGGTGCCTTACACTTGGCTCAGCTACAATTTGATACCAGCTAGGAACAGAACTTTAGGTTGAAACCTCATGGAGGATTGAAAAGGCTGACTCCAGTGCTGCCCATGACAGAATTTCAAGCGGCATTTCAGCAGAAAAGTTACTGGAATTTGTACTATGAACTAGACAAGTTCTTTATGTTTCTGATGAACTCGGCAGAGGACATGGCTAGAAAGCAGAGCAGATGGCTATTACTTTCCTGAACTCAAGTGAGAAGTTCAATGAAGTCACTGGGAGGACTGCTTTCTCCTTTCAGAAGCAGGATTTGTGAGCCACTTGCTTAATGCCCCTGTACCCGTAGATACTGCTTTCCAGCTCCGCAGAAGGCAAGTTTACCTTAAAGCCCTATGTCTGCTTTTCACAGTAGATACGCAATTTCCTAACAAGCTGCATGCATTTTTACTGAATATGCCCTTTCCTTCTCTAAGCTCGGGAGCTAACGTGGTGGTCTTCTGACGCTTTAGGGACATTGAGCAGTTAAAGCAAGATACTGAATTTGCGGACAAACTCATCTAAGCAGAAGCAGCAAGATATAGTACAGGGTGACTTCTTACCTGAAACTTTGTTTCTGGGCTTCAGATCCACCAATCCACAATGAAAGGGGATTCGAATGGGTTTTCCTTCTCAGACTTGTCTGTTAAAAGAGAGCAGCCAATCATCTTCAGCTTGGTGTATCTACTCCTTTCTTGAACGAACTCCCAATTACGTACTCCTAATGCCGTTAGAGAGACAAGGTAGCCTGGGCACCTTACCACCCTGTAACAACTACGTTAGTGGGGACATCGGATTGGTGGATCTAAGACACAGACTGACAGACAAGAACTTGCTCTTTCCCCTGCCCTGGATCACCCAATGCACAAGTGTCTTGGGACTACAGCTCACAAAGATAAGGAAGATGAGGGAAGAGACTACAATGCAAGTAACAACACAAATGATAAAGCTTTGACCAGCTTACACCTCACAAGCCTGCTCCATGAACTGCCAGAACAGTAACGCACAGTCCAGTAGAGTTCTCAGACTTTGCCATATCCGTGCTCTAAAGCATTCTACTGCAACCGTTATTTCCCTGTTTCCAGACTGAAGATGATGTGACTTGCCTTATGGTTCTGCAGCACAAAGATGGGAGTCTTCAAGACATGATCTGAATGACAGCACTGACTTCAGTAAATTTTCAGTATCACTGTGTCTCTGGAAAACAATCTAGAACTAGAAGAGAGTAACTCAAGGCATGCTACTCCTGAGACAGGAAAAAGCTGCCTCTTGCTGAGCAAGATGATAAAAGGCCTTCATCTAGTACTGTTAGCAGCACACTTAAGGGTACAAGTGGCTAATTCAAAACAGCTTTAACAATAACACCTTAGAGAAGATGGAGTCTCCAGAAATCTCAAACTACGTGTGTAACCGAACACAGATCCTACAGACCAGATTTGTACCTTCCAGTCAGATCTTCAAAAAGGTTGAGATGAGGTCTACAGAATTTCTCCTAACAGCAGTCAGAAGCAATAGCAATGTCTTCTAGTACATAATGCTGCAACATCCACAGAAGAACATGCCACAGCTGCCTCCCCAACCCCTGTGGATAGCTGAGCCAAGCGTTCTTCAGCCTCCACTGTGCCCCACGTTTCAAAGGGCCAGCAGCTCGGAGAAGGGTGGGAGAAACTACCACTGCTCACAGCTGTGCCAAGAAACTCTCTCGATGAGGACAGTCAAGTCTCTTGACTGCCCAGAGCCATCCAAAGAACAGAGCATCTTCATCCTGAGGGGATTTTCTGCTTTTCTACCACTGGTAAAGCAATGGTTGATAAGAGGGTGGCATTTCAAGGACAAAGCAGCACTGTAAGTCTGATACCATGTCCAATTTATGATTTTAAAGGCTGCCAAGTAAAGTAGTGAGATGTCAAGCCCTATGACTCAGTTTTAAGAGTACAATATAGCTCAGTAAGAAGCCAGCTATTGAAATTACATAAATGTTCCGATTTGCTCAATCACAACAGAGCCAGTGGGGTGTTGGAAGGAGAGGCCCTTCACCATGAAGGCATTCCTCAGAAGTATTTGCAAGTGTTACAGCACAGGTCTGACTTTTGCCTTGAGAGGTACTGGTGTGATGGAGACAGCCTGAATATCAAGTGGGCTAGTCCTTCACTGCCCAAATAGAATGGTGTAAAAGATTCTCTATCAAACAAGAGCTGTAATTGTAACTTAGTAAGTTTTGCAAATAGATTCTGAATATAAAATTTCAAAGAGCTGTAGTATTTTTGTCTGAGATCTTTAAATTGGCTTGACTGAAAAGGATAGAAGATATGAACCCGGCACCATCACGCAAGCCACTCTGAAATCCAAACGTATGCCTCACAAACAGGCAAGCAGCACAAGTTGTCACAACTTCTGCACCAAAACTCCATATTCAAGAACTGCTCAGAAGGATGAAACTGAGAATGCAGCACTACAACTCATGACACTGAATATATAGTTGCGATTCTCCTCCAAGTCAATGAGGAAAAGAAAATCTTGCAGCACCGCCACAGCCAAAAGTCGGCCTGAAAAGCTTTTCTTCCACCAGCTTACCAGACAGCACATCAGTCCCTATTCCTAGCAAGTAGATACCAACATATATCCTACAAACTTCTGTCTGTATTAATACAAATAACAGGCCTGGGAAGCTGAACTAGTCTGTGATCCCTAATAAAAATGTTAATTTCCTGACGTAGAAGCACAAGGATGCAAGTCCTGAGGGGACCTGGATTAAGAAAGCCATGAAGAACCAACACACCTCCAATCATCCCCATTGCTAATGCAGCCTGCATGAGAAGCAAACTAAGTTTCCAAAAGATTCAGCAGATTTTTGTTGTTAAAATACAAACGGTGTTGCATTATTTTTGCCTTATCTGGCCTTGGTCGGGCACTACTTGTACTGGGAAATGTGTGGAAGTAGTAGAGGAAAACAGAGTAGGCTGTCAGATGTCACACCACTGAGCTCAGAAATACACCGAGAAGCTGGGGAAGGAAGGGATTTTCCAGAAAAAGTGGATTTTCTGTGAATAATGAAGCACTATCAATACCATGAAAATCGAACCGAGAAATCAGATTATACAGCAACATAAACAGTGGCATTAGTTATAAAAAAGACATTGCTAGAGAAAAAAAAACTGTAACATGAAGTGTTGTTACTAATCAGCATTAAACAACTCCATAAATATTCTCATTTGCCTTCATTTTCTCCCTTGCAACAAAACAAATTCCTTGTCACAGAGCAGCCCTCTTATAACCATGGTCTCTTATTCTCTCCCACACATCATTCTTCTCGCATTGGCACGTCTGCTGCAGCATGCATTTCATTTTAAACCCATGAGCAATCTCGCTTTGCAGCCTGCTGCACAGGCACTCCAAGCAGCACAGGAAGATGAAACTGAAAACGCCAAAGCAACAGTGACCTCTAAACTCCACAGCAATCCAACGGAATGCATCAAAAGACATACATCGAGTTGATTTAACAAGCAGCAAAGGTGTTACAGACAAAACACGTGAAAAGGTCCATCCACCCGTCAAAGAACATCCCCAAGCCTCTGAGTGTTCAGCTTGGAACAAGGCAGTTTGTTTTGCCAAGATGCTGCTTGCAACACTCATCAGTGACCCAAATTTTTAGCAACATTCAACAGCTCTGCCTGAGGGATGCAGCCAGCACGGGCTGAACGGCAGCAATGCCACACATGCCTTTATAACGTTTTAAAGGAGCAACCCAATAGCACTTCAGAGAGGGCAGCTGGTGCACATTCCAGCATGCCTGTGGAGATGAGATCTCATTCCACCTGGACACTGGATTTACAAGCACAGTTCAGGACCTCCCGGTTCCAAGCCAGAGCTTGCAGGGAACACATCGTGTTCACACACACAGGAAGCTTTACACGTGTTTCAGGCAGCAAGGGAACTTTCTCTGCTGCATGTTTGCTCACTTGCTCAGCACTGTTGCAAAGGTTGGGAAATTTAGTCTTGTTAGACAATTTAATTGCACTGTGAGGCAGTAAAAAAGCAGGAATCTCTCCAAATCTCAAATGAGATTTAAAAAGCCTTTGGTGAAACACCAGTGTTCAGTCTCCCCAAGAAACTCTAACTTCTTTCTATTAAGAGCTAAAAGCAATTTAGTTTCAGAATTTTCCCTACAAAATGGAGCATCTGCAGTTTTCCTTCCCCTCTATAAACAGCTGCTGCCATAATGACTACAAACTTCAGACAACCTTTTTCTTTATAGCCTCGCTTCTGCATCTTTGTGTTCTCCTTCTTTCCTTTGCCACCTCATTTCTCCAGTCAGTCTATTGTTTCATCTAACCCTTTCCAAAAGATACAGCTTTCCACACTTCTTTCTCCACTTCCCTCATTTCATCATCATTCTGCTGGCTCGGAATACACTTGCCTTGCTCCAATTCATTTTCTTAAGCTCTTCCTTCCCATTTTCTGCACCGCTGCCAAAGTCACAGCAATTCATTCTCTTTATATTTGTATCCTTCTTTTTACAGGCACTCTCTGAAATGTGACTGTCATTCTGCTAGCACAGATCCTCCATCCTCTGCCCTGAAGGCTCATCTGTGCCCTCCCACAGCCATGTAACTACCACCTCTTCAGAGATCTGCTCTAGATGTTTCTTTTTCCTCCCCAACTGCCCAGCATGCCACCGACTGCATGCTTCACTGTCTGACACGCAGCTCCCAACTCTAATTTAGCTGCTGACAATTAAAAAAAGATGACTGCAAAGCAAATAAATTGTTATCCTACCGAAGAAAGCACAGCTAGTTTACACATAGGTTTACAAACATCTTACTAACTCTGTCTACTCCCAGGCTTTGATTAAGAACCAGTCACATTTCAGCTAGAACAAGTACCTCCTTTGTTTCGGATGCAAAGATGATTGTGGCCTAGTCCAGCTGTATCTCTGTTGCTATAAAACTAAACTCGTTGAAGGATTCCTCTAAGAATATGTGGGGAAAACACACAAAAATTAACTGCTGCTTGGCTTGCAACAATTAAGACAGGGAAATAAAAAAAGACAGAATATTAAGGCCCTACTGAGATATACACAGCAGCTACATTTTAGTTTCCAAACAGAATGCCAAGATTTATTTTGTGTTGTAAAGCTTTCAATAGTTTGGGGGCACAGCCATCTCCAGCTGCAGTAACCCAAGGAACTTCAGGTACTGCTGGCGTGGTTTAAAGAACAAATTGCTGCTGACTTCAGCCAGAGATTGTTACCTCTTGAAGACCTTCAGCTCATATGAAGGTTCTGCCAGAAGAAATTGAAATACTTTTGGCGAGATATTCAATTATAGTTTTTCATTTATTATTTACAGAGGCACTTAAACACTGGACACTTTTATGAGACAAAGACACATTCTAACCACTGAAGGTAGTATATTAGGAAAAATATTTTCCATACATCCGCCTTTAAGATACAAATGATGATACAGCGTTAAGCAAGCTCTTGTCAGTTTTATCCCTAGGCATGTTCTTTCTATAGCCCTTTCATGTCACCATCACCATCATGGAGGAGCATTATTTTGAATCTGAACTGCCAACTCTGCAGCAGTGGTACCTGTGTTTGGAGAACAGCATGCACACCAAGGACACAGTGCAAAGACAGATGACAATAAGCTCAGTAAGTGCAATAATTTACACGCAGTTGGCTTCCTGCTTCAGTAGCTGTGTCCCAGAGGTGTCTGGTGGGTACAAGAGCCCGGGAGCAAGAGATCTGCCTTTTTTTATGCTATCCATATCTTATGCTGCACACAGTTCATCCCATAAATGCAAAACCTTTCATGCTGTATTGAAAAAAAATACGTATTTACCATACTTATGTGTTCTTTTACAACCACATTAACACAAACTAAGAAGCTAATCACCACCTACTTGGAAAGCGTGCTGGTAAAACAGCAGTATGGTTCAGTGAAGCTTCCTGAGAAAAACCATGAAGCTTTTAACAGGTATTGACAGCAAATGCATACAACAGGTCTGATGCTACTGAGCAGTCCAGGTTTCACACAAAACTCTGAATCTCCAGATAAAACCCAAAACCTGTTTCAAAAAGCACTGTCGGCACTTCACCTTAAGAAAGAAAAAAGTCTGGTTCTTTAAAAGAGCAAAAAGGTTACAATTATCTAATTTCACAGAGAAAACTGAAACTGAGGGAAGAAAGAGCCCTTTCAATCGTTTTGGCTGCCCCTCCATCTGTTCTGGATTACTTCCTTACTACTTATTTTCTAATAGTTTGCCCACTCATGCAAAGCATTTGACTGAGGCAGCATAAACACGAAGGCATCTAAACTAAACACCGGCCCGCCAGACACACTGCCAGCCTAAATCTGGACCTCCCACCATCAACCCAAATTACAAGCTTGAGACCTCATGCCTCTTTAAAATCACCTCTACCGGAACCGGGTGCCTTGTCTGCAGAGGTGGGCACCATCTGCAAATGATAGCCATTGAATGTCACCACTAAATCAAACGTTCGTGGCCATTAAAAGGGCTGGATGGCATGGTTTACAAAGCTGGAACAAGACATGCAAAGCATAAGCTGTCCTAAAAAATACAGTGACTTCAGAACACTTGCTAGAACTTCCTACAGCAACTAGAAGTTGTCATTCTGAAACCTTAAAATATTTCCCTTAGATTCCAGCTTTAAAAATAGAACAGTATTATTGCCATGACTGATTTTTCTTTAAATAAATGCAAATGATCTATCCAGCAAAGGCACAGTGGAGGGGTAGAACATCGTGTTCTGAGACTTCCATGCAATTAACATGTTGACACGTTATCTCTTGTTTATCAGCTACTCAGAATTATATCTTATTTGCTCCTTAGAGTTTCTGCATCATACATTTGCTCCTATATTTACTATAGATTCTTCCTCAGCATTGGAGGGAAGTGAATGAGTACTCAAAGCGCATCAAAATCCACCTCCTATAGCAAAGAGAGGCATAAACCATCCTGCTTTTAGCAAACAGTAACATTCTTCGAAAGAAAAGCACCCTGCTAAGCTGATCCCAGGTTTAGGGATGTTTGCCACCAGCATTAACAACTGATACAAGAGTTTGCACATAAGACTGAAATCCCAGACTTAAAACAGTTCATACAGCTTCTGCTTTGTGTATTTGTCCTGGTTAAACCATGAAAGGATTTAAAGACACCTTCTGGAGAAGCTTTTCTTCTCCAGCACATGAGGCAGCAAAACTTCCAAGCCACGTCTTCATTTAGGAACGACTTTCAATGATTTTAGTGAAACATTAACACTCAAACACAAGTATTACTATGCAAGCCTTCACTAAGCCTGCAATTAAATTCAACTGCATTTTAGAGAGCCATGTTTCTGCTGGAAACTTAAAGAATTTTTCATCTTATCAAATGTTTATAGTTAGTTATTTCTTGGGAAAGAGAAAAATGTATTTTGTCAACCTCCTACGAGGTAACAAAAAACTTAATAATGCCATGGCTGTTTCCATGGATTAGAACATTTCCCAGGCCCAAATGGACATAGAGGGCACAACCACCATCAGCAAAAGTTACACTTGCTTCCAATGTGGCCCCAAATAGAAGAGACTTCTAAAAGGGGTGAGCAGTTACAGAAAGACAAGCAAGAAATCTTGGTGAGGCAAATGTACCTTCCAGCCTCAACCGCTACTGCAGCGTCTCATGTAACCCCAGGCTGAGGAGCATTAGTAACCCTCCAGCTCCAGGTAGGAGATAGAACTCACTTTATGCCTCGGAAACGCAGCAAACAGCACCTCTGGGGGCAACTCATCCTGTAAGGGACACCCACACAGCTGCCCCAGGCTTTATCCTCTTGGAAACAGTGTCAGTATCAGCTACTCTTAAGTGCAAGATTGCCAGATCAATAGGGACTAGGAAAGGAAGCTCCTGAGAACAGCTCTTAAGCTACTGGCCTCAGCAATCAACAACAGAGAGGATCACAAAGGCTTTGGGGGTTTCCCCTTTATTATTTGGGGGTTTCTAATTTTTGCTCCTTGATAGCAAATAACGCTCGATTAAGTTCACATTTTGCAGATCAGGTAGTTTAACAAAAGCAATACTGGCTAAAAAAAAAACATTTAAAGTCACCACTGAACCCAGTTTGCCTTCAGAGTACCTCAAAAGCAAATGTCCGTGTTTTAGCACTCAACTCTGCAGCACTGTATGGAATTCTGTACAAGAAAGCAAACGATGCTTATGACAAAGAAATTAGAAGGTATTTAGTGATGACTGTTATTCCTTCTTAGCTCCTATCTTAACACTGTTAATTCCTAAAGGCAGTAAAACTCGGGCCCCCCTTATATTTGGCTACAGAAACCTCAGATTTGCTGGTATTTAAAAATAAACCAAACCTTCTCTTTCTATTGCTTCCATCTGGCCGCCTCGCCACTAGCCCCAATTTAGCGGCGTAAGCGCTAATTAGGGGGTACAACGAATGCACCAATTAGCTCTCGTTAGAGAATACCGTGTGATCCAGACCGGGGCTCCAGCACCGGTGCTGCCCCGGGCAAATGGGAGCTGCCCCCGCACAGCCCGGAGCGACACGGGGGCAAGAGGAGCCCCAAATGCTCATGGGGAAGTTTAACCATTCCCCCCCTCCTTCCTCCTCCCCGGCTCCGCAGCCTCCCGCAAGTGCTCCCGCGGGGCTCCGGCCGGGGAGCGCGAGCAGGCCCCGCCTGGAACCGAGGCGCTGCGGGTCGGGGGGAGGCGGGAGCCCGAACCCAGCCCCTAAGGGACATTTCGGTTCCGGTATTTGCAGCGTGCGCGCGTCCCCCGCGCACCGGGACCGACGTTCGGCGCCTCCCAGAGCGGCTCTGCCTTCCCGCCGGGGTTTATTATCTCCATGTGTCTCTTTTTACGGAACCCAAAGTGCCCGTCGCGCCCCGGCCTGCACCAGCGGCAGCCGCAGGGAGGAGGGAGCGCAGCGGATTCCCCCCCCCCGGGGCGGCGGAGCGGGGCGCGGGCCGGGGGCGCCGCCAGCCGAGAGGACCTGGGTCGAAAGCAGGCTCCCTACAGTCACCTTCCCGGCCGGGCGGCGGCACCGGATCCCGCAGGCCCGGCCGCGGCGGCGGGGCCTGCCAGCGGAGGAAAAGGAAAGAGGGGTCTGCGCGGGAGGCGGGGGTCACTCACCATCAGCTCGATGGTCTTGTCCTCGATCACCGAGTCGGGCTCCATAGCGGCGGGCAGCTCCGCCGCGCCCGACAGGCCCTGCCGCTGCCGCCGCTCCACTATCCCCCCCCCCCCCCCCGCGCCGCGAGCACGCACGGACGCGCCGACGCACGCACAGTACGTTCCTCCGGGTGACGTCACAACGCCCGGAAGAAGAACGGCGCTGCCCTTCCCGGGCGCCTCTCTTAAGGGACTACAGCTCCCAGCGGCCCTCGCGGCACTGCCCCGCCATTGGCTGCGGCCGGCTCCCAGCGGGCACCGCGGGGTCTCCCCTCAGCTCCGCTTCAGGCTGGGCCTGCACGGGAGCGGGACCTCGGGGCTGCACCGCCTCACAGCGCCGGCCCGACCGAGCACAGCGCCCCCTGCTCCCGGAGCATAAGCGGCTCCTCGGCCCCGAGGGAGGGCGGCGGGCTGAGCGGAGCGGTTAACGCAGCAGCGGAACGAGGGGCCTGCCCGCGGGGTGCGGGAGTCACCGGAAGGGCGGCGCGGCCTCTCTGCCCTGCCTGGTGGTGCAAGAGGGGTGCGGAACAGCGTGAGGTTCGGGGCAGGATGCTGCTGGATCAACAGTGCTGGAAACGCCTTTGGGACCCCGGTACATGCACTGTTACCCTGTCAGGTTCAATGTCTTAGCGTTAGACCAGGAGTTGGTTTGATTTGTTCTCCTGCTTTTGTACCTAGACCAGGAAAGGTAGAGCGAATCCTCTCATCAGCCAGACCCTATGTGGATCTCTCCATTAGCTATGAGCGCATGCAATGGAGTGTGTCCAAAATCCTCTTCACTTACAGGGAAATTGGCCCCTGGCTTTGAGCCACACCTGAGGAGTGTGTTCTCTTGATGCAAAATGAGAGACAGTGAGGGAGTGAAAACAAGCTCGGAATATGGGGGGGAAGTCATAGAATCCCAGCCTGGTTTGTATTGGAAGGGACCTCAAAGCTCATCCAGTTCCAACCCCTGCCACAGGCAGGGACACCTTCCACTAGAGGAGGTTGCTCCAAGCCCCTGTGTCCAACCTGGCCTTGAACACTGCCAGGGATGGGGCAGCCACAGCTTCTCTGGGCACCCTGTGCCAGCGCCTCAGCACCCTCACAGGGAAGAGCTTCTGCCTAAGAGCTCATCTCAATCTACCCGGAAAATAAAGAGAAGATGGTCCTGGCCAGAGGAGACTCTCAGTCTAGGTTAGATGGAGACAGAAAGAGCTGAACACAAGCTTGAAAAGGAGACATGGAAGCAGGTAAGGTGAAGCATTTCTACCTAGCTCATCACAACCCTTGGCAGCAAGCAGCTTCCCAACCTTTAGGGTCTGCATCCTGCTGGCAAACTGCAGCTCACTTCCCCTACCACCAATGCCAGGAGTATCCACCAGCTCCCTTCAGCTGCTGGCAGGCAGTAGGAGCCACTCAGGTGGGACAGCAGCACCGGTGACACTTGAGAACTGAGGTGCTTTGGGTGGTCAAGGGCAGATGAGCTGCAATGTAATGAGGCAGCGGGGGCCAAATGCGTTTGGAGGCATTGGAAATTGGAAGCAGAAATATCATAAGCAGCAATTTAATGTAACAGCACAGCACTGGTGTCTCAGTGCTTGCAATGAAAATGGGCTCAGTAGCTTCCTGCTAAGCATTTTTTTTCCCCGTTACCTGTTTAAATCTCTGCCAAATGGTGAAGAAATAGAGTGTGATCAAATGAAAATGGTGCAAAGTCCGTCCTTATTGACAACACACCTGCTTTACAGGATATTTAGGTCAGCAGAAATGTGTCTTATTCATCACAAAATGCTTAAAAGAGTACTTACCATGAGCTCTAAACCCTTCATAGAATTCACAAAATTAACCAAGAGCAGCAGGTTTCCCTCCCCATAGAATCAACCAGGATGGAAAAGACCTTTAAGATCATCACATCCAACCATTACCCCAAGCTGATGGGTCCACCACTAACCCGTGGCACTAAGTGCCTTGTCTCCACGGTGTGTGACCACTTGCAGGGACGGTGACTCCAGCCCTGCCCTATGCAGCCTGTTCCAATGCCTGAGCACCCTCTGGGGAAGGAATTGTTCTCAATATCCAGTCTAAACCTCCCCTGGTGCAGCTTGAGGCTGTTTCCTCTTGTCCCATCCCTTGTTCCTTGGGAGCAGAGCCCAGCCCCCTCCTGGCTCCATCCTCCTGTCAGGCAGTTGTAGGGAGCGATCAGGTCCCCCTGAGCCTTCTCTTCTCCAGACTGAACCCCCCCAGTACCATCAAACAGTTCCTGCTGCTCAGAGTCTGGGGGTGAAACTTTGATGCGCCCTGAATGCTGCCCTGGTTACGTTCTTTCAGAGAAAGCAAAGACCTGACCTGCTGTCACCCCTCAGTCCCTCTAACTGGAGCTACAGAGCCCAAACCCACACACCAGTGCTAACATCACCTTAGGTTGTCAAGTACCCGTGGCCCCTTCCCCAGACATGCTCCGTTTCCACATGAAAGCACATCCAGAGGCTTTTCCTGTCAAGCCTAAGTGCCTGGGCTGACAACTGAGCTGAATTCCTTCCACCTTCACATCACAACCTATAACAAAGGACTCACAGGGCAAATTATACCCCATCCTTTAAGTTGTGTAACACCGCCGACCTCGGCAGGCTCACAAAGGTGTCACCGAGAGCAAGGTGGGACAGAATCCGGCTTGGTTTTGCTCTCCCTGTAATCAGACGTTCTCTCTGGAGATCAAACAAAGCAGCAGATAGTTGTTTGTGACACCAAAGTGAAAAATCAGCATGTCTTGGTCTAAATATGTACAGGGAAGAGGCTTGCTGATCAGCACAACACTATTTATGTGGCTCTCTCCTGGCTGCACAGCCAGGCCAGTTTTCTGATTATGGAAAGGATTGCCCATAAAAAGGGGGGGAAAACCCACATAAAAGAGGAAGAAAAAAGAAAATATGCAAAATTGCCTCCATTTATTTGAAGAGTGAGCAAATCCATGGTCTTGTGCTGAATGGTTAATGCACTGCAATGATGGATGCTGTCCGATGGAACCTCAGCTCCTGTAATCTGCTTTTAATTGTGTGGAAAACATCCATGAGCTGAGAGAAAGAGAAGAATGTTGAAAATAATTAACCAAAGTTGTATAAAAAAATCTAAGGGTTTTTGCTTTAGTGCAGCACACCAAACAAAGCCAGCACAGGGGAACCTGCTATCTGTACATTAAAGTACAATTGGTTCTAAGCAATGCATCACTTAACAGCTTGTGAGGACTGAGCGACATGTCCAAGCTGTAATAAGACGAATGAAAACCAGGGTTTTGATAAATCTACTGAGAGATACAAAGACACTGAGTTCTGATGAAGCCCAGCACTGCAGCCCCATGCCTACGTGAACCACAGTTTGAGGAGCAGTCTCTGGGTGTGTGCTCAGAATTCAGGTTAACACGCTGCTGGACCGGCAACTCCTCCATGTGAGTGCTATCACCATGCTCTGAGGGATCCCTGCCACACATCTGCCCATCAGCAGAGCAGGGATGGAGTGGGTAATTAAGCCCTAATGAATGATGACCTTGTTGAGGTGGAAGCACAGCAGGGTGGCAGGGCAGTTTCAGCCTAAGAGGACTCGCTCTGCCAGTTTTCCTGCGAGGATGAGTACGAGGGGAAGAGCACGGGGGAAAGTCCCAGCACCAAAGAACTGGAGATACTTCCATGTTGTGCAACACGATGAGAATTCATTGAGGTTGATGTCGTTCTCACCATCGCCCTTGGGCTGGGACCTCCACTGAAACTCAGCCATCATTTAAAGTCCACGTTTTCTGCATGTTCATTGCATGAGGCACCGATTTCCTCTTCAGCAAGTATTTTTCAGCACAGACAAGTGGAGAGGACACACAGCATCAGGACAGGGACTGCGTGGGGGGAGCCCAGCAAGGAGCTGTGCCACTGGCCCTGGAGCCTGTGCAGCCCCATGGCAGGATTTGCTCACTAATCCCCTCCAACCTCTACTCCCACACAGGCAGGTCTGTCTGCAGCTCATGCTGCTGTGGACCAGCTCCACAGAGCACACGGGGGAGGATATAAGGACTGACAGTACAGAAAATCCCCAGTGAGAACACGATTTGATTTTATTCTCTCTACATCTTTTTTGTGTAATAAACTGAATTATTTCACAGAAACATAAAATGTTGGAAGGGACCTTAAAGCTCATCCAGTTCCAACCCCCTGCCATGGGCAGGGCGTCTTCCAGTAGAGCAGCTTGCTCCAAGCCTCATCCAACCCAGCCTGATATAGAAAGACCTGGAAAAAACTGAGCAGATTCCCAACAGTTCTTACCCCTGCCCAATAACAGATGCATTAACTCTGCTGCCACCCAGAGAGAAGCAGCTGGTCCTTATCCAGCTCCTCTACACCACCTAAACCAGCAATGTTAGGAGCAAGGAGGGGCTCAAAATAGCAATACTTGTAAAGAAGGGGAAAGAAATAAAACCAATGCAAAGCCCCCACACCCTGGGTTGAAGGAGGAGGTGCTCCCTTCCATAGGACCAAGTCCATAGGATAGGGCCCCCAGCAGCTTTGCCTGTGGCCACAGCTCCCAAGGACATGGGGCTCCTGGCAGGGGTGCCCTGCTTCTTTGGGGTGGTGGGAAACAGGAGGTGCACAGACAGCACAGAGCCTCCCAAGCACGGGATCCATCGCCCCTGTTGCTGTTTCCCATGGCTTTATCCGTCTGTAAAGATTTGGAGAGCAGGGATGGAGACAGGGGGAGGCGAAGCAGGTGTGGGCAGCTGCAGCACTGGGGTTTGTGACTCATGGCTGCAACTCACGGGCTCCAGCGGCTGCTTTCACACAGCACTCAGCTGCTCTGCTTCACTTGACACATCCTACATGATAAAGCAAGGTTTCATTTTGGGGCCTAGAGATGAGAGAGCCAGGAGATCCCATTCCAAAGCATGGTGCACCCTGCAGGATCACCGCTCCTCCACAGACCCTCATGTCTTCTGCTCACAGCCCACTGCTCATCCAGGCCACACAACCTGAACCATGCTGCAGCTCTCTCCAGAAAAGAGAAACAGTTTCTCAGAGGTAAGAAACCAGCACATAACTGCTCTTTCCATACACAGGCGAGTGAAGGCTGTAATTTAATAACCCCCAGTACAATGGGTCTTGGTCTTGAATATAGAATAAAGTCTGTCCTGTGAAAACTACAAAAAAAACAAACCCATCAGCTCCAGTTGTTCATAAACCACATTTGGAACTGGCTGGCTCAGAGCTGCCCAACCCCAACTGCTGGAGAGAGTCCAGAGAAAGCCATAGAGATGCTGCAAGGGTTGGAGCAGCTCCGCTCTGGAGCCAGGCTGAGAGAGCTGGGCTGGGTCAGCCTGGACAAGAGAAGGCTCCTGAAGGGGAGACCTCAGAGCAGCTCCAGAGCAGCTAAAGGGGCTCCAGGAAACCTGGAGAGGGGCTTTGGACAAGGGCCTGGAGGGACAGGCCAAGGGGAATGGCTTTAACCTGCCTGAGGGGAGACTGAGATGAGCTCTTAGGCAGAAGCTCTTCCCTGTGAGGGTGCTGAGGCACTGGCACAGGGTGCCCAGAGAAGCTGTGGCTGCCCCATCCCTGGCAGTGTTCAAGGCCAGGTTGGACACAGGGGCTTGGAGCAAGCTGCTCTGGTGGAAGGTGTCCCTGCCCGTGGCAGGGGTTGGAGCTGGATGAGTTTCAAGGTCCCTTCCAACCCAGCCACTCTGGGATTCTATTCTATGATTGTGTGAATGTGCTGCAAAGCTGAGACTCAGTATTTAATTAATGTACATCCCTCCAGGAAGCCGGGATCGCTGACAAGGGTCTGCCTGGAAGCAGACAGCTCACCCAGAACAAGACTTTGACTGTCAGAGCAGGTCAGTAGCTGCTACGTGTAGGTGCTGGCAGTGCAGGCTCTTCATCCTGCGTGGGCAGAGGTGACATCTGGGTAGTTGGTGTCCTGCCAACTGTAAGACAACCTCGTGAAGCCAATAATTGATCGTGAGACAACAGTAAATCTGCAAACAGACTTACTCTGCAGTGCAGCACCCCTCAGGCACATCCACCTACCTAAGCAAAACAGCGAGGGCTGAGTAGTGCAGTTACCCTGTCAGTAAGAACAAAAAGCCATTCACATGCATGGTCTGTATTCCCAGCACTGGGCAGTGAGGGCTGAAACCACTCACTGGTTTTAGAAGTGGGAGGGGAATCCCAGCCCTCTTGTTGGTCTCAATTAGAATGTGTTTCCAGGTTATTCTTCAGCACCTAGCTGAGCTGTGCAGGCTCTGGGAAGGATTTGGTGCCCTCAGACCCTGCCCTGGCACCAAAGGAAATGCAGCTTCCTTCAGTTCTTGCCATATCTCCGCTGTGCTTTTGCTTATTTACGGGAGCACTTGGATTTCCCTGTGCTGCAGGGTAGGAGATGGTGGGTGACACAGCACAGGGGCACCTCTCAAAGCACAGTGCATCAGAGCGGCCCACGCCACGTCTGTGCCCATGGCTGAGAGTGTCTCCACCTCAGCAAGGAAAAGACCAGGAGAACAATTGTTATTTAATGGAAATGATCATCAGCCACACTCACAGCAGAGGGACTGGTCCTGGTCCTCCACTCACCTCCCACATGTACCGCTCTTTCCAACCCAGCCCTTGTGTTCCCCATGCATAAGCTCTGATACACTAGGGATAAACAAGATGCTGCATGAAAACAAAGGAGCCATTGGAATCCCATGGGATCTGCCCTTCCCACACTGAACATCCCACAGGGCACAGGGGCAGCTCCCAGTGCTCCTCACACCAAAGCCACATGCAGCACACGTCCTGCCTCGGTGCCCTCCTTACACCCGAACAAGCATGGCCAGGCATTAAAGCAAACGAGGCTGAGGCCCAGCAAGGCTCAGCTCAAGGCAGAAATGCAAAGGGGGGGTCTACTGGAGGACAGGCCCCCATCTCTGCCATCCCTAAATGTGCTCGGAAAGCTGCTCAGACCTCGGTCGCCTCCAGGATGCGCAGAGGACACAGGAGGGAGGTGTTTAAGGTTCACTTGGCTGCAGAAGCAGCCAAAACCCATCCTGGCTTAATAAAATGAATATGTTGTGTGGAAAGGCAGAGGGTGAAAGGAAAGAGCAGCTCAGTGTGTGTGACAAACCAGGAGGGATGATGGCAGCAACCCAGCATGGAGCTATGCGGTGTCCTGACAGCTCACTGCCACCCATGAAATGGGTTCAGGGCATCCTCCCTTCCCTCCCCACCCTCCACAAGTATGCTCTTGGCTCCCAAGTGGCCCTCAAGTGAAGCCAGCCAACTTCAGCTTACAGATACACCTCTGATGCTGTTTCACATGGGACGTCCCCATGCTTCATCTTGGACATAAACCCTATCCTTTTGGCTGGTTACGTGCTGCAGTCCACAGGCAGTGAATTGATAGGTGCTTCTGCAGGCGGTCCCTGCAAGCAGTGTAGGAATGAAGCTTTTTCCTTAATGAAAACTGGCTCAGGAACATGAGACAGTCCCTCTGCCCCCCCCATTGCCTGCCCCTATGGTGGGCTCCTGTAGACAACCCCAAAACACCTCTGTGTAAGCTGAGCTCTAAGCAAACCTTGCAACCCCTATTCAGACAGGCAAAATCCCCTTGCTTTAAACAGCTACAATTAAGTAAACTCTTCCCTCCTTGTTTTCTGACCCAAGCAGCTTCAACCCATTGGTGCTGATGATGGGGGTGATGATGAGGGACAGAGCTGCAGAGCATGGCCCCAGCTTGCAGAAGCTCCAAACTTAGGGAGTAGCATTTAAAAGCTCACAGTAGGTGCCAGTGTCCAGAAGCGTGTCAGGCTGATGGTGCTGTTATCCATGGGTCTGGGGCTATCCTGGCCAAAATGGTCCTGGGAAAGGCATTGAAGCCTCCAGCAGTGCTGGGGAGCACCACTCTCCCCATCCCTGGAGGCACCATTTAGTGTGTGAGCTGCAGGATGATGTTTGCTTAGTAAAATGCTGTTTTTCTAACATGACCACGGATGTCCCCAGGCCTCTGAGCATCCAAACTCAGCCAAATCCCAAAGAAGGGGCAGGTCACCCCAGGGGAGCAGCCAGGAGGAGTTAGCACCTGCGTGAACACTGCAGCATGATGGAAACCACCACTCAGGTAGAAACCATCACCCCTGTTCAGGGCCTCAGGCTTCCTGGGCTGGGACATCTCCCCTTGGCCCTGTGCCTCAGGGTGGGTTTGGGGATGAGGGAGGAGGCAAGGACAGGGGGTGAGCACCCCAGGGTGGGCTGAGGAGTGCAGGGGACCTCAGCACTGATAACAGCAGGTACAATGCAGCGAGCTGCAGTGTCCCAAGTGCACAGCAACCGGGATCCATCCCAGATGCATCACAACACTGTCTCCCTACTGTGCTGCACCCTCTGCTGTCCTGCTGTGCCTAACCCTGATACCCAACTAAATGAGTATTTGCCTAGATAACTGATATAAAATTAAATTACTATTTTACTGAATATAGAGACTTACACATAGACAGGGCTACCAGGGTTCTTAAACTAGGAGTTCACTGTGTATAGGGGACACAGAAGGAAGACTTCCACAAGAGAACCAGATATCTTCTCTCAAACCAGTGAAGGTTCCTCCCGTTGATAAGGCCTGAGACAGGGAAATGGCTGTGAAAGAAAACAGCTTGAGGAGGATCTCAGGGTCATAAATTAGCCCAAACAAGAACATGGAGTTAATTGGGAAGTCTAAACACGTTCCAAAGTCCTTAACTGATGGGTTTCCATGAAATGATAAAGTGAGGGGGGGTATTTCTCCCCAGACAACCCCCAGACATCACTCCTCAAATTCACAGCGCCTGCACCGCAGCCTTATCTGTCCAAATGACCACATAGAATAAGCAATGGGAATTGAGGGGGGCAATCTGTGGAGTGATGATGAATATGGATAGAATGAAGATGTATCAGTTGGGAACTGTCTCTTCTTGGGGTGCACAGCAGGCGGAATGATCCCCCAGCACCAGGGACCTCAACAGTCACACTGGTTTCTAATCTGAAGTTATTTCCTCCAGCTCAGCAATTCCAGCAGCTGCTGGCCCTGAAGTGAGCAGGGCAATCCAGGGTCACTGCACAGCTCATTCCAGCAGCTCCTGTCCTCAAAGCCCCCTTACCTCCACATGCAGAGCAGCTCTCAGGGAGCTGGAGGTCACTGGGAGCCTCAAGGACGCACGGTTGAAGGTGTCCCCGTTCGTACCAAGCTCTGAAGTTGGAGCACAAGGAAAGAAAGCAGGAAAGGAGCCGTCTGGGGTTCTCCAAACACATGGCAGGGAACACCAAGGCGAGAAACTCAGCTGTGAGAAGCCCATTGCCCGAGGAGGAGGCTTTTGTGCCCGTGTGGAAGCTTGGTGGCCAAGCAGGTGAACCGGCTTCTGAGAACACTCCTGGAGTTAGAAAGGAAAAGCTGCGGGTTAGGAACTGGTTTTGTCTTACAGCCTCAGAGATGGTTGGGGTTGAAGGGGATGGTCCAACACAACAGCTTGACATTCAGCTGGACTTACAGCATCCTTCAGGAGCTCCTGCCTCCAGGTCCCAGCTTCCAAAGAGCTGCCACGTCGAGAGCGGACACCACCATGGCTCTGCGGAGCAGACCTGCACACACAGCACTGCCACAGAGCTACACAGCTGTGGCAGAGCTGCGGGGAGACCTGGGGTGCAGAGGGGATGGCCCTGATGGGGAAAAGAGCAAGGAGCCACCCAGGCATGGCAATGGCCATGGATCACTCAATAAAGCAGGACAGGCTGGTGGCTATGTCCTGCCACAGCCCCTTCCCTTCACACACATCACCTTCTCACCGCCGCAGCCTCCACAGCAGCTCCCGGTCACCTCCCCATCAATGAGACATCAGGGTGTGCCCTTTCCTTTCTTTCAGCGCTGACGAAGACTCAGAAGTGTTGGAAGTGCAATTTTTGCACCACCGGCTAAAAATAGCCCAGTGAAATTCCAGAGCTGCCTTCCAGCGCCACCGGCTGCGCTCGGCTTCCCAGGACAATGGCATCTGCAGCCGGCGAGCAACAACAGCGCAGGCCGGGCTCCAGCTCCCAAAATAACAAGTCATAAAGGGCAAAATCTGTCTTTAATTACAGCTGCACAAAAAGAAGGGTTGGAGAAGAGCATCACCAGGACACCCGATCACACGTGCTGAACTGGGGAGCGCTGCAGGAGCAGTATGGGCTTACCCAAACACGAAATGCCCAGGGAAGCTGTGGCTGCCCCATCCTTGGCAGTGTTCAAGGCCAGGTTGGACACAGGGGCTTGGAGCAAGCTGCTCTAGTGGAAGGTGTCCCTGCCTGTGGCAGGGGTTGGAGCTGGATGAACTTTAAGGTCCCTTCCAACCCAAACCATCCTCTATTAAGTACACAGGAGGCATTACGGAGGGTGTGAGGCACGTGTAGTTGAAGTATGGAGAGGAGTTGAAGCCCTTTGGCACAGGGAGAAAATAAATGCATTCAGACAGCAAGTAGAAGCTGCTCATCTGCTAAACTCACGTGAGTCTCCTGGCACACTGCTTCCAAGTTCAGGTGTGAAACGTCCAAATTCAGGTGTGAAGCTCCCAAGTTCAGGTGTGAAAAGGCACAGATGGAGCAGCACAGGGATGCACTTTAAACCACTCAGAGGTGCAGAGAAGCAGCTCCAGGTGCCATCCTGGAAACTTACTTTATTCTCTTGATTCCAGCTCATGACAACTGGATCCCCTCCAGGGAAATGCTGATTTTCCAGCCCGCAGGCAGGTGGGAAGCCATGCTGCCCTGCTTGCAAAGACAAACCTGTGTCCTCTGGTCACCTGTGTGGAAAAGCATGCCAACCCGGCAGCACCGACCTCCCTTTTCAAACTCTGTGATGCAGTAATGCAGCCTGCAGAGGGCAAGTCCAGGCTCCCAGATGTGAGCACTGCAAAGGGATGCTCAAGTTCACAAGCCAGGAAGAACCTGCCTGATGTTCTGCAATATTCCATGCGAGACAACGTGAACCTAGGACACTAAGTCAGCACTTTCAAATCCATGACAGTCCAACTGCTATCACTGAACCCTGCAACCCAGACAAAAGCAAGTGGGCAACAGAAGCTGCTTTCTGAAGGGTAAATGGGAGCCAGCCCCCTTCTTTTGGTGGCTGTAAAGAAGGAAATAGTTTCACTACCTTTCTCTCCGGTGGCCCTGTCTGTAATTGAGATGCCCCTGCTAGGAATAACCTCTGCTGTCAGCTCACTGTAGGAGACCCACACACAGCTCCTGTGGCTGCTCTCCTGTGTTTCCTCACTGAAAAGTGAAGGGGAAGAGGCATTAGAACCTGCCAAGAAGATCAGTGTGTGGGGCAATGGCAGCTGCCAAGCGTGCTGGGCATGGAGCATCTGTGACACCAGCCTAGGTGGCTCTGGGGCATCTTCACCCCAGCAGCCAGGCTTTGCTGCTCCTCCTGCTCCCTGGAGCACCCAACTGAAGAGCAGAAGCCAGGTTTGCTGTTGCTGCCAGTGAAAGGTTAACATTAAAGTGAAAGGTTAACTATTCCTGCATTGGTTTCAGAACAACAGCCATCCACATACCTGATTACACCAGGTGCTGAGCCTGCACGGGCAGTGTTCTGCAAGCAACAGTTTCTGTGACACGTGCTGACTGATGGCATTAGTTTTCCTTGTTTCAGCTGTTTTGTGCCAATCTCAGCTCAGTGCTGTTATCTGCACCATGAGCTGAACGGTGATGGGTTTTCTGTACCTCAGTTGTAGACAGCACAAGCTACATGCAGCAAAGTGGGTTTGTGCATCGCTTTTCATTCTGCCCCAGCAGGAATGTCCCATCTCCAGAACTTTTCCATCTGCTACACCTGGTGGGTGCTCAACTGCAGCCAGAGAATCACTGCCAGGAAAGACCAGGTCGCAGAAGACTTAAAGCATCTGTTCAAATCCCTTATGTTCATGATGTCTCTTACACATCACCTTCCCAGCTGGGGGAGGTCATCCACATGTCTAGCCCAGGCACAGGAGGAACTGGGGCTGGGGAGTATGCTGCTGATCCAGGTTTGTCCTGTACCAACAGGCAGAGTGGAAAAGGCTTCTTAAAAACACCCACCCATGTGTTGTGTGCCTGGAATACTAAGGGCAGGTTTCTGCCTCTGCCAGGCATTTTTCATCTCCAGAAGACCACCTGAGGTAACACTCAGACCACAGCCTCCTTTGAGCTTGGGTTGGTGGCTCTCCCACCCCCATTCTGCAGTTAGATTTCTGCTACAGCTTAAAAGAGGGGTCTGATGAAGAAACACTGCTCAAGCCCAACTGCGAGAGACCTACCTCAAAACTCAAGTACCGATCTGAAGCTGGCCCCGGGCTGCGAGCAGAGCAGGTGCTGCCTGGGCTAAAGAAAAATAAACCAGGAGTCATTACTATATTCTTAAATATGGTTTAATACTCTTCTCCATTTCTGTACATCACAACACCAAGATATCACTGCTTGGGATCTCTCTGCAGAGGCTATATAGTATGCGAAGGCTAGGATTTTTCACCCCCGTTTAACGTGTTTGTATGTGTAAGTGTAATACATATCAGTATATATTGATATACACATCAATATATAATGCAATATATATCACCGAAGAGAACACATTGATTAAAGAAATACAAAAATTTGGCATCATTTCCAAACTTAAATAGTAAAAATAAAAACTACAAAAAGGAGCTGCATACCCTAATGTATCATGTGAAACAACAAGCAGTATATTCAAAAAATGTAAATTTACATCCAATTTTTCTGGTCTTGTCATGTCACATTAGACCCATTTACAATGGCAAAGTCATGAACATACCGCTGCGGAGACCACAGATGTGCTCAAACCCGGGTTTGTGCAGATCTGCGGCGGACCCGGGCCCACCTTCTGTGAGAGATTCCAGCTTTGATGTGAGAACACCAGCAAAGCCATCTGATCTGCCAGGTTCTAAAGCAGGGGTACGAGTTGTATTGCTCACAATGACTGTCATTTTGGACCTCAGAGAACGGCGTGGCAGAAGTTTTAAGACAAGCTCCCCCTTCATTCAAGTGAAACAGGATTACGGGAAAAGTAGGCAGGTATGCAGCTTGGAAGAGAAGCTGCTTTTGACTGATGCACCAGGAGTGACAGAGCCAGTGATGAGCAGAACTACCAGGCACCGCGATGTCAGAGAACCCAGTAACCCCCCAAAAGCAGCAAGACCTGTGCATTACCTCGTGCCAACGCTCACTTCACCCTCTGCCTGCACCACCACCTGAAAAACCCTTTGTCAGTTCAAGCAGGTTGAAGTGCATTTGATATAGCAGGCGTGACAAAAAGCTTTGAGTCTTGATGCAACCAGAAGTTCTAACCCATGAAGGGCACATTAAGTGTTCAGCATCAGAGTTACAGGAGACTTGCGAGCCCATCCCATAGACTGCCTTAGTGCTGGGAGATGGGTGTCCCACGGGCTGTGCATATTCAGCATACACATTCAGCATACACACGTGGAATGCTCCAAACACACCAGCACTAAGGTTTCTGTCAAGGACTCCATTTGCTAGTTACTCCTGTCAAATACCCGCTTCCATGGAAGAACTGTGGGTTCAAATTCACATACTCAAGGAAACCTTACGCAGTCCTAAAGCAAAAAGAAAAACTTACTGAGGAACAAAACAAAGCAAAGTGTACCTTACTGCACTGAAATCAGGAGTTTATTTCTGTCCAGACTGAAAAATAATAATAATAATATATCCTGAAGGCTGCACTGCTCCAATCCAAATTAAGCCCAAGACTTCAGCAGCATTTTCATTGCAATCAATGAAGTGCGTTTCCTAGTTTGTGAGAGCAGTGCTTCTGCAAATAGATTAAAGCACGTTTGGCTGGTAAGCCTCCCCATCCCATCTGAATTTGCAAGCCACACATAAGCTAGCACTCAAGGTAAGGGCCTTCTCATTCTTTAGAAGAGAATGAATGGCTCCAATTTCATTACATTTCTTCTTCTGTAGTCTAAGCTGAGAGTGCCATGTAAATGGGTCACGGGGCTGCAAAATGCAGCAATTGATCTCTCCAATCAAAGTAAAAAGAAACAAACCAGTAGGATCTTACTTCTATTAATTTTCGAAGGAAGAGGTTTTACAGCAGTTAATGTATCATGAAGGTTAAAAAAAATCATTTTCATAAAATACAAGAGCAACCAATTTCACCATTGAGTAAAAGTAAAAATTGGGATTCTTTTTAAATTAGTCCAAAGTGGCATATAGGAACTTAGTAGTTTGCTGCTGTACTGACACTATGACAAATCAAAGTGTAGGGTTTTGCTTTTTTTAAATCCAATGTTTGTGGATCAAGTTCTGGAAATGTTCCAATTCTAAGGCAGGGATCTGTTGTGTTTTCCACCATGAGTTTGCTCCTTGGGTTGGATGCTGGAGGGGCGAGGCACGTTTTGCCGGACCCAGGTCGACTACCTAGTAGTCATCAAGGTCAAAAAATTCATCGTCTCCTCCTTGGTATTCCATTCCCTGGAAGTCCACTCGGTACCGCAAGATACCTGGGAAAAACAACAGGCTTTAGCTTCTCCAACATCCACAGAGCTAGAAAGGCATTTAAACAATTCCCTGAGCCCCAGCTGCACATCAAGAGGTTCTCAATTCAGTTCTCAGCAGCTGACTTAGCACTTGTATTGTGAGTTCGGCTCAGGCCGAGGACTTACAGCAGTCACCCAGCTAGTATGGAAATGCCACATCCATGTCATTCAGTGCCAAACAGAGGGAATACCTACCTGCCTGGCGTAGGCCAGCTGTCTGCTGGAAAAGCAGAAACTGTTCTAGGAGGACTGTATCTCCAAGAAGCAGCAGTGACAGATCATCTGTCCCACTCTAACTGCTCAGACAGTTAAATTCAGAAGACAGCTGGCATTGAAGTGTAAAAGCAGTATTTAGTGGCTGTCTCCTTTGACCCTCCCCTCCCCAAACACCAGCCTGGGTTTCTGGGAGCCTTTATCCCTGGAAACATTTACTTAGCTGAAGGGTATTCAAGGAGTATTTCAAATCTACAGGGAGCATGGTAGTGAAAGTAGTCCACCATGCAGACAGACTGGGTCTGAGAGGACAAGAAGGATTCCTGGAATTACAAACCCTGGAAACTTAGAAACCTGTTGCTCCTTACATAGCCAAACCATTCAGGCTTGAATCCCTCTGATGAGTGTTCTCTGGCCCTTAGAAATTCCTCTTTGCAATACACTCTGTTCTACATCCATCAACCTAAACACAGCAAGTGGCAACAGCTAGGTTATCAGTCAAAAAGCAGCAGCTTTGCCCTGGGATCCCTAGTCTGGGGAGAACAAGGTGCACAGCAGGTGATGTGGTTCTACCCCGCTAATGCTTTTTGTCAGAGTGAAGCACAGCAGCTTTCTGCACCTCTGCCAGACTCAGCTGAAACTGGTCACTGAGCTCAGGAGAAAGACTGCAGGATTTCAGAAGCCTCATTTCTCCATAAAGTTGGGCTAAAAATGCTTTTATATTGAAAAGGGAAGACCAGGGAGCAAAGTACAGGGAAGTTCTGAGAGCTGAGTAACAGATATCCAACTGCTTCAGAAACTAGGCTGGGGTTTGTCATACACCACTTCTACACAGCAGGGCATGGTCTGCCCCAGAACAATAACTGTGTGCAGAGAGTGAGGCAGTTCATAGCCCTTCTGAAATTCAGCAGCTGGAAAGAAGGACAGTCCACCTTCTGAGCACTCTGAAGGACAAAGGGATCTGCGGAACGCAGTTGGAAAGTGGCAGCTGCACAACATGCAGCATCATCGTGATGAATTCACCTGCAGATCCCTGATGAACATGACAGTTTCTTGAACTGGTATCATGACTAATAGGAATAAGATTAATCCCACTTGTATTGGCACCAGGTTACCAAATCAACCATTAAAAAAGATGACAAACATTTTTCTCTTGCAGTTTACCTCCAATTCCTCCAAATCCTTTCACAAATTGGGATCCTTCCTGTGATTTGTCTGTAACAATTTCCAATGTTGCTCCAAATTTCTTGTAGTTGTTTGCAAACCACTCCAGAAGGGGCATACTTTCTATCAGTTCATGTTCCTGGCCAGTCTACAGAGACATTTGAGGGGGTGGAAAAAACAGTAACAGAAAGGTTACATCACTGTGTGTTAGGTATTAAGAGTTGTCTTTGGCGTAAAGATCACTATTGTCTTCATTTTCAAAGAGAGACACCAGCTTCATGCTTCACAGGCTGGAGCAGCCAACACACTTGCCAGGGTCCAGCTGATAGGCATTTAGGACACATCTGTATCAGCCAAGTGCTGACACAAGCAGAAGGCTCCTGGTGTTAAGTCCAATCCTGACAGTCCTTGTTTTGCACCCACATACTACAGAACTTAGAAGCAGGAAGGAAACACCTTGTTTATTCTGCTCAAGTGTCAGCTCATGCTACACTCTTAGTTTTTAGTGTTTCTTTAGATTTGCTTTATACTCCACAAACAGTCCATTGCCACTCATCTAACCAGGCACTGCTCACTCTAGGAAATACTGATCTATGCAAATACAGAGGCAAGTACAGAGCTTTGTAAGCAGGAGGTCAGGTGATTATTGGCACAGAAACACAACATCACTGCAGAATACAATGGAAACCTGCCATGCACAGTAGGAATTAGCAATTACCCCACCAGGAGGAAAAGGGCTACCCTGGCAGTCCATGCATGAGACAGAGATGACCACCCTTTCTGCAAGGGACAGACTTCTTTGCCCAGCTTACTCTGCAAAGTTAATAGAGACCCCCCCCAACCTGTCAGGGCTTTCTGACCTGCACAAGCAAAATCTGATTGGTTGTAACCACATAAGTGCACAATAAACAGGGAGTTATGGTTTGGGACCTTAGCCTGTGGGTTGCACAGTGCCTACCAAATTCTTCTAGCAGGTAGCTTGATGGTGACCAAAGACCCCTTATTGCCTGTCACTTCATTTACACCATCTTGGAACTGGTGGAAGGGAAGACAGGAGTAAAGCAAGTGTGGAATTGAGGGGTTACATAGAAGGGGAACAGGAAGAACCACAGGTTGTCATCTTGGAAGACTCATCTGAGCGCCAGAAAGGTGGCACATATTCACCTGATTATGACAAACTAAGCTCGGAATGCTGCACCAGTATACCGAGAATAAAACTACAGGCCCCAAAGCTGAAATACCTCTTTATCTGTGAAGTGGGATTTATCCTTCTCTTGCTCTGGTGTCAAATACAGAATCTTCTCCTCTGAAAAGGGAGGGGAAAAAAATTAGGCTGGATAAACTACCAGGTGCAACTTAAAGACAGCAAGAGCCTGACAGCAGCCAACAATTACAACAAACATTAGGAATAACAGATATTGGGAACAATTATTTTACTCAGGCTGTGGTGAGGCACAGGGTGCCCAGAGAAGCTGTGGCTGCCCCATCCCTGGCAGTGTTCAAGGCCAGGTTGGACACAGGGGCTTGGAGCAAGCTGCTCTAGTGGAAGGCGTCCAGGCCCATGGCAGGGGGCTGGAACTGGATGAGCTTTAAGGTCCCTTCCAACCCAAACCATTCTAGGATACTATGACACTGCCTTTCTAGGTGAAGTTCTATAAGAAACCAAATGAGCACACCAGTAGAGAGTAACTGTCATGTCAACACCAAAAAAGGCAGAGGTCCTGCTGTAGGCGTTATGGTTTGTCTGTAGGCAGCAAGAATCATGTTTCTGGCCACGAGTCAAGTCAGCATCCCCTCTTACAATGCACTGGTACCACATTTATACTTTCACACCCGAAAGTTGGGTTTTGTGCTACTCTGTGACAAATTACCACCACAGCACTGCAATATTTTCTCCACAGTGGAAGCTTGCTAGTTTCATTCAGACTTTTCCCCAGAGTAGCCAGGAAGTTGCAAGTTAGTGACCTGACATCCCCTTGATCAAGTCCTTAAAGATCTGCTTAAGGAGTTCCTGCAGCATAATCTATCCAAGGGAGTTGGCATAAGTGTTAAACCTTCATGGACATTTCAGTCTCACGGAAGCACTACCTACCCTCCGTGCCTTGGCAGTGCAGAACGTATCTCATGATATCCAGATTTTCATAGACTATCAGTATCTCTACTGCTCCCATTTCCAAAGCTTTTAGTGTATCTTCAACGCCAAAACAGTACTTCCCCGTGTCCTGACTGATTTCGTCAAAGTATCGTCCTGCAGTCAGGATACAAAGAGATTGTCACAAACACTGATCATGCCACATGGAGCTTTAAACAAGCCTGATTTGCATGCAAGAAGCAGCTGGGAAAGGAGATTGTAATGCTGTTGAAGGAAGCAAAGGACACTGTAACACGTCAGAGCATGTATCTAACAAATACTCCCTGAAATACTGCCCTGTCAGGAATCTCACTCCACCGAAAGGCTTGCCTTTGCTGTTAAACAATCAACTGGACTAACCCACCAGCAGGATCCTTTTATCTTCACCCTTCCCAGTGTAAGGGATCTACTGTTACTATTGCCCTCCTGTGCTTTCCATCCAGCAATGTTTATCTTTGGAGAGTCAAACAAAGGATCTTTTCTATTCCCATCTTAAAACAAAAAAACTTAACTGTCATCTTGTGGAAGATGCAAGTGATCTGAGGAGCTATTTTTACCCCCTCTTATCCAAATGTCACCAGAAGGCCTGAAAACTAAGGCAATCCCTGATGGAAGGATAAACAGGGAACATCTGAGAAGTCCAGTGGGAAAAACAAAAGAATCCTCCCCACGCACTCCTTAAAGCCTCATTAAGTCCTGCAGCATTTAAGAAGGTGTTCAGGCAACAAAGACCACCACAAGTCATGCTCTGCCCACCTCAGAAAGCATCCCAGGGCTCAGGTAGCACACAAAGGCACCACCAGGAGGCCTAAAGCAGGCTCAACCTAGTCAGTCAAGCATATTTGGCTCAGAAGGCTGAACGTGTGGTCACATACCTATTAGTTTCTTCTCTTGAATGAATTTCACATTAGAGAGGACCTCAGTTGACAACTCAATTGCTTGATTGAATCCATTTTCTCCTCCATATGAAATGTCAACTAGTTTGAGCACTTTGGATTGCAACCGCTAAGCAAGAAAAAGCAGACATGAATAAGAGTCTATCACACAGCACTGCCATAAGACTACTTCATAATGGCACAAGAATAAGCACCTGGCAAGAATCACAGCATTAATCTGTTTTGCTTTACTTGCAAGCAGAGCTCAGTCAGAGGGACCTCTGCATGTTTGATACTGAAGCACAGTTTTCAGGCAACAGGGACACGGAGATTAGGTTTAGTACAGTTTAATTCCAATAAAGCTTCTACTTTAGATTTGGAAACAGAAAGAATGTGAATGGCAGCTCCAAACCAGGGAGGACAGATTGCTTTTCAGCACTGTTGTTAAGAAAAGGAGATACTACCTCCTTGTGGGAGGCATTAGGAAATCCTCCTAGGATATCAGGTATTCTATCTCATCAGATGTTTAGTTTTGATCAAATGGCTTAAGACACTGAAGTTATATTCCTCATTAGATGCATCTCATACCAAGTAGCTACTGCTAATATCACCGTTACTACTGACAGCTTAAACATCTGGGCCTTGCTCAGAAAAGGCTACTCACCTGATCAAACATGTCAGATTGACTTAATTCAGTTTTGAAGTCAGCTGATCCAGCTAAAACGAGACCAGCCACGTTCACCTTGTCGCCAGAGATGAAGAGTTGCACGGCTGTCTCTGCTACCTTCCTTACGTAGTTGTGTCGTTTCTCCATTCTCAAGCGAGCAAAACGCAAGGCAGACTGACCTCCTCTACCTTTACAAGAGAACAGATGTGAAGGCATGATTTGGAAGTAATTTCAGTTCAGGAAGGTTATTAGTACATGGTTCCAACTGGGCTTGGAATAACTCAAGCCAAGGGCAGATGCAGCCTTCAGAATTAGCTGGCCACAAGCAGAGCCAGGGGCACTCACTGAAACAGTAAGTGAATAGAGGGTTCACTCACAGCAAGGGATTTTTCTCCCAAAGAGGGAATTACATTGTGGGTGGTTTTGATTTTCTTCTTATACAGACTTGAAACTTTATAAATTGAACATCTGCGTACATTTTCTATGTCCTGTACCTTCACTAAAAGCCATCTCCTTTGTTACACTGCCTCACGTGCCTTTCTTGCCAATGCAATGCATTCCAGCAGACTGCTGCAGGAACCTACTGGGGGAGATGTTTCAAATTCATTTTGTCCCATCCCAATCTACAAAGGACAGTAAGCCAGGAGTAGCTAACAGACTGCACTCATCAGTGGCTTACTACAGTGCAGCACCAGAGAGCAGAACTACAATTTTGCTTGCTCCATTAGGCTTCTGTGCTTCTTGCAAGGAACAGCTTCTTGCTTTTCACGCTGGTTTGCATTACAACACCATCAGATGCAAACTTCAAAGATGCTACCAGGTGATATTACTACTTCTGCTATTAATATTTAGGTAAGTCTACCTCAAAACCAAGTAACTGATCAAATGCTCCAAGAAATAAAAAGCATGACTTGAAGAAGATCAACTAATGAATCACATATTACAGTGATTCATTAATTTTGACAGAAGGCTCAGACTAGAGGCTTTGCTGTCAGATTTGATGGAAGCAAAGAATTGAGTAGAGCTAAACACCTGAAGGCCAAGTTTCCTGCTACTACCCTCCCATCCCACCCCATGATGTTCTGCTGCAAACAGTCTAGACAGACTAGAGCATTACCATGCTTCTTTGGAAGATCCACAGTGAATTTGTGCAGGACTTCTCTTGTGTTTCCTTGAAGAGTTCCAAAGAGTGCACCACTACCATCTATTACAATAAAGCCAAACTTGCTGTCGTCAGAAAGCAGCGCTGTAAGAGCCTGGAAAAGAAAAGGATGTTGTCAGCAGTAAGCACCAGTCTATTAATGACCCTGGTTCAGAAAGGGCACCAGAAACAGTACACCTCGATGAATTTCAGTTCTGTAGGTGGTCTTTGCTATTATATACAAATAAGCTAGAGGAGGAGCACATTTGGGAGGTGGGACTGTCCCAGATTACTACCTCACACAATGCTGCCAAAAGCAGAAAGGAAACCAGTGCTCAGGCTTGGTAACTATTTTCACTGCATTTACCAGTTCATCGCCTGACATTGCAGGCAGGTGGAATAGCAAGACCCTAAAGATCAGCTCTGGAAAGTGAAACTATCACACCTCTATGAGGCTGCCTCACCTCTCTGGTTGGCAAAACTGGAAGAAGAATTTTCCTAGCGTTTCAGGCAGGAAAACAGAACTTGCTTAGTTCACTTGATCAGGCTATCTGGGCTGCTTTCATCCTGCAAAGCACTGATACAGACTTTCATCTTGACAACAACAAATACTGGTTTGTTGCACCTCCTGGCTTCAAGTCCCAAAGGCAAAATGATGAAATCTATAGTGGCTATGACAAATTTAGCCTTACAAAGCAGAATTAAGTAACAGCAGCAATAACTGCATAACTGGCTATAGAGAAGGCAGCCAGAACATTTGCTGCAAAATGAAAGTTATCTTCCCTTTAAAGAAAGCAGCTAAATTCATTCTGTAAGGTCATTGAAGTTGACTAACCATTAATGTATTGCTTAATATCAAGGCTTTTGAGTTACTTTTGTCCTGCCCAGCCTTGGTTCTGGTGGCGCAGGACATCCCCAGATACCCACATTCTACACTCCTTTTTTTGAGGGCATCTGTCAGTTACTGTCCCCTCAAGGGCAGCCTGAGTGAGCAGGAACATTCAGCATGCTCACTCCTGTTCTCTTACACATGCCCAATAAACGTAAGAGCCAGAATCCTCTTTCTTGCTGGTAAAACCACATCAACAGGATGGAGAACTTGTCAAATTCTAGACTGTTTGAAGTCACCAGTTTAATACTGAAAGCATGATGGTGTTGGTTTACTGCAGAGGACCTTTTAACTACCTGCACGCCTGCCAGCTTGATTACTGGGCTGAATGGAAAGGATCAGAACTCAGTCATCTTTACCCAAAATCCACACAACCGCATCTACAGCCTTCAGGCTTAAAAGAAACAGACACTAAAGTTTAATGGAATCTACTGGCCAAAATAAATATTCTGTATTAATTCCTCAGCAGTGGGATGAATGAGAGGAGGAAGTGGCATATTACATTGCAATCTATTTAACTGGGACAGAGCCAAGCAAATCGTGTGACTGGAATGAGTGCTGCAGCCAAGGTATCAAAATAAGTCATTGCAAATCCTACCCTTCAGACACACATCAGGGCTCATATCCCTCTTGGGAAGTTACTTTGGTTTCACACAGGCAATAAAATAACTAGAGGAAATCTTACCAGATCCTCTTGCCAGGCAGCAGATGCCTATGGCTCTGATGTTCTCGATTCCCTCTTATTTTAATAAAGTATCCAATGCTCAGTGATTCCCTATATTTTCCCTTCATTAGTTCTATGTCAGCAATTCCACAGTTTGACCTATCAAGCACAAGCTTTTATTCTGTTCCTTCAGTCTGAGTTTCTCTTTGCTGCTTCAGCCTACAGGTGAAGATCACCTCCTCTTTCTGCTCCTTGACGTGCCCTCACTTTCACTGGAAAGCTGTTGATGTACCAAGCCAGATGCCCTCACCTGTCGCAGCTGCATGTTGGGGAAACCACTAGGTTAAAAACACAGCTCTACAACCAAATAAAACAGACAAATCAAGACTTCAGTGCTAACATCATCTTGCTGCTCAAGACAGCATACAGTAAGATTTGATTCTGCAGCACAGACAATACCAATGAAAATAATCACAGAAAACACAGGAGAGCAAACAGCCCCTGGGGAAAAGTGCATTAGCAATCGCAGCAGCAGCAATCACCACGAATTCCTCTTAAGTTCATGCCACTCACTTGCTGAGCAATGCTACACACCAGCAACAGTGTGTTCACAGCTGCCCCCACCAACAGCCCACTGGGCAGCAGCTACTCCTTCGGTAGTGAACAGCCCCTGAGGCAGCAGCTGCAGACAAGATCAAATGAATCCCTTTTCTGATGGGGAAGAAGGCAACACACCAGCGTCCACCCGCTGCCAGCAACTGCAGGGACAAACATCTCCTGGCTTTGCACCTCTGACTCACTCTTGAATTCTCTTATTTACCTCTTGCCTACGGACATGTGGGCTTGGCAGGACTCAAAAGCTTTACCTGTGCACAGTTCTGTTATTGCTGGTAGGTCACAGATGCGTTGGGATTTCATCCGTGGTGGGGAGACAGAATAATAGGGATGTACCTCACCTGTGCAACAAGCACATCTTTCCTTCCTGAACTTCTACCCTTTGAAACCCAGTCACGGATCAGATCTCCAAAAACCCAAACAAACAAGCAGAACTATATCAGTGAAGGCCCTGTCAAGTCCATGTCATACAGGTTTGATGACAGGAAGTTAAGTCTCAGTCCACACATTTATCATGGTGAACCCATGGACATGAAAGGCAGTCAGTCACCTACTACAGATAGAGACTCTGCAACTGCCAACAGTCAGAACAGATGCAACAAACTGTCTTCACACAGTCAAGACCAGTGTAATCCTCATTACGTTAAATATGCCTCAAACCTTCATTTAACTAAGATAAGATGATGTTGAATAAAAATAATCCCACTTTACCCCAAGTAGATGAGGCACAGGCCAGTTCTCCATCGAGGATCTCAGTTAACATGTGGTATCAGTACTGGTAACACTAATATTATCTTGGTATTACTTTTAAGGCCTGGCTTGGAATAAAATCTATGGCCTCTTAAGTTCAGAAAAAAACCCCTGCCTCTAGTTCTAGAGAAAAGCTCATGTCTGTGGGTTACACAAACTCAGCAGTTACTAACCGGACCATAAAGTCAGCTGTAGCAGGAGCTGGTGGCTTCACCAGCAGGATGAATCATAGAATAGTTAGGGTTGGAAAGGAACTTAAGATCATCAAGTTCCAACCCCCCTGCCATGGGCAGGGACACCTCACACTAAAGGATGCCTTAACTAAAGCCTGCTGCTCTACAGGCTGTGGATTCTGCACATCAAGGAGTGTTCCAGTGAGTCTAGCAAAGCAGCCTGACTACTTCAAACCCAGCAGGTAACAGGGGACTTCTTACCTCTGTGTGGAATTTGTTGTCACACAAATACAACGACGTATTGATTGGTTTGAAAGGTTCAAAGTCAATGTTGACTTTCTTCTCTTTTCCTTCTTCTGTCACAATTGTTCCACAGTAAACAACCAGACCATTTGGAGGTACTACAAAGGACATAACGCAATTTTCGATCACTAAGAAATGCTGCAAACTGCACCCATCAAAAACTGCTAGGCCTTAAAACTTAAGGCACAGCTGGAATGGAAGTTCCCAAATTCTCTACTTTCCATTTCCTCCACCTCTTTCCCTCCCAGATCTCTACAATGGAAAACAAACTAATTCAGTGCACATATGCTGAAGAGCTGTAGGAAACTAAAGGTAACACTGAGGGAAAGACTTGCAACAGAGCTGCAAGAACATGTACCTGGCTGTTAAATCCATGAGCTTGCAAGCTCATGGAAGCCTGGAAAAGGCTGGATAGCCCTGTGAACCTTTCCTAGTTCTTATACAGTGATTTACAGACTGAACATCTCTATGAAGGCCACTTGCAAGTGTAAAAACAGTGACACTGAACACTTTCCCAGCAATCATTATAGATTGCCTGGGTCTGTTTTTGGTGGTAGCTGCATGTGCCATGCAGAAGACATACATAAGTTTCTGCTTGATGGAAAACCACTAGTTTAATGCAAATGAACTATTGTGGAATAGCTCTTAAGGCTGGCCAAGTTTAACTGCTAAGGACAGAATCATGAGCCTGCTTATTAGAGACAAGGACCATCTCCCTATTCCAGTCCCAAGGGCCACCCTGAAATAGCCATCCATGGGCAACGTACCTGGATTATCAGTGCAAAGAGAGCAGCAGAGGCCAAGAGATCTGATTAGCAGAAAACTGCACAATGCAGGAATTTAAGGCTGCTTCCAAGTAAGGGAAGATTGCCAGCATCCATGCAAGCTAGAAGTTACCTTTGTTATAGAGTTTCAGTCTTTGCTGTACAGATGTAATGGCTCCCAGTACTGAAAGGCGATTCACTCGAGACTTGATGTTGGAGGCGGTGCCGAACTCATCCGCTAACATTTTAGCCACTCGTGAAATCTGGTCTTTGGGGGGAATGATCAACGATATCATGCTGGTACCATTGCTGAGAAAGGAAAAGAGAGGGGTTGTGAGCAGCCACCAGCCCAAGCAACAACTGTATTCATACCATATTCCATGCACGCAGTTGTCTTGCCTCCCTCCCCCAAGGATGCTTCGCTCCACTGTTATGCGTGTCATTCCCCTTCTGATGGACAGTAACGGGAGAGAAAACAAAACCAGGCTCTTCAGAAGGATTTGACTCCATAAACAAGTGTTCAGGTTCGTCACTACCAAGCAAGTCCTCCAAAAGCTGCTCATTTAACCTGGGATACTACTCTGTGAAAAGAAAAAGCATGTATGTTGAGGCTAAGGGCTGCAAGCTAAAGGCATGGAAGCTGTCCCCAGCAGAGATTATTTAAAACAATGCAGCCACATACTTAAAGAATGTTTTGAAGTCCATTCCATTTGTTCTCAGACAGCTGAAGCACCAGCCAGCCCCAGTGCTGATTTAACACTTTGCTCTGCTCAGATTAATAGAGAAAACCAAACTAGAAGGATCCTTTTGTAGCAGTTAGTCTTTTCTACCTTCCCAGCAGCACTTTGCTTTACAGAGAACCTGACCAGCTCTGGCAGCTGCTTTAAATAAAGTGTGCTTTAAGCACCAGCCCCAGGCACAGAGTCAGGAGATAAGACCCCACAAATCACAGCACAGGCTTAAATTAAATGAAAAAGTAAGTTTGACGCTCATTTTTCCTATGGCTTTTGGGTGGATCCTGCAGAGAACTTAATCCCCAAAGCAGTCTCGTGGTTCAAATCCATCCAAGGCCAACATGAAAAATCAGGAAATTTCCTATCTGCCTTCCAGCAGGTACCTGCCATTTGCCATTGAAGTATCCCAGATGTCTGAAGTTGCTGCTTCTGCACTGTCTCAAATTTAACCCAGACCTAATACTTCACCTTAGAGTAATGGCACAAAAATCAAGTATCTCATCGTGTCCTCTAGCCCTCTCAAGGGCAAACCAGCTAAGCTCTGTGGAAAAACCTCTACTCAGGATTCTGTGTCAGAGAGAACCCAAGTGCTTTTCAGCCATTGAAAAAGGAGGGGGGGAGTTTGCTAGGTTTTGCCATTTTACATTTCTTACAGTAGAAGACTAACAGAGAACCTGCCTGCTGCTGCTTCAGATTGTCAGGCTCTAGCATCCTGCCTGAAATGTTTGGGCTACAGAGACAGCAGGGAAGTGCTTTAAAAAGCATCACTTCATTAGCCTCTTTACAGAAGTTGTACAGCCCTCTTCCAAAGATCTTCAATTCAGGCCAAGTTGAAACAGATGCTGCTAGGTCAAATAAGTCTCTGACCTTAAAGACAACTAATTGGTTTTAATATCCAAGATCCCCATACACACTCATCAAGAAAGTCAAGAAGAGACACTTGCAGGCATTATTCCCAGAAAGAGCTTTGAGCCATGCTGACAGCTCTCAGACTTCCAGGTCACACCAGCCAAGAATACTCCATATACCACTCAATTAAAGCAGCTTGCTACCCCAGTGAATGGTACAAGCCTTAGGGGAGATCTAATGGCCTATCATTCCCAGCAGGCTCCTTTGAGTAAGAGCCTGATCCGAATGAAAGCAACTCTTCCCGACTTTTCTGAAAGTAACACTCTTGAGTTCATTTCTTTCTCTGAAAGAGGAGATTCTCTGACTTCCCAGAGACTGGAAAGCTCTGCACACCACACCTAACTTGCTGCACAAACCGAGGGCATCCGGATGTGGCAGATGGGACTGTTATGCCCCTTGGGTGCTGCATGGCTTGCCTGCTAGGAAAGAGATTTAATGCAGTTTTCCCTGTATTGAGGGCAGAGGGCAAAGAGCAGGCAGTGAGCTAGGGGAACAGCAAGGAGTGTGCCCTCCCTCCCAAGGCCAGTTCTTCAGTAAGCTACCCACCTTCAGTTTTCAAATGCAAGCCACCCCTCAGATCCCAGCCCCTGGCCTCATGTTATGTTCCACTGCCCCAGAAACACTGGCATGAGCAGAGCTGCTGGCCAGTGTGTTGTGAACTGGACTGCACCAACCCCACACCTTCACAGGGCCATTGCAACTGGGGATTATTTATATTACACACAGGTTCTTATCTCTAAGGCAGTCACGTGGGTCAGGCAAATCACTGTTCCTCAGGAACACCCTGCCCAAAGCAACCTACCCAAGGTAACACAGTGCACTTCACAAGCTCTTGTGATTCCTTACTGCAAAGAAAAGAAATGGGTCTCTCTCAGATGATGTATTCTCCCTCATGTAAACCTCGAGCACAGTACTTGGTGCAACCCTTCCACAAATTCCAGCCTGGATTTCTATCCAAAGCACCTTCCATTACCAACACCAAGTGCACTTCTTGGATTTGACATATTTTTGCCACTATTTGCTCAGCCAAAGCTATTTCGGGCACTAACTGATTCCTACAGAATCCAGCAGAACAGCAGGCATGCAGCCTGAGCACCTCACAGCATCCCCAGCTGCTGGAGCCTGGAGCACAAGGAGTCACCAGCTCCTCACCCATGTCCCCAGGGGAAGCAGCCCCTGCCAGTATACTGCTGCTGCTGCCTGCTGGGTACAGCTAATCCACCCAACCAAGCAGTTCATTAGGCAGCCAGCTAACTGAAGGTAACAGTCAGCATCCCCCCTGCTCATCTCCCCCTTTCCTTAAACAAGGACCCTGTCAGGACCTGATCACTAAATCAGATCATGTGCCAAAGAGGCCGAGAGCAGCAAGTCACCAGCTGAAGCACACCGGCACACCAGTGACCAGGATGGCTGCAGAACTCCCTCATGCACCACTGAGACCTTGTTAACCTGGTACAGAAGTTTTCCCCTCTCAAAGCAAGCTGGTACCTGCATGTGACCTTCCTGCAGGATGGCAGGGTCTAAAAAACCAGTTGTGGTTCCATTTCCTAAATTCACCGTAACGACACAAAACGTAGGCAAGAGTTTCTAAGAAAGCTGCTGCTCAAAGACACAGTTCTAGAGCACATTTACTCTGAGAAGGAAGTAGGGGAAATCATGCTGACTACGGCCTGCCAAAAGGGGCCTGTCCAAGAAGCAGACCTGTAAAACCAACAGGCTCTGCTGTGCATGAAGCACATGGGACATTTGCTGCCTGGCAGACCATTGCCAACCACAAATCCCCTGGTGAGCACACTGCCAGACAGAACTTCATTACAGAATTGTTACAGTGAACAATTAAATAATCAATCTAGATTAAGGACAGTGCTCACACTGGCAGCTCTGGATCGAACACGCATTCTTCCTTGTATCACCCCCAGCTCTCCTGCAGGAAGGACAGACCTGAAGCACTCCAGATTATGTTCTGCTCAGCAGGATCCCCACTTCAAACTGCAGCATTGCTAAGAGGTGTGTCCGTGCCCCCCCCTCCAGTTTTAGTACACCCAAGACAAATGATATGAGATCAGCTGGAAGCTAATGCCTTCAGACTGAACCAAGCCAGGAAGTCTGAAGCAGCTAGAGACAGTTGCTGTCCCTATTCTGGTCTAAGGAGTGCTTGCACAGCAGCCAAATAGCTGCTACTGTAATCCAAGCATGCACATCAAGACCCAAAACGCTCCTTGTAAGAAAGAGACGTTTGCTTTTGTAAGAAACCAGCATCCCCAACCACAGGACAGCACAACATGTGCCAATGAACAAGGGACTGCAGAGGAGAAAACCATTTAAGGCACTAAGGGCATCTGTCCATGCATTATAAAGGAACAATGGGGCAAGTAAGTGCCAACCTCTGGGAAGGTAAAACCACCCCACTGGCTGGGTACACACACTGTACCAGCCCTGCCAGTAAGCAGCAATTAGCTCAGATTTAGTGTGGCCTGGAAGGTGCCAATATTAGCTAACTCTAGGATAGAGGACAATAATCAAGACTCCAGCTTTACTCCTACAACCTGCCAGGGACCTGTTTGGGGGAAAGGAGGAAGCAAAGCCAAGCGTACTTGAGGAAACTGAGATTTGTGGATAGGACACAGCCTGTTCTAGTATTAAAACCTCAGTGTCACCACAGCTTGAATTTCAGACAACTGTACAAAAAGAAACAGCTATCCCAGCCACAGAGAGGCTTAAGAGCAAATGTTATCAAGTTATCACAGCGAGTGGCAGTGTGTGCGGTGCTGAATCATCACTAACCTAGCCCCAAAATCCCCAAGGGAAATGTTTTGCCAGTGTTCCTACATACAGCATCCAGCAGCTCTATTCTCCCTGCAGGACCTTGCTGTACTTGCCTAAGACGTATCATCAGACAGCGTCTCAAGTGCCTTATGACAGCTGTGGCATTGCAGACTAAGAGAACTGCTGGGTTCCTTCCAAGCACAAGAGCAGGGATTTCACTGAAGACACTTAGACCAGCTGGATTGCTGCTCCAAGTCCCCAGCCACCTCTGGCACCAGGAGCAGTGCCCACTGTGTACTTGCTGGTTCAGCATGAGGAAGCCACCACAACAGAAGGCAAGTGCAGAAAGCAAGCAGTGTATCACGTTGGAAATCAGCTGCCACATACACCCCATGATGGTTTTCATTACAGCTGGCAGTTGAGCCGCCTGTTCTGGGTGGCCATCTTCACCTACAGGGATTTGGTTTCTCCTCTCCCGCCCATCAGGAGGAACAGCTGAGCAGACCCTTAGACCTTCAGCTTTCAGATGAAACTAGAAACTGGCCTAGTGACTTCCTAAAAGACTCTGACTATCTTACACCATGTTACGTCAGTGAAGTGGCTACATGCATACCACACAAAAACCAGCAAGCACTGACTGTAGCTCCCCTCAAGTTGGCACCGGAGCAATCCCAACCGGAAGGCTGGGGAGAAACAGTCACTCAACCTGTCTCCTGGAACGTGGGATATGTGCTGGCAAGGGAGAGCGTTAACTTCACAGACATGCTATATAAATAGCAGTTACTGGCCTATCCTGTGGTATCAGAGGAGACCTGACGAACAGCAGCTGAGCTGTAGTTGTTCCACAATGAAACATTTTACACTAATAGCACACTGTGTAATGCAGTGATACACAAGCAAGGAAGGTCAGTCATTCTCTATGACTCAGAAGGAGCTTTGTTTTTTTCACAGGGTACTAGCTCCATCAGCATCCTGCTTTCCCCAGGACAAGGCCTACATGGGACTGCCAGAGACTGGCAAAGGCATGGAGCAAACAGCTTCCAGATAATCAGATCTTAACCACATACCACAGCTAGGAAGCTTTCTATGAAAGAGCTGTTGCCACATACCGCTTCAAGCGATGTTACCTTCCCAAGGTAACGTCTGTTGGTCTCCATCCAAGAGAACTGTGGATTACTGAGCAGGCATCCCATGTACCAAGGAGCCCAAGCTCCCTGGACCACCAAGACTTCTGATGTTATACCATAGCAAGACAGTTCCATCACTGACACACCCATAGCCAGATGCAAGACAGATGCCAGTATTATCTATGTAATCCAAGGCAGAACTTCTCCAGACGAATCCCACAGGTCCAAGAGAGCTACTTCCGAACAAGTATGCACACAGTGTGAAGGACTAAGTCAAGAGCACAGTTCACACAAGCAGCGATGTAAGTAGAAGAATATTTGACAGGGTTTTGATCCTGTGTCTGAGCAGAGATGTTGAATGAAGTGTATACAAAGTGTCCTTTGGTACAGGCAAGCACAAGATTGCTGGTTTGGGTTCTCTTACAAAACGCAGGCCATTAGACACTGTTCACACACAAGTCCTGTATGCAACAGTGTTGACCCTGCTGTGGAGAAGTTCTGTGCACATGCTCTTACAACTTACAAATTATGGCTGTGAAGTTCACACACAGGTCACAGCTGTGCCCTTTAAAGACACCATGCCTTTTAATAAGACAAAGCCTTTGTCAAATAGGAAGTGGCTCAAGTCCACTTGAGACACCAGATCTAGAGAGACAACAGAAGATGCAAAAGCTACATTAACTTGTCCTGGGAATCCTGTCAGCCTGCTAGGACGGAGCAGAGGCAATCTTAAGAGTCTGGGATCTCTTCAGTCTTCAGATGCAAGGTCATCTGGAAGCTTACCCGAAGACTGCATTGCCTGTGAGAACATCTTCTGAACACTTTGCAACAAACACAACCAACATGCCTCAATCTAATCGCTGCTTGAGATCTGTGTGATGTCTCCAACCTAAAGAGATGAAAACCCACTCCCTGTTCAGACGATGAGCTTGAAGACTGCTGCACGGATAGCTAGACAGAGCACACAGCAGCGGGTAGCTGACAGTGGGACCTACCATTAGCTCCTTAGAAGTTTCATGTGAAGTCGAGCTGAAAGCCATGGCATTGGCAGTACTTTTTGCAGCATCATTTCAGGAGGAACCTCACAATCTCCACATCAGAGGCATTCTGCATTTCACAGCAGCATACACCAGAACACTGGGTCATCTACTGAAAGGCGACATCAGTACAAGTTGTTCCTCAAAGGTTTCCAGGTCATCCAAAGAAGAGTATGAAGATACAGAAGAGACCAGTTCACAAGCAGCAGTAGGGCAGAGATGACCTCTCTGGATCCAGTGCTGCCTCAGAAGCAGAGAAAAGGCACAATGGGCAGAGATGGGGGCAGAGCAGATATGATGGGAGGATCAGAGAGCCAAGAGAGCAAGTAATTCTTTCCTCAAGAGTACTTTTCAGCATAAACATTGATTGGAGAGAGCCAGCCCCCCCTCCCCTAAATCAAAGAAACAACCCAGATAGCTAATCCATCAGTCTCTGGATGCCACCTCTACCCTGGACAAAGGAAAATCACTTAGCTGCACAGCATGAGGCCATGCAGCTATTGCACCATGGCTCACAGAGTGCCAAGCTCTCCCATTGGAGTGCTGTCCCAGAGCCCTAGGCAGGAATCTTGCATATCATTGTCCTGTAATGCTGGCAGGTCAGATAGAAAAAGCACTTTGTGTAACCAGAAAAGGCTTGAACACAGACATTCAGACTGCCCTGAAACGGTATTGTGCCCTCTTACCCTAACCCACTGACTGTCTCAAAGACGAAAAAGGCCTGAGATGCCAAGCAATCTTATCAAATGCAGGCTAGGGAGAGAAGCACCAAGCCAGAAGCCACGCTGGAAAACAGAAGTGACCCTGCTTTCCTCAGTGCACCCACTGCTTCAGCAGCAAGGGAAAGCTTCCCACAGGGAGGCAGCAAATGGCTGCTTCAGCAAAGGAGCAGAGGCAAGACTGGCTAGTGTCTCACCAAGGGTCAGGCAAGGTAGTGCTTCCCCCCATGAGCAGTCACTGGCCTGCTGCCAGGACCTGCCTCCTGAGCTCAGCATGCATCACTCCCTAGGGACAGAAAGGAGGTGGAAGAATCAGGTCACAGACCTCTAATTCCTCCACATAGCAGAGAATTTGGCCAGGTATCACGTGTCTGAAGGCTGCACAGGTAACAGTGAGCCCAATGGTCTACTATGTACTACCTGCACACAGGTCAATGTAAGCAGCTCCATGCTCCGAACCTTCTCCTGTCCCCAGCTGGAGCCAGCTCCAACACTGTGGCTGCTGCTCAGGCAACCACCAGCACACAGATCCCAGCTCAGTTCTGGAGCTCTAGGAGCAGATCCTGACTTCATCCCGTATTACCAAAGAGCACCGAATCACCATAAGCGGCTACTGCACACCCCACAGGGAGGGTGAATCAATGCCCCTCTGAAATCCTTGGATCAAAGGCAACACATCACAAAACCTAATTGCATAGGCATGTTTTGAACAGGCCTTATTGGCTGCATCTGACCTCATGCAGAAAGCCCGGATGCCCAATTACTGGTAAGTGGAACAGACATTTCTGCACTTCAGCCATTTGTGACTCACTGGGAGGCTTGATTTTGCCACAGTTCCCCTGCTCTCTCTCCTCAATTATCCATGCTCCAAGTTTGAAAGACTTGTTGCATTATGCTAATGGGTCAGTTGGGTACAAGATGTACACCGAGGGACTGCAGCAACAGATCCAGATTTGCTTGTTAAGATGTTAATGCCTCCGAGCTACATGGGAATGGGCTGATAAAAGGCAGGGAGAAATGGAGTTGCCACAAAGCCAAAAAAGTCTGTCCTCTTTCGAGGTGCCCATTCCCATCTCTTGCCACGTCATTTCTCTTCAGCAGTCAGGGGCTCATTCATTAGCTCTATGTGAATGATGAGCTGTGTATGAATCACACTGTTCACTAATGATTCACACAGTTGTAAAGGAGGGTACCAGGCTACCAAGGGCTATAAAACACTTCCTAGAGTTCTTGTCTCACACGTAACCATTCTCCCAGATGAGGTCATTTTCTGCCACTTGCTGGTGTGTGCTCTCCAACAGCACTTCCCAATTGTTCCTTCTGAATTATACAGCAACAGGTAGAGCAAGCAGATGAGAAAGCCCAGGAAGCATTTTACAACGATTAGGCACAGGCAACCAGCAGGATGTCAACAACCCTTTGGACATTCTCCCCAGTTTCAGCTGCATTCTTATCTGGCACAGGAAGAGCAGCTTTCTCTGATCACCCCCCTCAACACCACCGGAACACAAGCTCTTAGGAGACACTGCCTTAGTCCTGAGGAGCCTCATCAGCTCTGATCACAAGAAACCCATACCCAGCTTCTAACCCCAACACTACAGAGACTGGCAGCCTGAAGAGACTCAGAGCAGGGAAACTGTGCTTCAAGAGATGCAGTATATCCTACATGGTTACCTGCCACAGAGGCCTCAGCTATCACTTCTGCCCCGGATTATTCCTGTTCAGCCTCTCTGCAAATGTCTCCATCTCCTCTCACTACCAGAAGCACAAGACAGTATTAATACTGCAGCCTTTACTTCTGTAACAGAAACATGATCTCCTTTAGAAACTACACTTGACACAAGCAGGCTGAGAAAGCACAACTTCAAGGAAGTAATTCAGCTTAGGTAAGAACTTAAATCGTAACCTCTTCCCTAAACACTCCATACTTCAATGACAGCTCATAAAGCCAAAGCAGAAAACCCATTGTCAGTAAAGATAAAAATCCATGTGCCACCCCACAGACACTCCTCTTGCAGTTCCTGCCCCACATCTGGCTTATGTTCTCCACAGACTGAAAGGCTGGACTTTCCCAAGGCTGGTCCAACCTAGATTCCAGCTGAAGCAGAAAACTTCTAGGAAAGGTACCTCCACTGGAGACATGAGCTTGCTGTGGAGAGATCCTCAAGTCTACCCCACAACAGGCACTAGCATGACATATCAGCACTGTAACCTAATGAACACAGCACAAGTTGGAAAGCCAAGTAGTACCTTGCCACAGCACTGCCCTTCAGGGATCGACCAGCTCACCCAGGCCCGGTTCAAGGTCTCCATACTCCACGTCCTAAGGTGAAAGCTTCAGCTCTGCAGAAACAGATCCTGTATCAACGGTTAAACTGTTTCCCAGAGCCCAGACCCAAGGCACAGCCACAATGACGAACAGATCCCAATAACGAAGGTGGGGAAAGAGATCTGCTGCAGCCTGGGAACAGGGGAGGGAGCCTCTGAACTGACACACCTCTGGCAGTGTAGCCAGAAACCAGCCACAGCACACAAAATCCTCCTCCTGATGTATGACATCATTTAAAGACGTAGCTTTACTGGTACTTGCCTAGACATGGTGATGTTGTTACACTCCTAAGATACAGTACACCACTATATAAGGTATACTGTATCTTATATGCATATATGGTGCAGTAGAAGAATTTAAGCAGCAACTATTGTAGCAGACTCAACTGTTCAACAGGTATTCCAGCAGAGTTGCAACTTGAGTGCGATGAAGTTGTACAGCACCTGCTATCAGCAGAACAAGCCATCCACAACAAAGACCTGCAGATGCAGCTCTGCTGTAGGAGTAACAAAGTATTGCACTGCCTGATTCAGGTGAGAAATACACCACCACATAATCCCAGCACCACCAGGTCCCAAGCACTTTGTTCAAAAGGAATCAGGAACAAGGCAAACTCATACTTGCAGCTGACCATAGATATACCCTAAATGCATCCCAGCAGCTAGTGCTGCTGCAGCACTAACTCACAAGCAGGTGGGCTTTCAGGTCACTTTTGGAAAGACCCACCATTGTAACAGTAGAACAGACAAGACTATCTTGTTCTCTAGAAGCACCAGGTTGCCCAAACAGGTCTCACCCAGCCTTGTCAACTGGCCTGGCCATAAAAGCAGCACCACCCCAGGACAGCTCAGAAGTAGGTACAGAGATGTGCAGCCTCCCATCCACCGTCACCCAAGCAGCCTCCTCCTGTCCCTGCCACACAAGGCTGGGAAACAGCAGCAACCTCAGACTAATTCCAAAGTTGGGCTCATCCACCAGGCCCAACAAGGCTCCAGATGGGCTCCATGAGAACCCAGCTGCAAGTGATGTGTTCTGCAACACAAGCTGAGAAAACAGGTCAGCTTTTCCACCCTCAAGCAGAATTAACCTACATTTCACTCTGCAGGAATTCCCATACACTTTCAGGCCTCACTACTCTCTGGTGACTTACTTGTCTCACTTCTGGTTTCTCCCATATACAGATGGAAATCTCAGCTTGGCAGAATCCAAATCCTAGCAAGAAATGGCATCACTTTGCCTTCCCATGGCTCTGGAAACACCAAGATGTCCCCTTCTCTTACCATCTCTCCATTCTCCTGCTTTGAGCCATTTCTTCCAGTTACAACCGCAGTAAGTCACTGGTTCAGAGTTAGCTGAAGCCTACATATGACCTGTTTCCCCACCTTCCAAAATAGTTTGTAAAAAAGTTCTTCCACACACTACATTTGTCAATCTTAGTGGTTGCTGCAGACAGAGCCTTCAAAGACACCATTCTCTCTGCCTCCTCTCTCCCTGTTTCAGTAAAACAACTAATAAAGGCTACTGCTCTGAACAGAGCAAGCTCAAGGCAGGAGAGGTGTCCCAAGGGAGCAGGTTCCTGAAGGTTTTACCATTACAATGCAGCTCCACACCCTGCACCAGCACCTGCTATGCTCTCCCTCAGGGTCAGGAAGTCCAACTGGCCAGAGGAAGTGGTAGCAAACTTCCCAAGCAGAGCTGTTTGCAGCAAGAAAGCCCCTATCCCTGAGAGTTTGAGAAGTTTTCCAAATGCGATTCAAATCTGGCCCCATTGCAGGCCTAAGCCTGCAAGGAAACTGCCAGTTGCTGCTGATGCTTGATTTTGCCAAGCATTTACAGCTTAGATTAGCAGAAAAATCTGACCATAGCCCCACGAACTATTCAGAACTGCAAAGACCAAAAGGAACAAAGACTGATTGTCAGTTTAACACTGACACTGGAAAACTGCATTAAGCAACAGCAGAAAATCACAGAGACAGAGGATAAGGGAAAAACAGAGGACTAATACCACTTCTACTTGAGCTGCTGCAACAGCCACATGCAAAGCCACTGCTGCACCTTCTGGAGGGCACAGACTTCCACCAAAGCTGTTTGTTACAAAACCTAAGTGGGGACTGAAAGCAGAATCCCTTTGTGGGAGAGAAGCAGAGATGGCCGATGAAAGCCTGAGCACTCCCAGCCACCAGAGATGAGTGACAAGGCTAGACTTCCCACAAGGACTCACCACCAGCCTTTAAACCTCATCTTCTTCTGGCTAGAAAGGTTAATTGCCTACAGCACAGAACTCAGGCCCCCCAGCTGCTCTCAGTCACACACACTCTGCTGATACCAGCTACTCCCCGTCCCTTCACACCACATCAGAAAGATCAACTCATTAACTGTGTAAAGTATCGCAGCTTGCGACTCAGCTTTGGAAGAGCTAGAAAGAGAGTAACAGATACTTCTGGTTTAGGAAGCACAATACAGACAAAAGCTCCTTCTACTCCTTGCCAAGCAGAGAGAGGGTCTTGAGGTGGGTTAGGGGGTTTTAAACACTACTTTTGTTTTGATTTGCCTGATTCTTGCTATCCAGAGATCAGTGAGAAAGCCAGCCTGGAGAAATAACACAGGACATTCTTGCTACACTATTACCTTAACATTACCCTTGCTGGCCTCAAGCTCATCAGCTTCTGGTAATGCTGAAGCTCTAATCTTCCACCTTGGTTTTCTGACCAAATACTACCACTTAGCTGATGTGTCCCAGGCACAATAAAAGCATTTCCTTGCTCTCATGCTCACTTAACATTCTGGTAACATTCTGCAAGATTTCATTGAGATTTTACCCAAATAGCTGGCTAACAGCAGAGGTGCCCCAACAGCCACACACAAACTGAACATCTAGCTCCAGCTTCCTCCATTTCCCGTCCCTTTGATCCGCTGCAGGAACAACCAGCACATGAAACTGGGACACTGCTGCTGGGTCACCATTAGGAGTACATGAGTAAGGGAAGGTGGAGACACCAAGGAGTCTCTGGCCCTCCACATCACCCTATTTAAAGGCTTTGCCCCCTAACCCACCCCAGAACAGGTCTTCCTACTCCACAGGAAGAGGAAGCGACTCTCCCAAAGGCCGGAAAAGCCTGTTTCACTACCTCACACCTCTTGTGCCGGGGAGTCTAACGCCTCTGGTGGCAAAAGTTGCAGCATCTCTTCCCTTAACTGGGCCCAAACAGACCAGGATAATTTTAGCACAACACCCATTTACACATAACCTTGCTTCTACAAAGATTGCTGCCATCAGCAGCCCTCATCAGGTGGTGGATTAGCAGCTAGCTCAAACGTTAAAGAACAGCAGTATCACAACATCTAGGGCATACGTTGGATTCAAAGGGCTCAGCTAAACCTCCATACATTTTCTTGTGCTTGCAGCACCTTTACATGAAGAAGAGATGTGCCAGGGACCACTAGCAGGGAAGAGGAAAGACTCCAAGGCTATGTCCCCAAGAAGGTGCTACCCCTATAACAGCCACCTGCTACAAGCCAGCCCCTTGCCTCACCTCACCCTGGATCACTCCAATACCGGTTGTAGTCTTGTTCTCTGCAACATTCACCTATTCCAAACACCACAAGAGTTGCCACTGAAGCTAGGCACACTTATGTCACCACATTTTGAATCAGGGAAAGGCAAAATACTAACCGTACACTTCCAAAACACAGCCTGGCCTCCCCCACTGCTGTTACAGGAGCCACTAGGTGTTTTCACAAGCTGCAATGGACACCCATAGCTCCCCAAGGCCTTTAACTTCATGCCAAAAGTCATTCACACGCTCCCATGCTTGCTAGGACCTCCCCAAGGGTACAACACATGCTGTCAACACTGTAAAAACACAGCTGAATGGTCAACTTGGGCAGTCAAAGTCCACTCTGCTGCAGAAGGACAGCCCAGGCTCCCCATTCCCTTCTCCCACACCCCCATCCCTCATACAACATATTAAATAACACTTAGGGACACCTGTAGCTTGGGTTCTCCCCCACTTCCTTGGTTACTTTTCAGCTACACAACTCCCCATGCCCACTCTACACACCAGAACAAGCACCAGTACTAAGGGAAGAATAAGACAGCAGCTCAGCTTATGTGAGCTGTCCAAAGGCAACCAGCCTTGTGGGTACCCCCAGAGCAATGCCCCAGCCCAATTAACACCGGTTCAGATGAGCCTATGGAAACAGAACCACGCACTCACCCTTCAGTTTGATTTTATTGCACTGTGTACTGAGACACCCACTTTCTTTGCTATTTTACAACTCCAGAACCTACAGTTCTTACAAGTACTCAAGCCCGAGGGGCTTCCCAACCCATACAACAGGCCACTGCTGAGTTACCAGATGCAGGCACCATGTCACCTTTGGCATGGGGCAGGCTGTCAGAACATCCAGCAGTGTTACTTCTGGTGGGGAAAAAAAGAGAAATCAAAGTGCAAGGACGACAAAAGAGGAATTAGAGCCCTTAAATTTAGCACTATCCAAACTTCAGGAGAGCCTGCTTTCAGGGAAACGGAGCTAAGCACTTCTTTCACTGGAAGGTGAAGTGGGGGGGGAGATCAAGTATGTGTTGGTAAGAGAAGGAACACAGTAACTGCAACCCCACACCCCCTCCTCCGGAGCCAGCGGGTCCCCTGGGAGGAGCCCACGCCTGCACAGGGCAGAGAAGGCGTCTACTCCAGCTGGAATCTGCCGGTCCCCGGTGCCAGCTGGCACGAGGCAGCCAGGGGCCACGGAGAGGCCGGACACTACGTGGAGCTGGGCAGCGGGCCTCGCGTCCCCTCTCCCAGCCCGGCAGGGCCGGGACAGCCACCCAGAACACCCGGCAGAGGCAGCCACAGAGGGTGGAAGGGAGACAGCTGATGAACCCAAACCAGGCGGGGGCCAGCGGGGAGCACAACGGCAGGCGCTGCCCGCTTCCCGTGCGGGAAAGTCGGTTACGCTTCCTTTCTGCGACTCAGCCCTCCCCGCTGTCCCGGGGAACACAGACCCCCCTGCGGCCCTCCTCGCCGCGCTCTCAGCCCGCTCTCCTCTCCAAACCCAAGGCCCTGCACGGCCGCAGGGACCCGGCCGCTCTACCACGCGGCCAGACAAAAGGGCACCGGGGCCCGGGAAGGGGCCGTCGGGCCGGGGCTGCTCCTCACTCTCTCCCTCACAGCCCGCGCCGGCGGGCCCGGTGCCGGGCGGCAGAGCCCTCACTGCTGTTCCCGCTCCGGCCGGGACCCTCCCCGCACCGTCCCTGGGGCGGGCGACCCCGCTTACCCACCGCCCCGCGCCGCGGTGCTCCCCCCCCTCCCCGGCAGCCGCCGCCCCCTGAGGCGGCGCAGGCCCCGCCGCTTACCCGCGGGCCGCTTCTAGGCTCTTGATGAGCTTCTTGATCTTCCAGATCTCCACGTTGCGGTCGGCAGCGCTGGGATCGTCCGCCATCTTCTCCCTCCTCCTCCTCCTCCTCCTCCTGCTGCGGCGGCGGCTGCGGCGGCCTGCGGCGGGCGGGCGGCACACACACAGCGGTTAGAGCCGGCCGGGCCCGGCGCCGCCGCCCGCCCCCCCCCGCCGCTCCCGTGCCCTCACCTCAGGCGCGGTCCCCCCCGGCGGCGCGCGGCTGGCGGCGGCGCTGACGTCGGACACCGGCTGCTCGCGCTCCCCCTCTCCGCGCTGCATGTGTTGCAATCGGCTCACATGGGGCCTGTGACATCACTTCCGGGGGACCGGGGCGGGGCACGCACGCACGCCCCGCCCAGCGCGGGAGCGGAGAGACACACCATAGGCTGTTCGCAAGCACGACCCCGCCCCCCGCCCGAGACGCTATTGGCTCTTGCTCCGCGCGGGGCGCTATGGGGCATGTAGTCCGCAACCAGCCCCGGCCTCCGCGCTCGGCGGGGCGGAGCGGCTGTTCTCGCGAGAGCTGCGGGGACGGCCCTGGCCGCGCTTAAAGGGGACGCGACGGGCGGGCGCTGGTAGCGGGCGCGGGGCCGGTCCGCGGTGCGGCACCCCCGGGCGGGCTGGCGGGTCCTGCACCGCCCCGGGACCAGGCTCCCTCGGGGCCGGACGATGTCCCCATGGCCACCCTAGCGTTGCTCCCGTGGGGCTGCAGCCGCCCCGTCACCGGCCGGGGCTCTCCCTCCGTGGCCCGGCCCGCGGTCACCCGCGGTGGGAGGGAGCGGAGCCGGGCAGCGGGCTCGGCAGGGGAGATGGGCGGTGGAAGGACGGGGAGCCGCGGGGCTGTGCCGCGCTTCTCCTGTCCCCGGGAATGCCGCCTCTGCGCCGGTCTCACCGCGGCCGGGCTGGGGCAGGAGCCCCCAGCGGGGCCCGCAGAGGTCGCGGCTCTGAGCTCCGGGCGCTGCTTGGGAGGCACCGGTGAAACAAACGGTGACTGCCCGGGGAAGGGGAGCGGGGCTGAGGAGAGGCTGGGGCAGGGCCCAGAGAGCCGAGGGGTGGCGGCTGGTGGGGCAATTGTGGTCCCACAGCCCTGCGGTGCGCCAGGGCGGTAAGGACCGGGCGGCCTGGTGTTATAGAAACATAGAATGGGGTGGGGTGGAAGGGACCTCAAAGCTCCTCCAGCTCCAACCCCTGCCACGGGCAGGGACACCTTCCACTAGAGCAGCTTGCTCCAAGCCCCTGTGTCCAACCTGGCCTTGAACACTGCCAGGGATGGGGCAGCCACAGCTTCTCTGGGCACCCTGTGCCAGCGCCTCAGCACCCTCACAGGGAAGAGCTTCTGCCTAAGAGCTCATCTCAGTCTCCCCTCTGGCAGGTTAAAGCCATTCCCCTTGGCCTGTCCCTACAGGCCCTTGTCCAAAGCCCCTCTCCAGGTTTCCTGCAGCCCCTTTAGGCACTGGAGCTGCTCTGAGGTCTCCCCTTCAGGAGCCTTCTCTTCTCCAGGCTGCCCCAGCCCAGCTCTCTCAGCCTGGCTCCAGAGCAGAGCTGCTCCAGCCCTCGCAGCATCTCCGTGGCCTCCTCTGGACTCTCTCCAACAGCTCCACATCCCTCTTGTGCTGCTGCCCCAGAGCTGGATCAGGACTGCAGGGGAGGTCTCCCCAGAACACAGTAGAGGGGCAGGATCCCCTCCCTCGACTGCTGCTCATGCTCTGGGGGTGCAGCCCAGCACACTGGGGGGGTTCTGGGCTCAAGCACGCACTGAAGCCGGGTCACGGGGAGCTTCTCATTCACCAACACCCCCAAGTCCTTCTCCACACGGCTGCTCCATCCAGTTACCCCCAGCCTCTGCTCGTGCTGGGAATTGCACTTTTATGAAGTGGTAGCAGGGAAGCTCCTTCCCTGCTGCCCCCTCCCCGGTGATGCTCTCCTGGTGATGCTGAGCAGGCACCAACAGCCGGATGCTGGGGGGGTTGTGGCTGTGGCATCTCTCCAGCCAACATCTGCTCCCCCGGATGTGCCAGCTCTGGCCTTTGCCACCCCCCCTGCCCTGCCAGGGGCAGCCTGGCCTCTGTGCTGTGCTGTGGGGGGACCAAGCTTCCAGGACACCAAGTGCTGCCATAGCCCCAGCCTGCTGCAGCCTCCTCTTCCTCCTGTGCTGCCTCTCTGCTCCCCATCCCAGTAAAGCAGCACTGCAGGGAGCTGGGCGTGGGGCACCTGAGCAGAGACTGCTCTGGGACTCAGCCTGAAACTGGTTTTAATATCAATATAATGTCATGCTGGGGAGATGCTGTGGATTTCTGAACTACCAGCTTGGATTTAAAGTCCTGTTTCTCTTTAGGGTTGAGCAAGGATCAATTCCAACCCTTTCAGGTGCTTTTACATGTGCATCTGGTCCTACATAGCCCTTTATAATCCTCCTCAGAACAGCAAGACAGTGGATTATGCCTGGCTTTAGAGATGATCTGCTGAGATGCAAGTTTCTGTGCCTGATAAGACAGGGACCGTGTATGCAGATGGGCAGGTGCTTCCCTACAAACCTACCCTGTGCTTCCCTACAATCCTGCCCTTTCCATTTGTCATGGTTTAAACCCAGTCCAAAGAACAGTCACTGAGCATCCATCCCGGTTCTTGCCCCCCAGCCCCAGGCACCCACTTCGCTGTGGCACTTCCAGCTCCGTCATCCCCAATGTGACAGATGCTGTGGGTTCCCCCAGCTCTCCTGGTGCTGGCTGACACGGATGTGAGCAGTGCTGGTCTCTGACAGCGGCACAGCTCCATGGGAAGGAGGAAGGAGCAGAGAGCAGCGATGGGGCAGAGCCACTGAATTAGAGAGAACTTTTCCAATATGCTGCTGAAAGGAGAAAGGAGCCGTGCCCTTGCAATGTGCTGGCTGGTGCAGAAGGGGAGACTCCACCTCACTTTGCAGCACTGCAATCCCAAGGGAAGCTGAGCATCTCCTGCTGCACAGGCCTCACAGCAGGTCCCTGTACTCCCCAGACATGGCACAATGGGAGCAAATGCAGTTAGGAAAGGAAAAGAAGCCTCTGGAGGCAGGTGGAGATGCGCTGCTCCTGGTTGAGACCTCAGCCTTCTGTTCCCTACTGAAGGCAAGTGGGAGCTGTGACCCTGGGGTCTGCCATCCCAGTCCTCCCATCCACCCGTGTCACTGATGTTATCATGACCTTCAGAGGAGGCTGGGCCCTGCCCTGCCCTCCTCCCACCTGCAGAAGTCACCATGAGGGGATGTGTGCAGGTGGAAGCAGCACAAGCAGCCCTCAGCCACCTTTTGCCCCTCCAAAGAACGCATGCAAAGCTTTCCTTAGCTGCTATCCTACAGAGCAGTCATTGACCCCAGCACTGCTGGGGCTGTAGGCCTCCTGAGAGTAGCACTGGCCTACATGGAAAATGACAGCGTGCAACAACCCCCAAACACCTTTCTCCCAGGGCTGGCAGGCACCTTCCCAGCGGTGGGACAGCAGCAGTTAACTGCTCGGGACAGGGCGCATAGGATCACAGAATCCCACACTGGGTTGCATTGGAAGAGACCTTAGACCTCATCCATTTCCAACCCCCTGCCATGGGCAGGGACTCCTTCCACTAGAGCAGCTTGCTCCGAGCCCCATCCAACCTGTCACCAGAGGTAATAGCCCCATTGCTGCATCTCCTGCCTTCCTGGCAGCTTTTCACAGCAAACCTGTTCCCAGCAGGACACACATCACCCGAGTTCACTTCTCCCTCCCCAGTTCAGTAATTCAGCTTATAAAGGAGGAGCTAAGACCAGCACATTAAAGAATAAAGAACACCTATGACGGACAAATTGAAACTAGGACAGGGAAAATAACTCATTGCAGAATTAAACCTGGCCAGTGCCTCAGGACCCTGCAGGCTACGACGATGATCCATCATCTTTGCCCTGCCAGCACTACAAGCAAAGAGGCAGGCAACTGGAAGCAGCAGCACGGGCTCTGCTGCAGGAACATCCAGCTGCAGTGCCAGGGAGGTAGCAGGAAAAGCATCCCCAGAGGATGGGTTTTAAACTGTTTCACCTCAGGCTATTTCCTCTCGGCACCTGGAATACCCCAGTCACTTTGCTGCTGGAGGATTCCTGCTCTTTTTCCGACTGTAGTTTTATGCAGGGGATCACTTTGGACAAGAGCCCAGCGGAGGGAAATTCAGGACAGAAGTTGCCTGCAATCAAGTTTTGCAAAGGAGAGTGCTCTCAGGAGATGCACAGCCGAGTGCTCCTGCCTGTACCAAACCCACAGGCAGGACAGGAGCCGGGTTATGCTGCGACAGAATGAAGCTCCACACCTGAGACACGCAGAGCTGCACAGCGAGACGGCACAGACAGGCTCAGGAGGGTTTGTTCACGTGCTGTGAATGTGAACGTGTTCCTCACGCCATCTAAGTGCACCTTGGCCTGCCACTGCCTGCCTGTGACAAAGGGAAAATCCCCAAACTAAACAGAATAGGGCCCAGAGCTACACCCAACTGCATTGCTTGGCTGCTTGAGGAAGAGCTCCATTGGCACAACCACTCAAAGCTCCACAGCCTGCACCGGCCCTGCTGTCCTCCCTGGGAACAGCCACAGCAGAGCTGGGATCCCAACACTGCTCCCCTCCTGAAAGCACAGCATTTGGGGCTGGAGCTGCCCGGTCCCCTTTAGTAACACAACTCAACATGCTCCATTTTGCTGCCCAAACCTGCCAGTGCTCCATGCGCATCAAGTGTGGGGCAGGCTGGGCACCCACAGCACTGCCTCTGACCCGCTCCTGCAGCTGCACCAGGCTCCTTCCTCACCTTCATGCCCAGGCCACACTGCTCCAAGCTCCCTCACTTGACAGATCAGTTGCTGCTTATGCCCTTCTGTCCACTTCAGTGGCCTCGGCTGACCAAAGAGGAAGCTGCTTCGAGTCTTCAGGACTAGGACTGCTGGGGAATATTCAGTGTCTGAAGCCTTGGGCCCATCCATAACTTGAAAGGGTTTGCAGAACTAGGATATGGAGCCTTCCCCAGTAGTTTCTCTGGCTAGAGTGCCAGAAAGAAGAATCCTTCCTCCCTCCTGAATATCTGAGCTGTGAGGACAAAGCAGCTGTAAACGTTGCAGTCAATTACACACACAGAGTAGCAGAAGGGGGGAAAAGGAGAAACAGAACTAGTATAATGGCAAGAAGGTTGCAAAGGTTTGCAGTGTTTGCAACTACAAGCAGCAGTGGCGCAACGGCTGCTCCAAATCTGTGCCAGAAGGTTGAGCCCGAGCATAAAGTGCCTGATGATGAAGTCCCACAGCTACACCCCATCAGCACAGGGCTTCCATGCAGCTGTAGGAGCACAGTGGTGACACTCAGTGAAGGGACAGACACTAACCTGTCACCAGATACCTTCTTTCTGCACATGAACAAAGCAAAAAAGCTGCTGCCACTGCAGCTGGCTGCCTGCTTCCCCCAGAAGCATTCAGGGAGTCACCATGCTCATGTTCCCCACCGAAGGCCAGGATACCAAGAACTCCATGTTGGACACTTTTCTGCCTTTATTTTAAAAAAATCCAGAATGGATCCAGTAACAGTTTTATTATCAAGGAAATTGTTTTACCATACGCAGAGAACAGACACAGGATGGAGCAGAAGGCTCAGGCAAGCAAGGTATTAACTTCCACATAGCCTCTTTCATAAGAAATGATGCTACAGCTGAGTTTGAAGTAACCCCTCTCCCTCTGAAGAAGGGCACTAGCCTAGCTGCAGCTCTGAATGTTCTCTAGCAATGGAACCAGCCTCGGCACTGCTGCTCACAGGCCTCAGCACCTGCTCACAAGTACTCACATCCACAAGCAGCATCCATGCTGGTGTTCCTCTCCTCCCAGTTCCAGCAGGACTTCCATCTCCACCTTTCGATTTCATGACATGGTTTCCAGACTTGGAGATCAGATTTAGTACACCATTGTGGCAAGTATCAGAAATATATGATCAGCGAGTCCCCGTGTGCCTCGGTTGAGACCTAACTTTGCCTGGCATGAATTAATTTTCATCAAGTGACAATTTACCTAGCAGACACATCACTAAGTTTATACATTAAAGAATTTTATATATAGAATACTGCAAAAACACAGTAAGTCTGAATTCTGCCCACTGCTGCTCAGGAAGGTCCCTTCTCTCCCAAGCATCAAGAAAAATCAACCTCCTCTTCATACCCTAGTCAAGGCAAGACAGAGACTTCTTATTGCTTCTCTTCCTTCTGATCCCCTGGACTTCCAGAACCCTCTCGTTCAGAGGCCATCTGTGAAAGAGTTGGTTTGTTAGTTAACAACAAAATGCTTCTCCTAGACTTCCCCCCCACACATAGCTGCTTGGGTCAGTTCTAGACAGAAGAAACCCTTCCTGCAGTGAAAAGGGTGACTGTACACTGGCGAATGGAAACAACCTTCATCTCTGTGTGACTTACTACAACAAAGGACATCATCTCCCTGTTATTGACGCGTTCCCAGTGGATGTAACGAGCTTATGTTGCAGCACTGAACATCTTCAGTTTGACATCAGAAAAGCAGCTTTCCACAGCAAAGACAGCTTAGCACCACCAAGGTCACCCCACCCACGGAGAGTGTGCTGCTGCCACCCTGGGAGGCTCCCCTGGGCACCAGGGCTCAAACTGGGGGCCTGTCATGGGGATGGAGATTGGGAATGAAACCCTGCTGCCTTACTACAGTAATGTCGGCAGACTGAACAGGAAACCTGTTCTACAGCCATCCTTAAAGTAAGCCCAGACGTTACTTTACTTCCTTAGGCACTCTGCACACTTAGGGGAAAGCCCTGTCTGGGCTCTTGATGCTCTTACTGGGAGCTTCCATCACTTCTCCGTGTAACAGTGCACAGTAACATCACACACTGCCTGGGAGGCAGGCGACCCACAGCACGATGGCCAAGACTTCGAGGCCTTCAACCCTACCTGACCTCCCACAGCTGCCCCTGCAGCAAGGGTCACCCAGAGGGAACTCCACTAAGACTCAGTGCTACCACCAAGTACAGCTTTAACTGACCTTAACCGGTGTCCCAACCCACCCCTCCCCATGAGGGCTGAAAGACAGAAGTCACCATGAACCTACCTTCTTGTATGCCATTTCAAAGAGTTTCAGGGAAGCCTGCTGCAGGCTGGTTGCTGCCTGCCTGATGTTTTCTCCTGTTTCACTATCTTTACGAGCCAGAAGTTCCCTCATTTTAGCAATTTCTTCCTTTAATTTGTTGCACTGCAAGTAAGACACAAAACCCATGATGAAATCCTGCACTTTGTTCACTGCTGTTTCACACACGTATCGGCCACAAGAAGATTACCGTTTTTGTTTGCTAGAAGCCATGAAATTCAGTCCCAAACTGAGCCACACGGTCTGCAGGGACTAGGACTGTGCTCAGCTCCCAATGGGCACCAGTCCACATCACTAAATGTGCCACAGTTGGCATTAATCGGTCCCCTTGTTTGCTGTCTCAGCAGAGGTGCCAAGGACAGAGAGCCCCGCAGAGAGAGAACAGCCCGCCAAAGAGGAGAGCTGCTCTCCCTGGCACACCTCAGCACTGAGTCAGTCAGCCCAGGAGCCAGGCTAAAGGGAAAAGCAAGCTGGTTTTCAGCTATACTTAAGACACTGTCAGAAAGCCAATGCATAAGGCTGTTTGCCACCCTGTTTAATCCCTTTGTTGCACATGGGAGAAGGAGCAGAGAGAGACAAACCAAAGCAATACGCTCTCCTCCCAGCCCCTGCAGCCATCTGCCAAAGCCTCCCCGTGGTCTGGCAGTTCTCTGCCAGGCTGGCACGGGGCGAGAGCAGGCTGGAGAAGGCAGGTTACTGGGGGACAGCTCTGCAGCTGCGCTTGCTCAGCGGCTCGCAGTCAAACCGTGGGCAGAGCTCTTACACAGACCCACAGGAAGGCGAACGCGATCAACGCCTTCTGTGTCAGGCCACATCTCCACCCAGACAGCACAGGGCATCTTCCAAGCACTGCTACCAGCTTTGCCTTCGTATTCACCCCTAGAATATCCCTGCAGGGAACAGAGACTTAAACTGTGCTCCTGTGAGAGAAAACACCAGGGATCATAACCCCAGTCAGCCAATACCCACCCTAGAGAGAGAAGCTGGGCTGAAAAACAGCATTTAAAATGGTCAGAGGGTACTTACCAATAAACTATAATCCTGCTCCCTCAAATGCCCCACAGAGCCCCTCGGAGCCCTTTCATGCTGCTTCTGAGAGTTGTTAACTTGCAGATTGTGCACTCTTTGTTTTAAACCTGGCTTTTGAAATTCTTAATGCAGACATTCAACTGTCACTTAGTGGTGTGAAAAGTGCCCTCTTGATACTAAATACCCACTTCACTCCCATTGAAGAAAAACTGGATTTAAGTAAGTGGATTTTCATCACCTCTGAGTTCTTGGGTGCTGTGTATGTACCACTGGGACCACAGAGCTCCTTTGCCTTTGCCCCTCTGCTAACACCTGGGTAAGCACTGTTCATCAACTCCACCTTTTGGGAGAAACTCTCCTCTTGCACAGGCTACAGCACAGCTCTTATCAAACCACCACAAGGCCGAGCCAAGGACATAATCCATGCGGAAATCTTTCAGTAACAGCTTCCCAGGCTCTCAGATCTTCAGCAACACTGAACTCGCACTTTGAAATAGGGTATTTGCTATTACCGACACCAAGCATGTCCTTACACACTCCCATCAGCCACGTTCACCCCACCCAACAAGTGCAGAAAGCAGAAGTCAGTGACTTTGCTTTGTGCTGTCCTTCCATGGAATGAAAATATGCACAGAGCTGGTCCTGCCAGTCAGAGCCAGCTGCGAGTTAAGTGGAAGTTTGAGCAAAGCCTTAGTGAGGAATCATACCTCCTTTACCATTACAGAAGCAGAAGCTACCTACCTCATCTGCTGGCAGCTGATCCTTGAACTCCTCCATCTTAGACTCTGTGTCGTGGATGATGCCTTCAGCCATGTTCACAGCTTCCACACGTTCCTGGGTAAGAGAGCTCATAAGGGCCTGCTGCACACATCACTGGCAACACAGGCTGTGTACACGTGACAGCTGATACTTCTTTCCCCAAACTGCTAAACCTCCATTCTAGTTCCCACCCAGGATCCTTCTTAATGGCAAGGAGAAATGCAAGCAAAGCGGATCTGGATGCATTCGGGCACCAGAAAGCCCAGGCAGTCTGTGCAAGCCAGTCCTCATGCTTTCACACCCGAACTCACTCCTCTGGAAGGAGAAGCAACTAATGCAGCATGGCTGCTGGTATGCTGAGAAAGCCAGCAACTGCAGAGCCAGCACAGCTCTCTCTGCTCTGCTCCTCAGGAAAGCACAAAGCTGTTGGTAAATAAGCTTCTTCTGCAAGGAGGGCACTAGAGACAGCTAAAACTGGATTGTTTTATTCATATTGTCTTATTAAAAGTGCTTGTAGCATCTCAACAGTGGAAAAACCCCACCGTGCTAGGTAACAAATACCAGTTCCTGATGTTACTGTTGCAAAGACAACCCACAGGGGATAAGGTAGGCTGTAAGTACAAGGGAGCAGCAGTCTTGCTGAGGCGTAATTCAGGCCCTGCAACAACGGGAACTGTTTCACCAGCAACAGGCCCTCTGGGACACGCATGTGAAAGAACACAGCCTGCCTGGACAAGGGGGTGATCCCGTTCTCAGGAGAGGAACCACTTCCAGTGGTAATCTGATGGAAAGTGATTTTGTTTCTACATTCTACCTTCCCTCTTTGTGGGATGACAAAGTTCACAGCAGGATGCCAATCCATGGTTTTCCATGGCAGCAAGAATGTGATCAGAAAGGTGTAACGAGGGAATTCTGACAATCAGTTATGTACATCAAGTAAAGAGAAATTAGTTAAGAAAGTAACCTGATGTCCTCCTTTCATATGTCACTGGGCAAGGACGAGCCCCACTTCAGAGCAACAACGGGGAAAAACTTACTCAGCAATTTAAGATACAAAAATCAAAGGCAACAGAAAAGTTCTCAGTGCAGCCTCCTCAAACACAAGGCCAGCACCTCCACTGCCTGGCAATGATACAGTTATTTGAACAGCGGCACTTTCAGGCCAAGGTCTTCAAAGATTCTCCATCCTACCTACAACTGCTACTAAGCCAGTGCTTTGTGGCTGTAGGGGTTCTGAAGCAAGAAGATGCTGCTTCAAGTGAACTTATTCCATGCACTCTTCCGTTCAGTCCTCTTGTGATCCCTTCAGCACTGCAGGTGGGATTTACAGCACTGCCTGAACACCTCAGGCAGGTTTCCACCAACCAGGAGAACACAAAGGGGATCAATCCTGTGTGCCAGTTTTAGCAAACATTATACATACACTGGTGCCATATCCCAGAGCAGGCCCGTGTTGTGTCTGCTTACCTCTGCATTTAGTAGCTCAATTCATTAGCACTACCCTCATTAAACCAATTAGTTCCAACCTTGAATATCACAGGTTCAGTCACTCAATCATGGCAAGTGTCAGTCTTTCCTTGACCAAGTCAGTGAGGCTTTCAAACCCCTCTTGATCACTCCGCCTGCACTGAGGGCAACTCCTGTGCTCAGATGAATACAGCAGTTGAGATGCCACAGTGAGACTTTGAGCACTAAGTAAAGCAACTTCCCACTTACAAAGAGGCTGAGGTGCAGCTTTGCTTGGCAGGTTGTATAAATTACGCTCTAAAGTCAACTCCCTCAGAGAAAGTAGGTTAAATGTCCCCATACTGCCTCCACTTAAAGGGAACGTCGCTGTGAGAACCCAGCTGCAGCAGGCTAGCTTCAAATCAACAGCCAAGATAACAGGCAGGTGGACAGTGAAGAGCACTGATGACAAAAAGCATAACTAGAGCTGCAAAGCTCTTTCCTATGACTAATAGGCAGGTGAGTCTGCTTACTGCTGCCTCCACATCCCAGGAATTCTTCAGGGAGGAGTTAAAGTGCTAGTCAAACAGGGCAAGTTTCCCAACCCAAACCAAGATCCATGTGCCCCTGCACACACCATATCGCATCTCTGGAGCGTAAACTGAATAGAAGGAAGCAGATATTCAGGTAACAGCACAAGCAAACAGCTCAAGACTATCCAGAGCAGAGCCTGCAGCTCCTTCAAAGGCTGGCACAGTTAATGGCACAGAACAGCAATAACCAGCAGGCACCCACTAGCTGAAGGGTACCAGAACGATCATGTTACCTTCCTTCGCCTGTCTTCCTCTGCATATTTCTCTGCATTCTTCACCATGTTCTCAATTTCATCTTTGCTAAGGCCGCCAGAAGACTGGATAACAACTGCATTAGAGAAGAAGCATTAATAATGTCCTCTCATCTTTGAGGAAAGAAAGTTATTTCCCAAACCCTCTCAATGGCAGCGGTTTTGCTCAAGGACTCTGCACCTGTGAAGACCTCCTGGGAGGTACAAAGACAACCTCTGAAGAGGCAGTGATGCTGCTGGCAAGATAAAAGCCTGACATCTTAGATCTAGGAACTCCCCAGCTCTGCCAGACACTTCCAGCCCACTGGGCTGCAAGTCACTTTGACAGTTCTTCAGTCCTCCTGGAAAGCTCATGTGCACTACCACCCCCCCAGCCAAGGGGACACTCTAGCAGGTTAAACCCACAAAACCCCAACCAACAGCAAAACCCAAACAGAAGGAATTGTTTTACCAGGGGACAGAGGCCCCTTTCACTGTTGGAAAGCAGCCCAGGCTAGCAGCAGGACAAGACAACACTCCCCACCCAGCTCCCCCCACTGCCCTTAAGTGAGCATAGTGTGAGTCTATGGGCAGGCTCTTAAGATCCTCCCCCCTTTTTTTCCTCCTCCAATAGTGACAAAAAACATAGTCAAGATTTAAGCTAATTTCTGCAGCAAAGCATAATTTCATTGCAAAGGAAAGGACCAACATCCAGGATACCAGAGAGTCCAAAAAAGGATGTATCAAGCTCCTCATTATAAGTTTTCTACATAGTATTTGTCAATGGTACATAACCCTGAATAAAGACATACGCACATGTCTTCTTTGGGCGCAGACGTGGGATGAGCAGCTCAGCTTTATAATTAGGACCACGTCTGCATACAGGGAGGCAGCTAAAAACTCCTGGTTGCCTAATATCAGGAGATGTTTATTCAGAGCTAGAAGGCTGCCACCCATCAAAAACGTACAAGGAAATCAAAGTAACAAGCAGTGTGGGTTTGGTAACAGATTTCTGCCAGAAACCAGGCAGGATGCTTGAAGAGCAGCACATACCTTCAAGTTGCCAATACAATTAACAATAGTTTTCTTGCATGGAGCATGCATTTGATTGCTCAAGGGGTTGCCTCCAAGAAGCAACTGACAGGCCATATAGAGGCTTCCCAGTTTGAGGCACAAGACATCTATTTTGTATCAGCAGAATCTAGAAATGGTTCCAACAAATGTTCTGAGCCCACAACAGAGCTCCAGAAAACGTCAACAGTTTCGTCTACTACCCCAGAACACTGGGTCTAATGTTTCACTGCACTGTAGAGCAAAGTATAGTAACAGCTTCAAGTCCCCAAGCCCCCTGTCATTTAGAGATGTTGCCAGCCTAAATGGCTGAAAATGAACAACATGGTTAGGCAGAACACCTGCTGCTTCAGAATACCTGGATTTCAAGTCCTCTGTGATGGGGTAATTAGAAACAAAACAAGGTCTTGGCACAGGGCTGATAGGCTCATCTGTATGTGCCATGCCTTGAATTCAACCGAGATCTTCCCAATTTGATCTCTCTCTGCAGGCAGCCACAGACAGCAGTCTCTCGATGTGTTAGCAGAGGGCATTCCCAAAGGAGCAGCATGCCCAGGAGCACAGCTCAAGAATAACTTGTACAAGGTGCTCGAATCTCAAACCTCAATTTCTGTCTCTTCAGGATAATGTAGGGCAGAATGTCATTGCACTGAGCTCCCAGTGACACAGGGCACCCTGTAAGGCAGCAGGAGCCCTGCTCCACAAACACCTCTGGGGACTGAGGCACAACTGATCCATACAGGGAACCCCAGGGAACAGCTGCACTCTGCTGAAAGATTGCTACAGCCATCACAGCAGACAGCAAGGCCAAGAAAGGACTGTCACAGAGTGCAAAATGAGTTGGACTGTGGCAAAACCCTGCCAGTGAGGACTTCCATAGTAAAAGCAGATGCACATTCTGCCTAATGCACAAGGAGAGAGCATCCATCAGTGGCATTCTCCGTCAGCAGGCTAACAGAGCACTATGCGTTTACAGACGCTTTACTTCCTTGAAAGGAAGTTACAGGTCAGTTGTCACTTCTTCCTTTCCCTACTTTGTTTTACAGTTAACCTTTTGCTCCCCTTTCCAGAGGAAGCACTTAAGGCTAAGATGACTTCAACCACATCTGTGCTGTGCTGGCAACAGATTGCCTGTGCCATCCTTAGCCTCAATCAAGTAACATGCCACACAGTTCCCACCCCTGGCCTGTGGGATGCCCATCAAGTGAGCACTCCCATTACCTTTGGAGTCACCCAGTGCTCCCCTCAGTGCCCAGCATGCTATGGCACCATCACTGCTCCACACCCTTCCTCTTCCTCCCTAGGCAGCATCCCAGAGCACTTACTCTGCTGCTCGCGGCCGGTGCCTTTATCCTTGGCTGACACATGAACGATACCGTTAGCATCAATGTCAAAAGTGACCTCAATCTGGGGCACTCCACGTGGTGCTGGAGGAATCCCAACCTGAGAACGAGAAGTACTTTGTCATTAGCTCACACATGAACATGAGCTCAAGGTACGAGTCTCCGAGGTTGGGCATGCTGGTCATCTGTCAGCTGAATCCCAGACTGGTTTGGGTTGGAAGGGACCTTAAAGCTCATCCAGCTCCAATCACCTGCCACGGACAAGGACACCTCCCACTAGACCTGGTTGCTCAAATCAACTATTAACTAACCCTCAGAGCCAAATCCTCTACATACCTGTTGGCATCATGTGGTGACTGTAGTTATCTTGACTGATTTAACAGCATACAGATTTCAACCTAGGACTAGTACACAGAAACCACGAGAGGTAGCCCCAGGTTTGGTTTCAATGTGAAACAGGTTCTGCTTTATTGCTGAACAAGCCCCTCTTCCATGGACACAGCAGGATGCTCTACTTCCTCAGTTCTGGACATAAACAGACTTCACTGACTACCTCTGAGGCAACCATTTTAAGGGACTGACAGGCAGTGCAGCTTCCTTCAAGAGTGCAGAAGAAAAGGCAAGGCCCTTCCTAGCAACAGAAAGTTTGGACAAACAGTTACAATGGTGCCAAACTTTGCCAACACTGACCAAAACAACTCTGCCTAAGGAGACAGGCAGCCACAGTACCAGGCTAGAAATGGGCTATCCTGGGGACTGCAGGTATCACAGGGCCTGCTCCAAGTTTTGTCTTTGCAACACCAGAGGAAAAGGCCAGCATTCAGGTTGTGTGCTGCACAGGCCTGCTACTACAGAGCTCTTTGTGCCCAGAAGCAAAGAGAGTCCTTTTAGCTGACCATACCCTAATGCTGCAGTAGCTCCTGTGCCATATAACACTACTTAAAACTTCTGAGCTCCATCTGAAATGCTGGCTGCTCTCCTGCTGTTGACAGGCTGCCCCAGAACCAGGCTATGCCTTAAGAGACAGCTTTTTTACTACAAATAGGGTCAAGTGTCTTCTGTAAGATGACTCTGCCTCAACACTGCCTTCAGGGATCAGCTGTAATGGAGAAGGTTCTGAAAGTCAAGTCTAAGGTCATGAAGACTGAGGAGCCAACGTACCAATGTGAACTGGCCAAGAAGTTTGTTGTCACTAGCCATCTCTCGCTCTCCCTGGCATACTTTAATCTCCACTTGTGTTTGCCCATCAGCAGCTGTGGAAAACACCTATGGAAAAGGAACAGAAAGTTACTGGATAGTTAGTAAATTGCAACATGTGCACTGATGCAGTTACAAACTGACTAAACAAGGAATGACGAGAAGCTACTTGGGAGAGAAAAGAATCATTACATCCTTGCTGTTCCCCTGTTCCTCTGACAAAACACTGAGGCATCAAGACTTGAACAGCCAAGCTCACTGGCATTTTGTCCTACATGCACTTGAGTGCACAGGCACTGGCCACGCCACACCAGCGGCAGGCTCCAGTGGCAGCCAGCCACGTTTCCTCCTGACACAGCAGGGCTCCTGCCCCAGCCCCACACCCCCGACAGAACCAAGGTTATCAGTAAGAACACACACTAGCAGAGCCAGACAAGGCAAAGGATCACACCCAAGTCTACTAGGGCTGTACAACACAGGGGAAAAAGTAATCCCTTCAAGGCATGCAGGCCAAGAAAGGTGGTCTCAAAGGAGCGTGGTGCTCAGCTACAGAAGGTCTCCACACAATTCTTCTTCAGAATGATGTGTTGACTGTTAACATCATGGCACACAAGACTGCAACCCTGACCAAGCCACAAACATCCCGAGGTGTGTTGCTACACATTAACTTGACCCACCTCCCCTCTTGAGCACACTAATCATCAGAGGCACTCAGTGGCTGACATTAAGTTTAATTTCTGTGCTGTTTTTCCTTGCCAGATGAGGAGGAGACAAGACCATCTACTGGGATGCTGTGGGTAGCCTTCACTGGGTGTTTGAGACCACCACAAAAGACCCACCCATCTGGAGGAAATGTGTACCTGGCTCTTCTTTGTTGGTATAGTAGTATTCCTGTTGATGAGCTTTGTGAAGACACCTCCCAGTGTCTCAATCCCCAAGGAGAGGGGAGTTACATCCAGCAGTAGCACATCAGTAACATCACCAGCTAACACACCACCTTGAATAGCTGCACCAATAGCAACAGCTTCATCAGGGTTAACAGCTTTGCTAGGAGCACGGCCAAACAGATCCTGTACAGTCTGCTGCACCTGAATGGAGAGGAAGCACAATGCAGATGAAGAATGAATCATTACCACCCAGTGCTGTGCTCACATGAACATGCCACCTTGGCTAAAGGTTTGTATCTTTACGCTTCTGCTGCCACATAACCCTGCGGCACGATGAAAACACTAAGCTTCAGGCTTGGAACTGCTCCCCAATTCCCCATCTTCCACGCACGCTCTTAAATGCACTCACTTCAGTCTAGACAACCCCTTCTCTGGGGACATCCTTGCAATCAAGTTTGCCAGCTGCAAGTTAACCTGCATCAGTCCTTTCCTAGCCAAGAAGGGATTGCTCCATGCTTATGAAGCAGGAGTCGAGGACTGCTCCCCAAGAACATGTACAAGCCAATGCTGGGCAGAACAGAGCTGTCAAGGACAGGACAGCTGTGGAGGCAGAGCACAGGGAAGGTAAAGCACACACAGAGCAGAAGGATGGTTCATCTTGTTTCTGTGTAATAAAGGGGAGGGAAAAAAATTACTGAAAAGGTACGAAGTACAGTGTTTTCCAACTTCTTACTTGATGGACTGTTTTTCACCAGAAGGAAATTTGCTGCATCAGCCTGAGCTGTGTTACTAGCACTGCCCTTTCAGCTGGATGTGCCCATGATTGCAACAGATGTACTACTGAAGTGCCTGGAAGGGAATGCAGTCAGTAAGGTGTCTGCACGAGAGCACAGCTCCGTAGACCACTCATCTGCCTTGCAAGAGGAAGGTGTGGGACTTGGTTCCCCCTTGCAGCTTCCCTTCTCTCCACGCACACTTGGTGAGGCACACGTGGCACAGGTGAGCCTGGAAAACTGCTATAAGCAGAAGTCCAACTCCTCTGCACTTAAGCCAAGAAGCATCTGCTGAGTGTTCATTACAGAGGACGACACTTTCTGTATCAGCATATAATTAAGTGCAAATCTTTCCCTCTAGAGGCACATTTTACAGTACAAAAGAAACATTACTTCTAACCACCCACTGTACTTTTCCTGGAGCAGTGGCCACGTGAGTGCTCCAAAGAAGGCACACTCCCTCCTAGCAGGGGGAAGCGATCAGAGCGTACACAAGAGAAAACTGTACAACACATGAACACTGCTTTGGAGGCAGAGCTGTTAACTACAGGCACTCAGGAAAGCCTGACGTAAGCTCAAAGCCACAGATGCAAGGGCTTAAAAATAATGGGTAAAAAAGTAAAAATAATAATAATACAAAAATAAAGTCAATATTTAAGTACTCTCTTCCACTCCCAAGAATACATCATGTTTCAGGAAGGGCCTCCCCACTTCCAAAAGTGCTTTTCAGCACTTTATATGCAGCTAACTATGCCATTTTTCCCTTATCCAGCTGGAACAGGAGGGACTTCAAGAAAGTATAGCACAGTAACTCCACCTGAGCATTGGCCAGAGCAGCAGCCTCTCTTTATCTTGGTTCCCCTCCCTGGGTGACCTTCTGCACATGCTAATATCACCTCCAGCCACAGGGCTCATTTAACACAGCGAGTTAAAAACCCCACCACCAAACCCCAAATCAACCCCAAGCAGGGCCATGTACACACCTATTATCCTAGAAAAGGACCCGCAAACCACAAATCTTTACAGCAGCAGCCCAAGCCTGACAAATCCCTATGGGATGAGATTTTGATGACCTCTGCAGTAAACGATGAGCTGTACCCTTGAAGGGAGCAGTGTACACACAGGTATGGATTCAACTCCAGGAGAGCTAAGCAGCAGTCTGCACTGCTATGAACAAGAACAGTAACTCACCAACAGACAGCACCTGATCTGCAAGATGGTGCACATCTGCAAAACAAGCTTCTAGGTTACCTCCTGGGGCTTAACGCCACAGAATACAAGAGCTACATGTTAGGTAACAACAGTTTAGAACAGCCAGTTAAATATGCTTGTCAAGACCCAGCCTCAAAGAGGCAGCTGAGTATGTGCAACCAGCACATAACAAAGCCATTTTGCTCAGTTTCTTCACTGGTAATTTCAAGTGCTCTACATAGAGGAAGAAATCCATTGAAAGTTTGCTGATAGGTTATTGTCACCGAAGTGTACCTTTATCACACACTGAAGTCCATAACAAGAGAAAACACCTTGTGTATCTGAGCAGTGCTGCCCATGTTCAGTCCATATCAGAAAGCCAAGCTGAATTTTCAACTCCTGGTACTTCCCAGTTGTCTTTGCAAAATGCAACTCAGGCCCCAGATCCAAGCTGAACTAGTTAAACAGGATGAGAGAGGCCCTTGCCACTGCTTTCATGTGACTACTTAGCACATCCGCTCTGCTCCTGGGGGCCTTCAGCTGCCGGAGCTCTGAAGTTACCAGACTCCCAACTTCTCTGTTACAGATCGCTCCAACAGGAAGCACTGTGTAGCTGTGCCAGCTTTGCCTCTAACAGGAACTTATCTCATACCTTTGGCATTCTGGTCATGCCACCAACGAGGATGACTTCACCGATGTCACTCTTGCTGACTTCAGCATCCTGCATGGCTTTCTGGCATGGCGCTACCGTCCTTTTGATCAGATCAGCTACAATGCCCTCAAACTGCGAGCGACTCAGCTTCATGTTCAAGTGCTTTGGTCCAGAGGCATCCATAGTAAGGTATGGCAAGTTGATGTCAGTCTGCAGCACAGAAAGAGAGAGGAAGTGAAAGCCAGGAATGGAAAACAAGGCAGCTACATACAGGTTTTAGATCAAGTTACAGATTCAGTTCTGTCTGTACTGAAGCATATAGGTGCCTGTTCACCCTAGAGCTCAGTCTTTAAGTGGCAGCAGGAATGCGCCTGTGTTTGATGTTTCAGACAAGAGACAGGAAAATGATTTTGTTGCACACCTCATGGTTATAACTATTAAGTTCCAATTTTGATACGTGTTATTTAAAGATCTTTTATTTCTATCATAACCAGGAGGCAAGAGGTAAAACACTGGAAGTGACAACCTCAATGCTTTTCCTTCAGCACAACACAGAAGAAAGCCCATCATCCGAGTTCCAGAAGATTTTGCCAAATGACTTTAACATTTCATGAGGTAAGCTACTTGAAAGAAATAACTCATGACTGTTTTCTAAACACAAGCAGCTCATGTTCAACAGCCAGCCCATTGCCATTTACTGCACAGTTCACCAGTATCAGAATCCACTTTTCATGGTTATTTGTGAATCATCTTACAAATTCACATGCCGGATTTTTAAAGCAATTCTTATATCAAAACCATCTTGTTCAAATGCTGAGTCATGCTGACATCAAAAGATGATACAAATCAAAGCCATTAAAAACAGCTATGGTTTAAACTCTAGAGATAAAGCCTATTCAACAAGAACTATACCCATGTTACTGACCAGAGGTGCACATTCACTTTATAGATCATGGTCAAAAATATTAGGGGAAATAGGGCCAAAACCAAGTTGTTTTTCCCTCCCCTGCGAAACAGTTAAGGAATTCAGTTTTTCCTGGTATGAACAGACTGCATTTGCCAACTCTTTGAGCTAGTAAAACAGAGCCTGCTATGTCTCTGGCAGAACTATGCATCCATTGTGACTGGTCTAAACTCCTTGCTATGAGCTCCCCACTGGCCAACAGAAAGACCACCATAAAAAAGAATAAAAAATGTTTATTCAGAATCTAGAAACTGGCAGAGTCCCCATTTCAATTACTATATAATTGACCTTAATTTCTCTTAGGCAAGACTATTATACCCCCAACTTGCTGCTTCTCCAGCTTCTGATTCAGTAGTGAATAGAGGACATGCTTGACTGCATTTATATACAAAGCAGATGGAAAAAAAAGAGGGGGTATGTATTGCCCATTGTCTCTCCATAGGCAAGTAAGTAAAGATTCTTTATAGAAATTATTTCTTATTAAAAACATTAACTTTTTCACTGGAATGAGTAGCTCCAAGGCTTCGGAACTGCTTTTACAAATCTGCAAGTGCTTCCAGTAACGCAGCAGTACTAGCTACAGCTGAATTCCCTGATGCTCATCATACCTCTGAAATACCCAAGTTGGGAACAAGGCCATGCTCCCTGCAAGACTGGAAAATGTGGTGCCAGAAGAAAGGCAGAACCCACCAACATCCTTAGCTTCCAACGATTAACTGCTCCTAAACAGTCTACCCTGCTAAAGGACTTAGTTAAAGTGATGCCATTTGGTTACATAGAACTTTGCTATGCCACCACAAGAAAAAGCAGCAATTTCATAGAGGCTCATAAACAAAAATAATGCAAAACTTAGTGTATCAAAATATTTCACTGGACTGCTTTGAACCCAGCCACCTACCTGCACAGATGATGAAAGCTCACACTTGGCTTTCTCCGATGCTTCCCTCACCCTCTGAAGGGCCATGTTGTCTTTAGTCAGGTCAACACCCATCTGAGTGAGAAATACAGGTCAAGAGACTCTCAGCTTTTGCACAGGAGTCATGGAGAGCTTTTCTTCACTGCAGTTCACCTTCCTACAACTCTTGCCTGTAAAGATGTCTACAGAAATACAGCCAGATATATGCACTTCTGTTGATCTCCCTCACTTCTGGCAAATGCATTTAGCATTTCACAAACTGGCCTTCTGCTTTAGAGGCGATTATACAGGAGGCTACAGATGAAAGCTTGGAAAAGCTGTTCCAACACGAAATATAAAGGGATGACCGAATTAGCAAAGGAGTTGGAATTACACTGCAGTTTCTGACAGCCAACCCTGTACCATATGCATCTGCACTGACACCTTCAATTGGACCACAAATTTTTATTAACAGAAGCAAGCAGTGTATGTACAAGTTGGTCCTGCTACAGTAGAGGAAAAAAAGGCAGGAGTCTTGCTAGCCTGTGTTTTCCAAGACAGGAATATTCCATCTCCAGAAAACAAATGTAAGAACTGGAAGCCAGGCTAACAGGTGTCTAATATTCTTAATTTCAACTGACAGATGACTAACCCAAGTCCTAATAATTTAAGAAAATTCCTATTCTTCTATAGAAGTTCAGTGCCTTCGAAAAGCGTAACACAAGACTGAATTCTGACAAGACACCTTACCTCTCTCTTGAACTCTTTAACAATATACTGTAACAAAGCCTGGTCAAAATCTTCTCCACCTAGGAAAGTGTCACCATTGGTGGACTTCACCTCGAAGACTCCCTTCTGGATTTCCAAAATGGAAATATCGAAAGTGCCACCACCCAAATCGTAGACTGCAATACTGCAAGAACAGACACAGACACATGACTCTCCCAAGCTCTGTGGCTAGAAAAATCACAATCCTCAGGAGATGAAGTGTGCAGAATTCATTTTGCTGTCCACTAAAGCTAAAAGCCTCTCTAAAGACAGCAATAAACAAATGACATAGAGTACACATTCCTCAAACACTCCACGTGGAAGTCTTCTGAGATATGCTGCACAGTGCTTAACTCTGCCTGTTAGTTCAGAGAGGGCAGTTCCTCCTTCTTCAAAAAGACATGCTCCCATGCAACAGCAGGGACACCAGAACCATTATATACGTTTTCCAAAATGCAAGGCTTTCACAGCACTATAATCTACATCAGCAATAAAGAATATCTTCCTGCACTTGTAGAACCACCCTGGACAAGAGACAGGAGACTGAATGCAGTCAGGAAGAAGATCACGCTGTGGACACCATGCACCAAACCTCAGCGTAGCTCTTGTGCCATACTTCAGCACCAATGGTGCCAGCCCCTCACCAGGCTGTCCTTAGCCACACCTCTCACTGCTACCAGCAGGTAAGATCATTAACACTCTGCTTTGATAATGAAGTTGTAGCTGCAAGTTATGAACTCGCTTTCTTTAACAAGTACTGTTGGCATGGAACAGAGGTGACATAACACAGCACTGACTCACAGCTGTGAGTCTACTCTGGCAGAACTCCAACCACTGATTTTAACAAACAGAAAGCAGAGGCAGCATTTACAAAGCAAATTACAGTATGCTTATTTAAACATAGGGTAGGTGTAATGAACAGGCACTTACACTTTGTCTTCAGACTTGTCCAAACCATAGGCAAGTGCAGCTGCTGTTGGCTCATTAATCACCCTCAAAACATTCAAGCCAGCGATCTGCCCAGCATCTTTTGTAGCCTGAGGAAAAAGAGGGAGAGTGCTGACTACTGAGAGAAACTGAACACGATTTGTAAGCCCCAAAATCTTACAGCTTGGTGACTACCTGTCTCTGAGAATCATTGAAGTAAGCAGGGACTGTGATCACAGCATTCTTTGCTGCATGCCCCAGGTAATTTTCTGGAAGAAAAAGAGACAAAAGAGAAAGTTATTCTTATAAAATAAGAACACTACCAAGTTGTTATGAAGTAGTTTGAAATCATTTTCCTGAACTAAAAGCACAAGATAGGCTTGCTGCCCGAGAACCTGCTGCTTTGGGGGAAGATGCAGAGAGCCATGCAGGAATCAAGCCCTTCCACATAACAATGGCAGTTCACAGACTTCTGATAGAACAGCAAAGCACCCCTGCAATTCAATCAGTGACTGGATGTCACTAGTGAGCAAGAACTCATCTAAGAGCTTAACCTGTCTTTTTAGTGTGTGAGGCTGAAGTTGTTTCCCATTTCTTGGGGTATTCAACACGTAATGCACTTACAACCTACTCATTTTCATCCTGTTTATAGAATCTGCTCTCAGTAACATTTATACAGTACAAATAATGCACATGTACTAACTTTATAAGCATTTGAGACAACAAGTCAGGAAAAATCTGTATTACACCCTAACTTAAGATCATAAACCTTCCTCTGTGTTACTTGCAAAGCCAGGTCATTCCATAGTTGAATTCGTGTAGTACCAAGGCCAAAGGCCAATAGACCTAGAGGAAGCAGACCGCTGCTTAAAGCAGAGGTCCACCATCCTTGGAGTAAATCAGGTCCATCACATCTAGATGTTTCCATACCATATACTGACACTTTACTCTTGGGTGGAGCTTTAGCAGGAACCCAGGACCCAACTGAATGCACATTTACCAAAGGAGGCTGTGGAGGGCAACTACTGCCTCTTATTTATTATACTCAGCTTCCCCAGAAGGCACATAAGGAACTGGAAAGGAGAAAAAAGAAAATTCTCCAGGCCAATGGATATTTTGCCTTAGTGAAGATCTGAAGCCACCACTGGCTAAGAAACCACTCATTCAGCCTGACAATCGGGCCCCTTGAACACTCCCTTTCTTCCTACATCTCTAGAGTCTGAATAAGAACAAAGCCACTCAATCCCGTGGCTGCCACAGCCTACGATCAGCTGCAGCCAGGAAGGCACAAGGACTGCAGCTTACAAGGAAAAGGAGCTCCCCCTTCTGAGTGAATGTGTATTCAATTCAATTGAAATTGAGTATCAACTCAATCTGTATGCAATTCTGATATGTTTTAATTAAAGCACTAATGTGTTGCTAGACATTAGAAACTGAGGTATGCAGAGATCATAGAATGGTTTTGGTTGGAAGAGACCTTAAAACTCATCCAGTTCCAGCCCCCTCCCACAGGCAGGGACACCTTCCACTAGAGCAGCTTGCACCCTTCCACAATATGCCCCATGAAGGGTCTGCTACAGAGTGATTCCCATTCCAAAACAGTGCCTTTATGGCTGCAGCACTTCCCTTTGCCATGGCCCAGCACCAAGGTCATACTTGGGCACACAGATGGTGAAGACCAAGCTGTACCAACCTGCAGTTTCCTTCATCTTCATTAGTACGAAGGCACCAATCTGGCTTGGAGAATACAGTTTCCCATGAGCCTCTACCCAGGCATCACCATTGGAGGCACGGACAATTTTAAATGGAACATTTTTACTGAAAAACAGAAGAATTCCACACTCAATTCCTGTATCAGATACAGCACAACCCTCCTACCATTAGGATCAGCAGATGAACAGGTACAAATTCTAGACAAACGCTAAACTTGCTAACAGCACCCTCAGATCCAGAGAGTCACAGAAGTACCAATGTAACACTCCTGCTTTTAATCATCTACATCATTTCACCATAAGCCTTAGGTGTGATCATACAGCTTTGATTGAGATCAAGAACAAGTCTTCATCTGTAGATGCTGACCATCCCACAGAGCATCAGTAAAGCTTTATTCTGCTTCTCTGAAAGCCTTAAGATGATCAGCAACTAACGTAACACAATACAGCACAGCCCTCATAATATAAGCAATGAAACTTTGAGACATGAGGGCATAAACACATAACCTAGAAGTGGCTTGTATTTTAAAACCTAACAGGTCATGTTATACACCACGGTGTTTTGTGTGCTTCTGCTCTCCCCCCTTCACTTACATATCCTTCTTCACTTCAGAGTCGTCATAGCGCCGTCCGATGAGACGCTTGGTGGCGTAGAAGGTGTTGTGGGGGTTAGTTACCGCCTGCCGCTTTGCTGGCATCCCAACCAAGCGCTCGCCATCGCCTGTGAACGCAACAACTGAAGGGGTTGTCCTGGCACCTTCAGAGTTTTCCAGCACCTATGGAAAAAACGGGACAGGATGCCATCAAAAACAGTGCCTCTGAGAGCACCAAGTTGGACATTCAACTTCTAGTACTGTTCCTGCGTGCTGGTCGATTGAAAGGCATCCCTGCCTGTGACAGGGGGGTGGAACTGGATGGGCTTTAAGGTCCCTTCCAACCCAAACCAGACTGTGACTGTGTGTGGTATTCATTTTTTACTTACTTTCGCTTGCTTTCCTTCCATAACTGCCACGCAGGAGTTGGTTGTGCCCAAATCAATTCCAATAACAGCACCTTTAACTGCTTCTGAGCTGCAGAGCGAATAATTGGAAAAATAAAGTTACTACTAAAGGAAAATAACTACACAACAAAAAAACCTTCTAACCTGAGACAGGACAAACACAACTTCTGCTGTTCAAACTTGCCTGGAAACGTTCACCTGGAGTCAAAATGCTAATAAGAAATTGTATTGGTTTATTTATCGCTGCTTAGCACAAACAGAAGATTAAACAAAGGTAACAAATTACTCAACCTATGCAGGGTTCTCTGAGGCAGAGCCGAAGATAACCATCTATTTGATCCTGAGGAGCAACAGATTCAATCTCGAGAATGAGAGTGGTTCTTACAAAAGGCAGATTTGAACCTTCTCCTCCTACTGCTTTCTAGGAAGGGTTATTGCTCCTTCAAGGCCAGAAAGAACTCCTGAGTAACACATTTGCCTTATCAATAACCCACGCTCTGGGATGGAGAAAGCATACCGAAGACAGAGCAGAACCACATATACTACCAGGATATCATTTCTCACTCCCCAAGATCCTAACTCACTCCCTAACTCCAGTTCCTAAAGCTCCAGTAACCTAAAGCAGTGATTTCGTTTCTCTGTGCTAACTAGAACTGGGCAGTTTCCCTAACACAAACAGATCTCCCATTCCATGTTCTGAATCAGCACCAGCCACAAAACATCTGACCAAGTTACACAACTGCTGCTCTTTTCACGTTATCTTGCAACAAGTACAACAAGGGACTAAAATCTGTTTGAAACGAACTTTATCTGTAGTGAAACAGGGCCACACATCGCTCTTGTTTCATGCCAGTGTTAAATAGTTTGCTCCATCAATGTCTGGGGTAGGTTTTTTTTGGTTTTCTGAGTCATGGAAGGCTTTTTTGTTTGGTTGCTTGGTTATTACATAGAAAAAAAAAATCCCCTCAAGAATCCACATTTTGTGGATGCTGGTGGTGTGAGAAAAAGAAAAACACTTCTTAAACTTCTCCTTGGAGAAACAAGACAAAGAAAACTTATAAAAAGTTATCTCTATAGGGTCTAGTTTTATCTTGCTGGATTTGCTCTGTAATCCATCTCCGACTCCAACAATCAGTTCTGGTATCTGAGAGAGAGCAAACACAAACATCAACCAACCAAACATGAAAAAGCAAGGAAATACTTACGCATATTTTCTGCTGGATGCTGCTCTGAGAACATTTTGACTGAGGCCATTCCAGAAAGTCTATAAAATAAAGATGCTCCAATGAAAACTTAGTTTTAAACACTCAGCAATCTTCAAGCCAAGACCTTCAAAAGCTAACAACTTCTGAAGCAACACGGTCCTACTGCAATGTTTTATTTTGTAAGAACAAAGTAAGGAAGAATTTAGGATTCAGACTGCCATAAAAAGAGCAACTACTGCACTTACTCATTGTATTACCGGAGCCATTTCCCTCACACCAAACAGTCCAGGAACATGCTACCAGTCAAAAAACGGTTCAGTGAATTAACATTGAACCTTCGGCTCTCAATGAAGAGCAGCAAGTAAACATTAACCCCACTTCCCAAAGCCTTATGCGTGGTCAGCAACAAATGATCCCCTAGATCCCCTGACGAACCCGCAGCCGAGATTTTGAAGAAAAAAGAAGTTTCTCTTCGCAGTAATTTCGCACACGCAAATCAACACCCTGCAGACTCTGAAAGCACCGCCCCTTCTCCTGCTTTCAGAACGGACTTTTAACGACCTTACCAGGGCCAGGCCCGCCCCGGGACATGGCTGTTTCGTTAATTCTTCGAGCTGCTCGGCCTGGCCGCGCTCCCCGGGCTGGGAAGGCTGCAGGGCCCAGGCAGCGCCGTGCCCAATGCCGCGGCCTGCTCTGCGCCGCACCGAGCGGCAGGGCCGGGCGGATTGTCCTCCCCGGCCTCTCCCTGCGCTGCCCCCGCACACGAGGTGAGGAGCTCAGCGATCTCACTACAGACCTCCCCGAGAGCAGACCCAGGCCCGCGGACCGCGCTCCCGGGCCGCCGTCCCCTCCTCGCTACCGCCGCTACGCCATTAAGGGCTCACTCCATAACACCCTCCCCGTACCGGAGACTGCCCAACGAGGCAGGGCTCTGGACCGAGGCCTAGCCCCGGCCCCGGCCCCGCGCCGGGACTTGCCCGCTGGCAGCGCCGTCCCCACCGCCCGCTCCCCCTGTACCCCACAGCCCCTCCGGGCCTCCTCTGCTCCCCACACCCCACCCCAGGCCTCCCCGGTCGCTCACCTGCGCCACGCTGGGAGCGGCGGGCGCGGGGCCGCCATGCGGCAGGAGCAGCGGGAGGCGGGCGGCGGCGCGGCTGGCACTGAGCATGGCGGCGGCGGGACGGGGACCGGGACCGGCTGCGAGCGGGGCCGCGGCTCTTCTGGAATCCTCCACCCACGTGGGCCGCGGGGGGGGAATAGCGCGCCGCAGGACCCCCGGCGCGGGCTGTCCCGCTGATCGCCTGACCCGCCCGCTCGCTGTCGGCGCTCCGCTCGGATACCAACACCGGGGCCGCGGCTGCGTGATGCCTCCCTGAGGCTATACGAGAGCTCGCTGCCTCGGGGGGCGTGCGACGGGGAGACACGCGAGCGCTCCGAGGCGCCGCTGCGAACCGGCACACCGGCGGGCGGCCCCAGTCCCGCGCGCGGCCTCGCACTCAAGGTCGGACAGGATAAAACGCAGGGCGATTGCAGCGGCCTTGCGTCAGGGCGCGTGGTGCGCATGCGCAGCTCGGTCCGGTTCCTCGCATGCGCGGTCTGCGCTACCGCTGGTGCGGCTGCGCCGGATGAGCCCCGCGCGGGCTCGGGCTTGCCCTGCGGTGGTTTGGGCCCCGGGCCCGCTCAGCTCCGCGCCTCGGGGCCCGGCCTTGTGGAGCCCCGCGCTGGTGCTGGCCAAGGGGTGCTCGGACGCGCCCCTGCCCCACAAAGGGCTGCCCGTGTCGGCGCAGGGCCGCCCTCACCCACCCCGGCTCTCCAGAGGAGACCGCAAGGGCCGGAGCTGCGCTCCCCGGCGGCACTGCGGGTTTGGGGTGGGAAGGGAAGGGACAGGGGTGGCTCCGTGTGCTGGTTGCTGCCAGAGCGGGCTGGTTTCCTGCCGCCCCAACCAGCTCTGGGGCACAGTAAGTAGCAGCCATGCGGCTGTGTCAGGAGCAGCGCGCACACGCGCCAGAGCTGTTTAGGTCACAGTTACTGCATGGCTCCAAAAAGCCTGGCTTCACAGAATGCTGGAACAGTTTGTGTTGGAAGGGACCTTAAAGCCTGTCCAGTCCCAACCCCTGCCACGGGCAGGGACACCTTCCACTGGGGCAGCTTGCTCCAAGGCCCTGTGTCCAACCTGGCCTTGAACACTGCCAGGGATGGGGCAGCCACAGCTTCTCTGGGCACCCTGTGCCAGCGCCTCAGCACCCTCACAGGGAAGAGCTTCTGCCTAAGAGCTCATCTCAGTCTCCCCTCTGGCAGGTTAAAGCCATTCCCCTTGGCCTGTCCCTACAGGCCCTTGTCCAAAGCCCCTCTCCAGGTTTCCTGCAGCCCCTTCAGGCACTGGAGCTGCTCTGAGGTCTCCCCTTCAGGAGCCTTCTCTTCTCCAGGCTGACCCAGCCCAGCTCTCTCAGCCTGGCTCCAGAGCAGAGCTGCTCCAGCCCTTGCAGCACCTCTGTGGCCTCCTCTGGACTCACTCCAACAGCTCCGCATCCCTCTTGTGCTGTTGCCCCAGAGCTGGATCAGGACTGCAGGGGAGGTCTCAGGTGAGCTCCATTCTTCAGGCATCTTTGCTTATGCAAAGAGTGAGTCCCGGGATGGGCCAGCTCAGATCCAGCAGGGCAGGAGGGTTTGTGCAAGTGTCACCCTCTCCCGTCACCAGGAAGGGGCAGCAGCCAGCCGTGCTAGCGCGGCTTTTCAGGCTGCTCCTGTGAATCGTGAGCCCGGCAGAATGACAGCTTAATTCACATCGCTGACAGCTCCCAACTGTTGGCAGGGCTGCAATTAAAACACGAACGCGCTCAGAAGCGGCTCTGGGGGCTCTGCCTGGGCCACTCCCCCCTGCCCTCCTTTCATCTCCGAGGCCAGAGGGGCTGGCGGTCCCCTCCCGCAGCAAAGCAGCCCTTCACAGCTACTGGTAAAGCAACGGGCAAATGCTTCAGCAGTCTCTGCAGAGGTGGCAAAACGAGACGGAGGGAATCCTCCTGCTCTAAGGTCACAAAATCCCTCCCCTGGCTGCTGTAAGGATGCAGGTACGACCTGCAGCAGCCTTGGGAACAGCACCCTGGGTCTGGCTCACTCTAGGTGTCAGTGCCTGTGTATCTGCCATCCAGGCACAGCAAACTGCAGGTAGCAAGAGCCCTCCAAATGCCCCATGAAAGGCCAGGTTCAGCCTCCACTCCTCAAATGCGAGACACTCTCCTGCTCACGAAGAGCCACAGCTTTGGGCCTCAAATTTCCTTTGGTTGCTGCCCTCAGCTGCACCACTTCCAATGTCCTTTGCATCTTCTGCTCTTCCCACTCCTCCCACACACATGGATCCCCTCAGATGGGTTCCCCTCTGCTCCCAAAATTGTGCTACACAGCCAGTAGCGCTGGCTAAATACATGGCCATACCCCTTTGTGTGCAGGCAACAGGCTGACACACAGAGCACCCCTTGCAAGAGATCAAGAGCTTCCAGCTTGCTGGCTTTGGGTGACCCAGAGGATGCTCTGCATCCTCTGCCCTTGCACTTGCCTGCCCTTGAGCCTTCCTAGGGAAAGGGAAGAACTGGGAGAGCTGGCAGGGCAAGGCAATAGGATTCCTCTGGGACCATCTGCAGCGAGGACCAGGCACTGGCTGCCCGCAGCACAGTGCCACAGAAACAGTGTGAAGGAGCTGCCCTGTGGGGACCCAATTAATTTCCTTCCTGTTAATTGTTGCCAGACATGAAGCTGCTTTGAAGCACCACAGAGGCTGGTATCACAGTGGGGCAGCCCTTTGGCAGCTGCGAACACAGCTCCATGTGGATGTCCTGCCCTTGCTCCCACAGGGATTAGCAGTGGAGCAGTTGCTTGACTCCTGTAGGAGCAGAACGGGGCTGTAACTCTTTTCCTACAAGCCTCAAGCCACTTGGCTGCATTTGTCAGCTCTGTAGGCATGTGTCTCAGAAGGATGTCACTGTAAACGGAGGATACATACACTTTTCAGTGGAAGGAGCATGTTGCAGGCATCTCCCAATGCTGCCAGCAGCAGGACAAGGCCTGTGGGGAGCTCTGTGTTAGCTTCTCCACCTTTGGTATTTCCCACCAGCAGGGATTGCAGGGCAGCTCCTTCTCTGGCTCCTCAGTGCACTGGAGTTACCCTGAGTGCTGATGGGGTGACTTTAGGTGGGCCGGTGTGAAAAGGCTCGTCGAGGCAGCTGCAAAACAGCTGCACTTCAGTGGCTTTCCTGCTCACTGAAACGGAGCCTAATATAAAACGCAGTGATGGATCAAACACAGCGTGGCATCAGCCTGCACCCTGAGTCAGCGTGAGTCACAGACCGTGTCCCACCACGCTCCGTGCGCAGGAGGAGAAAGTCCTATTTGAATTCAGAGTTACTGCCAAACGCTTAGGGAAGGGCTGGCAGGGGAAAGGTGGGCTGCTGCATACAGGAGCCGTGAGGAGAGGGCAGCAGGGCACAAATGAGCCATCCCTCTTGCAGGGGTGGAAGGGATCCAGGTGTCTGACTTGCGTGTTTAATGGTTCATACACACCGGTGTTGTAATGAACCACCAGCCAGATGCTTTCCTAGGTAATCATCATGGGGGAATTGCAGCAGGAACGTGAGGGTTTGGGGTGGGCATTCAGTACAGAGCTGGTCAACCCCCAGCATCCTTCCAGGCTTCCCTGGTTTCACTCCTGTGTTTCCAGTGGGGCTGGCAACAAGCGTCAGCCTGGAGACCATCACAAGATAAACCAGAAAAGCCACACAAAGCAGCAATGAGGCAGTTGTGAAGGCTGCCTGTGAGTGTGCAGGCAGCTCAGACCTTCCTGCATGCATGTGGCACAGAGCTGTCACTCAGCCGAGGATGCAGGCAACTGCAGGGAGCAGCAAACCACATCTCACCCCTACATGGTTGCAGCTGCCGTATTATGGATCTGAGGTCCCTCCAGGAACTATAATAATGAGGGGAGTTAGTGTGTTACAAATTAAAACTCCCAAAGGCTATTCTCTGCAGAATTCTTTCAACCCTGATCTGAAGTGGCTAAGGTACAAAGAGAGGCTGGTTTGGGGAAGGATGCTGTGGCTCCGAGGGCTGGTTTCAGCCCTGCCAAGAGGAGAGGCTGGTTTGAAGGTCACCTGTAGCCAAGCTGTGCCGTGGTGGGAAGGCTGACAGGGCTCAGCTCAGAGGGAAAGCCCCTGCAGACCACTCTGTTCACATTGTATTTGCACAAGACTCCCCTCTGCCCTTTGCTGAGCAAGGCTGGATTCATCCTCTCCCACTGGCTCGTGGTAGGGTTTTCCAGCACACACCACTCCTTTGCTCTGGTCTGGGGTCTTGGAATAGGCTCATCTGCTCTCCAACATGCCCTCCATCGTCCCAGCATGAGACCCAAAGGTTTCTGCTTCCCTAACTTCTCCCTTATTAATGGCTTTGGACAGATCACTCCCCTGCGACACACATGCCTCTGCTGGCATGAATCTCTCCCTTGCCGCTGCCTCCGGTCCTCCCCTGGCTCTTTGTGCCCTCTCTGGTATTTGCAGAGTCACCGAATTTACAGTAGTGGGAACTCGGAGTGCTCTGTGCTCCCTCCAGACCATCATGAGGGTGTGTTACCACACTGTCCCCTCTGAGCCGGTTCCTTGTTCCCTGCTGTTCTCTTACCCATGCTAGTTTAACTTGCTGTCTGGATTCCTATCCCCCAGCTGAGAATCATCACTTCCCATTCCTGATGCAGCTCAGGGGATGCAAAACTCTCCAGCCAGCTCACACATCCTGAGGCAGCATCTTTGTCTTTTGAGAAAGAATACAGCTTTTTATTCTGAAAACAATATAAATCACTCCACTGATACGTACTTGCTATTTCCTTTGTTATTTCCTCAGTACATGTCCTCTCCTTTGTAAACTACAATGCTGTGAACCTTGTGCAGCTCCTCTGTGCAAACCCACTTTGCTTTGTGCCGACTGAATACAGAGCCAGGAGAGAAAGACTTCCCTGCCTGCTAGGGCCCGTGCCAGGAAGCTCCTGTTGGATCAGCTGCTGCCAACACACCCGGACCAGGTAGAGCCTGCAGTTTATTTAATACATCCAGTTACAATAATTTCAATTTAAAATCAGCCTCACAAGACAAAAGGGCAACATTTGGAGGAGAAAAATCCCTGATTTATGCTTCGAAAGAAGAAATGCTCCTTCTCTGCTGCCTTGGCAATAAGACAATGAGGGAGGAAAACATAAAATTGTTCACATTCCTGACTCCATCCTTTGCCAGTAGCACCAACGTATATCTTCAAGAGCTTCAGTGCAGGTTTTTACTGCAGAAAATAAACAGCAAATTGTGTCCCCCCAAGCAGCAGAACACATCCTGACTGCATCCAGCTCCAGTGCCTCCCCTTCTGCTCAGCCCGGGCTCCCCATAATGCCAGGGTACAACATGGGCACAGACCAACCCCTTCATTGCTGAAGGAGGACACTATCCAAGATCTCCATGTCTTGATCTCTGTGAGCTCCCACAGCCCCACTTATCTGAGGGGACCTGGGCTGCTGAGGGCTCTCTGCCCCTTTGCCTTTTGCCAGGGTGGCATTCCCCAGCTCATTTCCTGAGGCCAATTCCTGCACAGACAACTGCAGCACAGCCTGGGCACAAGCAGACAGGCTGGGCATGGGGGCAGCTTAAATTGATTTAAATAGCACTGCAGCCAATTACAAACCCAAAGTCTCTGCACATGTTTTTCTCCTGCAGGAGAAGCCAACCCCCCTGGGTGTAATTAGCAACATGCTGCACAGCTGAAGGGCCAGCTCAGATGACTGCGCTCCAAACTGCTGCTCACAGGTCACATCCCTTCCTTCAAAAGGAGATGGCCCTGGCAAGGACGCAGGGAAGGATCCCATGTACCCACATGTGGCTGCCCTACTGCATACTAGGAGGTTTGGAGGGAGCCCCATGTCCTGTCTGTGGGCCAGCATCCAGATCCAGGAGCTGCCTGAGGTTGGTTGGGCAAGTGAGCATCACACCTTGGTCCCAGCAGTGATGTCCCCGTGCTGATGTCCCCATCCCTGCTGCAGCAGCTGTTCCACAGACACACATCCCTGGGGTGTGGGACAGCACAGACACCCCTGTCCAGGCTGTGGGAGCCCTGCCCAAACCACGGCAGCAAAGGAGGGGATGTCCACATCCTCCAGTGCCCTGGACATGCAGGAGAAACCTGGGGCTGGGATTTTGCCTGCTCTCAGCAGTAGTCAGAGGGCTCCAGGGCCCTCCAGCAGCCCCCTGACAGCACTACCTATCAAACTGTACCAGCATCTGCTCTCTGGGTGCTTCTTTTGTGAGCAAATGAGGAAACACAAATCACAGTTCACTCATTCTCATGTGGTAGATCAGGGGTAAATTCTGCCCGGGGGCATTTTCGCCATGGATCACGGCACTTGTTTTTCAGTCCCTCAGCCCTGCCTGTTTTCAAGCCTTTCAAATGCTATCCTGACCCAAAACCACCTGTACCGTGGGGTCATGTGCTTTCTGCTTCAGTCCTTTCTGGGGTACATGAGCTCCCCACCTATCCTCATGCCACACTTTGGTCTCTTTGAGGCCAAAACTCTCCACTCCTTGAAGCCAGGAGCTTGTGTCCTTGAGTGAGAAAGATCAGCAAAGGACAGAGTAGGGAAAAATACGAGCAATGAGCTCAACAGCGAGTGTGTTATTTCCGTGGAGGCATCTCGGATGCTTCCTATCCCTGTGTTTGTTGGAGGGAGAGCATCATTTAGCACAGTAATTCAAATGACCTCCACAATTCATCTTTGCAAGGCTTTTTTTTTCCTCTTTCCCTTCCAAAAAGCAGGCAATTTCAGCCACAACATCATTCTGGGGGGGAAGGGAGAGGGATGTGGGCAGTTTTGAAGATACCCAACTCAAAGACCTAGTTATTCTCCCAATTTTTTCCTCACCAACTTCAGCAGCAAGAACACATAAATCGTGTGTCATAGCTGCCTTTTCATCTGTCCCAGGAGTTATAGACTGCACACATAAGACAATTCATGTTCCTCTGCATAATGAGGTGAGTTTTATAAATCATAAATCTTCACTTAATATGCAGGTGGTGTTTGCTGCCAGGTTTAGGAAAACTGATGCAGTTGCCAAGTTCATGAATGTCATAAATCATTCATGCTAAGGTAGTCTGCAATTGCTCAGTCCTTTGAGACAGACCAATTTCAAGGTGGTTGTTTAACACACAAACACGATCTCCGTTGATTGTTTATACAAATACATATTTTCATTAAGATTTTCCCTCTCCTTTTTTTTCCTTCTTTAGGTGCCAAGAGTGATGCCCTGAAGGGTCCCTGCTGGTGGCTTCTTTCCAGTTCCAAAATTCCATCAGAAATCCATTACCCAATGCATAAAAATCCATGGATTTGTAATAGAAAGAGCCTCCTAAAGCTCAGAAAATACAGCCTGGATGTCTCCATAAATCCTGATGCATGTGATTAAAAAGCCTGATGGAGGGAGCATGCCTCAGTTCTTCACAGGGTCATTCTGGACACATGGTGTGTTCTGCAGAACTGCCATTAATTAAAGGTGTGCTGACCCCAGCAGGGTTTTCATCCCTGCTTGAACAGGAGCTGCTGTGTGCACAAGAGCAGGTAATGCACACCCCCCATGGGGAATACCCTGTGTGCTTCTGGATTTAGCTTAGCCTACACACAGCAGCGCTTGGTGGGTGCTCTGCAGCCCCCTGGGATGTGCAAGATTCAGTGGGAAGTCTCATGGGAAAGCAGATCTTAGAGCTGTGTAAATCCAGCAAGTACCTGGAAAGAGATTTCTCCAGTGCCCATCCCGAGGGGCTGAGCATGGACAAACCTCCTCAGGGCTTCAGGGAGCTTCAGCTCAATTCTGATGGGAGATGCTCCTTCCTGGCATCACATCTCACAACCCCAAACATCCCCAGGGGCTCTCAGCTCATAGTCTTTGTGCTCATAGTATTTGTGCCTCATCTTCCTCTCCCACCATCTGCTTTGCATTTTGCTTTCTGGTTTCCTATGACACCATTAGTTCTAGGCTGGTCTTGCATGATGAAAGCTCTGTCTCATCTTCAAGTGTTCAGCATCATCTAGGGAGAGCTGTCACCACCCTGAAGAAGTGGGACCTTGGACCATCAAACCTGTCAATTCCCACCTGGTTCACATCTTGGAGAGATGCAAGAAAATGAGGCACAGAACCACTGGACAGGGTAGTAAATCAAAGCCTGTTTAGGCTCAGAGGCAGGCGGCACTTGCGAGGTTTTGGTTTTGAACACCACATTAATTTTGAGTGGATCTAAGAAAGCTGTGTAGGTGGAACAAGGCAGGAAATTTTGACTGCTGTTCCTATCCTCCGTCATCCTTTTCTGGCATAATTAATTCATCACAAATAATTCAAGGCACCAGGTTCTCTCTCTTCTTTTTCCCAACAAGGACTGAAGTTTCTTGTGTTTATTCCCTGTGCCAAGCTACTCACTTTTGCTAACTCCCCAGCATCTTGTATGCATGTGCCACCTGGAAGCTGAGAGCAGACTGGTTAGTCTTGGTCAGCTGTGAAGGTCTCATCCTTTGATTTAAGGAGCATTAAACCTAGAAAAGGCTTTTGGGGAAAAGATGACTTAAAATGGGACTTGCCACAAATCCAGCACTGGATATGGCTCCCAGCCTGCCCTGTGATTTCAGTGCTAGTCTTCACAGCCCTCTGCTGATCTCATGGCTCTCAGTATGGGATCAGATTGGCAAAACATCCTGGTTTTATCAATGCTTTTGCCTACAAAGAAGCATTAATACCCTAAGGTATTAATGAAAACTCAGCCCTGGGTATAGGTGCTGCCAAAGGGAGCTCCCCCTCCATTTCAGCTCCATGGTTTCCACCTGCTCCCTGTGAGGTGGACCTCCAGAGAAGCATCTTCCTAATGAGAATGACAGCTGACTCTTCCCACTAAGTTGGAGCCGAGATGAAAACCAGGTGAATCTCAAGAGCTACAGGACCTTCATGGCTGCAATCCCCTCCTCTGGGAGTATTTATGTTCTGGAGACCTACTAAGCTGGGGTCGAGCCATTCCTTGCGCTCCTCCAGGTGCTTTCCAGTAGTGAGCCTGTGCTGGCTTTGTGCTCTGTGCATGAGAGAGGACAGGGATGGGGTAGTGCAGAGAGTTCATCCAAAAAAAGAAAATAAAATGTTAATTTTTCTGGAAAGAGCTCAGCAAAATCCATCAATGGCAAAATACTGAATTATCTGAGATATTCCCACTCTGTTTGCAAAGGGAAGGAGCTTTGTGGATGGATTCCCTAAGGAGAGAAAGGGATTCAAACCTGACTTTAATTGTTCCTCCAGGTTATAAATTAGGGAGATGTGGAAGATGTTTCAGTGCAAAATGCTGCTGATGGCTCCATTTGCTCACTTGGGGTGAGCCCCCTGTGACAGGATGGTGGCAATAAAAAAGCACAGCTTGAATGATAAAAGAGGAAAGAGGGGAAAGAGGGGAAGAAAGTCAAATGAAAATAAGGAAGAGAAAAACTGCAGGGCTGTATCAGCGGTCCTGCTCCCTTGGACCTCTGCCCCTTCAGCATCTGGGCAGGTACGGCAAGCTGGCTGGGGCTGCCACGCCAATATTGCATGATATTAATAAGAGACACGATTTCTCCTCCACATTTTGAGTTAAATAGAATCCCAGCCTGGTTTGTGTGGGAAAGGACCTTAAAGCTCATCGAGTTCCAACCCCTGCCACGGGCAGGGACACCTTCCACTGGAGCAGCTTGCTCCAAGCCCCTGTGTCCAACCTGGCCTTGAACACTGCCAGGGATGGGGCAGCCACAGCTTCTCTGGGCACCCTGTGCCAGCGCCTCAGCACCCTCACAGGGAAGAGCTTCTGCCTAAGAGCTCATCTCAGTCTCCCCTCTGGCAGGTTAAAGCCATTCCCCTTGGCCTGTCCCTACAGGCCCTTGTCCAAAGCCCCTCTCCAGGTTTCCTGCAGCCCCTTTAGGCACTGGAGCTGCTCTGAGGTCTCCCCTTCAGGAGCCTTCTCTTGTCCAGGCTGACCCAGCCCAGCTCTCTCAGCCTGGCTCCAGAGCAGAGCTGCTCCAGCCCTCGCAGCATCTCCATGGCCTCCTCTGGACTCACTCCAACAGCTCCATGTCCCTCTTGTGCTGTTGCCCCAGAGCTGGATCAGGACTGCAGGGGTGGTCTGGTTTATATAGAGACCAGAGTGTATCTATATAAGTATATAGTATATATATAAAAAGGGGAAGGTCCTGTGGAGTCACACACACTCAGCAGGGTAAATGGGGTTTCTCTGTATGCTATCTGAGCTGGGCACCACTGCACCCAGAACCAGAGTGCCTGCCAGGGGATGGAAGTGCTGGGTCCCAGGAAGAGCAGGCTGCAATGGGGAGCCAGAAGCCACCACGCAGCAGTGATTTCTCCCTTCCCTCTCATTCCTTTTGTACATGTCCTACTTCTTCAAAGCCCCTGACCTCCTCAGCTAGCTTTTCTCCCCCCTTTCGTTTCTCCTGAAAGTGTGACATTCTCACCATCTGTAAAACTGCCAAACAAGACTCGCCTTTGCATTTCCCTGCAGGGCTGCTCTTCAATTAAAAGCTTTTCTTGATGCTCTGACTTTCACATCTCTTAATTGAGGTTCCTTTCTCCAGCCTCTTCCCCCTTTTTAATGAGAGGCTAACACGCCAGTTAATGGAGCTTTGCAAAGGGCAGCACCAGTGACCACACGGTGTGGAACCCCAGAGCGTATTTGAATGGCAGAGACTGCCCAAGCTGGGCTGCTCAGGGCCTGGCCAAGTGTCCTGGAGCAGGGGAGCAAAAGCCACTGGAAAAATACAGGATCCAGGTCATGTTCTAAAATGATCCTGCCCTTGCTCCCAGGCTCCATCAGTCAGCACTTCAGCAGCCGATGGTACAGCGATGCTTCTCCTCTCCCTGTTATAAATGCAGGGCAGGGACCCAAGCGATGCAACTGAGGTTTGCTGCTTCACCAGCCCCAGCCTCATGCCTGGCACCCAATTCTCCCTTCCTGGAACACCACTGCAGCACTACTGCCCCCCAGCACTGTAAGGGCATGAGCCGGGTTAAACATAGTGAGAAAGATAAGTAAGGCTGCATGTGCTCTTTAACTTGCCTGCTAATTTCTGGACAGGTAAGCTTCTCCCCTGCCAAGCCTTTCATCGCAAGAAAAAGAGGGTTAGAAACACTTCATAAAAACATATTGAGCACTTCACAAATTTGCAAGTGTGTTTTGTGCAGTGGTGGGGATGATTGCCGTGCACTACTCGTTTCGAAAGGATGTAGTATGTGTGCAAGCAAAGCAAGCGCACACCTTTGTTTTCCATCCAGCCTTGGGTGAGTTCAGAAGGCCCTGATGAGGACACTCAGGTGTTTTTAAAAGCTGCTCATTTGTGAAAATAAATCTTCTAAAATAATGAATTGGAAGCTTTCATGGGAATGAACTGCAGGGCGCTGTGAACCAGCACATGGAGGACAGCAGCTATCACCCGGGTTTGCAGATCACCTCCCTTCCTCTGCCCAGGTTCTTGCTGGTGGCCCTGGGTTCCTGGAGGTGCAGTGACCACACACTCTGGACTGGGAGGAATGGGAACTCATGGGTTTCATTGCAAAGAGTTTCCCCTGCACTGGTGCTGATCCTGCTATGGACATGCCCCTCATCTTGCTACAGAAGGTTCCCCCAGTGCCTCTCAGAGCTGCTGCACTCACTGAGCTGCCTAAGTCCAGATGTCCTTGAAATGCTGCTAGAGGAAGGGACAAATGCCTGCAGAATCACTCATCTCTTGCTGTCCCAACCATTTTATTTCTTCTTTTATGCAGGGCGCTTTGTAAATGCTGAAACCATCCTTGCCAACTCTCAAGCACCTGAAACACTGCGCTGAAATACTTCCTTGAGTTCGAGCGTAGATTTTACTTCTGGCCTTGGAACAGCTTAAGCTTTCCTGATGTTATGTGCTTGGTTGTCTTTCAAAATCATGAATTCACAGCACACAATCTCCTCGCACAGCCGTGGTGTGGGAATTGGGGGGGGAGAGCAGGAGCTGGAGCAGAAGGGCCGCTCGGAGCCCGGCAAAGCCCTTCTTGGAGCCTCGCAGATGGGCGAGCAGACGCTCTCACAAGGGGAGAGCGGCGCAAGCTCTTGGATGAAAGCAAATGAAGTGAGGACAGCAGGGCTGGGGGAGAGCACAGGAGCAAGAGCCAGGAGCCGGGTTTCCCAGCCCAGAGGGTTGGAGTCTGCTTGGAAGGAGTGGGCACACGGTGCTTGGCTCTTGGGACCGCTGATGTGCCAATGCAAAGCCACGGGCAAGCCGGGATGGAGGATGCTCGTGGGCAGCACCTGGCTCACCCGCAGGCACTGTGACATAAACACACAGCTCAAGCCTGGGGATAAATTCTGGAGGAGCTCTCTGTGTGTTTTTGTAGATGATCGTTTTGATTAACAGAAAATCAGTTTTATAGGGGCTTTTAGGAGGACATTGCCAGCATGAATAAACAACGAGCACCCTTGCCTGGCTCCGAGGACAGGCTGGGAATTGGGCTGCAGGGAGAGAAAGCCCCAAAGGGCTCACTGTGTGCCCAGGACCACATGTTCACCATCCCCAGCTCCGTGGTGGCTCGAAGCTTGGCCAGCACCAGAGCCACTGGAAAAAAAGGATGTTTTACCATTTACAGATCATTTAATGCTCTAATGAGCTTCCTTAAAAATACAAACGAGGCACCTGATACGATGGGATGAAAGCCTATCTCCATGGCAGTGATTTTCCTGAAGATGTGTTTCATCTTTGGCTGCTGGAAGCTTCGATGTAAAAATTTATTTCATGCCCTCCCCTAATAAAATGTGATGGTTTTACTGTATTTTTTTTATATAAATGTACATTTAGCTTTGAATTATACCAAGAGGCAGGCGCTAGCTTTGGTCGAGCCTGCGACACACAGCATAAATCACAGGTCCCCAGTAACTTCCCAGGACCACAGTCCCTGCCTAAGGGTACAAGTAACTTCTATTGACTTCAATGAAAGTTTCTGGTATCCTGCAGTGAGAGAATAGGCCCCCAGAGACCCATTTGCTGTTGATTAAAAGCAAGAGACTAATAGCACCAGGCACCACGGTGCAGCTGAGCGCTGTGCCGCTTCCTGCCCGCATCACTGCATCGGTTCAAAGCTTGGCCCTGCTGCTCTTGGGAGTCCCAAAGCTCCCCAAAATGCATCTTGTTTCTGACCCCATTGCTTTTTCCAGCTGTTACACCCAACCAAACAGCACCCAGTGTCACCCCAGTGCTCCCAGTTACCCCACGCTGGGCTGATCCCTATTAAATCACCATGGGCTGCCCATCCTGAGCCAGCCCCTGCCTCCCCAGGACATCCCATCCCTGAGCTGACTTCGGAAAGGTCCTGGGTTCCCCTACAGCTGCAGCCTTGGTGTGCTCAGCAGCCATGCAAGGCATGGAGAGATGGGGCAAGGGTTTACATGTCACCAGCTCCCCTTGCCCATAGTGAGCAGCACCAGCCTGGCTTTTCATTTTTTGGCCAGTGTCTCCTATATGAGACTGGGGGGGGCCAGGGAGCCCCCCAAGAGCATGGCTGGTATGAGCTGATGGAGCAGCCGCCTTTGATCTGATTGAGCATAACGAGCAGTGTGGGACCTCGGGAGGTGCACCATCAGCACAATGACCCATGTCCCCCAGGGAAAGGGCTTCGCCGGGGTGATGGGAAGATGACTGGTGATGGAGGAGCAGCAGATGGTCTCTCTCAAGGAGAACACTGGGACAGTAATTACAAGAGACAAGAAGAGAGCTGCTGGCTCGTTCACAAGTTTTCATCCAAGCAATCATGGGAAGCATGAGCCTCTCTGGGGAGCAGGGAAAGGAGCGTGATGAGGATGAAGACTTCTGCCCGCAGGTTCCCAGTGCTGCATCCAGAGCTCCCCAACCTCTCCAAGGGCACACAGACTCTCCCTCTGCTTTGCACCACGCCTGCAACTCCCCTATCACCAAGATAAACACGGCTCTATATGCTTTAAGCTTGGCTTTGCTTTCTCCTGCTCTATGTTGTCCAAAGGACATCCCAACCACCATGCTGCTTCTTCCCGCCACTTCTTAGAAGATCTGAGATAAAGACTTGTTCTTGGTTCTTGCTTCTTGGATGGGACAAGCTGTGCCAGGAAGGATGGGCTGGGCTGCGACCTGGGAGCATTACTTCTCAGGGAAGAGAGAAAATAGAGAGCAAAGCTCGCAGCTTGCAAGTGTTTTCCGTCCTCTTTTGCTCAGCTGTGATTTTACGCTTTATTGCCCCTCTATCCTATGCCCTCATTTTTCTACTCTACCATGACACTTGCTTCCCCTCTGAGCAGCTCCCTGCCAGCCAAAGCATGGAGGAGGTTAGAGAAGGGTTTAATTAGCACTCCTCCTCTTCACTGCCTGCTCCCCTGTGCCCGCTGCAGCTGGGATGAATAACTGGAGGACATGGAAGTGGAGAGGTGAAGGAGAGCTGTGCCATCCCAGGGTGCTTTTACCGTGAGGGATCCCTTGCCCATATGTAGCCCTTGATGTTTTAGCTCTGCAGTGCTGCCTGAGCAGTGGCTGAGACTTGCAGGTGACAATGAAATCAGGGCTAATTAGAACTGCTAATTAGATCTTTGCTGAAACACTGCCTCTGTTCTGTGCCTCTGGGCTGTGCTCTGAGATGGGTCCCTCCTCCTCCGAGGGGTGCCTCTGCCCTTGCCACCCCGGGCAGCGTATGTGCTGTGCATATGTGTAAGCCAAAAAACCCCAACATAAAATAATCACCTAAAAATCCCTTTTAACGAGATCAAAGAATTCCACATCTTGCCCCCATTGACTGGGCAGAGCTGCGTACCTGGCTCCACTGAGGGCCTTGAGCCAGGAACATCCAAGGGACATCTATGGCACTTCCCATTTATTCAGCTCAGCCTTCAGGAGCGAATCTGCCTGGGTGGCTGGGGTGGCTCTGCACACCTTTGAGTGATCCCAGGAATCCCCTCCTCCAGCACCAGCCAAACTGGGGCCAGCGGCGCTCAGGGGGACCCATCTGTGGGCACCCTCGTAGTGGGGCTTTGCAGGGAGCAGAGCTGGGATTTTCCTCCGGGCAGCTTTGCCGAAGGGCTCTGCAGCACATCTGCCCAGCTCTGGCACCGAACCCTGTCCTGGAGAGCCCCATCCTCCTCCTTGGCAGCGGAACGGCGCTGTACAGCACATGGGACCTCCCTGGGGACAGCCAGATCGCACGCAGCCAGCAGCAGCATCCATCACCTCTGGGGTGGAAGGAGGAGAAACTGAGAGCCCCCCAGGACTGCAAAGCACAGACCCACAGGCAGGAGCTCCAGCACCCCTGAGGTTACCCGGGGTTTGCTGGAAGGGGGGTGCTGTGCCTTGTATCTGCTGAGGACACCCGGTGTGGAGCCGCACAGTTTGGTTTCATTGCCACCACCATCAGCGTTTGTCTTGCAGGATGCAGCACTGACCAAGGCAAGCACACCCTTGGGTCAATACCGTTTGCTATTTATATCAGCAGACCTTATTAGGAGTGCCAGATTAGGCTATAAGGCCCTGATTTACTGGAGCACTTAAGCCTATGCCTAACTTTAAGTACACAAGCAGATCCATTGAGTTCAGTGGTTGAAGGTTCGACATTTGTAAGTAACTTGCTGAACAAGGACCTACATAATTCATCCAAAACCCCAGGTAATGCATTCTTAGGAAATAACTCCACAAATCCCTGCTGAAAGGGCATCCTGCAGCCTTGGCTAGATGGAGAGATTAGCTGGGATTGCTTTGTAAACACGGCATATGTGTATCTATGTATTTTTAAACTGGGCAGAGCAGGATTCAGACTTGTGGAGGTCCCAGCTCTGCCTCCCTGCTGGGTCTCACGAGAGAACTTGGCAATGCGGCAAAGCATTATAGCACAGACCAGCCCTCCCCATAACACAGCCATATAGGGGACAATGCAATTAAGCAAACTAATTTAAGTGCAAATGTAGGTGCTTATACCACAGACACTCAGGCAACATCAGCCATAACTGCAGCCAATAGTTCAGCTCCTGTTATTGCAGTGTCAGAATGATATAAAGCCACAGAGAGCTAAGACATAGGCATAAAACCCTACCAACAGAGGAAGCAGGCATCTCCATGTTGCAGCACCAGCCCCCCCCAGAGCAGCGGAGCCCCTCACAAGGTGCACACCCATGGTACCTGTTGGAGGTGAGTAGAGCCAGCCAAATGGTAGCACCAGCCACAGCCTGGGGATCAGCAGGACACAGAACAAGCCTGGAGACCATACCACAAAGCAAGGCTAATAAAGCACATAACACAACCACCCCATAGCTCAGCTAAGGGTCTCAGCTTAAAGCAAAGAGGGAAGGTCCCCAGTGAGTCTGCTCCAACCTTCTTAGCACCCACCCACCCCAGCATGAGGAGCCCTGAGCACAGCTGTGCCCATCAGGACCTGATGCTCAGAGCCTCTCAGGTACTTTTATGGTGTGCATTAATCCCTTCTTTTCCCAGCTGGAATTGCTTCCTCCAGGATGGGATTTGGGTGGCTGGGAGGAAAAGCAGCAATGGCGCAGGCATTCCACTGGCTGCATCACTCCCTCTGCAGGGGACCAGAGCGGGGGAACTCCATTTGCAGGGGACCAGGAGAGGCAGTGACCAGATCAGCGCTTGCCCACACAGTGTTTTCTGTTACTGCAGTTGCAATTATCCCCTGCAAGTCGTCAGGAGCAACCTGTGAGGCATTAAAAGGGAAAGCATCGCACATGCTTTGCTGCTGGCGGCCGGAAGGCGGCTGGCAAAATGAGCCTAAACGACATGGGTTTGAGCCATTTCATAAACTGTAATAGAGAATTATGTCCCTGTGGTGCAATTCCACTAGATAGTTAAAAAAACCCACCCAGAAATCTGCTGAAAGGATCTCAATCTGCATTCAGCCTGATGAGCAACAGGAGGAATCCTTGCCGCATCCAGGCGCGCTTGTTGGTGCCCTGGGAGATGTGCTGTTAGGCTGTACAGCTTTTCCATACATCCTGCCACATCAGTGCGTGTAGGTGCATGGATGGGGGCGTCTGTGCATGCAGACAAGTCTAGCTCCGTGTCCCTGCAGTGACTCTGGTGCCAAAACATGGGATTGGGAGGAAGATGGTTCACAACCGCGACGGCTTCATCTTCCTCACCGTGCTGCTGCTGGTGAGATCCAAGCAGCGGGAAGTGGTGAGAGCCAGATCTTATGGATCCCTCAACCACTGTTATTTGTCCCTGTGTGCATTGCTGGTATTTTGCATTAAAATATATGTTGTTAAATTTATGCCTTAATATAGATACATGTGTAATACAGCTGAGTTACAGTTGCTGTGGGAACTATAACTTTCCTTTTTCCAAGAGGCTGTTATATGTCTTATTATGTTGTATCATCTGGAGGTTGGCTTCAAACAAGATTGCTGTTGTTAATCCTTCAGCATGGAGGGCTGATTAAACCCAACCACCCCTCCTTGGCCTATAGCTGTGTGCTCACAGTCCTGGTGCCACAGGCTCTAGTTAGACTGCTTGTTTGGGGCAGAGGGTCCAGGCTCTGGGAAGCATCATGGTGTAAAGCATCAGCGTGTGCTGGCTCTTACTTACCTGGTGCCCTGCTGTCAGCTGGGGACAAGTGCAACCACACTTGGGTGGGATGCAGCCATGCCGCTGCTCCCACCTCTCCCATACTTGCTGCAGAAGACAGTCAGGCTCCTGCTGCCCCTGCAGTGGCTGGGGCTGGGTCCCATCCCTGCCAGTCTGAGCCTCTCCATCTCTTTCTACTTGGGAGCTTGGAAACAGGAGACCCAAATCCCTGTGGGATGTAGCCCTGTGAAACTGCCTATTCCTGCCCAATCTCCATCCCTACCAGTTGGCATCAGTGGGACATTCCCAAGCCCCATGCCACAGGGTTTGCTCCTGGGGGAGAAGCTTGTCCACAGCCCCTTCCATACCTGGTCCCAGCATGGATCCACAGAGGATGTGCTCTTCTGGCAAGTGCTTGGGGAGCATCTTCCCCCCTGCACACAGGGACGAGGCTGCACTGAGTCATTGCCGGGACCCCCATCACACCAAACCCAGGCTTCACTCCTGAATGCCTGGTGCTGGGCCCTAAAGCCTTGGTGGGGTTTGTTTGTGTTTTGGCTGCTGTGAGTCACCGAGGTGGCTGATTAAAGGCTTTAATGGGCCGTGGAGTGGGTTGATTTGCTGGGAGGCTGCTGTAAAAGGATGGGAAGGCTGCTTAATGCCTCGGCCATGGGAGGAATAAACAAAGGATGGATTTTGCCAGCACATGTCCACTCTGCTCGTAATGAAACGCAGACTGCTCACCGAGAAACTGCTCCGGGATATAGATGTCTGTGAGAGGCTAAATGGGCTTCTCACCATTGACATACTTAGCCTTCTTCTTGCACTTATATTTTTTAATTTGTAGAAGCCACTGGTGTATAGAAGCTTCAATGCACAACATTTAAAAGGAAGGAGCTTCTAGCTGTTAAATGTTGCTGCACCGGACCCTTCCCTGGCTGCTGTAACAGCTACCTATGGCCACCTAAAGAGCAGCTCCTCTGGGCACAGAGGGACCCATGGGGATGAAACTTGAGGCACTGAGAGGCAGCGCTGATTCCGAACCCCAGCAGAGACCCCAGCAGCAGCCCCCAAATGGCGCGGGGTGGGGGGACCTGGCAATGCCAGCACTGGAGGGATCCTTGGGCACACATGCACCCCTGAAGCCTCAGACCCAGCTTAAACCTGGCAGTGGGGCTCTGGGAAGCCTGGCAGCACAAGAGGCTTTTCCTTCAGAGCATTGATCCCAGCAGGCTCAGCCCCAGTGCCAAAGACCCAAGGGCTGGCCCAGAGGGTTTCCAACCCAGAGCCACCCCATCACATCTCCCCATGGAGAACAGTGCCCCCCATCTGAGGCGTGCTCCGGAGCATCGTGGCTTCTGTCACTCTCCTGCTTGGGCTGATTTATACCAGGTATAAATAATCCTCCAACTGAGGTTGCAGGAAGGAGTTATTTACAGAGGAGGGATGGATCCTGCTGCAGGGTGACGTTCCCTGCATGACTAATGGCTTTGGTAGCTCTATTCTGAGTCTGTCCCCATAGCGAGGAGGTCAAGAGGCAGGGGATGGGGTGGGAAGGGCTGGACCAAGGGTCCAGACAGTGACAGGATAGGAAGAAAATGGACGGGAGGAGAAACTTCTCTTGGGCTTTGTTTGTATCAGTTCAGATCCCTCCCAGGTGGCTTCTCGGCTTTCACACTGTCACTCAGCCTTCAAGAGCAAAGATTTCCTGATGAAATTAAAAGGAAAACTGGTATATTTGCTGCTTCAAGCCAGAAAAGGCTCAAATCCCTCTTGCCTGTGGGGTGAGGGTTTCTTCCCATCTCCTTACAGGGTGATAGAGCAAAACCAGCCCAGCATAAACCCAGATGAAGCTGGTGAAAGATGAAACCATGTGCCCAGGTTGCACAGAAACAGCCTGGCCCTACCTGTGCAAGCTCTGCCTTCCTCCTACCTGCACATCACATCCTTCCCTGCCTGCACATCACATTCCTCCCTGCCTGCATGTCACATCCCTCCCTGCCTCACATCCATCCCTCCCTGCCTGCACATTATATCTCTCCCTGCCTGCACACCATATCCCTCCCTGCTCAGCCACAAAACATAGGACAGGCAGCACTCAGTGTTGATGGAAAAGTACTGCAGTGAAATGACAGAGATTTCCCTTCCACAGTACTGATATTTTAAAGTTCTTTATGTACTAAATGTACCAGGGTTGCTATTGTCTCTGCAGCTCCATTTATTGTAAGGCATGCAGCATGAATTTAACATCCAGGGCTTTGTGCTGGGGAGGGCTGCCTGCGCGGCAGGAGCACTGCGGGAAGCAGTGTTCGGAGCCGGCTCCAGCATCCACGCTGCCCTTCCCACCTCCCCAGTGCTGCCTGACCTCGGGCCAGTGCTTACTGGTGCCTTTTATAGGGCAAAATACTGAAATCAAGGTTTGCTCTGTAATTTGCCTTTTCAGTTACAAGAAAAGGCAAGTGGGGGTCTAGAGGAGAGCCAAGGGAGCGAGTGGCAGGGACAGGACAGTGATGTTAGGGCTGTACCTGGGCTATGCTCCCATTCCCATCCTGGCGCTGGGATGACAGCAGGGTTGGGATAACGTCCAGGAGGGCACCTGAAAGACATGCTGCCTGCTTGCCCCGTGCCTCAGTTTCCCCATCTGCAGCGTGGTGGCTGCAGTGGGGATGGGTGCCACGCTGGCAGCCCCTCAAGGCACCTCTCAAAGCCATGTCCTGGGAGCCACGATGCCGCAGCACGCATGGAGCCAGGTCCCTGTCCCCACAGCTCTGCTCTCCATCACTGCGTGTCGATCCACCTCTACCAGCTGCCACCCCAGGAGCCCTGGCTGTGTGTGCTCGGCACAGCCCCGCTCTGCTTTGCAGTCTGCCTCCAGCTCTCCGGAGGAGCTTCCTCCTGCCCTTGAATCGCTGTTTGGTTTGCAAGTCACTGCCAGCCCGCGGTGCCTCCGCGCGGCCCCGTCTCTGCCTCGCACCGCCCGTCATCTCCTCTGGGTTTTCTCCTGCCTGGCCTTGGGATCTGCACCACCTGGTTTGCAGCCACTCGCCTCTGCCAATCGCCTGCGTTTTCTTCTGCCTGTTCCACATTATTAGCGCTTTCCTGCTACTTCCCCCCCACCCCCTTTATGTTATTTGTTGCAGTTTGGTTTTCGGATGTTTTGCTGGGTTTTATTTTGCTTGGCATCGCATCTTTGGAGATTTCACTCACATCATTTCAGCCTGAATTTGCACTGACATCATTATGTTCCTTCTTTTCAGCCTGCTCTATTTGCCTTCGGAGCCAGCTCTGTTCTGGTGCTCACTGACATGGTTTGGGGACGGTGCTCTCTGCCCTTTTGCGGCATGCGACTGCTCACAAGCACGCATGGCCTCGGGCAAGCACAGGCAGAGCCTGTTTTGGTGTTTCTGAGTTGAGCAGCGGAAACGTTCCCCAGTCTCTAATGTGAGTGGCTGCAGCAACAGCATCCTGGCCAGGAGCAGGAGAGCTGCTTGTAGCCTTGCACCAGCACCTTCTCTCTGCCCCCATTTCCCTACCACCAGCACCGAGATAACAGTGCCCGTCTGCTCTGGCATCCAGGGTGGTGAAGGACTGTGAATCCCAAACTGGTTTGGGTTGGAAGGGACCTTAAAGCTCATCCAGCTCCAACCCCTGCCACAGGCAGGGACACCTTCCACTAGAGCAGCTTGCTCCAAGCCCCTGTGTCCAACCTGGCCTTGAACACTGCCAGGGATGGGGCAGCCACAGCTTCTCTGGGCACCCTGTGCCAGCGCCTCAGCACCCTCACAGGGAAGGTCACTGCCATGAGACTGGAACTATTGCTATCATAACAAGGAGAAATGCACATTCCCACGTGATGCTTCTGTGGGTTAAAGTCGAGTTGGTTGGGGTGCCCCACGCAGGCAGGGTCATTGGTGTTCTGTGGTCTGGCTGTTCACCTCCAGCAGGTACCAGGAATGGTGGGGTGAGGGTGGGTTGGCAGGGATGCCACCCAAGTGCTCCAGGGTGTCTGTCCTTCTGGTCCTCAGCTGCTTCACACGCTTAGTAAGCCCAATATGCTCCTTGCACCAGGTCCTTCTTCACTAATGTTAATATCCAGCCCTGGAAAAGCACCATAATCACACACAGCACAAATTGTCTGGGCAGGGATGTGACAAATCAGAGCGTGAGGGATACAAGCTGTAATACAGGCATCAGGGCAGTGCTCGAGCAGGGAAACCACATAGGTTCCTCAAATACACAATTACCAATTCCCATCACAGGCCATTCCCTAGCTGCTGAGGAGGGGAGCAGAGGAGTGGGACAGACTGAGCACTGCATGGGATGTACCAGCCACCACAGAGCCTGGGGACATCCCGAGCTGAGGAGAGAGGGATCCTTGGCAGCAAGAGCACAAACTCCTGGTGCCACCGCCCGAGGTGCAGCCCTGCAAGAGGCTCTGAAAAGCAGCAGCAGCACGACCCCCCCCCATCACCCCAGTGCCTGTGAACTGCTGGGGTGTCCTGGGGGCTGTGTGGCCACTGCTGTCCACAGGGAAGGGCTGTGGCCATGGACCCCTGTACCTGGTTTTGCCCAGGGCCAGGCACCCACTGGCTGGGAGCAGGGTGAGCCTCGGCACTGTGCTGGTTGTGGCGTTGTGCACTACTTGGTGCTGTGTCCAGAGGCTGAGGCTCTGTCGTGGTTTAAACCCAGTCAGGTAATTCGTTCGCTCACTTCCCCCCCCTTTTCTTGCCCTCCCCCTGCTCTCGGAGGGACGGAGAGGAGAATCGAAAAGAATGCAACTCCCACGGGTTGAGATAAGAACAGTTTAGTAACTAAGGTATAACACAAATCACTACTGCTACCACCAATGATAATAATGATAAAGGAAATAACAAGGGAAGAGAATACATCATCTCACCACCAGCCGACCGATAACTCGCCCCCCCCCAGCCCGACCAAGCTCCGACCGATACCTCCTCCAACCCTGCAGTCTCCCAGCCCTTCCGGCTCACTCCCAGTTACCTCCTGGGCATGACGTGCTGTGGTATGGAATACCTCTTTGGTCAGTTTGGGTCAGGTGTCCTGTCTCTGCTTCCTCCTGGCCTCCCCTCCTCCCTGGCAGAGCATGAGGCTCACAAAGTCCTTGGCCAAACCTAAACATCACTATCAGCTCTGTTCCCAAGCTGAAAGTCAAAACACTGCACTGCACCAGCTACCAAGAAGGGGAAAAATGAGTGCTACTGCTGAACCCAGGACATTATCCACCCCTTATTCCATACCATTCACGTCATGCTCAGATCCCACATTTTCAATATACCATCACTCTTATCTAAGTGCATGGACCAGTAGCTATAAAGCTGCTGAATCCATCTGGTCCATGATGTCAGGCTCCATCTCTTGTAACAGTCTTCCAGAGCAGGAGAGACTGTGTGCAGTGTTCACACTCGTGAATAACCTGGGCAATAGTGTCCATTGCTAAATCCACCCCTCGATCATGAGTCCATCTCTATGTTGCATCTCTGCTCTGATGGCCTGAAGTGCCATGGGCCCACCAGGCTTAAAATAATTCACTGTCCCCTTCAGCAGTTTCTGCAACTTGTTGCTGGGGATTCCATACAGCTGCCTTCCATCTCCGATGCTTCCAAAGCACTGGAGGGGCCCAGTGGACTAGATACTTGCCCATACTGTCCCACACACCCTGCCACTCCTGGCTGTCCAGCCTTGGGGAAAACCTCTTGGTCCCCCCATATCCTCGTCTAACCCCAGACAAGACCCAAACCTGACTCTGCTTAACTTTTGAGATCAGACAAAATGGTTGTGGGTAGAACACAGTCTGTGTGTGTGCCAACATGCTGATCCCCATCACAATCAGCAGGCAGGTCCCAAGGATACTCAAAGGCCATTCAAAACCTTCAGAACTCTCAAACGATGCTGCTGTGCTTGTCACTGGGGCTGGTGTAGCTGCTGTACTTGTCACTGGGGCTGGTGTAGCTGCTGTACTTGTCACTGGGGCTGGTGTAGCTGCTGTGCTTGTCACTGGGGCTGGTGTAGCTGCTGTACTTGTCACTGGGGCTGGTGTAGCTGCTGTGCTTGTCACTGGGGCTGGTGTAGCTGCTGTACTTGTCACTGGGGCTGGTGTAGCTGCTGTACTTGTCACTGGGGCTGGTGTAGCTGCTGTGCTTGTCACTGGGGCTGGTGTAGCTGCTGTACTTGTCACTGGGGCTGGTGTAGCTGCTGTACTTGTCACTGGGGCTGGTGTAGCTGCTGTGCTTGCCGGCTCTCCCACCGCCAGCTTCTCTTTTCCTGAGTCCAGCTCTTCCTCCTCTGCCTTGCTGGGAAATGCTGCCTGGTCTCCTGCATCCTCCTGGGGCTCGGCGGGCGGCTTCCGGGAAACGCTCTCGGCCGTCGCGGGGCTCGGTTCGGCCGCGGGGCTCGGCTCCTCCGCGGGGCTCGGCTCCTCCGCCGCCTTCTCCCGCTGCTCGGCAGCCCCTTCTTTCTGCTCCTCGACCGCCCCGACCTCCTCCACCGGCAGCCGTCCCCTCGCGGCCTCTGGCCCCGCTCCCGCCGCCCCTTGGTCCCCGGGGCCGCTCTCCCGGGCCGGTTCGGCTGCCGCCGGCTCCCGGGGCCGCTCCCCCTCGGCTCCCCGCAGCCTCACGAAGATGGAGAGTAGGGTGAGGGCCAGGGCGGTGAAGAGCAGCCGGACGGCCAGGTACAAGTCCACGGCCACGTCCGTCCCACCCTGCTGCTGGAGCCCGCCCGTATTACAAGCCATTGCCATAAAGCACAGTGAGATAAGAACCTTAGCCCAGGCCCCATACTTGATAAACACTAACACAGCAAATACCGGCTCTACGTAAGTTACAACATTCTGAAGCTGTGAGATCAAGCGAAACAACTCTGAGAGCCAATAAATCAGCATTGTGACGAGTGACTATTAATCCAGTCAAATCTGTCGTTATCTCAACCCTTCGTGCCCCACGTTGGGCGCCAAAAAGAACTGTCGTGGTTTAAACCCAGTCAGGTAATTCGTTCGCTCACTTCCCCCCCTTTTCTTGCCCTCCCCCTGCTCTCGGAGGGACGGAGAGGAGAATCGAAAAGAATGCAACTCCCACGGGTTGAGATAAGAACAGTTTAGTAACTAAGGTATAACACAAATCACTACTGCTACCACCAATGATAATAATGATAAAGGAAATAACAAGGGAAGAGAATACATCATCTCACCACCAGCCGACCGATAACTCGCCCCCCCCCAGCCCGACCAAGCTCCGACCGATACCTCCTCCAACCCTGCAGTCTCCCAGCCCTTCCGGCTCACTCCCAGTTACATCCTGGGCATGACGTGCTGTGGTATGGAATACCTCTTTGGTCAGTTTGGGTCAGGTGTCCTGTCTCTGCTTCCTCCCGGCTTCCCCTCCTCCCTGGCAGAGCATGAGGCTCACAAAGTCCTTGGCCAAACCTAAACATCACTATCAGCTCTGTTCCCAAGCTGAAAGTCAAAACACTGCACTGCACCAGCTACCAAGAAGGGGAAAAATGAGTGCTACTGCTGAACCCAGGACAGGCTCTCAAGGAGGAGAGCTCTATCCCCATGCTGGGTAACCCCAGCTGCCAGGTGTGTCCTCCCAGCCTGAGACTTTTGCAAGTCCAGACAGAGCTGGAGCCTTGTCCTGCCCCACATCCCAGCACTTCTGAGCTTGGCTGGAGACCCCGGATTTTCCTCTCAGTCTAAACCACAAAATATGGAGGATGCATGGAGGGAGCCAACAGGAAAAACATGACCAGACATCCTGAACCACAGGGCAACTACAGCCTGGTGTGTCTGAGCAGAACAGCGTGTCACTGCAAGCAGCCCACTAAGGAGGAGAGGGATTTCAGCGCAGCGGCTAATGGGAAACTGCGAGTCCCAACTTCATCCAGTACATCTGAGATCCACATTTAGTCTCTCTGGGAAATGCTGGCTGAGAGGAAGCTGGCACAAAACTTCCATTTGCAGTCGCAGGGGGTTGGGGAAATCAATCTCTTTTAGAGGCCTTTGGAAACCTCAGCCTGATGGCTTTAAATATTTACTGTGTTCCTGCACACCACATCCCAAATCTGCAGCTACGTTCCCCCAGGCAGCCGGTTGGTTTAGCTGCTGGGAGCCTCCAAAACAGGTGGTGCAGGTAGTGATGGAAAACAATCCTTAATAAGACTGTGATTTGCGGCTGAAAACCTCTGACATGCTTTTGAGTTTGGGGGAAAAAACATAGCTCTTGTGACTACAGAGCATTAGTGTCCTTCATGCTGTCCGCTGGCAATGACAGCAGGACACAGAAAGCCCACATCTCAGCCCGCTGTGCCCACTGTGTCCAGCCATGGGGATCAGTGGCAGAAATACCCACCTGGGATCATCTGGTGCTTCTGTGGTTTTGGATGACTAAACTGGGGAAACTGGAAAGCAGAGATAATGCTTGTCCTGCTGTGGAGCTAATGGCATTACCATCTCAGAGGCTTTCAAGTGGCCAGAGTGAGCATTAGGAGTCTTTGGGATCCATCAGTTTTTCTCTAAGCATAACAGCAGGTAACATCGACTTCCCTCCTTTTGAAGACGTCTCTGATGTCCCTGCCTGCCTCAGGGACAGCCCTCATTCAAACTCACATCGCAGCCTGACACGGGAAAGGAAACGTCTCTCACCACGTCATGGCCTCTCCCAACTCCCTCACCCTGCCAGCACAGGGAGTGAGCATCGAACAGGAGGCTGCCCTGCTCTCCAGGCCACCAAGCTCCCTCCCAGTAGCAGTGATCTGCTTCACCTCCACCTACAGCCCAAGCCCCACAGCTCAGAGCCACCAGGAGCCTCAAGATCCAGATGCCAAAGCAGCTGCCTCCAGTGGGTGAGACACACAGGGACCTGCAGATCCATGGCTGTTGGCAAGTGTGTACTCCAGCTACAGTGTGTTGGGTGAGACTGGCAGGAGCATATCTGGATGAAAATGTCCAAAGGTGACCTGCAAGGAAAGCCTGGAGCCTGAGCCGGGCACAGCAGGAGGATGTCCAGCATCCCTCCATGCTGGCCATGCTGCAGAGGAGGTGTCATGGGGATGGCCTGGTCTCAGTTTCCCATCCAGTTTGCCATAGGTCTGTGAATGAATAACTCATCTTCATGTATTTCATTGGCACCTGATGATAGTGGAGTGTATGAACATCCTTATTCTTCCAGTCCAGAGAGGTCATACGAACCTCCTGAAGATATTTCAGTGGCTCACAAGGAATGTCCTGCTGAAGCTCTCCCAGCGCTGCCGCCTGTCCCAGCAGACAGCTCCAGAGGATCCCCTGTGCTGCCTTGCACCACAGCAGAGACTCAGACCAACCTGGGGGTCTCCAACTTTGAGATCAGACTGAAACCAGCAGCAAACAGGCACTCAGCAAGGACTCGGTGGGGTGACCCCTTCACTGGGAGGACGAGGATGCTGCTGCTTCACTGCTCTCTCCAGCCCCTGCCTCCCCTGTACTGAGGAGCTGAAGGCAGCACCCTGGAGCAGGGGTTTGGGTCATCCAGGCTCAGCCCCTGCAGCCCACCTCAGCACGCAGCAGGATATCCCAGACCAACTGTAAGAAACAGAGGGACTTTGGCAAGGACGTGCAGATGTGAAAGCTAGATGAATGCTGGCTGGAGTGAATTCATTCGTCACCTCTGGAGAGCTGATGTGTGTGCCAGGGGGGCTGTCCAGCAGGGAGGAGACTCTGCAGGGATCACTCCCTGAACAAATGTAGGTGACTGGTGAGCTCTGGGCACCATTCCTGGGCACACAAGGACCTGGCAAGGGCATGACCTACCGCAGGTGATGCTGTGGTGAGCGGTAAGGTCTCCTCCACAGGGGAAAGCCCCCAGCAAAACACCCTGCCAGGACTCAGGGCAGCAACCCCCTCTTGGGCAGTATCAGACTGATCTGCACTGCTGGGGGGGGGGGGGGGGAAAGTTGGCACATCTCACCTAGTGCTTGGTGGGCTGCATTTTGGCTCTGTATGAAGGCAGCAGGCAGGGTCCTGCTTCAGATGTCCCTCACCATGTAGCCTGGAGCCTGGCTGCAGGCTGTGCTGCACGCCCCGAGGTGCACGAGCATTGCTGCAGAGCATGGAGAACGGGCAGCGATTTCCAAAGAGACGGATGGGTTTGTGAACGAGGTCTGGACCGGATTCAGCTGCTTGTTCAGCCAGGCCAGCACAGCACCAACTGCTGCCTGAGCAAACAGTCTGCTGAATGTCTCCCCAGGGGAAAGGGCTGAGATGTCCTTAAGGCTCACCCCAGCATTTCACCAAAGCCTTATAAATCTGCTGGTTGTGCTCTGGGCAGGGGCTGTGTCAGACCATCAGCATCATTCTGAGCAACCACAGCAATGCCACAGCAACCTCTTCAAACATCACCCCCATGCTGGGCTGTCACCACCCAAACCGCAGGATCAATACTCCCCTTCGGCAACCACACAGAGCAGCAGTGGCACAGGGATAGACACAGCTGTTGATGGCGTGGGCCCATGGACCAGTGACTGCTTCACATCTCGGTGCAGTTGCTTACACCAGCACAGGTCATGCTTAGGGGTAGGTAACTGCCTACGGGAGGGGGCAGGCACAAAGTGCAGCCATGGCCAACCCACCCCCATCAGCAGTTCAGGGAGACCTAATGCTTTTCATGGCAGCATCCGACACCAAGTCCGTGTTGATGGACATCAGTAACAACCATCCAGCTTCCCCCCAAAAATGAGGGTCTCAAGTTTAAACCTTAAATAAATGCTGGGTCGCATTCTCTGAACTTCAGAGCTTCCCCCTTAATTTCAGGGGCTACCAACATCTGGTGCATTTTTTCCCCTCTATTACCAACTGAGACTCTCACACTGAGACCCACAAAGGTACATTGTTGATTTCCAGAACATAATTTACAGGAGATGCACGTGGGAGCTACTAGAACCGTGAGATCCACAGCAAAACCACTGTTTATGCCGCTATCGATTTCAGTGGGCATCTCTGACAAGTTTGAAAGCTAGGAAACAAGGAACAGCCAGAATCAAACACACACAGCCCGAATGAAATGCACTTTCTCGTAAATACACTGGGATGTGGGCTCAGTGACACAAAATGCAGGATTGTGCAAGTGTCTGACAGCAATCGTGGTCACTGAGAAGCCCTGCAGAAATCAGCTGGGAAATTCACTGCCTCCGTTCCAGAGCTGGCTTATTCATAAAAAGGAAAAGGGAAGAGGTGGTGAAAACCCCTCAACCCCAGCCTTGTTCAGGCTGGCTCTTTCACCAGCACTGAGAAAGGGGAAGCAAAGGAAGGTGATGTAAAACTGGAGCGCTGCCTGGCCCCAGAACCACCTCACTCTCTCATGGCTCCTGCTGCCTCATGCCTCCCAGCCAGCAGTAATCTTGGGTTTAAAGCTCCAAACAGGGGGCAGGTTAAAAGCCATACTGCAAAGAAGGTAGAAACACCAGGGATGGGTTCAAGGTGTTACTTGTTAAAGAGATCTTATCCAGCTTGGACGCACCTTTACTGCAGAGCTAGCGGCACACGGTGCTCCCCAGCACATCTGCAGGGATCTCCCTGGCACATGCAGTGATTCAGGGAGGGCAGCACAGACCCAGCCTCTCCAGGGCTTGTATCATGTGCTTGCTGCAGCTTGGGGACAGGGCTGCGCAGCCCCAGAAACAGCAGACCTGTACTGAGGATCAGTGAGCCCTGCTCTGCAGTTAGAGCCCTTGGGTCCTGAGAGTCAGGGAAAAAATAACAGGCTTATCAAAGACTAATTAGGGACAAGCCTAGCTCCTCTGTAGTCAATAAGGTTTTGCTATTAACTATCATCAGGGCTAGATTTTACCCAAGGAGATTTCTTGCTAAAAACCAGCTTAATTAATGCAGGTAGAAACTCCTTATAGCTCTCTCCCTACTCCCGTACCAGCAACCAGTCAGGTTACAAAGACACTGCTTTACAGACCTGAAATGGGGATCAAGGGGAGATAAAAGGGACAGAGGGAGCCCAGGGGCTCAGCTTACACATTGGAGCAGGGAGATGATTCCCTTATGCAGAGCCAGCAACCCCTGAGCACAGCATCCTCCTACATCCCCCAGCCTACTGCCTTCTGCCCTAGTCAAGCATCCCCCACCCATAAAAGCCTTTCCAACTCCCATCCTCACCCTCTTCCAGTCCTTCACCACCTGGCCTCACTTCACTGCTTTAACTGCCTTGCCTTCCTGCAGATATTTTAAGCACCTGCTGTACCCAGATTGTTTGCTGTCTGATGGGAGCAGGCAGCTCCGCTCTTATCTGTCAGGGTAGACGCAAGCCGAAGCCAGCAGGGTATAGGCCAGCTCTCTTGAAGCTGGGTAATAGCATTATGTAACTGAAATAAAAGAGCCAAATTCAAGAAAGCTCTTTTTATCCTTGCCCTGCCACAGATTGAAGGGTTTGGATGTGCCAAAAGCTCCGCTTGCTCTTCAGTTCCCCAGCTGGGGTTTGGGGCTTCTGGGGTGCACAACCCACCCCACGTGCTGAGGGGGTTGAGTGCGTCTCTCCCTCCAGACCAGGGAAAACCAGGCTTTGCCTCCAGCTGGTAGAGGATGAACTCCCAAGGCTTCTGTTGGCACAGGGGGCTGCTGCAAAGCTCCAGTTGGGAGATGCTTGAATTCAGAATTTGGAGGCCATCCTTTGCATTAATCAAATAAATGCACCATGTGAGGCATTTTCCATTTACATGTCTGAAACAGATGCTAACTAAATTACCAGTGTGACACGAGCAACGTGGTCTGGGTCTAGAGGATGTGGGAAGCAGTGGAGAGACTCTCGGGCTGCGAGCTGTGGCCTTGGTCCATGTGCCAAGTGATGTCCTGAGGACAGAGCCTTGCTTAAGTGCTGATTAATCCGTGGATGTAGAAACAGTAATTCTTCAAACTTGCTGTTTGAACATGTAGTAGATTACAATGAGTAAGAAATCATGAATCCAGCCCTAACTTTTCACATAAACCAAGAGTTATTTCGGTGCCATGATGCTGCTTGCTTTCCCCTGTTAGCTTTTATAGAAGAGCCTTTCCTGCAAGCTTCCTTAGTGCCATAAAGTTAAGCCACTCGGACAGCGCTCCTGAATGCAATAAACAAGGGTGGCTTGAATTGGTAGCTGAGCTGCTTATTGCATGAGTGGCAGCCAGATACTGTGGGGAGAGGTGTGGGAGCCAGGCTTAGGGTGATAAAACAGTTCATTTGGGATAAGCATCCAGCAGGACAGGAGTTGAGCTAATCCTCCCCTGCACTTGTTGCTTCTGCAAGGAAGAGGAGGAATGCGGCGAGAGCAGGATTTCTTACAGCAGCGTTGGGTCTTTCTAGGAAACAGGCAGGAAATTCTTTCCCTGAGCTCATCTGGGAGCTCGGAGAGACTTCAAAACACAAACTGGTCGCTGGAAAGGAATGTGAAAAGGATAGCTCCGTCTGCATAGCGTTACACTTCACCGGCTCCTTTTCCTCTTTTCATTAACTCCTATGACTACATACTTTTGAGAAAAGCTCCCATTAGTTACAGTTGCTTTCCTACTCATCGTTCATGCCTTTCAGCTACAACAGCAGGCTAACTGGTACCCATACAAAATAGATTTCATGATGACAAGTATTACCCTAAGCCCAGCTATGATCTGAACGTTGTGTTGTCTTGCAGAGGTTACTTCTGTCCAAGCAGTCACAATGACTGCAAATGCAGAAAATAATGATTTGGAACAGATACCTAATATGAAACAAATCCTTACTCCAACTCCTACCATCTCCATTTACCGGTGAAGAGCATCAGACATAAATGAGCACTGTCAGCAAGGAGATCCCTTCCAATTATCCAGAACTTAAAAGGTCTGGCAGAGGGTATCTGCACACTGGGAAATGCAAGTCTTCCCCAAAATAGCACCAGCCATCTCTGCCACCCCTTCTGATCTCGGGACTGCCCCAGCCGTGGGCAGGCGGCTGCTCTTGGCACGAGGATCTGAGCAGCTTTCCCATCAAGGCTTGCATTTCAAAGGTTTCCAATACTCGCTTCCTACTGAAGACCATGTTTTAATGCAGAGCCTGTATGACAGGCAATGAATCTGCCTTCTGCAACTGCGGGGACTACCTTTCCCCTTTCCCCAGCATAAGAGACTCGTGGCAAAAGTGAATGGGCAGCTTAACAGCTGGAAATGAGGGAGGAAAAGCACTGGGAACATCTGATGAGCCAGCTCTTGGCAAAAGCTGCCTGAGCAGCTCTGCTCCAGTGAGTTACCATTAGCCCTGGGTCTGGAAAGCAGACAACAGCTCTTTCCCTTCCCAGCTCACTGCCCGTGTGCAGAAACACAGGCGCGGAGGGGCCAAAGAGCGGCAGCTCCGAGGCGGCGCCAGGGCTGCGGTGCCCTCCAGCCTCTCCAGCTGCGTGCACCACAGCGAGCGCGCTGCCCAGCGTTGGCACTGTTTGCAAACAGGAGGATGTGTTGGCTCCCCGTGTTGTGCAGGCTGTTCCCCTCTGCGCTCGTGTAGCTGGCACCTCAGCCCTGTCATTGGCGTTCCAGCCTCACGGGCACGCTGCCATCCCAGCAGATGGGTGTTGTTGCAGAGCCGCAAGAGGAGCAGGGTGCGCATGGATTCTCAGCGTGTTAGGTGGAGGATTTATGTTTGGGAATGGGAAAACAGCAGCTCATGCAGTGACCCGACCTCTCTGGTGAAGGAGTGAGCTTCCTTTGGTACCCCGGTGGTACCCTGAAGACACCATTGTACCACAGCGAGGACTCGGAGCGCAGATGCTGCCACGCATCTCTATGCCTCTGGCTCTCTGCTAGAGAAATCACTCCATGAAGCCTTGTGGTTCTTTTCCAAGAGCTCAGTCTTCACCTGGAAGCAGCCATAGGCACTCCCAAGGCTTCCACATCAAGGGAATATGAGCATCCTTCCCTTCTCCAGCAGAGCTTTTTATAGATGGCTAAAGCCCATACGGATGCTGTGCAGAACATGCTTGGCATTGGCCTCTTCAACTAGGAGCAGCTGGATCTGAGGAATGACCTCGAAATAACAATAGGAACACGCTGTGAAATTCTTATGAAACAACAATAATAAAAAAATCTTTATTGCTATTACTAAAAGTACCAAAAGAAGCACTTTGTTCACGCTGAGTTTTAAGGCCGGGATTTTAAAGCATCCCCAAGGGGGCACATGCCAGTAATGTATGGCATTGCAGCTCCATGAGGCTCCTTTGAAACACCAGCCACTGCCCCATACTTTGTCTCCTTCTTTATTTTCTATGTCAGTCTTGATTTGTGCAAGGAAAAAAACCCACTAGTTTTGGGTCCCTTTGTGTCAACGTAGGCTTATTGTATTCCAGCAAAAAGGGGTAAATAAGTACTGACACCTCACAAGCAAACAAAATTGGCCTCCTAGCCTTTGCCGTGCTAATTGCCACCACTCTCTATGCATGTTTTGTGCCGTTTTAAATGTGTCATTAGGTTTGTGGCTGTATCTATGCAGGAGGTGAAGATCTAACGACAAGGTATGCTAGGTCCCTGCGCTGGCTGAGCTACGCCAGCAGAATTCCACCGGCAGGGAAGAGAGGAGCACAGAGGCTTTGCTGAGCATTAGCACATCAGATGGAAACTCTCCTGAGTACCCTGGAGATGCTCTGTCCTTGACAGAGCACTGCAAAGTCTGTGTGGCAGCATCTTTGCTGCAGTTGCTTCCTTGCAAGCTAATTTTCATCACTGCTGTTAAGAGCAACGCTCCACTGCAGAGATGGCCCCTGGTTCACCAGCTTTATGTGCCATTGCTCCTGCCCAAGGATTCCTGAAAACACCAGTGCTTATCTGTCCTCCTGTGCATCTTGGCTGGAGAAAGACACCTTCCCATCCCCTGGGAACCATGGCCAAATGAGTGGGGAGCCCCAGTTTATTTGTAGCTGGTTTCTGTTTCCCAGACCGCATGCTCTGCTTTCAATCACTGTGTCACATCCCTTCTCCTTCAAGTGCTTTTTCATGTTTCTGAATGCAACCTGAAGCAGCGGGGCATGACCATCTCCATTTGTAAGCAAATAAACCTGGGTTTGAATCTGATCATCCGTTGTTCACTCAGCAGTGTCCATATCCGTGTATGGATGTAATATTGATTTTCAGTGGTTTTCCAGGCTGGTTTTGAAGTCTTGTGATATACCAGGGACCTGTGGCCAGATCTGCAGCAGCTCAGAGGGGAGCTCAGCAGGAGAAGAAAAGGGGCATGGGCAGAGGCAGTGGATTTCCCTCTCCAGGTTGTGTTTGGAACCACGGATTCCACCCCACTTCTCTCCTGGGCAAACAGGACAAGCTCAGTGAAGGGCTGGGGTGAGTCTTAAGAGAAAAACAAGGATCAAAGCATAGGTGAGGAAAGCAAGCCATGCACAGTGATGTTCTCAGCAATCTCAGATCCAGCCTTGTATGAGAACAAGACCCATTTGCCACTCCAAAGCTCTGTACAATGCATAAGATGAGCTAAGATAATAAAGGCGTACCTTGGTTTTCATTTTTGCTGGGAGGATAAGCAAGATGGGAAGGTAGCATCATGCAGAGGGCGCGGAGAAAAGCTGTCTCTGGGTGACTCTGTATGATTCAGAGTTCAGCTTTTCTTCTTCAGTTCAGCCTTGCTTCTGTACTTCAACTTTGCTTACGTTTTCAACTTCTAATTTTCAAGTACTGTTACAGGGACTGGAGGGGCAGACGCATCCAAAAGCCAAGGCACCTCTCAAAGGTTACGTGTGACTCATTTAAGGGAAAAAGAAAATCATTTCTCTCAGTGTCACAATAGCTCAGAGTTCAAGTTGTGCCATGGAGCCAGCACCGTGGGCATCGATCAGCCAGGAGTGTGCCCTGTAAAGGAGCAAAGCACATGAGAACGAGGAGCTGGAAAGAGTCTTGGCTTTGAGGTGGGTGTCATCTGAAATCACGGTGCTTCTCTGACAGATAAATCAAAACATCCCTGGAGTGCTCCTATCATGGCCACAGAAAATGAACGTACTTCTTACTCTCCGCACTGAAGACTCAATGTGCCGTGACCCTAAACCAGGGGATCTTCACATCTAGAAAATCATCAGCACCCATTCTGTTTTACAGTTACTGTTGACTGCTCTTAAAAACACATCCACGATTACCTTGTGCTTTGAGACACAGTTGCCCAAATTATCTCTTTGGTAACACTTCTGTAGGCAAGAGCTGGTGAGCTCACCCTGATATTTGCTTCTGGATGCTGCACTGAACCGATCCCTGTGCTGTTTTGTTTTGGTTCCTCCAAACCACTGCAAAGGAGGCTCCTCTGTGCAGCGTTACTGCTTGGGCATTTGGCTGCAGGGGCTTGCAGGCTCTCAGCAGCATTATGTGTCCTCACGGAAAGCTTGAGAAGATGAACGGATCGTTTCTCTTGCAAGTGCTTATTAGAAATGTGAAACGCATGATGATTGCCTGCCAACCATCCAATTGCTATTTGTGCCTGTGACACAGAGCGATGGGGAGAGCAGCTCTCAGCCAGGCGCAACACAAATCAAAGGAGCACAGATTCCCCTCCTTCTGTGAGGTCAGAGATTCTGGGTGAGGACTAGCAGTGCTGGACAGACTTGTTCTCCAACATAAGGAACTGGCACAAGGGATTGTCAGCGCTTAGAAGCTGAATAAATGAGCAAAATTAGACTGGAGAAGGAAAGGGAAGCCTATTAGACATTTAATATAGATGTAACAGTGTTTTGGTAGATACTGTGGGAGTTTTAGTTGCTTTTCCTTGAAGGAAAAGCTGTGTCTGACCAAGGGATACATTGCCATGTATCCTGCTTGTGCATGCCGTGCCCCCTGCTTGTGCATGGTGGGTAGCTGGGTGTTCCCAATTTGTGTCTGCCCTCAGGGTTCTCCATTTCTTCATCCAAGCGTCACTCATCGTGATGTTACAGCTCAGGAGGTCACTGCCCTGCTGGGTGAGGGCACTGGTTTACCAGCTGAGAGTCTGCTCCCTGGCAATGGTCCACCCTGGCTCCTGAGTAGTGCAGGTCGCCATCAGCACACGTGGCAGCTGAGCAAGGCTTTCCTCAGAGGGGGAAGAGGAGATTAACTTGGGCCCTGGAGCGTGGTTTGATTGCTTCTATAATTCACTAGTCTGTAAAACCACAGACGTTACAGGTTTATGGGGGGTGCAAGCTTTCAGGAGCAGAAGTGATGGAGAAGGGTCCAAACCCACACATGGGCTCAGCAGTGGAGCAAGGCTAGAGAAGAAATCTCCATGTTTTTTTTTTTCTCATTCTGTTATCCTACAAGTGTTAATAGTGACAGGGGGAGAAGAAAACAACTGAAAGCAAGTTACAGGATGCAGATGATGCCTATTGCCATGTGCATACATGACGCTCATGGGACTCACTGCCCCCGACATTCTGAGATGGGAGTGGTTCAGTACATTTCCTACCATCACGACTGCCAGCAGACAAAGTTATTTCCAATCAATAGAGGACCCACAAGCAGGTCAAGCTCAGATCATCTCTCAGATGGGGAGCAGGAGCTATGGAACACAGGTATTGGGAGGGCAGAGCTGTATCTCCCCACATCCACCCTAAACATTACTGAGTCAACCCAAGATTTTGCTGGGCTCTAAGGAAGCATTAAAAACATGCTACAATGTGCTTTGCATTGATTTCCACTTATGATGGGTAGGAGCAGAACCAGCACAGGACATGGTCCCCTCAGGTCCATCCTTGGGACAACAGAGCTCTTTGAATGGAGCACACAGCCATTATCATTCAACAGAGCTGCAAAGGAGGAGCTGGGGCTGGTGGTTTTGGGCTGTTTTCCTAAGGCAACGAATGTCAAGCTAAAGGGAGGATGCAGTCCAAGGTGCTGGAGGTGGCCTGGTTTTAAACACTATGTGGAGCCCATCACGGTGTCACTGCTTCTGGAAAGGGTCCCAATTCCACACTTGGAATGTCCAGGAGGAGCAGGTCTGGCTTCGCAGTTGAATGTTGCTCAGAATGGCTCATCCACCTCTCTCTTGCTATCTGACCATGCAAAACCCAAAGCTGCAGGCACTTCTTCCAGGTCTCCTAATGGTCCTTGGCAAAGAGCTGGCTCCCGCTGCCAGCTCTCTGCAGGTTTTACATCTCCAGGGGTCTGGTTTTACAGCCTCGCAGCCATCGCACTGTGCTGCACCCGTATCAGTTCTGGAGGTAGCCATTAGTTGCAAGGCTGCTGAGCTCAGCACTGTTAGATTTATTGTATGTTCAATCTCATAAAACAAGCTCTGAACTCACATACCTGAACTCGGGTCCTCCGTCTGTCACACTGTTAAATCTATGCAGAGCTCGCGGTCCTCCACCATGGAACAGCGCTGTCAATCCTGCCAGGAGCCAGTGCTTAATGGCCTGCTTCAGTCAAAATCCTCCTCCTCGACAGTCCTGGAAACTCTTTGCCTGGCAAGTAGGCACTAAGATACTCCTGCAGGAGTAGAGCATGCAAGATCATGAAGGAGCTGCCAAACAGTGGGTATAGCTGAGGGCGCAGATACATCAGTGAATGCATGGAGAAGGTGCATGCAGCCCTGTGAATAAAGGCTTTTGCCATTAAATATTCTCATGTAAAGCCAATGGCTCTCCTCTTTGGGTCTGAACCCCACTGCTTCTCTGCCATGCTGCTACCCAGAGCTTTTTGCTTGTGTATGGTGATGGCAAACATCTCCCTGCTCCTCCTGTACAGTGCAGAAGCGCAGCCCTGTGCCCCAGCTTGGTCTGGTGTTGACAAGCACCTTCAGAAATGAGTCATACCAGCTTCAGGGGCTCTCTGGTCTTGCCTGATTTTGAACATATTTTAGCTTAAAACATGTTTAATATTTTTTGCAAGAATTGTTAAAGGACCTCTTGCATTGCCTGCAGCTTCCTCCAGGACCAGATGACTTGTACAGCTTGTCCGAGCCGTAACAGCGTAACAGTGCTTGTGTCTATCCTGCCAGTTTGGGTTGATTTTAGTTCTACTATTACTGACTTCTTTTAGCATCAGTTTTGCTTAGCTTTGTGCAATTGCATGACTTTCCCCTCCATTGAAGAAATCATATCATACAGACAGGCTAGTTCAAACAAGCCTAAATGATCTTGGCACAACTAACTGCTCGGACCAATGGGAGAGGGGAGAGTGTGGCCAGTTAACAGGTATGAACTAGGAACTGATAAAAACGACCCTGAATGAACCCCGCATTGAAGGGGGAGGACTCCCACTGTGCTCCTCCAGGCAAATCCCATGGGAACCAGACAGCTCTCCGTGACACCATGGTGGAAGGGTGGGAATTAACACAGACGTGCGACTGGGGTTTCATTAACCTTATCTTTTACTCTTGACCTCCAAAGCAGCAGAGCTGCCACTGGCAATAAGGCAGCTTGGTGTAGGACAGTTTGCAGTAGCCTTCACTTGTGCCGGAGTTCAATAGTTTTTATTTCTTTATGCCTAAAATTAAGAGAAACATGACCAAACCCCATCAGTTCGGAGGGAAAAACCCCACTGCACCGACCCAACCAGCTGGGTCTGCGTTTAGACTGAAAGTAAACTCCCCCTCTTGGATGGAAGTGAGAGCACACGTTTTAGCTGGGGAGGCAACAGGAGATCCTTTCCAGGCTGGTTTCTGTCGAGGGGGGATTCATTCCTGCTGAAAGGGAGCAGCATGACGAAGCTGTGAGCAGCAGAAGAAAGGCAGAGGCATTCCCAGTCACTCCCGGCTCTCTCCATTATCCTGACAGCTGGAAATGGCCTCATTTCAAACACATCAGCTTTTTTTTTCCTAAGGAGCACAAATGTCTGTGCCGATGATGCCATCTGTCCCTCTGAGCAGGTACACAGCGATGATTCCCTGCCTATCCCTCCCCGTGGTGATTTGGGACAGAGGAGGAGAGCGCTGTCACAAATGGACACGGTGACAGCACACCTGAACAGGCAAGAAACAGTCCCAGCTCAGGAGTTTTTCCCAGGGCAGAGTGAGAGAACCAAAGCTGGTGCACAAGACCCACTGGAAGAGCCATGCTTGCTGCTCCCATGAGACTGCTTCGCTCTTGGGGATGGGGCACAGGCACTGTGGAGGTGCAGGCAGAGCTGTCTTTGTGTGCGTGCTGCTTGGAAAGCCCCTGCCACCAGGGATGGGGGCATGTCTCAAGGCAAAAGGGAAAAGGGAAAGAGATATGTACCTTAAGGGAGCCTGGAAGAAATCTGGGAAGGGACTTCTAACAAGGGCCTGTAGGGACAGGCCAAGGGGAATGGCTTTAACCTGCCAGAGGGGAGACTGAGATGAGCTCTTAGGCAGAAGCTCTTCCCTGTGAGGGTGCTGAGGCGCTGGCACAGGGTGCCCAGAGAAGCTGTGGCTGCCCCATCCCTGGCAGTGTTCAAGGCCAGGTTGGACACAGGGGCTTGGAGCAAGCTGCTCTAGTGGAAGGTGTCCCTGCCTGTGGCAGGGGTTGGAACTGGGTGAGCTTTAAGGTCCCTTCCAACACAAACCATTCCATGAAGAAAGGAAAAGGGAAAAGGGAGATGAGAGAAGGAAAATCGAAGAAACTAAAAAGCCCAGCAGATCATGATTTGCTGATTAGCATCTGTCTCCCCCCAGGTACCTACACCAAAGTGGTTGCTGGAGGAGTTGCTGCCTGCAGGATGTGGCCCCGTGAGTAGCCTCTGCCCACACGCACAAGCAGTCTGGTGCTCAGCCCCTTGCGACTGGCTTTCTGTGGCTGGGAGTTTGTGAGCAGACATCCAGACCTGCACTGCTGCCCAGTGCACACCAGGGGAGGAGGTGCTTTGGGAAATGAGTCCACAATGGACATGACAGCCTGGCCCCTGGCTGGGCAATGCTGCTGTGCCCTGAGGAGCAGCACTGAAAAACCTGTGTCCCATAAGCCCAATACTCCCGAATGAGAGCAGGAAAACTGGATTTACCTCCTGGCTACAAAGGCTCAGCCACCAGCTCATCTTCCCAAAGCTTGCTTGAAAACCCAAGGGGACAAGAGTGCCTTTGGCAAGAGCCTGCCTGAATGCGTGGAGGGTTTCTTTTTTTCCATGAGAAACATGACTTTTTAATTCTAAACTAAACACCCAGAGTCTCCTTCCACCTGATGAATGGCAGATGCTGTGTCCTACTCCGCTGGCTTAGTTTTCAATGAAATATTTCTCATGGAGGACATACTTGGGTTAAAAAGACGATATTATTTAGAGGCACGTGTGTCTCTGCTCCTGGATGAGCTGCTTCCAGGATGCCCACAGTCACTGGCAGTGATTCAAGTGGTGGGACTCGCAAATTCATCACACCTCCTCATCCCAGTGCTCCTGGCAGAGGACACTGCTGGTGTTTCCCACCCAGTGAAATGATAACGCAGAGCATCCCTAAGGCAATTACAGCTCAGAGATAACATGTAATTTGCAATGTTGCCTTAAATTGACAGCTTCATGTGAAACAAGATAACAGCTTGTACTAATGAACGCGTGATTTATGAACTGATGGGTCTAACAGTCTTTTTAATGTGACAAAAGAGCCTGTGTGAAGGCAGATTAGGGGCACACATTACTTGATCTCAGGACACATCTGGCCCTGCTGCAGTTGAAACTGCTTGGCAGTGTGTTATTGCTGTTGGTAAGAGAGATGGCTTTGCATGGAATTGACTGTATCTGATAAGTTTAGGTCAATCTCTGCATTTTTAATTAGGGGATTAGCTGGAGAAAAGATTTCCTTGCAGAACACTTAATCAGTGTTTTGCAAATTGCAAAGGATCTGGAGTAAGGACCTGCACTTATATGCTAGCAGCAGCCTTAGATGCTGGTGGAGCTAGTTTAATAAGGATGATACCACTCCCTTAAAAGAATTGACGTGGAAAAGCCTCAATATTTTCATTTCTTCATGAAATGCAATGTTCTGTTTCCCCAGGCTTTGTTTTCAAAATCTGAAACATTTCTCTTATTTCTGAAGTGCAATATAACAAGGGAACGATTTCCTTTTAAAACAAAAGCTGGATCTCTTCCAAGCCATTCAACTTCCAAAAGTTCTAATTCTTCAGTTAAAATAAAAAAATAAAATAAAATAAAATACAATAAAATAAAACAAAATATTCAATCTGAGCACTTCTAATGAGAGTATCACGATTATACTTAGCCTGACACTTGGGAATTCTCTTTACAGTCTCTTGATTAATGGGGGAAATTAACTTGTTTAAAAGTAACATTTTTTAATGGAAATGTTCTGCTGACTGTTCTCCTTGCACCTTAGCTGGAATCTGTTTTGGCACAACAGATCCTGGAGGTTGGGAAAAGCTCCTTGCTTTGTGCCCACTGTGTGCCCACAGAGCAGGTCCTGCCCACAGCCCGCTACAGCAACACACTGGGAAGGTGACTGTAAGTGCTTAAAATATATATATATATATTAAAAGTCCTGAAAACTTCCAAAGTCAGCACTTGAAGAAACATCAAATGCAATGAATTAATGAGAAACAGAGAATGAATCATTAAAATTGCATCACCGCGACGTGTTCCTGATCGCATCCCCCTTAATGTTCTCGCAGCCTGAACAATTGATTAAGAAAAACACGGCAGCACACTAACAATTGGAAACAGTTAAGAAGAAACTGGATTAGCAAAGTCTTACAGGAAAGGTCAATTATTCCTCCCAATTTATTGCTAACCTGACATCTGTAAACAAATCACTAGAGGAACTCCCCGAAGACTACACTCTGTCCAACAAGACATCCTAATTAATGAGGATGCGCTATGCAAACACAAACAGCAGCAGAGAGATAACATCTAAACTAAGTCTTAAAAAGATACAGTGGAAACGGTACCCAGGGGGTTGCGGGAGATCAATAAATGAGAAGCAGGTTCAGGAGAGTCAGAATTTGCCATGGGGTAAAGGAGAATAATCTTTGTGGCTATCAAAGTTAAGACAGCAAAATGAATTAAATGAGTTCAGAGAGGACTTAGTGAGACTCTCCTTAAAAATGAGAGGGTTGAGATCATCCGTTGTGCTTCACAGCAGCTGAGGGCTCAGCCAGGGTTTTCAGGTGCCCTGACTGAATGGCTTTAGATGCTCTTGGACTTAGCATCTTGCCGACCTTTAGCAAGCCATTGTGCTTGGAGAGCGCTCCAAGGAGGTCAAACAATGACCAGGTCGATCAGGCCGATCCTGCTGTTGTTCCAGCCTAGGTTTCCTAGACCCAAAGGCCGTGTTTTTCTCCTCTCTGGCTGGCAGCCATGCCTTGAGAACCATGCACCACGGCAGCATCCTCTCCAACAGCCAAATCTGCTGGCGACCAAGCATGGTGCCTGCCCCAGAGCCTCCACAAGCAAAGCTAGACTGTGGCAGCTAATATTAAAGATTCCTCTTCATCAGCATCCCAACGATTAAATATGTATGGAAGCATCTGAGATCTAATTTATTTCTTTTGTGTTGTAAATTCCTTTTCTCATTGGCTTTTTTTGAGCTGCTTTAATTAAGACCTTCAGACAGAGCTCAGCATGGCTGGAAATGAGCCATGCTGCTGTTAGATCCTGACCCGTTTAAAGTGCATCCCCCTCTCCTAGTCAACCAAGAGATTCTTTTTTATTAATTCCAGTAATGATGTGATTTCCCCCTTTCCTAATGAGCAGAGTGACACTGCATTGAGTCACTGATGTGCAACTTGCTGGTTTTTCCCTCCCTTTGGAAAGTTTTCAAAATATTTATAAATTTTAAAAGGCTCAGAGAAAGAAAGAAAATAAAGTTGCATTGTGTTTATTTGGCTAGTGCTCCCCTTCCTCTTTTTCATCTGTGGGAATTGTAATTCATCCTATTGTCCGGCCTGCCATGGGGTTGACTTCAGCAGGCGGATGCATGCCCTACGTCCCCTCTTCCCTCTACTCATCCCTCCTTGGCAAGCAGCACCTCCAGGGGACCAGGCAGCGATGCAGCCAAGCATGTGGAGCTGTACCGTGGTGAGGGAGCCCTCCTGAGGGTAATGGCCACCACACCAAGGATCAGAGACCCATATCCCCACTGATCTACAACTTGGGGGTCTTCTTTAAAGGGGGTTACTGTGACTGTGTTGCTTTGGGAAGAGCTTTGAGGTCATTGGGCAGATGAATCCAGCCCAACACACATGCATCCCAGAGGAAACCCCTGTGCCAGAGAATGCCCCATAGCGATGGCATGGGCAGCTTTCCTCTGTAGGGTCCTCTGCTCCTTTCCCAGCCCCTCAGTACCCCAAACAGCCAGGAAGGAGCAGCCTTTTCCTCCTGTCTGACACAGTCAGATGTGAATACCCAAGAAAGCTTTAGGAGCTATAGAAATGCCCAGGAACTGCCTGCATCCAGGCACTGGTGGGTCCTGTGGGGCTTCTGCTGTAGAATCATGGTTAGGAGCTGCTTGTTTGCCCCCTGTCCCCACCACAACACTGTACCCAATATACAAGCTCAGCCAGGAGGAATCTGCACGAAGGATTTCAAGAGCTGTCACCTACATGGGGGGAAAATGTGGGTGCTGAGCCGACTGCAGGAGGAGATGGCACCAAACGTGCTTAGCAAGGGATGCACCTGGCTCGCACAGAAAGTCACTGCTTGTCTGGATGCTGCAGTTGTAGCTGAGAGGTGATAAACTGTCCAGCATTGTCAGTGCAGAGAGCCAACGGGGTAGCAAGGGTGGCAGGTACCAACTGCTAAACAGTGCCAGTAGGCTCTACAAGAAGAGCTCAAAGGTGAATGAATGCCCTGTGGGTTCAAAGCAGGCTTATCAGGGGACTGCGCCAAAGCAGAGCAATCCAAGCAGGGAGATGTCTTTGGCAAGCTGAATCATGCTCTGTGTGACTCTGGATGGATTGGATGGACCTTCAGGTCTAAGCCAGCTCTTCCTGTATGACATGAAAGACTCCCTGATTACGCGGAGCAGACCTGAGCCCTTAACCCTCAAATGCAACCCCAAAACCTCAGGTCTTCAGCAGGGCTAGGAGTGTGGCACTGGGGCAGCATGACCCATGGAAATGGAGCCTCCCAGCATGCTGTCAGCCCGAGCCATCTCAGGAAGGGGTTTTCCATCTCTTCCTACCTAAGACAAGCAGCAAGAAGCTATTCCCGTTCCCGTGTGCCCAGGGCTGGGAGCCGAAGGGGCAGACCAGCACAGCAGCTGGCTCCTTACAGCCCCGGGATCCCTGAACCCAAACCTCCCGGCTCTGCCCGGGCAGTGTCAGGGCTCTTGGCTCCCTCCAGCACCCTCCACGCCTGCTCCTGCGGACCCTCCCTCCTGCAGCCCCGGGGGGCTCCGCAGCGAGGGGCGGCTCTCCCTCCAGATGGCTGTAAAGGTTAACAAGGAATTTATTCCGTTCCATACAAATCAGATTGTCTTTTTTCCCCTTTTTTTTTTTTTTTTTTTTCCACGAGGGAACAAAAACAACCACATAATTTCAAGCCCACACAGGCAGCGCAGCCTTCCAAGGTGGTTCAGTTGCTATAGACGACCGCAGGCAGCCGAGCTGTCACACCGAGCCCCCCGGCATCGCGGGGGGACCCGCGTGAGTCAGGGGATGGGGGTGAGCTGTGCTTCCGTCCCCCCGCTTGGCACCTGGCTCCTGCCCCGCTCCTCGCCCGCCTCCCTGGGTGCGCTGGGGAGAGGGATGAGCTGGCTGCCTTGCTGCCCTCCTACCGTGTCAGGAGGAGCTGCGCTTCCTGAGGGGGGTGTCCGGCCCCATCTGGCCATGGCAGCTGGCGGTAGGCACCTGGAGTGTGGCACCTGATTAAATGAATGGGATGGGTTCCTCCTCGGGGTGCTGGGCAATGGGGAACTGGAGATCTGGGGCAGATTTTGAAAACTGATGGTGGCTTTGCCATCCACCACCGACACTCAGCTAAGAGCAGTCCTCTTCCCATCCCCGTGCTCCGTTTCTCCCCAAGGCGCCTTTTCTCCCCACCACATGGGAACCCCACAGCTCATGGCCAAACCAGTCCCCACAGAAACTCATCATCCTACCCGAAAAACCTTGCCCATGGCCAGCCAAGGAGTTACTCCTTGGGGCGTCATCACCACCCCGGCAGCTGATGGCTCATGCATCGATTCTTAGGAACCAGAACCACCAAACAGTCTGCACATCACCCAGCACACCTCTGCACTCTGGGTGAAAAGGGATAGATGTAGAGATACCTGATTTTTTTGTTGCCCTTCAATGCTGACACTAACAGCCTGGGGTCTGTGATGCTGCAGAGGTCTGTAGCAGATGGGGACTGCGGTCAATGTGGAAAGAAGAGAGGTGTTCATGTATGAAAGCTCAAGGAGAAACACCTCCCAAACTACAAGAACTGCCTATACCAGTAACTGAAGGCACAACGCAGCAAGGGGAGCCCCCCAGCAGTGACTTGCACCAAGACCTGGCTGCGGCCAGCTCATCAGCAAAGTCAAGGGGCCTGCTCCAGTGCTGGATCTCCCTGGGGAGTGATGCTACAGCAGCTCTCAGGGGACACACAGCCTGGCAACAGGACTGACATGGGCTTTTCCAGACGTGATTGAGGCTGGACTTGGTGGGGGAGGATGAGGAAGGTTTCTTTCTCTCCTCCCATATAAAAGATGATTTATCACCAGGTTCCCAGTGATTCTTCTGGGCTTATTAGTGGGGATAAAAGGGAATGGACAGGCTTAGTTTTGGTTTGCAGAAGGAAAACACACTCCCAGCTCTGCGGGGGCTAGAAACATCATCTGACATCTTTAAGAGAAGTAGTTCTGGATATACTGAACCCTGTCATTCTTTCCACACAGAATTACTGATCAAACAAAGCTGATGTCTAGGCTACTTGGTTGAAAGATGCTTCTCTAGCCCTTTCTTTTGGATGACGCTGTTGGAAATAAATGGGTTCATCCCTGGACACATCTCCTCTGCAACACGAGCCTTGCAAATTCAAGGCAGACCCTAAAAATAGTCACTGTGTTCACCTGGAAATGTTTTAAGCTGTTTAACACAACCTTTATCACATGCTTTTACTGGCTTGCTAAATGCCGTAGTCGAACGGGGAAGGGCAGGAGGAAGAGCTGAAGCAGAAGCTATAGTTAGTTGTTATCAGTGATAAGAACAAGCAGACCACGTGCCACATTAAGAATATGCTTATAAAATGTGTTCCTGGGCTGTAGATTCACAACATGTGTGTCTTCTTTTTTAGCACTGATGTGCAGCATAATTCAAAATCTGGCACTGTGGGTTTTTCCTCCCAAGCCTGTCCTGTTACCCAAATTGCTTTGGCTTAAAACATTAGTTCCCTTGGGCGTCTGTTATCCGCAGACCTCACGATGCCAACTGAACAGCTTCCAGGAGCTCTGATGTCTCTCTTTTGATTTTATTTTTTTTAATGCTGTGAATCACTTTATTCCATCTACCTTCTGGAACAATTCCCTGGAGAGCATCAATTCAGATGAGCATCTGCTTGGGCAGGAAACCCACGGCCATTCCTCCACTGGAAGTTTTCACTCCTTATGGTCATTAAAGGCCCTTCAATCCCATTTCCCAATGAATCATGTTGTCCCTGCAGATATCTGCTGCTTGGATTGCCTGGAGTCCGTCCCCACTGCTTCCAGGGCTTGATGCTCACTGGGACCATGGGCAGATGCAGGGGCTCTTCTCTCCCATCCCCTTCCATGGGTCACAGTTTTCCCCTGGGTCCATGAGTCTCCCCCAGATTAGTCCTAAACCCTGCATGGATGCTCACTAGAATAGCAGAGGAAGGGAGCGGAGACTGAAATGACAGCTTTTGTTGATGCTCCCAAATTATTTAGGATATTAAAGACAAGGGCTGACTGTGAGGAATTGCAGAAGGACCTTGTGATGAGTGACTGGCCAAGAAAATGACAGGAGAAATTCAGTGTGGATAAATAGTGGCGCACGTGGGAGAAACCATTCTCAACTTCAGAAATAAACCGATGGGCTCCGAGCTGACGATTCCTCTCAGGAACAAAACCTCGGCGTTATAATAGATCGTTCTCTGAAAACATCAGCTCATTGCTCAGCAGGGACAAAACATAAAGTAAAAAAGCATCTTGAATGTTAGGGATTACTCAGAGAAGAACAGAGAGCAAAACATGAAAAATCACGCCGTCGCTGTATAAATCCCCCATGCACATACATGGTGAATGCTGCACAGATGAAAAGGCATGTAGTAGAGCTAGGATGGCTTCGAAGAGAGGTGGGAAGGATGATTAAACAATGCTGAATGGCTTTTGGGCAGGGAATGAGGATGCAGATGGGGAGCTCCGAGGCTGGAGCTCCACCTCATCTTCCACGCACGATGACAAGCCTTTCCTACCTGCTGGGTAGGCAGGCTTAGCCCCTGACTCAGCAGCTCCTCATCAGAAAGTGTTTCAAGAGCACATTAGGTGCTTCCCCTCGTTTTTGGGTTGGTACAACTGCCACCCCTTCCTCTTGCCACAGAGGAACTGATGCCACCGCACACAGCGCTCTGCTCCATGGGAGCTGTGTGTCCCCGTGCTGGGCAGGCAGCGTGGGCACTGGGGAAGAGGAATTGGAGTGGTTTGGCAAAAGAGCAAGGGATGGATGCCAAACAAATAAATAAATATATAAATAAATACAGGAGAAAGATCTAGCTTCACCTTCTGTTCCTGTAATTTTTCTGTGCTAGCAAATCTGGTGGGAGGAGGAAAAGGGAAAAAAGCAGAAAATCCAGCCCACTGGTGGAGGCAGGATTACTGCACTGGAAAGGGAAGAAAAAAGCAAAACAGTTCAGGGCTAAACCCATCCACCACCATCTGAAATGCTCAAGTCCAAATTCCTCTTCCCAGTCCTAACTCTTGGGTACACCACACAATGGGGGAAGTTTTCATCTTTATAGAAGGGAACAGCAAGACCCAACACCAAACACATTCTGGCATTAGGGATCAGGGCAACGGATGGCTGGAAAGCGAGGGAGAGATGCAGAAAGACAGAAGGATGAGAGCAAGGAAATGCTTGTGCAAAGGAAACACTTGTGCAAAGCAGCACTAACAAGGACAAGGACATGTAAGATTCACTCTGAGGACTTATCACCAGTCAGGGTGGCCTGGGCCAGGCACATCACCTACATCCATGTCACTGCGGCCACTGCGTGTGCCCACTCATAGGTGCACAGTGCCTTGCACTGCTCCTGCAAGCATGCTGGCGAGCCAGCACGAGCAGCTGCTTGTGGGAGCACGTTAACACAGAGCAAAACCACTGCCACGGCAGCAGATGGAGCACCAGGAGGGAGCGAGGAGCAGATTTGGGCGAGAGAGATGTTAACAAAACTGTTGCTTCTGGTAACAGTTCTCTGCAACTGGCTGGCTCCGTTGTGTGATGTTGTCTCTGCCCTTCTACCTGGAGGGCTGGCATGCTTTTTGCAGACAGGCTCTAATGCCTGAACACAGCCACTCCCCACTGTTCCTGCATTATCAGTGAGCGCAGGCTCCCTTTGCAAAGGGAGAAAAAAATCTCAGTGTGAGCAAAGAGTATATAAGCAAAGAGCTCAAACCCAGCATTTCTGCAGGCTTCAGCTTTGCTGTTACTGGCAGGTTGGTGTGTTTCCATCAGGAAGGATGGCAGCGGAGCGGGAACCGGAGGCCTCCGTGGCATCAGGTTCCCCTTCTGCTGGGTGAGACACAGTGAGCGAGACCATCCCTGGTGACAGCTTGTGTATAGATAGAGAAAGCAGGAAAGGAGGGAAGAAAAGATACAGGAGTGGGGAGACATGCCCAAGAACATACACTGATCACTGGCACGGACAGTCCCAGCCTGGCCTTTGAATAATGCATCCCCTGAGGTCCTCCTTTCTAAGCTCAGGCACTCCACGGGGTCCTCCTGGCGAGGACAGGACAATCCTGGTAGGGAACAGTGGATGATATTTGCAGCTCTTGAGGCCTGGGTATAATGTATATCTTCATTTGGTATGCATGCTTTAGCTAGGGATATTTATTGCCGGGGCGACTGTCTGATCCCAGCACAGAGCTCGCGCGGTCACGGGGCAGCAGGCGCCGTGCGTAGCAGGACAAGGGCTGCTCGCTCTGCCCTTCACAGGGGAATCTTCATCCATTCCCATTATCTCTTCATCGGGTCTCCTCCATCATCCCTGGTGCGGCCGAGGAGGAGCTGAGGCTCACAAGAAATTATGAGGAAGTCACTTCATCCCTGTGTAAATCATTAATTTTAGTCACATGAAGGAATAACAGACTCCTCCGCACACTAGCCTTTGCCCATCAGACAGTGTCCTTGTGGATGCAAGGACTGGATTCACCCTCCTTGGAGATGTTTGCAGTATTCTGCTGTGTGCAGGAGCAGGGAAGGATGTTTCTAACTTCCTGCAACTAAAAAAGTTTCTTGTGCTTGGAGTGGATTCCTTCCCCTTGGTCTCCTCAATCAAGGACCTGTCCTGAAATCAAGGCGAGTGCCTTTAGGAGAAGATGCTACTCGCTGCATGGAAGCTGTCAAGAAAGCCTTTAAATTTTGCTTTGCTGTTTCAGGTTGGTCCACATGTGAGCTTTAGAGAGCAAACCACCAAGCACAGTCTTCTGGAATCATATCATAGAATCCCAGACTGGTTTGGGTTGGAAGGGAACTTAAAGCTCCAGTCTGCTGCCACAGGCAGGGACACCTTCCACTAGAGCAGCTTGCTCCAAGCCCCTGTGTCCAACCTGGCCTTGAACACTGCCAGGGATGGGGCAGCCACAGCTTCTCTGGGCACCCTGTGCCAGTGCTGCTCTGCGGGGGCTGCTTGTGCACCCTGTATTGCAGTAACACAGAAACGTGCTCCCAGGGTGAAGCCATGGATGAGCTGTCCTCAAGCTGAAGTTCACAGCAGAGGGATGCAAACCCAGCATGCTGATGAAAGTAGGCAGTGCCTTGTGGCAGCGCGGCTTGCTCGGGCCAGTTCAGTCAGGTACACCAAAAACTAAAATCAGGTGCCTAAAATCACGCCCAACCTGTAAAAAGCCATCACTCTCCATATCCCCAGAGTAAGCTTGGGTACCAGCTCACCATCTTCCTAGCTTGCTCCCAGCAAGAGGGCACTACTTACTGCTTGCATCTGACCTGCAAGGTGGGCACAAGACAAGAGGCAGCTCCTTCTGGTTCATGGCTAGAGCATGGACAGAGGGAGGAAGCACAAACCTGCTCAGTGTAACCAGACCAAAAGGAAAACCCAGACATCCTCTTCTGAGCTGTCTTGCCCTGCAGCCACACTTCCCATCACTGCTTCTCCTGCCTGCTCAGCAGGGAGAAGCAGGAGCAGGAACATCTCCTCTTCCTCTCCTTTTGCAAAGCTCCTCTAAATGCTGGGGTTGCAAAGGGTCCTTTTACAGAACCAGCTCAGTTTGCTCTTCTGTTTCTCCATACATCAATTTTTTTGCTTCTCCATGGTTTCACAGGGATGTATATGGGATTATGAATAAGGCACTGTGAGCCGAGCTGAATGTGTTATTTAATGAACTGTATGAAATATTAAACCATGCCTGATATGAAGCATGGTAAATTCTGTAAGAAATAATATATTACACTTGGGGAGGACTGAAGATAATCAAATATAATGAGTGAATGTAGAATCAGGACACAAAGAGCTCAGAGAAGTTAAGTTCTGTTCATTGTGAGCCTGAATTATATGTGACGACCATTCAAGGCAGGTTCTTCCCCTTCATGTTTCCTCCTGTTGTGAATGACATTACTGTATTTTCCATTTAACGTAAATCTATTTTTCGGAAGGCTGCTTTCACCCGAATGGCATCAGCAGATCCCATTAATCATGGTGCTCTCAATCACTCAGAATTATTTAGAGCCTCTTTTGTGTCTCTCTGGCTCTTTCCCCATTTCTGATTAATCTTAAACTAAACCAACTGAATAAATAAAGCTACAAGGATCCAAAGAGCATCTCTGTGAAGATCTTATTTAAGTGAGACACGTGTTGACTTAGGAGCTGATCTTGTGCAGGTTGTAAAATTTCTGCTTCTGAAGGTTTCAGAAGGAGAAAGAGGCTTTTTCGTCCAAAGAAGGAGGCTCTGCTTGGAAAGGAGCTGGAGTCTTGATTTCGGTGGGGCTCAGCCTTCTACATTGTGGATCTTTTCCCTTAGGCATAGCCCATCTCATTTGGTCTTGAGCCTCTTCTGCACCCACAAGAGACATCTGATGGGCCACAGAGTGGCTTGTGCCATCCATGTGAAATGGCCAACTGTAAGGACGCAGCATGGAGCTGGGTCTAGTTTTGTGCCCTACTCATGGGTTTCCATGCCGGGGCCGGATGCCAAACTGAGCCAACCTACTCAAGAAATGTGAGAGAACAACTGCTGCTCCGGTGTTCCTGTACCTCCCTGTTTCCCAGGTGACAATTGCTATAGCAATGCCACCCCCTGCAACCTGCAAGGAGCCAGCTACACCCCGGCACAGCCAGCCCTCCAGGTGCTTCTCCAGCAAGAACGCACTAAATCTCCAGCAGGATGCTTGCATGAGCAAGGGTGCTGCTGTTCCTACACCTACAGCAGTGATGGTGGAAAAGTGGGGGATTTTAAAGCCAGCAGATTTAGCACACCTATGGGCTGTGCACCACGCATGCTGCAAGCAGAGCCAAACTCCTACCTGACACCTCCTGGCAGAGACATACTTGGAGTTAAAGAGAATTGGAAATAGTCATTTAATTCTCAGCATCACGGCCAGGGTATGCTGCAGTAAGCAAGATGAATCTAGTGTTCTCATGTTAGAGTCTTTCCTTGACAGAAATCCCAGGATGTTTGATGAAGCATGCCAACAGCACATATCCATATGTTAACCCAAGTCCTACATCTTTGTATTAGTGATATATTTTTACTGCTGTTATTCACATCCATATTTGGGGCTTAGAAATGTCAGAAACATGAGTCACGGGCATCAAGGCCTCCCTTCTGTTTGAGTACATGGCCCCTGCAGTGCACTGCCTGCATCCAGCTCAGCTGCAGCAAACAGCAGAGGTTAAACTAGGCACTTCCCAGGTTTGGGGCATTAGGGCTAAAACAAAGATGTGGTGTCGGGCAAGGATTGCTTTAAATGTGTACTGTGGGGCTGATCTCTGATGCAGGGTGGCTGCTCAGCCTCTCCTCCCAGGGCACAGCAGCCCTTTGCTGTTTGGCTGACTTTGGCTCTTGCTAATGAACTAATTCATTCAGCTTAGCTGTCCAGAGTTCTGAGTAATTTCAATACTGACCTCAGCTGTAATTAATTCAATCAATACGGTCAACACAAAGCATGGGCAATGCAGCTCAAGTGCCCTGTGCCCAGGCTGAGCACAAAGGACGGGCCCTCTGCACAGCTTTGAGATGGGGCAAACACCCCAGAAACACTTGGCTCGAACACCAGGCACCCATCTACTCAAAACCGACTTATAGGACCCCAAAGGATCCAGCCTGGATCCAGCAGCAGGCTGCACCTGAGAGTCCCATGCAGGCCAGGTGGAACAGCAAACACAGGCTTCATTTGGACAAGTAATTTTAGGGTTTGGAGGCAAGATAATTTTAAATACAGAACCTTAATAGCCCTGAACTCGGCACGAAGGACAAGTGCTCCGGTGGGGAGCCGTGCCCGATTGCCTTGTGTTTCCCTGCATGCGGGGAATTGTCCCAGGCTGCCTGCAGCCTGAGCACCAGGCCACCCTGTACATCCAGGAAGGCAGGACAGGAGCAGAATGAGTGCCTGGCATGTCTGGAATATAAATCCCAAGCCAGGAGAAGGGTTTTCTAGAGCCTCGTGAAATCCTGGGTGACAGAACCTGCGGAGTGACAGCATCGCTCCTTGTTCAGAGCAACCCAGCAAGGAAGCCAGGGAGGAGGAAGGAAGCTTTTCGCCAGGAGACATAAAGGCATCTAATAAATAATAGAGGTCAGTGTTATTACTTTTTTATCTTACAAAGTCAGATCAGCTTATAAAACCCAGGCTGGAGCAGAATGCTAATGGGTGAGACTTGGCAGGATGAAGTTACCGCTCCTGACCCACACAAGAGTTAACTCGAGCCCAAAGGAGGGGAGCCTCCCTTCCCAGCAGCTGTCTGTGCTCAGAGCCTGTCTCTCTACAAACCACTGCTCCTGCCCTGGAGCACTCCTGGCCAAGGGCAGAGCCTCCTCCCAATTCCTTCCCTAATTATTGCTCCTCAGGACACCACGGGAGCCTTGAGAGCCCAGGCACTGCTGCCTGGGTCTGAGTGTGGCACACAGTCATGCCCCTTGTCCCACAGCATGGGAATGGTCCACAGCCAGGGACTGGAAACCCACCTATTCATTATTTAGCCATGATCCTTTATCTCCTTGCCTTCCTTACCAAACGAGACGGGTGGTTTCTGGAGGCCAAGGATGATGCCCATCATTGCTAGAGGTGGTGATGCCTGCCCTGCCCAAGCTAACATGCACTGCGTGGAGCCCTGTGCTTTCTGCACACCCATGCTCTAGGAGATTCTGCAGTGCCAGCTCCAGGAGATTCCTTAAGTCTCTGTCAAGTGCAATGCACTCCAGCAATTAACTCTTCTTTGGCTTTCTTAGACATGGAGGAGCAAGCAGGGCAACAGAGGAGGCACAAGCGAATGGTCACAAGGAAAGGTGGTGTAGGTGAGCAGGAAGAAGCGAGCAAGGTTGGGAAGCAGAAATAAAGCAAACAGTGAGCTGTGTTGGGAGGAGAATGTTTGGAAGTTTGATTTTCCAGAGGTAAAATACCAGCTCGCTTGCAAAAACCTCCCGATTCCTTTATCAATTGTGTGCAAAGCGTGCAAAGCTGCAGGTAACAGCCCTTGCTGTGCCTGGCACTGTTATGTCAGGGCCTCGGGGTGTTTTGCTCAGGGTCTGGGCAGCAGAACAGCAGTGAAGTGCAGCAAATGTGTTTTGCCTTCAATGCTGCTCTTACTTTTCAGCTCTCAGACTCCCATGCAGGATGCAGCCCTCCAGCTCGTGTCTTTCATCACACAGGCTGATTTCAGATAATTCCCCCAGACTTGTTTTTGATAAACTGCTATTTAAGTGTGCTATTTACAGATGGTAGAAGGCACTATATTAGGAATCTGCAGAGAGCAACATATTCTGTTTATTTGCATAGGAGGCACATATGATCCTCAGCAGAGTCACCTTCGCTGCTGCGCCAGCGTTGGCCTTGGGGACAGCCCCTTCATGACAGGACCAGCCTCACCATGCGCGCTTAGGGACGTGGCATCACCTATTTACACAGTAGCATCTCCTCACCAGTGCAAACAGGAGCTGTGGGTGATGCTGGCAGAGGTGAGATCACCTCTGGGCTGGTGATGGCACTGCAGCCAGCCCATGGGACTGGTACCCACGCCACAGTGCTGGGGTCCTGTGTATGGCAGTGTTATCTTCACAAAAGTCCTTTCCTGGGGCTGTACGTGACCGGAGGGTGCCCCGGGCTGCCCGTGCTGATGCTCTCTGCTCTGTCCATCAAGACACAGACTAACACCAGCTGCAGGGATACTTATCTGTCTGCCCAGAGAAATTACAGCGTGAGTATCGAAGCCCTGTCATCCCCTGACTGATTTTGCCTCCTTCCTTTGTGAGCACGGCACACACAAACCGACAGGACTATTTTTCTAATTATTAGATTTTACTGGAAATCAATAAGCAAATCAGATGACTTTTTTTCTGATCCTAATACCTCCATAGCTCTTCCTGCAGGGCCCAGGTATTGCAAAGCCCTCTCTGAGACCCTCACAGCACTGTGACGGATAACCTGTGCTTAACTCTGCCCACAGTATTCACTGGCAGGTGGGGTTGGATGTAGTTGTGAGTACAAGATGGGGTTAACCATGATGTGAAGATAAAACCCAATGTAATTATCCACTAAGTGCTGCAGGAATTTGGGATAGGATTCCCTACAAGCCCCACTGCCTGCTCGGAAGGACTCACGTGCATCTCTCCCTCTGAGAGCTGCCTGAATTGCCTCTTAATTTGAGCCCTGTCAACACAAGAGCTAAATGAAGAGCCATTTTCCAGTAGGAGTGCTGTAAGTGAGAGGTAGGCCCTTCTCAGCATGTGGAGCCAGGCAGCTCATTAGCGTGGCCAGAGCACACTGCAGCCACTGCAGCCACTGCAGCTCTGCCGTCGAGCTGGTGCACCCATGGGCTACAGCCCAGCACCTCTTGGCACACGATGGTGATGAACTAGAGAGAGGAGATGAAGGGGAATTCCCACTCCTCTGGCTGAATTGCTTTTCTAAGTATTAGATCTCCTGGACATCAATAAGCATATAGGCTAATTCTTCATCTTGCCATAAAGAATAGCTGTTCTCCAAAAATTCACAATATATCTTTGGAAAAGGTAAAAGTTTTACACATATATACATCTATTCATGCTGCAAGGGGGTCAGTTCCAAAGCCTAACTTACATCTTTGCTGAAGCAGTAGAAGAAAACAGCGAAACAGGGGTAATTAGGGAAGGAGACAAGTGCTCAGCACAGCGAAACCCACGAGAAGGCGCTCGCCCCGCTGCCACGCTCCCCTGGGGCTTGCTCCCGCTCAGCCCAGATCCCTGGGGAATGCCAAGTCCTTGGATTAGGAGCACGCTTTACAAAGAGACCTTGTGGGGAAAACAATAATAATAAAAAGGCTGGGCTGATTTAAAGGAACCTGGGGTGAAAAAATGACTGGGGGAGCGGAAACGAGTGGATGGAATTACACAGGAGCGTTACATAAAGGCAGCTGACGTCTGACTCTTGCAATTAATTCAGACTGGGCTGAGCCTGGGCTATGGGGAAGAATAACTGGTGGGTGGCAGTGAAAGAGAAGAATAAGCAGCCCTGTACTGAGCCGGAGGGTGCTGCGTAGCCGTGATCCCTATTAGGGCTGGGGTTAATGAACAGTCTTGTTCAGGACCTGTGAGAAACTCCCAGTTTGAGGGGCGGAGGGATGAGGGGGCCTGGAGAAATAAAGAGAGGGGGCACAGGCAGAGCAGGAGCATGCTTGCACCTCTGTGCTGGCTCCTTGGCTTGCACCCAGCCTGTCCTCTGCTTCCTCTGAATCTGGAACAGGGACATGATTTGGCTGGGACATAGGGACCCGGGGCCGGAAGGGACCTCCTGGGTCACTGAGCCCCTGCCCTGCTCTCACAGCCCTGGCACCTCACAGGCATCATCTGTGTTAGTGGCTCAGCTCTTCCTGGTGGAAAGCAGTCCAGCAAGATATGGCTGTCCTGGCCAGGGCCATGCTCCCGGCCGCCGGCGATGCACATGGGACACCGAGACACGGGAACAGAGATGTGATGTTCAACTACATCTCCTATAGCCTGGAAAAGGGGGTTGGTGCAGTGACCTGTGAGAGGCCATCCCATGTCACAGCTGGGAGCCAAGTGCAGTGATAAAACCCCTCAGGTGAAATACCAGAGCCCTCCCTAGCCTCAGAGCACCAGCACCCATGACAGCATTGCTCCTTGTTATCTCTGGGGCTTAGGAAGGAGGCTCGGGAGAAAAGCAGTGTCTTCCCAGCAGCAAAAGCATCCCTTTGGATCTCAGGCATGCAGGGGCTCTGTCTCTGACAGCCCCTCGGGGTTTGCCATCACACTGCTGGGTTTCCCCCTGGTTACCCTGTGCTAAAGGCATTTGATCCACACGCACAGACAGCTCCCACCGATGTCAAACCCAGTGCCACTAATCCTATTAGTTCCTGTTCAACCTGCCTGAAGCGTCCTGTTTAATCCCGATCTCCAGTCCTTCGAGTGCTCTAACCTTCAGATGGCTTCTGCTCCACATAGCACACCCATGCATAAAACCTGCCCATTCCTGTGAGATGGGGTAGAAACAGGCACAAGGCAGTTCTGTCAACCAAGGGATGGCCAAGTTTTGGGGGAACCCAAAGCTTATGAGCAAGAGTACCATGGACTCAGTCAGCCTTTGGGCTGGTGCTTCAGCCCAGCTCTGAATTCAGGACAGCACTCTTGTGATCTAACACATTGAGGCAATCTTCTCCTGCAGTCTTTATATTTGATAATCTGAGATCTGTGGGAGCTTCTACTTCATAATCCATATATCTTGTGACCCTCTGGAAGCCTGACAACTATTTCATGCTTGGATGGCTCCTTGCTCATCTTTGTCTGTGCAAGAAGAGCGTGTCCTGACTGGCACAGGAGTAGCTCATATTTCCATCACGTTGAGACAGTGATTAAATGCCTTCAGCCAAGCACAAGGCAACAACTGGGTTTGTGCTTTGGGGACTGGGAGGACTGAGACCAGAGAAAGCCACAGAAGAGTCCAGCCAGGCAGAGGCTGGAAAACGATGCTTAGAGGCAGGCTTGGCACCTCCAGCAATCCCACTGGAGCCTGTTGGAAAACTGAGCTTGTCTGCAAAGCAGTGCTCCTTGCTCTGGTGGGCAGACCCAGGTACTCCTGGGTGGCCATGGGGTCTCCAAGCTTCTTGCACCCCTCTTCAATCCACAATACCCCTTGGGAGGGGGAAACAGGAAGGGAAAGCCAAGGCACCACTGGACCCAGTTGCTCTCCTTGGCCTGTTCTTGCAGCAGAAAGCTTCCCATGGCTCACACCCTGCTCCTTCACTCTAATCTGGCAGAACCCCAGTGATCCCAGTGCCCAGCACCACCCAGCCACGTACAGCAGCTCTCCCAGCCCCGGCGCAGGGCCTTGGGGCCGTGCCCAGGCAGGATGGTGTAAGAGCACAGATGGGTTTTGCTCTGCAAGTACAAAGCTCCTGGCTGCAAATAAAACTCACTAATAGAAAAACGGTGCGAAGGGAGCTGGGCTCTTGGGGCCTGGCTGGAAGTGAGAGCAGTAAATTGGAAGATAAAACGGTTGCTGTAGCTGCTGGTCAGCCCGTATTTCACCCTTTCAAGTTGCAATAAAGAGGAAACGTGTTTTTTCATGGCTTCTTGCTATCATTGCTAAACCTTGCATACGTAAAGAGTGAGCATCTTTTATGTCCTCCTGAGCTTTTCAGTCAATTGAATGCTTTTAATACACTCCCTTCCCTGCTTCCCTTGCTCATGATGCTAACACATGCTCGTCCATGCTTTGGCCTCCAACACCAAGTGCCATAGAAATTAAGCAGTTAAAGTGAAATTATAGCTCTGGGTCCCTTTTTACTTATGATTTCCTAATAGAGATTCTTAGAACCACAGGCTGGTTTAGGTTGGAAAGGGCCTGAAGAACATGCAGTTCCAACCCCCTGCCATGGGCAGAAGCATCTCGCGCTAGACCATGTCATAGAATCATAGAATAGTTTGGGTTGGAAAGGACCTTAAGATCATCCAGTTCCAACCTCCTGCCATGGTCAGGGACACCTCACACTAAACCATATCACCCAAGGCTCTGTACAACGTGGCCTTGAACACTGACAGGGATGGAGCATTCACAACCTCCCTGGGCAGCCCATTCCAGTGCCTCACCACCCTCACAGGAAAGAATTTCCTCCTTATATCCAATCTAAACTTTCCCTGTTTAAGTTTGAACCCGTTACCCCTTGTCCTGTCACTACATCACCCAAGACTCTGTCCAACCTGGCCTTGAACAATGCCAGGGATAGGGCATTCATCCTTCTTTGAGCAACCTGTTCCAGTGTCTCATATAAACCTGGGTATTTCTCTTTCAAGGTGCCATCCCAAGATGCCTGTATCAGATGAACAAGCCCAAGAGAAGAGATGGGCATTTCCCCAGGGCGCTGGCTGTGGGGTGCAGAGCAACCTCAGCGATTCATTTGAAACCATCCAGGAGCACCGTGGCTGCACACAGTGCTCTGCGAACACGACCTGTGCAGGCAGCAGTGCAGGACCAGGAGGTAAAAACCTCATCCTGTTTCAGTACTTCCACAATTTCCAAGCCAGTCCTTTGCACACCGGACACAGACTCAGTTCCTGAGCCCTGTCCCTCTCCAGGCTGCACTCTGTAAACACTGATAAGCCTCCCGTTGCTCCCCAGACAGACACATTATCCCTTTTGTAGCTACTGCAGATTAAGACCCAGTGATAAGTGCTTTTCCAGGGGCTGTGACAAGATGATTGCCATAGCTGCCATAAGAGGTCAGGATTTCCTATGCACCTCCCAACTCCACCTTCCTGCAGCGCTGCACGGCTCTACCACCACATCCAGACCCTGATGGCCAGCTCAGCTGGGGAGTTAAACAAGGAGAAGGGCTGCAGGAGGACCACAGCAACAGCCTAGCAGGAAAAATGCATTTTCCCAGCAATAGCTCAAGCTTGGACCTGTGGGAGTAGGCATGAACACATCCACCTTCTGCTGCCACAACCCCAAACCACCTCCAGCTACGGATGCCCTTGCAAGGGCAAAGGAAATCAAAAGGGGGAACAGCAGTAATATACTTGTACAGGAATTAAAGGAGAGACCTGGCCACGGGCCATGCTGTAATACAGAGGATCTTGTTGCTACCTGGTTTTTTATTTTCCATGTCAGACCCCTGGCTAGCAGCAGCAGGCTTGATTAGCTGTGAAATGTCAGCAGCAAGCCCCTGTGAGCGTTCAGCCGCTCGCTGGCCTCCAGCCCTCGCTTTTCAGCTGTGAGGCTCTAATGAGGACATCAGCGATGCTCTTTATTAAAACAAATGGTTGAAGGCAGCGTGCTGCTGCCCAGCGCGCGCTGTGCTTGCTGGTGAGCCAAGGGTGACCCTGAGTCCTGGCACAGAGCAGCGCCAGGACGATGGGCGCTGTAATGAGGGCTCTCTGTCTGCAACCATCCTTGTGAAGGTACAGGATCTGCTCTGCAGAGCAGTCCCTCCTCCACTTCGGTTCCACCTGCCAACCCTGCTCTTAAATTCTATTGACTTTGGTATTTCACCTGATTTCCTCACTCTTATGAGAATAACATGGTGGATTAGCCCGAGGTGCCCTCTGAGGGCTCCCATGCTCTTGGATATCTACAAGTATCTGAAATCTCTTCTTGTAGAGATATCTGACATTATCCTGGTGTGGGAGATGGAGGTGAGGTTAACAGCACTAACCCTAACCCACCTCTCCTTCCCCACAGGTCAAAGTTTGTCCAAGGACTTTGGCACTGACTGTTGGCCTCGGAGGAGCTGTTTCCCCAGGGAAACGAAGCATCGCGGTGGCTTCATGCATATGTCTGCTAGAACGATGAAATATTATAAAAGATTTAGATTTATCAGTTCAGACAGTTTGGCCTCTTTCGCTGTGCCTATAAAAGCTCTGAATGATGCCATCCATCAGCAGGCGGACAGCATCGGCTCTGACTGAGGACCAGGCAATTTTGCATCGCTGAGGCCATGTGCCAATTCCTTAAGTAATCCCAGGTTTCATTAAGGAGGCAGCCAGAGGAGGGCATCGCTCTGAATTTATTTTTGTGTAAGTCAGCTGCAGGACACTTACAAATCACTGTGGAATTGATGGTGGGTGACTCGTTAAAATTAATTATGGCCATAATTAGGAATATTCAGGAAGAAAACCACAGGAAAAATGGTCCATGGAAGGATATTCTTTTATAGCCATATTTTAAAACGAAGCAAAAATTTGCAGCTGCTTTATTAATTTGAATAGTAAGATATGGCTTTTCCTTGCATAACTTCAGAGGGTTTCTAATGGAGGGGGGCTGCTAACGGAGGCATTTCAGAGGAAATCAAATAGCCTCATAAATAAATGAGTTTTCTTTTCTCAGGGCATAGCTGTATTCATCCTTACAATATTCATAGAGCATCACGTTACAGAGGAAAGGAGGCAGAAGGAGCTTCCTGCATCCTAGGACCAAACTTCTCCAAGCTGCTGGTTCCTTGACGTGGACCTGTCCTGCCTGTGCATGCAGCAGAGCAGCTCTGTGCAAAACTTAGTCCTTCTGTCTGTGCCTGCAGCCGGGCAGCAGGATGAGGTTGTGCCTGCGGGTATGTGGCTGCTCCTCACCCTCCAGCAGCACCCCGCACCCCATCATCCTGAGCAGAGATCTCCAGCACTGCCATGTGCCTGCTCCAGTAGGAACCAGCAGCAAATCAATGCCACTAAGCTCATGAGAGCCACAAGTTATGGCTCCTTCAATGGAGGGAAAAGGTGAAAAGCAGACCCCGTGTTCCAGCATCCCTACCTGCAGGTTCCAGAGGATAAGGAAAACCACATCACTACATCATCCCACTCACCCTGGTGATGGGGTGACCCCCATGGGCTGCAGACATCATGGGGGCTGTGTGTAGGAACAGGCACAGCCTGTTCCCTGGAGCATGCTTGTGGACCCAGCCATGGCAGGATCACTGCAGGTCAGCAAGGCCACAGTGTGCAGCTGCATTTCGAACCCTCTTTGCTGGCTACAGCTCCACCAGCCAAAGACTCACTGTCAGCACACATCCCAGTGCACATCCTGCTGCTCTGTGGGCTTTTAGGTGGCTGCACAGCCTGGCTCTGGGGTTAATGGCTGTTGTAATTGAGGGAGAGAGCACTGCAGCACCCAGCTCTGGGTGTCGCGCAGCCACCAGCAGCATCAGCATGAGTTGCTCTGCTCTGACTCTGAAAAGGGTGAGGAGGATATGGGCAAGTCTGTTTTGGCAGAAATGTTGTCTTCTATGTCCAGACAGTAGCTGGTGTGGACGGCATCACAGCCACCCATGGCAGAACGCAGCGGGGTCAGTGCTCACGGTACGGAAGGGACAAAGCAGGTGAGAACGGAGCCAGACGCGTGACCACAGGATCCACCTCAACCTTCCCACAGCAGTGGTGAATCTCACACCCACTAATGGCATCCTCAGCAGGGCAGGGGTCTGCACTCACTGTTTGCTCAGTTATCTTTTGCACCAAGCTACAGAGATTATCTCACTGCTTCAACTGGTTCATGGGTCCTTTATACAGCGAGGTGCCACAGTCACCTACCCTGTGTGCAAAGCCAGCGCTAGGTAGGTGGCACCTCTTGTAGCCATTCACCCATCATCCCATCCCTGCTAAATGTGGATTGCAGAGACACAAGCAGGGAAGTCAGACCTTTGAAGTGATTCAAAAGCACAAGAGCTGCAATAAATACAAAAGGCGTTTCAGACTCCTGCGGGATCTTCCTTTAACCAACTACCACCTCGGTCCAAAGCACACAAAGCCCATATGACCTTTTCCAGAAGTTTCAGCAACTTTTGGACCCTACCACCAAGAAGCCAGGTAACGGCTGAGGACCTTTTCTTCCTGCGAGACCAGGAGTTTATGCACAAAACAGAGAAAACCTCAGCATTACTATCATTTGGTTTGGGAGATGTACCTCATCAATGAGTCCAAGACATGCTCCTGGGAATGGTGTGAATCTCTGCAAGGTAGAGCAGAGGAAACCAGGCGCACACCCCAGCATTCATACCCTTTCCATACTGATCCAGCAATTGTGAGTGCCTCCCCACAGGGACAGGGCAGGGCAGAGGCTTCTGCCTACCACTGATTGCAAACTGATGGAAAAGTTATACCAAGAAATTGCTCTCCAAAATTTCCTCAGGGACACGCAGCTTTTCTGCAGCGAGCGGAGCGCTGCAGCCTCATACCTGAGAGCAATGAGCCCTTGACTCAGGGATGCTGCTGCTGCCTGGGCATACGTGTGTCACAGGGATAAAGGTTTTGGGGATGCCCCGTGTGAAGGAAAGCCTGGGATGTGCTCCTGCACATTCCAACACAGCAGTGATTTCTGGACCTCACTCCTTCCACACTGCTGCACTGAGCTGCGACAGGTCTCTTCTCCAGCCCCACTACTGCCTGGAGCGCCAAAGGAGGGTGACAGATGCAAAGGTGTCAAACTACAGCTCCCAGGGGATCCATGCCAAAAGGTTAAAGAGTTTTAGCTTTGATTTTTCACTGGTGGATTTCCCGCTGGTGGATACAGAGTCTGCTTTTCCATTCTCTGTTTTCTATTGCTATTCTGCACATTCCTCCACTCAACGGCCCAATTTCCTCCTGACAAAGAAATTCATTAGGAAACTTTCAAGCCGATCCCAACCACAGCAGCTAGTTGAAATTGCTGAAGTCGTCTCCAGAAAACCTCCTTACAATACATCCATCTCCGTCTCCCTTTGCATCCCTTGGTAACTGATTCGAACTCGTAATGACCTATGAGCCGCCTGCCTGCTTAGCCCGGCTCCAGCACATCCCGTGCCTGTCATGGCAGAAATACCTCCTCACAGATTTATTTCCAAGCGGTATTTCGGTACCCAGGCTGTTGCTCTCAATCACCCTCTTTCATGGGATAATTGTAGGAGAGTTTGCAAAGCTGCACAAACCTTTCCAGGCTGATTGGTCTTCCCGTGTGAAGCAGGCAGACGTAGGAAAGGAGGGATCTGGGGCAGGGGGGTGTCGAGTGATGTGCAGGACATGGAAAAGAATCAGGAGATCCAACGCAGCCGTGAGGATGAAGAGATGTAACTGGCCGTGCTCAAACCATTGTCCCCAAAGGACTGCGCTGTGGCTCATTAACCAAAGAAGAAAGGCCTAATTTTAGATTGGGTGGCAATTAAAAAGCATTGTATTATCCTTCCTGTGCTAAAACAGGCTGTCAAAATCTTTGGGTAAAACAGAAGTTAAATGAGGGGCTGACAGAGACTTACAATAAGGAAAGACAATAGCATCATTATACTGGGATTTATCTTCCCGAGACAGGATTGTCCTCATTATTCAGGAGCAGTGTACCCAAAAGCCACTAATAAGGCTCCCTCCCAGGATGGAGATAAATCCCAAACCTTTCGAAGACTTTGGAATGTAAATGCTCTGCAGCATTCAAAGTGCTCTTTGATTTCGGCGCGTGCCTCGCTCGTGCCAGCACTGTCAGTCCTGCCAGAGGTTAAACAGGCTTCGGGACCTCATGGTCCAGACCAGATGGGACCAATGTCTCACTGGGACAAGGCATTTGGATCAGCTTGGAGGGAGCTGGAACCACATGGGGCTTGACCACCTAAGTTGCCGTGGCTACGACTAGGATTGAATGCCCATGGGGAACTGGATCATCTCCGTGTGATGTGGAGGCTCTCAATTCAGGACAAATCAAGGGCATTTAACAACCCCCCTTCCAAAATGCCACAGGGAAGAAAACTGGTGGAATCCAAGTGAGGGGAGAGATGTTTTTATGATGATGCCAAACTGGCTGATGTGCTCCCATCCTCCCCAGCGAGCTGAGGGAGCCGGAGATGGCAGCTCAGCTCTTCAATGCTTTGTAGCATAATTAAAATGCATCGACCAAAAAAACTCCTTCCCATTCATCACGCAGGAAAATCTATGCTTCAAAAAGAAGTAGGATGCTTCCTTTTTTAATGTTATAAAATAATAGGGTAAGTGTTGTATTCAATCCGTGGATGGGAGGTGCCACGTGGTTCCAACTGCTGTGCTTTCACCTTTAGCCTGCTCAGAAAAAAAACACCACAAAAATCCCCAAAAAAGCCTTAGGTGCTGATATAGATTTGGAAAAGCAAATCGGTTCACCTGGCAGCAGCAGGGTGGAAAACATGAGGTTTTCTTTCTGCATTTAAAAGGACTCAGGGGGTGCAAACAGCTTGGGGCTGGCTCCTGCCTCACCAGTGCTGAAGTTACCATTGTAGCCCACCCCAGCACCAGCTGCTTTCCTACATGGGAATAAGGACTGGGATATAACTCAGAGGCTTCTCCTAGCAGAAAGGATGAGGTGCTCGTTTTCCAACCTCCTGGTGGAAACCCAATTCCTTCAATGGCACCAAAGGTGCCAAATCACAATGCCAAGGCACAGCCCCTTTCACCCCCACAGGTCTGCTGCCCGTTGGAGCTGCTGTTATGGGAAAGCTGGAGGAGGAGGGGAGCCCGTAAGTGTCATCTTTAAGAGACAGAGAAAATATGAAAGACATTTTAATGTGGGGAATGAAGAACTTGTAAGACGGGAACATCCTGCCCTGCCCCCAGGAAGGCAAAGCCAGAGCACACACAGGGTGGGAACCAGCAGCAAATCTCTCATCTAGCTGTGATTGGGGTAATTTTTAATAAGAAGAAATACATTTCCTGAGGGTTTCTAGGTGAACACCGTGATGGATCTGCAGCAGGAATGTGGGGTGAGGCAGGGGAGATGAATTAGAGGCTCATAGTGACGAGACTGTTTTCACTGCTGGAGCCTTTGCAGGGACATTTCTTTTGCAGTAATGGGGCATTTTCCTAGGCTTTAGGAGTCCAGAGTGCAGCAGAGTTGATGATCAAGCCCCCTAACTAGTTCCCCTGTTTCTTTCTCCTGTGGCAAACCACCATGGCAAACCATGGCTATCATGCTGCAAGCACTGGGTGCCAGGTCCCTGCATCAGCTCAGAGATCTCGGAGCTCCTCTGGGCTCATCACCATCATATTCATTCAGTAATGAAAAACTATGGTTAATTTATCTGATGCTGCCTTAGGAGCTTCCCTGGAGCAGTACAGGAGCAGCAGCAGCATCCAGCCCCAGCATCTCACTGCCTGGTCCCCTGAGCCACACAACATGGTGCTCTGTCCTCCAAACTGTTTATCTTAACAAACCCATTTCATCATTGCCCGTTTCTATTTCACCATTCAGGGCTGAAAACCTTTTAAATAAATATTTAATGACTCCTGTTGGGTGCTGGGATGATCATGGGGCTGGCAGGCACGCGGAGCCACGCACCCACGGATAAAACCTGCAGCAAAATGAGGTCTCTCGGTTTATTGTTCCTGATGTTATAAAGATTGACTCTGCTGTTAGAGCTTGGCGGAAGATTTCTCCAGGATACAGTCTCTGACTAGGAGAATTTAATCAGTTTGTGATGAAAAATGAATTTCAGGTGGCGGCAGCTTTTAAATGGGTGCGACTTCCTGAAAACACGAACCCTGCTCTGGTAATAACCCATCCTGCAGACACAAGTCCACACACAGCGGGCACAGTGCCCCCCAGTTCCCAGAGGAGAGGGGTTGGCCCATCACTCCATTCCCTATGGACCTGGGCAAAGTGGTCCAGCCCAGGGACAGCAGAGCGAGTTAGCGAGGCTCTAACTAACAGCGGTTTGGCGCTGTGCAGGCTTTAGGAACAGCGTGCTTGGCCAAGAGAAAAGCTTCATTTAGGAGTTAAATCAGCAGGACCGGGTGCTGTGGGGGGCGGGATTCCTCAACCTCAGCCCCTCGCCTTCCCCCACCACCGGAGAGGGTTCGCGTGCTCGGTGCCGGTCAGGAGGCACCCCCTCAGGACACGCCATCGGCCGGGGGTGGAGGAGAGCTCCCCCCCGCCGGGGAGCCGGCTGAGGCTGCCGGAGCAAACAGCCCCAGGTGCTCCCGCGGGCTGGGAAGCGCTGGGGCTGCGGGCATCACGCCGCGGCTCTGAGCTGCCGGCCCCCCGGGAGCGGGACAGGCTCCATCTGCCCCCGGGCGGGAGCGAGGACCGCGGCGGGGTCAGATGAGCGGGGGCTCTGCCCCGGCTGGGGCTGAGGGGCTCCCCTGCTCCCGTCCTTCTCCACTCCGCCCCGGCCGAGTGGAGCTCAGCTATTACAGTGTCAGGAGATGAATTACACGAGATGATAATTACATTACCCTTGCCTGCTCCGGGCAAAATGCAAAAGGTCATCTTCCTTCCCTCGCTGCCTGATCTTCAACGTGTTAGGCCACTTATAGACACTGCCGTGACAGTTACAATGGGTCCAGAGGGAGATGCTGCACAGGCACTACTAGCACGTTTTTCCTCTTCTGGGGGACTTCATTTGGCTGGGGACAGCCAGAGCTGCACTGAGCCCCTCTGCTTTCAGAGCAGGGCTTGCTCGAGGGCTGCGTGCTCAGCACAGTGAAGCAGGCAGACAAGCCATGTCCTAACCCAGAGAGACTGAGGGTTTTCCAAGGGCAGTCACCCCAGCACAGGGCAGGGTTTTCATCCCTCAGCTAGGAAACTGCTATGCCTTTAGGAGCAGCGATGCCTGGGTGGGTCTGAGTGCTGCTGGCAAGGCCAGTTGGCAGCACAGGAAAGCTCAGAACCATGCAGAACATGGGGCTGCGTGGAGTATGTACCCCAGAGACCTCTGCAGCGGCTTTCACTACTCCTTCACCCGCCCAAGGTACATCCTTGAGGATAATTGCACCTTTCAAAGGCATGTATGAGCTGACAAAAAGGCTGCTGACTTTTGCCTTTATACAAGATGCAGCACCAAGCACCTAAGGCAGATTTTGCATATAGTGCCAAGCACACACTGATGCATGGCCTCAAAGCGTTAGAGGTTATTTCAGGCATGCCTCAAGACCAGAACTCAGTGATGTGGACCAAGACGAGACACCAATGCCATGGGTTTCGGGTGAAGGCGACCCCATGCTGCAGCACACCCATGCTGCAGTGAGCACAGGGCTGGGGTCCCTCGGGGGGAGATGCAGCTCCTGGGTGTGCAGCCCTCTTAGGAGGTGAGAAGCCAATTTCCTGCTTTTCACAGCAATTTTCTTCAACTCCAATGGCTACAAGCTGCTCTACTGATTGTAAATAAATACAAGGGGAGCTTGGCCCAAAATAGAAAGCAGAGAAACCTCCCTAGCTCAATAAACTATAATAAGCACTTGCAGGCAGAGAAACTGTAATTTGCAGGGCCAGCTCTCCCCATGGGATGCAGGCTGGGCCAGGCTCTGGCTAGCTTCCCTTCACTGCGGTCCATCAAGGATGGGAAGAAGGGGCCCTGACCCCAAAGCAGCTCTCCTGAGCTGTCTGCAAGCTGGAGGCTGCTCCCTGCTGTGCTAGGAGACCAGGGGGACTCCTCTGACACACATGTCCCTGCCCAAAGCTGAGGCTACATCTGATTTACAGCTCCCTACACCAGAGACACACATAGCACAGCCCTTGCAGAGGGCTCAGGCATTGCTGTTTCTTCAGGCACCGTAAAAAATGAACCAATTAGGCAAAACAAGTGCCTGCATGCACATCCCTTCTCCTTCCCCCCATCCATGGGGTTTGGAACTAGATGACCTTCAAAGGTGCCTTCCAACCCAAACTATTCTGTTACCCACCCATATCCTCTAAGGCCAGGGCTCCTCCTCTGCCTCCTCTCCATAGCAGGAGTCCTTCGCTCCCTACCCTGCAGTAAGCAGGGTCCCCCCTCCACAAACACCTCAGTGCTCTGCCCTGGGTGCTGGTGGTGCAGAGAGCAGCAGGCAGGGACAGCAGGACACTGCCTACAGTTTGTTTACCCCATCAGCAATGCCGCACCAAGGGGTTTAGTGACACAGCTCTGGTGCGGTGAGCATCCCCACGGCAGCTGTCACCCTGGGAAGGACTCCATCCTGCCAGGCCCTGGGTCCCCTTCCCCTGGGGAGCCTAAATGCTCTCTCAGAGGTGTGTGGCTTTCCATGCACCAGGCTCCAGTGGGAGGTTAAAAGTACAGGCAGAGATTTTCCAAAGCGGCCGACAGATTTATGTGACACTTTTAAAAGCAAATGAGACAGCAGAGGTGATGATTCATGGGAACAAGCCACCAAGAGACAGTGGGATTCACCATCTCTTTATTTGCCGTTAAGCCCCAGTGTCCTTCTCAGCCAGGACCCACTTTAACCAAGCATGTGTTGAGCTCCTGGACTAAATCTATGGATCTCCAATAAGAGAGCAGCAACCTAATGTCTGCCTTGTCTCCAGACGGGTCTGCGGATCCAATTCCTGCTTTGTCACTGCCCTGCCTGTCTGCAAACAGCCACTTCCCCTTCAAAACAGATGGGGCTCTTTTATGGGGCCTCTTAAAAAGGCTGGAAACCATAAAGCAGCTCCGCCAGCCCTTCCCTAACCGTGCTCTGGCTCCTGAGTGCGGGAGCTGTCGCACAGCAGGGCCCTGCCACCCCCGGCACTGAAGGTGGGATGCTCAAGCAAGGCTCGTGGATCAGCATGAGCTGCTGGGCTGCAGGGGAGCTCTCCTCCTCCTCGAGAAGCACTAGGGCATAAAGCTAAGCCAGGTAGGCAAGCGAGACCCCTCCAAGGGGTGCCTTCCCCTCAGGCAGGGATGCGGGGTGCAATGGAGGAGTAGCATCACCAATCATGACTTCTCATTTAAAGTGTAATACAGAGTACACAGAAGAAGGTGTCCTGTGCCCTATGCACGTGCCCTGCCTGCATAGACGTTCACTCTGAGGCTGCCCAAAGACCCAGAAAGCAAAGGCTCATGACTCCTGTGGATGAGGACAGCTGGTTCCCTCCAAAGACCCCTGCCTAGAAAGCCCTTTTTGTGTGGCTCAGAGATAACACCCAGCTCCAGGGCACTGGAGGCTTGGAGTGGGCAATGCCACTCACCCAGCAGTAACGTGAAGGTCCTGGGGAGCATGGCAGCCTTGTAGGCGAGAGCTGGCACCCCATGGCACACACCACCTCTGCAATGACCTCGTTCTTCAAGGAGATGGTCCCCAAGGAACACGGCGCACTAGCAGACAGGAGGGAACACTGTCAGACCAATGGGACATCTTACAGAGCTACCACCAGCGGGACATACCCATCACAAGCTCTGAAGTGACAAACAAGCTGGTGAGCAATCTGCCTCTCACAGCAGCCTCAGGGCTGAACGAGAGAGCTGAACATCCACCACGATGCTCCATGCAAGGCTTCACAAGAGCACCTTGCTGGCCTCTCCCTGCTTTTGATGCTCATCACGTTCAGGGCAAATAACGTTCTTTCATGTCCTGCCATGGTCCCAAGAGATTCTGTGGCTCCACCAGCTTGGGTCCAGTGAGGCCACAATGCCCTCCAGCCACCTCCATTGCTGGCTGCTCAGTGCTAGCCCAGCACACTGTTCAGCTGCTACAGTGTTCAGACTGTAGCAAGTTCCTTCAAGCTTGTGGTTTGCTATTGTTGTTCTCCTTTAATAACCTGTAATAGGTTTTTCTCCTCCAAGATAAGATGTAGCAGCAGTGGTTTGCCATCGTATCAACACTATCAGGCATTCTTTTCTGCTGTAGGTACACAGAGATAAAGGTTTCAGAGTCCTTTGAGCTATGATGTAGAACTTTCCACAATAGTAAATGGTGATATTTCCATTCAGTAATGTATTTATATCTTCCCAGGGAGGTCAATAACAGAGTATCCCTTGAGCTGGGAAAAATGATGAGTGATGTCTAGTAACTACAGAGACCATAAGGCAATAGTGAATCTAATTTTGACATTAAAAATCATGACAAGCACCTCCATTGCTTATTTTATTTGCCGGCTTGGACGGTGATGTCCAGCGCCATGCAAGGAAGGGACGTCTGTACACAGGGCACGTTTTGGGGTGGTTTGAATCCAAAGCAATTAACTGCTTTTGCCTCTATCAGTTTCCTGGCATTGCGCCTGACCTTGCATACGATTCATCTTCCTCATTTGTGTTAGATGTTTGCAAGTCATCTTGCTTTGAGCCACGTAAGCTGCAGTGGGGATTGAAATGTCTGATATTACCATCCTTCCCCTCTTCCTTCCCCCCGAGCCAGCCGGAGCACGTTCAGAAGGCATGGTTTATAGCTGCACATTGCAAACAAGCAGTAGGAGCTTACTCTGAAGATGAATTGCATGAAACAACTCTCCAATGAGGTGCATTTTGCATTTCAAACACCATCACTCCAAATGCCCAGCTGTCTTTGCCAGAGGAGTCGATGGGAAAAAAAGAAAGTCATTCCCATTTCATACAAATACCCTTGTTTGTGTTTCAGTTTTAGAAATCCAACGCTTTGCCACAGCAGAGAGACCTTACAGCTTCCCACATGCGGGGTGGAGGAGGCCAGCGAGAGCTCCAGCAGATCTGCAGGCAGCAAGGCTTAAAAGCTACTCAATTTTTGCCACTTATTTGGAGAATTGGGTTAATACAGTGAGGTTTTGGTAAATCAAAGCACAAAGCTTTATTTCTAAAGTCATCAAATTTCCAGCTTTTTTTGTGATATTTTTCGTACTTCTCCCTGAAATTCATAAGGTATGTGATACTGCTTTTGGAATGATGCAGAATCACAGAAAATAGGGCTGGAAGAGACCTCAAGCATTGGTCCTGCTTCAAGGTAGGGTTAGCTCTGTATTATTCCCAAGAGATTTTCCCCAAACTCTTCTTAAACACTTCTAATGATAGAAACTCTATAGCCTCCCCAGGCAAAACATCCCAGTGCTTAATTGTCCTTACTCTTACAAGATTAGAAATCTTCTCTGCACTTGCAGCACTAATTCCCATCTTGAACCTCTGCAGATTGAACAGAGAATGTTCCATCATTGAGATCATTAGGGAAAATACTGGCTCCTGTTAGCTCAAGGATGGATTCCTGCAGAAAGTCCCCCAATCCATCCTTCCGTTTGACAGCAAATCACTGACGCCTCTTGTCTGGTTTCCAACCGTGTTTTGCACCTCTCCCACGGTGCTTTCATGGAGACCTGCTTACCAACCTCGTTAAAAGGCATACCCTGTGAAACACAGCAAAATCCTAGCAAAGCCAAGACCTCTGGCACCGCTGGCTTCTTCTCAATCCAAAACATTTAGCCTCATCGCATAGAGAAACCAGATTGGCTTGAAGTGCGTGTGTGTGTGTTTGCTTTGGGGGAGGCTTGTCTTTTTTGTGCTTAGAAATGATATTTTTCTGGGAGCTGAATTTAAACCAGTTACATTGCAGTGCTAATAAGAGTTCTCCATGCCTCCTCTGTTTTCCCTTCTGTAAATACAGCTTTTACCTCTGCCGATCTCCTGAGCATTGTAACAGCCCTGAGATGGCTCCTGCCTGTTCCTTGACTAACCAAGGGTAAAGTTCTGGCTTTGGTCAGCATGTAAATGCTTATCTGCAACTGATCCTTGTTACCCATTACAGTCCCTGCTGATTGCACAGCCTTTCACACCCTGAGCTGCCTGCTCACACCACCCACCTTGCCCTTAGGAATGTGGCCTGGCTTTTAGTCCTTGCAGTCTTTCCTCCTCTCCTGAAGGTCCATGGGGCTGAACTGAGACAGCCCCTGCTACATGTCCTGGCCTTCTAAGGTTTGGATGGTTCCATGATTTGCCTGCAGAAAGACTTGCTTCACCTTAGAACACATGGGTCAGCAGCCTCACAATATGTGACTATATTTTTTAACCACTCATAGTTATTCAGTAGGTCCCACATCTCCTATTCTTTAGCACTTACAGCAAATATGCATGTTCTTAATACACCCAGCAAAGCCATCTCCCTTTTCCTTTCTTCTTCCAAGACAAGATGCTCCCTGTTCTAACACCATCCCATGCACAGCAATTACTTAGCCTCAGTCACAGGCTACCCAACTGTGCTATTGAAGAGCTTTCCTGGGGAACTCCTCTTCTCTATTTGTTTGATGGCTCCTTCAAAGTCTCTGTAGAAGTGGACTGGCATCATTTCACCAGTCCTACAGGTGAAAAACAAAGCCACCCACTGAAAAACTGACTGGCCAAATCCAAGAACGCAACCCCAGTGTTCTCCTTTCTTTAGACTCACCATCCTCGGGTGGTTAATACCGCTAAGGAGTGTTAAACAAGCCCCAAACACATGGATTTTGGTTGTAACCCCTTCTTCACTCCTTGCCAGTCGAGAGAACAGAAAGAGATGGAAAAGCGCAGTGCACATTTGCAGCTCAGTTGCTGCGGTCTGTCTTCTGCCGAGCCAGTCAAACCAACAAATCACCGTCACGTCTATCTTCTTCCAGGGGTTGGTCACATTGGCACGTGCAGAAGATATTAATTTCAAGCAGCTCATCATCCATTTCAGTCAGGAGAGATCAAACACAGCGTTTGCTACCGGAGGTTCATGGCTGTGACAGGCCGTTGCCTGATGAGTTCAGAAGAGGCGCTCACAGGACAGAGGGAGGGAGGACAGCTGAGGCGTGGGGTCTTTGTGCAGCTGCACATGAAATCCAGCACAAGCTATCGCTGAAGCACGCTGTACCAGAGCACGCAAACAGCTGGGATGTAGCGCTGGGATCGTATATTACGGCTGGCAGCATTACAAACAACTAAAGGACAATTGTCCTGACATTTTTTCATGGCACATATAGTTCTTTTTAATAAGCGTTTCTCTCATAATTGCATCTGTTCCCCAAAGGATTTACTGCGGATTAGGAATCCCAGGCGAACGCAGGGAAGCAAACTGTGATTAATTATGCTCAACTTGCTCAAGGTGTGCTGTGGGCAGACACACCGAGGCTAAAGATGAAAAAAACAGAGAACAAAGTAACCAGGTTGTTTTTTTTTCCAGTGACGAAGCTCTGAGTAGGGAGAAATCCTTCAAAAGTGCAGCATTCCCGGGCAGCTCAGGGAACTGGTGTGGCTTCCTCCCCTATAGCATTCAAACGTGTTCAGTTTGGATAGACCAGCCAAGATCAGCCTGCTTAAACCTGAGCGTGAGAGTGCTTTGATAGAGCTGGGTTTAGACTAGGGGGAAGTGGAACGGAGAGACATGGGAAAGCAGAGGGACTGACTGCCCAGAGGTAACCCACAAAGAAGGTCCTGCCACGTACTGGTGATTGCCACCGGTAGTCCTTGGAAGCCAGCTGGGGACAGTGACATGTCCCTGCTTAGGAAGAGACAGGACAAGGCTCTCTTAAGCACCACTGCCCCCCATTCTGTTTTGCGGGACCCGTGACCACGGGAGGAAGAGGCCACATTTGGCTAAGCCCCCCTGCCTCTCCCCAGCAGCCCTGCAGAGAGCGGACGGCAGAGCAAGCACCCTTTGTTAGCATCACAATCCCCACGTGCGCCTCTGCCACGCAATCAATAAACCATTTTTCTACTTAACCGAGAGCCATTTGTCACCGATGCGATGAAAAATACCCTGCTCATCAGGAGATGGTGCCCCCAATCCCAGCAGATGACTGGAGAGGTCGAGATTTCTGAAGCCTCTGGACCCCATCCATAGTGGCCTCATAGCCTTCCTCCAGGCAGCACCCACTTCTCCCCTCTCCTTCCCACACTGCCAGAAAGAGATGCTACAGGACTATTTTATGAGAAAACAAGGGGGATTCCCTTCTCTCAAGGTCCCTTGTGTTCAAGCTTAGCAGGGAGCTGGCCCCTCCGCAGACAGCTTGGTCTTGGGAGCCATGAGCCATTGTACGATTACCACCACACCGACAAGAAGCCATGAACCATTGTGCAATTACCACCATGCTGAGGTCCATAAAAGCTCAGAGATACATCCAGCCCTTCCTGCAGGGTCCTCTTCGCTCAGCTCGGACACTCACCTGTGTCCCCCAGCAGCCCGGCTGTGCTCAGGGTGCCTGAGTGAAGATGGCAATACCCCAACGGTCATCAGTTGAGGAGCATGGGCAGAAGAGCACTGCTCTTTGGGGAGAAGGGTGCTAGACCCTATGGCTTCCTCCTCTCACAGAGATGGCACAGCTCATTCTGAAGCTGCTCTGATCTTGTTCTCTGAGCACTGCCTCTGCTTCTCAGTGATGGGCAGAGGCTGCTTCCTGCATTCTGGGTTCATCTTTTCGAGAGGAGTACTCCCCTCCACACATTCTGTGATAAAACAGCACATGGGAAGCAATGAAAAGGTTAAATACAGAGTCTGAGTTTGAAAACTATTTGATCCAAGCAAGAACATTATTTTAGGATGGGGAGTTTCTCCCTCTAATAAATATATATGGGAAAGAAAAAAGGCTGCCAGTAGAATTACTCATAATGTTATAAATGAAAATGGATTTGGGGATGCTGGGTTTTTTTGCACAGCAAGAATGACTTTTAGACCATTAAGCCAGAGACATTCATTACTTTCTTTCCATGCTCATGGCACAAAACAAGGATTCTTAGATCTGAATGTTCAAGAAGGCCACACAGTGGCTGGTTTGAACATTATGAAGGACGTAGCTGTACATTAAATAAAAAGTAAGAGAATGAAGAAAGTACATTGGGACTCTCACTCCCTGGCTGCTGTATTCCATGAGACAGTTCGACAGTGCTCAGCTGGGGCACGCTTGCAGGAGAGGCTGGACTGCTTCATAGTGTCCGTGTACAGCTGGGGGCTGATGCCCTTATTGAACCCACATAATAAAGAAGTATGATGAGCACAACTGCAATTAGTGCAGATAGCACCACATAGTAACTAGATGCAGGTTGCTCACTGCTCAGGCATGGAGAGCCAGTGCTCGCCACTGCTAATAACACAGGGACATCGCCAGGTGCTTGTGCAGGTAGAAAAGCACAAGTGAGAAACCAAGGGGGAACACATTCACCCCCAGAACGGTGGCTCTGGTCCAGGCTGCGCTGTGAGGCTGGAGGCAGCAGCAGGAGCACTGCTGGAAGGATGGAGACTGGAGGCTGTTTCAAGAGCTGTCAGCTGGGCACTAAATTCCAGCAGAAGAGAAGAAATGAAAGAGCAAGGCAAACAGTTTAAATGACCCCAAGAGGCACATCCGAGGCAGAGAGCAGGGAAGGGGACAGGCATTCTGGAGACTGAAGCAATAAAAATAATGTAAGAACTCCCCAGTTTCCTTGTAGCATCGAGTGTCAGGAGCCGGCTGCCGGGTACGTGCGCTGGTGCCTCCGAGCCAAAATGTTCCATGCTGTGCGGTCACACAGTAATGGGCACAAGGGGAATGTTGGTATTTGCTGCTGGTAGCTGTGTTTAACAAAAAGTGGGATCAGACCATGAGAGGGACCAAGGCAGAGATGTCATCCATCATTTGAAGCTGAAGGGATGGCTGGGGGCAGCTCCAAGCAAAGGTGAGATGAGCATTGTGGCTCTTGCTCTGTCGAGGAAAGACAGCTTCACTGGTGGCTTTGGTGACAAAAGGCATCAGCAAGGCAGGAGGGAGGTGGAACACTTCCATCCCTGGCAGTGTTCAAGGCCAGGTCGGACCCTGGGGCTTGGAGCAAGCTGCTCTAGTGGAAGCTGTCCCTGCCCGTGGCAGGGGTTGGAAGTGGATGAGCTTTGAGGTCCCTTCAACCCAAACCATTCTGGGATTCTATGAAGCATTTCTCCAAATTAATGCTTTCTGAACCTGACCACATCGGTTAGAAAAACATCCAAACTTGGTTTTAAAACCCTCAGAGAAGGAGAATCCATCACAAGCCTCGGCTAATTGTTCCAATTGCTGATGACCCACCCTGTTATGCTGGATTTGTCCAGCTTCACCTTTCAGCCATCAGATCTTTGCATGCCGAATTGGAAAGCTCTCTGTCAACAATTTGCATCCTTTAACCTTTCCTTGGAGGGCTGCAGTCTCTGCAGCATGAGGAGTCTGCTCTAACCTTGAAACTGCCTCTGGAATTCTGACACAAACTCGCATTGGAAGTTAAGGGGGGGGCAGGCAGGAGACCTGGAGTCTGGATGAAAGACAAATGCTAATAACTGATGTAAGAAAAGGCTTTCTTAGAGAAACCAGACTGGTGGGCTCCATGGACACAAAGCCTGGGACGCAGTGTAGGTACCAAGAGCTCTTGGTCATGGTGCAGAGCAGTCTGGGTGTCTGATGGGAAGATCTCCTTCCTTTCCACCCCAAAACCCTGTGGAAGGCACCAGGAAACCAGGAGGTTTCTGTAATGCTGAGAACAAGGCATGGTGAAACACCCTGACGGAGGTGGTTTGCTGTGATGGTGACACCATCCTCATTGTCCCTTTCTGCCCAGGCAGAGCTGTCAAGTGGTTTCTCTTGTTCCATCTCCACTTGTTAAATCAAGGCAAAACATACTCAAAGCTAAAAGTCAGCTCCTGCCTGGAACTGCTTTCCCGCATCCCTGTACAGCAGCTCTGGGAATGAGACCCACAGTGCATGGCAAGGCTGTTTTCTCATGGTGTGTGGCATTACCAGCTGCACCTGCAGCCAAAACTGGCTCTGGGTCCCCTCTCTGACCAGCACACTGGGCTGGATGCAGCGGGGACGGATGAGGTGACTTTGGCATTTCACCAGTGGCTCCCCTGGCTTCATGCCCACGAGATGAGCCGGTGAGGTCCCCATCCTTCCTTGTCCCTCGGCTGTGCCAGGAATTCCCTCCTAGGGCAGCTGCTGGGCTGTTTCCTGGCTCATTATTTCCCGTTATCTGCCCCCCTCAGGCAGCCTGTCCCTGCTGCACAGAGCTGCACAGCAGGATGCTTCTGGGGATGGTTCCTGTTCTGTGCCATGGCTCCTTGTTTCCAGGATGATAACTAACAGTGGCTGGCATCATAGAAAGGCCCAGCATGGTGACAACACCTACGAGCACGTTAAAGGTGTTTCCCCTCTCTCCAGATGCTCGCTTGGTGGTGAGCATCATCCACGTGAGGGATACAGCAGGCATCATCGTGCTTCCATGCTGGAGCTGATCTTTAGATCCCAAACTGCGGGAGTTTAGCACCTTTGCAGGCTTTGTGGAAGGGTCCCAGACCCAGCCCTCTGCCATGCAGGTAACACAAGTATCATGACTATACTGCAACAGTCACTTACACAGCACCTGTCAGAGTACCCAGACCACAGAAAGGAGGCGGACAGCACAACAGAATGAAGCCAGACCAATCAACACAGGCATCTACAGGACCAAGAGGGGTTAAATGTAACAGGAAAAGCAAAATGCTCTTGTCCAACCGAAGATGAAGCTGTGGTTGGGGCAGCCCTTCCAGCACATTGTGCTCAGCAGGCTGGAGACCCCAGATACCTGCCACAGAGCCCAGCTGGGGCTGAGCAGAGCTCAGGTACAAGGTAACTAAGTCAGACTATGCCCAGAGGAGAGGGCTGCCTTTTCGCTACCTTTTATTCAGTGAGAAATGAGATCTGACAGTCTGAACTGAGGGACTGAGAGCTCAGCTCCTGACTGGCGTTTGAGGCTGAAAGCAGCTCGAACTGGAGACAGTCACAGGTGTCATGAGCATCCCTGGTGCTCTGTGGCCTCCAGGGATGTCTGGAGGGTGCAAAGCAGACAAGAGAAAGAGGCTTGATTGTGGATCACAACCATGACAGGCAGGAACTGGCACAGAGAGCAGAGCTGGGTTTAGCACTGCAAGACGAGAGGGCCCAGGGGGGTGCTTGGGGCACAGCGCCTTCATTTAGACTCTGATCACAAGTTCCCAGGCCTCTCTTCTCCCTGTTTTGCTGACAGTGCTTGATGAAATTGCTCACCCGGGCACAATCCCTTTATCTCTGTAATCTCCCACCCTGTGCTGATCCCCCTGAGCCTGGTATCCCACTCCCTGCAGAACCCCATCTCCCCTTCTATCTGGGATACAATCTCCATGTTCATGCCTCAGGCAGTGACATTTGAAAGATGGGAAAAGACTTTGGGCAGCGATTTAGTGAAGCTGTGATCAGTTTCCATCCCTTGCCACGGGGGCTTGCAGAGATGCTCTCCTCCAGGACAACCCAAACGCCTCGGGAGCCTGTGTCATGCTTTCTGCCAAGGCTTACATCTCAGGGGAGCTCAGGGTCATCCCCAGGGGAGGTGGGTTTGGGGACCAGCAGCATGCACTGTACTTGAGGACATATTGCAGCTGCTGCTGTTGCTTGCCAGCGACCGGGAGGCAAGATGCTGCTCAGGGACCCTAATGTGATGTTCCAGGGACTTGCTTGCTCCAGGGGAGGGGAACGGCACATGATGGGCTGTCACTGAACTGGGGATGAGGATGAAGTCCGGACAGTGTACTAAAGAGGTGGGTTTACAGCATAAATCCTTTGGGATGCTGCGGATGCACAGGCTGACAAAGCCCGGCTGTAGGCTGAGCTCCACAGTGAGCTGCTGGTTTGGCCACTGCAATGGGAAGAGCCAACTTTGCTGTGGAAAATGGCTTAATAAGAGATGCTGAGTGACAATGAACAGCACTGAGGGGGACAAAGCCACCTGACCAGCCCAGCAGTGGGTCCTGCTACAACCCCAGGGCTCTGCCCACATCCTGCGGCACCTCCCATGGGGCAGGCAGGAGGAGATGCTCCACTGTGAGTGCTTCCAGCTGCTTTCCTCAAGACCTTCCAAGCTGCCCGCAGGCAGGGGGGTGTCTGTGCGGGTTGGCACCCACTAAACCCCACTCTCAGTGGTGCAGAGCTCGCTCCCTGCCTGGCACACGCTGCAATTTCCCTTTGGGACACTTCTGCGATGCCACGGCTGCGGTTTATGCTACACTGAGTCATTGCCAACTTGGTTGCTAATTCATATTAGGGCCAATGCGAACACTGGCATGATATTTCTGGGATGATTTCAGACTGTTTACTGCTGCCGTGTTACCATGGTGATTAATGCAGCTCCATGCAATAGTCCTATTAAACACCTACACATGGGGATGCTTCCACCAGGGATGAGCTTCCCAAAGCCTTGGGAGCCTTTGCCCAGCTGCCCCTGAGCTCGGCCGCATCCTCTCCTGCCCATCGCCTGCCCTCAGAGGGGACCACAGTGACTGCTGCAGGGTTTTGTTCTATTTCACCATGCAGCGACCTGACATCCCCAGGAAGTTTCCTGATATCCCTGGAGCACACAGGGGGTGAACACAAGGTCAGAACTAACCCTACGTGCTGGTCCTCACAACTACAGGCTTGCACAGTGGGTGGAAGGAGGAGAGATGCTCCCAAGCCTCAGGCCAGCAGTGGGCATGACCTTCAACCTGCACTTTAGACATCCAGGTTGTCACTGTCAAACACCTTTCTATAACCTCAGCATGGCCATGGTCAAGTGTAACCTGCCTGCATGCAGCCCTCACTGCAGGGCTGCTGGCTGGGATGGGCAGCACTCCAGCATGGCCTCATGGCTCTGCCTCACTTTTACAACATGCAGTACCTTGCCATATCATACATGCAACAACTTCTAGGATCACTTTATTCCCAGCAGCCTTGACTCAGCATTTATGAGGCTAACACCACTGCTAGGCCCTGCTCCTAATGCTGGGTGTTTCCTGGGACTGGACAAAGGATTGCCCCTGGTATAAGACCGTGGGCATTTATCAGCAAGAAGTGAGATGGTTTCTGTGCCTCCCACAGGATGAATAGCTGCAGAGTCCAGGGTAGCCCATCTCCCTTTCCAAGCCTAAACACTTGGAGCCACCAGCTCCAGGGCAGGCAGCTCCCCAGTGATCACAGGAGCAGCCCAGGGGAGCTGTCACCATGGGGGTCACCTGCCCACAGCATGGTTCTTCCTGCGACAGGGAAAGAGCTGGGAGGAGTAAAACATCATTTCCTCCAGAAAAGCCAACGCAGGCATCACCACCCCCCCCCTTCTTCACCCTGAGCCTCTCAACAGCTCCTTGTTTCACTCAGAGCACCCTGTAGCCCCAGCCCCTCTCTGCAGAGATGCCCGCTGCAGCACAGGACCTGCAGCAGATACTGCTTTGCCAACCTGTGGGACACCTTCTGCAGGGGGTGTCTCTGGAGGGCTGCTGGGCCATGCAGTGGTCCATTACAGTGCATTTTGAGAACACACCATGGGAGCCGCTGCTCTTTGTGCTGCAGCCTGGACGTGCTCCTGCCCAGCCAAACCATGAACATCCCAATCTACACACAGCAAGAGCAGGTTTTTACAGCAGACGCAGGGAGGTGTGCCTGATGTGTTTTATGAAAAAGTCAACTTCCTCTTTATGGCACGCCTCAGGTTCAGCTCTTTTATTACCTTGACAGGATAACATTCCCCTCCTCTCTCAATGCCTGCTGGAAGAAACCCAGCTGCATGGCACCCTGCTGATGTGGGACAGCTGAGCCGTGCCATCCTGCAGGGACAGTGAAGGCCATCTCCTCTGCCTGCCCTGGCCAAGCCCTGGCAAGGTGAAACCAGAGGATGAGCTCCTTCCTCCAGGCCAAGCCCTGGCACAGGGCAGCGAGCACCCTGCCTCCCGCCTGGCATGGATGGCCCTGGGGACAGCCCATCCCAGGAGGATGACCTCTGGCAAACCCCTCAGCCTCTTGAACATTCATCTGCATCCCAAGGAAGCATCTATTTCACCTCCAACAATTGTGTTTTTCTGACATATTTATGAGTCCTCTGTCTCATTAATCTGGCTAGTATTCATAAGACTTTCCTTTCATGCTAGAATAGCTAAGGGCAAAAGCCTCTATTTATCTATTCTGTGCCAAGAAAACTCTCTCAAGAGTCAACTGGATGGAAGGTTTTCACCTTTTAAAATCCTTACTAGAGCTTGCCCAGCAATATGTCTTATGTATTTTAGGAAACAGTCAACTTCCTCTTTATGGCACGCCTCAGGTTCAGCTCTTTTATTGCCTTGACAAGATAACATTCACCTCCTCTCTCAATGCCTGCCTTTCTTTCCCCAGCCCACATCACCAGCACACAGCATTCCATCTGAATAGTGATTCTATCTGAATAGTGTCATCATAACAGCCTTATGGGTGAGTCTTTGAAACAATAAAAACCAAAACTAAACACTACAGAACGTTGCTAAGTGGCTTCACGCTCACATCACCTTTGGTAGGATCAGTTTGGATGCCCTGACCTCCCACCAGGCTGGGACCCACCATGCTCTGCCAAAGCCAAGGGTTCACTTAGCGGTTCGGGGCTCGCTTGGCATGCAAATGCTGCTCCAAGCATGCAGAGGAGCGGGATGGGCAGCCTTCCTCCAGGAGCTGGACATGGAGTCGGGCCTGGAGTGGCAACCACCAGCAGGTCCCTGTCTGCGGGCAAGTGCCGGGGTGTTTTATTGATGGAAACAGCCTGCCCATCCATAAGTCGGCATGCCAGGCTGGCCAAGGGCTCCTTTCCAGGGCTCTATAAATAATAAGCACTGAGGTCTGGGCTGGCTCCCCACGTGGGGCTTCTTTCCATTAGAGCACTCTCTAGTAATTGCTTCTCATTTTCCTTTTTTTCAGGGGTCTTCCCAGCGTTGTGTCTGAATCAATACTGTAATTAAAACAACAATATTTCAGGAAAGCCACGGAGCAGTAAAACCGGGGAAGCAATTACAGGAAACCTTCGAGCATTAGCACAGAAAAGGAAATAAAGGAATAAAAGCTTTCAACCCCCCATTTGAAATGCTCACAAAAACATTTTGATGCAGCAATGGCCTTTGAAAGCATTCCCTTCTGGTCAGGCTGGGGAGTTTGTTTTTCACGCTGGTTCGGTTACGCTGAAGCACATCAGGATTATTTCTCACGTGTTTCTGCCCTCACTTTCTCCCTCCACGCACACACCCATGCACACGTGGACCCAGGCACAGGGATTCGGACTCACACCTCCTTTCAGCAGAGACTCAGACCCAGCCCAACCACTCTCTAGCATCGTTTGCCTAATCACCTCCCAGCTCAGACCAAACCCAAGCACCAACACCACCCATCCTGCCACAGCTTTACTGCTACCATCTACTTGCAGCCTGCTCACCCTCTGGCTTTGCAGCCAACCTCAATTAGAGCCACATCATCATATTTCCCCTCCTGACACGCTGCCGCTGCCCAAATAAAGCAAAATGCCACTTGGTGAAGCCCTTCCCAATTATCTGATCAAGCAAAGAGAGGGAGCAAACGCACTGGAAACAGATGGGGCCAGTGATGGCTTCAGAAGTCAATCTGTTTGTCTACTAATTATTTAATGCACGAGACAATTTCAATACTCAACACCCTTAATCCTGGGAGTTGCTTTGCTGTTAAGTATGGGAGTCAGGCGATGCATTTCTCATTAGCATTTAGCACCAGGAGCTCTGGATTAGCCGGCGTTGAAGTTTTGAATAAAAAATGAACGGGAGTCAGACAGCTTATTCATCATCCATGAGGAAGATGTCAAGTTTGGGTATCCCAGCCATTATTGTAATTGCCAGCGATATCCATCCATAAATGCACATCCAGCAGCATTCGCCTGCTTTTGCTGCTGCCCCAATGGTTGGCTCTGCCTGCCCCTTTCCTGGCAAAGGTCCTGGCTGTTTTGGGAAAGACCTGGTGCAGAGGCTCACCCTGATGCACACGCACTGGGAGGACCCCAATGTCCCCTGCAGCATGCACGGTGCTCACAGCCACCACGTGCATGGCAGGTATGGATATAAGGGAGCTGTCATCTCAGCGTGTGATGTTAGCCAGCGTGTCTGATGATCCCACTCCAAGTGGGCAGAGGTCTTAGGTTAAGTAATAGAGCATAGTCTGAGATCAAGTGGTAAGCAGGGCACACTATAAATTAAAGCTGCTCTGTAAAGGACACAAGTGAGGTGTGATAGCTCCAGAGCAAAGCAGCCTGGTTAGAAACGGGCCATCCCTGCAGCCTTACCCTCACCCAGCCTCCAGCTTTCAGTGCCCTTGCCACCCCAGAGTAAACATTACATAGGCTCCAATGGCATCTGAGAGTCAGGATAAGAACACTTTGGAGATTCATGGGCATCTTCTTCCTTCAAAGAAGTAACAAAGCATTAAGAAAAAACTCAAACTTCGTGGCCTCCTCTGGACTCGCTCCAACAGATCCACGTCCTCCTTATTTTGGGGCCCCGGAGCTGGACACAGACATCCCTTCCCTGGTCTCTACATCCAACCTGGCCGCACTGACAGGTGCTCCAAACTGAGTCCGAGGCCGGGCTCTGCTGCAGGGGCACTGGTCCCTACTGCTGCCATCACTGCAACCAGCCATACTGCTCCACTTGTCCTCCATGGGGGCAGGCAGTGCTTACACTACTCCTTGCACCATCCAGTCCCCTCCTCTGCTCCCTCTCCTGGTCCCAGGGCTCTCTCCCCATCCTCAATCCCCTCTGACAGGTACCAGTTTGGCCACACACCCCTCTCCAGCAGCTCACTGCCAGGAAGGAGCAGTATCCCGCTCCAAGCAGGCACAAGCTCCAGCAGCATCGCTTCCCACCGGGAGCTCAGCAGCAGCATGGAAGGGGCTGCTTTCACAGTGCCCCATCATTTCTGAGAGGCCCAGTTCTAACTCTTCCCCTCAGCTTCGTAGCTGTGGGCGCATGTAAATCTCCAGTGTGTTATTTATCATCCCGCCCGCGTTCCGCTGCCTACGCGGGTCGCTTTGCAGGCAGCACCCGCGACAGCAACAGGCTGTGCTGAGCGCGGTGTTACCGGCTGGACCCTGACACCCTGTTTGCATCCAGGGGAATGGAATCCACCAACACAGGCATCCCAGGCGTTTCTTCCCCATTTGCTTGCTCTCTTTGAGCAGACCTGCTGACAATGCCATTAAAGCATCTTGGGCTCTCAGATACCAAGTGAAATCCCAGGTTCTGGAGTCAAGTGATAGCCAAATCAAACCTTATATTGAAACAAAACCTGGTTATATCATGCACATAACAGGCACCTGCTGCTTGAACCACCTGTCCAATTCGCATCTCCCCCACCTCCAGGTGAGTGCTAACATGTTGACAGCCTTCATCACCTTGCCATGCAACCGAAGCCAGGCACCAGCATCACCTCCCCTGGAGTGCTGAGGGGGCTCTCAGGTCTCCCTAGGTCTGGAGGGACAGATTAGGCTCCTAGTCGGCAGCGTATATGAAACCATCACTTTCCTTCTGCTTTATTAAATTCAGCATGTGGCTTTTATGAGAAAAGATAATTACAGAAGAGAAGGTCACTGTTATCTTTGCTCTGCTGTCAGGGATCGCCTAAGCTGTTTATTGCATTGCGTCTCAACTGATCAAAACCCCAGCAGCATGGGACCAGCTCAGGGCTGTCCTTGACCAGGCCCTGCCTGGATCTCTGCTGACACATTTCCTGAGTGGTTTATCCCTACAAAGACTCACAAAGCAGCATCCTGCCAGACAGAGAACAGTGGTGCATGTGCTAACTGCCGGGGTGAGACCCTTCTGACCAGCCTTAGCTGATGCCCACCAGCAGGATGGAATGGATGAAGGGGTGCTGCAAGGAGGCTTTTTGCTTGTTTTGTTCTCACCTTAACAGCTAAAGGGGGGAGACAAAAAGCTCATTCATGTGATTTATGTCTCCCAGACTCAGCAGGGTGCCCAGCAAGGCTTCCTGGAAAGGAAGGTTAGCCCTGGGCCAGCCAAGGCCTTGGGAAGAGGTACTGGGTGCCATGATCTGCCTTAGATTTTGTCAGCAAGGGCACCTCAGCTCAATGGGCCCATGGCAGTGAAGAGACTCAAGCCCCCACGCAGAGCACACATCTGGCTTGTGTCAAGCCCTGGGTCTCCACTGAAGCCCATGGGGATGTCAGTGCTCTGGGCAAGCTCTGGGGCAGGGCAGGTTTATGAGGGCTGTCTCCCCATAGAGCACATGGATCTCCCATCGCCACTGCTCTGCAACACCGTCTGTCTGCCAGGAGCTGGCAAGTCCTTCCCCACTGCTGTGAGCCCATGTGCCAGTCCCACATCCACCCCATGGTCACAGCTCTCAGCCAGGGCCCCATTAGGGGAAAACCATTCCCAGCACAACACGGGGGCACTTCTGGGAAGAGAACTGCTCCTGCAACGAGGCAGGCAGGGAATGATGCAAAACATAAGGAGTCCACTGCATTGCCCAAGACTGCAGCCAGCATCCAGGGGCAAAGCAGGGTACCATGCTCGTGGGGTGAAAACAGAGATACCAAGGGCTAGTCCTCATCCCAAAGCATTGGCAATAGCTGAATCCCAAAGCCAGGCTGATTGCTCCTTACTACCTTGCCCTGCCAGGCTCCCTTGGAGCTGCCCTGTCCCACATCCCACACCATGACAGCAATGTTTCATAGATGATGATGACCCCAGACCCATAAGGCAGCTACAGCAGTAAGAAGGTTCCTGAAGCACCATGGAGATGCTGTACGGGGGGGGATGTGTGTCCCACAGCCACCTCTCTGGGCCATACCCTCACTCACTGGCATTTCTCAGGTCAGCAGTGGGCTTGTGGGGAGCACTGAGTGATCTCAGCCGCTACCCATCAGGGAGGGCGCGTTTTGGGCACGTTTCCTGCAGGATCTCACCCCCGTTGTTTTCTGCCCATGCCTTTCCCTCGCTGCTCGGTGGCTGAGGATTCCTGCCAGGACTCATCAGTGCTCTCTGCCTCCCCAGCTCTGGCTGTTCCTCTCCTGTGCTGCTCAGGAGAGGGCTGCAGCCCAGCCCCGGTGCCTGGCTCTGGCTGGTGCAGGGGAGGCTCTTCCCTCAGCCTCTGTCCCCCGCACGCTCCCTCTTCTCCTCCGAACCAGCAGCAAAGGCTTCAGGCAGGTGAAAATTGATTTGCAATGAACTGGTGCCCTGCCAACGCCTGACTCATCCATTCACTCCACACACACACCCCCACTGCTCATAAAGCACCGAGCAGGAGGGAGAGCTGCAGAGCGCACAGACATTCCTCAGTATTAAAGGGGTTGGAGAAAGCACCAACCCAAACCGAAGCCACGCAGCAGGGCTGAGGAGGAGTCACAGCACACAGGGAAAATACCAAGGATTTACACAGCAGAAGGTAAAGATTGGGAATCAAAAACCACCGAGCAAGAGAAGCTGGTGAGAGCATGGCTGGGGGGGGGCAAGGTGCACAAGTGATCCACATAGAGAAGCACGATACACGGAAAGATGGAAAGCTACAGCCATGGGAGCTCACACTCCAGCTTGTTAACCCAGGATCATACCCCACGTGCAGTGCTTGGCCAACATGCTGGTCACTGGGAACAACGGGTCTGGAAGAGCCTGGGTTGGAGTAACTCACACAAAGCAGTCCCCAGTTTGCCTCCCAGGGTAAGAAAGCGTCTAGGACTGGATTTGTCTTTAATCAGCTTTGGGCCCCACTCCTCCCACTGGTGGCCAAAATCATCCCCCACTGCCCCCCACCTGTAGGAGTGAGCAGCACTGGTTTATGGACGCTGATGGATGTGGGATTGCTGGAACGCACCAAGCCGCATCCCTGAGTCCGTCCCAGTGCTCCTGCTCAGCACATGCCTACCCTGCAGCTGGGGCCCCATGGGGTGGCGAGGAGCAGCAATCCTCCACAGCCATGCTCACCCATCTGCCCCCAGCTCAGACATCGCACATGTAAGAAATTAGCATCAACACACCCCCAGAGCCAGCCATGGGGCACAAGACCCACTGGGGATTCATGCTGGGGACATCCTTGGCTGCTGAGAGCGGGAGGTGGAGCGGCTGGAGCCCAGAAGCCAGAGGGGATGAGCCTCAGGGACAGGATGGAAAATGATGCTCTGGAGGGAGGCAAGAGATAGGACCCGAATAATTCATCACAGCACAGCTCCTCCAGCTTGCCTAGAGGATGGAGCAGCCCCCATCCCTGCTCCCCACCAATGCAGAGCAGCTCTATTTCACATGAATCTAAGATAATTAAAGTCAAGCAAGAAAAAGTCTCACTCTGAACAGTTAATATACCCACAGTGCTCTGCAAAAAAATACACTCCCTCAACAGGCCTGTTCCAAATAATAATTCAAGTTCTTTAAAAAGCAGGTCAGCAGCACTGAGTAATAAGTTCATTATAATCTAATAAAGTTCATTAGTCCTTGAAAAGTCTATAACGCAAAGGCAGTATTACCAACAAACCCATCCTCCGGCAGGACCATTTCTGGGTGGGGAGAGAAAGGATTTGAGATAAAAGGAAATAAAAATAGGCAGCAGGAATTTGAAATAGGAGAAGACATTGCTGGGAGAATTGGAAACACCTAGAGTACGTCCAGAGAGCTGCTTCTCGCCTGCAATAAAAGTGCTGGGCCTCACATATGAAAGAGAAAAGCAGCTATTAATAGCAGGGCAGTCGGGATGGCAGCTCGCTTGTTCACGGCTGCACAGCCACCGCGCTGCGGAGAGCAGTGGGGAAAAGAAAAATCCCGGCACAAGTGATAATAAAAGCCCTTAATTCAATGTCAGCAGGGTCTGGGTTTGAAGGAGGACAAAAAAGAGGAGGCAATACATGATGGAGCTCCCAGCCGTGCAGGGACATCTGTATTCAGGTCCCCTGCGCACACGTATTGCTCCTGCAAAGTCAACAAGAGGAGGGAAGGAAAGCAAACAAATAGCGGGCAGCCTCCTGGAGCAGCCAGCAGTAACCTTGTGCTCATGTACCACTGGCACAGCGTATGTATGGAAACTGATCCCATGCGTGAGCCTGCAGGATGGAACCTGCGGCTGGAAATGCTTTGGGGAAGCACTTCTGAGGTGTGATAAAGAACAGGAAAGTGGCAAATGATGGTCCCGGCTGCAGGGGAGGTGGTGAGCATCGCAGCATCACACCTGAACGCAGTTACGGGATGAGTGTTGCTCACTGTCCTGCTTTTGCAGGATTCAGTTAAGTAGGGAACAGGGAATCAGCTGTAAATCTGGGGGTCTGCTCTGGGAGGAGAGGGGTCCTGGGCACCACTGCCCACCCCAGTGCAAAGGGCAGAGGCAGCACGGGCAGGAAACCCACCGAGCCGGCTGCAGGAATAAATCCCCACTAATGAGAGCCAGGGCCAGCACAGACCGGGGCCAGCACACAAATAAGAGGCCCAGGAGGATGTGTCCTTTACTGCAGGCTTTGTGGCTGATCCCCTGGGATTTTGCACTCTGCAGGAAAATGATTAGTTTGGCCAAAGTCTGACATTTCAGCAGAGGCACCAAATCAAAGTGGCTTTGGCAGCCAAGGAGGAGCAATGCTGTTCCCCCCTACATGGAGAGAGGGTGCTGAGAGCAGAGACCTGTCCTGGGGGGGCAGCAACCCCTCATCCCCAGGGCTTCCAGAGCCCTGCTTCCCAAATGCTCCTTGCACCTTTCCTGGATGGATGGAGCTCTGTAGGGAGAGCCCAGTGCTGCTCCCACCCCGTGGGCAGTGGAAATGGGATCTCTGCAAGCAGCAAGAATGGGGCAGACCAGGCAGATGCTGCTGCTCCCTCCACTGCTCTGCCTGTACTGGTCCTTGCCCTTAGGGAAACAGGATGAGACACCAAGAAGAAGAACAGCAGCAATTTCTCCAGCACATATTGACTAATTTTTTTCTCTTTCCACCCCCAAAAAGACAGTTATTGCCAAACAAGACAGTGACCAAACAAGGTTATAAAAGCTCCCTTTGCCTAAAAGGGAACAGGGATAAGGGGGTGGTGTTAAAATAAATACTTCACTTGAGACTTCGTGTTTCAGGCCTTAAAACTTTCTCCTTTTTCTAAATCTCCAGTGAAAATCCAACACATCCTAAAGGAAAATGGCTTGTGGTTATGGACAGTTTTTCACTGGATGCTTAACTTGACCCAGACTCATCCCTCGCCTGCTGCCACATCCACAAGACACAAGATGCTCCCCAGCTGCCAGGACAAACGCAAGGGGTGTGATAGAAAGCCATGACTACAACACTGAGCCTCAGACCCACTCTGCCATCAGGAAAACACGAACCATCCATACAGGAGCAGCATCTTGACCTGCAGCCGCTTCTCAGGCAGGATGTGAATAACAACGAGGGTCCCAGGAGCGAGAAAAATACAGTCAAATTTTGGGGCAAAACAGTTTGAGCCTTCATAAATAAACCCCATCGACACATGACATGTAGAATTATTGAGGAGTTTGCCTGAATACAAACAGAGCCTCATGCACAGTTACTGCCCACCAGGGACACCGAGGTGCTAAGAAAAGCTTCAGCTCTTACAGGTAGCGCTCAGTGTCAAGCAGTGATTTATAGCCAGCATGCAGGAGCGAAAACTCTTTCCATAGCCAGCCCTGTGTGCCACACAGCCATAATTATATATTGCACTGAGCTGCCCTTGCTGCACGCTGAAGGGCAGAGGAAATGAAAAGCCCCACCACACTTCCCTGACATTGCCTATCTCTTACCTCACACCAATGCCACATCAGACCCACATACTGCAGCCTTTGCACCACAGCGGGGGAGCCCAAGCACCCTCACAGAGCAAACTGACCCAAGACAGGTAACACCTCGTGGTTGGCTTTGCTGACACCGTAGGGACATGGATCTATCTGGTTTCTGCAGGTGGAGATGATGACAAAGCAAGGGACAGCCCTGGCTCAGGTCCGTGCTGAGGCCCGGAGCGCAAAAGGGTGGGCAGGGAGGGATGTCCTCAGGCTGGAGCCTGGAGTTCCAGCACTTGCTCATGAGCACACCATGGTGGGTTTGGGAGGACAAACATGCAAATTCCTGTGCAAACCCAGTGGCAGGGTGACTGGTGGCTCCTCCAACACTGACCAGCAGCAGGACCCCAATGCATCAAGCACCCATGGAGGGATGCTAGGCGTTGGAGGAGGGCCACAAACATGCTGCAAGGGGAAGGGCAGCTCTGCTCTGGAGCCAGGCTGAGAGAGCTGGGCTGGGTCAGCCTGGACAAGAGAAGGCTCCTGAAGGGGAGACCTCAGAGCAGCTCCAGTGCCTAAAGGGGCTGCAGGAAACCTGGAGAGGGGCTTTGGACAAGGGCCTGTAGGGACAGGCCAAGGGGAATGGCTTTAACCTGCCCGAGGGGAGACTGAGATGAGCTCTTAGGCAGAAGCTCTTCCCTGTGAGGGTGCTGAGGCGCTGGCACAGGGTGCCCAGAGAAGCTGTGGCTGCCCCATCCCTGGCAGTGTTCAAGGCCAGTTTGGACACAGGGGCTTGGAGCAAGCTGCTCTAGTGGAAGGTGTCCCTGCCCGTGGCAGGGGTTGGAACTCGATGAGCTTTGAGGTCCCTTCCAACCCAAACCAGGCTGGGATTCTGTGATCACCACCAGATATCTTCAGCGATCAATGCTTCAGGGGGCATGTCTTTGTTGGAGCTCCTTTGTGCTCACTGGAGCCAGGGCTGATGAGGCTTGCTCCTTACCCTGGAGTAATTTGTCTTAATCAGCCACACAAGAGAAAAATAAAGATCTGAAGGAAAACCCCCACAATCCATTCAAGCTACAGGAGAACATATTGGGAAAGAGCTTGAGGTAATGAACTTGAAGATTGATTCTCTTAACCAATGTTGTGATGGGCGGCAAATTAAAGCTAGAGGGATGGGGGAAAGGCTGCAATTATCAGAATATTGTGAAGCTGAGAGAAAATCTGAGGAGACAGAGAAAAAACTTGTTTATAATTAGAGATGGTGTTTCAGTTCCTGATTTCAGTGACACTATGTTAATTCAATATACTTCCAGAGGAACAACCTGTATTTCCTCAGAGGCACCTGAGCATCCCTGGCTCCTCACAGGCGTCTTTGGGATACAAGCAGGAAAGGAGAATGCATTTCTTAGTTGGTTCCTGGGCTCAAGAAGCATCACCAGGAGCCAGAAAGCTTCAGAGCTGAACAGAGTTCTGGTAGAAATTAGGCATGTCAAAACTGGCAAGTCTGATGGAGATTCTGATCAAGTTCAGCAGGACTGAAACAGATTCCCCAGCCTCCCTCAGTCCCTAGAGCCAGGGCAGAGCTTCATGCTGCTCCAGAGAGAGAAATAGGCTGGTTTTCCAAGTTAGAACAGCTCTAAGACGCTGGAAAAAGCACCAGCCCTGAGGGCACAAATGCCTTCAGACACATCTGCTCTCAGAGCAGCTCCCTGTGGAAAGCACATCTGACAGCACCTACGCGTGACACAGCCGTTTGACAAGTGATGCAAAACCCAGCTTAAAATTGCTCATCAAACAATGTTAGGGGGCAAACACAGCCTCTTCCAACCCAAATATAGCTCCAGACTGTACAAATCATCTAGAGTTAAAAGAGAAGGATATCTAAAGGTCCAGGAGCAGGAGAGAATGGGAGATGCAGGCTCAGTGTGAAATCATCCTGCTTTTGAAGTCAACAGGAGTTTAGTCTTTGACTGCAGCAGGTGAGGATTTCACAGGTGTCTATAAACAGATCTGAAGCAGCTCTTCAGGGGATCGTGGATAGCACAGGCTGCAGCCTGGTTTCACCCCAGGAAGCTGGGTAGTAGCCAGGAGCCAGATCTATGCCTGAGCAAGCCAAAGCAGCTCCTACATTCACACCCCACTGCAGTGCAAGGAACAGTCACTGCCCACAACAGATTTGGGCTGCTCCTGGTGTTTTGCCACAACCAAGAGCCCTGTTGAAGGGGGAGGTTTTCCATCTCCATTTATCAAGCCAGTATGGCACCTCTCAGCCCAGGGATGCCCCAGAGGCAGCAAACCCACATGGAGGGCAGCAGCCTGCCCCAGGAGGGGGAGCCAGCCCCCAGAGATGCTCAGTGCTATGTTTGCAGCACTGGAACTGCTCAGCTGTGAGATAAAGCTGGTCAGAGCAGAGCTGGGGGACTACACGCTTTAGATTTGATGGGCAGAACAACATCCCTAGGTCCGTGAGAGGCACTGGTATTGCTGCAGGGAAGCAATGCCTTGTATGGGCTGCCCAGCCACACTTGGAGACAGTATTTCCAAGGCCAGGATGAGATGTGCTCCTACAACAGCCAATCTGCAGGTGAAATCAGTTTCCTTAGAAGTATGAACTCAATTTTGCATCAATCCTTCAAACTGGGGAGGTTTGGCCAAGTCCATGTCAGGATCATTTGCTAGTTCAGTAACAACAGGTATGTCTGCAGACGCAGGTTTCCATGTGACACTACGGTACTGGCAGAAATCCTTATGCACTTAGAGCACCAAAAAGTGCTTCCAGCATAAGCCCTGCCACAAAAGTACCTCCAGCTTGTGTAAGGTGACTATGCCAGGAGGGCTTGCAGGTCCAGAGCGACCTTGTCTAGCATGGGCCACGCTTACACTGTGAGCAAGACAGATGTGGCACATCATATCAGAGCAGCATAAAGCTAAACCACTTGTGACATACCTGCACAAGACTGTGCAGAGGGCTCCCAGTGAGAACTACCCTAGAAGTCATCCCACTGCAGCCTGCTTGAAGGTTAGCACAGTGGCAGGAGACAAGTATTTAAATCGTGGATCTCCAAGAGATGCTGCCATGCTGGATGATGGAAGAACAGACATTACTACCTGGATCTGTAATTCAAGATGAAAGGGAAAAAATGTCCCAGCACCAAAATATGGGACTAAATTCCAGTGTCTGCAGAGATCCCGTCCAGACAGTACAAAGTATGGTCCAGAAACAGCACCAGCTTTGGGCTTCCAAGATCTGGTTCTACTGGTGATCATCTTGGGCAAAGACTGCATTTCCAACCTTGAGAAGCAGTGCCCCATACCTCTCAGTAGGAGCCACCAAGGGGGGTACTGCTCTTCTCAGGGGTTCCAGCTCTTCGTCATGGCTTATTTACTGTTTAAAGCCAGTCTGAAGACCGAAAGCATTGCCAGTATGGGCTTTGCCCGTTGATGGGTATGAGTGACTCTGCTTGCAGGCAGTGGCTATGGGGCCGGCAGGTAGTGCAGGACTACCCTGGGCTATTAGAGTTGTGCTGAGGCATTTCAAGCAAATGCCACTTGCCAAGTCTGAACAGGAAGGACAGGAACAGGAGGGAGGAGAGGAGCTGGTCCCAGCACGGGGTAGTTTAGATGGGGAGCGTGTCCCAGCCTTGCTCCCAGGACAAGGGGCAAGTCAAGGTCCTGGCTCACAGAAAAGTCGGGATCATTTTGTTTGGGCAGCAAGTCTCCCACAGCACTGTATATAAAACAGTCCTTTGCTTTATAACTCCTGGCACACCGGCAGCACCTGGCCTCATGTCCTCTTTTAAATTCTTCACACTCTCCAGTTTTCTGCTCTTCATGTTCAGGGCCAAAATCGACTTCATGCACTATAACCCTCCATTTTATGCTGGTAAGGAGCACGTTCCCCAACTCACTGCTCTGCCTGGCCGGACTTAGTTTAAATATTTCTTTTGATCTGGGTTTTTCAAAGAGTAATGCAAGCCTTTTCCAAATACTAGCATTGATTCAGGACCAACAGAGGAATATTTGAGGTAGATGGGTTGCTGTAGGGATGGGTTCCTGCAATGAGAAGCAGCGCTTGCTGGTGCTGGGTGACTGGGCACCCAGCTGTTGGCACTCCAGCTGCAGGATCTCGGTGCTCCCCACTCAGTGCACATGACAGCACCCCTCCATGATGGGTTCGTGGGTGGTTTCACAGGGGTGCAGGAAGATGAACCAGCTGGTCAGAGGCTGCTGACAAGAGGAACACAGTCTGGGTCTCGATGCACATGTGCTGGTGTGCTGACCACCAGACCTCATGCTTTACATCACACCTCCGCCCCCAACCTCGGTTTATCACCCTGTACATCCTAATGAGCACTCGGCTTTCTACAGGGTCAAAAACTGAAGAAAAACATCAAGCATTGAGAGCAGGAGAGTGTGGGAGTTTGATTTGAAGTCAGGAACAGTGTCAGCATTCACGACTCAGCTGTAATCGCAGAACAACATCACCTCTGAAGAGCAAACACCAGCAGCGCTCCAGCCCCAATCCAGGCACATGCTGCCACGCTTTGCGAGTTGGACAACGGAGCTCACTGGGCTTTGCTGTGCTGCGGAGCTTCCTGCAGCTCACACACAGGGTGCAGGTATGCCAGGGGTGGGGAGCATCCCGGGACACAAGCACTGGTGGAAGTGGAGGATGTCCCTGCCCATGGCAGGGGGTTGGAACTGGATCTGCTTTTATGGCCCTTCCAACCCAAACCAGTCTGGGATTCTATGACTAAAGCCCCAACAGGCTGGAAGAACCAAAAGAGCCCACTGAATCAGCTGTGACAGCTGGATACCCACCACATCCATGTGCCTTCAAAGGGATGGGGATGGTGCTTCGTTATCCACAGCCGTGGATTTGACTTTGGAGGCACAAACAGCTTCACAGGGACATCCACTGCGTAAGTGGGCACAGTGCAAGTGTCACGCCACAGACAGGCACCGGCTCCAGCAATGATGCTTATTAACCACCCTGCTCTGGAGTTTATTTCCCCAATAGAAAGCGCTACACAAATGTATTGACTTTCCTTCATCCCCACTAAACACAACAAAAGCAGATGCTGAGTTTGTGCTGCACTGTACTGACACGGTGCACACCAGAGGCAAACCCTGTAGCTCCTCCTGGGGAGGCTGGATGTGCGTGAGGACACAGCCCTGGCCTCTGCCTGTGGGGAGCAAAGGGCATCTGAGCCATCAGCTCCTACCCTTCCTGCACCAGTCCCAACAGACCTGAGCCACAGTCTGCTCCTCAGGTAACCCAGTTGTCCTTCACTTATGTAGAGAATGGGAGAATCCTTGTGCTGCTACGAGAAAGGTGTTAAAGATAACCTGGCTACCAGAAAGGACAGGATGGAGTATTTGGATGGATATAGAATCATAGAACAGTTAGGGTTGGAAAGGACCTTGGGATCATCCAGCTCCAGCACCCTGCCATGGGCAGGGACACCTCACACTAAATCATGGAACCCAAGGCTCTGTCCAACCTGGCCTTGAACACCACCAGGGATGGAGCATTCACAACCTCCCTGGGCAACCCATTCCAGTGCCTCACCACCCTCACAGTAAAGAACTTCTTCCTTATATCCAATCTAAACTTCCCCTGTTTAAGTTTTAACCTGTTACCCCTTGTGCTGTCACTACAGTCCCTAATGAAGAGTCCCTCCCCAGCATCCCTATAGGCCCCCTTCAGATACTGGAAGGCTGCTATGAGGTCTCCACGCAGCCTTCTCTTCTCCAGGCTGAACAGCCCCAACTTTCTCAGCCTGTCTCCATACAAGAGGTGCTCCAGTCCCCTGATCATCCTTGTGGCCTCCTCTGGACTTGTTCCAACAGTTCCATGTCCTTTTTATGCTGAGGACACCAGAACTGCACACAATGCTCCAGGTGAGGTCTCACAAGAGCAGAGCAGAGGGGCAGGATCACCTCCATGACCTGCTGGTCACGCTCCTTTTGATGCAGCCCAGGATACGGTTGGTTTCTGGGCTGCAAGCACACACTGAAGCCGGCTCATGTTCATTTTCTCATCAACCAACACCCCCAAGTCCTTCTCCACAGGGCTGCTCTGAATCCCTTCTCTGCCCAACCTGTAGCTGTGCCTGGGATTGCTCTGACCCAGGTGCAGGACATTGCACTTGGCATGGTTAAACCCCATAAGGTGTTTCATATGGAACAGCCTGGTCTGTTTTATGCTCACCCCAGCACCATCCCCTCTGCAGGGCACTGGCACCCCCACCTCATGGATGAGCTTCCTATGCCACATCCAACCCTGTGTCCCAACTTAGTCTTGCAGAGGCCAACCAAGCAATCTTGTAACCTGTCCTAATGGATGGCACAGTGCAAGTGCTTCCGAAAACACGACACAAAGTGGGAACAGGAGGCAGACTGGGATTCCAGGCCTGTGGTAACATGATGACCACCCTGCAGCATGGTGACAGGGCTGCAAACCCAACCCGGCCTCAGCCTGGCAGCCTCCGCCATGGCAGACTCCAGCCTTGGGCTGCACCCACTGGTGCACAGGATGGATTTCATCAGCGACCAGGAGCTCGGTTACCCCGCTCCAACTCACACAAGGCTCTGCACAGATACCTTTTGTAGTGCTGTCAAATGGAGTGAAGGGGATAGAGTGCATCAGTGCTGGCCCTGCACGTTCCCACATCTTACCCAGCAAATTGAAAAGAAGAGGGAGTAAGGATGGAGCAGGTTAGCAGCTGTGACTATGTAGTGTGAATGTGAGGAACCTGCTCGTGTCAAACTTGGCACTTTGAGGTGGCAACAGAAGATAATCGTTTCACTTGGCATTGTCTGGAAGCGAACAGAGCCGGTGCTGCGGAGTCTGGGAACATGAGTGTAAGGTGTCCCTGCCCATGGCAGGGGGGTTGGAACTAGATGATCTTAAGGTCCTTTCCAACCCTAACTATTCTATGAGCACTAGAAGCAAGGCTTTCCAAACCCCACGTGATGTGGGGTCAAGCCCCCATGATTTCTCAAGGTAACTCTGAATGCTCTCAGATGCCCAGCCTGTGATCAGCACATCCAGAAGCAATCACCTGGCACGCAAAGCAATGGAAATCCGGCCTCCTGCTGCCCACTACCTTGAGCAGGGGCTCCCTTCTGCCCAGGCAGAGCCCTCCATCCCGAACCTCGCTCTTCTCCACCCCAGGCTCCAGGGCTGCCCTAAGCTCACCATTCTCTCTCTAACATGCCCCTGTCTCACATTATTGATATATGTGCCTGTGGAGCTCAGGATGTGGCAGAGGACACCGAGGCGGTGACAAGCAGCAGGGATGCTGCCAGCCCGTCAATACCGAGCCCAGCTCATTACTTGTGTGCACTCACTCCGGGGCCTCCTCAGACACCGCCTGAATCCTAATGCAAAGCAGGGACACAGCCCTCGGAACGCCTTCACTGTGTGAGCACAGCGTGCCGAGACGGGGGGCCAGGAACAGCCACACGTGTAAGGGGAGCAAACCCAGGAGCAAAAACCAGGGCTGGTGTAGGGTACATGTATGAGCTACGAGCTCACAGCTCAGATCTCCAGTCCTTCACCTGCAAGATGTGCTGCTGCGGCAAGGACACAGACCCCACTGTCCTCGCCTGGGCAGAAGCACCCAACAACACCCTTGTATTCTCCTGACACCCTTCAGTCTCACCTTGCTTCACTCATTTAAGAACCGATTTGCAGCTTCAAGCACACATTTGGAGCAAGCCGAGTGCTGTTCCCAACGGGGAAAAAAAGAAATCCCAAAGCCTTCTCCTCTGGAAAAAAAGACAGGTTTGCTTTTTCACATTGGAATTGCACTTTGGACTTGTTTCTAAGTCATGTGTTATGTTTTCCAAGCACTGCATAGGATTAGCTAGTTAATTAATACTTAGTATTATCCTCACAGATGGAGAGAGCTTCAAAGAACTTAAGGTAAAATATTTTAGCAATACAGATTTGTGCCAACCTAAATTTATACTCCTAAGCATAATGAGATTAGTAACAGGAAAAAAAAACCCAAATGAGAGTAATAAACCACAGATCCTCTTTATGCATGTGTTGGTCTTCGCCTTCACAAGTCCCATTCTCACCCTACACAGGGAGGAGGTTTAATCTCCTTTTATTTTTAATCAAAGTGGAGGTTACCAGCCAGCAAGGACCTTGCAGGAGGTGCAGAACTGCAGGTGGTGACCCACTGCAGTGCTCCTCAGGGAAGGCACTGGGGATGCTCAGTACCATCACCCAGCTACCGTGCCTGCTGCAGATCCGCGGCCGCTTGCTCTGGCTCAGCCCCAGCTCATTCCCACCTCCAGACCTGAAGATCTTGGAATGTTTTCCTGCTCTAAGTCAGACAGAAATGCAAATCACCAAAAGGAACCCGGATGAGGTCACTACATTTTACTTTGAAATACTCCTTTTCACACCAACCTTTGCAGCTCCTTTCAATGCAAGTTTCAGGGAAACTGTTTTGACAGAGATTTTGAAGGCTACTTCAAAACAACAGAAATCAGACTTGCACCAAGAAATGTAAAGATCAGGTGTATGCACTGAAAGCCGGAGCCAGCTCAGGTCGGGCTTGTTTGGCAGGGGGGCAGAACAGATGACCTCCCACAGCTCCTTCCAGCCTAAGCTCTGCCATGTTGCCACACAAACTATTTTAAAACATTTTCAAATATTTTGTCAGAAAGAGCCTTAAAAAAAAAAGAAAGAAAAAAAAATAGCCTTTTTGTCAACAGTTGAATCTGAGCAGCAAAAGAGCATCTCGCTTGGGAAACACCATTGGGCTCAGTGGGCCCTGAAACTTCATATACACTCTTGGCTCAAGTCAAGCTGAGCTGTGACTTGCTCCCAGCTTGCCTGCTTTTCCTCCCACATTACATGAGCCTCTGCTTAGGTCATTTAGGAAGAGAAAATCCTGAGACAGGGATGAATTTGTTCTTGTTTCATGTGAAGCTTGCCTAGCACAGGCTGGAACAGCAAACACAACAGGGATGGTGTCACACCAACAGGCTTCAGGTCCAACTGAGTCCCTGGAGATGCCTTCTGGGTGTACACAGGCTGCTCTGGTGCTCAGGGTGTTTGCAGCATCTGGCACTCCTGTTTCCCAGCCTCCGTCCCCAAGCACCCCATATGAAGACAGTCTCTGAATTAGAGTCTCCCAGCCCCACATCTCCTACACCTGCAGAGCAGCTCCAAGCTCCCAGCACTGAGCCAACCCATCCCACTCAGCACACACAGTACCACCATCTCCCAGCCGCAAAGGTACATGAGTCACCCCAGGCATTTCAGGCTCTATTCCTGGCTCACTACACACAGGTTCAATAGCTGATGTGTCAACATCCCCTTTGGTTTTCCCTTCCCCAGACCAACATCCCATCCATCTGGGGTAAGGATGTGCCCAGGGTGTGGGTGCCACAGCTCACCTGCCACCAGACCCACTCACAAGCTGCAGGGCTGATTGCTCATCAGGTGTTTCACTTTAGGGGAGATGGGGCTGGTATGATTTAAGGTATAAGAGCTCAAAGCTCATGCAGGTGGAGGGAGAGTTGCATATCTCCTGTTGCTTGGGCACGGCCAGCTCCCAGGACAGTGTAGCAGTGTCTCATCTGGAGTTAGGGGCAGCTGAGCTTGCACTGCTCCTGCTGGCTGATGCGGGTATGGGAAACAGCAATGGCAGCACTCAGGTAAGAGAAAGCAAACCCAAACATTCTCTGGGGACTTCCCTGGAGAATCAGGAATAACTAAGCCAGGGCAGCAAAAGGTCTCATCACTGGAGCACCAGCCCAGTAGAACAACAACCCTGGAGGAGCCTGAAAGAGCTCCTTTCCCTAATCTTCTCCTCCCGTAACATGGGAGGACAAAGAGCATCCCCAGTGCATCCCCAAGTTCTATGTCTTCCACAGGCAATAAAAAGCACCTCCTGCCTTGGCCAGGGGACAATGATGCTGCTCCCTGCTGAGGACAGCTTGGCCAGGCAGACATGGCCCTTCCCCTGGTATTCCCAGCAAGAACTATCTGCTCCTGTGATGCTGGGCAAGGAAAACTGCTCATTTGAGCAGAAGCTTCCTGCAGCCTTCCCGGGATTATCATTGCGGTTACACCTTCAAATAGACACGAGCATTTGCCTCTTTCGCTTTGTGTGGAGACAGGGATAATTAGAACAAAGAGGAGCCTGAACTTTGCAGCAATGGGAACTTCGGTGGGGAGGGAGCACGTTGGCAGGAAAATCAATCCACTGCAGAAAGGGGAAAGACAGAAATCAAACCATGGCGCCAGAGGTGTTTCAGCAACACTAGCAGCGTGCACAGCCAGCCCAGGGACTGTGGTCCTGCAGATGGTCCTGCAAAGCTGATCTCAGAGGTGAGATCCCTATGGAGAGCAGCCACTGTCCAGAGCAACACATTCATCCTCAGCTGGGTCGAGGTCTGAACCAAGAGGGTCCATCCCATCCTGCTCTCCCTGCCCACAGCAGCACTGGTCCCAGTGGAAGGAGGGCCAGGCCCGCAGGAGAGGCACAGGCACACAGGAGTTAACACATCACATGCTGCAGGAGTACCAATGTGGGCCCCTTGTTTGTAATCTGAAGCATTTAATTTTAGCAGTAACAGCTCATCAGGAATTACTCACGGAGCCCGGGAACAGACAAGGGAAGCGGCACAGTGCTCCTGCCAGCCCCTGCTCACAAGCACCAGGATGCAGGAGCCAGAGTTGGGACCGGAGCAGAGCCACCACCTCCGGGGACACCCGATGCCTGGCCTAGGAGCAGCACCATGGGACAGGCATGGTGACACAAAGGGCCCTGCTGCAAGGTGCTAGAGGAGGTCCCACCATGCAGGCTCAGAGCCATCAGCCCTGCTCACCCCATGGCTGGGGGTCTCTGCTGCGGGGTGCAGCATCCCAAGGTCTGTCCTGCTCTCCCTCTGCAGCAGAGCACAGGAGAACCTGAAGCCAGGCTGAGACAGGCACAGCATCCCCAAAACCCGTGCTGTACTCTGAGCCCTTGCTACAGACACAATTGGGAATCGCTATGGGATATTTGATGGTTTGGGGTCTGCAATGGGTCTTATTCTGCTTCTGAGCACACACAGGGCTCAGGGGCAGCATGGCCCAACCTGCCCCTGAGATCCTCAAATCCTTCTGCCAGTTTGTGCTCTGGGGGAGCCGGGAGGTTTGGGAGTCATCAGAGGCAAGCAGCTAGCTGGGAACTGGGAGCCAAGGCCACTGGGATTTAGCAGAGAGCCCTGTAAGTGCCTCCCAGCCTCCTGCCACCCTGCAGTGCTCCAGCAGCTACAGCACAAACCTCTGCAGGGCCAGGACATGCCATGGTGCAAGCAGAGCATCACCCCTGCTGCGTGCAGCAGCTCTGCCAAGGAGGGAGTCCAGCAAAGCCCCTTGCCCACCCTGGCAAGCTGGGAGCAGGCTCCTGCCAGAGGGCAGGTGCTGTGTGGAGCTGGAGGGGTGTGCAGAGGAGCAGGGATGTGTTTAAGGTGCCTCTGCTCATCTCCTGTGCTGCTTCTCCTGCATCCTGGCCCAGGCTCCCGCTGGTCTCTGCCAAGGATGGAGACCAGCTCAGTGCTGTCACCTCTGTACCCCAATAGATGCCTTTAGGAAGAGGGGCTGGTTGGGGTGTTGGAGCAGCAGCTCAGGAGGAAACCTCAGCTAGAGCAGGCAGCAGGCTCCCCAGGGCCCTGTGTCACTCCCAGCCCTGCTCTTGCAGCTGTAGCACACACGGGTTTGTAACATGCCTGCAGGGCCCACAAATGGAAAGCTCCAAGTGCTATATTTAGCCTCTTGTTTATGGAAATACATCATTTGGTTTCATAATGGACTTCAGAGACTAACAAATTCATTTGCAGCACTTTGAGAGGTCAGAAGTTGTCCCAAACTCAGCAGCCCGCCTCACCCTGTAGCAGCATCGTGCTCCCAGGCCACGCTCCACCTTCCTCCACGCCTTTAGCATCCTCAGCATATCATATGGCATCATTAAGCAACCTTGCTCTGACCCAGCCATTCCATCCTGAGGCAACAGTGGCCACACACAACACTCATTTTAACATACAATTATGCTTTCCCTCTTTATCACCGCCACCCTTACGAGGAGCCTGGACCCCCCAGCCCATCATCCTGCACCTCTGAACAAGAGCCACAGCACCACAGGCTGCAGACCACGCTCCCCATCTGAGACCCAATTAAAGGAAACCTTATTTTGCTGTCACCAGTCAGAAAGCATTACAACACACTGCACAGCGGATGCAGTTAGAGGCAAAACAATTCCCATGGAGAGGAAGGGTCTCCCTGGGCGCTCACTCCCAGTGACACCCGTTTATGGGAGCTTTTGAGTTAACATTTAGGTTAACCCTAGAGTGTTATTTAAACAAGCAGCTAAATGGCACTGCCCAGCCTCCAGGGCCTCCACAAGCTCACCAGAAGGTAAAGCCTCCAGGTCGGATGAGAAGAGGGGCCTGAGCTGGTGGCTGGTACCAACCCAGGACCACCCCAGTGCTCAGCCCCGCGCTGCAGAGAGCAGGGCACAGGAGCTGCACCGGCACCCACGTCCCTCACCTCCTGCCCACAGCCCTGCTTTCCACTCTAATTAATGCAAGAACAGTAAGTTTGATTCCAAAGGACACAATCCTTAATTTATGTGTTGTCATGAACAAAGACAGCAAAAGGAGGTCATTTCAGTCTCTGCCGCCTGTGTTCTGCCAAGGAGCCACGACAAAGCTAAACAAAACCATCACCACCCAAGGTTTGGTATTTGTTTGCAGAAAAAAATTATTATGGTTATTTTTTTTCTACTTGCTTGATTTGCACATCTTGGATTGCAGAGCCTATTTAGTTTGGCTTTAAAGCATGCATTTATTGTGACTGTCATATTCGATAATGCCGCCTATAGTCAACGAGCAGTCTTTCATGGATACAGTGTCTCAATTTATAATTCAATATCACAGCTTTGAGAACTCACACAATAAGTCAGCCAACAGCACAAAAGCCTAAAACATCTCTATGCAAATAAACATGCCAGTGCATGAATGAACACCTCCCAGGAAAGGGACTGCCAGCTTCCCTCCTTCAGACCTCCGCAAACAGCTGAGGATGTGAGGGATGGAGCAGCCCAGCCCATGGGAGCCGTGCCTGCATCCTGCCAGCATCCCTCCTGACTCTGGGAGATGCTGCCAGGGCAGGGATGGCACCATCTGCTCTGTGGCTCCATGCAGCAGCCCGCACTGTCAGGCTCACCACATCACGCCTCCCCAGTGCACCACCTCTGAGCAGCACCCAGCAGGATGTGGACACCCCAAGAGCCCCCACCAAGGCCTGGCTTCTCCTCAACACTCAGAGGAAGGTGCCCCATTGCACACAGACCTTGGGGCAGATGTGGATATGTCTGGAAGAGCAGCAACAACTCAATGAAACCCACCAACATGCAATGCCCCACCACAGCTTAGGTACTCAAACCGGGGCCGCAGCCCTCTGCCCACAGGTATGTAGCCCCACTGAATTCCAAACACGCACCCTAGCTAAGCCCATACAAATGTCCTACCTGTGCCCAGTCCTGTCCTTTGTTGTCCTCTTCTCCTAAAGGCTTGCATCTGCACTCTCTGGGTGGCTTTGTTGTCAGCTCCACCTCCTGCATGGCTTCAGGCTGGGGCTGAAGCTTACTTTCAGCTGTTTGTGATGCTATTTCACTGTAGTTCAGGCTATGGACAAACCCGTGCCTACAGTGGTGAGGACATGACTATGACTACTGCTGCAGGGTGTCCCAGCCCCTACCACTCTCTAGGAGATAGCTTAGACTAAAAGATGAAGCAATGAAGAGCTGGAGCTTATATAGAGATAGAGATCCCAGGTGGGGCTGATCAGGGTAATCAGGATCAGTTACAAAAGCAGGGCCTGGCACAACTGCCTGTGTTAGGATGGTTCTTGAGTGGTGAGTTGTGTTTGGTTAGTGCCCTCCTGGGGGAAGGATGACTGTTGGCTCTGATTTTTTGGGACCTGGAAGGGCTTCTGTTGGTGATGCTACTGTGATAGCTCCTTGTCATAGCATCTCTCTGGTGTGCCTGAGGTAGGGGCAGCAGCCTGGACCCAGCTGGTAGGGCTGCGCTCTCTACTTCTCTGAGCCTTGTGATAAGGGGCAGGAGGGGGAGCAGGGCTGGGTGTAGCCCAGCCTGGGCTTGGGATATGCTGGGTGTTAGAAGTGGGAGTCTGGAAGCATGTCCAGCTCTGCCTGCTGAGACACAGCTTTAGCTGTGTTCCCTAAGCCTCTGCTTATGGGTAGCAGTTCATCTGCCAGGGACATGCTTGTGTTTCCCACCGTGTGTGAAGCTGTCCCTACCCCGAGCAGAGCTGCCAGAGGGCTCTGTAGCTCAGTGATGTGGAGCATGGCTATGGCTGGCCACTGAACTTGGCAAGGCAGAACTGTTAACAGCATCAGATGGGCAGGAAAGGCAAACAGCAGCTTCTGTACCCATCTATGTGATATCATTGTGGCTATTTGGGGTTACATTTGGGTACGTTGAGCTGACCTCTGTGTGCTTTCCTAGTGCTGTATGTTTTGGGAGTGAACATCCAGCAGGGATGGAGGAGAGGACCTGAAAACTGGGCTGGGGTGAATTGCCACTGGTACTGCTGCCCTGAGAGCACAGGCTTGGCTCAGCTGCTTGGGAGGGAGACAGAACCCTCCTTATTGCTGTGCCGGGGCTAGAGCTCTGCTTTAAAGGAGCCCTGTGTGTGATGGGGGGAGACAGGCTTCACCCTTCATTAGCTTTAGAAGGGGAAACCTGTGTGTGAAGCTGGAGGAGTGAAAGAGCCCTGGGATAAGCAGGGTTTTGTGAACTGTTTAGCATCTACAGGTGGTGCCAACGATGGGAAGCTCCTCTGCCTGGTCCAGTGCCCACTGCTGGGGCAGAGGAGAGCTCTTCTGTGACCTGCACAGCTTTCTGTGGCCAGCAGCAGCCATGCACATGGGCTGGTTGCCCAGTGGTGGCTCCTCAGGCTGCTAACAGGACCCTGGTGCTGCAGAGGTTGATGGATCAGCTGGCCCCACCAGGCCTTCTGCATCTGCAGTTGATTTATACCAGTGAGATGTGAGGCAGCTGCTCTGTCCTCCCATTGCCAAGGGATCATTTCTGAACGTGGTTTACTTCTCCCCCACCTTAATGGAATGGTCCTCATTGCCTTGGAAGCTTTGATCCATCAGCACCTCGTGGTGATCCCCTTGTTTTAGGTGCTCCCTGAGTGGGCATGGCGGGACCCAGCCCACCCCAAGAAGCCCCAGAGATAATCTGTGCCTTCTACTCGGTCTTTTAGATCCTGCATTCCTTAATTCCCCTGAGAGAGGGTTTGTTGGAGCTTTCATAGACCTTCATGCAAGCCCACCTGTTAGCAGAGGGCAGGCAGCCATCCTCTTTAAGGGAGGGTGATGATCTGGCACAGCAGAAGACACAATTGTGCAGAGCCCTGAAGGATAACCTGCGGTCATTCTGCCTCCTGTAAGACATGGATTTCATTTCCCTGATCCTCATGGAATGCTGAGCATTCCCTTTTTTTCCACAGCAGATAGACCAGTCTATAGCCACTAAACAAGAGTGAACCGTTTTCCTTTTGCCTGCTGATGTATAAAATGGGTTTGTGTGAGGACTAAGGAGCAGAGGTGGGAAACATCTTTATCTGCTAATGATTCTGTGAATTATACATGTTTAGCAGTCATGCATCTCGAGAAGAAGCAAACACAGTCATTTTATGTGGAATGACCTTTACCAGAAGCCAATACATTTACATTTAATTTAGAATTATAATTACCAGGTCAGCTTGGGGGTAAGTGGAATTTATATTTATTGAGAAAAGACAAAAATTTTCTTCCTGCCTTCATCCAGCAAAACACTGGTTTTGTCTTCAACCCCTCAAAGGCAGTCCCCAGCAGGGAGCCAAGCAGCATCACTTGTGTGTTGTGGCTGGGCGAAGCCTGGGCTGAGAGTTTGATCCAACACCCATTGAAGGGTGGCACTGGCTTTGGTGACTACAGATCAGGGGGCTTCCATCACCCACTGCTGTGTGTTGGATGAAGCCAAAGGCAGGACTGTGTGGTTGAGGGGCAGCATCTCCATTTGAACACTGCGGTTATAGCCTTGGCTCTGGACTGTCCTGGAGCAGAGCATCTGCAGCTCTGCCTGTTGAGGCAGCGGCTCTGCAGGGGCCAGCACGGCTCCGGTGTGTGGCAGTAGCGCTACGTGCACTGAGGGGTTGGGTTTGGGGTTGTCACCGTTTGGAGGAGGTGGCCCTGGCTGGTGGGGGCCAAGGGCACTGCACTGCCCTTGTTTTCACTGTGCTCTTGCGAGCTTCTTCCCATGACACCGGTCTGGGCGCTTCCCCAGGTCAACTCCCTTGGGTGGGACCATCCTCCATTGGGAAATGCTGGCTTGCTTGGCTTCCTGGCTCTCCTACCCAAACGCAGGGGGCAAATCACTAGCGCTTGACCCAGGGATGACAAGTGGGAGTGCAGGGAAAGGAGCTGGGTGTGTGCATTATCTCTTCTCGTGTGCAGCCTTGCTCATCCCTGTGTCTCAAACACACAGTCTCTTCCATCAGACTCAGGGCTGAGGTTGTGCAGGGTGGGATGGGGCATCCCGTCCTTCCTTGCCTGCATCCCTGCTGCCAGCCCAGATGGGGTCCTGAGCGCAACCCACTGTGGGATGTCCAAGCCCCATTGGGTGGCTGAGAAAGTAGCTCCTAACATGCAAAATTTGAGCCCTTGGGACCAAAACTTGACTGAAGCCAGTCTGTGATGGGAGTGAGTGCCCAGCCATGAACTGCAGTGTGTCCTGGGCCTGCTCTGTGCTGGTCCTGCAGAGCCCAGGAGCAAAGAGACACCAGGGAAAGCATCATGTAGTCCTTACACTGCGCCTGCCTGTCTGTGGTACCAGTGACACTTTTGCAAGCATCTTATTTTCCAGTGCGTTGCTCATCCTCCTTCTCCTGCTAAACCTCTCTGAAGACCCTGGGAGAAGAGGCAGGACCCGTGACACTGCAGCACAGGAGGCTTGAGGCTGGATTAAATACTCTGCCCTGTGCCGATCAGAGGGACCAGTAGTGATCATCGCAGGGCAAGCATGAGGGACACAAATCACAGCTTTAAGAAGCAGAGCCCCAGCGTGAGCTGCAGCAGGTGATGCTATCTGGGAGGAAAGGTAAGACAGACAAACCAACCCACTTCCTACCCACAGCACAGAGATAATGAAACAGGGAGCTGCAGAGAGAGCATCACTGCCTGGCCCGGCAGTTTGGGGGTGCGGGCAGAGACATCCAACCCAGGCACATACCCTGTCTGGGTGAAACCCTCATCCCCTCTGTTTCCTTGCCACCTTTGTGCATGTTGGCACAGCTTGTGCTGGGAAGCCTCCCCTGCTTTGGGACAAGGCATGTCCTCCTTGCTCTGCAGCAGGCAGTGGGGCTCTGGGCTCAGCACGGGTGAAACCATTGGGGTCTTCCTGCTGCCCCTCCCTCCACAATAGTGTTTTCTGCTCATCCAGCCAGGCTTGTCCCACTCACAGCTATGGAGTTCAGCTGGCCTTTGTTAGGGTAAAGACCCTGAATGGTTCAGAGGTGCTGTAATTATGACCTCCGCATGTTAACTGGGTTATTGCAAGCATTCCTGTCTGCACTGAGCATCATAGCTGGCAATGGGCTTTGGAAGCACAGGGGAACCCTGTGGGGTGTTTGGGGAGGGTTGGGGATGGTGGCAGCATCACCTTGTCATGGCAGGGAGCTTCATGTGCTGGCAAACTCATGTGCTCTCCTTAGAAGTGATGCTGAGGATGCTCAGGGCTCCTGATGGGTACAGCAAGCTCCTGGGAGGAGAGGGGAGGTGCAGCTCTAGCAAAGGGCTTTACTGGAGTTTAGCAGGAGCAAACAGGCAATAGAGTGACCCCACATTAGCAGGCAGAAAGAATTCCACTTCTGCTGATACTTAATTCACACACAAAAGGCACAAGTCCTGTGCCCACTGCAGCCCAGCAAGACAAAGCACCCTGGCAGAGCAGCCTGTTGTGCTGCATCGTTTACACCCCCAGAGTTGTCTCTTGTATTTATTCCTAAGCCCCGGAATGTGTCAGCAGAGTGTGTCACGCTGTAGCTCAATAATCACAACGCACTGCATGCATTAACAAGCAATTTCTGGTTAAAGTCCCCATGTGTGCCATGGATGGGAGCACAGGAGCATCCCCCAGGATCTTTCGCATCCCTTGGCTCTGGCTCTTCAGCTGCTGCTGCTGAGCTGCTCGGCTCCATGCAGGCACATACTGGTGTCCAGGGGCTTTTCTGAGCCACTTCACCTCCAGCTCTTCAGATGGAGCTCATCAGGCTCCTCCCTGTGAGTGCCACATCCTCAGCAGTGCCCATCAGGACTGTGCCTGTGCTTGTGGTGGGACAATGGTCCTCAGAGCATCCTGGCAGCACCATGGGATGGTGGCCACAGAGCAAGGGAGGGTTCTTTGCACGCTGCAAGAGTTTTGCCTCTCTGTGTTCCCACCAAAAGCCCCTTTTGTTGATTTGAGGGAAAAAATAAGGCCCAGATCTTCCTCATTTGGGAAATTTCCCCTGATTTCCTTCAGTGGGTGCAGCAAAATCCTGGCTATTTGCTTGCTGGGATCTTCAAATGTACCCCTTGGGAGAGCCGCTGTTGAGGCAGGAACAGGCAGGGATGTAAGGATGCCTGCAGGTGGATGGGGACAGCAAAGCCATGGTGGGGCGGACATCCCTGCCTGCAGCTCTGGCTGCCTGTGGGCCACATCCTTCCCAGGGGATGCTTCCCCTGCAGGCTTGCTGTGCCCTGCAGTCACCAGGGCCCTCTAAATACTGGAATAAGGCTGTGACAGGGGAAAAAATACTTTATGTATGCATCTACAGGTATTTATGTGTATCTGTCTCTCTATATATATTTTCCCACCCAGCATGGGGAAGGGTCTGGGGTCCTCTGTGACTCTTTACCAGTGGGAGAAGGGGGGGATATGTTGGGATGCTGCAGTTCTGAGCTGTGCCCATGCATTTGAACCTGTCAGAGAGTCCTGACTGAGCCTTTAATGAGGAGCTGGGTGTGTGTCTTCTTTGGGAGAGCTTCTAAGAGGCAAAGAAGCTATTCCTGTGACTTGGATCCCAGCACAGCCTTGCACTGGGTGCTCATCTCCACTTGGCGCATCCTTTCAGAGAGAGGCAAAGTCTCAGGTTCATGGTCTCTTCTGCTAACTGCTCCCCTTGGTGGTGTCCTTGCCAGGCAGAGCCACCAGCGCTGCGTTCCTTTTGCCCATCTGTATGCTGAGCATCCATGCTGGGATGCATCGCCGGGGCGGGATGGCAGCTGCTGGGCACTGGTGTGTGGGTGCAATGTGCCCTCCCAGGCCTGGCACACCACTGCTGGCCCTCCTCACACGAGCAGTGCCCAAGGTCCTGGTGCACCCTATTGCGCCATGCATGGAAGGCACAGCATGTCCTAGCACACTCCTTGCTCTTCTTCTTCACCCTTCCTCCTCCTCTGCTACGGTCAGACTCTGTCCTTGCCCTTTTCCCAAGCACGGACCCCACAGAAGATGGAAGCCAGGAAGCATTGGCACTGACACACAGCAAAGATGCCTATCCTTATCCTGGTCCCTTGACATGTCCATGGTCACCCCAATTAGCCAGCGAGCAGGGAGTGTGCACCCCTCACACCAAGGGGCTGTGGGTCTGGGCTCTCGTGAGGATCCTGGGAGCTCTCCATTAGGCTTCAGGCCAGCCTGGCGTGGGGCTGCCACCTTCCATCCCAGCTCTTTCATTCCCAGCTCAGTGGGAGCAGCGGAACCTGCGCTGGAGCTAATTGAAAGCCACATCTGAGCGAGGGACAGGGAGCTGAAAGCAGCACAGCGCTATTTCATCGCCCGCCTGATGACACGGTTGTTAAATCCAGTGCTGGGATTTTATTTTCAAGCCTGCCATGGGGCTGCAAAGGTTATTGAAGCCTTTTGGACACACTCCTGCAGGGAAGTTTAGCTGAAAAGCTACTTTCCATAAGCCAGCACCTTCATCTCCTGGGCTCTGATCAGCACCACAGCTTGAAGCTCATCACTGTGCCACCAAAAGCCACCTTGCAGGATGGCCAAACAGCACCAGCAGCTCTGGTCCCTGCACAGGGCTCTTTCCATGGGTGGGATGGGTGACTTCCCACTGTGAGCAGCCAGCTCCATCCAGGGATGCTTGGTGTCACCACTGAGGCTGACTCTCGTGGTCGTGGCCCTTGTTTGTACAGTCTAAATTCAGAACCCCTTCAGGTCTTGGCCCTGTGTTGATAGCCATAAGCACAGCTCCCAGACATTCACCCTCCCCATGGTGCTTGGTGAGATGATTTCTCCAAGCAAACCCCAGCAGCCTCTTGCGAAGCCCATCAAAGCTGACTTCAGAGTATTGCTGGCCAACTACCCCATGTCACCCATTGGTGCCTGGGCACAAGGCATCATCAGATGCAAAGCTCTCCTGCTAATGGAGAGCTGGTGGCTCCCACTGAAGAGTCTAAGAAAGGAATTGCTGTGGGTTTCTCAGGGAGCAGGGAGATTCTGTGGGAGAAGAGGGAAAGTCAGCCTGGAGACCATGGTGGGGCATCTGGGCTGCTGATCCTCTCCAGATGAGGGGAGAGCAGGAGCACCTCTGCCTTGCGAATAGCCTCCCAATGTGCTTAATAAGCCCAAGCCTGACCCAGACCTTGCAGGACCAAACAAAAAGGCTCATTGCCACTTTGGCTCATCCACAGTGCTGCTTCCTCCCCTTGCTGGGGGCACAGAGCTGGTGGGAAGCCACAAAGGAGCCTACAAACCTCTTGCAGAGTTCACTACTGTTGGTGGGAAGAAGCCCAATGTCCACAAGGGACTCTGGGTCTGCTACAAGTGCAAGGACCCCTGGAACTCGCTGCAGCCCCACTCTGAGCAGTCAGTGCCAGGGGTGGCCCCACAAGCTGGTGGGTCTCTGCCCAGCAAGGAAAGTCCTTGTTTCCTTTGGGGCAAGCTGGTGGCTCCTCTGCCTCTGTGCATCACGCATGGCTCAGAGGAGCCAGCTCTCTGCCAGCGTGCCCATGACCTTCAGTGTCTTCTGGCCTTCTCCTCCCTCCCAAACATGAGCCAGGCCAGCCATGAACCCACATCCTTCACTGTGGCAGGGACTGAGAGGGCAGGTAAACGGCACAGATCTATGAAAAGCATTTAAAGCCCAAGCAAAGCCCCAGACTATCCATTTTCTTATAGAGGCTGGTTGGAAGACCTCCAGCTGGGCCATTAGCTCAGGTTAAGTTCTTCACCATCCAGCCATGTCACCTTTCTGCCTCATAAAGAGAAATATGTTAAAGATACCTATTTACTCTTTGAAATTGGCTTCAGCAGGGCTGAACATCCCTGGAGTGATGAGTTTTGCTCCACACACCGGGCTGCTTCCTGTGAAAAAGCTTCTTTTAAATCAAGAAAACAAACCCTAGCAGGGGTTTGGCTGTTAACCCTTGCCTACCATGCAGCAGCTGAGGGAATACCCTTGTGTGTAATCAATCCTGGGCTCGGCAGCGACAATGCCCCCAAAGAGATCTTTAAAGCTGTGTGCTGCCCTTCCTAAAGGATTTCTTCAGGTGGCAGAGACAAACAGGCAAGACAAATGATGCCAAGATGAGGATGGTGTGTGGCGGGATCTAGCCCTTCACACACATCTCTCTGCCTGCATGCAGCAAGGATTAGCTGTGAAGGATGCAGGGCAGCAGCATCACTTTGGTACCCAGGGTTTCACAGTGCTGAAGGTATTGATTTCCAGCCAGGCTGCCACGTGGCACTCATCGTTAGGCTCTGAGCACTTCTCAAACAACCCATCTATTTCCCCAGCTCCCTTGCCAGGCACTGAGGTATTTTCATCTCTATTTTGCAAGCAAGGGATTGAGGCAGGGAGAAAACAACTGTTCATTCCGCACGCCCCATTGGAGCTGCCTGAGGATGTAGCACTCCCCGGCTCTTCAGGTGCTGTAGCTGTACCTGCACACAGGGCTCATTTTCACCCCATAGCACCAGCAGCACTGGGGCTTCGTCAAAAAACAGGGACTCTGTTTTTTCCTGACTCGGGCTGCCTGGGCTTGGAATGGGAATGCTCTCGTGGGGGTGATGTGGGGCCCATGGTTTCACCAAGATGCCCCATGGCTGGGGGAGATTTGAGCTGTGATGCAGCTCCTCCTGCTTGGTGACTTCTCATTCGTCCTCACCCTGCTGAGGACCTGGGGGCTGGGGAGCATCGTCCATGGCATGTCACCATAGAATCACAGATTGGTTTGGGTTGAAGGGACCTTAAAGCTCATCCACTTCCAGCCCCCTGCCACGGGCAGGGACACCTTCCACTAGAGCAGCTTGCTCCAAGCCCCTGTGTCCAGCCTGGTTTGAACACTGCCAAGGATGGGGCAGCCACAGCTTCTCTGGGCACCCTGTGCCAATGTTCTCATTGCTCAGAGCACCAAGAGCATCATTTGGGGCATATCACGAGCAAGAACTGTAGTTCTGAATCCAGCACGTGGAGTGTGTGTGTGTGCATGTATGTGTACACCCGTTTGCACATGCATGTGTGTGTGTTCACGTGGGGACCATGGAGCAGCTTTCTCCAGTCTTGCTGCCCCTGCAATTGCTTTAACGCTCCCTGAAGCTCTGCAAGGAGCCAGCAACACCCAGGATCAGGTTTGACCCAGGATGGACCCTGGCGCTGCAGGACGGTGGGTACGAGGCTTTCAGGTACCGCTTGTTCCCACTGCTGTGCCCTGGGCTGGGGACCCCTCTCAGAGCTGCAGGGACTTCCAGAAGCAGCAGTTTCACCAAACCTGGCACCGTTTCAGCACGTTTAAAAGAAGTGGCGGCGGTCTTCCAGGGAGCCCAGGAAGCATGAGAGATGCTCATCGGCTCAGCGTGCCTGAGATCTGATAAAGGGGAGTGCTCAGGCTGATAAAGCCCCAGGTTAACTGGCTACAACGATACAGCAAGTAACCGATTGTGTGCCCGGCATTGAGACGAAATAATCTTCTTACGCTGTGGGCGCAGCCACCGTTTCAGGTTTCCAGAGAGCAGCCACAGACTCAAAGGAAAGTCGCCCCGGCAGGGCTGATTTTGGCTTGGTGCCTGAACTAGGAAGAGAGATGTCTTCTCCGGAGGGGTGGCTGCAGAGCCTGGCGCAGGCATCCCCTCCCGCCCTGGCTCCTGTTCTGCCTTCCGCAGCGGAGCAAGCCAGACCCATTTGAGATGATAAAGGCAGGAGCAGCAGTGACTCATGTGCTGGGGATGACTCAGGAAATCACACTGAGCTGCAGCTTTTTTGGCCTTGGTGACAGAGGCAAAGGCCATCTCTGGCCATGAAAGAGGCTCATGGCCCTTCCCAGTGTTGTCTCCTGGGACAGCCTTTCCCAGCCAGCGTGGACACCGATTCCAGGTACACCCAAAATTGAGCTTTGTGTCTTTTCCTGGTTATGAGATGATGGTTTTTCATGGAAAAGTACTTTTCAAAGGGTGTAGGTAACACAGCCAAACATGACAGGGACACCTGCAAGCGTGCAAGGCATCTCCTTAGCCATCAAAGCTGGTGGCCAGCTCAGAGCATCCCTTTTCCTCTATCAGAGCCACTGAAAGAGGAGGCAGTTTAAGTGGAGGAAGCACAAGTGATTAAATGGCCCTTTCCTCTGGATTAAATGAAGGAGGACATGGAGCAGATTTCCAGTGCTGGTGTGAATAAACAGGAGACAGAGCAAGAGTGAATCTTCAGACCCCAAGTGCTGCAGAGATCAGCTCGGTCCCTACAGAGGCTGTCCCATCTGCTCTGCATGGTGACACTGCCAGAGCCACTGACACCGGCTTGGAGGGACATGAGGTGAAAGGGACCCCCAGCTTTAGCATCACCCTCCATTTCAGCCCCTGCCTGTGCCATCAGAGCCATTGCTGGTGGCTCTCTGTGGCGAAGCTGTGGCTCTCAGATGGGCAGTGATGCTGATACGAGCAGTTTCTGACTTTGCAGCAGATTTTTACAGCCCTTTCCCAAAAGAGACTTCAAAACCAACCCAAAAACATCATTTACAACCAAGAAATGTTTCACCTTGCCTTTGGGCACGAATTTTTCCTCCTGCTTGCATTAGCCCACTGAGTACCAAGGGTTATTTCAAGGCATCTCTTGGTGGCACTGTGACTAATTTCCTTCCAAGGATGCAGTGTGCTGCCACTACACATGGGCTTTTCTTCTCTTCCCTTTGGGTGAAGGATCATCTTCTTGGTATGTGGAGACTAATGAAGAATTCCTGGCAGGACACAGGGGTTAGGCTGAGGGAGGACCATGGTAAAGCAGTTGTGGAGCTTCCTGGACAGAGGAAGCTGCAGCTGCACTGGAGAACAATGAGAACATCTGCTTGTTTTAAAGAAGGTATTAAAATCTTTCGCCGTGTTTAGCTGGATAGCTGCACAGTGGATTAAGCAAAGACATTTACACCTTTCATTTAATAAGGGGATATTTGAGCATCTGACTCTCCTTCATTATTAAATACCAGGCTCTTGGTAGGAGATAAGAAAGGAGAAATAATTTGTCTTTTGTTTTAGCTTCTATTTTATTTCCTCCTGGGCAAATCATCCTGCCCCGATACCAGGGGTTGCCTGAGGACATGTGGTGTGGGAGCATCTCCATCCTCTGCCACCAAAGGACCGTAATGCAGCAGACACCCCGTCTGCAAATGGCAGATTTCTAATTTTGACACAAAATTCATCACGAAATCACTCATTTCCCCCCCAAATCCTGTGAAAACTTGGGAAAGGGAAGTCACGCTTGGTCAGAAACCTCCCCGCGGCAGGGCTGGGGGTGCCAGAAGGGGTTTGCAGCCCCCAGCCAGTGGGGACAGCTCAACCCTTGACCCTCACCCCCAAACTGCACCAATCTCTTTTCCCAGCAGCTCCCCCGATTGCATTCTGCTTTGAGCTCTTGGCTGGAAGCAGTTCCCATCGGGACACTGGGAGCCACAGCCCAGCTTGGTGGGATACAGCCAGGCTGCTCAGCCAATGTCCCCAGCCACCCGGCGTGGCTCATGCCACCATCCTCTCCTGTGCAGCAGCATGAAAAGTGCTGGGCCAGCGCTGCTATTCAGCACCAGCTATTTATATCCCGAGAGGGAGATGAGGACCAGCCGTACAGCTGAGCCAGCCCGGGCGAGCGGGGATATTTTTAAGCACGGGGTTTGAAGAGGCTGGTGATGAACCCACAGCTCTGCTCAGCAGCAGCTGCACCTGCTCCCCAGCCGCCTGCCCAAGCCACTGCCCTGCCTGGGGGCAGGACCCCAGCCCGGCCCCGGGGAGATGCTCCATGGGAAGGATGTTTGTGTCCTGGGCTCGGTGCAGGAACATAACCCAGTGTCGTCCTTCCGACAGCCTGAGATATTACAGCCAGGGCAGTTACAGCCCACTTTTAATTGTATGCAAGTTATTAAGTGCCATTTGGGCAAACCAAGCATGGTGCATGAGCCCTTTGGCCATCAGGTCCAGCAGCCCTGCTGTGAAAAACCTCGTTGCAGCAGTGCTCAGTGTCTGGCCGCTCCCACTGCCTGCTTGTGTCCTCATGCATGGCCGTGGTAGGATGGGTGCCCTGTGCCCTTGCTCATCCTGGTCCCCCCCAGTATGCTGGTGACATTGGAGCTGACATTGGAGGACAATCCTCACCCACCCTGAGGATGCATGCTGGGGCTGACACCCTCCCCGGCACATGGGGAACCCCTGATGCAGCCCCAATCCCGGCAGCATTCCCTGGCCAGGCAGCTCATCCTGCACTGCACAGACAGCAGGGATTAACACACATACCGTGCTCAGACTGGGCCCCTCGTCTGCCAGGGATGAGCCCATGGTACAGTCAGCTCTGCTCCACAGCCCTCTCCATTATACATCACAGCCACTGTGCTGCTGAAAGCTTCATCAAAGCCCCGCTGGCACTCCCTGGGCACAGTCTGGCTGTGGCAGGTGTCATCCCCCCCCCAGGACCCTCACCCAGAACCCCCCTGCAGTGGGCAAACAGGGTCCCTGCCTCCCCCTGAACCTGGCATGTGAGTGCCGGAATCACCCCTTCCCTCTTGCTTCCCTATATACACTGCCGGCTGTCCCAGCAGGTCCCAGATCCTGGGGCTGCACATAAAGACTTGTCCAGGTGCTTTTCAGGGCTCCCAGAAAATGAGGGATGAGACCCAGGCAGTGCAGGCAGGACCCCATTACCCAAAGGGCTCCCCAAAGCAGGAGGGAAAGAGGTGGGAGATGGGGGTGCTGGGTGCACCTCTGTGCCAAGGCTCCCCAGAGCTGAGCACCCAGCTCCCAGCTGGGATGGTTCCTGCACCATCCGGGCACTCAGGGATGCTGGGGAGGGGGGTGTCTATGGGGGATTTATGGGGAAATAGGAAACATCCCTCCTGCTTCCCCTCCACCCACAGCCCATTCTCAGCGTGGGTGAGCAAGGCTTCAGGGGTCGGGAAGTGAAAATCAATGCAAACAATGGGAGCAGTCTGGGGAGGAAAATACTGAGTGGTTTTCAGCCTGAGTTTGGGAAAAGAAAGTTTCCCTGCATGTTTAAACTGAATGAAACGTCCCGGGTTCCTTTTCTTCTTTTCCACTTTTCTCCTGAAAAAAAAAAAGTTCCCGACTCAACCTGAAGCTTTCATCTGATTTCACTGGGAATCAGCAGCACTGCAAGGCAATTCAGGATGAGTTCCCAGGTTGCAGACAGGCCACTGTTTGAAGCAGGGGGTGTACGGGTGCAGGAGCCAGCTCTGGTTCCTAGCAGCCCCTGATTTCCCCGCAGGATGGCTTTGGGGACACTGTCCCCTTGGGGACAACCCATGTCTGTGGCCGTGCCAGCTGCTTCCCAAACAGCCCCGCACTGCCCGGCTGAGGCTTCTCTGCTTCCAAGTGGAGGGAAAAGGGTGCAAGTCTCTGCAGGTCTGAATCCATCCCTTGCTCTTGGGAAACCCGCAAGGTGAGAGGGGTGGGATGGGGAGCAGCGCCCTAAACACACCAAGCCTCATCCGCTTCATCTCCCCTTGCTTTTGCACACCCTCAGTCAGGCTTTTATGCTCTCCAGGGCTAATCCAGCTGACACCAAGTGAAATACTCCTGCTGATCCCAGCTGGGCAGGTGGAAAGCAGGCTGGGTCCCCTGTTTGAGGATCAGCACCTTCACCCCCTGCATTAACACAGAGGACAGAGCGAGGTGGGGACGCACCAAAGCAGAGCCTTTCCTCCAGCCGGACACGTTGTGATCTATGATTTGTTTTCGTTTTCCTGTCGTTTTTCTCCCAAACCGGGTGGGTTTGAGCCTCTGGGCTGGGGAACAGCCGGGCCCGGGGGCTGCCATACTCTTCTCTCTCCATTAGCTTTCTTATTGAGTTGTCTCACACCGTTCACAGCAGCAAAAATCCGCTACAGGCGTATTAAGGATTCTCCAGGCAAAACTGATAAGCTGAAGCCTCATTATTATCCCGCAAAGTGATTATCTTTCCTTGATGAAGTCTCATATTTGCCCAATTTCAGATGGAAACCTTTCCCTTTTCAATTTGAGACTAATTCATTTCTTGACTCCTGGTTACAGTGCAAGATATCACAAACACTCCCCAGCTCTGATTTATATCGTTAGGAATCATTTACTTGCAATTAAAATGAGCCTTCAGGGCTTTTGCAAACAAGCCGGATTAGCAAACGGTAAAACATTTGCTTTTCGTAAACAGTGACTCCAGGCTCTGAAACGGCCGGGGAGGGCAGGAAACCAGCCGGAGCTGCCCCGGGCTGCGGCAGCCAGGAGGGATGCTGCAGGGACCCTCCCAGCGGGGCACGGGGTGCTCATCTCCGGGGAGCCCCAGCACAGAGGTGTCCCCAGCATCCCCATCTCCCACCTCTTTCCATCCTGCTTTGCAGAGCCCTTTGCGCGATGGGTCTCATCCCTCGTTTCCTGGGAGCCCCAAAAGTGTCTGGATGAGTCTCTGTTTGCAGCCCTGGAGATGTGGGACCTGAATGCTGCGGCGCAGGCCTCGGGCAGCATATCCTTCATAATTAAGATAATTAACAGTAGGATCATGTAATTGGCAGACCTTCCTGCTCTTGGCTCCTCTTTTACAGCTGCTCCAGGCCCTGAACAGCAAGAGGACAAACCCACCCCATACACATTAACAGATCAGTCCAAGAACCCTCTTAAAACATTACCTTGGCTAAATCCTGCTCATTTAGAACACAAAGAGCCCAAATCCTGGCATGGAGACCCAGCATCATTGGGGATTTCAGAGAACTAATGAGGAGAGCTGATGCAGTTAGGGGAGATGAAGCAAACACCTTTGCCCCCTGCAGCCAGGTACCCAAGGGGGTTGGTGGCCACTGGTGGAGGGGCATCAGAGCTCAACCACTTGAGAACAGGCAAGAAGAGGGTCCTCAATTTTGGAGTATAAATACAGCACAGATGCATCACTGGGCTCTTTGCAAGAAGCTCCAGCCACAATAAGAACTGGAGGCAAACCACAGCAGGATGCATTTGTGGGGTTGGATGTTTCCACTTTATTAAAAACCAGAGGGATTTCTTGATGTGGCAAGTGGAGGGGCAGGAGGTCGCTCTCATGGAGCAGGGCAGCTTTTGGGTGGCTCCTGTGGCACTCTGAAAGCCTCTGGGTGTCTGGGTGCAATTCAGCAAGAAACGGGGGTTTCAGAAGGACGCTGTGATTGCTCTGGGTTGCTCTGGCCCCAGTGTAGGTGGGGGTATGAAGTTAGGGGGTTACACAGGTGCTGACAGCAATAAAATAGCAATAAAAGTCTGGATGCTCCATTCCTGCCTTTGTAAAATGGCTGAGGGATTGAAATCATTGCTAGTTTTTTATTAGCGTATCGGTGGGGGCAATGGGTGAGATTTTGTTTGGTTTTAGGAAATTGGATGTAAAATTGGGTTCAATTTTAGGAAACTGGCTGGCACACTGGCATTTCCCAGCCCATCGCCTGGCAGGGGGGACAGTCATGGCAGGGGAGGACACGACCACCACAGAGGGCACCCTATGTTACACCAGTGCCCCACGCTCTTGCAAGAGCAATAACTTTGCAGATGAAGCAGACTGCAGTTCTTTATGGTTTTAAGGTGAGATTTCCCCATCTCAGGAATGCAAATGACAGGGGAGGGCTGGGCTCTGCAGACCCCTCCTGGGGGATTTTCAAGCCCAGCTGGGATTGAGCTTTGAACAAGGGGGTTCCTCCAGGCCTGACCACGAGTCCTGCCGGTGCGGGCCAGCACTGTGCTTGGTAGGGTGGGTTTTGATGTGCAGAGAAGTGGCTGTAAGCAAAAGCCTGGCTGGTGCAGCAGAAGCAGCAAACACCGCTGGCAGCGAGTGCAGACCAGACCTCTCTCATGTCGAATCTATTACACACCTCCAGTGGCAGAAAGGGCACCTTCCCATCAGTAGTGAAGGGTAAAACCCACATGTGCCACAAGCAAATCACCTGTACATGTCATTTACTAAAGTAATCAAGCTTATTCTCTCCCTGGTTGCCAAAGCCAGAACAAGCAATGGGTATTTTTCTACTCTTGTGCACCCAGAAGAGTTTTGTTGCCTCTAGTGCATTGCCTCCTGCTTTTATTTGTCAAAATAAATGGCTTTTTGCATGGGGTTTGTAATCTCCAGGTTTTTCCAGGCCCCAGCCATGCAGTGGGATGCAGCCCCTCACAGCCAGCCCCTTGGAGCATCCCCAGCTGACTGTCAGAGCCTGGCCATGTGCTGAGGTGCAGCAGAGGATGGGTGACCATGTTCAGCTCCAGGGAAATGCATCTCCATGGGAAGCACAGAGACCTCCTCAGTGCCAGCCTGAGGCTGCTGGTCTGCCCATGGCGAGGTAAAGCACAGATAATGTCTTCTGGAGCATGCTCAGGGGGAGGGTATCCCCAGGTGCTGCTCATCCACAACTGATGTTCACCACATCACCTTTGAAGGGACCATGGCTTTAAGGGCTACTGGCTTTAACCTGCCAGAGGGGAGACTGAGATGAGCTCTTAGGCAGAAGCTCTTCCCTGTGAGGGTGCTGAGGCGCTGGCACAGGGTGCCCAGAGAAGCTGTGGCTGCCCCATCCCTGGCAGTGTTCAAGGCCAGGTTGGACACAGGGGCTTGGAGCAAGCTGCTCTAGTGGAAGGTGCCCCTGCCTGTGGGACACCCTGTTTCTACTTCTGTTTCCTGTGTTCTGGGGGACACATTTAAGGTTGGGCTGGACAGGGTGCTGGGCCATCTAGTCTAGGTCCTGCTTTGCTAGAAAGGTTGGACCAGATGATCCTTGAGATCCCTTCCAACCTGGGATTCTGTGAGAAATGGCTGCATGGAAAGAGAAGAGGGACGTGATCTCTGCTGGCAGCTGGGGACTCTTGTCCTGATTACATGGGAGGTGGGATTAAGGGGATTTTGCCCATCCTGAGTTCACTTGATCCCCTTTAAGGGGGCAATAAACTCACATAGACACTCAAGCCTTAGGAAAAGGGTCTCTTTGACAGCAAGGTAAAAATGGTGAGTTGAGGTCACTGGTCAAAAGGCAGCTCTTGCCTCCCAAAGACCTCTGAGCAGGACATGAATTCCCTCAAGTTATCAGCCGCTTGCTCTGATTACATGTGGTATTTATTGGGTGAGTGGATAATTTGAACCTATAGAGTTATTAATTATGACCTTAATCTGATCACTGCTTTGTTCCATTTTTAATTAGCTTAGTAAAACTGAAGTCATTTAACCTGGTAATATACTTGCTTAAGTGCACATCCTTTTTATATCCATCAGAAGCACTTGGGACTGGCTCACTCCATCAAATTGCAACCTGGGGCGTGAGCTCTGAGCATACCTCAAGTAATATTAAGTTTACAAGCAGGCTGCTCCGCTCCCGAGCTGCTGAGTAGTCCCCTATACCTGTGTTATAGCTGGGAGCAGGAGCCAGGGTGTGGATAAAATGCCTTGGTGCCAGGCAGCTGGGGGGAAAACAGGAATTTGAGCCTTGTGCAAGCAAGAACCAGCCTTTGGGTGATTGGCATGAGGGGCTGCTTCATCCAGACAAGGATCTGAAGAGCACAAACCCAGGTGCTTTAGTGGGCACCGCACTGCTGCTCCTGAGTGGAAGGAGTTCAGTCTGTGCACACCCTTGTGGCTATCCTTCAGTGGGGATCCACAAGCAGACAGATGGTTTGGAGTTCTCTGCTCTCAATGATTTTAGTGGTGCTCATGGGAAGCTTTTATCCCAGTATCCTGGAAGGAAACTGAAGCTGCTAGCAGAGGACATAGTGCTGGGCAGTCTCGTCTGCATCTTGGACCTGGCAGCATTAAGACACCCCCAACAGCACAGGCCAGCTGGGCAGCACGGCTCCGATTTTATTGCCTTTGATGCTGGCATCTGACGGCTTCTTTATGGGCCAAGGGCTGAGATTTCCCTAATCTGGGATCTTGCTGCATTCCCAGCTCTCCTGGGTTACACGAGGCAAGTAATTTCCTTGATTTCCCCATCTGTAAGGAGGGGATAATGTCCTGGCTGTCACTGCTGGGCCATTTGAGAGCTGTGGATTTGAAGTACTTTTTGAAGGGGTTTACTGTTGCTCTTCCCAGCTTTTACACTTGCACAGGATTTTGGATGGCTTCTGAAAACACTCAGAAAATACTGTGGGGCTCTGCCTGCCCTAAAAATATGTGCTGCTGCTCTGCACCATGACGTACCTGTGGCACTATCCCCCAGGGCCACATCCGTGGCTGGTGGCTTGGATGCATCCTTGTAGCTGATAAGGCTGATATAGCTTTAGGGTTTAGAGTAGGTGCTGGAGGTCAATGTGTGGCACAGATAAGCCTTTTAAACATAGTATTAGCACACAAAAAACGTGACAATAGTTTGTTAAGTTGTGTTTTGCTCTTTTCTCCCCTCCTGATCCATTGCTGGCCCTTCACAAGCACCCATCCCTAGTTCTGTCAGGGCTGGGGCACTGGAGGGTTGCCAAGAGACCAAAGTCTGCACAGGTTTACCAAAATCACTTTGCAATCGCACCTTAAGTGAGCAGAGGTGCTGGGATCATTAGGTAGGAGAGTGCTAATGAAACAGAACCACTTCCCTGCCATGTTTTCTACTTTTCCCCACTTTATTGCTTAATTCACAGCAGGGCAGCTCCACATCCATCCTCTCGGGATTGAATTTAAGCAGAAGTGTGTTTAATCACCTGTCTCATTAATCCCTAATATTCTATGTGCTGGCCTCACTAATGGAGCTGTGCAGGAAGGCAGTGCTGAGGTGGGAAGGAATTGAACAGTTTTATCCTAGTAGAAAGCCCAGCCACCAGCTCCTTAGCTGCCAAATGCTACTGATTTCACTGGAGGACATGGCCCAAAAGCTCCCAAGTACCTGAGCATCATGTTGCAAAAGGATGGATGCTGTGGAGCCTGTGCAGGGCAATGTGACCCAGGGATGAGGCAATGCCTGTCTCAGAGCTGGATCAAAAGGGCTTCATGCTGGCATCTGGCTGGGCAGGTCCTGTTATGGCACAGTTGTCCCTAATCCCTGGCTGGAGGCACAGGTGATGGTGACCACCTCCAAGTTATTGGGGTGTTTCCTTCAAATTGCACCCTTTCCTTCCCCTGGAAAACGCAGGTGGCAGTACCAGTCTCTGATTGCTATGGAGCAAGAGGGGGCCACATATCCATCAGCCCTGGGACTGCAGCGGGGAGGGATGCGGCTGCAGAGGGTCACCATGGTTACAGGCACTTTCCTCATCATCATCCTTGTGGATTTTAACCACTGCTCAGAACGATGCAACACAAAGCAGCTGAGCAAAAGGCTACAATTTCAGGCTCTTGATGACCACATTCCCCAGGACAGCTTGGAGGATGGAGTCTGTTCTTAAGTAGGGAGAAGGGGACCTGAGTTGGTGGTTCTTTTCTTCTGGCCTAAATTAGGCAAGTGAAGGTATTTCATTTGGCTTCAAACCATCCCTCCGCACCATTGTCCCCAGGCCACTGCTTGTTGATGAGCGCTAGGCTAAAACAGTGGGGAACCTGGTAAGGGAGAGACTCGGCACAGCTGTAATTATTAATTGATGTTGAAAAGCAAAATTCTTCCAGGCCCTGCCCAGCAGTTATGGGATGTTTGCTGTCTTCACGTCCTTTGGTCTCTCATGTTTGTGTTCCCTTTCATCTCTTCTTGTTGCTCCTTAACATTCATCACCACAGATGAAGGAAGTTTCTTCCTTCACCAGGCAGAGCCCCACAATGCCCACTTGGCAAGCCACAGCTCTCCCAAAACACAGGGAAAGGAAAAAACAAAGAGCAAGTGGAGGGAGTCAACTCTCTGGAGGAACTCCCACAGGTTCCCTCCTAAAGCTGTTAAATCTCCAAAGCATCCCTTTGACACAACATTTGTGGGTTGACAAAACCTGTCCTTTCTCCCTGACCTGCCAGAAGCCTGTACTTAAGGAACCACCCACCCCACCTAGTTGGTGATAATTAACACCCAGGCATGGAAGGATTGTGATAATTTGGGTTTGACCACGTCCCTGGGTGAACTAGCTCTGCTTTGGAGTGCTTGCACCTTGTTTTCTGGCCTTGCTCCTCATCGCCCTGTCCCTCATTACTCTTGGGCATTGTGCAAGCAGTGGGTGATGGGGACCAGCACGTTCTGCTCCAGCAGGACAGATGAGGTTGGTCTTTCCCCAGCACTTCAGATATTAATAATTGAGCATTTTAAACCTCCATTTCTGCCACAGGACTCTAGAGGGAAGGGTTTGGCTCTGATATACAGATATATTTTTAAGCAGTGAGACATTGATTCGTGCTGTTCCTGCCTAGCTGACACCTGCATTCAGTCACCTCAGAAAGCCTCAGCCTGCTCCTTCGAAGAGGAGAAACTGCTGGCTCCCAAGCAGCCCCACTGTCCTGTACTTGGGGACCCCGTGGTGTCCCAGCCCTGGCAGCAGCACCAGAGAGCTCCCCCGTGGTTCAGCGTGTTCCTGTGTCTTACAAGTCTGCTTTCCAGGGAGGAATAACAGCTCGGAGCCTCAAGGCCTTTCAACTGGCTTTTCCTATTGTTTCTTTCTGAAAATAACAATAGTGGGAGGTTTATGTTCCTTACTTTTTTTCCTAATTCAGCCTTCTCAGTGATGTTACAATTGCTTAAGGGTAGCTTTCCCCGATGTGATGTCAGGCTAAGCTGTGCGACAAACTTACCACTGTATTTGCTGCTGTTCTCCAGCACTTGCAGCGATTACTATTTTCTAACAACTAGCAGGACGGAGTGTCATCCTTCCACCAGCTCCTACTCTCTCCATGCTCTGGATGGCACCAGGACCTGTCCAAAGCCCAGTGTGAGTTCTTGGGGTGAAGAGCCCAATACCTGCCTGCAGTGCTCTCTCCACAGGCATGCTCCCTACGGGTCCCACCAAAAGCTGGTGAGCAGAAATATGCTAAATCTGCCAGTATTTCCCCAGGAAGATCCGGAAATAAGCAAGTACCAGGTATATGTGTTATCTTCCTTTTTTATCTAGTACAGCCACACACACAAGAAGGGTGAGACCCTTTATTTTCTGGGAGCTGCACAGACAGCCCTTTGGCAACTCATGCCCTGTGGACTGGGCTGAGCCTGTGTTCTGCCCATGCTTTGAAGCCACGGAACTAACTTGAGGTAGCTCCTGATCCCCAAATTAGAATTTCTCTGAATTTGCTTAAACCACTGGACAAAGTGGGTGAAGTAGGGAAAGGAGAGGAGAAGATACATGTAAGTTGTCAAATGAGAAAGCCAGGGCAGGGATACTGCTCTCATCAGCAGCTGCATACAGGCAGGATGGATCCAGATGGGTAGGTGAGACTTCAGTTTCATGTTCATACCTTTGTATCAAGCATGCAGAATATACCCTATGAGCAGGTTTCTGGAGAGCTGGGGGTGTTTGTTCAGAGGCATGGGAACCCCCCAGACATACTGTGTAGGAGACGTTATTGAACCCAGCAGGATGCTTCGCAAGTTAGCATTACCTTTTCCTCCTTCACATCAGAAAGGGCAGAAATGAGCAGAAAAAGAACTGCTGGGTGCGGTGCTCCATCTTTTGCTACAATAGCACAAGAGGTGGGAAACCCTGCTCATTTTTCTCCCTGTTAAAAAAGGATCCTGGTGAAAGGATTTATTCAAGCCTTGTAAGAGAATGCTGCCCCATCCATCCCCCAGCCTAAGGTACAGACGTGCACTGTGGCCGCTTGCCCATGCAGACAAGCTCAAAGATGGGGAGGAAATGTGATTTTTCCCTGATGACTTTCCTCCCAGTCATCTTTGCTGCTATTTGTAACAGCAGCAGATACCACATCCTTGGACAAAATCTGCTTTTCAAGCAACGATGTCCCTCTTTATAATAAATGCTGCAACTCCCAGAAGTGATAGCTCACAAACAATGGGTGAGAGGACAACGGGAATGCTCTTTGAGATGCTGTGCAGAATAGATCATCCACTGCACAGCAACAAATCAAACTTGGGGAGAAAGAATTTGGAAACAAATTACCAGCAAGATATTTCAAACTGACAGCAATTTGGAGCAACTTAGGTCTGTCTGGTAAGAACTGTATTCCTTTTATTTCCCTGTCAATAGCAGCTACCTTATACGATTGGTTTCTTGTTGGTAATTCTGTCTGGAACGGAAACTCCTGAGTACACTTAAATTGATAACTCTCTCTTTGATCACATTTTGGTGGCGATGCTTTTCACCTTGACAAGAAGATTCCTCCCTTTCGATGAAGTTTTGATACCTAAACAGCCACATGGTTCTGGGATTTCCAGCCTCAGGGCCTTCTGATGCAGTGCAGGCAGTGTGATCCTGGGCTTGGACTCAGGGCTGGGAATGATGGATATATGAGTTTGGGGCGGATGTTGCAGAGATACAAGCACCAAACTGCTTTGCCTCAGTTTCCCTGCTCCAACAGTATAAAACCTGCTTCCGTGTATACTTGTTTTCCTGAGAGAGGGATAATGAATATCTGCTAGTAATACTTGCTCCTCAGGAATACCGGAACATGAAGGATTAAGGGTGCTTCTCTGCTCCAACCTGCAGCGTTGGGAGGTGAGGACATCACCTCTTTGTGCGCCCAGAGGAGTGACGTGGAGCTTTGCATGGCACATGTGCGCCAGCAGGAACACACGGGGAAAGGAATATCAGATATGGTGCAACCACAGGCTTGATGTTCACATACAGCCGGGCCTTGCCCTGGCTCTGGATTCAGGTAGCAGGAGGAGTTCAAGTGCAGTGTGGCAAAGAGAGACACTTGGGTGGAGGTGGAAGGCAGGAGTGATCCCACCCTGCACGCACAGGATCTGCATTTCTCCAGCATCCCATTGACAGCACTGAGGACTCATCTCCCACTGCACGTGTTAATTACAGAGGCAGCTCATTAATGTCTGTCAGGGAGAGGACTCAGCAGGGTGGAATGTGTTGGGGGCAGAAGGGAATGCAGCAGTGCTGACATGCCCCAGGCAGGAGAGGCACATGAAGAGCGTGCTAGCCTGTAATTTGCCTACAGTTTCTCCTCGGGAAGCAATGAATGTTTATGACTAGCCGTGGCAATGCCCGTGGATCTCTTCCAGAAAGTGGCAGACAAAAATAGGTTGGAATTGCAGAGAGAAAAAGAGAATTTTGACGTTTCTTTGAAAACTCTTTGTGGCCACATGTTCCTAGCCTATTTTGGTCAAGTGCTTAGCAAGAGGGATGTCAGCTGCGGCTGACAGCCCTTCTAGTTGCCCTTGGTTTAGCACAAGCCAGGCCCTGCTCATCCGCTAAGGGAAGTCAGCCCAGCAGAGTGATTTGACTGGTTTATTCCTTTGAAAGAGAAAGGAAGAGATTCATGGTGGTTCAGCAAAGCCCTAGCTGCCCTTGGGGACCATGTCGTCTTGGGGATAGGAGGATTGTCTCTATGCTGCTTTCTCAATTGCCCCACTTGATGCTTGGGGCCACCTTTTACCTTGCTGAGCTTCCAGGGAGTGTGAAAGGGAGTTTGGTGCTCTGAGTGTGGAATCAGGTGCTATCAGCATGGGATTTGCTTCCTTCACTGGCTTCTGCTTTGTACCTAGCATTTGGAAATAACTTATTAGGAGGGAGGGAAACTTTGATGCGAGGATGGCTTAAATTTGTAGCTTAAGTTGTGGTCTTTTAACATACTAAATTAAAATCATCCTTTACTGGTGTTGCACTGCATCCTCCCTGGATAAAGAAAGAAATCTACGATGCCTATTTATTCATGCGGTCCCTTAGAAACTGAGATCTTATTGTCTGTCCTCCATGGATATGAAATACTCAGTAATGCAACAGAGGCACATTTAAAATGAAGTTTTTCCCCCAGTGCCCTTGGCTAAGCTTTCCTTCCCTACACAGTCCCACCTCTCTGGGCACCACGTTTCCGTGGTGCTCTATGTCTTTAGTCTTCATAGCATTTTAGGATCTTTCTGGAGGGAAAGCGCCATAGAGATGTAAAACCTTATTAATTAAAGGCTGAAATAGATGCCGTGTGTGGAGGTCAGTGACTCATGCAGTAGGATTCTCAGGCTTCTGCTATGCATTGCTTCAGGGCACTTCTCTGAACGTTGCCTTCTCCGGGGCTATGACAGTTTATTACACAAAGGCTCTGTGAACCGGAGGTGAATGCAAACTATCCTGGCTAGGCGGTTCCCTAGTTGGCGAAGCAGCATCCAGGGAACCCAGATCATGGTCAGCCTTTTGGGATAGCATCATTTCTCCCTGTGGTTTCTGCCTGTTTTTTTCAGGACGTCTGTGCTGTCATGTGTGTGCATGGGGGGATGCTGCTCTGTGCCAGCAGCCCCTGTGCTCATGGTGTTATGGAATGCTTCTGCTTCTAGAGGCCCCAGGAGCACTTGGTGGAGGAGGAAAAGGCAGTGTTTTGGATGAGATCCAGTGGCTTCCTGAGGCAAGTCTCTAGCACTTTTTGTTGGAGAGGACAGGCAGTGATGGTGGGCAGCAGGCATCAGCCCTGCAGCAGTGAGTACCTTTGCCTGCAGCTCTGGCTGGCACAGCCTGTGCTGACCCCCGGGGTATCACAGCATTGATGGGGGCAGGCAGCAGTGCCAGAGGGAGCCCCAGTTTAGATGCAGGTGTATTGGTAAATCTGTTCTCCTCCTAACTGAGGTTCACTTAATCAAAGCAGGTTGCTCTGTTGTGAGGGGCATACAGCTTAGCCGCCATAGCTGCAGTCCCACCAAAAGCATTGCCTATAAAGTTTCCACCCTTCTAATGCAGTCCTGAGGCACGCATGGCACCAGGACATTGGGACTTGCTTTCTAGCTATGCAGGTGTTGATTCCTAATTGGGTCTTGGGAAACAGTCTTGCTTCCTTATGTACCTGAGCCCTGATGAGGAAGGCTGATCCCTCCAGCTGCATGGGAATGATGGGGAGACCCTAGGACCTGAGGCAGTAGCATGCATGAGATGATGTTTGTGCCAGATCCTTGATTTTGTCCCTTTTCACCAGAGCCACCGGTCATAGAATCCCAGACTGGTTTGTGGTGGAAAGGACCTTAAAGCTCATCCACTTCCAACCCCCTGTCACAGGCAGGGACACCTTCCACTAGAGCAGCTTGCTCCAAGCCCCTGTGTCCAACCTGGCCTTGGACACTGCCAGAGATGGAGCATTCATAACCTCCTTCTCCTCTGCAGTCAGTGCAGCTGGTGGCACAGCACGGCTGCCCTGGGGCTGTCCTTGCTACACAGCATGACATCAGCTTCCAGACAGCTCATCCCTCTGGTATTCGGATCCTGGGATTCTTTTATTGTATTTTTAGTTTTTCCTCTTTCTATTGGTTTACTGCTGCCCATTCAGCCTCTCCTGCAATGCCTTCCACCATCATTATACCTCTCTACATCTTTTCCACTTTTCCTCTTTCTTTTTATTTCCTTCCCTCTGTATTCTCCCATTACCATCTCCTGCCCAGCAGTTCTGTTGTTGCCCCCACCACTTCTTTTTCCACACTTTTTTTCTCACAAATAACAAAACTAAACTGCTCTTAAAACACTTGGAAAGCGAAGACCCATTTTGAAATGGGCATGAATGGATGCAGGAAGCAGCTACTTCATTTCAGCAGTGTTGTCACAGAAATAGAAAATCCAGTTCCAGTGGAAACATACAGTTTAGACCTGTATGCTGGGACCAGCAGTCACGTAGTTACACCAGGAGCTACATAAACAAGGCCCTTCCTCACTTAGCACTCAAAGCTACCTCAGGATTTCGCAGCAAAAAGGCAGCTTTCCTCCTGTGACTACACCCACCCGGGTGTCTTCAGGTGGCACTCGTCAGGGATCGCCCTTGTGCACAGATCTGACTAATGGGGACACGCTGCCAGACTGTGTCATCACCAACCACGTTCTGCTCTGACGTGCTACGCTTCAGATTGCCCGAATAGAGGTAAGACTGAAGGCAGTTGTTTGCTTTATGACTTAACAACCCACATGCAGTATCACTGTGGCAGCCTCTCCTCAACTGGCCTCTCCCCTGGCTTACATTTGGTTTTCACTGCGTGAAAAGGGGCGAGAGGAGCGTTTGAAAACTCTGGGAAAGCAGGATTACAAACCCACAAACACGGCTAAAGTAAAGACTCGGGGTCAGGCAGAAAACTTCCCATTTCAGAAAATGGATTAGATTTCAAGATGCTTGCACAGCCTGATGCTATCTTAATGACATGTACTGGATGGGAAGTGTAAGGCTATTGTTCCTGGGTGCCTGTCTAAACAACACCCTGCATTTTAGTCTCCTTGATAGAGCCTGCCACCATGCTCCAAGAGAGCTGTTAATTAAGAGACAAAGTACAATCTCAACCAGGCTGGCTCTATTTTATCTAATATTAGTTTTTGTTTGCTGAGTCTTTTAACTCGCTCCACAAGCCAGCAGAGCTGCCAGCTGATCTACTTTTCCCTTTGCTTTGCAGCCGCGTGGTGCAGAACATGTGATTCTCCACAACTCCAGGCCTTCTACCTTTGAGTTTGTAGTTTCAAAAAGGATGATTTGTTTTACATCTGACATTTTGTCCTGAAAGGATGCGAGATGTGCAGAACTGTGGAACGTGGAAGCCACTGCAGGAGGCCAAAACATGATATTAAAAGCAGTAATGAAAGAAAGAAAGCAAGCTATTGAAGTATAAACTCAATTTTACTAAGAGTATGCTACAGATCAGAAATGAGTAGTTTGAATCAATGGTGCAACTGACACCAAAATATTAATGATTTGGTACAAGCAGCAAATACAAAGAGCTTAAAAAAAATCTGTTTTCTCTGTGTTTCCAGAGGAGAGCCTATTTGTTGAGGCACTGAAGAACCTGTATTGTTTTAATAATGCGTATCTCAGTCAGTATCATAATTACAGATCTCACTTTCTTTCGATTAACTTCACTCACCGACAAGGTTGGACTCTTGATCCCTATTTTCTTTCTGGATTGTGAAACAACGGTATGCCATTTATTTCCTTGATTTGGACCCTTTTCTTGGATTAAACCTGCAGGAAGGAAAAATGCAATCTAAATCGCTGTAGGACACTGCCTTGTCCTGCAGGAAAGGCTTGTAGGAGCATGGCAAAAATGGTCCTGCTGATGCCACTGAACCAGGACCTGGAGGAAAGTCACAGTCCTGAACCATGGGGTTACCCTGACCTGGGGACATCCCCCTCGGGAACCCACATGGCTGCCCATCTCCCTCAGCTAAATCACATACCTTGAATAAACCTCCCTTCCTGGTAGGTTGCCCAGTCTCTATTTTGTTTAATATCAAAGGATGGAGAGAGTAGATTCAGGTATCTTGGAAGCACTGGCAAATGAGTCATGAAATGTATTAACTTTATTCAATTGTTTTTACAATCCAGTACAAGTGTAAGCTCTGTAGAGACATTTGTATTAAAAACCATCTCAACACGCACTATGAAAAATGACACAGTAATCGTTGCTCAATAAAAATGGTCACTCTCTCACAAGAGGCTCACTGAGACTTTACGAAGAGACCTTTGAAACAAATTACTCATTAAAGAGGACTCTCCCCACTGCAAACGTGCCTCTGTGGATTGAGGGTGAGTTCCTAAAACCTCCTTCTCTTCTGAGAGGAGCTGTGCTGGCCCTACTTTGCCTCTGGGATTACTTCTCCTCTGTATTCTTGTTGTTAGAGACAGTTGCAGAAAGCCAAGAATTTTCCTAAAAGCAACAGATTTCATGAATCACAGAATCCCAGACTGGTGTGGGTTGGAAGGGATCTTAAAGCTCACCCAGCTCCAACCCCCTGCCACAGGCAGGGACACCTTCCACTAGAGCAGCTTGCTCCAAGCCCCTGTGTCCAACCTGGCCTTGAACACATGGAGGTTAAGGTAAGTAGGTTTCCAATTCACAAAGCAAGAGGAACTAAGCTATTATTTTTTCTCCATCCCCTTCAAATCCCAACACCCATCACCCCCCTGTTGTCTACAGTCCTTTCTTGCCCTGTGCTACCTCAGGAAGACAAAGCCAGTTTTGACCTAAAATTTGTTGATTCTGCCTTTGGGACTGGCACTGTTTAACATCGTTGTCAGTAACGTGGGCAGTGGGATCGAGCACCCTCATGAACTTTGCCAGTACGGAGCTGTGTGGCGCAGTCACACACTGGATGGGATCCAGAGGGACCTGGACAGGCTGCAGAGGTGGAACCCTGCGAACCTCATGGAGTTCAGCAGGGCCAAGTGCAAGGTCCTGCACGTGGCTCAGGGCAATCCCCAGCACAAACACAGGTTGGGTGGAGGAGAGATTCAGAGCAACCCTGAGGAGAAAGACTCGGGGGTCTTGGTCAATGAGAAGCTCCCCATGACCCGGCTTCAGGGAGCGCTTGAGCCCAGAACCCCCCCGTGTGCTGGGCTGCATCCCCAGACTGTGAGCAGCAGTCGAGGGAGGGGATCCTGCCCCTCTGCTGGGCTCTGGGGAGACCCCCCCTACAGTCCTGATTCAGCTCTGGGGCAGCAGCACAAGAGGGATGTGGAGCTGTTGGAGGGAGTGCAGAGGAGGCCATGGAGATGCTGTGAGGGCTGGAGCAGCTCTGCTCTGGAGCCAGGCTGAGAGAGCTGGGCTGGGGCAGCCTGGACAAGAGAAGGCTCCTGAAGGGGAGACCTCAGAGCAGCTCCAGTGCCTAAAGGGGCTGCAGGAAACCTGGAGAGGGGCTTTGGACAAGGGCCTGAGGGACAGGACAAGGGAATGGCTTTAACCTGCCAGAGGGGAGACTGAGATGAGCTCTTAGGCAGAAGCTCTTCCCTGTGAGGGTGCTGAGGCGCTGGCACAGGGTGCCCAGAGAAGCTGTGGCTGCCCCATCCCTGGCAATGTTCAAGGCCAGGTTGGACACAGGGGCTTGGAGCAAGCTGCTCTAGTGGAAGGTGTCCCTGCCCGTGGCAGGGGTTGGGGCTGGGTGAGCTTTAAGGTCCCTTCCAACCGAAACCAGGCTGGGTCTCCATGATCCCATGGAAAAGCCGGGGCTGTGCCGAGCTGCGGTGCCGCGGGTTCACGCCCCCGCCGGGCCGGGGCCTCACCTGCGGCGGGCGGTGCCGGGAAGGGCGCGGGGGCGGCGCGGCGGGCGGCGCCGGGAACAGCAGCCGGGCTGTGCCGCGCGGGGCGGGGAGGTGCCCGGAAGAGCCGATTTCCTCAGCGGGACGGGCGCGGCGGCGGGACCGGCGGACACGGACAAAGCGGCCGCGGGCGGACCCCAGCGAGCGGCGGCGGAGGTCACCTTCCTGCGCACGGTGAAGTTGGGGGGCTCCGGGGGCGGCATCGCCGCTGTTTCTCTCACTTGGAAACTTTTGCGCGGTGTAGGCGGGCCGGGCCCTGCCGGCCGCCGCTGCCGTGTGAGGAGCGGCGGGACCCTGAGGAGGGGGAGCAAAGTGGAGCGCGGCCCGGCTCGGAGCTGCGGGGAGGAGCGGAGCGGAACGGGCCGTGCCGCCGCCGCTGGGGCGTGGGCCGGGGCCCGGGCCTGGCCTGGGAGGCCGTGGAGTGCCGGGGCGGTGCGGGTGGTGGGGACCGGAGGCCGGCTGAGAGTTGGGGGGCAGCCGGTTGTGTTTAGTACCGCTGAGAACGGCTCTCCGGGGGGGGAGCCGCCGGGCGAGCCCTGCTCCCGGAGAAGTTTCGGTGGCGGCGGGGCTGCGTGCCGAGGCTCCGCCCCGCGCTGGGGCCGCCCCGGCGCCGCACTCCGGCTGCGGGCCCGGGCGGGGCGGCCGCGAGCCGGGCAGAGCGCGGAACTGCCTTGGCCGCGGTGCGCACTTCGCGGCCCCTTGCTTCTGGTGGGGTCCAGCCGACGTGAGCCTCTTCCCTCTCGCCCGAGCGGGTGTTTTTGTTCCCGTCCTCGACACACAGCCTCCCCTAGCCGGGAGCAGATCCCTCCTTAGTTCGGCGCTGCCACGTTTTTCGACACCCACCTCTAATCTGCTGGTATGCAGTTAGGTGAACGCTTCTCCTTCGCTGGCAAGAAGTTTCGTGCTACTTTTTGCAGCTAAAAAGCGGGGAGAGCGTCTCAACCTAAAACGCTGGGCTGTGTGTAACCCTTGTCCCGGCTTCTCCTTTGCCCGGGGTCCCTGAGCAGAGCATATCAGCCGGGTTTTATTCACTGCTTTATGCTAGTTCGGCACACCCGAAATCTTTCAGGCTGAAAGTTTTCAGGGAAGCGTGTGGTGCACGCACTTAGGGAGGAATTGGATGTGAGCGAGGGGGCACTTTACTGCCTGCCTGCCCTGCTCAGAAGGTGACCAGTGCCTTCTGGCAAGGCTGATCGATCGCTTCCTTGCCCAGTCTGGGCTACCAGCCTCTGTGTCCTCGTTCCAGCGGGCTATGACTCAAGGCATGTCTGGTTTATCTGTATTAAACTAGTCTGGGAGCTCTTTGCTGCCCTTCCCCAGTTTCTGTTTTTTCTTTGTCTTTTGTTTTTTGTGATGGGGGTTGTGGAGAGATAATCTTGGTGCTGGAGTTACAGTGCAGGAAAAACACAGGAAACAAATGAGTGGGGAAGCAGGGGCTATGGGAGAAGCTCCCTTAGCTGCACAGTGCTAACTCATCCTCAGTCCTACTGACTACACTAGGCTCCAAGTACTTCCAAGCCTAGCTAAAGGCTGTGTTTGTGTTTTGTTTTTTTTTTTTTTTCTTTCCAGCTCTTGGGTTGGTTTGTTGGGAGGTTTATGTTTAAATGAAGGTGGAAGCCCAGCTTGCTTTGCAGTATGTGTGGTCTTGTAGGTACCCTTTGGTGTGTCTTGGGGTGCTAAGGGCATGTTAAGTGTTTAGTAGGACTTGTTTCTCCCTGCTGAATTGAAGGTTTCTGTTTAAAAGGGGCAGAACTTTATGTTGAGTCACTAACTATTTTAATTTTTTAGGTTTTAAAATATCAAGGAAATGTTGCTGTTTTTTTTTTTTCTTTACTTAGGAGAAACAGCCAAAGCCTTATTACATTTTGGTTTTAAAAAGGCTTTGCCCATACTTTTTTCATAACAAACCACATGCTTTCAGTCTTTGTTGTTTTTTCAATCAGCTCTAATAATAGGCCTCTGCATCAGAGATTAACAGTTCACACAAGGTGGCAGGGGGAGCACAGCGGGCACAGATTAGAAATCCTATGCCCCAAATGATGACTTAAAATACCAATGTACATATTTGCCTCTCAATACATTTTAGTTTTGTGAAATATCAGCATTTCTATGCAGGCATGTGTAGTGCTAACATTAATTTGCAGCTGCTTTGCAGGTCTGGTAAAGTTAACGGAAAGGTGTAACAGAAAAGTAATTTGTGTGTTTTTCAGCAGCATGGGTATCTTCCTTCTGCAGCTGGGAAGATCAAGACACTGATCTCACAAAGGAAGGCAAATGTTTATGAGCTAGAAATATACTTTAGTGGGACTTCAGCCTTGCCTTGAGATTATATCCACTGTTACTGTTTGATTTCTAAATTACCTTTCTTATGTAGGGAATTAGTGAAGCTCACAAAAATACTTAGCTGCAAAACCTGTCTGCTCATCACAGGTAGGTAGTAGGGCTGGTCTGCGGGGAAGACCAATGTGGCCCTGATGCTTCTGTTAGAGGACTCGCTGTATACAGTTTTACTTGGTATTTCTTGGCTTTGCTGGATGTGAAAGGAAACGTGATCGATAAAAGAGGATTGAGTATTATTTTCTTAGGACTGTGCCATGCTGAGACAGGCATCCAGCATGGAGATGAATGCCTGTTGTTTTCTGCTGTCCTGCCTCAACTGGAAATCACTAAAACCACTGGTGCTGCAGAACTTTAATGTATATAACCTTGAGGATTTGGATCCTTTACTACTCTGGGAATTCACCCTGATTTAGTTTTATAGCTAATCTGGAATAGCTCCATTCAGTCAGTTTATAGCTTGTGCGTTGGTTAAACAGCCTTGCAGCTTTAGAGAGAGTGCAGATGTTTGATAATTACTGCTTTTAACTCATACTATTTTAATCCAGTGTATGAGACTTAAAATAGGGCTTGCCCACTAAATTGAATACCAGCACCCTTTCTGGAGGAGCTGTGCTAAAAAGCTGAGCATTGCAAGTGACCTGCTGTGCTGCAGAGCAGAACTGGGTGCAAGTAGGTTTATCGAGGTGAAGGAGTGGCAGGAGGAATGCGGTCACTTCCACTGAAGGGGAACTCTCCTTGAATGACTGAGACTTTTCCAGTCAGGATGAATGGGTGTTAAGTTTCTTGTCAGCAGTGGGTTAATATAGACTCTTCTGTTGGCAAATCTAATGCTTAAATACGATTCATAATTCCTCCTTGAGGAAGAGCCATCTACCTTTACTCCAACCGTGATTACATTATTTCTGTTAATCCCAGATGTACTACGGAAAACATCTGCTAGTCCTTTGACACGTGTTTATAAATAGCTCTTGTGAATCAGAGGAGTAACCTTTTTTCCCTGTGCTTTATGAAGACAGGAATTATTAAATATGCAGATGTGAAGGCATAACTAAAGGAGTAACAGTTACCAAGGTAGAGCGTAGAGCAGTGCTGAGAACATGAAACCAAGCTGGGTGCCAGTCAGTTCCCTGACAGATCTGTTGTAATAAGGGGAATGACAGAGACAAGGAGGAGCACCGATGTGTGTTACAATTCAAGAGGGAGTTAAACTCCTGTCGTGTTTCCAAGGCTGTGAGGGGGTTGAGAGCAAGTAAGATGGGGAACCATCAGCAGTTTTTACAGCTGATAACATGAGATACAACTTCAGCTTGTGATGTTTATTTTTTCCTGACAACACGCAGTTTTCTAAGATGTCTGTGCTCTGTTATTAACAGATCTATGTATCGTTAAGAAGAATTTCTGTGTGGAGCTGATATTGGGGAGCAAATGAGGAGTTAGTGGAAGTTAGGGTAGAAGAGGTTGTAAACATACTAGTGCACCTTGTTCTGGAGTAGACTTCAAATGGTTACTCTGAGAGACTGAAACTAGCGAGCTTGTGGATAGCTGATGAAGGATCAGGAGAAAAAACATCTGATTTTTCTTTACCTGGAAGTTAACTGAAGGAAATGGGGAGGGAGCATAGGGCAGGCAGTTCTGTCGTTGCTATTCTTCAGCATAAGATCAAGAGGTCATTGAGGTAAAGACTGAATTTGCTGCTTTTCAGCTCAGAGTAAAAATTAACGCTACTTGGGGACATGTGGCCTTGATGGCATGTGTGGGCTTTTTCCCCCCTCCTCTTCCACTCTTTCTCAGTCCTCCAGGCGTTTAGCGAGTCTTCAGTCACTGCATTATTCTGCGTGCTTTTGGAAGCGTTAGCTAGGCAGATCTAAGGCTCGAAGGGGAGGTTCTTCTTTCCATGTCGTTTTCTGGATGATACAGGCTCAGCACAGACAATCCACCGAAATGAATGGTCTGTACAAGGGCTGCAGTAACAACATGGCTTTACAGAGCCAAAAAGGTCAGTTTAATTTTTCACATAAACAAGGCTGAGCTGTATGCTTATAAAGCAGTGCTTAACCTGCGTAACACCAAGCAGGCTGGTATTCATCTTTGCAAAGTGCTCTTGAGATCTTCAGTTGAAGCCATAGATAGGGTTTTTTAATTGACTAGAATAAGAAATTTGGAAGTTGTTGAATAGCAGGGAACAGAACTGGTGGCATGCTGAAGAGCAAGAAGGTGCAAGTGAGTGTTCCTCTATGTTAACATGACTAATCACAGAATGGTTTGGGTTGGAAGGGACCTTCAGCTCATCCAGTTCCAACCCCCTGCCATGGGCAGGGATACCGTCCACTAGACCTTGTCCCTCAAGGCTCTGCCCGACGTGGCCTTGAACACTGCCAGGGATGGGGCATTTACCACTTCTTTGGTCATCCTGTTCCAGTGCCTCACCACCTTCACAGTAAAGAACTTCTTCCTAACATCCAACTTGAACTTCTACAGTTTTAGTTTAAGTCCATTACCCCATGTCCTGTAATCAAGATGTACAATTCCCTTTTCTTTACCCATGTCTTGCAAGCATGTCCTTGTAATGTATACTTGTAAAACTAATTTGCTTTAACATGACTTAAAGACCTTGTGAGTCTCACTGCTTGATGCTTAAGAGTTGCTTGGCATCTTGCATAATTTGTGACAGACTGTGGACATGTGTGCAAGGGACAAGTCTCATATAAACTTCACATATAATTTACCATAAAGTTAATTTCAATCAGTACCTGATGTCCAGATGTTTCAGAGTCTAATCATCTTAAATTATTTGTTTAAAGGCAGAGTAGTTGAACAGTAAACTGGAAGTCACGTTCGGGGGGCTTGATGCCATCTGATGACTGTAGTTGAGAGGTCCATCCAGCCTAGTGTCCTGTCCCCATGACTGTCATCACAAGGTTTTGGTTGTACCAGTCCCATCAACTTTCTATTCATCTAGCCTTTAGGCCAGGCTCTAAACCACAAGCCCTTCACCTGGCCTTGGCCCAGCTTGCTGTTAATGGCAACAGAAGGAGGGAATAAGATGGGAACTTGGGGGCCGTTTCCATTGCCACTGTTTGTCACACTGTTGAGCAGTATCCTCTGACTCCTTTGAGGCCTTTGAGGAGCAGTGGGTGCTCTTGGGTGGTGTCTTGTTCCTTGTCGTAACTACTGACCCTTGCACCTTCCTTTTTATTGATCCCACAGTCCTTGGGCTTCCCTTCCCTGTATCATTTCCTTGGGTGGTGGTGGTGTATAAAACCATCCCTAAAAGGAAAAGCAACAGACAAGCAATAAAACAAGCAATAGCAGATGAGAAAACGGCAGACAAGTAGCACTGCTTCCCTCAGGTGCTCTGCTGAGCTCTGCAGTGTCAGAGCTTCCCAGGCAGGAGTTGGAGCCTGGGCTGACTCCTTGACGTGCAGATGTGGCCAGTGCCCAGTGCTGGTGGGCTCGGTGCAGCAAATCTGTCCTCTCATTGTATTTAATAGGCTTAATTTTTTCCTTCTTGAGAGTTGAATGGCTTTGTACAAGCTCCAGGTAAAATGAAGGAAACAACATACTTGTGAGTATGTTGTGAGAGAGTAAAATGCAAGGGGTTGGGTTGGCTCTGTGAAAAACTGGAGTGGTTTAGATTTCTGTACAAAGTACAGCTTTGTAGTTCCTGCCACTTCACTTTTTAGAAGATGTGTTCAATTACAGGTGGAAACCCATTTCCTAACTGATATTAAACAAAGCATCCTGAAAGTGGAGAAGGCTTTTAGGGGACTGGGCATAGCCCATGCTTGTTATTCCATGGCACTTCTGCTGCTGGTGGAATCCTTGCTAACAGTATTCTCATTTTGTACTGGTTCAAGATGATAGTGTGGGTGGCTTTATTCCCTTTTTCTAGCTAAGGTTAGGGAGAAGAAATAACAATGTAAGATGAAATAAACAGTAGCAAAAAAGGCAAGAAGGTTTGTTTCTAGCAAACTAGAATAATGCAAATTAGTTGTGCAGAGTTAAAAGCTTATAACCACAAGGAAAAAAAGTTATTTTTCTGGTCTTTATGCATCAGTACTTCAGCATCAGGTGTTTGAGTCTGTTTCACTTAGTTTGCAGAATTGGCTAAAACAATTTGATTATGTTTAACGGAATGTTATTGTGGGCCTAAGGAGAAGTCAATGGTTATCAGGGAAAGACGCAGCGTTCAGCAGAACCAGAGGCAGGGCGCTGGTGCAGAGCCAACTGAACAGGATTTCTTAGCTCATCTGTTTTTTGTTCAGTAGCTTTGTCTTGTTTCCTGTTCCTGGGGCTGAGGAGAAGGGGTGGAGAGAGAAAATACCTCTTTAATCAGAGGGAGGTTGGTTTCTACTCAGTAAATGGCTGTGCTACTAGCTTAAAATCTGTCTCTTTTTTTCTTTTCTTTTTCTTTTTTTTTTCTTTTTTTTTTTTTTTCCCAGCAGGACTAGCCAGGCAATGATTCCTTCCTCTCAAAGCTTTTGGTTCCTTCCTGTTGCTTTTATGAAATGTGGGTGGGTCAGTGACTGTTTTAAACAAAAGTTGCTTTAATTGGTCATTCGTATGCTAAAGGCAGTGACTGGAAATGGTTCCTGTCCAGGCAGATCACCCTTAGCTGCCATTCTCATGCACCACCGCACACCCTCAGCAAGTTGGCACTTGACAGAAGGTGCTTGTGGCTTTGCAGGTAACCCTGGTGAGCATCCAAAAATCATCGCACCAGTGTGTTTTCATAATTACTTGGCTCTTCTGGAGAATTTGCAAAGTTCTCATCAGCCAGTGCTCTCTGTTCTCAGTATCTGCAGCCTATTGACAGTTTGTGTGGAGAGGAATTGGGGGGTGTTAGAGCATCCTACCCTGCATATTCATAGAATCACAGAGTGGTTTGGGTTGGAAGGAACCTTGAAGCTCATCCAGTTCCAACCCCTGCCACGGGCAGGGACACCTTCCACTAGAGCAGCTTGCTCCAAGCCCTGTGCAGCCTAGCGTTGAACAGTGCCAGGGATGGGGCAGCCACAGCTTCTCTGGGCACCCTGTGCCAGCGCCTCAGCACCCTCACAGGGAAGAACTTGTGCTTAAGAGCTCATCTCAGTCTCAAACTGTCTCAATGTTTAAAAGCATTCCCCCTTGCCCTATCTGCCAGGCATTGTAAAGAAAGATGCTTAATTTATCCAGACAATGCTTGTGCATTACATTTCTGTTCAGTCTTTCTTCCTGGGGTTTGTTTTTGTGATCCCTCCTTCTTAACTGCAGGATGTGTTGGTGGAGCTGCAAACTGAGAATAGTCTGGGGCCATGAAGTAATGGTGCAGTTTTTCCCGTGAAACTAATTCACTGTTTATAGCTAAAGAGATGTTGCTGAAGGTTGCCACAGGCTCCAAATGAAATTCTCATCCTTCTCACTTGTGGGTTTTGTTACTTCTATTTCTTTAAAAAATAATTGTTTTGTAATTTTGAGATAAGACTGGCAGAGTCCAAGTCAAAGTTCCTGCATCAAAGTGAAGAGCTGAAAAAGGAATTCTAAATTACTTTTCACAGAAGAACTTTAGAAAACATTTTACTTTGAAGAATCTTTACAGTCATGTTCTGCTTTGCTTCAGTGGGTGCTGCTCTTCTAGTAGCTTTTGCAAATGGAGAAAACTATGAAAAACTTCTTTCACTCTTACGACACTGAATTTTTGCTCTGTAGTCTTCAGTTGCCACTATGCTGGCCATGCAAGTGAGAACGGGTATGGCAGTTATGCCCTGTTAATACACGACTCTCCATTTCCTCCATGTTTAAGGAAATTGTCTCATTGAATCTCTAATTAGAGGAGTCTCTTCAAACATGTGTGAACGCAAACAGCTTCAGTATTTGTGTACTTTTGACTGTTCTAAATCCAAACCTTCATTAACAATCTTAAAGATGTGGTCAGCTAAAAGCACTGAAGGGTATTGCATAACAACGTATCAATTTGGGTATGAAGATGCGGTTTGAGTGAGGTCAGATTCTGGTTATTTCTGACTCTCGAGCTTAAACTGCACTTTTTATTGCAGCTCGAGTGCTGAAGATGATCAGAACAAAAATACCCAGGTTTTCTTTTCCCTTTATTGCCAGCCATCAGTGGTTTTTGCAAGCCAAGCAAGAATTAATTTTGCAGCACTGGCAAGTTTTTGTGCCAGCTGATAAAGTAGGCTAATTTCTATCAAACTTTTTCTTATTTGAGGAATAGTTGTGGCAAAATGGAATTTGTTAAAAGGTTCTTCTTGCATTCCTTGTTAACTTCAGGTTGGTAGCTGGAACCTGTGCTAGCATGGTTTGGGGTTGGAAGAGCTGTGCTCTGTAGCCACAGCCTGGTTATTATATCTCCTCTGACTGTGTATCCCTAGGGTCTGAAATGTGTACAGTGGTTCAGAGAGCAGCAGTATTGCTTAATAATTTTAGAGAAGCTTTGCAGTTTTCTGCCTCAAGGGTGGGAAGAGACACTGTGAGGAAGGAAGGGCTCTCTGTGGTTGAACTAGAGAGTGATTTGTGTTGGAAGGGACCTGAAAGCTCATCCAGTTCCAGCCCCTTGCTACAGGCAGGGACACCTTCAACTAGAGCTTGGTGCTCCAAGTCCCGTCCAACCTGACATTGCAAACTGCCAGGGTTGAGGCAGCCACAGCTTCTCTGGGCACCCTGTACCAGCGCCTCAGCACTCTCCCAGGGAAGAGCTTCTGCCTAAGAGCTCATCTCAGTCTCCCCTCTGGCAGGTTAAAGTCATTCCCCCTTGTCCTGTCCCTACACGCCCTTGTCCTGGAAAGCCCCTCTCCAGGTTTCCTGTAGCCCCTTTAGGCACTGGAGCTGCTCTAAGGTCTCCCCTTAAGGAGCCTTCTCCAGGCTGACCCAGCTCAGCTCTCTCAGCCTGGCTCCAGAGCAGAGCTGCTCCAGCCCTCGCAGCATCTCCATGGCTTCCTTTGGACTCCCTCCAACAGCTCCACATTCTTCTGTTGGATCAGAGTGGTCCAGCAGATGTACCAGTCTCATATCCCTTCCTCAGGCTGAGTCCCCTTGGTTTGTTTGAAAACACTAACTGTTAAGCTGTCAGCTTGAATGTGAGATGTCTGTCAGTGGTCTGGGGTTTGAGAGTTTGAAGTTACCATCACTACAGGGATAAGATCATGAAAGATATGCTTAAAATGAAGGTGTGTTGCCCTTCTGTGTGGCCAGTGTCACAGGCCTCATACAAAGAACAGTTAAAGTACAGCAGTTCCAAAATCAGAACAGATAGTCTTTTGTAAGTCGTCTTCCACTCCGTTTGTCTTGCAGGTCTTCAGCATAAAATGCACGAATGTTACTGTGAAAACAGAACGAACCATTTATTATTAATATTAATATCTTGCAGCTCATGACACATCCTTTCCCAAATACAAAGTTTTGCAGCTAGAATGTTAAAGTTTATCTTAGTTACGTAGGAGATTCTCTTTTTTAGAAGAAGCATGCTTGTCTTCTAAGGCAGTGCCTTGATACCCTCTCAGTTTTCTTTGTTGTTGGAATCCTGCTTGAGTTTTGGAAACTGAAAACTCTGCAGAAATGAGTTGGACACTTGTTGGGACATGCTGGGATATCCATCTGGTCAGTTCAACGAGGGTAAGCATGCATTTGGTTCTTGCATTCTTTTAGGATGTCATCCATGCCTTACTGTGACATGAGTAAGTCGCTAATTGCCCAATTCACATGTGATTTGGCTTGCCATGTGCCTCCTTTCTGGCTCCTTTGAGACAAAGCAATCCTGGCAAAAAGAAAATAATCAGAGCCTAGCACATAACTGAAAGCAGAGGGGCTGCTGTTAGCGCTGGCATCTCCAAAACCCAGTTTATTTGTACTTGTGAAATCCCTGCTGTGGTCCCAGGGACACCACAGTGAAGCTGCTTGTACAGAGTGTGCCTTCCATCCTGTTAATGATAGCCACCCCAAGCCAGAGTCACGACAACCTGTTGTGACAGAATGCATTCCTGATTTTTGGAATGAAAAGAAGTTATTTGAATCCACAGTACTATAGCAGTTGAGAAGCTGTTAGGAGATAGCATGCACCGCTTTGGAAGGTGTGTCACGTCTTAATCTTGTACATGCTCTCATGGGCTCTGGTTCCAGAGGGGAAAAGGTGATGCTATAGGCACACTATCTTTAGTTAGAGAAAACACCCATGTGGAAGAGAAAATGGTGACAAACTTTACTGATGTTCCTCAGGTTAGGTTGCATCTCCTAACTCAGTAGCAAGGTCTAAAGATTCCCTAAGCAAAGGGAGAAGTGGATAAGTATTTGTTACTGGCTGTGTGAGGCTTTCTGATGAGCAGTTTTAGATGGCTCTCTATGGGCCTCCTCCACAAGAGCAACAGGGAGAAAACAATATGAAAACGAATCCTGAGAGCTGGGTCTGGAATGGTAATGGTGAGAAATGCGCTTATCTGAACCAAAATACTGTCTTTTTTACTTTGCTGGTTACTATGCTCTGTTAAAAAAATGTGTAGCAAAGGTGAACATACTCAAGTGGCAGAAATGTTTTGATAATTGAAGGATACAGTCAATGCAACATCTAAGTTTGTATTAGTGTTTCTAACTGTGATAGTAAGGGTTTCTAAGGAGGTAGCGCCATCATGGCATTTATGGTGGAGGAGAGGATTTGGTGGCTGAGCAGATAAAATTTAAGGTTGAAGGCTGTGTTAGAAGAGGGTGACTATATCTAGTTTGATTTGTGTATAATTGATGTGAAACCAGCTAAAATCCTCCTTGAAAAGCATCACATATACCAAACACCCTTGACTAGCAGGTGTTCATATGCGGAGAGGACTATTGCTTTAATTGTGAAATGGCGCAGACAAATTCCTTTGGAGACTGAAGAGAAAGAGGAAAGAATGGAACTTTTTTTTCCTAGATACTTTTAGTTATATGTGAAGCAGTTTTGAACTGTCAGTAGCCATGGTGAAATGTTTGCGTGTGAGCTGGGTTTAATAGGAAGTGTGCCTTAACCTTTTTGAAACCCAAATGTTCAGAAGATGGTGGAAGTCAGAAACCTGGTTCCCACAGATCTTCATCTGCTGCCTTGTCTTCTGCCTTCAGCAAGGGTAAAGGATCGTTGCTGGTTATCAGGTGGGTTACGTAATAAACTAAACAAAACCAAAAAGATTCCTTTGGGAGCAAGGAAGATGGTTCACTTTCTGGCTGGAAGATGAAGCTGGGTTTAGAATCCCATTGTGCTTCATCCTCATGATTTGGTGATGGAATAAGGGCTGTTCTCATTACATTGCATAGAAAATCCAAAGACAGTCTACAGGCATGGTAGAGGGCAGGATTATCATTCAAAATGACTCTAGAGTACTTAAATAGGAGGGAAAGAAATAATCTGCAAAATGTGATTGAGTACGTATTGCTGTGCCTCGGGCAGAATTGGCTGCACAAAATGGGAATGACTAGGTGGGTAGCAGAAAGGGTGTTAAAATGGAGAATGTCTTCCCAGGTATAAAATGTTTTTGTTCTGTTTTCTTTTGTTAGGTTTTTGGATAGCATAATGATCAAATTCAGCATATGTGCTCTTGTGCTTGGCCCAAGTTAGCTCCTGCTGTGTTAGGAGATCACTGAATACTACCTTCTCTAATAACCTGAAATACTGTCTTCCCTAAGAACCAAAAGAGAACAGTGAGTGTAGGTAAAAGTCTTTGGAAAGCAGCCTGTTAGGATGGCTAAAATTTGAAGACTGATAGGTAGCATGTAGAAGACTCTTCAGGTAGCACAGGGTGGTGAGACTTAAGTTGCAGCATAGAAGATGGGCACTTAGATCTCCTCTGTGTAACCTAAAAGAGATTTGCCCAGGCCCAGAGGCTGGGAGGTTGCAGATCTCTTGGAACATACCAGCCCAGCAGTGCCTTGAGAGCCTGCCAGCACTATCTTCAGGTGCACATGGGATGCAGCCTGGAAGAACAAGACCATGAGCACTTGGCCTCTCCATGATGCTGAGAGAGCACTGCTGTCTAGTTCCAGCAGTGAGCTCTGCATACTGTTCCTTCATGGGGTTTCTAAAAAGCCTTGGGTGCCTTTAGGACACTTCTGCAAAGAAGCTGCAGAGCTTGCCAAAGCCTAGAAATTACTTATATTGCCAGTATTCTGGAAGGAAGTATCTGAAGTTATTCTTAAAACCTTGAGCTACCAGTTTTTGAGCACACCACAATCTTTAGTTGTGGCTTTTGGCAGGAGCACTGTATGCATCTTACCCTCACATCCAGGCAGGCAGCTGAGCTTTAAGGTCCCTTCCACCCAAACCTGTCTGGGATTCTTTGACTGCACAAGCTCCCACCTCATTGAACTCAAACATGGTAACAGGTAGTAAACCGAGTGAGAGAATATTGTAGCAGTCTTTAATTGTTGCCTCTTCCACAAGGCACAATTTCCACAATGGCTGTGGTAACTGTAACATCTAATAAAGGACAGAGGATGTCCTCTGGACACAGACTCGGGCTGCTGTAGCACTAGTTTCAGGCACCTGGGATGGCCCTAGAAATGGGTTCTCCCTCCCACAGAGCTACCATGTACAGGACACACAGCAGTGCACATACTGGAAGCAGGAATTTCATGGACAAAGTAGCACAGAGCACACAGCGGAAGAGAGCAAGCGATGCTGAATCTCAAGTGCTGGAAAATATAGAAAGGCACCACTCACTGCACAAAGAGTTATGGTAGCCCAGCCTCTAGTTTCATAAGCAGCAGGAAAGCTGCTTAAAACCAATATTCATCCTCCCACACCCCTCCAGGAACTCACTCCTGTCTTCACATCCCACCCCCTCTGCACTGGCACAGCTTTCCCCATGGCTGAGCCATTAACCAGCTGGGGAAGAACTGATTTGGCTGGAGGAAGAGAGATCCATTTTTGGCGGGTGGGCTGAGATCCATCTGGTTCACCATGCCACCACAGGAACTGCAAAGCAGAACCAGGGATAGCAAGAGGAGATGGCCACAAGGCCTATCAAGTGGAAACACAGGGCAAAGCTGCGTGTCACAGTCGAGTTGAACCAGGTGCTCTGAAAACAGAGCATGAAGTGCAGAGAGCAGGAACACTCTACCAGCACATCTAATGCTCGGGCATGTGAAGACCCAACTTTAGACCATGCTCCCAGCCAAGCACACTACCTGTAAACTGTTCAGGTTATTACAGTGGTTATGATGGTGCTCATAATTGTAGCAGATGATTCAAGACTAGTGCAGTTATATTTAAAGGGACTTGGTGTGCTTGCAAGGACACGACAGTGGAGGGAGAGTTCAAAGCAGCTGCTTCCACAGTTCCTGTTCCAGCCAGTGAGCAGCTCTGCAAGACCAGCTATCCCCAGAGAACCTGCTCCTGCCTTCCACAAATCACAGAATCCCAGACTGGTTTGGGACCTTGAAGGGACCTTAAAGCTGATCCAGTTCCAGCCCTTGCCATGGGCAGGGACACCTTCCACTAGAGCAGCTTGCTCCAAGCCCTGTGCAGCCTAGCGTTGAACAGTGCCAGGGATGGGGCAGCCACAGCTTCTCTGAGCACCCTGTGCCAGCCCCTCACAGGGAAGAACTTGTGCCTATGAGCTCATCTCAATCTCCCTTCTGGCAGGTTAAAGCCATTCCCCTTTGCCTTATCGTCCAGACAGCTGCAGTCATTTTAGGCCCTCTTTAGGTATTGGAAGAGTTTGTTTTAAGCAACAAGGTGAACTCCACAGGGTTCTCTTGGTGAGAGTGCAGCCCTGCTTCAGCATGTCCATGACAGTTGTCCTTTTATCCCTTACACCAGCCCCATTCATTCTCACACACATTTGTAAGCTGTGGCCTGTTCGTGTGTTCTTCACAAGCATTTAATTGAATAAACGTATTTACAGCAGTATACAAATGATACCCGTGCTGCCAAACAGTGTATTTGATATCAAGTTATGCTTTTTAGATAAATTTCAATAACGTTCATACTAAGTGGTTTTATAGACCATTACTTTTGGCCAATTTGTGAGCTATCATACTAACGTGTTCTCAGATGAATTGCCTTCATTATCTTACTAATACAATTAATGTATCTTCTCATGGTTACCTCGTCCTGCACTTTGTTTCTGCAAGAGGTATAACAATTAAATACACAGAAACAGCTTTTACCTAGAAACCTAATGGGCTTTTCAGAGCCCTGGTCATGTTTTTTCAGAAACCATAAAATCTTTCAGTGTGTTTTTTCTTGGCTTCTTATATAGGAAGTGTTCACCCCTAGCTAATCGGGAGGGAATAAACCAGTGTAATTCCTTGCTGCGGGTGAAGGACACTTCACAGCTCACCCTCTGCCAGTGTCTGGGCCACAGCACAAGCTAGGGTGGATCTGGACCCGCAGAAGAGGAAGGGGGTAATTGGGGTAGAAGGATAATCAGTGATTTCACAGGACTTAGTGGGAAGCATCAGAGGGAGGGCGAGGAGGAGGAGGAGGAGGAGGAGGAGGAGGTGGCAGTGGCAGTCCTCCACCTTCCTGCACTCAGCTCAGTTGGGTTTCCACAGCTGCAGGAGCTGGGACCCTTCATCGACACCTTCAAGCTTTTTGATTTAAACCAGTCAGACATGTTGTGTGTATGCTAGCATGGCCCAGCCTATTCCTATTTTCTTTTCAAGCTTTCAGCTTTTTGAGTTCTCTCTCCTCAGTGTGGGTGTAAGTGGAAGGCTGAATGCAGGTGAGGTGAAAAAACCCCACTTTGCACCTTGTGAAGTTGTATTTCAGCGTTTGACAGCACGTAGGCTTTGCAGGGCAAAGGTCTGATTTCAGCAGTGTAGTGAGTACTTCAGCTATCGATTCATGTCTGTGGTGGCATTATGGCATGGCTTGGGGTCAGCCTGCCGTGGAGGTGCCTTGAAGTGAAGCCAGATGATGGGGCTTGGAGCAGCCTGGTCTAGTGGAAGGTGTCCCTGCCTGTGGCAGAAGGTTGGAACTGGAGGATCTTCAAGGTCCCTTCCAAGCCAAACTAGAATGTGATTCTGTGATGATGGTCTGACTTCTTCATGCCCTTTCAGGCTGAGCTTCTTGAGTGCCTGCCTGAGAGGTTTTATTCTTCAATGGGAAACAAGCAGCCAGGGCTGTGATGTTTCTGCATGTTTAACTGTTAGTGTTGGCGTGCTGGTATGAAACGGTTGGTTGTTGGTATGTGTCCTCCACATTGCTTGTGACCAAAATTAGTGCCTTGCCCCCAGTTTAAAAACAATGGGGCGTTGTTCTCTGCTGGCAGCTCAGGGACATCTGGTGCTGTCAGAGCAATCTCTCTGGGGGGATCCTGTGCAGGCGATGTGCTGACCAGAGCAAGGTTTAAAGATGCTGGTTTTACATAGCTGATAAAAGCTTTAATACAACTTCAGCAGCAGGTGCTTAGGAGAAGGGGTGGAAGGAGACATTGGAAATGTAGTTCTCTTCTGGGGTTTTTAAAAATAAAAAGTTACAACGTGGGTTTAGTCTAATCTTGAATTTTGAGGGTAACCAAAAGCAGGAAGATCTGGAATCTATTAAGTCTGAAGTGGTATGAACTGGTTTTATGCACCTGTGTCCTTTAAATCCATTTTTAAACTGAGATGATGGTTCTGGTTGTTCCTTTGTGCAGTACAGCATCACAGTGTTACGCTAATGGTGGTTGTGGTGGTAGTTCATAATTTTTAATTCTTTTAATGCTTTCAAAAGCAGAGCTATTTTAGTAGTTTCACAACTTTCCCTGTAATCATATTTGCTGTTCCATTGGGATGTTGATATAAAACTGTAACGGGCAGGAACAGCTCAGTGACAGCTTTTAACAGATCTCTTCATGCAAATTTGCTTTTTCCTCCTATGTAAATGTTAAGGGGAAGTGTAATAGATACGTGAGCTGCTAAATATGAACCAACTGGATTTTCTGGCTTTATAAGGCTTATATTCATGATTTTATCTTTGTACTTCCAAAGGTGAATTGGATGTAGGAGGAGTGAATTAAGTTAGAACCTGGCTCGACAGAGCATTTGGGGCAGTGCTTGATGGTGGAGCTGGGAACAGTAGCAGCTTAATGGTACTGTTGAAGTTGAGGTGTTCCCTTCTGCTCCTCCAAGACCTTGGGCTGCATATCGCAGCTGGACTGAGGCCACAAGACAGCTCTCTTGGAGGGAGGCAGCAGGAATTTGGAAGGGATTGCTTCCTTAGCCTCCAGCTGCATGGGTAATGTGCCCCTGGTGCCTGTGAGGCCCTTTCCTGTTGGTTGGGGACCACTGAGGAGCAGACTGTCTTGTCATTGCCCATCTCATCATTGCTCTGATAAAATATTGTGGCTTCTCAATAGGTTTTGGTGAATTTTTACTTGGTCTTGTTTTTATTTTCTAAACAAGACATGGTTATGTCTGTATATTGTCATATCAGGCAGCTTTTTAAACTATTGCCAGCTGAACCAAAGCTGGTATTTCCAGAGACAGTATAACCTTAACTTACATCAAATGGATGTGTTGTGTGTTTAATAGCCTCCACTTCAACTCATTTTAAAATACTTTGCAGCAGTATTAATAATAATAAAGTTGTATTCATGTAGCTATCTTCTTTTCCTAGAAATGACTGCTGTTACTGCAGGCAACGTTAACTTCAAATGGGACCCCAAAAGCTTGGAGATAAGAACACTGGCAGTTGAAAGACTACTTGAGCCTCTTGTTACACAGGTAGGAAAAAAAAGGGGCAAAACCTGTATTATTTTTGTTAAGTAACGCTCAAAATGTAAATTCTTGAAGTAAACCCACTACAAATCTAAAGATGGAGAAAAGCATACAAGTAATTTTTGTACAGTTTTATTGTGATGGGGTTACTGGGCAGGTGTAGAAAGACTGTGCTGCTTCACCACCCAATAAGACATATTTTGATTCAGAGTGCAGAAATGCATGTTAGTAACTAATCTGTGTTTTGGGTGGTGTGCTGCGCTGTTTATTTGTTGAGTGTTTAAAACGCTAGGCTTGTTCAGCCTGGAGAAGGGAAGGCTCAGGGGAGACCTTATAAGCCTTTGTTACAGTTTCAGTATATCTTGTAAAAGATATGCTTTCTTTAAATTTCTGCCTACATGTTATGCTGGTTTTGTGAATAAAAGCTTATTTCTGCATGGTGTATAATGTTGAGTGACATGCACTGAGGAATGAGGGGAAGCTAGAGTAAGTCTTGTAAATGTAAGCTGTGAAGGTTCTTGGAAGGGATTTTCTTGGAGGCCTCAAAGAGAAGGTGCACTGGAGATGGTTAACTCATCTTTTTTAGCATTGTTTTCCTGAAATATGAAAGTTTTAAACTGACAATGAACTGGACACAACTCCTGCTGAGCACAGACTGCAGCCATCAGATTCTGCTTCCAGTGTTAACATCTCTTTAATCACCAAGCTGCTGTCTATACCTGCCCTTTGCTCCCTCTAGATACTGAGATGTGCTGTTGGGTGATCTACTACATAGCTTTCTAGCCTGAGGTATTGGTGAAGTCTTTCCTTAAGAGAAATTGTCCCAGTTTCACAAAGTTAACTGAGCAAACATGTTTATAGGACCTCTTTGTCCATGTTCAGTGTCTGGGACTTATTCCTCAAGTAGCACAACAGGCAGTCCCAAATTTTGAGAATGATGTGACTGGCAAAAGAGAAGACAGAGTAAATTGCCTTGGTGTAACTTGTTCTTTATCTGTATTACATGGTGAGCTGAGACTACCCAGTACAAATGCTCCACGTTAACTGACAGTGATATTCCCAGCTGATGGCTTTCCCTCTCTGAATCACCCTCCTGAGAAGATGGATTCAGCTCTGAGGACCTTTATGTCAGCAGTCCTTGGGCTATATTATTAGTGTTGTAATTTAATGTCCCTCTGAAGTACCTTTGAATGCGTTTTTCCTAGATTCAACACAAAAGGGGGGGGGGGGGATGCAAGTGGAAAAGTGCGCATGGATTTTGTGACATCAGTCTGAAGAGGATGGATCCTTATCCCTAAGAGAGCTAAGGGAGTACCTGGTGGTCATCTGGCCACTGGAGATAGCTCCTAGCAGTGTTTCAGACATAGAACTTGGAAATAATATTTGCAGGAGGACTGGGAGAGTTCCATTTTGGTTGTTTTAGGGAAGTAATGAGCTCTAGGAAGTCCTTCACTCTGCATTTCGTCCACTGGCTGTTGTTTCAAACTGAAAGGATACTGTGGTGCTAGATTTCTGTAGATAATGGCTTCAGCCTTGTTTGGGGTCTTTGTTTTTTTTTCACCTGGAAAGCTATCCCAAACTAATTATCCCAGCTTATTCTCTCTTTATGTGGTGCCAAATAGCTCTGGCCTGTTGGTGAGATTGCTGTTGGTCAAAAATACAAATAGCTCTCAATCCTTCAAATCAAGTTTTTGGGTCTTCTGCTGTAAAGAAAAATCTGGAAGCAGTTTAGCTGAATTTATAGTGCTCATCTGAGGGGTAAAGGAGCATGGTAATGTGGAAATGCTTGTTTGGGTTTAACCTTTGGAGCTGGCAGTACTGCAGGTAAAAATACATGTGGCCTTGCTGTCAAATTGATGAACTTCCAATTTGTTCTTTTTGATTTTGTTTTTCCCCTTCCATCTGTGTCTTTAGGTAACAACACTTGTTAACACCAGCAACAAAGGCCCCTCTAATAAAAAGCGAGGGCGTTCTAAAAAGGCCCATGTTCTGGCTGCTTCGGTTGAACAAGCAACAGAGAATTTCCTGGAGAAAGGAGATAAAATTGCAAAAGAGAGCCAGTTCCTTAAAGAGGAGCTGGTAGCGGCTGTGGAAGATGTTCGTAAGCAAGGTAAGAGTTATGTGTCTGGTACCTTGTAAAGCTGTGGATTTTCAGAGCAAGTAGAACTTGCTCTGATTTCTCGTTTCCCTTTTGCTGTTCTGATGACTCTGTACCTCTCTGCTTATGCAGATTCTTGGCTTGTCTCGCTGTCTTCCTTGAGGAGTAATATGAACTGGAAAATTGGGTGTCCCAGGTAGAGATTGAGAAAAGAAGCAGAAGGGCTGATTCTTTGAAGAGCGTTTAAAACTCAGTTTAGGCTAAAAAGTAAACTTCCCCCCCCATTTCTGCAAATGTTCTGGAACTACATCTCAAATATATCAATAGCTTCTTCAATATTTGCATGCATACAAACAGCATTGTAGGAGGAAGAGCTGAGTGTTGACTTGACAGAGCCTGGTGTCTCCAATATGCAAAATGCAAACAGCAACAAACAGAACGCAAGGACCTTGACTAAATATTCCAGCTTCCTCCCCCACATCATCTAGTGTTGATTTTTATAATTTTCTTTTTTACTTTCTTGGAGAAGACCTGCAAGAAAAGCCGATGGAGCCGGCTTACTTTAAAATACACACTAGTAAATATTGTTGCTCATAAATCATCTATCATTCTTCCAGGCATGAGCTTTTTCTATGCTTCAGTGAAACTCAGTCAACTGGTATTAATGGTGACGGCTGCTGCTGCAAGAAAAGGAAAGCTCATTAGCATTAATTACTTGTTCATAGCTGAAGCTGCAGAGAGATGAAGTATTACTTGAAAATGGTTCTAAGTTCTGGATGAGCCTGGTTGACAGACCAAGGAAAGATCAGCATAAGAGGGCCGCAGTATAAGGGGCTAATTGAGTTGGCTTAATTGAACAACAGCCGCCAACACCAAAGAAACGAAAGCTTTGTCTTAAAGCCTTTAATTCCTGGTGTTTGCTGGCTGCTCAGAATTGAGTCAGAGCTCAGATGAGCTCCTTCAAATGACTCTTGTAATAGTAGTAAGTGAGGGAGCTGTACTCAGCCCTCAGGATTGAGAAGTTCTGTTAGCTGAGTTTGTAGCTGCATTTACAGTGAGAAGCTAGTAGAAAGGGGAGACTAATACAAAAACCTCCAAGATGACCCTTTCACTTGCTTTTTGACCCCTTCTTTGCCATCAGTCTACATGTAGTCTCAAACCTCCCTGCTCTGTTGAGCTTGTGACAGGGGGATGGAGTTCATAACTGAGTGGTGCTGGAGTGGAATAACCTTCCACCTTAATGTCATTTTACTTTTTCCTCCCTTTGTACTGTTTGCAGTTTGCATGAGATCTCGTGCATAGAGAGGATAGCCAGACCTGCTTTCTGAAGCTGGGTGCATGAGGATTATACTTGAAGGGTTGCCTGAACAAAACTGGTGCCACAATTGGTTGTGGGGTGTGGGCTGCTGGGGCAGTGCTACCAGGGCTGTGCCCTGTCATGGCGCTAGTGTCTGGTCAGGTTTAGCATAGCAACTCTTTGTGAGGAAATTGAAAAGCAAGCCAACCTTTGAGGAAATTGGAAGCAAATGATGAAAAATGAGATACAACAGAGGGAATTCTGACTGCCTCCAATGCCCAGAGGAGGATTGCAGCTCTCCTATGCTAATAAAAGCAAAGAGCTACAGAATCTCAAGGTACATGTTTGTATATAGTCTGTGCACTTCAGAAGAGCTTCCAGGATTGTGGTAGACCACTTGAATCCATGAATGGCAGGCATGAGGGAAGTGTAGTGCAAAGCCTGTGTATGTGCTTAGCAAAACTTGTGGGTTTTGGTGTCATTATCCTGAAGCAGAGGAAAGAACCTGGGTGTCATGGTCAGCAGCAGGGTGATGGTGAACTGGCAGCATCTGTGTGTCTGACAGCAGCAGTGGGACTGTAGATGTACGGCACCATTTATCTTCAGCAGAAGACAGGAGAATAGAATTAATAATGCCTCTATTTAGACCAGGGAGCAGTTTAGTTACCATAATAAAAAAAGATGAATGAATGCAGGCAGGGGTTATGAAGATGATTAGGACAATAGATAACTTGTCCCATCAGAGGAAATTAAAGTGTTTTTTTTTTAAGCCTAGCAAGAGGATGATGGAGAGGGTGCACGACTTCAGTGAGTACACTTGTTCCTAAACTCCCATTTGTTGGGGGTAAAAACAAAGAAGGGAAAAGAGTTATTTAGAATGAATAATAGCACTGCTACATACTAAATCAGTTTAAGTGGATCTTCAAAGTTGTCTTGATTTTTTTACAGTGGAAGAATAAATTACAACTTTGCTTTAAATATTAAACAAGTTCATAAAATATCCTGTAGTAAGGTTCCTGGCCCTTTAAAGCTTTGGACTTCTGACTTCTTTTAAAGTAGTGAAACTCCTTACAGTTTTGAACAGAATAGTAGAGACAAAAACCAAAATGTTTTTCAGATTAGATCCTGCTGTGGTTATAGAGGAGGCATAGCACTGGGAAGAAGTCTGGTGGGAATGTTTTGGATTTCAGCATCCTAATGGTGTTTGTTGCATTAATTTCTGCCATTGGAATTTTGTTAGGTGGTAAAAGGGGCAATATGGGTCTTGCCCAGTCTTACTTTCCGTGTTGAAAGTTCTTTGTAGGGTTTTACTTTGTTATGAAGCATGAAGTTCACTGTACATTGAAATGGTTGGCTCTTCTGGTGCTGTTGGAAGGCATTTTGGGACTGAACCAGTTTCTTACCCAGGTGATTGGCACCAAGACAGTTTGCAAACTCTGGGGTCAAGAGGGAGATTTGTTTCAGGTCAGGCTGACCAGGCTGTTCCTGTTTTCCTGCAGTACCGGTGCCTGTAGTTTTATCTGCGTGCTAGTGCAAGGATCCAGGCTGTTAGCAATGCTCTTACTATTGTGTTTCTGCCTATGGTAATTTTACATGAAAGACCAAAAATTACAGCTTAAAATTAAAAAGCTTAAGCCTGTGCTTAGGGTTTGCAATAAGAGAATGTCTGAATGCTCTTGCGAATCCTGTGGACTTTGATCATGTTTCACAGTTGCAGATGTGGGGGAGTGAACCTCCTGATGCAGTGTGGTGTCTTTGCACCCTGTGTTTGAAGGAAGCTTTCTCCAGAATTGAGCAGTGAGGCAAATTCTGAAACCATAAAATGTTCTTTCAACTGTCCTTCACACAAGATGCATGGCTTAAAGAGTTCCAAGGAGCAGGGGGAGGCCAATTGCAGAGTAACTTGACCTTAAAGACTGAATTCTGTTGTAACCATCAAGCTTGATTTCATGGAAGGGAGCAAAGAGTTCTGAGTTGTTTTCCTGCAAGAAAAATGTCTTAGGAGTGTACCACTTGTATCAGAAATAATTCTCTAGTCAAAGGCTTGAGATCTTTGAAAAGCCATAAGCTAAGGGAGCTCTGAGAAAACTCTTGGCAAACTGTAGGAGTGTTGTAGGCAGTATATGGATTTAATTGAAGACAAGAATAAGAAATTCACAACCCTTTTTTTGCCATAAGTATCATCTCCAATGTTGATACAGCAAAAGGGGTTGCTGGGCTTGCCCTTTATTGTAGAAAGCAACAGCAGCTTATTGTGACACGTGATGGACATTGAAGGTGGTATTAGTGGTAAGATAGCACTTCAGTGTCCAGAATAGTAGGGTCTTGAAACTCTTAATTTCATGCTTGCCTTTGTTTGGTGGGGAGTAGCAGGTAGAACTGCGTCCTGATGATGGAATTGTATTTCTAATGCTACGGGCAAAGCAGCCTGGAGATGGGCTTTGAACTGGTAGATGCTGAAGGGTACAAGTGATGGATCACATCAAAGTGATGCCACTGACACAGGGTGCCCGGAGAAGCTGTGGCTGCCCCATCTGTGGTAGCATTCAAGGCCAGGTTGCATGGGGCTTGGAGCAACCTGGTCTGGTGGAAGGTGTCCTTGTCTGTGCAAAAGGTTGGAACTGGATGAGCTTTAAGGCCCCTTCCAACCCAAACCATTCTGTGATTGTATGATTTGTTCTGTGTGAGGACACAAAGTTCTGGCTTGGGAAGAAAAGCATCGGTGCCTGTGGGTGTCCTAGGCCTTGCCCTGCCTGTCTTCCCTGCTACAACCCTACCCCTGTTGGGGTTGGTACAAAGCAAGCCCTCTGACATGGTCAGTGTGCACTGTGCTGCTGAGGAGGATTAATAGTGCTGCCTGAAAGTGCTGTCAGACCCTGTGGGCATGGTGGGAATGAGACTAGAAAATGGTAATTTTCTTTTCATGGACTAAAATCTTACTATTTCTGAAATGGGCTTTGTTCCATTAGATTTAATTGAATTCTTAGTGCTTTATTGACAAGATCATAGAGTGGCTATCATTGCCTCTTCTTTTCTCAACTCTGTTTTATCATCTTTCCCTTATAATATCTAGTGGAAATCCAAGGTTATATTGGAAAAACAGATTCCTCATATAAGAATTTGTACCGGCTATATAATCAGGGTCTCATAGTCTGACTTTTCTGCAGTCTGTTTTCTTTTAACTCTTGAAATCCTGCTTTCAAACTTGCATTTTACCTCTGGTTCACGTTTAACAATGAGAAGATGGTGGTTGATCCAGTTTGAACTGCTAATGTGTGCACTTAATGCAGTAAGTATGCGCTTACACTTAGGGCAGAGTTCCCTTTGATTCTAGCTAAAATAACTGCCCCATGTTGTTTTTTTTGTTGTAAAAGCAGCCTGAAACAAGCTTTCTTTTAATTTGCAGGAAAAAATATATATGCAACAACTTTAAATATAATCTTCCTTTAATTCTGGGAAGCTGGTTATCTTTTTGACACCCTGACAAGCTGTTTGAAACTCACTCAATCTTTGCAAGGCTGTCCTTAAAATAAAAAGGAATAGCATTTTATTTCAGGACTGGCTTGTAGGGTTGCAATTTCAGAGATGGGTAGGGGATAATTTTGGGGTTTAACCTTGTTGGCAATTTCTGAGATTTGGAGGAAGCGGGTGGCCACCTCCCTAAGTTGTTTTAAATAGGAAATAAATGAAAATAACATTCTTCTCTTTTGGGAGTTGGAAATGTGGGGAATTTGACATAGGAGTAAATCAGGGAGAAAATATTTATAGTGAATTTTGGTTCTGGCACATATTCTTAAATCCTGACATTGTTAATAGATTTCATACTGTGGCCGTGACATAAGTTTCACTATTATTATCCTCTTCCAGAACGAATAAAGAAAGGGTCATGTCAGCTGTGTAGGGGGTTTAGAATCTCATGGCTGGTTGCAGTTTTTCAGCATTGGAGACGTGTCGTCTTTCACCCATCTGGAAATCTGAGGCTCTCAACACTTGTTAAAATAGAGTTGTGTTCTTCCAAGTTGGGTAAGGGATAGCTTTGGATTGATAGTCATAGCTGGAATGTGGTTGGACAGAAGCTCTTTTCATCTGTCACAGTACTGAAGTAGCATATTTTTTATCTGAAAATGTTATATGCCACCCTTCGTATTATTTAAGATGATGGAAGGGTGTTACATAGGAGGGAGCATGTGAACAAAATTGAGTATCATGGTGTAGTTGCTTGGGCAGGCTGGCAGCTGTGTTTGGGCTGTATTTAGCTGCGAAGGTGGAGAGCCTTTGGGCTGCTAGAAACTCTTGCAGGGCAAGAGATTAATTGTTGATGGTAAGTATGTGCATGGTTAACCCCAGGCTCTCCAGTTGCAGGTATTGTTGAGTAGTTAAAATAGTAGATTCAAAATAAAAAGTCATTAAAATACTGGGGATGTGCTGTACTGGCTACAGGCTGTGAGCAGGATGATGCCACTGCTCATCTTGAGATTTTGCTGCAAATCAAACCCCGTTTTGTGTAGTGGGCTCTATGGGTGGCACTGTCAGCTTTCACTTGTGAAGGACTACTTAGGGTTCTTGTCTTCTCTGAGGCATGCTATTTCTGTTGTGGTGGTTGGCCGTATGGATGCTTTTTCATACAGGCTTGGGAAGCCCCTGACACAGCAGTAGATTCTAGCACAGTTCACCTGCTTTCAGGTCATTTCCAGCTGCCCACAAATCTTTGGCCTTGGGTACCTAGCGTTTTCTAAACTAAATCCTAGCTGTTTACCAAATGTTTCTGAAATGCAGAGAGATCCAAGAATAATAATGTGGATTCCAAAACTTGCTGCTGTGTAGGAACCGTAGTATTGGAAGCAAAGTGCTGCCCTAGAAAGGAGGGGGAGAAAGCCAAAATTTACTCCTGACTATATGCAGACATTACTTTTATGCTTTCCGAATGCCTTCTGGAGGAATTTCTGTAGTTGTGTAAAATGGCCTTTGCTTTTTATCGTTAACCAATTGCATTGTTACCATCTGAAACCCAAATTCTTTCTTCCTGCACCAGATGCAGAGCCACGGGCTATGAAACGCTGAAGCGTTTTACTCAGCGGTGCCTTGCTTTGAATGCAAACCCAGGGCGCATCCAGCCAGGTCATTGCTCTGAGTTGTTTACAGTCCCATGAGCTGCAGCGTTTCCTTGGGTGGTTACAGTACTTTCTGCTGCTTTCTGCTTAACTCCTACATGCACACAACTTGGAGCTTTTGTGTAAGCTTTGAGAGCATTGTAGTTTGTGAAAGAGCTGCAGTCCTACATGTAATAGCAAAGGCATGGCTGGATTTGCCGCTCCAGAGGATTCTGGCACGTTAAAACGCCTTTACAGTCCGAAATAAGGACCAAAATGTTATTTCCCAACCCTTCCTCCTTGCACAAGCCCCTCTTTCTGATACCGTGTAGTAGCTGTACTTAGAGGTAGCTACATGCGATCTTAACTGCTGGCTGTATTTAAGCAACCGCTTTTTGTTTCAAGACTTGGAATGCTTACCCAGGAATCCTTACAGCCCCTCACATCACACAGTGCTTCTGAAGTGAGACCTTCTCCTCCCCTTGCACAGGTGACCTGATGAAGAGCGCTTCGGGGGAGTTTGCTGATGACCCCTGCTCCTCTGTCAAACGCGGGAACATGGTGCGGGCGGCGCGCGCCCTCCTCTCCGCCGTCACCCGCCTGCTGATTCTGGCTGACATGGCAGATGTCTACAAGCTGCTTGTTCAACTGAAAGTAGTAAGTGTAGTTCTTCTGCTGAGATCCACTTTGCCACGCTGGGTATGCCAGGCGTGCTCTGTCAAGTGGCTTTGTTTCATGATGCGTGCTGACCCCGGTGTGTGCCCTGTCAATGGGTCACTTCTGGAGCAGGGAGGTTTTTAGGGTTTTTCCTCTGAGCCAAACGTGTGCAGTGGATGTTTGTCACTTGTTTTTACTCTCATTGTCAGTAGCTTTTGACATTGTGTTGTACTTTATTCTGAACTTTTAGCACTATGGTCTGCAACTGCAGGGGATAAGCAGCACTTTCCATCTTAGAGCAACAATTTGGCTTTCTTATAACCAGTACTCCCTTGGAGCTAGTAGGGATGAGTAGCTTCAGTAGACTAAATGAAACGAATCTGAAATATTTGAGGAAATCTTCCCACAAGCAAGAGGCTGGGTGGGTGGTTTGTTCAGAATTTGCAATGAAATGAGATCTGATACTGGGCCTGCTTGGGTGGCAGTGCTTTGAAGGGCATGTTCCTCATGCCCTTCGATGGCCACTGCCACAGCTCTGTGAGGGCCCTGGGCTCCTTCATATTCTCTCAAATGCATGTACTTGGCTGCTTCTGGTAACCAAGTAGGTGGTGGCTCTGAAGTAGAAGCTAAGCCTTCAGTGCTATCAGGCTTTGAAGTATCTCCCTCTCTAAAAATTGAAAGGGGCAGAGGAAGATGGCTTTCTGTCTGCTATGAAGTACATTCTGAACTACTTCCTGACCTGTGGACTGTATTACTTGGAAAAATATATTAATATGTTTTCTTTTAGGTGGAAGAAGGTATCTTGAAACTAAGAAATGCTGGCACAGAGCAGGATTTGGGTATCCAGTACAAAGCCCTCAAACCAGAGGTGGACAGGCTTAACATAATGGCAGCCAAAAGACAGCAGGTATAGTGATGGCAGCTCTTTCTTCTGGATGTTATTTCTTTTTCAGAATCAGAAAGTAAGGCAGCCTTGCTGCTCTTGGACAGTACCCATTGCTGCTGATACTTTTACTTGCTGAGTATTTTGTGTTGTACTTTGCTGTGTTTAAGGAGTTTCAGCTTGCCTGGTAAGCAGAAGGTCTGTTCAGCTGTAGTGTACTGCTTCTGATGGAATTTGTTGTAGTAGCATTTGTTTATGCTAATGCTGTAGTGCCTTAATAAGATGCTGCTTCCCAAGACTTACACTTCCCATTTTGAAGCAGTGCAGGGGTGGGTAAGGAAAGAATAGAGGTGTGGCTCAGTGCCTTGTGCAGTCACTACTGGACCATGCTGTCTTTGTGGTTTGCACAGATGGACTGAACATGTCCATTTAAAGAGGGAGCAAAAGTGATGGCTGAGCACAGAATTACATCTCTTTCCAAGAGGAGGGTGAGTGCTGGTGCTGGTTAGTCTTGCACTGAAACACCCATTTGAGAAGGGATTTTAAAATCATGTGTTGTGTGTGTGTGCTGTGTTTGGATAACTTGTGCTTAACCTTAAATGGCATGTAAAATTTGTTTTGTTCAACAGCACTGTTGTGACTCATTCTTGTGTAGGTAAGTTCTCAAAAGCAAGCAGAGATGTGGGCAGTCCATTTATCACAAACAGCATAATTCTTGTAGAACGTTTGTTTGTTTGCTCTGCCGATATGTGCAAACCAAAACTGCTTATGCACCTCTGACACTGCTTGGGGGATTTTTGCACAGATTCATCTGCAAATAAACTGGGTACAGTCTGAAATGGATGGCCAGTTGGTTACGTATCTGAAATCTGATTGTGGGAAATGCGAGTAGGATTGGGATGGCAATGCAATAAATGTTCTTAAATTGCTCTGTGATGGATCGTTCCACACTGTGGGAAGTGGTTGTATTAAATCTGTAAGCCTGCTTGCAGTGCCCTCCCTGCCTGGTGTGTATCTTGTAGAGGTCACATGTTACCCATTCATTCTGAAGAGCTGTCAGATTATTTTTCCTTTTCTCAGTAAGACAGTCCTCTTTTTCATCACCTCTTCGTTAGATTTAAGAGGTAAAATTATGATGCTGCTAAAACCCCTGTTCATTCTTCCCTTTATAAACTTACTGCTCATGCTGGACTCGGAAGCTTTATCTAATCATAGTGCTTCTGTTCCGAAGTGGAGGTAATGGTGCTTTAGAGGATTGCAGCAGTGAGTGTTTGGTCTGGACTTGCTCACTGATCTTAAATTAGAGGTAATTACAGTCACTGGATTAATTTCATCTCATTGGAGATGAACAAGAAGTTGAATGAGATGATATACTTATTCTTCTAAAATGAAGTACTCAGGTCTCTTGAGGAGAGTAAACTCCATCTTCTAGGTGTGATTAAAGAAAACATTCTGTTTGTGAGTCTTTGAGTTTAAATTAAAGATTGTCTTGCTGCTTATGTGCAAGTCAAGACTGCAGGAGAAGCCTCTTGTTCATTTGATAGTTAAAAATTTGTTTGGTTCTTAAATTACCTAAAAACTTAAGTTGCTCTGTTTTGAGGATTTAGGTTTCTTGGTGACTCTTTAGATGTCATGCAAACTGGAAGAAGTGGGGAGAAAACATGGGCTTGAACTTGTATCCTGCTTTACAGGTGTTACCAGCTTTCAAAATGCTGGTCCTCAGAGGTGTAAAGGAGCAAAAACCCAACCTCAGATTTTGAATTGCAGAGTTGGGAAGGGCCCACTTTGGGTTTTGTCTTTATGAAACTGTTGGTTTTTGAAATTAGTTGAGCCCTTAAGAATAGGGATACCCAGTCAGAAGGTAGTTAGATTTGAGGGTACTAAGCAAAGAACCTGCCTGTCTTTTGAAGATGTGGGGAGACAGTGTATGGATGTTAAATGTGAATGTTCTCATACTTTTTTTTTTTTCCCTTTAATTTTCCTGATAGGAATTGAAAGATGTGGGTCACCGTGATCAGATGGCAGCAGCCAGAGGAATCCTGCAGAAGAACGTTCCCATTCTTTACACAGCGTCCCAGGCCTGTCTGCAGCACCCGGATGTAGCTGCTTACAAAGCTAACAGGGACTTGATCTACAAACAGCTTCAGCAGGCGGTCACAGGCATCTCCAATGCAGCCCAAGCCACTGCATCAGATGATGCTGCCCAGCAGCAGGGTGGAGGTGGAGAGCTGGCTTATGCTCTCAACAATTTTGATGTAAGTTTTAAACCCTTTATGATGTAAAAAAAAAAAAAAGTAACTCCATCTCTCCATTCACCTGATTTACTAGCAACAGCTTCCTTTTATTTCTATTGCCTGAGAAATTGTTTTCTACTGAACTACAGCAAGTCTCAGTAAAGTAGGCTCTTATTTTTTAAAAAGCCTTTCTCCAAACTAGGATTGATGGAATATAGAAAGTTATATATGTGGTTCTTAGTGATTGAAGGCTGTCAAGTTAAACTAACTCTGAAGCAGCAGTTAGCCTACTGCTGCATTAGATGTAAGCCCTTAGTTTATTTGAAATTGATTATTTCATAATATATTTATGTAATGTATTCTTCTGCGTGACAGAAATGATTTATTAAAGGTGAATAATGTATTTGAAACTTCCCAAGCTACCTATTGAGAAGAACATGAAGTGGGAAGTTTAATATGGTTGGGAATGGAGTCATTTCAGTGATGTGTTGTACTGATCTGTCATGTTCTTTATCTTGCATTCCGTGAGTTACTGAGGATAGCCATGCATTTTTACTGAGAACGCTTTCCTTTTGAAGCCAGTGTTCTGTGTCTGCCACTGATTCAGCCTCTGAATTTCAAACACCTTGGCAGTAACTTGCCTCTAAAACTTTATTTGATATTGCAAAGCCATCACTCAAAAGATGTTTAATACTTTTGGCTTTTGCCAGATATGGCTCACCTTTTCGCTTGTACCACTCCTGTTCCTGCCCTCTGTTATTTCCTCTGCCGTATTTCTTTTACTAGGACAAAGTACTATTTGAGTCCTCCCTGTGCCCAGTGTGAAGCCTTCTATGTGATCCCTTGGGTAACATGGGGATGTCAGGGTTGTCTTGATCTTTGTGATGATAATTTCAGTTTTAATTCTGCTTTTCTTGAATTCCAGCAGTTGTATGTTCAGCTATATAAGCTTTAAAGAGCATGCCTCGTGTTAGCACCTGAGCAGTGCATGTGGGAGGGGAAAGCAGGTCCTGTAAGAGCAACAATTTTAAGGACTGACTTCATTACATAGAATTGAATCATAGAAACATAGAATGGTCTGGGTGTGAAAGGACCTTAAAGCTCATCCAGCTCCAACCCCTGCCACGGGCAGGGACACCTTCCACTAGAGCAGCTTGCTCCAAGCCCCTGTGTCCAGCCTGGCCTTGAACACTGCCAGGGATGGGGCAGCCACAGCTTCTCTGGGCACCCTGTGCCAGCGCCTCAGCACCCTCACAGGGAAGAGCTTCTGCCTAAGAGCTCAGCTCAGTCTCCCCTCTGGCAGGTTAAAGCCATTCCCCTTGTCCTGTCCCTACAGGCCCTTGTCCAAAGCCCCTCTCCAGCTTTTTTGCCAGCCCCTTTAGGCACTGGAAGACTATTGCAAGGTTCATGGATTATCTCATCTGCCTCAAACTATTTAATGTGCTTTCTTCTGTATGGCCATATATCACTCTGTGAAATATGAGATTGACAAAACAAATGTGTTCAGGTTCTTGGCAGACACTATCCCTGTGCTCAATTCCCTGCTAACTTCTGAGTATTGTTGCACTCTGGTAATAAGAGGCTTTGCACGCACATGTCTCCAAAAACTCCAGTGTTTGTACTGTGATGGTAAAATATTAAATGGCTACTAGGAGATAATTGTCATCTCTGTCTTTTATAGCACAGTTCTGGAGTTGTAGCGTACTATTGCTGTATGATCTACATAGCTAAAAGTTTCAGGAAGAGTGGGGACTGTGTTGGAGAACACATGCCATGTTCTAATTCTTCTGCAAAGGCTACGTGGTTACGCTGTAGGGAGATGAAATGGGCTGGCTGGTGAGAGAAGTAGTGGTTGTGATGTTGCTGTTGAAGTTTGCTGGCATACAAACTGGTTGTGAAAATCCCATGTAAAAATAGTGATTCTTCCCCTTAGTGTGCTTTGGGGAGACCCCCCCCTGCAGTCCTGCATCCAGCTCTGGGGCAGCAGCACAAGAGGGATGTGGAGCTCTTGGAGAGAGTCCAGAGGAGGCCATGGAGATGCTGCGAGGGCTGGAGCAGCTCTGCTCTGGAGCCAGGCTGAGAGAGCTGGGCTGGTCCAGCCTGGAGAAGAGAAGGCTCCTGAAGGGGAGACCTCAGAGCAGCTCCAGTGCCTAAAGGGAGGCAACCCAAACCAGTCTAGGATTCTATGGAAAAACCTTTGGGGCTTCTTTCATAAAGAATTAGCAACATCCTCCCATTCCCAGCCTTGTAGCACAAAAAAAAACACCAAGCTTGAAATGGCCAAGTAATTTTTCCTTAGGTTGCAAACCTGTTGAAATGAATCTTGTGCAAGTCCTCACAAGGTGATAAATACCACACTGCTGCTTCCTGGTGAGCTTCCATGCGTGGTGGTATGTGCACCTTGAAAAGCAGATTATGTCAGTACTGCTGTTCCAGCCTTAAGTCTCTCAGTATGAGCCGTGCTTACTAATACCGTCAAGATAAACCTGTGATAGTTTCCTGCCATGATGAAATTGTTTTCTGTGCTGTTTGAAACATTTGTGTTGATGTTTCACTTTGAAAGTGTTTGAGAACACTGTTGTATTTACCTGAAAAGGTTAAAAACTTGATCAACTATGACAGCAGAGCACTGTATATAGGGCTAATTTTGGATGTTTATTTTCCTTGGGTTTATGTTTGTGATCAGATAGTTATATCTGACAATGTAACTAGTGAAGGCATGTCTGCACTGACATGTAGTTAAGAAGAGCTCTGTACTTTGAACCTTATTTGTGCTGGCACATTTGATTTTGCCATTCATGTAACGAGGCTTCCCGTGGCCAAGTTTTGTTCGGCTGTCAAAGCAACACAAGAAATGACTAGCAATGTAATCTGCTGGGGAACCTTTTAGTCATTCTACAAAACTACTCATGAAAATCATCCTCAGTGCCAAAATTGTGTGGTTTTTGCCTTTAAAGCCTGCTGGGCTGTAAGTGTTGTTTGTCTGGATGTCTTACCAGTAACTTCCTGCTTGGTCTGGTTACCAATTCCTATATTTCTTGATTTTCCTAGAAACAAATTATTGTGGATCCATCAACCTTCAGCGAAGAACGTTTTAGGCCTTCCCTGGAAGAGCGCCTGGAGAGCATCATTAGCGGAGCAGCCCTGATGGCTGATTCATCCTGCACACGTGATGACCGACGGGAACGTATAGTTGCGGAGTGTAATGCAGTGCGACAGGCCTTGCAGGATCTGCTTTCAGAATACATGGGGAACGTGAGTATCTCCTGGTCTGTTTGTATAGGTTGTGCGCTTCTCTAAAACATGGAATCAAAGCTGTGTGGCTCAAAGCTTGTTTGTTCTGCTCCCAAACAGAATTTGAGCAGTAGTCCTGTAAAGGTTTGTCAAGACCTAGGTTCAGACATACTTAAATCATCAATGATCTTTATCTTCAAATGGATCCCTAGTCTTCCAAGCAACTATTAGCAGTATGAAGTGTTAGCCCTTTGGCACCGTTTTTATTTTATGACTGTTAATATTGGTTTGTATAGAAATTCAGGAGAATTGTCTGTTTTTCCATCTCAGTTTACATAAGGTGACTTGGCATGTGGAAGTGGCACTTCATTTCTGCTGGAGCTTGGAAAGTTGAATTGCCTCCTCATCTTTTTAGCTAAAGGCATAGATTCTCAGAATCAAGTTAATTACTGTTGCAACTCAGTTTCAGTAGAGGTGATGTATGATGTTAAATATTTAGCAAGAATTCCTGAGAACAGTTTGGTACAAATATTGGACTGAGCAGTTATTTTCCAGCGTTCAGGCATTTTACGTGCACACAGTGTTTGAAACCTGAGAATGTTTCTATGGTTGGAGTAAGTGTTATGTCACACAGATGAGCTTCTGCATTTGAGGGCATCGTGATATAATACTGGACATTCCTCTCTCCAATGCCTTGTTTGTGTCCTGGTGGGTTTTAATCTGAACAGCTCTTGCTGTGTGAGAGATGAGGTTGGGGTATCGTAAGATTCAGACTATGTCTATACTATAACAGTATTTAAGTTGACTTCAGAAATGAAGTTGCAGAAATACCAACAACTTCAGTGAACTACATGACTTGCAGCACTGTAGCAAGTAAAATTGGCTGAAGAAATGTTAATGGCATGAGGTTAAGTCTTCTTTATGCTTTTGAGCATGCGTGAGGTGAAACTTAGAGATACCTGGTTTAGACAGTAGAATTTATTGAAGAACGTTGCTGTGTTGTGCAGTTTATCTTCAAATCTTTTGATGAAAACTACTTCAGCATAGAGTAAAACAGATCTGAGGGCTGCTGTGTGCGGACTGGGGTGGTACAATTTGGAGAACAGATGCCGTGTGTGGTAGAGAGGAAGTAAAACAAGGGTTTCTGTTTACCAAAGACAAGGGCAAAGTAATTGAACAAAGCTGAAAGCCAAGTCTTATATAGCCTGCGGGCTGAGTTAGGTACTTCGTATAGTCTGTCTTAATTGCTTGTGAAAGTAGCTTGTGCTCAGCATTGACATTATATAGAACTTAAGACTGCAGCTGGGAAGCGTGACGTTGTGCCGTTTAAAATTCCTTTCAGAGCAGGGTGTTTTATTAGTATATGATGCATCTGTAATAATCCCTCAAACAAATGTGCTGCTGGATTGGATGAAGCCCTGTCTGCATGATTCAGAGCAAAACATCCACCACATGCTAATTAAAAATGTGGAAGAGGTAAATGCTTGGTCTTGCACATAGTTGTTGGTGGCATTTCTCTCATTGCAGGCTGGTCGATACCTGTGTAAAACTGCAAAGTGTTGACTTCTTACTGCAGAAATTCCTATCCTCCTCCTCAACTGTGTACCGTTGCCTCTGATAGGCAAGTGGAAGTAATCGCACTGAGATGGAAAGAATGTGTTCCCTCTGTTATCTCTTTTAACACATTGTGAAATTAGTGGAGCATGCTGAATTTTTTAAAGTCACTGCTATGTTATGATTGTAGACAGTGTAGTTGGGGAAATGAGATTAGAAATTCAGTGAAATGGAGTGGAAAAAGCAATTGATAAATTATGGTGGAAATGTGGGATGGTGTGTAAAAATCCATACTGTAACCCCCTCAACGATTAAGCTGAAGAATGACTAATAGTTGGGAATCTACACAGTGAAATAGGTTTGATACAACTACAGGAAGAGTGGGGATGTGCTGGTTTACAGTAGTGATAGAGGAAATGTCACATCATGTATATGTATGATATACCCACAGCTATACGGTACCCAGCCATCTCCTGCTCTGCTTTTCTCCAGTCTCCCTTTGAAAAAGGAAATGAATCAGGCATTAAATCTTTTAATTGCACAGCACTTGCAGTGCATCATAAATCCTCTCCAAGTGCTAGAATGAGAGGTATTTATTGGCCAAGTGTAAAAATTCAGAGAGAAGACTGAGTGAGGAATACGCTGGTTGAAGCACAGGAATGTCTTGAGGCAGATTCCCTTTTAGTTTTAAATGCCTTCTGTTTTAGTGACTTCCTCTGGCTTTTGGGTTTTCTTTCAGATCTCTGGCAATAAAGAGGCTGTTTCCTGGGTAGTTTGTACTCAAAGTTGAGTGGTTTGGAGCCATAGTTCAACTGGCTCTTTGGGCTTGTCCCCGAGGGTCTGTGAGTCTGCAGGTTACCGTGTGTAGCAGCAGTTCCTATCTGAATAACAGTTTTCAGTAATCAAGTGAATTGTAGGATCTCTTGACCCTTATTGGTGTGATGTCATTAAGAATGAGCAGCAATCGGCTCCTCCTGGCCAACTCCCCCCAGTTTCTATACTGGGCATGATGTGCTGTGGTATGGAATACCTCTTTGGCTAGTTTGGGTCAGGTTTCCTGGCTGTGTTTCCTCCTGGCTTCCCGTGCCCCTCCTCACTGGCAAAGCATGAGATTGAAAAGTCCTTGATCAGGATAAGTGCTGCTGAGCAACAGCTAAACCACTGGTGTGTTATCAGCATTGTTCCCAGACTAAACCCAAGCCACAACACTGCTACTAGGGAGAAAATTAACTCTATCCCAGCCGAAACCAGGACTCTCAGGGATGAAGCCTGTAATTATGCCCCTAAAAGAAGGACAAGCTTTGCTTGCTCAGTAGTTTGTTATGGCACTTGTTTCCCCCTTTTTTAGGCTGGGGTGCATTTTATTTCCTCTTCCACTTAGCACACCTGTCTTGCCATTGTCAAGAGTAGTCCAGCTTGGTCAGGCTAAATTTTGTACGTCAGTGCCAATGTTGTGTCTTGATAGTAGTCAGTAGTGGATCCTACAGTAGGACAGTAACAAGGGAAGTCTGTAGTTTTACTTACCCAGAGTATAACCCAAGCTCTAGCAGTCTGTGCCTCAGGTACTTCCAGAGCTAGCATTGCTGACTGCACCTAATGGCTCTTGTTGGGCCAAACCATTCTATGATTTTAGATGTTTCCTCCACTTAACCTAGGAAGAGACCCTGAGCAGTTACTCCTGCTCTTTTGTATACCACTGACATTGCTTCAGAGCCAAACCATGGAGAACCTTTCTTCTCCAGAAATGAAGTATCCTAGTTTTATTAGGTGCTTGCTGTAAACAAGATACTCATTGCCTCCTCAGCTTTGGTTGTTCCCTCATTATCAAACAGCATGGCAGGTGAGGATGGGATTTGTGCAGTGAGTTAGGACTCAATGCCTGTGCTTATCTGTGTTTCACAGAAGTTTGCATCACTGACTTCAGCCTAGTCTTGAGGACTGGGTGCTAGTTAGTATCTGCTATGGTAGCGGCTGTCTCCTTGTTTAGAATACATTAAGAATCCAGCTTATGTGGTCCAAGAAGGTTCTGAGATGGGAATCTGTCGTGGTTTAAACCCAGTCAGACAGCTTGTTCACTCACTATCCCCCCCCCCCCCCCGCCTTTCTTGCCCTCCCCCTACTCCCAGAGGGACAGAGAGGAGAATCGAAAAGAATGCAACTCCCACAGGTTGAGATAAGAACAGTTTAGTAACTAAGGTATAACACAAATCACTACTGCTACCACCAATGATAATAATGATAAAGGAAATAAGGGAAGAGAATACAACACCTCAGCACCAGCCGACTGCTAACTTGCCCCCCCCCCCCCCCCAGCCCGACCAAGCTCTGACTGATACCTCCTCCAACCCCACAGTCCCAGCCCTTCTGGCTAACTCCCAGTTACATCCTGGCCATGACATGCTGTGATATGGAATACCTCTTTGGTCAGTCTGGGTCAGGTGTCCTGTCTCTGCTTCCTCTCTTCTTCCCCTCCTCCCTGGCAGAGCATGAGGCTCACAAAGTCCTTGGCCAAACCAAAGCATCACTGTTATCAGCTCTGTTCCCAGGCCGAAAGTCAAAGCACTGCACTGCACCAGCTACCAAGAAGGAGAAACATGACTGCTACTGCTGAACCCAGGACAGAATCACACTGCATGTGGTGGCAGTGACTGGGACGTGGGTTTTAACAGTGTGCTTCTGATTCAAGACAAAATGCTGGTGTGGGTACATTCTGTGATCTCCTCCTGCCCCTTGTCTGGATCTTCAGATTCCCTTGGAAATCTGGGTACCAAATCTGCACCTGCCGTTCAGGATTCACACAGCGTCTTGGTACCTTCTGGTTTTGTTCTTCAGTCCTGTGTTAAGGATGCCTAACACTTGGTTTGCTCTTTGATAGCTGCTGAGCACTGAGGTGGTATCTTGAAACAGCTGTCATGAGGATTTAGCTTCTGAGTGGCAGGAGTCTGTATCCATGAATCTTACATGAGATGGTCCTTCTCTTGTGCACCACTTACTACTATGTCCACTGAACTTCATCTGCCATTTTATTACCCAGCCTCTTGGCTTATAAACCACATTCCTTAAAATGCCAGCTGTTCATCTGTTAATTGTAGCATCTGATTCTTTAGCTTCTTCCCCTCATCTTCCCCTTCACCCTGGGAGAGCTGGTTTTCATTATGGCTTTTGCTCACTTCTCATGGTTCCAACAGAAAACAGTTTTCCTTTTTAAACTTGCATTGCAGATCCCTCCTGGATTGAAATAGCAAACAGAAATGTCTGTATGCATTTGATTTTCATTACTTGGAATAAGCTTGATTCTTCCTGCTAGTGCTGAATGGCAGAGCAAGAGTAGGAAGGCCTAAAAAAAATCATAATTGATTCTGACTAGTGCTGTAGAAGCAGAGTAGTCCAAGGTCTTGGATCTGGAATGCAGTAAATTCACCACATCAGTCGTAGCTGTAATGTAACTAATGGATGGCAAGGTCCAGATCTGTTTCCACCAAGCATTCTTGGTGTGTGTTTGACTAACTAAATTCAAAAGAAAAAAATCAAAGCATATTTGAGTTTAGTTGGACATTGATACCAGACTTAGGCAGGGGAAGAGGGCAGAACAAAGCATCTGCTTGAATAATGTCCCAGGTTAGTACCACAGTGACAAAGGAGTTAGTAAGAGAGCTAGGATCCTGAGTGCAGCACTGTAACACAATACAGCAGAAACAGTCTGTGGTGTCTAACTCCATAGTTTTCTGTGGGTAGACATTGACCAGTTGCAGTTTGCTCCAGGTAAAGTCTGAAGCATAGTACTTCTTTGGCATTGCTACCAGTTTACTCAGATGTTGTCTTTGCACTGGCAGCTGGTGCAGTACCTCTTCCAGCATAGAAAGGAGGTATGATTTCTGTCAATATCTCTGCTTGTCTGTCCTGAACTAGTCAACTCTGCCTCAAATTTATACATGTAGTTTTCACTGCCGTTAAGCTACTTCAAGCGAATGCATGGAAAAACAGTGGCCTGATAGACCTGAAATGTTTCTGCATTTATGGGAAGCTGTAGAATGGAGAGGTAAAAAAAAATGGGTTTGCACACACAAAAATCCACAAACTTTAAGTCATGACAACGTATGTGCTCTGTGCTGTAGCTCTCCATGGGTGTTATTAGCGCAGAACTTGGGCAGCTCGGCATGATTTTTAGCTGCTTTGTTAAGTATGGCAAATGTAGGAGACAGTGGGTTTTGAGGTCAGGGCTCTGGAGTTGGGGTTTGCTGGTTAGGAAGGGCAGGCCATCCACTGGGAACTTAACCAGAAGTTTCCGCTCTTCTCTGACTGCATTGAACTTACAGAAGACAACATTCATCCCACTGGCATGCAAGACTGGAAATAAAAACTTCTTCAGCTTTTGACAGCCCATTTTTTGTTACTTGATGCAGGTGCCCTGAGGGATGGGGACAGTTGGGCTTTTCTCCATAAGCACTGTTCCAGAGCCACTCACAGCAGTGATTAGAGGTGTCCATGCACAGAGATGAGCAGAGAGTTCTCATTTTAAGTCTCTTCTGTCCCCCATCAATATCTAATGCATACAGCTGCCCTTTCATGCACACACCAGTAACTCAGATATGCACTAGCATAAACTTGGTCACAGATTCTAGTTTGGCTTGTGGGGAATGCGGATGCGGAGCCCCATTGTGTACCACATGCTCTTGTACAATAAAATCCCTTGTTACTACATTTGGAAACGATAAATCATGTTACATAAAGTAGCTTGACAGGTCCTATTTCAATGGGAATTTTAATGCTTTCATATTAACATTCTGACTGTGTCCTTGACTGTCTGGATTGCATTAGAGGTGCTTGGCAGCAAATGGAGAAAACCCACTGGGGGCTGGTTTCAGAGCAGGCGTTCCAGGCACACATTACTTCAGCTGATTTCCTTTCTTTTTTCCAGTTTCTATTTGCTGTTTGGCCTTGAGTGGTTGAGTACCAGGGCTGGGTCTGTTTAGGGGTGATGGTTGTATTTCTTGTAATGTTAGACTTTAATGCAAATTGCAGTAGTACAGCACAGTTGAAGATGAGGTGGTTGAACACCAGGCTGCTGCACTACACTGCCTAGTAGGAACTTTTATGTGCTGGGCAGTGCGGTTTCACTCTTGGGATAGCTGAAGTAGGTCTCAGTACTTCTGGTATAAACTTTGTGGTCTCATAACTTGCTATATGCTTGATTTTGCTCTCTGTTTCTGTGTTCAGCATGTTTATGCAAATGTACTGCTTCAGAGAAGTACTGTTTCCTCTATATTAATTTTGCACTTTATTGTTTTTCTTCCATAAGCTTCTTTGAGCATCTGTGATGCCTGAAAATGAGTGTCTAGGAAAGTGCCTAACTTACCTATTCAGTATCTTTCGGGAGAAACAATTCTGTTTTCAGAACTACCAGTGAAGGGTATTTCTACTCCTGACACACTTGTCTTTTACAGAATGGAGATGTCTTCCTTGTGAACGTGTCTGCTAATAATGTTGATCCACAGCTTTGTATTCTCATCAATGATCCCATCTTGGGTAGGAACACATGTGAACCTTCACATGACTCTAGAACTTATTTACAAGTAGCTATTTATTTGAAAGGGCTCTTGCATAGTCCTTGTAATGAAAGCAACCGTTTCTGTGGAAATATGTGGGAATTAATGGCAGACTGATCCCCATTTATGATAAAGATGCTGGTAAAAATTCCTCCTTGAGATAATCTACACTTTCTTTTTTAATTTTGCTTTTGTCAGTTTAAGATGCTTGAATGCTGATGTGACAGACGTGGTTTGAAAGCCCTTCTAGATTTTCCTGTCCTGGACTTTGCTGTTCAGTGAAGACAGCTATGCTGGGCACTAATTTCCATAGACATTATCAGTTTGACAAAGATGCTGCTTTTGAAAAACAAAATATTTCTGAAGTGATACGGTTTTAAAGTTTAATGCTTACAGGCTGACAGAATAAATAATTTATCTTGCGTGGAGTGAAGCCTCCTGAAGATGATGGGAATTTCACACTGCATCAGCTGGGCATTTTTGAGCCACAAGAAAAGAGCTTCCACATTTCTTACCCAACAACTTTCGGACTTAGCAGGGGGTATGTTTTCAGAAGACATGCTGAGAACTTTTGTTTTTTAGGTAGTAATGCAAAGACCTATGGAAATAAACAGAAGCCAGCTCAAGCAAGGCTTTATCTGCCTTGTAAGCTTTGGCGATTAAAGCTCTTCATTGCTCCTGATCGTCCCAGCAGTTCCTCTGAGCTCATGCGTATCTGGAGTTGCTGGTTTAGAGATCCCCAACAACTGCTGCCGTGAGTGTGCTCAGCCTCAGAGGGGAGAGAGGGCAGCAGATGGAGCCTCCAGTTGTGTGTCATGGCCTTAATGCCTACTTAAAGAAACCCAGCAAAGCCCAACAGTCACACCTGAAGTTCCAGCACAAGCTTGTCAGTCTATTGAAATCTTAAATTACTGCTCTTCTCCACCCACTACCTTCAGCCTTTGCTGCTTGTTTGATGCAAAATTGCTAGTAATCTATTCTATTGAATAGATTTGACAGTAGCTGGGGCTTAGTCTGAACTGTCTTGTACAGCAGCACTCAACCTTGCAGTCTTTCCATGATTTTCAGCATTTCTGTTATAGACTCTTAATATATGTAAAGGAAGGGAAGTTACTGCCCTCACTTACAGTGCTTACTCCATTCGGGTGTGCAGCAGAATTGAAGTCTAATGCTGTCTCTAAACTTGAGAATTGAGTCTTGCAGATACGTTGTGTGGCAGTGAAGTCTTCTGTCCTGCTCAGTCCCTCCTTTCCTCCCCCACCACTTTAGGCTTGTATTGATGAAATACCTGTTTGTCCTTTCTTGTAGACATATGTCTGTCTCCAGTGTTAGCACATCTTAAATATCTTCTAATATTACAAATCCAGACTCTTCTTACTTCATCACTGAGATTTGTGGAAGGAAGATCTGATATGTGTGCACACTTGTTTGTGGTACAGCAGTTGGCATTTAGCAGCATTTTACTTTTGAGCTGTAAACCATTTTACATAAATATGTGTTAATGCTATGCATGGATCCTGCTTTACAACTCTGTTTAGTCACTTAATTTGAATTCTGTTGTTTTGTAGGAAAATATTTGAACTCTTATCTGCCTACATAAGATGAAATCTATAGTCACCCCTAATGAAGCACCATTTGGTGGTACTTGAGGACTCTCTTAAAGCCAAAATTGAGGAGTATAGAGGGAACAGAGCATGCAAGTTTGCACAGTGACTACTGATCTGTGCATAAACAGTCTTTTAGCCTCCAGCAGGATCATGCTCTCAGTGTGCAGAAGTATTACACACACAACTGGGCTTTTGGTTTCCTCTTGTTGGAGGAAAGGGAAGATGGAATTATTACAAAGTTGGAATGCTGCAGTTTTTGCATTATAACAAAATACTTCCAAGTCCTGGACTTCCCCGTTTTTATTAAACCTTATCCTAATACAAACTCTGGATTAAGTTCCTATGTTTCTGCAAGATGGGATTCAGTAGATAATGAAATGAGAGAATGAGGACAGTCACTGTCCATGTACGCACGTGTCCCTCTTACTGTCTGGTACCACTTGCATCCTCTTCAGTCCTCCGGTGATAGGCAAAACTGGTTGTGCTCTGTTATGTTGCTTTCCAATATCTCTTTACCTTTTTTATAGATCCTGATGCAAGCAGTAGAGGTCTTGATAGGCACCCAGCATTTCTAGTCTAGATATTTGTTTGATATTTGGACTGTGCTCTGTGTTTAACCTGTTTTATCCTGTATAAGAAAGCTGATGTTCTGTAATGCTCATAATATGTCCTGGAGCTTTAGACCTACTTTGTCCCAGAAAGTCAACTGAATCAATACAGAATAATTAACATTTGTGGCTTATCCAAGTAGTGGCAGCCCTCTTGAATGTAAATAGAGGCAGAAGAGTGACTTAATCCTCCTTGTGTCTGAGGAAAGGATGAGGGTCAAGCTGTATCTTGGAAAGCTGTTGAAATAGAGGAGAAAATGTTGGCTTCTTTCTGGTCTGCACAGAGACATGTCCCTTCAGCGGGAGGGACAGGAGTTAGAGGCAAAAGAGCAGAGACAACTTGTATATTGTCAGGGTTAAAATCTTCTGCTCAAAGCTGTTTGAAAACACTGACTTCAAGAGTTAGGAGACAGTATCCTCTTGCTGATGTTGGCACTCTGAGTGGTTTCTTTACAATAACAGCAACAAACCTATAGGCTTTCAGGCCAGCAGCTTCTTCACAGAGGTGTGCTAAAAGATGCATTTTCTTCAGTGCCAACTATAAAAGGTTTTCCTTGGGCATCAGGCCAGAAGGGGAAAACCAGGGCATTTGCACAATTAGCAGTGGTCAATAGAAAAGTCTCCTGGTTCTGGGCTCGCTTTCACAAATAATTGTGCCCTTCATAAACGGAGTGTAGTTTTCTTTAACGTCCCTGTGTTTCAGATCGAACGCAAATGTTGCATGATGTGCAGCCACTCATGGATTATTGACTCATCCTGCCTGTATGTTAACCTCTGACTGTCAAGAGGAAAGAGTTTTGCCATTTGTTGGGTGCTGCCATATGTGGCCAGAAAAAAATTGCTTCTTAGCTTAGAATCTCTTCTGTACGCCTGGGGTGCTGTCATCTGTGGCTTAGTGAATATGATAACTTGAATTGACATTATCAGTTACTTTATGAAACCTGCAGAAAGAATTTGGGAAATGAAGCCTGGGAGCTCTTTGGGGAAAAAAACCAAAAAGGCTTTGAAAACTAAAGGTATTTGTGTGGAGCAAAAGAAACATGGGCGACGTGGGAGTGTACAGCAGAGTAACTGGTGAGAGATGAGGTACAGTTCTTGCTGACACAGACGTGTTAGTCTTGCAGGCTGATGGATGTAGCAGCTCTGCTGGGCTGAGGTGTTGAGGCAGTGGGTGCGTGCCTGTGGTGGGGCCACTGAGCCCCTTCTGCTTCTTGTGCCTGCACCAGATTTTCCTTCTAGCTTGCCTTTTATAGAATCATGGAATGGGTTATGTTGAAGGGACCTCAAAGCTCATCCAGTTCTAACCTCCTGCCACAGGCTGGGACACCTTCCACTAGAGCAGCTTGCTCCAAGCCCCAGGGTCCAGCCTGGCCTTGAACACTGCCAGGGATGGGGCAGCCACAGCTTCTCTGGGCACCCTGTGCCAGCGCCTCAGCACCCTCACAGGGAAGAGCTTCTGCCTAATGTGTCCTCTTAATCTGTCTTCCCTTTTTCCAAAGGGTTCATATGTGAATCTTTCCCTCCTCACCAGTCAGCTTCATGGACTGTGAGGAAAAAGCTTGTGTAAGGTGGGTCTTTGCCTACCCTTCCATGTCATGCCTTTGAACCTCTCCTTTGAGGACTGTCTTAATTATTGAGTCATTTGAGGGGGAGAAGGTGACATGAAAGCTCTGATGTCAAGTACAAAATAGGACTGCAGCTATATCATTTGATACAGTTCCCCTTAAATGCCAAATTGTGAATTTCCTTAGAGGCAGAATGAGTTTTTGGGCATGTTTCCAGAAGTCAAAAGAATCCCAATTCTGGAGGTCACTGGGCTGACTAAAGCCAAAGAAATAAGAAGTTAATGCAGAAATAACTGAAGTGTTTAAAGAAGAAAAAAGTTGAAAGCCCTTCTGCCTTGTCCCTGGGCAGTTGACCCCTTGGAGCTAATGGCCTGCAACATGGTTGTGTTTCTTCCTGAGGGATCTTTGAATTGAGGAAGGCTTCGTTAACTTAAAAATCTATGTTCTTGCATTGTGAGAATTGGTTTGAAGCAGGCTTGTCTCTCCTGTAGCTGCAGGTGAGAGTGGTGCCTAGGCTTGCTGGGGCATTGTGGTCTTCTGCTCATCCCCACTTCTGTGGTCGTACATGACTGCTGCTGTCTATGGAGATGCTGTGGGACTCCACTGTGGGGGACTGTGCCCAAAATGAATGAGGAGGTCTATGAAGAATATGTGTGTAGAGGAAAAAGGTAGTGATTAAGCACCAAAAAAAGGGTAGTGATTAAGCAGAGGGCTTACTCACAGAGAATGTAAGAGTGGCTGTTGGTGGCAGGTGCTGAAATCTCCAAACTGCCTCTAAATCTTTATCCTCGATCACTTTGTAGTGCTGGGGAAACATCCCCACTCCTCACACATGCACCGGACACTAAAATCCTGGGTACTCTCAGCTGGTGTTTAGGAAACGGTTTTGAAAGAGCAGGGCTGTATCAAGTACACAGGGAACTTGTGTCCCCTGGGAGTGCTCCTGGTGTCGGTTCCAGTACACTGATCGTTTTATGCATTTTGTGAAGTTGCTCTATGACTTTGGTTATATTGCCATTTCTGGAGTACTGCCTGTATAAAGGGAAGGGTGGTTTTGGAACTAGACTGCAGTCAAGTGTATATTCAGTGAAAGCTTATTTCTTGGCATAAAACTGAATTTAACCAGCTAGGTTTTTCAGATCACTGTCAGCTTAGGTACATTCCATTTCCTTGTTTTCTGTGCCAGATTGTACAGTTCTGTACATTAATTGTTTGTTTTGAATAGCTGCTGCTTTATCATCTAAGGCTAGTTCAAGTCATCTCTCTAATGGTTTCTTTACAAGTTGATGCCAATACAATAAAAATGTGAAATACCTTTGCATCCTATAGTTCTCTGCTTTTATTTACTTTCCTTTTCTAACTCTTACCATAGGTGATGCTGCCATCCTGCTCCACCTCAGATGTGCTGACTGCTCCTAAATGGTTTATTTCCTTTGGCATCCCTTTGCTTTTGAAGAAGGGCAGCCACTTTGTATGTGTCAGGCTGGTGCTGGAATTCCAAATACTTTAAAGCATCCTCATTATCTGCAAGGGTGGCTGGAGATGAGTTAACTTAGCAAATAAAGGCTTGATAATGTCTCTGTAAAAGGATGATGTTGTGCATGCCACGTTTCTTGTGCCTTTTTAATCCTGCACAGTTCATCAGTGAGGTACTTTAGGTAAATGGAGGTGATGTGAGTAAGGTTGCTTCCTTTCTCTAACTGCAGCCAGCGGTGTCAACCTTGCAAGGATGTTCTTGTTTCAAGCAATTTTGTCCTCCTTGGAGGCAAGTGAAGTTACTGAGATGTGTGTGTGGGATGGAGATGAGATACTTAGGCTTTTTGGTGCTGGTAAGGCTAGAGGTGTTCAGTAGCTGAGCCCTTGACATTCAGCTCTTGAGGCTGTTTCCAGTTTTTAATGCCTTTTGCTTCCTGTCAAGGCAGCTTGTACCTAGTTTTTGTGTTACCGTATTGCTGGTTAAGACAGCTGAATCCCTTCGTACAGGAAATACTTTAAATCTGTCACAAACTAAAGCTATTTATATGTCTAATAATGAGTAAAGGATACATTAATTCTAGCTTTGAATGTCTTATGACTTGTATCGGTAGGATTGTTTTATTATCTGTTCCTCTGAGCTGTCTTGCCAGGAGTTAGGTGGCTTTATTCCCAGATTTATAATGCATTCTCTTCCTCTTGGAAAGGGCATATGCTGTCTTGGCTCACTCTTTTTAATTTGAGTTTTGCAGGGGTCTGTGTTGTTCCAATTTTAGTTGTTCTATTTCTAAAGCCTTTCACATGCATGTAAAATATAATAAAACCTAAAATATTTCAAGGCTCTTAGAATGACTGCAGGTGTAAATATAAGCCTGCTTCTCACATTCCTGCATACATCTGTGAGTTCATGGAATTTGGAAAGGAAAAACTTGAGATATTCTTTCCATAAGGTTACTAATAAACATCAGAATAAAGAATCCACTTTAGCAGATCACTCAATGTCCTCAGCAGCTCCCTGGTGACTCCTGCAGAAGCATTTTGTCCCTCTGATTTGGTATTCTGAGACATTTCCCCATCCATCCTGCTGTTCCCATCTACCCAAGTGAGATGAATTGACCTGTAGCCAAGCTTAACTAGTCACCATTCATCAAAATCCCTTGTGAGGAAACCGCTGTAAGTATTGACAAAATATTGTGCTGCTCTTCTTGAGCTCCTTGGGTGTCATTCACGAGCAGCCTGGATCAGGCCTCACCTGGTTGCATAGTGATGGTGGGTGGCCCAGCACCACTTTCACCTGCATGCTGCCTGAAGAAATGCTGTAGGTTTAAACACGAGCTTTTATCAGCAATTCAGATACGTCTCTAGGATCTGCATAGACCCACAGGGTGAGACTGTGGAGGCTCTTTGTTGCAGCATGGTGCTGTCTCATAGAATTCCAGACTGGTTTGTGTTGGAAGGGACCTTAAAGCTCATCCAGTTCCAACCCCTGCCACAGGCAGGGACACCTCCCACTAGAGCAGCTTGCTCTGAGCCCCTGTGTCCAGCCTGGCCTTGAACACTGCCAGGGATGGGGCAGCCACAGCTCTGGGCACCCTGTGCCAGCGCCTCAGCACCCTCACAGGGAAGAGCTTCTGCCTAAGAGCTCATCTCAGTCTCCCCTCTGGCAGGTTAAAGCCATTCCCCTTGGCCTGGCCCTACAGGCCCTTGTCCAAAGCCCCTCTCCAGGTTTCCTGCAGCCCCTTTAGGCACTGGAGCTGCTCTAAGGTCTCCCCTTCAGGAGCCTTCTCTTCTCCAGGCTGGCCCAGCCCAGCTCTCTCAGCCTGGCTCCAGAGCAGAGCTGCTCCAGCCCTCGCTGCATCTCCATGGCCTCTGGACTCTCTCCAGCAGCTCCGCATCCCTCTTGTGCTGCTGCCCCAGAGCTGGATCAGGACTGCAGGAGGGGCCTCCCCAGAGCAGAGCAGAGACAAGGACAATGAACTTCTAGAACAAGCAACCACACCAGCACATTCACCTCCTTGTGAAAAATAGAGCCTGAAGACTCTGCCTGCCATCTGTTGATTAGGCATGAACTGCCATCTCATGGGAGTCTCTCAGGAGGAAAAGTGCTGCCTGAAGGCTGGCAGACTTAACCAAGTGCAAGTTAGAGCCCTTTGACCTGGCTCTCAGAGCTCAACATGAAAACATGTTCAAGATAACAAGAAACATAAACCTCTTGCATCTTACAAATGGTTTCATGTATGCTTGCTTTGTTAATGCTGGGACCAGCTCTGGATTAGAGAGTCCTAACTTTGCTCCAGCATCATGATTTAATGGAAACTAGGAAAAGTCAGTTCAGTGAAAGCTCAGTTTTAGCCTATGTTTGCCAATTTTGGTTTTCTTTTGAGCTCTGAAGGCAAAGGTGTATTGTTGCAGGATGATTTTCTTGGCACCCTGATGGTTTCCTACCGTTAGTTATCTGTATGAACAGATATTTTTGCTTCAGTGGTGGAAATGTGTTGCAGAGGTGTAGAACCTGTATGCTTTATATCCTAAAACCTATGCTGTTAGCTTCTTTAGATACAAGAATGAGCCTTAAGAGAACACTGGTAGCTCTGTTATTTGCTAGTGGTACAAAAGTAGTACAAAATGTGTGAGAATCTGTTATTTTCCAGACCAGACAGACATCTTTCATCCTGTCCTTCCTCCTTCCCACCACAGGTGAAAATAACAGGGCAAAAATGCTTTGTGCTCTTCCAGTACCACTGATTTCTTGAATGAAAAAAATACCTTGTAGCACTAGATAGTAAAATTAAATTTTTAAAGTCACTATTTTTTAAAAGAGGACTTACTGTTCCCTGGGGAGATACTTGAATGAAATTGGGAGTTACCCCTCCACAAGGGATGTGGGAATGGATGCATGGGTATACAGGTTAGTAACTGGGTTCTGGTGTGGCTAGGGATGAAATTCATCACTTCATATGGTTGAGGTTTGATTGGCCTTAAGACATGAACTGCTGACAAACCAACCCCAGCACCTGCTAACCAGACCAAGCATTTTCCAGTGCTCCCAGCATTGCTCTTGAGTGGGAATTATGGAGCAAGCAGCAGGAATTCAGAATGGATTTTAGCTTGGAGCAGTCCTGAAGATTTTGGTCAGCTGCCAGTAAAGTTAAAAGATGTTATGAAATTTGGAAGAAGACTAACTTGTGTGTGTTCTCCTGATTTTCCTTTTTTGTTAGGGAACAGACTCTGCCAGAGTGAAGCTGCAAATTACAGCTCTCATCTGAGGAAGTTAAAGCTTTTGGAGGGTTTTTTAATATACATATTAAAGAAGAGACTGAAAATATGTTACTAATTTGAAATATCTATTTCAAAGGCAGTGGAATTCTTTTGATAACGTACTGGTAAAATAGGCCTTTCCTGATCAGAACATTAAAAAGAAAAGAACCAAACCACTTGTCAAAATAGAAACTGGGCTGTGTCAGAGCTTCTCTTTTCTGCTTAGAATGGGTGTGGGTTTTTTTCCCTGGCTCAGATCACCAGAATCTGTTCATGTTCTTTATCACAGCTTTCACCTTGTGTCTGAGCAATCTGCTTCAGGTATGTGGACTTGTCATTGAGTCCTAATCCTGTCAGCGCTTTAAAACTTTGTGCTTGCATAAGCAAATGTAGAAAACAGTACATACTAATCATAAAAAGGTAGTATTTCTAGTATATTTTACCCATTTAAATGGGTTTATGGCAACTGAGCAATAGCTGGTGGTTTAGCCACCAGGAAGTACCTGAAGCGTGAGACAGATAATGGTAATGGAGGAAAGACCTCAGAACAAGGCAATTCTGAAGTAGTAGGCACATAATTTTAACCTACCTGGATTAGGGGGAGATGATACTGGCAGAGTTGATGTACTTCTGTTATAGATAACATTAGGTAACATTAAATGATAGAGAAGTCTGGTACTAAGATAGTATCTGTATCTCTGAGTCTGCCTCTGTGCAGAGAATCCCATCTGCAGAGGCCCAAACCCTTCTTGAATCTGAATTCTTAGAAGTTTTTCTGCCTTCCAGAGGTCAAGTTCCCCATTAGTGGGTGGATTTTCTTCAGTTTACTTTTAATGTTTCAAATACTACTTTCAGTTAGTACCCAGGGTTACTGGTTGAATATTTCACATTGTTTCAGGTGGATTTACTCTGTCACGTATTAATATATATATTTATTCATTACGTATGTGTGCACACCATCCCTGGCAGTGTTCAAGGCCAGGTTGGACAGGGCTTGGAGCAAGCTGCTCTAGTGGAAGGTGTCCTTGCCCATGGCAGGGGCTTGAAACTGGATGAGCTTTAAGGTCCCTTTCAACACAAAACCAGTCTGGGGTTCTGTGATAATTCATGTTCTAGAGGAATGGGGTGGTTGTGTTGTGTTGTTGTTAATGTAACCCCATCTTTCTGGGGTGATTTCCTTGTACTTTCATGGTTCCCAGTGAGTATCTGAGGGTCAGGGAGTACAAACTAACTTTTGATCCTGACTGTTGCATGGCAGGTTGCAGTTAGAGGAGTTGCAGTGAACCCAACGTGCTGCAGTGTAGCTGTGTTTGCATAAATAGTTGAAGCTGTTTTTTAAAGCTGATGATAACTCTCTAATTTGCCTGATGAAGATTACTGTTTTTGAATAAATGGACAGTAAAAGTAGGTGTCAGAAAGTTCCTGTCTTGATGATGCAGCTTTACTGTGGCATATTCAAATGATGGAGTGCCCACTAAGAAGAAGAAAGCAGTCTGCAGTCTAGTAGCATCAGCTCATTTGAATGTCATATAAAACCTTTTCATGTGTCTCTGGACACTCTCATTGGCATGCTTTGTCAAGTTAATTGTTGTCCATGGACAGTTCTAGATATGACGGGGTAATAACCCTGAAATTTATCTGTGTGGTGCACTGGAGTCGTTCTCCACTTTGTCAGTTCTTTGCCTGCCATGTTTTACAGGGTGCTGTCAGGCAGCTGTTAGTCATGGGAAGGTCCTGGAGTGGTCTTGAGCTCGTTAGAGGAGGGTGCTGGGCACTTGCATCTGCCAGTTCTGCCTGTAACATTACTGCTTGCTTCTGTGCAAGTGCTTTTTGCACAAGAACTCCCTGTGTGTCAGGTGATGGATGCTGTCGCGATCCCTGCTGGTAAAGGTGCATCTCTGCAGTGTGGGAACAAGAGCTTTGAATTCATTCCCTAAACACTTCTCAGGTTTGGAGCAGAGTGATGGTTTTCTCTAAGTTTTAGGTTTGTCAGCAATACCTACACCACTGGTAAATCCCAAGCTTGGAGTGGAAGAGGCATTGCATCTTGTTCAGCAGTTCCCAGTGCTGAAGGTATATTGAAGTTGCACGCGTGGCCTGTAAATAGCTGAAACGCCTCAGTCTGGATTTCATTGTAACATTATGTTATGCTGTGGACTGTGTGGCTGTTCAGTTATTTTAGCTATGGGTAGCAGATGTCCCTCATCCAGAGAACTGATGTATTTTAGCTGGTCTAGAGACTTGCTCTCCACGCACAGGCAGAGTAATTCCTGGCAAAAGCTCATTACCCATGGGACACGGAGCGTGTGACTCTGTAATTTCAGTGAAGGATGTACAGACATCTCTTAAAAGTTAACTGTCACTCTAGACTATAGTAACTTGTCAAAGGTGTCTGTTACTCTTGTTTTGTCATGTTAGAGATGTAGTACCTGCCAAGCTTACTGTGTTCTTTTTCTTTTTGATAAGGTTGTAGTTCAGTCTTACCAAATGTTTAACCTTAACCTTTTTTGAAGCTTCTGGTGTCTTAGGACTGGATGTTAATTGCCGGCAAAAAGCATCTGTTGTGGAGTCAAAGCTCTCTTCTTTCCAAGTTCCACAGCTGCTCTGGTGCTAATAGATGTCCCAGAGCTAGACCAGTCTTCCATAGAGAAGAATATAAACTAGAGATGGCTTTGCCTGCCTGTCTGCTCTGTAGCTGCTAAATTCTTGAAGGCCTGAACCATAAAGATATGCACTTGATATCTACAGAGCTTCCAGCTGTCATTAGGAGTTACCAAACTTGGCTGCCTCTGCTGGGGCTCTCCCTTGCAGTTGTCTGCTGCTCGTCTGGGGCTGAGCAAGGCCCGGTCCTGCCTGGAAACAGTGACACAGCTATTCCCATCTTCAGGACTGTCTGGAAAGATTGAGGAGGAATTCCTTAACCTTTAAATTATTCAACCAGGATTTCAAGCATGGAGTTAATGTGAAGTCTCTGTTGGCCTTGGTACAACAGATGTTGCTGTGCGTTTGGGGATGGCGTGCTTCAGGGCTCAATAAGGACTTCTACATACTTACTGAAGCATGTTGTCTTATCCTGAGGACAACATAGATGATGCTTTAGGAGCTCCTGCTCTTTAAAGAAGAGGTATGGGATTAGACCTGGGGGCTTGCAGAATGGCCTGGTGGGTGGTTTTCCCAACTCTGTTGTTCTTGGCTTGCATCCTGCAATGGGAGCATTCTGAGGGATGTTCCTTGTGTTGGATAAGGATGTTCCCTCTGGGTTGGCTCAGCTGGCTTGGGTAGCTAAATCTGACTTGTTTAATGTGGAGGTTGTTGACAAAGCTCTGAAAGCATCTGCAGTGCAGGAGAATGCATATATAGAATCATAGAATAGTTAGGCTTGGAAAGACTGTTAACTGTTACGTGGTGCCTTTTGAGATGGAAACCCACTTGTGATCCATGTTCCTGTCCCCTCCCTATGTTCTCACTGTTAAAAGCTTGTGTCATCATTAGCTTTACTAAGTGCTTATTTCAGGTGATATCAGGGTTGAAGCCATGTATTTGAGAGCAGCCATTGATAGTCCCAGCTAACAGCACATGGCTTTTGAGGCAGAGGTTCTGGGTATGTGATGGATTATTTAGGAGTTAAAGGGAAGAGAGGAAATGCATCCTTGTAAGGATCCTCGCTGTAGGGTTGAGCTGGATTCTGCATTTACACTCCCCTTTGCAAACGTGTAAGTAAAACTACTTTTTGCTATAAGCTTTTCTGCAATCGTTTGTACACTTCATAAAGGATATTTCAAGAATTTTGGTAGCTATAGAGTTGAGAGCTGTCTTGAAAGAACCTTTCTACTTGAAATGTGTTTCCTGTGTCTAGTGCTGCCTTTAATCTCATGCGGGCTCACAAAACCCGTTCTACCTATTAAATATGCAGTAAAGCTGTTCTGTTTGGTGGGAGATTGTATGTTTAAACAGCAGAAGTCCTCATTGCTCCTGTACTTTAAGATTAAAAATTCAACTGCAACACTACCTTCGGATTCAGAGCCATTAGAATGGATTTCTCAGATTTATTCTCCTGATTATAATACAGAAAATTAATTGCTTTTGACTGTAAGGAATTATGACCCATTCATTATTTAACAACCTTCTTAATGGATGAACCTTTGTGATTACTTCAGACATTTCCTGAAAAAAAGGCTGCTTTTTGAACTGGTAGAGAGCATAATGCACCTGTATCAAACAGTGGGTGCACTGCACACACTTTAGGGGTAAGGACTGGTGGAAAATTCAAACAGGACTTTATTCATGTCTGGTCTTCTTCAGGATTCAACATAAAAGTAATGGAGCCTGCTGGGAGGAACCAGGGGGTAAGTTACTTGAACAGCATTTAAAATCGTAGAATCCCAGCCTGGTTTGTGTTGGAAGGGACCTTAAAGCTCACCCAGCTCCAACCCCTGCCACAGGCAGGGACACCTTCCACTAGAGCAGCTTGCTCCAAGCCCCTGTGTCCAACCTGGCCTTGAACACTGCCAGGGATGGGGCAGCCACAGCTTCTCTGGGCACCCTGTGCCAGCGCCTCAGCACCCTCACAGGGAAGAACTTTCAAAATAACCCCCAGAGCATGTGGTTCCTGCTGTCAAATGTGACAGAGCTTTAACTCATCGCAGTACAATCGTTTTCCTGGAACCGTCATGGTAATGGAATTGTTGATAAGGGAACTATTCCGTATCACTGTTTTCCATATGAACAGAGGACAGTGAATATTAACATCGGGGTTTATGGTGGGTGAATACTTGTGCTGAATTCTGTCCCTTGGCCTGTACACTCACGCAAGGAGGGAGCCAGTGCTTCCCCAGATGTGCTGCAGGTTGCAGTTCATTTGTGTGGTCCTCTCTGGTCAGGTTCTCGAGTCTCAGGTTTTTTGCAGTTGTCTTAATGCAGCCTACATTTCAAAGTAAGCTGCAAGTGATGATGACATTTCCTTGTTACTAATTGCATTTCAAGGTTTTGCACAGTATATTCAGAATACCGTCTTTTCTCTTGTGTATCTTGCCTTTGCTTATGAAAACATTGCGTTTGAGAGATGCTTTTAATCTTAAAATTAGTCTCTTTGAGAGTTTCAGAGCATAGATTTCTTGTGTGCTACTTTGAAATACTAGCAGGATTTGAGGGGCAGGTAGCCCACGGACACTGAAAACCCTTGAGAACTTGTTCCAGCCAAACCTTTTGCAGAAGAGTAAATGCAACTGAGGCTCAGTTACTAAAATGATTTTAACTGGCAATTCAGTGGATGTAATTGTCCTGGAACATCCTGAAACCTTTTCTTTTGCTCAGCTGGTGTATCAAGGCTTTTGGGTTGTGTCCGTGAACTTGTCACTTCTCTAAAAGAGAAATCTTGAACGTTGCGTTCATTGTGGTACCCACATAAAGAACACTTGCATAGGGAACGTGTTTCTGACACTTTCTGCCTGGCTGCGATTCAGAGCTGAAGTGATGTCTTGCTGGTTTGACATCTCTAAGTGATACGGATTGTTTGTCCTTGCTAAACTCTTGGTGAAGTGGGCCTGCTGGAGATCCCACGCTCCTGGCTGGCACCATGATCAGCAGGTGATCACGGTGATCTGCCAGGAGACTGAGGGAGCACCCATGGCAAGAGACAGGTCTTGGCAGACCCAGCCACTGCCAGGTCAGGCTGGGGCTTACACCAGTGTGCTGGAGAGCATGCTGCTGCCCCTGATGCAGGTATTCACAGGGATTCAGTATTAAGGGGTAAGAGTCTGGGTTTGGTTTTCACTTTTTCATCTTATTGTAAACAGTATTTGCTAGTCAAGAAAGGACCTTACTTGGTAAGAACCCCTGCAGCCCAGCTCATTTCAAGACCCTCATCAAGAGCCAGCCTGGACGGGGCTTAGCAACCTGCTCTAGTGGCAGGTATCTGTGCCTGTGGCAGGGCGGTTAGAACTAGATGAGCCTTAAGGTCTTTTCCAACCCAAACCAGTCTGTGATTCTGTGATTTACTGTAGTAAACCAGAAGGTGCTGTGTTTGATATGGTTGTGGCAAATCGACTGGCCCAAACCTGACTTGTCTCCTTTGGATGTAGATGGGTCTTTACATATTGTGAAACAATGAGCTTTTGACATCTGTTTGACAAGGGAGGAAGAAAGAGGCAAATTCAGTTTTACAGTATACACAATTTTAATAACAAAACTTTTCTGTACACTGCACTTGGTTTTCCTCCATTACTTACACCCCCTCCCACCAAAAGTTGCCTCTTTAAACATAATTTAAGTACAATGCATCGAGGACTCTCTTTAATCTCTGGTTGCTAAGCTAGTAGAATAGTTCACTTGCTAATGTTTTCATCAGGAAAAAGAAAAATGGGGTTGGTTTTGTTTGGGGTTTTATACAAAGGAGTGGTTGAAGGGGAGCAGTTGTAGCTCAACAGTGCTCACACCAGAGGTGCTCAACTGCACTGTGTTTGCCCTTAGTGCAAGTTTTGTGCAGTCTGAGGCTTGATTTTATCCATCAAAGCTTCCTGTTACCTTTGCCTAGATACCTCTTGAAGGGTTTTTATGCAGGATGTGAAATGCTGAGTTTCCAGCTGACTCTGAAATGATCTTAAAGCATCCTGCTAGCATGGTGGCTTAAGAAGCAAAGCCTGGCATCTGTTTTAGCAAATGGGACTTCTTGTAGTGAAGAAAGGCATGGGGATGGAGGAGCTGCTGTGCAGCTGCCTTTGATTTTTTGTTGTTTCCCTTCTTGTTTCCTTGGGGGTGTGGGGTGTGGGGGGGGGGGGTGTGGGGTGTGTGTGTGGAAAAAAATACTGTATCTCTCACTGAACTTTTAATTTTCATGGAAAGCTTCTCCAGAAAGATGAAACTCAGCTTCTGGGTAGATTTCATAAGTCTGAACAGATGGATTTTGATAGCTACGCAGATCACAAAATTAAATCCACTTTATTTTCATTAAAGCAGTACAGGAATTAACTTAGACACATTAAATAAAGGGTCTAGTGCAGGTTTCTGGTTTAAAGCTGCTGGATATTTCTGATTTGACGTGTTAGCAGTAGGCCAGTGTCTTGTAAGGGGGCTAATGGGACATAAAGCTCAGCTGCTTGGATTTGCTTATTGCTGAAAAATGAAATAACTTCTGCTTGGAGGGAAAGGAAGCAAAACCAAACATTGATGCAGCAGTATTAATTACGTTTCCATCTGATGGGAGCCTTGTGCAGAGGTGCGCTTCAGCTGGAGACTAACCGCTAACCCATTTCACTCTTCATCGAGTAATCCTTAGTTGTGTGCATTTAAACATGATCTAATGCAAAGCAACTACCAAGAGGGGAGCTGGAAGCATTAATTCAGACCTGTTCCAGCGTGATGACTCAAACTGATCTGGTACTGCTGGCATTCATTTCCCTGATGCAGGGGTGGGGAGGAGCAGAAGCTGGCTGGAGATAAGTGAGGCTGGAGGAGACCTTTGGGTGGGATGTGGATCTCAAGAGCAGTAGGAGAAGTTCTCATTTCTAAAAGGCCCTGAGCTCTTGGGTGAGGCTGTGCTTGAAGGGGGTGGAGCACCTGTGGAATACCTGTAGAAACTAAGGCTGAGCCACAGAGATGATATTTGGGGAGAGCAAATGAACAACCTCTCATCATCAGCCAGTGCTCAAGCTGAAACACTATTAATTTAAACCAAATCGTCATGGTTCTTGTGCCATAAAATAAATCAAAGACTGTTGAGTAACACCATTATTACAGTTCCCTCCTTTCCTGGAAGAGTCACAAGCAATTGATCCTGAAAGACAGTAACTTTAAAAAAAAAAAAGAAAAGAAATAATAGAGAGCAGCCTCCGGTTGTGTCCTTGTGTAAAGCTCTGCCTGCCGTTCCCTGTCTCTCCTAAGGGAATTCAAGCTGACTTCACTGCTAGTGTTTGACATTCTATGAGTTTTATGATACCTGTTACTCTAAATGTAATGTTTGCAGAATTGCTCTGCTTATGCCTGGAACCTGGCAACAAATGGTTTTGGAAATGGCAGACATAAACCACGGCATTTGGGAGATTGGCTGCATATTCCTGTGTAGTGCAGAGGTAAAACTGTGCAGTGCCGTGTGAGGCTGTGTCTGCTGGACCCTGCTTTGGTGCCTGTGAGGCAGGGCAGCACTGTGGGACCAGTGGGACTTGGAACAGTGGTGGGGAAGGGGAGTTGGGTGCCTGGGTGTCTTTGTTATAATGCTTGGGAAATTGGTATGAGGGACTGGGATGGAAAAGAGGATTAAATCCAGCATTGCTGGAACATCTGTCTTTTCTCTTCTTGGGCATAATTATATGCTAACAAAGATGGAGTGAGCCTCTGCACAGAGTGGTGGGAAAGCACCTCGTTGGGAGGAACCTTGGCGCTTCAGTCAAGCAGCCACTTCTCGTTTCCATGTGGAAGACTGAATGGTACCTCCTGAACTGTCTTCCAGCAGGGTTTCTGCTGGGTGTGAAGGAGAGAGGTGGAATTCCTTCTTGCAAAAGCAGCTGAGGACATCAGAGTTCAGCATTGACATCTGATGGTTGATGAGCGTGTAGCCAGATTACTTGGCTGCCAGTGTAATTAATGAGCTCAGTTATAACTCGGTCTTTGTGGGTACCCTACAGCTGTACATTAGAATCAGCCCCAAAGTATTTGCTTCCCACTGCAGGCTATCATGTTGGAGGTAAGGGAGGTGTACAGTGATGCCTGCTTGCCTGCCCAGAGCAGAACAAAACCCTGGCCATAAGGGAGGAGCTGGTGTGGTAAGGAATGTGGCAAGTCTTCCTTGATACCCTTGGACACCAGTACCTTTTTGTATTTATCAGCTTGGGTCTGGCCTTTTGGCCTGCGTAGAATTTAATCATACAGAATATTTGCTCTCTGTCCCCCTGCCCCACGGCATTTATTGTATTCAGTTTAAAGCAGTAATTGATTTCCTACAGTGTGTAAATTAGCTCATTGGAGTATAAATAGTTACAAGGGTTCAAATATCTCTATGGAAAACCATTAGGCTTCACTGAATCTTTTCCATTAAAGTACAGAGTCACAGGAAGTAAACAAAATTTGCTTTATAATAAGGGCACTGGATGTGAAAGCAAAATGATGCAAATTAATATCTTCAAACCCAGTCACTGGAAAAAGCTTTATGTAAAATCTGAACAGAAGTCACTTATCTTGCTAGAATTGCCTTGGACGACTTCATTCCACAATAAAACATCAAACTGTTGTATAATTGCACCCTAAATACCTCACTAAGTGGTAATACAGATATAGAAAAGCAGAGTGAAATAGCAAACAGATTTTTATGCAGTGCTTTCTTTTCCATTCAGAAAGTTTGCAGAGTAGTTGAGTACAACACAATTAGCATACTGCAATTACTGATTTGGTCAAGGTATGGCAACACTGTGAGGAATTTCTTCATCCATGTGTGCTGGGAATTGTTTGACACTGCAGCACTGGACACAACACATTGGTTTTTTTGAGTTATACATACATGTGTATATATATATATAAAACCCTTCCATCCCTCTGGTCCTTTTAGCTTTGGTTCGAATGTTTCCAAGATTGGAGCAGTTGACTTAAAAATACTGGAATCCTTTGCAGCTCCCCCCTTTCTCCCCCTGTGGCACCCGAGTACCAGCACCACTGCATAGATCTGCAACTATTTACATAGAATTTCAGAATAGAGTATAAATAGCAATATGGTACTTCTGCCTCAAGAAATCAAATTGCTCCTGAAGAATGAGGTGCGCGTGTGTGTATATATATTTCTATATGATTTCTTTAAACATACACTAGTTTAAATTCTGTGCCACATCAAGTAAGAAATGAAACATTTTTCAGTGAACTATTCTCTAACCTAATTATATTATCCTAATTTACCAGAAGGTAAGGGATTGGGGGGTTTAAACTGGTAGTTACCTTGAATTTAGGAAGAGGGAGGACAAGTGAGAGCTTATATTACAGGGGCTAATTCTGTCTCCAGAGAAACCAGTGGAGTTAGTGCATGAAAATAGCTTTCAGGCGAGAGGAAGCCTCAGCTGGGGGAGGGAGCGGGGGGACAAAGAGAGGCTTCTTCCTCCCTTCCCTCTTCTCCTCACCCTCCCGCTTGATATTTACTTTTAATTAAGAAAAACTTGCATTAAGGGTATTTACACATGAAATGCTGTTTGTTCATAGGCGTATGTAATTAGCCTGAATTCATGAAAAGCAGCAGCGAGGCAAACCAGAGAGCCGATAAGAATTAAATGCACTTAATATTTCAAATCGATCCTGTTGTACTGAGCCTTCCTAAACAAGCTATGCTGCCACTTTTTAAGTGCCTGGAGAGTCCTTCCTGCTCATTTGTGACCATCCTCCTAATCTGTGATCATCCTGCTCATTTGTGACCGTGTGAACTGCTCCTTTCTGTAGCTCCTCTGAGCTTTAGCAAGGTCCAGTTAAGCCAAACCAAATGTGCAGGTAGGAAAACTGCATTTAAAATAAATCTCCAGGTCCCCAATGCACCGAATTTCCCACCTGGACCCTTTGCTGCTCCTTTCTTGTTTCCCCACCCTTCTTTTTGTTTGTATTTTTAACTGGAGTGAGATTATCAGAGGAGGAAAATCCTCCTCCAGGGCTGCCTTTAAAGTGACCGGAGCCAGCTGGAGCGGTTGGGATCCTCCAGCTGCAGTGGAACAAACGGAGCGTATGTCCCCCCGCAGAGCTCTGTGCCCTCTCCAGCATCCTTCCCCTCCCACTGCTTTCAGTAGCAAAAGTCAAATATGGAGACTCGGGTCTAAATGTTTACACACAGTCATAGAATTACATAAACATGAAACATCTTACAGAGTTGGAGGTGAGCATCTTTTGAGACTTTTCAACATTAGGAGTGCAAGTTTAATGTAATCCATTGCGTCCTTAACACTGAAAATAGTATGGGTTTATCATTTAAAAAGAAACAAACCAACTTAAAAATACTGCACCACTCCATAAACAATGTTTCCATTAAGGAGCTTGGAAAATTAGGCTTTATGTCAACATCTGTAAAAATTAGACTCTGATGTAGGTCCCCTACAATTTTAAAATAGGTTACTTATCTGGTTTCATTTGGGATGGCATATGGGTATTATACTTCACATTCTTTGTACGGCAGCTGCTGACACTTGCACTGTCCGTAGCCGTTAATGATGATGAAGGGTCCTTCGTGGGTGGGTTCGTATTCGTTATAGGGTCCTTGGTCTGACATATTTGCCATATGCAGCCGCGTTTGGGAGCGGAGCTGCCTGTGGTTTTGAATCATTGAGCACTGCCTGATTCTTCTTAATGTGGGAGGGCAGCACTTCCTGGAGATGAACACTATAAAAATGATAAAAAAGAAAGAAAACAATAAAGCCATTGTTCCTGTAATTACCCTCTGAGTGAAGATGGCATTGTTTGGCTCAGGGAAATGTTCTTCGGTGGTAACGACCATGCCTGCTGTAGTTGGGATCTCTTTGTCTCCCATATGGAAATGAGAAGAGCTTATTCTTTTGGGGTACTCGGTAGTCGGAGCTGCGTACGTCGTAGCCACGGTCGTAACAACAGTTGATAAATTCCAGCAAAGCTGAAAACCATAGACTGCATCCAGAATATCCTCTCCCTGGGTGTGGTCGGGGCTGTGGCAGAGGATGGAGTGCTCCCACCGACCTTGGAATCCACTCAGCCAGGTGGCCAAAGCGCAGATCTTGGGGCTGCATTCCCACAGATTGCCGGAGAGGCCCACAGTGGTGAGGGACATCAGGGAAGTCAGGATCTTGGAATCCAGGGTGGTGAGCTTGTTGTTATCCATGAGGAGGGTTTTCAGGTTAGGCATAGTTTCAAAGACGGAGAGGTCGATGGCTTTGATTTCGTTTCCAGTCAAATCGAGCTTTTCTAAGGTGCCCCAGGTCCACTCCATCCCACATGTCAAGTTGCTGATTTTGTTCCACTGCAAGAAGAGCGTGTGCAGGCTGCTCAGCCGGAGGAAGTGAGCAAAATTAATCTTTGTCAGCTGGTTGTGCTCGAGGTGAAGCTCCCTCAGCTTGATTAATCCTGCAAATCCATTGCGAGCCAAACTTCGCAAGCGGTTTGTGCTCAAATCCAGGAACTCCAGGCTACGACAGTCCCAGAACAGGCGGACCGGGATGGTCCGCAGGGAGTTGGATCGCAAGTGCAAGGTCTGTAGCTTGCGAAGGCCGTAGAAGAGCTCGGGGTGCAGAGAGGATAACTGATTAAAAGAGAGGTCCAAATTCTGCAGGTTAAGCAGCTGGCTAAAAGTTGTGTTTGGCAAATGAAAGATTTTGTTGGAACTTAAGACTAATTCCTTAAGTTTATACAGTCCTTGAAAAGAATCTTCTCTGACTGTTGCAATTTGATTATGATCTAAGTGAAGCCAAGTAAGTTGACTGAAGCTTGCAAATTGATCCCTTTCAAGTTCAGAAATATAATTGTGCCTCAGTGACAAACCTAGCGAGCCCTTTTCAGTGGTGTTTGGCACTGAGTGATACCCCTGAGAGTCACAGTAAAAGAGCAGCTTCTCACAGCGACATTTTGGTGGACAAGCCATGCCCAAGGCAGGCAGCATTTTTAAAACCATACTCATTGCATATAGTGCTGCCAGCATACGAGCCCCTAATGGCCACTTGAAATGTAAGCCTGCAGAATATAATTTAGGAAAACAACAAGATAGGATAGCCTGATCAGTACACTTGGAACATCACGGTGGAAGATTTCACTGCAGATAACATTGCCATGCATTTCCAACAAGCTAATTCTAAATGCAAGAAACAACTTACTATGAAAAACAGAACACTTGGATATTACACTGAGGAGCAGTCTTTAGCTCTATTACAGTGTCAAAATCGGAAAACATATCTTTTTTTTTTTTTTTTTTCATAAGGTTCAGTGCAGAAAAATTGCCTTTAGCATCTACCGGCTCCTCTCCAGCCCAGCCAGTCATTCACTACCCAAGGTATAGAGAAACGCAGAACTTACCCATTCTTTTGAGTACATTGGAGGTTGCATTCAGTCGTAGTTTTAGACTCAACGTGGTGAGTCTGTAAAAGGCTCTAATATAAGAAAGCCTTTGAATAATTTACCGGGTTCGGTGTCCTTTGATATTAGTGCAAAATCGAATCCACGAGGCTCTCTTGGAATATTCCTTTTGAAATCACTGGCTTGATCTCCTCTGACAGGTCTGCAATCTTTAATTTGAGGCTTAATACAAGTTTCCGTCCTCTGTGGCTGCTCAGCTGTTTAAGTGAAGCTCACGTTTTCTCTTTCCGCGGCTGTGGCTTCCTTTAGTCCTAACTTGTTGATGGCAGATGGGTGGCTTATTGCTGAGAGAAGCTCCTGTAGTAGCATGAGTGCATTTACTGAAAGGCTTTTCAGGGAAGCGGCACAAGAATGGATTTGCTTATGCGCTGCGACCACACAGGGCTGTATATAGGCTGACGTCACCTGGTGACGTTCCTTTTGTTTGGGTTTTCCAGAAGCTTTGCTGTTTTAAAGCATTGTGGTGCATACTGTGATCGTGTTGAAGACCACCAGTAAGAGGAGAGGGGGAGAAAAACCAACAGCAGGAGTCCTTCGTCCCCACGACTGAAGGAATAGGGAGGACTTGCAGCACCCAGCTCCCCCCCACATCCGTGCTGGCTGGAGCCAGTTGGCGTTAGGAGCCGCGCAGAGCTGCAGTTGGAAGCTCCTCAGTGCTCACTGCTGCCGGTTTCTCTTAAGTATCACAGCATAAAAGGAACTTTGAGATGCAAAATAAACACAGTGTGAATAGAGGAGGCTGGTCAGCACCAGCTTTTCACAGAGGTGAGAGGGGTTTGGCAGCTTAAAGCTCTGCCTGACAACTGTGTGTGACTGTGGTCCCTGCAGGAGTGGTAAAGGGAGAGAGGACAGGGGTTTAGGTGAGTGTGGTGTGTCCAAGTGGAGCACACAGCCCAGAGCCAGGGGCAGAGGTGGGCAGTTGAAGAGATGAGAAAGTTCTGGAAAAAGCAAAGCTTGCGTTCGGGTACAGGAAAAATTTAATTGGAATCCAGCTTGACAGCAGGCAGTTATGAAACGAGAAAATCTATTTTTTCCCCTGCAAACGGTGGCTTTTGTACTTGCTTTTTTCCTGGGGACTGGAGTGCAGGAGACGGAAGGGTGAGGTTGGTGTTCACAGTCGGGGCTCAGGGTGGTTGGAGGGCTCTCTCCTGGTCACCACTTCCATTCTGGTATTCTGTGCTCCCTGTGGAATGGGAGACATCACCTCTGCTAGCATCCCGCTGTGGGGCAGGTCACTGACAGTTAGCTGGGTGGGTTAGTTGCAGGAATCTGCATTTGCAGAGGCAGTGACCTGCAGAGCTGCTTGTGCTGGTGCAGCAGAGCCAGGCTCTGGCCAGAGCGTGCAGGCACCATGAGGAGATGAATGTGCCGGTACGGCTGCTTGTTTTAGAAGTTCATTGTCCTGTTCTGGGGAGGCCCCCCCCCCCCGATCCAGCTCTGGGGCAGCAGCACAAGAGGGACGTGGAGCTGTTGGAGAGAGTCCAGAGGAGGCCATGGAGATGCTGCGAGGGCTGGAGCAGCTCTGCTCTGGAGCCAGGCTGAGAGAGCTGGGCTGGGTCAGCCTGGAGAAGAGAAGGCTCCTGAAGGGGAGACCTTAGAGCAGCTCCAGTGCCTAAAGGGGCTGCAGGAAACCTGGAGAGGGGCTTTGGACAAGGGCCTGGAGGGACAGGCCAAGGGGAATGGCTTTAACCTGCCAGAGGGGAGACTGAGATGAGCTCTTAGGCAGAAGCTCTTCCCTGTGAGGGTGCTGAGGCGCTGGCACAGGGTGCCCAGGGAAGCTGTGGCTGCCCCATCCCTGGCAGTGTTCAAGGCCAGGTTGGACACAGGGGCTTGGAGCAAGCTGCTCTAGTGGGAGGTGTCCCTGCCTGTGGCAGGGGGTTACAACTGGTTGAGCTTTAAGGTCCTTTCCCACCCAGACCAGTCTGGATTCTGTGACCTCAGAATATGGGATGAGCTGACGATAACAAGCTTCCTGTACTGATGGAGAAAGGTGATGAATTTCACAAAATGAAAGATATTTAAGTCATTGTTATCTTTTGTTAAGAAGCTTTGGCTCCATAGAGGTAGTTATTTATATTAAGACTTGCTGTTTTCTGTCCTGGGTTCAGCAGTAGCAGTCATTTTTCTCCTTGGTAGCTGGTGCAGTGCTGTGTTTTGACTTTCAGCCTGGGAACAGAGCTGATAACAGTGATGTTTTGGTCTGGCCGAGGACTTTGTGAGCCTCATGCTCTGCCAGGGAGGAGGGGAAGAAGAGAGGAAGCAGAGACAGGACACCTGACCCAAACTGACCAAAGAGGTATTCCATACCACAGCACGTCATGCCCAGGATGTAACTGGGAGTTACCCAGAAGGGCTGGGGACTGTGGGGTTGGAGGAGGTATCAGTCAGTGCTTGGTCGGGCTTGGGGGGGTGAGTTATCGGTCGGCTGGTGGTGAAGTGTTGTATTCTCTTCCCTTGTTATTTCCTTTATCATTATTATCATTGGTGGTAGCAGTAGTGATCTGTGTTATACCTTAGTTACTAAACTGTTCTTATCTCAACCCATGGGAGTTGTATTCTTTTGATTCTCCTCTCCGTCCCTCCAGGCGCAGGGGGAGGGCAAGAAGGGGTGAAGTGATTGAATGAGTTGTCTGGCTGGGTTTAAACCACGACATTCTCCCATGTAATACAACCTGTGGTACTTTTTTTGTCCTGTCTAGAGGGGGCTGAAGGGAAATGCAGAGTTGAAGTAAAGGGATGGAGAAGGTGAACTCTTTAAAAATCAGACAAGAAAGGAAACCTCAAATCCACCCAGAAAGCAAAGCAAACCACAAAACCTGACCCCAACTCATCAGGAAAGTAACTGTCTTTAATGATAAAGCAAAATAGGAAATACTAGATAAGGTTCTTGAATTGCTCTGCCATACTTAATATTCCCACATTTACTCTAGAATGAAAGAAATCCATGCAAAGAATTTACATGAATATTGCAAAGAACAAACCAATTTAAAGAGTTTATTCATGGTTCATGTTCATGGTACGAAAAGTAGAGGAGCTGGAATCCCACCTGGGCTGTTAGCTGCCAGCTGTCGGATGGAGATACCACACTAGAGTACCTGTGGTTGTGCTTCTGGAGGCAGCTTCTCCAGTGCAGATCCTCATTTGAAGTGTTGATTTGAATTATAACACTTAAATACAATAATATTTAAAGACAAGGTGCCAAAGGGTGTACTTAAAATGACAATAGCCAGAAAGTCCAGTGTTGCTGCTCTCCTATGCTCCCTCTTTTTACTGTTACCAGGAGGCTGAATTTTGTTATCTTTTGGGAAGGGTTTGCTTTTTTGCGTCGGTATCTGTTGGTAGAATCCTCCCACATCAAGATTGTGTAATTTGGCACAGAGTTAAGAGTTAATGTTCAAACAGGGTAAGTTGCTGCCTTTCTAAAGCGCTCCATTCTTTGGCCTGTAACCAAGCAAGGGCTATTTAGCACCTTGCCAGCAAGTTTCCTGTTTGGGAAACTGTTAATGTGAACTTTATGGGTGCTTTTCTTAGCGAAACATGTTTATATGTGCACTTGTTGTGAAACAACTGATAGTACTGAAAGTGTGGTCTGATTCTCTGAAGTCTGGAACTCTGCAGTAGTGTTCATATTGTTCTCGGGAGCTGTCAGGATGTTACCAGCTGGGATTAACCCCCAGTTGTCCACAAATGTCATGCAGTTGTGTTTCTCCTGAGACTGAAAACTCACTTGCAAGTGGAGGAAGACCACGTGTATGTGCTATCCGGGGACTTGTGCCAGAATGGGTGCTTCTAAGTACTGGCCTGAATCGTAGAGTGAATCGTAGAATCCCGGAATGGTTTGGGTTGGAGGGGACCTTAAAGCTCATCCAGTTCCAACCCCCTCCCATGGGCAGGGACACCTTCCACTAGAGCAGCTTGCTCCAAGCCCTATCCAGGCTGGCTTTCTGAATCCTTATGTGCAACATGGATTGGGAACATGGCATGTCTGCCTCAGGAATAAGCATGCTAGGACCAGATAACCCTTTGGGGGGCTTCTCCCTTGCCCTGCTTTCCCAGCAGCAGCAGAACTGGTTTTCCTGCTAAACCCACACACTGGAAAAGCAGAATTGCACCCTGAGGCTAGCACTGTCATTTAGTTAGGCTGACATCTTGTGGAAGCCTTCCTAGTATATTAAGAACAACAAATAAGCTAATTTTCCTTGATGTAGATGGGGGCTGTGTGATGTTCCTGTGCTGTGGGCTCAGAGGATGGCCAGCCCTGGAGCTGCAGGCAAGGCTGGGCACTGGGATTGCAGCACGTGTGTGCCCCATGTGGACAGACAGCTCACCCTTCTGCCTGAAGGAATGATTGCCTTCATTTCTGCTGGATGTTACCATGTCGGGGATCACAGGAGTATTTGCTCCTTCTTTGCTAACAGCCTTTGTGTTGTTGGTAAGGCTGAGGTGAAGGTGACAAGCACAGAAGTGTGGCTGTAGCACTGCTGTGCATGCGCTGTCACTTGGATGTGCTACCATGGAGCTGGGTTAGCAGTGAGCCCCAGGAAGTGGACATAGGAGAGAAAAGGTGATCCATCATCCACAGGCATGTCCAGCTTTTCAGGACAGCTGCAGAGGTCCTTTGGGTGAAGGCAGTGACAGGATGGGACAGGGCACCACGGGCTGGGTGTTGCTGTCTTCATGGGAGTTAAGGACACGTGTGCTGCTGCATAGCATGGTGACTGTCACCTCCCTATCTGACAGCTCTGTCCCTGGCTCTGGTTGCACATTTTAATCCCTCTTTGTAGCAGGGTGAGTGCAGGAGCCAGCCTTCCCCTCTCCATGGGTGCTGCAGGGCCACCGTGGCTGCAGCCTGGCACTGGGGAGGGATGCTGGGATGGGAGCAGCATGGCCAGCAGCCCAGGCTGCTTTGTTCAGATTCTAGGTGATGGTAGTCCCCATGCTCAGCTGAGCTATGGCTTTGCTGCAGGAGACTCCTTCCTCCTACAAACCAGTGCATAGTTCTGCTTCCTCAGCCAGCAGATCTCGGATATGAAGACAGCACGGAAATTCAGATGTCATACTTGGCTGCTTACCCTTCCTGGTCTTGAATCAGCACTATAATATCTGAAATTCATTTGCCGCTCTAATATCATGAAAAAGGAGAGGTATGGATGGTTATCCTTCATAGGCATGCAGTTAGGCCAGGTGGCAAGGCAAAAAATGACAGACTTAGTCAGAGCACTGAATCTCCTGCTGCCCCACAAAGCACGGCTGGGCAACTGCCTCTGCAGTGCCTGCCCAGAGGAGTGGGTGCCAAACGCTCCTTGTCACCTATTAAATCACCATCATTGGCCACGGTGCAGCCTGTTGTACAGACAGCTCTGGAGACAAGGAATTCGCAGATGACCTGAAGCAGAAACCTCCCTTCAAACCATCTTACGTGGGTAATGGCATGTTGGGTGGCAAGCAGGGCAGAGTAGTGCTCAGTCACACAGCGGTGGCTCATCTGGCTCACATCTGGGTGCTGATTTGGAGAGGAGGGATGCAGGGCTCTGCAGGGGGTGGTGCCGGGCAGGAAGCACTGTTTCTCTCTCCGTTTTTAGCTTAACCTAAACTGGTGGTGAACCATGGAGATTAACAATGACAGGGTTTGTTACTTACCTCTAAAAACATGGCTTTGTGAATAACTCATTGTAGTACATGTCCTGCTGATCCTGGCAACATTCATGCACTGCCAGCACCATGCTCTGCTACCTTTATAGATCAGCTGGTGTTAGATCAGTAGCTGTAGGAAAAACTTGGTTCTGTTTTTTGTTTGTTTGAATTCTGATGGGAGGCCTACAGAGGGAATGCTTTGTGACAGGGATAGTGATTCCACTGCCTCCCTCTATACAAATCCCCTTTCTTTGCTTTAAGACATTATAACGAACCCCAGTGGGGATAGCGGCGTGAGCTGGAGCGGCAGGGATGCGGCAGTGACTGCTTGTGTTGCTTTCCAAGCAGGGAGCAATGGTGGTGGAAGAGCAGAGATTGCAGAGGGGTGGGGGAAACAAGCAATTTTTAACACCAATTCAGGCCTTCTTGATAAAGATCTGATTTAATTTCACTTAAAGTAAATTTGCACTGTAGCTAACTTTATGATGCTGGACAGAGCTGTGGCATCATACTGCAAAATGACTGACATGTTCAACATGACCCTGTTAAATCTGTGGAATCTGTTAGCTGCTTTCTCACTGCAGAGCTTGTGGTTCCCTCACAGTTTGATGCTGAATATCTAAAAATCCTGTTAGTAATCTGAATGTTCAGGCTCTGCTATTGTGAGTCTTCCTAATCCTATGGATAAGAGAAGCTGGTAGCTGGGATGTGTTGTGCTGACAGGTTGTTAGTTGGGTTCTCTGACAGGCTGAGAGAGCTGGGCTGGTTCAGGCTGGAGAAGAAGCTTCTTAAGGGGAGACCTTGGAGGAGCTTCAGTGACTAAAGATGCTACAGGAAACCTGGAGAGGGGCTTTGGACAAGGGCCTGTAGGGACAGGCCAAGGGGAATGGCTTTAACCTGCCAGAGGGGAGACTGAGATGAGCTCTTAGGCAGAAGCTCTTCCCTGTGAGGGTGCTGAGGCGCTGGCACAGGGTGCCCAGAGAAGCTGTGGCTGCCCCATCCCTGGCAGTGTTCAAGGCCAGGTTGGACACAGGGGCTTGGAGCAAGCTGCTCTAGTGGAAGGTGTCCCTGCCTGTGGCAGGGGTTGGGGCTGGGTGAGCTTTAAGGTCCTTTCCAACACAAACCAGTCTGGGTACTACTTCTTAGCAGAAGTTTAGACCAGTGACAAAGACCTGTTTTTAATGGTAAGGGAAATTGGCTATTGGAACAAATTACCCAGAGGTGGTAAGCTGTCACTTGGAGCCTTTAAAACATGATTTATTGCGGGAGAGAGAGGCACCAGCTCAAACAGGACTTGTTGAGCTGCAGGGTGGAACCGCTGGGTGAAACTCATGGTGTGTGTGGACAAAGTGACTTGTGGTCAAGAATGATCTTGTTCCCCGGAGGGTTCGTGCAGCCACAGGCTGTGCAGGTATTCATGTGCTCCAGCATCCACTGTCCACTGGTTGCCTCCACTTGTACCTGAGAGGGTGTATTTGGTCCTACAGTTTTATGTTTTCTATTTCATTTGATGCAGAAGAGGTCAAGAAACTTCAGATGGACAACTTCATGTCCTTGTCTCGGGGCCAGTTTCAAATTGCCTGTGATGATTTAAGATGTTAATGACAACAGGGTCTCTGTAGGACAGTGGTGTGGGCATCCATCGTGTTTGTGCTGTTGAATCCCACTCCCTAACAAAGGAGCAGGGTTATTTGTGCTAAATTGTTAAATCACCACAGCTGACTTAGCAGGGCCTTTTATGTTGCAACCTTCAGAAGGAAATTCTGTTACTACATTTGACGAGCTGCTGTACTAAAATCTCTGAATGCCAACAAGGTGGAAATAAACTGAAGCTGCCTTGCTAAAATCTAATGGGTTTAGATTATGCAGCTCTTTCTGTGCTGGTATGTGGTGTGGCTTAATAGGAGCAGATCAACAGAACAAAATTGGTGCTGCTTAGGTTGTAATGGGTGCATTATGTGCTTTTCACATAGGACTGGCTGTGTTCTGGTTTCATGTACTCAATGTCCATTAGTGGAAGCCATCTCTTGGTGGTTCTTTCATCCAAAAGTATCTGGTCCTTGTGTACTGGGGCTGTTCTGGACGGTGAAGTTAGGGATGGCAAAGCAGAAGCGATGGGTGGATGCGCTTCACAAGCATGCTCCTGCCTCATGTTAAAGTGGCAACATAAGGGCACCCAGGGAGAAGTAAAATGGCACTTCCTGGAACAGCTGAGTGTTCAGCTTTCTGCATAATGGATGAGTATATCTCCTGGATCCAAAGATATTCCTGGAAAAAGAAACAAACGTGTCCAACGGGGTGCCGTGGGTTTGGTGGAATGGTCACATTGAAATGGGTAAACCGGTGTGAAAGCATTACTGAGGCAAGCAGCTGTGATTTCAGGTTTGTGTCTTGGAGCAGGCTTTTAGGTGGTCCAGCTCCTGCTGGCAGGGTTTTGGGGAGGAGCCTGGTCCCACCTCGGGGTGCAGGCGGCACCCGGAGCTGCGGTGTGGGACGCGGTGGTCACGTTCCGTGCAGGCTGAGCAGGGCTTCCAGCCTGTGTTTTGTCTTCATATCCACCAAGCATGGGCACAGCAAACCGTTCAGTGAATAAGCAGCATTAACCTGCACTTTATTTAGAGATTTCAGCTTTGATTTTTGAATGTGAAATGAAGAACAGGCCAGTGGCAGCTCTGCTGAAGGCTGTGGCATTGGCAGAACAAGCTCCTGGTCTTTATTTCAGTCACTTTTCAGTTACCTTTTGTGATGAGAATCAAATTACTTGATCAGGGAAGGTGACAAATCTTCAATAATTCTTTAAACTAAAATGACATTACAAAATCCTGATTTTCCCCCGGTTCTGTTTAATTTTTATTCCTGCTGTAGAGTGGATTCCATGGTTTAGATTCAAGGCTGCTCATCCAGGTATTTCACACCAGGCTGTCTCTGGGAGAATTGATAACTGGCATACCCTTGCTTTAGTGCTGCTAAATGGTTTTTCTTCTCAACAGGATAATTATATTGATTGCGGCTTAGAACTTCAGAAATTGGATTGTGGTTGCATAAAATGTGTCTCAGAACTGTAATATCAGCTGTATCATACAGAAGACTCCCCTCAAAACCAGACCACCACCATTGTTTTATCTAACATGCCCGGTTTGATACAAATCAGGGTATTTTCGATGCTGGTGTCTGCTTAAAAAGAGAGAAGCTGCTACTGCTTCATGGCCCCTTGCCCTCTCTTTAACAATGTGAAACTTGCTGTATTGAACTTTGGCAAACTCCAGCCCTCAGCGGGCGGGCCTGGGTAATGGCTGGAGATGTTGGATATCATACCTGACAAATGTTTTATAAGGATTTTACCTTTAAGATAATTGATTTTTGGCTTTTGACTGCCTGCTCAAGAGCAGCCTCCTGTGACAGCAGGGTGTGGAGGTGTGAGAGAGCACTGTTGCATCAGTTGTGCAGCCCTGTGCACGTATGGTGCTTGTGCCTGCAGGTTGGAGGCAGCATGCAAGAGGTTTGTGTGCAACCCACTGACCGTGGGGATCTCAGCAGCTGAGGTTGTTCAAGATGAGGGTTGAAGCAGGGCTCCTCCAGGCTGGATGTGGTGGCAGCTAAGGGGATGCTGGCAGAGCAGGCTGGAAAGAGAGATCTGAGACATGGAAGTTGAGTATGGTCTTCAGCTATTAGAAACAAAAAGACATCTGGAGAACATATTTGCACAAGAGCTTGTAGGGACAGGCCAAGGGGAATGAATGGCTTTAACCTGCCAGAGGGGAGACTGAGATGAGCTCTTAGGCAGAAGCTCTTCCCTGTGAGGGTGCTGAGGTGCTGGCACAGGGTGCCCAGAGAAGCTGTGGCTGCCCCATCCCTGGCAGTGTTCAAGGCCAGGTTGGACACAGGGGCTTGGAGCAAGCTGCTCTAGTGGAAAGTGTCCCTGCCTGTGGCAGGGGTTGGGACTGGATGAGCTTTAAGGTCCCTTCCAACCCAAACCAGTCTGGGATTCTGTGATTTATGAAACCATCCTTTTCTTCTGAAGGAAAAGGGAAGAGTGTTAAAGGTAGAATCTCAGGATGTCAGATGTTACTGAACCGCCCAACCCAGGCAAGAAGGGAGAGAGGTACTGGGAATGAGAGATGATACTTCTAGTGTGCACAGTCACTTGAAGAAGCTGACAGGTACTTGAATGATACTGGTTTTATTTTGAGACGTTGTTAACCTCTGTCTCTTGTTTTTCAGGCTGGACGCAAAGAAAGAAGCGATGCGTTAAACTCCGCGATTGATAAAATGACCAAAAAGACCCGAGACTTGCGTAGACAGGTGATTAATACATGAAATTGATGCTTCTTGAGACAAAGTAGTGTGTTTCTGCTTGTTTGCCCTCATGGAAGTGTGTTCTCTGTCGGTCTGTTCCTAGTGGGCAGTGGACTTGCCTGCTTGTATTTAGTGAATTAAAAGTTAGAAGTTTCCAGTGCCTAATTCACTGGGTAGCATGGGGTGGAAATGTAATCCCCTGTGAACGTGTAATAAAGATGTTGGATTCTTAATCATCCTTGTGGCAGGAGAGATTTAAAAAAGCCATCCAAACCAACTCTCATTTTATGGATTTTGAACATGATCAAGTATATACGGTTTATAATTCTGATGGCATTCATCTCAAAGAGCCTATTTTCTTTGAGGACTGTATTTATATAACATCCATCTATTGTTCATTTGTTTTTTGAAAGCAAGATTCCCCTTTACAAGTAAATGCGAGTATGGATCAAGTTTGTTATAAACTGTTTTTATTCTAGTAGAAAAATAGCAAATTTAAAGCAGCATGTTGTTTAATCAGCTGAGGGAAAGCAGCGAATTTACTCAGACAAAGCCAATATGAGCTGCGAAATCAATATTTGTGGCCAAACCGTTGACTTGCACTTACATAACTAATCCAGTTTTTTAAGGAGATTTAATTTAAATTGAAGCAAAAAGCGTATAGACAAGACTTAGGGCAGGGAAAGCTTTGGTCACACAAAGGAGAAAAGGATCAACGACAAAAGTACTTTTGAGCTTTACATATTAATACAGTAAAAGGGAAAAATAACTCACTCCTTTACATTTATTTTAGCTCCGCAAAGCTGTTATGGACCATGTATCAGACTCTTTTCTGGAAACAAACGTTCCACTTTTAGTATTGATTGAAGCTGCCAAGAATGGGAACGAAAAAGAAGTGAAAGAATACGCCCAGGTTTTCCGTGAGCATGCCAACAAATTGATTGAGGTAAGATGGAACATCCGAAAATGGAATTATCAGTAGTTAAATTAAGGCAAGACTAAGCAAAGCTCGTTTGTCAATTCTGGTGAAGCAAATAGCAAATTCTGTAATAAATTTGCCTTTTAAAATTTATTTTAATGAATTTAAAGGCAATTTAATGTTTAAATAATTAAAATTTAAGCTTACAAAAAAGCAGCAGCTAATATTGCATAACCCACATTGTCGTAGGCTTGGTACAATGTATATTATGCTGTTACCTTAATTTGTTAACTGGAGATGGTGGTGTGGAGAAAGGGAGACGATGGCATGTCTGTCCTGCTGTGCAGTTTGACCCCTCGCTTGAAGCCTGGGGCTTTTGTCGCTTCAGTAAAATACCACTGAATGTAAACAGGCCTTTTTTGTGAAGGCTTTTAGAAGGAAAACCTGTTTGTGTGTGTGGAAAGAGCAAACAACAAACACAAAACTTGCAATAACAACAACAAAACTGATCCCTGCCACCTTTTTCTAACCAGACCCGGAGGGCTCTCAGGCTGCTGTTACCGCAGACTAAAGCTAAGCAGTGGGAAGACCAGCTTAAATGGGACCAATCTGCCTTAACTGAAATGCTTTGAAGGTCATTAGTACTTTTATTACTACTATTAAAGGTGGTTTTCCAACAGGTATTGCATTTAGAAAGAGGACTGTTAAGTTCACACTCATGGATACATCCTGCTTACTTTGTCCTCTTGCCATTGTTTTCGCATGAGAGCTTTGTGCCTGTTGATGCCAAATGGCAAGGAACAAACATCTGCAGGTATTGTTGAAGAAACATGCCACTAGGAATAAACTTCAAAACCTCCTCCTGAGCGCTTCGGTGTGCTTTGAGGCATCAGCCAGCTTGGGAGCTTCACCTCTGCTGCTGCCTGGAAGCAGGAAGGTCCTGGTTGATGTAGCTTTGCTCTCTTAGTATCACTGAGTCTGGTAATTGAGTCCATGTGTCTCTGGGCTCATCACAACTTGAAAGATTTCAGTTACCCAAGAATAAGACTGACTGTCAGTAAGAGTAGCTTCTGAATCTTGCTCGGTAGTACTGCATCCAGCTCTGGAGTCCTCTGTACAGGAAAGACATGGACCTGTTGGAGAGAGTCCAGAGCAGGGCCACAGAAAAGCTGCAAGGGCTGGAACACCTCTCATGTGAGGAAAGGCTGAGAGAGTTGGGGTTGTTCAGCCTGGAGAAGAGAAAGCTCCAGGGGGACGTTATTGCTGCCTTTTAGTGCTTAAAAGGGGCCTGTAAGAAAAGATGGGGAGAGACTTTTCATCAGGGCCTGGTGTGATAGGATGAGGGATTTTGGTTTTAAAGTAAAAGAAGGGAGATTGAGGTTGGATGTGAGGAAGAAATTTTTTACAGTGGTGGCAAAACACTGGCACAGGTTGCCCAGAGAGGTGGTGGATGCGCCATGCCTGGAGACATTCCAGGCCAGGCTGGATGTGGTTCTGGGCAACCGGATCTAGTTGAAAGGTGTCCCTGCTCACTGCAGGGGAATTGGGACCGGATGAGCTTTGAAGGTCACTTCCAACCCAAACCGTTCTGTGGTTTTATATTTTTCTACTTCTTTTACAGCTGTAGGGGCTCTGTGTGGTGAGCAACTGCCCCACAGTCTGGGGTGCATCGAGTCCAGCTCCTCAAGAGTCGTGTCGTGGTTTAAACCCAGTCAGGTAATTCGTTCGCTCACTTCCCCCCCTTTTCTTTCCCTCCCCCTGCTCTCGGAGGGACGGAGAGGAGAATCGAAAAGAATGCAACTCCCACGGGTTGAGATAAGAACAGTTTAGTAACTAAGGTATAACACAGATCACTACTGCTACCGTCAATGATAATAATGATACAAGAAATAACAAGGGAAGAGAATACATCATCTCACCACCAGCCGACCGATAACTGGCCCCCCCAGCCCGACCAAGCTCCGACCGATACCTCCTCCAACCCTGCCGTCTCCCAGCCCTTCCGGCTAACTCCCAGTCACATCCTCGGCATGACGTGCTGTGGTATGGAATACCTCTTTGGCTACCTTGGGTCAGGTGTCCTGTCTCTGCTTCCTCCTGGCTCCCCCTCCTCCCTGGCAGAGCATGAGGCTCACAAAGTCCTTGGCCAAACCAAAACATCGCTTGTTATCAGCTCTGTTCCCGAGCTGAAAGTCAAAACACTGCACTGCACCAGCTACCAAGAAGGGGAAAAATGACTGCTACTGCTGAACCCAGGACAAGTCGCTATCTAAGCAATGAAAAGCTGTAATTCTTTGTTCTTCCCTTTTGCCCTGCTGAATTTCAGTGTGAATGCCATCTTCATGTAGTTTCAAAGTTATTTTATTCTAGATTTTAAGTAACTAATGTTGATGGACCAAACAGCAGGCATCAGACAGTGCTACTGTGCCCCTGGCAGCAGGATACAGTATCCACATGCAGTGGTGGGAGCACTCGGAAGCGAGTTTTGTGTAAATCATATAATCACAGAATCCCAGCCTGGTTTGTGTTGGAAGGGACAAAAGCTCACCCAGCTCCAACCCTTGCCATGGGCAGGGACACCTTCCACTAGAGCAGCTTGCTCCAAGCCCCTGTGTCCAACTTGGCCTTGAACACTGCCAGGGATGGGGCAGCCACAGCTTCTCTGGGCACCCTGTGCCAGCGCCTCAGCACCCTCCCAGGGAAGAGCTTCTGCCTAAGAGCTCATCTCAGTCTCCCCTCTGGCAGGTTAAAGCCATTCCCCTTGGCCTGTTCCTACAGGCCCTTGTCCAAAACCCCTCTCCAGGTTTTATGTAGGCCTCCCTTCTTCCTCTTGCAAGGCTAATTTATCTAGAAAATTATTTTTAGGGCTTTTACAGGAGAAATTGTCTGGGATAGCAGTAGCGGTGCCTGTTCTGCTGTACTTCTGCCACCTCTTCACTGGATGCGTGGTGTCCACATGGAGTTTATCAGCATAATTCCACAAGAGTAATTGCACTGTTGTCTGTGAGCTGCTCTCCCTCCCTTGTGAGGGGAGCCGTTCCTCCCTGCTGCTTTGCAACATGTGTGCTGGCTGACAAGCAGCGGGTGGCTGTCCTCACCGGTGTATGAGTGGCTTTGACTGACCTTACCTTGTGTGCAAAATGCCACACTGCAAATGAGTTTTACAGAACCTCTATTCAGCCAAGCAGTCTTGTCTTTCAAGAGGGACTATTCCCCTCAAAGTCTGCATTCAGCTGTATTTCTGACTGGCATCAAAAGGTTCTGCTAAAATGATATGCTGCTGCAACAACTTCCTGAAGGCTTGCTTATTGCTTTTGCTGTCTAAAATGTAACTATAGCTATAGAATAGCGTGATCTAGATGGGTTATAAACCTCTTCCACGAATGTAGATGGATTAATATATATGCTTAGCTTTGACAGAAGGGGAATAGTACTCCTGCAGAGCCCTTGTCTCGAGGGGATAGAGAGCCACTATGGAGTTGTATGCGATGTCAGATTTACTGTGAAGGAAGACAGGTTGGGCTGGGTTGCATTTACAATGTCTCGGTGTGTCTCTGCCAGAATGGAGAAGGATGTTTGCAAGTTCCCATATGATTCTGCTCTTGGGCAGAAATCTTGACTGCAGGTATCTGCAGAAACAATAAAAGATTGTGTAAGAGCAGAACAGAAGATGTTCCATTTGGTGAGATGAGAAGTGATTGCTTCTGCCTGTTTCAGTGGAAGATAAGGGTGCTAGGGAGTTTATCGTAACTACCCTCAGAAATGCTGCTGTGTGACAAGACATCAAATGTGACAAAACAGCTATGGTGCAGAATGGAGCTGTGTTGTGTATCAGGCAGTGATTGACAGGCTCCTCTGATTTAGATGTAGAAGAGGACGTGTCCTTTAATGCAAAGTGATGGGAAGAAATGCACACCAAGAGACTTGCTGTGTGCTGGGTAACTTGGAACATCCTCATCTGAAATAATGAGAGGTTTAACACCTTGGATTTAATACCCCTTTGGCCTGTGACCTGGAGGGGCCAGTGCTGCTTCCCTGGGCCAACCAGCCACTAGAATGGGCTGTGAGACATAGATCTAGTTTATTTTTCATACTGAGCTGTTGCAGGTTTTTGGCTGGGCAGGATGAGTGTCAGTGCTGGTTCTGCCCTGGGTTAGCACAGGGGGTTCTTGCTCCTGCAGTGCAGAGGTGTTTACAGGCCCTCCAGGTGGCTATAAAGTGATGCAAGCACATGATTTAGGTAATTTTACTGTGAAACATTCCCATCTTGGCAGCAGAGCACTGTCTGCTTTGTGCTTCCTGAGGTCCAGGCAGCTAAATTTGGCCGAAAGTGCGATAACCACAGAAATCTGACTTGCATCCTGGGTCTGGATCTTCTGGAGAAGCCATACCAAAGCCATGTCCCAAAGGGCTTCCATCTTACTTGTCCTGACAATAGTAAAATATTAACCCCCTTCTCCTGCCTTTCGAAAACTGGGTAATGGGAAAATAGTAAAGTGAGACTTGACTCGGTTCAGTAATGTGTTTAAAAGGTAGCTTTCAAAATTGCTCTGTAGTAACAGTCTAGTTAGTGGAAGGTGTCCCTGCCTGGGGCAGGAGGTTGTAACTGAGTGAGTTTTAAGGGCCCTTCCAACCCAAACCAGTCTGGGATTCTATGGTTCTATGAATCTTATTTTAGGATATTGAGAAGCCAATTCAAATGCAGCACACAAGAATAACAGATGAGGCAGCATTTCGGGAACCAGTGTAAGAAAAAGTTCAGTTCACTTGTGAACTCTGAAATCCTTCCTAAATTACGGATTTGAAGTACTGCCTTGCATTCCCATGGTTTTTACCATAGCTTTCCAACCTGTAACATTGCTCCTGAGCAAAGACAGCTTCACAGTGGCCTTCTTTCATTAATGTTCCTCCCTAGAAGGAACCAGGCTCTCCTGCAGCTTGATGCTCATTTCTATTGATGTCACTTGGCCCCACATGGGCTTTTTGTTCGTCCCAGTCTTTGATGTGTGCTTGTGCACCAGCTCCCTTTGTACCAGTCCTGCGTGACACTCCTAGCTGTTCTCTGAACGAGGAAGTGCAAAAGCCATCAATGTTAAGAAGAAGCTTTTCCTCCGTTATTGAATGCTTTAGAAAAGTAAAAATTAGGTTGCCAGTTTGTCACAGGTTTATACTGGGTAGTTTTAATGGAAAAGTTTTTCAGACCTGGAGAAATGAGGTAGCTCAGAGGCGGGTAAGGACAGAGTCCAGGTTAAAATCAGCAAGCAGCTGTTTGCTTGCTGAGGAATCTTTTGGAAAAGGAGAGCTTATAACTCCTTAAAACCAGTAAAGAATCTGATCTGACTTTGGAACTCAGCAGCCCTGGTTCCAGTGTTTCTCTCCAGTGCCATTTTTAAGTCTCTTTCTCATAGAAACTTTGCTCAGACCACGGAGGTGAAACCTCTCGGTGATGCTTCATAAGCATCGGTTTATTTTTTTTCCCAGTTGCTTTAATTTCTGTGAAAAGACTGCTCTGTGCCTTTTTTTATGCACTGGGCTGAATCTTGCATATGGAGGGATGATTTTCTCATTTTCAGTGAAAACCCATGAACAGATGCAGACTGCAAATTTATTTGCTCGGAAAGAATCACATTTGGGCACTTGCAGCTCCATAAGCTATCTGTAGCCTCTCGCACTGACATTTTCCCCTTCTGTTGCCCTGCCTGTCTAGCCTGATGTCCTAGAGTAATTCTTCAGACCTCAGTCTAAAAATACCACTCTCCAAAAGCCCAGAGCCTTACACGCTCACAATGCTTGTACTGCGATTTCTCCTGACTTGCCCATACTTGCAGCGTGTATATTCTTCAGAGAGCCTTAGCAGGTTTTTGTATGTGAGAGGCTTTTAAAAAATCTGAATTGGGTAAAGCAGAGCTTGGATTTAAAATAAAAGCCAACTTTTGGGCACGAGGCACAGAGAGGGGTTTGAAAAACTGGGGCTTGCCTGTACTCCCTTCATGAGAGAGCTTAGCTGGAGCATAGCTAGTTAGCTTTGCGATAAAGGGATGCACTTAGAGTTTGTGCTTCTGAGACATGTATTAAAAATGAAGCATAGAATGGAAATGTCCAGCAGATCAAGCAATAAATCTGGTCTCACAAGATTATCCTTTATGTCTGTTGGCCACCTGATTTCTGAAGGTTTTATAAACTTTTATATGAGTTTATGTAATCAGCATCTTCAGAGGTGGGAGTAGACTGGCTTGGCTCATTCTGTAAGTATTCTTTCTTCATGTTTGCCAGCAAAGGTGTGTATCAGTGCTAAAAGGCAGGGATGATGTCTCTTGGGGGAAGAAGTGCAGGCACGCATAGGTCTTGACACCCAAATCAAATATTGACTTGGAATGTTCTTCACAACTTTGGGTTTATTTATCTCTCAAAACTCATTTTCCAGGTGAGGGTCGTTATCAGTTGGCAGAGTAGTGTCTGAGCACCTGGTTTTCCTGTTCAGTAAGCTGATGTACAGGGGAGAAAATCTGCAAACTCAAGTTTGTCTTTTACTGCATAAAATCCTGGAATGGTTTGGGTTGAACGGGACCTTAAAGCTCATCCAGTTCCAACCCCTGCCGCGGGCAGGGACACCTTCCCCTAGAGCAGCTTGCTCCAAGCCCCTGTGTCCAACCTGGCCTTGAACACTGCCAGGGATGGGGCAGCCACAGCTTCTCTGGGCACCCTGTGCCAGCGCCTCAGCACCCTCACAGGGAAGAGCTTCTGCCTAAGAGCTCATCTCAGTCTCCCCTCTGGCAGGTTAAAGCCATTCCCCTTGGCCTGTCCCTACAAGCCCTTGTCCAAAGCCCCTCTCCAGGTTTCCTGCAGCCCCTTTAGGCACTGGAGCTGCTCTGAGGTCTCCCCTTCAGGAGCCTTCTCTTGTCCAGGCTGACCCAGCCCAGCTCTCTCAGCCTGGCTCCAGAGCAGAGCTGCTCCAGCCCTCGCAGCATCTCCGTGGCCTCCTCTGGACTCTCTCCGACAGCTCCACATCCCTCTTGTGGTGTTGCCCCAGAGCTGGATCAGGACTGCAGGGGGGGTCTCTCCAGAGCTCAGCAGAGGGGCAGGATCCCCTCCCTCGACTGCTGCTTACGCTCTGGGGGTGCAGCCCAGCACATGGCGGGGGGCGGGGGGGGGGGGGGGGGGGAAGTCTGGGCTCAAGTGCACACTGAAGCCAGGTCATAGGAACCTTCTCATCAACCAACACCCCCAAGAGTAGAAATTTGCTTTTCTGTTTAAGGTAATTGTGTATTACAGGGGAAATGTGCTTGTGCTGTGGTCTGGAGAAGCAGGGTTAGTCCAGCTCCAGACTTATTTCCCATTTTAAGCTGGACAGCAGAGCATCTTTTTCCAAAAGCACGTTTTCTGTAATTTGTCTATAGATAACCTTGACAGCAATTTAAAACAAACATCCTCAGTAAATGGCCAGTATAGCTCTAATGTGACCTCTGAAGTCTGACAGTCTTCAAGTACCAATATGCTTTACTTGTAAATTCATTTAATTAGTCAACTAATTCATAAGTAAATTAAATTCCTCTTGTATAACATGCTCCCCTTACATTCATAATCAGTAAAGTTGGAAAGCCTCAGCAGAAAAAACTTCTTCCAATTTCCAGCAAAACTGGATGTCCAAAAGTAATACATTGTACATAAGGAACTAGGTAATCTCTTAAGTTCTCTTCCAGCCAAAACCATTCTAAATGTAAAGGGAACCTTTTAATAGGATAACTTTTGTTCTTGTAAGGTTATTTATTGAGGCCTGTCCAGTTATCATTGTAAGTAGACATGTGAGAAGCAAAGTAATCAGTAATCTGACAGTGAAACTGAGAATCAGAGAGATTAAATGATTGAGGCTGAGTTCCAACGCTCACATAGCTGGACAGCAGCTGGGGTGTTTGGAGACATTCTGTCTGAAAATCATCCCTGTTAGCAGCTGCTGTGTGGAGGAGAGGCATTTCTGCCATACCTCTTCTATAGGAACAGTCATTATATTGGGTGGTTTTTGAGAGTGTGGGGCTTGGTCTTTAAACACTTGAGCCAAGGGAGATGTGAAGGGTGTAGAAGCTGGAGGTGAATGAGGTTAGGGTTGGAAAGCTACATTAATGTCCTCTTACCCCTCGCCCCCAATACACAGCCCTGAATTTACTGTGTTCATTTTTCCTTTGGAAACAGATAGAAACACCTGGGGAAGGGGAAGTCTGTAAAAGAGGATAGAGAAGCTGTGGCTGCCACACCCCTGGCAGTGTTCAAGGCCAGGTTGGACAGGGCTTGGAGCAGCCTGCTCCAAGGTGGAAGGTGTCCCTGCCCATGGCAGGGGTTGGAGCTGGAAGAGTTTTAAGGTCCTTTCCAACCCAAACCAGGCTGGGATTCTATGAAGTATAAGCACAGTTGAGTATAGGTTTTGTTGACATGATCTGTTCAGAGGGAGGTAGAAAGCAATAGAGTCCTGGCCCATTTTATTGTCCACGTATTTGAGTCTGAATTCAGACAGCATTTTTAAGTGGCTTTTTGGGTACAGCTTTTATAGATGCGGCATAAATGTTTTAGTTCTTGATACATAACTAAGAGCCTCAATATATGTCTGGATTTTCATCATCTTAGTCATTAGTAATATTGGAATATTAGTCATGTAGTGTCATTGAGGAGTTGCCTGAAGTCTGTGTAGAGCTCATTCCTTTAATATTTTGCTGCCTTCTTCAAGAGCATAATGTACTTATAATTACTGTTAAACTTGCCATGAACAGTTGTCTGAATCACCAAAACCTGGTTTAAACAGCTAATAATAGGCACCAAGTTGGAATCCTTTATTAAGATCATAATGCAGTATGCTCTGAGTGATAAGCAAAATCAGATGGGAAAGAATTACGATTTCACAGAATCCCAGCCTGGTTTGTGTTGGAAGGGACCTCAAAGCTCACCCAGCTCCAACCCCTGCCACAGGCAGGGACACCTTCCACTAGAGCAGCTTGCTCCAAGCCCCTGTGTCCAACCTGGCCCTGAACACTGCCAGGGATGGGGCAGCCACAGCTTCTCTGGGCACCCTGTGCCAGCGCCTCAGCACCCTCACAGGGAAGAGCTTCTGCCTAAGCTCATCTCAGTCTCCCCTCTGGCAGGTTAAAGCCATTCCCCTTGGCCTGTCCCTCCAGGCCTTTGTCCAAAGCCCCTCTCCAGGTTTCCTGTAGCCCCTTTAGGCACTGAAGCTGCCCTAAGGTCTCCCGTTCAGGAGCCTTCTCTTGTCCAGGCTGAACCAGCCCAGCTCTCTCAGTGTGTCTTCATTTCCACTTTGATAAACATAAATGCTGTTTTGCATAAGGTAGTTCTTCAGGCACTGCCCAGATATCACAGCTAGGAACACTTAATTTGAAAGAAAAATGTTTTTGTTGCTAAGAAGCATCTAAGATGAGGATTCACTTTCAAAGCTTTAGCTTTTAAGCTCAGATCTACGTTACACACCAGCAGTGTGATTTCTGTCATGGTAGCTCAGATCAACTCATGTAACTAATGTGTTCTGTGCTTATAACAACATTTTATGGCTTTCGCTTGTTTGTCTGAGGAAGGAATAGTTCCTGTGCCAATAGTTACATCTGCTGCTACAGCTGCATCTATGAGGGGCACGGTGCCCACGTAGCACACTGGAATTCCTTTACCAGCTCTGCTGTCTGTCAGGCCTATAGAAAGGATAATCTACCAGTCTGGAAATAAAGGTATTCCTGTGCTGCTAGCACTTTTACTAACGTAGGTGTGTTTTATGCTATAGATGTATTAGTTCCTTTCAAACACCTCTTCCCCCTCTTTGATTGAAAAACTCTCCTGTTGGCAACAGAGAGAAGTTCTTTTCATTTTGCACTTATTGCTAAGTAAATGGAGGCCAGTTTGATTTGTCACAATGCACAACCTCTGGCTTTGCCCAGCTGTGTGAAAACAGTTTACAAACCTCCTTTATGAAACCCGGACAACACGTAGGGGTGTGCATTCTGTTGGAGAAAGACATTTACTCCAGGTATAGAAGGAGCTTGCCAGTGTTGGACAGCTCTATGTAGACTAGCACTACGTAACTGGAGACAGCTTATTTGGGTTGAGAGCCAAACACAAAGCTGTATCCCCTTACTAGAATTTCAGACACACACATACAACTTGAAAGGTGCAAGTCTTGAGCTTTGATCCCAAAATAAAGGCGGTTACCCATCAAAATACTGAGCAATTGCCACAATCTTAGAGGGAGCAGAAAATATACAATATCCTGTCTCTGATCCTGTGCTCTTACAATCAGTTGCCAGCCTGTTCACATATAAAGCCCTGAAGCCCCCATTTTACATTGTCTAAAACTTTTGGCTTAAAAACATTTTGCTGGCTAGTTTTGGTCCATGCAGCTGAAATTTCCCTTCCATGTGTTTATAACCAGACTTGATATTAAAATTGCTCTCATCTTGTGTGTGAGGCTGCAGAGCTCAGGAAATGGCAGTTATCTCAATTTTAGTCCATCATTCCCCTCAGTACTTTGGAGTTTTTCTGTGTGGGGCTTGTTTTATTAAAGACTCTTACTATTTTAAGTTAATACGTCGGGATTCTGTTAACTCTTGCAAGGTACCTTCTGTGGAGCTGCAACCACTTGCAACTACTTAGGCCACATAAAATCACAGAGTAGTTGACAGCACGACTCCCAGTAACTTGCTTCAGAGTCCCTATGGACTTGAACCAAAGTCCTCCTGCCACCCCTCCATGCATTAAAGCATCAAATCTGTTTTGTGTAATTCATAATTAGCTTTGCCTCTGCAAAACTAATGTCTTTATAGGAGGTTATTGCCATAATGCAGACTTTTGCCTCATGCGCTGCCTTTTAGGATTGGATGTTAAAATGCTCACATTTGTCTTGAATACTTAGTGTAGTGTACAGGTGAATTAATAAATGTATGGGCTTATTGAATAATAAAAGCCTTGTTTTAAAGATGGATGGAAATTGCATAATTGACACATCTCTTCGGAGAGCCCTCAGTTGCTACTTAGTTTTGCCAGAGCAGTTGTTTCTGCAGATGAGTTAATTTAATGGGCTTTGGCCATCATCAAGCGAATCTGGGCTCTTGTCTTAATATAGGGAAGGAAGAAAGCAGATGTGCTGTATTTGAATTCTGTGAGAGTATCAGATCCACTTTTCTTTAGCAGCTCCTCAAGAGGAACATGTTGAATGGCTGCCTGTCCATTTTGCTTATTTATTTATTTTTTTTTAAATGGGTGATTTTAAGCTGCTTCAAAGTGGGAATTTGCATTCCCAGAGAAATCATAAAATGAAAAGCAAAAACGTTTTGAAGTTTAATCAGAAATCAAACTGCCAGGAACACCTTTGAAAAGCTGTGTTTGAAATTCCCAAAGTAGCTGTGTATAAATGGGGGTAAGGTTTTGTTCTTTTTGCATAGGGGTTTGTGAGCATCAGTTCTGAGAGGATACCGGTTAATGTTAAACCAAGAAGTTTTTCTATCATAAGAGAGTGAAAACTCTTCCTCCAATGCTATTTTCACAGGTGCAGTTTGAAATGAGAGTAGTCAGGCTCTTAGAACTCAATTAGTGTATGCTTGTCTCCTACATAGTGATATATAATCCTTATTTATAACAATGGCAGCTCTGGCAGCTTTAAATGATGCAACAATAAACACATTACAGAGCCTTCTCTGGGTTGCACCATTCCATGTTGGGTGATTGCATCCAGGAGCCACTTGGGAGGCATTTGTGAACTTGACTTCCTGAAGAAGCTGTCCTAAAAACACAACCTGTGAACAAGAAAAAACTTGGTGTTGCTTCTCTGAAGTGAATCCAGGTGCACGAAGCAAAGACTTTAATGCAAACTTCCAGTGTCAGCCTTTGAAATCCTTGAAAAAGCTTTAATGTGTTAGAAATTGCAGTTCCCTTTTTTAATTCTTCCATTTTTTCCTCTTATTGAAAAAGCAATTTGTCAATCCTCCAACAAACTGTTCCATGTCAAGTAACCCCTTTACCTAAGCTGGGGTGTCAGTGCAAAGAGACACTTTAACAAGTACAAAGCTGTAGCAGCTTTTCTCAGTTGTTTGCAACAGTGTCATTCCAGAAGCTTAATGATGACCCCCAACCCGTGGTGTTAGGCTACTGCAGGCTTTCAGTTGCTGGAGGATGTGGCTCCGTAGGTGTTATCTGAATGAATTTCAAGTTGAAAAAGAAAGAAAAAATGCATTTCAGGTGAAAAAGGTGAAAACTGCTTATTGTCAGAGAAGGCAGTTGTCTACAAGAGCTGCCAGCCACAAACATGGGCTAACAAATTGTCACTGAAGGAGGAAAAAAACTGCTTTAGAAATGTCAAGTTTTTTCCTGATTTAAAATCAGTAATTTCTGAAGGATCAAAATAACGAGAATTTGAGATGGAATTGCTCTGTGACAGATGGTGCAGTATTTTATTATATTGGAATTACAGCTTCCTGCTAATAATATATTCCTGACTGACCTTTGCACTGAGATATGTATGGTGCCTACCTCTAGAAGGAACCCATTTCTATACCTTTGGAGGAGGCATTACGTTAAGAGTCATTTAGGTTGTAAAAGAGCTTTAAGATTGAGTCCAGCCATGAACCCAGCACCTCCAAGGCCACCACTAAACCATGTCCTTAAGCACCACATCTGCTCACCTTTTAAATCCGTTCAGGAATGGTGACCCTGCGACTCCATCACTTCCCTGGGAGGCCCGTTCCAATGCTTGGCAACCCTTTTGGTGGAGACGTTTTTCCTAATAGCCAATCTAAACCTCTCCACGTTTCTGGTCAGCCATCTTTAGGCACCTGGAGTTGCTGTGTAGCGAATGAGATGCAGGAGTAGTCCTCAAGACTTAGAGACTTTAAAATACATAACAGAGGAATTAGTGATACGAAGGGGGTCTTTTTTACACAAGAACTCTTGATTTCATTTGGCTGGGGTATACTAGCAGCCTGCAAGACAATAAACCAGTAAAGCTTCAGTGGTTTACTGTGCACATTCATGCTGCAGGAGGATGTCTTGCTCTTGTGCCCTCAGACTTCTTGTTGCAATGTCATCACTGCCTACCTGAAAAAGCAGTGCTGGATAATAATCTGAGGGCTGTACCAGGGTGGGAAGGTTTCTATTCACATCTTTAACCAGGCTTGCCTAAGAAGTGGGTCTGATCTGCATGCTAGGCCTTCTGCTGCCCTCAGAAGAGGTTTTCCTATGACACTGACCCTTCTGTTTTTCTTTATGGAAGCGGTTTTAACATTGAGCATAGGCTGACTTAACCTCGGTGCCACCTCCGAGCTGGGTGAACCATCACTCTTGTGATTGTTCAGTTCCACTTGTTACACGAGGGTACCTCTCACCCTTCTGGGTGAACTGCCATGCCAGTGTTTGCTCATGGTGCTTCCCAAGGGCTTCTTTTATACATGAGGGCACTTGGCCACTGTTGCCTCTGACCCTGCCAGTGGCTGTTGTGTGGGCTGCAGGCTCCAGCTGGGTTTCTTGGCTTCCCTTGAGGATCCCTAGTTTGGGAAAACCCCTCCATGCACCCCACAGGAGTGCTCCATGTGGGTCATGCTGGTACCAGAGCCGCTGACATCATGTCATCTTCGATTACTCTGATGTCTTAGTTAATATCAACCAGATTTGAGGTTCAAAAACCCGCTTTCCGGGTGAATTTGTCCAGCTTTGGAGTTTTTCTTTAGGTCAGTTTGTAGAACAGGGTGTGCTTGTGCACTTCTCACTGACACTTGGTGCATTTGCCACTGGGGGTGAATTTAAGCTCATTCATCTGAACATTGGCAGCTGCTTTGGGTTCATCCTGTCATCTGGGATGCGTGAAGCCATTTCTGGGACATGGCTGTAAGCTCCCAAGAACTAAGAGAGCCTTGATACTGCAGCAAAAAATGCTTCTAAATTGCTGCAAGAGGTCTGTGAGCATTGTCAGTCTGGTTCCTCTGGTCTGTCTTCATTCCCAGTGTGTTTTCAACCTTTTCAAGAGATTGCTTGTTATGGCTGATTACGTTATTCGTGACTTTTTTTTGTCTCCTTTGATGCCTGTGCTAGTAGTGCTTATGTAAAGGGGCTTGAATGGTAAGAATGAACAAATGCAGCAGGAATTCAATTGCTGTTCTACTCTCAAGCACAAGTGGTGTTCTTTCTCAATCAAGTCTGACCACTTACTATGTCGGTTGTTGGAGACCTGGGGAAACTACTTCATTTACATTTGATTTAAGGGGAATTTTTGTTCGCTTGAGGTGCTCTATTTTATTTGGAGGGTTTAGAAATGTGTGATTTCCATGTGCTCTGTGTGCTTTATAACAAATGTGGCTGTAGCTGATCTTCACCTCAGCTTCAAAACCTTATGTATTATGTGTACCTGTCAAATTAGTGGCTAGGAGTACCCTATCCTCTCTACAGACAGGGAGCTTGAAGCTGTTTGTCAGCTATCACCCAGGAGTTAATGATGACGGGTTCTTTCAGGTGCATTTAATAATGAATTTCTTACTCATACAACCATCCACCTTAGGTGGTGCATGCAGTTTTAGAATCCATGCTGTAGGGCACCTGATAATTAATGGCAATTTGGAATACCTCATTGTAATGCCATTTACAACTTGATTAATTAGTTGACATAGCCCTTCTTACATTTCCCATCTGAAGAGGTTTGTGAGTGTTTTCCAGTAGTTCGGCAGAGCCTTCCCACGGGCGCAGTAAACGTTGCGTTGCGGTGAATTTACAGCCGTGTCTGCAGCACTCTGAAGTCATCTCTGCTGCTCCCAGAGCCCTGCTTTGCTCTGATGTTCAGCACACAGTTTGCCGGGAAGTTTGTGTGCTAATCTGGCAGGGCAACTAATCCCCCAAAGCGAATAGCTTTCTTTTGGACAAGCATGCTGAACTGAAGTGTTGAGCTTTGGAGACGCAGCAGTAGGATGGGATGTAGCAGCCAACAGTTGGGTTGTCTTAAACTGCCAAAGACCCTCAGTCAGGGAAGCACACACACTTCTTTCATGAAGGTTGGCAGCCCCAGTCGGGCAGTTTCTAAAGGAGAATTGCCATTAGCAGGGTATTGAGAAGAAAAATGACGGCTCAAAAATGACTGTGCAAAAAAGCGAAATTTCATTGTGCGGCGGTGGGGACACTCCATTGTAAACTTCTTTGCCTCTCTGTATTCAGACAGAGCGGCGTTTCTCTGTGCTTGATTCATCACACTTGGCTTGAGAGAGAGTGCAACATCTCCAGATCTCGGAGAGGCTGATTTTGTGGTGCTTCAATGTCGCTTTTATTCAGCCCTTACTCAATAGAGCTTTGTGTTCTCCTTGCTCCTAGAGATTGTAACTGCTGCTGCGGGGGTAGAAACGACGTGGAAATATGGACCATAAAAAATATTGGCAAATGGGTGTTTCCCAAAAATATGACCTGTGCTTAAAACAACGGCAAAGTCTTTATTTGACTTTTAAATCATGGCATCTTACTGTCTTTTGATTTTTTGAGCCTTTAAACAAAAGTATAATATACTATAGCTCACTGTGAACTAGGGATTTAAGACACGGCAAATCTGCAGGGGAATAAACTCTTTGTGCAGAGTAAGATCCCTTTCTGCTGGGGCTCTCTAGAGAGCACAGCTGTTCGGTGGTATGCTGCAGAGAGGAACTGAGCTGGAGCCGGCAGCAGACGTGGCGACAGCAGGGAGAAGAGAGCCTTGGCTATAAGGGGGTGTGAGCTGCACAGCCCAGCCCTACGCTCAGGGCTTGCTGCAACTCCACCTCTTAGTATGTAGGTCTTGTCCACAAAGCCTGGTGGAAAGGAAAGTTGAGGAGTAGGACTCTGATATTGCTGAAAGCTGGAAGAGCTTTCTGTGTTGTTGATGCTCATAGTCTTTCTTTCGACTTCAGTTTGCTTGCATCCAAATATATGCTGTTGCATCTGTTTACTTGGTTGTTCAGTGCTGAAGACGTACCTCTCTTCTTGACAGTGCACTGGTTTCATCCTTTGTAACTGGATTTGGAACCAGGGCGAGAAAGGGGCTGTGTGCTCTGCAATGGGAGTTTGCTTTTTGGTCCCCAGACTGATAATGGAATTGATGAAAACTGCTGTTCAAGTATATTGGCATGTGGTTGATGATTTGTGGGACAGTAATGTATTCTGTGTGGGAACATCATTACAAGGGAATGGCTTGGGGAGGGGGAAAAGCATGTGATGTAGCTGCAGATACTACTTCAGAATGACTTGGATATGAATGCAGAGGGTAGTTTAATTAAAGGGAGAATGGAATTTCCCCAGCTTATAGAGAAAAGTATATATGGAGAAATCTGGTTCACTGGTGTTAACTGAGAGCCTGCTGGCTTGTGATGATGCTTCTACAGCACATTTACTGAGGGGGGTTGCAGGTTGCTCTCTCTGAAAGGACAGTACTCACTGTTCATCTCAGTTCACTTTGTGCTATTTTTACAGCTTTCTGTGTTCAAATGGCTCAGAATAACATGCTTGTCATTCACCTGTCAACTAGGAAATGTAACTTACTTCAGACTTCCTTCCCCTGAGAGTAGCTCTGATAGGAGGAGTATCTTCAATTACCAAAAAATTCTGTGCTGTCCCCTTCCTCTGTGCTCTTAAGGCAGGTGTTTATGGAAGGCCATCTCTGTTCGTTCAAGATGACCTAGTTAAGGATGCTGCTGTGCAGTGGGTCAAGGGTTTGGAGTAAAGTTTTTAGCACCACAAGATGCTATTTGTATTCTGAAGACTTGTTGATGGATCTTCACGATCGCCTGTACCAGGAAATGGTTTTATTTGATTAATCACAGCATTCTAGAGGAACCCTTGCCTGATACAGCAGTCTCTGCTAGATGAGAAGTACCTCAAGCGTTCAAATACCCATATCCTGCTGCAGAGGTTTGCTCTGTACAGCACCAGCAAAACAGCCAGAGTTTTGCAACACCACCATGCTTGCATAGGCCAGTTGCTTGGTGAGCCTCCGAGTGCTCTTGGGATGACACACAGGATTTAGAAACATTCCAAGGAAAAGGGAGCATCCCTGTGCCTACAGACATCAGAATATTTAATCCTCAGATGCATGGGAGCTGGATTGGGTTTTTTAATTGTGTGGCTGCTGCTGTCTCACTCGAGTGGGAATGGGCTGTGTAACTATCACTTGAGGTGCTGCAGTGATGCTCTTGTACATTTTATTGGAGAGAACTTACCAGAACCAATGGTAACAAGGATCTCTTTGTCCTGTTTGAATGACTGTGATTTTATGATTGGATGTGTTATGATTTCATGGCTGGAGAAGAAACAGATGTCATTAGCACTTTCCAAATTGGTTAGAACTGAATGAATGTGGATGCTTTGTATTTCATGATGGGTTACTGATCGCCGTTGGGGACAAGTAAAAAGGTTCCTACTGAGGGAAATGAACCCCAATTCTAACAGTTGCGTTTTGTTTTCTCCCATCTCTAACACAGGTTGCCAACTTGGCCTGTTCCATCTCAAACAATGAAGAAGGTGTGAAATTGGTTCGCATGTCAGCCAGCCAGCTTGAAGCCCTGTGTCCCCAGGTAATGAAGAGCATAAGAACTTAAGACATACCCCGATAAGTTGGGCACTGGCCCTGCTTAGTACATGTTTTGCCCTGTTTGTGGCTCTGTGGACTCGCTGCAGAACTTGATTTTTACCTTAATATGTAGAATCCTAGAGTGGTTTGGGTTGGAAGAAACCTTAGAGCTCATCTATGATGATACGATATGATGATCTGTGATACCATTCTATGATGTAGTTCCACCCCCCTGCCATGGGCAGGGACACCTTCCACTAGAGCAGCTTGCTCCAAGCCCCTTTGTCCAACCTGGCCTTGAACACTGCCAGGGATGGGGCAGCCACAGCTTCTCTGGGCACCTTGTGCCAGTGCCTCAGCACCTTTACAGAGAAGCTCTGCTGCCTAAGAGCTCATCTCAGTCTCCCCTCTGGCAGGTTAAAGCCATTCCCCTTGTCCTGTTCCTACAGGCCCTTGTCCAAAGCCCCTCTCCAGGTTTCTTGTCAGTCTCCTTTAGGCACCTGGAGCTGCTGTGTAGCGAGTGAGATGCAGGAGTAGTCATCAAGACTTGGAAACTTTAAAATATGTAACAGTAATTAGTGATACGAGTGGGGTCTTTTTTACACAAGAACTCCGATTTCATTTGGCTGGAGTATTCTACCAGCCTGCAAGACAGTAAACCGGTAAAGCTGCAGTGGTTTGCTGTGCACATTCATCCTGCAGGAAGATGTTACCGCTGCTCCTGTGCAGGCTGTAAGATGAATTATAGATATATTATTTTTTGCCTGAGTAGAATATAAATATGCCAGAAAAAAATCTTCTCAATAGAGTAAGAAGATGGCTATGTGTGAAGAGCTCAAACCTGGCTGAGACTACCTTTTAATTAGTAACTTTTTAATGGAAACAAGGAAATTGAGTTTATATAAGCATTAGACTAACCTCTTGCATTTTGACAGCCCTGATGTTTTAAATGTCAACAACTAGATACTTGGCTGAACCCCTGAAGACTACAGTGCACTTTCAATTCTTGTAATTTGCATTTTTTAAAGCAACAGGAAATTCAGATCTAAGCCAAAGAAATAAGCTGGTGTTGGTAACAAGGAGCTAATGGAAAGTACATACTCGGAAAAACTGGTTGAATGGCATTTTAGGTAAAAAAAAGGTGAATTGTCTCAGGATTATTTGGAATTTGTTCAGGGTTTCCCATATATATTGGGAAAACTAGTCAAAAGGAAGAGAGGGGTGTTCACTGGTATCTGCCTCAGCAGGAAGGGAGTTCTGCGGGAATAGGTGAAGACAGTGTGAAGAGCAGGTCTGTTTTACCTTTTCTTTTACTTGTAAGTCAGCGCTGTTCAGCAGCACTGTTCACCTGTTCAATAGGTGAAGATAGGCACCCAAACATAAAACATTCAATACTATCTAGGACGCCTTTTGTTGTCCTGGGTTGGACTTCTGTGGTTCCCACTCCTGCCCATGCTTTTGCTGGCTGTGCAGGTCTTTGCCTCCCACCCCTGGGGCAAGTGGTGTCTTTGGCTTGTTAAAACCAAAGGTCAATTTTTACAGTTGGAGCAAAGCATGTGGAAGAAAAAGCTTTTAAAAATGCATCTTGTCTCGTGTAAGGGCTTGCTTTTTCCTAACATAACTAACTAGGCTGGATGTAATGATTTCTTGTGGTTATCTTCAAGAATACGGGTGTCTGCTGCATGTTATTCCAAACAAATGCTGATGCTTTTGAAAATAAACATCCTAAGGAAGTTAGGTTTTCTTTGAATCTAAATGCTTCTGGTAGTTGTCCAAGTCTGTGGGGGTGGTTTTCCCTCCCTATTACCAAAGTTGTGTGTATTTCCCACTCTTCTTGCTTTGCTTTTCCAACAACTACCTATTTATTTAAACCCACTCCTTTAAAAAATAAACAGCATGATAGTCAACGTGAAATAATGAATAAACTCCATTCAGTAGTCACCAAGCTCTAGTCACATCTCATGAAGTGCAGTTGTTAACCTCTGACTTCAGGGATTATGGATAATGTAGTTAACACACATTGGAAGCTTTGATTATCTATAAATGGACAAGGGCTGTAACTGATGGGTTGTGGCTTTACAAAGGTCACAGATCTGAACTTCCAAGCTGCAGTTCAGATGCACTGCACAGTCTTGCCTTGGTTTCAGGGTCATCACCAAGAGATTAGTAAATGACACTATAGATGTTCATAGCCCTTGAAAGAGGGCTTTTATATTACATTACATGTTCTCTGGTTGATTCTTTAATGCCCCGAGAGTATTTAAATATGTTGTGAATCCTGAGAGATAATTAGGGGCACTTGTCTGAACTGTTTTACAAATGGCATCTGGGTTTCTTCCTAACAATACAGGATAAGCGACTCAGCATGCTGTCATCCTCAACCGCGATACTGACTGTTCCCAAACTTGGGTTACTCTGTATAATCTCTGAATGCTTCCAGATAGGAAACATAGTGGAATTTTGTTTTCCTTTTCAGACAATTATCTGTTTATTTTGCAGTTTATTCCTGATGAGATTCACAGCTGCTTCTTGAATCCTTCTGGTGTCTGTGCTGAATAACCATGTGAATTAGGCATGAAACACAGATTAAACCCAACATTATATGCTTTGGGGGTTTTTTGGCTTAGATGTTTTTTTTTTTTTCCAGGAAGATGCTAGATTCAGAATGAGTGAAGTCAATCAGTAATTACAATAGTCTCTGAAACTCAAGTGACTGTATCAATACCACACAGAAATAAGATGTATGAAATCTAATTCAAGGTATTGCTGTGGTTGAAAGGATGAAACTGAAATTAATTGCACTTGAGTCCCTCTTAAATAGCTTAGCTGAGTAGAGGCCAGTCTGGGAGTGGGAAACTCCTGGCTAAAGAATGATTTCTGCAGAAATGAAGCTGTTGAGTTAATTATAAAAGCTGTATTTCAAGGCAGTTACTCAGTCCCTGGTTGTAACTTGCCTTTTTGAGCCAGCAGTGGGAGTAAGGAATAGGCAGCACTTCAAATGGGTTGGGGAAGACTTGGTTTGAACAAGAAACCAGTCATTGCCAGTATCATCTTCACACACGCTCAGGTTTAAAATCTAGTTCTTCAGGGAAAAAGATGTGGAAAACTTTTCGTCTGGGAAGTCTGTACAAAAGCAAGGAGTTACATTTGTGTAGTGTGGTCGTTACTGTAAATCAGCTCTTCCTCAGGAGCAGCATCATCCTTCCTGTTTGTGAGTTCCCAGACACTTAACACAGAAATTAAGACTTGATATAATATTTCAAGCTCCTTTTTGATCATGCAGAAAGAAGTGTTAGGAGGAGCTGTGCCTGCTCTGTAGTAGCCAGCTGGGTGATTTATGTTAGTCTGGGTTTACAGGGGAGGAATAAGGTGGCATTAGGGGGGTCACTGGTGCTTTTCTTCGTGAACTTACAACCCTGCTTGAATTGGAGTAGTGTGAGGTGTCCCTGCCCATGGCAGGGGTTTGGAACTGGATGATCTTAAGGTCCTTTCCAACCCAAACCATTCTGTGATTCTATGAATTCTTTGAGGACATGCATTGCTGAAAGTCTGTATCAGAGTGAACCGACTTCGTCCAGCATCTCATAGGAGTTACCTGCAGCCCTGCAGCTTCATGCCTTGTTAGGTGGTGTGGAAACAGGCCAGTCTGTGATGGGTTAAGATGAAGGACAAAAGCCCTCCATCACTCCAGTTAAATGTTTAAAACAAAAAATGCTTAGATGTCTTTCATAATGGAAGTGGAAAAGTACTGCTGTGAAATGCTTGGAACAGTTGCCTGTGCTTCCATTTGCCTAGCAGAGCTCTGGGGGAAGTTTTCTTTGCCTCCTTGCTAAACACAGAGCTTGCCAATGGTAAATTAGCAAAAGATTTTGTTTATCTCCACTTGAAAACCTGGATCCTCTCTCATAACTGCGAGTTCTGCTTCCAAGAAATACTTGCTTTGGGAGCCTGCAAAAGCTGTTTTGTAACAGCATTTTGCATTAAAGATGTCTGAGAGCTTAACCATAGGAGTGCGTCTGATCATACAAGCTGTAGGTGTTTAGAAAGCAACAGTGAAAATGCCCCAGTACAGCTCTTGAAAGGAAAGAGTATTGCTCCAGCCTTTTGATGTGACAGTCTGCTGTCACTTGAAGCTGCTTTAACCAGCGATACGTTGACTTGCTTGTTCCTTAAAGCCTCCATGAAGTTCATCTACAGACTTTTAACCACACTGCAGGCAGGCTGAGAGTTCTAGAAAATACTGCTGGATTAGAATTTCCAGCAGGTTGGGTGTTTGCTTCTGCCAGCAAAAGCTGGAGCCCGTTGCCCTCAAGAATGAGCATCTTCTGGGAAGTGGCCTTCAGGAGCAGTAGACCTGCACCTTCCTGGTGTGGACACACAGGACCTGTTCTCCCATCCGTGAGGCAGGGTGACCCTGAGCCAGTGCTGGTTGCCTTTCTTCTCCACCCAAATAGCTCATCCTCCTTAGAAACATAGTGAGGGCACCAGGCAGCATCTCTGCCTGTCCCTTCCCTGCTCCCTCTATATCAACCTTAGCACAGACAGCATGTTTGGCATAGCTCAACAGCCCCTGTGCAGTCATGTGAGTGTTGCCCATTAAACAGGCTCCAGATAATTCTTGGATTAAATTACATTTTTTTAAATATAAAAATAAATTGGCTCTTCTCATATTAACATCTTATATTAATAATTGCTGTTCCACATCCTTGCATTCCAATTTTGAAATGCTTGAAAAGCAATTTGCTGCTTATAGATTTCTGATGAGGCAGATGGTTACATATGCTGATCACACCTACTGACACAGACAGACAGAATACCACAGCAGAAGGAATCCCTTGTAGAGGTTCCATATAGCACAAAACTTTTTGTTTAGAAGCTGCAGCATGTTAGAGAAACGAAACCTCTCCAGTCAACCTCCTAAAGTCAACCAGACCCAAACGTGACTGTCAGGCTTGCTCTCCTCCGTGAGTCCCCAGTTACTGCCAGTTCCCAGGTGGCTTCTGGAGAAGGAGATAATTTCCTTTCTCTTGCAGTGAAGACTTCACACCGAACAGTTTTCCCCTTTTTTCTTCTCTTTGAACGACTGTCAGATTTTTTGAATGTACTAACTAGCAGATCTATCTCCAGACTGTTTAATTACAGGTGCTTGAAGCATTTTATTGGCATTGGGTAGAAATACTTACGTTAAAAACTTAACAGTTGGATTGTAGTTTTATATCATAAAATCCTAGAATGGTTTCTGTTGGAAGGGACCTTAAAGCTCACCCAGTTCCAACCCCTGCCACAGGCAGGGACACCTTCCACTAGAGCAGCTTGCTCCAAGCCCCTGTGTCCAACCTGGCCTTGAACACTGCCAGGGATGGGGCAGCCACAGCTTCTCTGGGCACCCTGTGCCAGCGCCTCAGCACCCTCACAGGGAAGAGCTTCTGCCTAAGAGCTCATCTCAGTCTCCCCTCTTGCAGGTTAAAGCCATTTCCCTTGGCCTGTCTCTACAAGCCTTTGTCCAAAGCCCCTCTCCAGGTTTCTTCTCAGTCCCCTTTAGGTATTGGAAGACCGTTACAAGGTCTCGCCTTAAGGAGCCTTCTCTAGGCTGAACAAGCCCATCATGCAGGCTTGCTGTGAAGAGCCAGCACAGGAGTGGCCATCCAAGAAACTGTATTAGAAACTGGAGAACTTAATGGTGCATAAAAAGAAGCAAAGATAGGAGAAAGGGACTCAATTCTGTAGAAGGAGGTGTGTTAGTGCGTAAGGACCCAATGTTTTCATCACAGGCACAGTGTGATCTGCGGAGTGCAGTAGCAGAAGAGCTTCTAGGAAAGACATAGAGTCCTTGAAACCCCCAGAGCTTCAGCACTTGAAGTCAGTGAAATGCAAAGTGAAGCAGCACAGACACCAGAACAAGTGGCATCAGAATTCTTGCAGCTTCTATATTGCCTGGGACTACAGTGTCAGTCTTCAGCTACAAGTAAAAATGCTTTTTGCGTAGATGGGGAGTTCATAATTATCTAGTCACAATAAGCAAACAGTAAATACATTGACACTAATATATGCTAAACTGGAAAAGGTCATTTTATTTCAATGGAATGTGTATCTGTGGGTCATTGTAGCACTGTAACAAGAAGAATAAATATCTCTGCAGAGATACCTGTATTTAGTTTTGCAGGAAAGTGCTCAAAGTACTGTTTATACATTGGAACAAAGTATGGGAAATCAAAGCAAATTCTGCATTCTTCTTTTGGTACATCAGCCTCCATACACTTGCTTGTTGCTGCCATTATAGCTAGGGAAAATGTAAAACAGTCTTCTGTATGCTTTGCTTCCAGGCATTCAGCTCATCAGAGTGCGCAGAGTGCTTTCTGCTGTATTGAGCTACATAGAGGGTTAGCACCAAGTAGAGATGGGGATGCAGACCTGGGGTTGGATGTAACTGGAAATGACTTAAATGTTCTGCTTGTGAAACTTTTTTCCACTCAGAGCAAAAATGCAATTATGAGCAGGAAAGGGGACATGAGTAGGGTGAATGCTGGAGGTAACTTTGACATCTGGCATATGTAAAATTAAATCACAAGCAGCTTCTTACAAACTACCAGTAGGCAAGCTATGCTTTCTTCCATACAGAAACACCGGGGTATTACAGTCTAGCCTGGGCAAGGGGATGGTCCTGGCCGGGCTCAGCTGCTGTGGCAGCTTTGGGGGTGAGGTCATGAAGTCATTTGTTGACCATTTAGAAAGCTGTGATTAGAGAATCATGCTTTTGCTTCTACCTTACAACTAGCCATCTATACCACAGGAGAGAATGAGGGGCGTTGCATGGTCGTAAAATCCTAGAATGCTTTGAGGTGGAAGGAACCTTAAAGATCATCTAGTTCCAAGCCCCATCTTATCACTAGGCCCTTATCCAGAGCCCCTCTCAAGGTTTTTTGTAGCCCCTTTGGGCACTGGAGCTGCTCTGAGGTCTCCCCTTCAGGAGCCTTCTCTTGTCCAGGCTGACCCAGCCCAGCTCTCTCAGCCTGGCTCCAGAGCAGAGCTGCTCCAGCCCTCGCAGCATCTCCATGGCCTCCTCTTGCTCCACGTCCCTCTTGTGCTGCTGCCCCAGAGCTGGATCAGGACTGCAGGGGGCTCTCCCCAGAGCACAACAGAGGGGCAGAATCCCCTCCCTGGACTGCTGCTCACACTCTGGGGGTGCAGTACTAGTTTTGGCAGGTTGAAGAGCATTCTTATCCTTGTGCTGAGGTTGCTCACAAAGAGAGATCACTGCTTCTGCCTTTGCTCTTAGATCTTCTTCTCGAGGCAAACTTGATCGTGCAGTGTGATTGGATCCCCATCTGAAAGTCTGAGTCAAAACCCAGGAAGTTCATAGCCATTGAAATGGAGAGTTGTGTGGCTTACAGACACTGGGTGCACTGAGACTGTCTGAAGGCACAAGAGCTAGGGATTGCAGTGCAACATAAATAGGTGGTAGTTTTCTTCCCCCAAGTAATGTTCTTCCTTCAGCCATGCCAGCCAAGTGTTTAAAAGTGTTGTTTGTAGAACCACCACCAAGTGTAAGACCTTTCTCCTAGCCTCTATCAGTTTTTACATGGGGTGCTATGAAGGTGAACCTGGAAACCATCCTAAATTAAGCCTAAAACCATGAATTCTAAGTGACCCAGTGGCTTGAATTTACCGTCAAGTATAGCTGAGGTTACAGTGTTTTCTGTCCTGGAGTAGTGTATTTTTTAAGAGAGCTTTTGAAGTCACTTTTCATTGTTCTTCAAAGGTATAAATACATAAATTCAGTCTGTCATCTTTAGTTTCAACAGAGAAATTGGAAAAGAATTAAATAATAACAGTCATTAAAACGAAACTCCCACCAAGCAGTTTCTTCCCATGAAAGACATGAGAAGAGGGTTTGAGACATCCACTGCAGGTCTTTTGAACTCTGAGCCTCCCCCATCTCAGGGCATGTATTGCCAAGTCCTGGCTGCTGGTGCAGGAAGCTCCGAGGTGGAGGTGAGCTACACCAAGTAACTCTCTGGAACCACCTTGTTGAGCACTGGGCTGTCTGAGTTGAACACTGCAATTGCTCCATGAAACAAAGCACCAATAAAAATAGTGTGCTTTCTTGCCATGCTTCATTTCCTTCTGGATAGTCTCAAAATGTCCCTGTTTGATTCTTTTCTTCATACAACTTCAGTGAGTCATTGTGATCACAGTGCTTTGGCAGCATCCTGAGAAGCTCTGAAATGCAGAATATTTCCTTGAAAGTACCAAATGTTTTACATGGAATTGGCTACATTGCAGGTAGTCTGGACTTGTTCTTCCTGTTATTTGACATACATATATATATATCCTTCCTGTAAATTACTCATATTAATTGGTTAACACTTCATGTTTCTTGGAAAAGCAGTAGTGTACTTTAATAAGTACCTTCCCCCTACCCAAACTGGGGGGTCATTTTAATCCCCTTTAGGCACTGGAGCTGCTCTGAGGTCTCCCCTTCAGGAGCCTTCTCTTCTCCAGGCTGACCCAGCCCAGCTCTCTCAGCCTGGCTCCAGAGCAGAGCTGCTCCAGCCCTCGCAGCATCTCTGTGGCCTCCTCTGGACTCTCTCCAACAGCTCCACTTCCCTCTTGTGCTGTTGCCCCAGAGCTGGATCAGGACTGCAGGGGGGGTCTCCCCAGAGCTCAGCAGAGATCCAGCGTCCCTGTCCTTTTCCCTTGTCTATCTAAGCATGTGCCAGAAAATGCACTGGTCACTCTCTAGTGAGTACAGGGCATCGTGTAAGAGTGTATTTACTCAAATAGATAATTTGGAGGGTATGGTCAGTAATCCCTGGGACATTCCTTCAAGGAGACATGTGAGACGTGTCTGGGATCACTTACCCATGTAAATACTGAGCTGTACATGGAGTGAAGGGCTTTAGCATCCCTGCTAAACCTGAATATTGTGATCCCTTTGCACATGGAGATAGAGTATGTGCTACAATAAAGGGCTGTGGAGCTGAGCCTGCTGTGTTGGATTTCCTCCTGAGCACACACATACCTGTACAGGTTTCTTGAGCTGTAGGTTTGTCTTTTGCTCTGCAGTGGCACTTGATAGCCTTTGATTTCCCCACCAGGTTGTCCTTATCTCTAGTGCTGCTGGCTGCTTTCCAAATGCCAGACATGTCTGTAGTAAGGGAGATCTTACGCTCTTGCTTTGCTTGGCCATTTCTTAAGAATACATTTGCCTTGGCTATGCGTTTTTGCTGTTGTAACATATAAAAAATTCCCTTTTTTTACTTGGCTAAGCTGCCTGGTGGGAGGACGATGGTGCAGCTTGTGCCTCCTGTATTTGCATTTGGTGATGATGCCCTGTTTGAGTTTCTTGAGCACTTGCTGAGCCCTCTATCTATGACAGCTCTTCCATTATGTGTGAAGAGTTGCTTAACGTGGGCATCTGGGATTGGATATGTGCTGCTGACAGAGATTAATTGTTCAGACAGATGCTGCTGTCCAGACATACATCACACAGGTACACAGGCCATATGTTTCTCTGGCATTAATGCTGACCTGTCTCAGTGCTGAAGGGATGTTTTCATATCTGATATTAGCCCAGGCAGCTAGAAGAGAGCAGGAGACAAAGTCCTGACTCGTGGTATCACCATCTTCGCTGTCTCAGTAGTTACTAGCAGGAAGAAGGCTGAGAGCAGATTTCTGGGGTGTTGACAAGTTTACCCTTTTTGTTTCCAGAACACTTGCTATTTGGATTCATCTTGATATGAGTCTTTGGATATCTAGAGTTAACTCACTACATCAGTCAGACTGGGGCAGGAAATGGCAGTGAGTACATAGAAGGATCAGGGGTCTTGAGCAGAGGACATGTTTCCCTTTTTAAAGCCTCTATTTCTGTTTGATGTTCAATGTTTAAACATCATCTCTTGGGTGTTGCAGAGCTTTGGGGGGGGGCTTGAAAACCATGATCTTAACAGGCAGCGGGAGTGAGGGGAGCGGGGCAGCGTGGACCGTGGCTGGCAGGAGGTCTGTTTCTGAAGGGACAATCCCAATCAGTGCAGCTGCCTACACAAGAAAGTAGGACTTAAGTGGCTGCTCTGAGGAAGAGGAAGCTGCAGAGGACCCCACGTTCTTCGTGAAGAATGGGGACTTCAAAGGCATGTTTCATCCCACAGGTTTCCTGAACAGATTGCCCCTTATACCAAATTGTTTCTCACATTTGTCAGTGTTACCAAATGCACCGAGCTTATTTTGATTAGTGACCCAGACTTGCAGCCTCCATCTCCAGAGGCAGGATGGAAGCATGGAGAGCAGTAGAGCTTTGCTGGGGATTTTCCTCAGTCACTGCTAATTTCTAGCATCCCTTGAGAGAATCAGCCTCTTCTGCCTGATCTATTCAGTGCCATCGTGATATGTTTGACATCACCATCATTTCCATGTTTAGTGGGTTAGGTATTTTTTTCACTGCTTCGTGACACTTTTAAATGGAGCAGGTAGAGAAAGTGGATTTTGGCAAATGAGGAACATCTGGTGCTTGCGTGTTTAGTCTGGCAACTTTGTGAAATTAATACAGCCCTAAAGTAAAGAAGAAAAATTATACCTTGAACTTGTAAGTTAATTAGCTCTAACTCTCAGGTGCTTGAAAACAAGGTTAGGATTGTTGTATTGGTCTGATTGCGGGTGGATTCTCACATCTGGCATGTTTCCAGGTCATTCTGCTGGAGCACAATACAGCAAGAACAGGAGCAGGCTTTTGAGATGTGCTTTCTTGCCACACTCAAAGGGGCTTTCTTGGTCACTTAACAGACTGATTAGTTGGCACAGCATAAGCTTTGTTACCCTGCAGTATGTGTAGTGTTTGTTCTAATCAGAAAAACAAGGATCTGGTGTAAATTACAGTGTCAGGGTTTGGAGAAAATTAGTAGGGGTTGTTCAGGAGGAGCATCAAATAGTATCCTCTCCTCTTGTTCCCTGGCTAATCTGGCTCTGCCACATAATAGAAATCTCAACATACTCTAGTGTTGGGCTTGTTCAGCCTGGAGAAGAGGTGGCTTCTTAAGGGGAGACCTTAGAGCAGCTCCAGTGCCTAAAGGGGCTGCAGGAAACCTGGAGAGGGGCTTTGGACAAGGGCCTGTAGGGACAGGCCAAGGGGAATGGCTTTAACCTGCCAGAGGGGAGACTGAGATGAGCTCTTAGGCAGAAGCTCTTCCCTGTGAGGGTGCTGAGGCGCTGGCACAGGGTGCCCAGAGAAGCTGTGGCTGCCCCATCCCTGGCAGTGTTCAAGGCCAGCCTGGACACAGGGGCTTGGAGCAAGCTGCTCTAGTGGAAGGTGTCCCTGCCCGTGGCAGGGGGTTGGAACTGGATGAGCTCTGAGGTCCCTTACAACACAAACCATTCTTTGGTTCTGTGATAACAATTATTAGCAAGGTACAGAGTAAAGATTTAAGGAAAAGAAGATAAATACAAAATTTATGTTTAATTTTGTATTTGCATATTGTTTCTAATTCAGGCTTTGTGAGATTAATCCTTTTTTGACCTTCTTTTCTCTGGTTCTGGCAAGTAGCTTAGGAATTGCAGCCTCCAGTGTACTAAATGTCATCCTGTCTAAAATACTTAGCCTCCCAACCTGTACTGAGAAGGCAACACCTTTTTAACATGAGCTGTTGAAGAAAGGTGAAGCTAGCTCTTGTGAATACTTGCCAAGTGTTTTTTGCTCCTAGTAACTAACCATAATAAATGTGAAGCAGTATGAGTTGGATATGAGAACAGCAGAATAAACCACTTTTGTGTTCAAACATCAAGTTCCTGAAAACCTATTAAACTTGTTTTGTTTGCTGCTGAGTTCATTGGATAAACATATGGAAACGAATTGTTTTGTTAAGGATATATTTTAAATATGCAGGTCATTAATGCTGCACTGGCTCTGGCTGCTAAACCCCAAAGCAAGCTGGCTCAGGAGAACATGGATCTCTTCAAAGAGCAGTGGGAGAAGCAAGTCCGTGTGCTGACAGATGCTGTCGATGACATCACTTCCATTGATGACTTCTTGGCTGTGTCAGGTAACCAGAGGCTCAATCTTGGAAATGATCCTGCTCGTAACTGAGCTTGTTCCTGGAAATGGGTGGTTGCTACATGTGCTCTGGAGTCTTCTCAGGTTTTTGGAAGGTGTTGGGACCCTTCACCTGGTAGGTGTCATCTTCCCTCGAGCAACATGTGAAAACAGAGCAGGAGATTGTGGCATGAAGAGACAACACTTTATGTCTCAAGCTTTTGACTTGCTTAGCTGAACTAGTGACGAATTACCACCTAGCTACTGCAGACAGACCTCACCAGTAACAGTGGGGCAAACAGAGCACATTTGTGTTCAAGCTGTGCACTAGTGAAAATGGTGATCCCTTATTCACCTTAAACTCTTCTTACGTAAACAAAACCGAATCTCAAACCATGGTCAGACAAGTTAAGATAAAACTGTTCTTACAGAAATGTTCTGTCAGTATTTTTAACCATGTCAGCTTTAGTAAAGTTTTAAAAGAAGATTAGATCATTATAATAGATTAATAATTCCATTTGGCAAAGAGCTTGCCAAGATGATCTGTTTTATCAGCATCACCCACTATTAGCTGCAGTGACCTAGAAACAATGGGGACATTTTTCTTTCCACATCCTCTAATTCTGCTTTAGTCAGAGGACACAGTGATCCAACCACAGGAATTCTGTCTGCAATACCAGTCACACATTACCGCTGCCCACTGAGGGTCTAATTTTTCTGGTGTGAACAGGCTCGAGCATCTCAAATGACCTAAAAACTCCAGACGTAAAGTGAAATTTCACAGGAAGATGTGTTGAGTCAGAAGTAGCAGGTCCACACAGCTAGAAAATGGAGATGAAAAATTAAGGTCCTGAATTAAAAAAACATATTTTTTTATTGTTATTTAAAAGAAAAAACCCACCCAAGTAGTGTTTCCACAGCAGGATACCTGTGTTATCATATATATTGTATGGTGGCTCCCTGGGTTCTGAATACAATCGTTCTTTGCAATAAGTCAGCATAAACTTCTTAGGCAGTTGAATGTCCTGGCTGTTTGTATCTGTCTGCATGCTCGTTGCTGCAGCAGTAGTTGAAATTGCACAGCTGTGAGGAGCCTATTTCTGGGGAAATATATTTAGAGGGAATTGTGTGCTGAGGTTCACGGCTCCACTTGGAGTTTGCCCACAAACGTGCAAAATATTTCAGAGAGAAAAAGCTGTTAGTCTGCGGGTCAGGCCACTGGAATCAAGTGGTCTGCATCCTTTCTAGGTCCTTTGAGGAGATGGGTACTGTGCTTCTGAGGTGTCCCGCTGCTGGGTTGCTCTGAATTGTGTCAAGGGCTTGGCAGTAAGCAGGGAATGCTGCTTTTCTGGGGCAGTGGCAGGCTGACTCAGGGGTGAGCTCAGCTCGAGAGTGTGCTTGCCACTGCCATGGCATCATGGCAGTGCTGTGGTTTGAGACTCCTGCAGATGCTCAAGTGCATCCTGCAGTTATTTGTACGTGCTGTGTTGTTGAAGAGATGTTAGGAAAGTATTAAAGCCATAAATACTGGTTTAAATATTGTTTGTTTGAACTTTGATAAATGTTTTCCATATGAATGCCACAACTCCAATTCATCTGCTAAAAGTCTAAACATCTCTCTGGATCAAATTGTGATGGGTATGATTTATACCAGGTTCTGTTTGAGGTTATTAGGATGCTTGTGTCAGTCTGTATCAGTTACAAACTGGGATGTAAGCAGAATTTAAAAGAGCTCTTGTGAGTGTGTGTCTGTGTTTAAAAAGCTCTCACCACATTCCCACAATATCTTGTGCTGTCCATCATGAAGTTATCCTTCATTGTGCAGCTTATGCTTCAGAATTGTATCAATTATCCACAGGTAAAAGCTTGGTGTAAGAGAGGCTGGGTTTAGATAATAGCAGAATGTCACAGAAGATGCATATTAAATGCACAGTGCTGCAGATAAGCTTGGAGGATACCACATTTTATGGAGGGCATGGCACAAAGGCCCTGTTGAGTTAGGACAACAGTCTTGTGGTGGCTAATTGTCAGGGCATAGGAAATGAATGGAGCAGTCCTGTAGCCTAAAGATCTTTCCTACAAGCTCCCAACCAGGAGTGATTTGCAGCTCGGGGAGCTCCAGCAACAGAGGTGTTATCTGCTGAACAGTCCCTGACAGACTTTTCTCATTTAAGCCTGTGTTAGTTATTCTTCTGACCATTATAAACCGCTGGCATCTCCATCATCCTGTGCAGAGTTCACAGCTGAACTGTGAAGAGCCTCCTCGTTTTTGCAGTGTCGCCTGTTTGCTTCATTTGATGCCCCTGCTTGTAATAGATGATGGTGAAAAAGGTTTTTTCCCCACTGGCTTTCTTCGTGCTGTTTGTAAGTGTACAGACTTCTGTCTACACTTAGTCATCTCTTTCTTGACTGCAGAGGCTTTGCCTGTTCCATTATTCCTCATTTCAAAGCTCTTCTGTGCCTTCTGTAATTCTTATCCCTCTCATCAGTGCCTTCCCTAAGCACTCGGGCTGTGGTTGCGTGCCCACTTTCTCTGTTCTTTAGAGCAGTTGCTGATAGCACCGTGTAATTGTCAAATTCAATGTTCTGAAATTACCTGGATCTCCTTTGAAACCCCCTAAAAAATCCGTTCCATTTGCTGCCACTGACAGAGGTTTATGCAAGAGATGTCCTTCACAGTAAAGCTGTTTCATCTTAAGAGCCTCCAGATGAATATTGCTGGACCTGATGATTGTCCTCCTTTATTACAAGATGAATACTTTATTTGCAAGTGTATGAGCACTCAAGTATTTGCTCCATAACCATGTCTACTGACACTGCTGTTTGACCTGGTTCCTCCAGTGCCTCTGTCAAGAGAGGGGAGAACAGCTTCAGCATGGAAATTGTTCCAAGACCTTTCGTAAGGGACACAGCAGAAAAGCAGCGTTATTTACGCATCTGTGGTGCTTGATCTCTTGACTACTTAGGTTTTGCTCTCCTGTAGCCCCCAGATCCCTTGCAGACTTCTTGCGATGTATGGAAGAGGATTTCTTAATCCCTTTAATGGGGAGGTGGGTGGAGGTGAAGTTGTTAGGTGGTGGGGGACACCACTTTTTGCCTTTTTTATTTATAGAACAACATCTCTTTTCTGTTGCCTGTGTTATCACAGAATCACAGAATGGTTTGAGTTGGGAGGGACCTTAAAGCTCATCCAGTTCCAACCCCCACGTCATGGGCACGTTCTCTGTTCCATTCCATTGCTGTGAGACTCTCCTTCTGCCCAACCATGGGAAGGCTGTTGGCTTTGATGCACGTTACCACATCCCCAGAAGTGCTGGAGGTGAACCTGTGTGTCAGCATCTCCTGGGCTTTTCTGCTGTCCCGACCTCAGCAGATGGCATTTTGTGCCCCACACTTGGGGTTCACATGCCTGTAGGACAGGTAGCAGTCTGTGTATATACAACACAGAACAGTGTCAGATCTGATTTGTTATCATCCAGCTGGAGAGTATAACCACAGTGGATGCACCTGATGGTCCCTGCCCCGTGGGAGATTACCTTGCCTTTGAAGTGTCTTTCTAGCCACTTCACATCTGCAGAAGGGATTGAAATGATCAGCAAGCATTTAAATATTCATCTTCATTTTGTCCATGCCTTTTATTAAAGTTCCTATAATCCAAAGAGGCTTTTAAATGGTTGGCAGCTTAATTTATTCATTAAGGAATTTCAGCAATAAACAGTCTGTGTCTTGGCCTGATGCCGATTTCTTTTTACTCTTGCACCTTGCAGGGATGTCTGTCTCTTGCTTTAAATACCCAAACCCCGTGTGCTCCTTGCTGCAGCTCTTGTACCTTGGCTGCCTGTTCACTGACTTGTCACATCACTAATGAGCCTGCGCTTCTCTCTCTCTGGGCCACATTCTGCCCTCGGCTGAACTTGTTCAGGCTGAGTTGCTTCTGAGGTATGACACAAGTGTATTTTGTGCCCAAGTTGCTTACCAAAGTCTTGCAATACTGCACCTGGCTCTGTTAATTTTATGCAAATGAAGCATAACACTTCCAGCAGCAGCAATCCTTTCAACCAGTTTATACAAATCCTCCATCACTCAACTCTATGTGCTCCTCGGCTCTACAAACTCTTGCAAAATGGCTCTTTTACTACCTGTGTAGGGAATAAAAGCCACTTCAGTGGCACGGATTGGCAGTGCAGTGTGATTAAGTCAATGGTTAGTAATGCTGGAAACTATTTTAAGTGACAGAGCAGAAATGCTTCCAAATTGGTTTCTTACCAAGAAGCCCAAATGCTGCTGTTGGATGGCAATATCAAAGCCTTGGTACTGATGTGCTAAAGAGGTCTCTAACAGAGTTTGGAAGGCCTTTTGGATGCATTTCCCCAAAAGAAGATCCCAACTTCTTCAGGCGTTTTCAGAAATCTCTTGGGGGGTTTTACTCGTTGCAAGCTTCTTGGACGTGATAGAGGGAAATATCTCTGTGTCAAAAAGAAAACGTGTGTTCAGAAAGTAAATGACAAAGAGAGGTCTTGGCTTTATTTTATGTTTTCTCAAGAGGCAAAGAGTACTCTGTCACTGGAGCGCTTTCTGTGTAAATCACTGCATGTGTTATGTCTTACATTTGAGGGGAGGACTAACAGCTTAATATTCTCTGATGGTATGTGTGTGGCTGTGGGAAAACACTATGTAGGAAGCTAGAAACGTGCAACAAGTGCCCCAGTCTATTAGAGCACTGGGTGGCTGAGGTGTGGCAAGAGGAGGGCGCCTCATCACCCAGTGCATGTGGAATGATGGGGGAGTGGTTTGGAAGTATTTGGAATAAGGGCTTTGGCAGTCCAGGGGAGGAAATGGGAAGAAACACATTAGGGGAGAATTCAGCTGAACTCAGCTTTTCTGTTGGTAAAATCAAGGATAAACAGAGGCAAGAAGTGTGGATGCCACTGATGGCTTTTTGACACCTAGTTTGGAAGGGCAGCTGTTTGCTGGTTGTAGCAAGCTTAAAAATTAATGCTTTACAGCATCTCGTTGGAGGTTTATGGAGCAGGTCACAAACTGAGAAATTGCCATGCTGATGACTGCAGCAGAAAAGAAGATATTACCATCTAAATGCTCCTTCTTTTACCACCAGAGAATCATATTTTAGAAGATGTAAACAAATGTGTCATTGCTCTCCAAGAAAAAGATGTTGATGGTTTAGACCGCACAGCTGGAGCAATTCGAGGACGTGCTGCTAGAGTCATTCATGTTGTCACTTCGGAAATGGATAACTATGAGCCTGGAGTCTACACTGAGAAGGTGTTGGAAGCCACGAAGTTACTGTCCAACACAGGTAAGAGTCAATTACTTCCAAGATCCCTAAATTCATATTGCTTGCAAGTGCCTGGGTAACCAGATACTAATGTACCTGTGAAATCTGTTAAAGACTCCATTGATACACTGTAATGAAAAGTAGTGAGTTATTTGCAGAGCTATTGCAAAATGAGAAATGTAATTTTGCTGTGTTGACTGGCTTAAAATTCAGCAGTGCACAAGGTCTCCCTGAGTATGCTTGCTGTTCTTGAGCTGTAGAAAGCTAAAAAACACCAATAAATGAATCCTTAACAGTGAGTTAGGGATTCAAAGGTGTGCTGGTCATCTTGTAGTATTGTACCAAGCTCTGCAAGTGTTCAGGATACAGAGAGATTTATGCTACATTCATGTAATCACGGAATCCCAGCCTGCTTTGTGTTGGAAGGGACCTCAAAGCTCATCCAGTTTCAACCCCTGCCACGGGCAGGGACACCTTCCACTAGAGCAGCTTGCTCCAAGCCCCTGTCTCCAAGCCAGCCTTGAACCCTGCCAGGGATGGGGCAGCCACAGCTTCTCTGGGCACCCTGTGCCAGCGCCTCAGCACCCTCACAGGGAAGAGCTTCTGCCTAAGAGCTCATGTCAGTCTCCCCTCTGGCAGGTTAAAGCCATTCCCCTTGTCGTGTACCTCCAGGCCCTTGTCCCAACCCCCTCTCCAGGTTTCCTGCAGCCCCTTCAGGCACTGGAGCTGCTCTGAGGTTTCCCCTTCAGGAGCCTTCTCTTGTCCAGGCTGGACCAGCCCAGCTCTCTCAGCCTGGCTCCAGAGCAGAGCTCCAGCCCTCGCAGCATCTACTGCACTGGCCCAGTAGAATAAATTTTGGGTCATAGTTTAGGGTAAATTTTGTGAAACATCTTCAGGACTGTTAGAGCAGCATTGTAGCTTGTAGTCCACCACACCCAAGCAATAAATGAGGGTGTTTCCTGTGAGCTAGCTAGTAACATCTACACAAGGGAAGGAATGATTCTGGTTACTTCAGTAATCCCTGAGCCAACTATTAGTTGTTGGCTTTGCTTTAATTACTTTGATGAAGAATCAAGGGTGACACTAAAGAAGCAAACAGACTGTAAATGGTTCTGTGATGTTCTTCCCAGGGTGCAGTGAGTCACTGCAGTACAGCAGGGCAACCTGCCCTCTTCCAGTCCCTTGTTAAACTTGAGCTTTGTGATGGTAATGCTGTTTTTTTCCCCCCCAAAAAATCATGTACATCTGCAGGGAACATTAAACAAATGCTTAATATTTTATCCCATAGTTTCTAACTGCTTCTCCAGGTGTTTTCTTCTTGTCCACTAGAAGGTGGGGGTAAACTTTTCACTGTCTAAGGGGAAAAGACCAAACAGCAGCAGAGTAGACAGTGGACCAAGACTTGAGTTGCAGTGTTGATGTCTTTCTATGACGGATGTTTTGAATGCAGATAGAACTGTTTCAGAGCTTGCAGTGATAATTAACAAGAAGAAACACACATGACTTTTACAGGAGTGTGTAGTAGAAGGTGGCACTGGGGTGGGCACTGACTGCTCTTTGGTGTTCTTGCTTCAGTTATGCCGCGGTTTACTGAGCAAGTAGAAGCTGCTGTGGAAGCCCTGAGTTCAGACCCTGCTCAGCCCATGGATGAGAACGAATTCATCGATGCCTCGCGGCTGGTGTATGACGGGATACGAGACATCAGGAAAGCTGTTCTGATGATCCGGGTGAGCAGAACTTACTGGAACAGCTTTCTGTTTCTCCACTCATTTCCATGCCTTTATTGAGCTGACAGGCATCAGTTCTGTTGAGAGCAGACAGCGTGAAATTTGCGTTTAGCTCGTATTAACATTCAGAGTCTTAAAAACTGCTAATCACTCTGCGGAGTGCTTCAGAAGTACATTTTGATTCAAATTCATTAAACAGATCTGAGCATCAATGATAGCCAGAGTTGTGATGCTAAATACCCTTCACGCATCCTTTGTAATAATCATGTTAATGCCTTGCTTGTTAATGTGCTGAAATCAGTGACCTTTGATTTAACAACAGCAAGTAGATTCATAACTATAGATGCTTTTTGATCATTTGAGAGCTGAGAAATAAAACCCGATGGCTCTTTATTAAGTAAATTTTGAGAATTAATGCTAGTTAGTCATAAAGGGGTTTAGATGAGTTCAGCCTCTGGTTCCTAGAGCGTGTAATTCGTTAATGGGCTAACCTCAGTAAACAGGGAGCAGTTCATAGAGGCTTTGTCTCTCCTGTGCTGGCGTGTTTCAGGTGCAGTGAGTGTGACTTGGAAGTCCTAATTTCTGGTAGGTCAGGCAGCCTTGGACTGGTAGGAGGCGTGCAGGGAAGATGCAGAAGGGCTCCTGCAGTTGGTTGAAGGGTTGCAGAAAAGAAAGTTCTGATTGAGGCTGACCTGTGACACATTTCTTGAATGAAACTTGGTAAAAATGCTCAGGAGCCAGACACAGCAAAAGCAAACGTAGGGGCCTTACTCCTTTTTATCTTGTTCCTCCTCTGACTCAAACAAATGCGTTGCAGAGACGCTATCTTCATCTTTCAGATTGGTAACCATGGCAGATACATTTTGGTGATAAGTAAATTAAGGACAGCGCAGCTCCAGAATATACATGATTATAGTAACCACTGCAATAGTATCTTCCATGTTTTCTGCTTAAAGCAAAGAATCAGAAGAGAAATCAGAAGAAAAGCTGACAATTCCCTGTATAATTTCTGTCAAAGTTAAGCTCGGGATTTATAGACAACCAGCATTAGATGAAGATATCAAGGCTTTCCTGCTATGCAGACAAACTAATTTGATTCACCCCCTGCTGAAGTCCTCCTCATGCAGGACATGACGGCAGGCCTGCCAGCTCCACATTGTGAGTAATTAGCTGAAGTGGTGATGCCAGGAGTGCTGACATTGCGCCTCGCACGGCTGCGTCTCTGATGTCAGGGTGCCGCGGCTTTAGTGCCGCTGCCAGTAGCTAACGGCAGCTCACCGGTGACACAGCAGTGACCTATAAAGAAGTTCAATTGCTAGGCTTTGCTCTCCAAAGGCTGTAAGGTGTAGGATGGATTTAGGATAAGAGAGCCCTCCAGGCCACCGCTTTTCCAGGGCTTTGTCTCAAACTGGCCCACAGGAGGAACCACGCTCACAGGGGGATGCTGCTGAGCAAACCTGGAGCAAGCAAGGTGACGCACTTGTATCTTTGTCCAGTGGCACTTGTTCTTTACAGGCACCAGGAGGAAAAGTCACTCAGACACGTAATTTTTGTATTTATGCAGTGTATTCTCAGAACTAAAATCTGTATCTGTAGGTTGTTGCTTTTTCCTCCCTGCTCCCCTGCAATCCCTCATCTTCCCCAGAGGAGTTTTTGCCCTTGACAGCTTGAAAGGCAGAATTACACTTTGTATACCCCAGGTTTTGGGGGATTTAGGGTGGATGGGCAGAGAAGGGGGCTTGGGAATCATAAACAGTTTCTAAAGATGCAGCAAAACTGTCTTCTTTTATGTATATGTTTGTTATTTCTTAAATATATGTCCTTATGATGATTTTGCGGGCGTACTCTGTTCTACAAGGCATGGAGAGGAGATGGTGGCTGAAATACCCTGGGTCCTGATTATCAGCATGCTCTCCTTTGCTTTTTGCCAACTGTTTTGTGTACCTATCTCTATTTTAACTCTATCACAAGATGTCTGGGTTGCAAAACAAGTTTGTAAAATTCAAATGATAGGAAAGAAATCTGAGGAGCAGGGACTTTTATTTGCATCTTATCTGTTAATCACAATGTATTGCATTTATCAGCGGAGGTCTTTGTTGACGCAGCTCTGTAAAACTGTCATGAAGTGCCACTCTAAGCAAAGATGTAGTATTTTGACGAATATGCTGTTTAAACTTGGTAAGCTTCATATAAAGTTCGCCAGCTGTAGAGTGGCAGTGGCAAAAATAAATCCCAGGCAAGCAGGAACTAGGTCAGATGTGTTTAGCCCACAGCATAAAAGCTGGCCCTTACTAGCTAAAAATTTTCAGCTTTTCCTGGGGGATAAGAATAAATTTCGATACATTTAACTGCTGTTAATTTAGTCTGTGCTTTGATTCATAATTGTACTAAAGACGATGGCGGTGGGTTTGAACCAGCCCTTAGAGCTGTGTGTAATTTTAGTTTCAGCATCTCCAGTGAAGCTTTTATGTTTAACCAAGTTGCAGAAATACTGTTCATTTTGCAAGAACTTTTTTCCTGTGCTTCAAACCCTGAGTGCATTCGTGACCTGACAGATCTCAGGTGCTCAGGACCTGGTATGAAATTTGGGGGATCCTGATGTGTTTAACGTGAGCACTCAAGCTATATACTTGAACATACATACTCACAGTGTGAGGGTACTTTATTTACCTTTTTTGTTGAAAACAGGGACTGATTTTTACCTTCACTGATTTCCATTCTCTCTGCTTGAAAAACAATATTCTCATTGATTTTTAGAGCCATGAATTCTCTTGTTTGACTCTTTCCTCAGACTCCCGAAGAGCTGGATGATTCCGACTTTGAGACTGAGGACTTTGATGTCCGAAGCAGAACAAGTATTCAGACTGAAGATGATCAGCTTATTGCTGGACAAAGTGCAAGGGTAAGGAAGAAATCAGAGCATTCTAAAACAGTGACTTTCCTTCATGGCTTTGAAAATCCAGGTTAAATAATGGGGGGGGGGAGGAGGTGAAAATACTGGATCAGAAAACTGGAATTCTTTGTTTCCAGTTTTCTTCTAAAGAGGAGATTTAGTGAAATGAAGCATGTGTTGGTCTGAGAGATGTAAGAAATATCTGTGTTATTTTGTATTTTGGATGTTCTAAAAGATCAAAATCCTTTTAATACTGATGAGCTGCTTCAGCGAGTCCAGAGGAGGCCATGGAGATGCTGCGAGGGCTGGAGCAGCTCTGCTCTGGAGCCAGGCTGAGAGAGCTGGGCTGGTCCAGCCTGGACAGGAGAAGGCTCCTGAAGGGGAGACCTTAGAGCGGCTCCAGTGCCTAAAGGGGCTACAGGAAACCTGGAGAGGGGCTTTGGACAAGGGCCTGTAGGGACAGGACAAGGGAAATGGCTTTAACCTGCCAGAGGGGAGACTGAGATGAGCTCTTAGGCAGAAGCTCTTCCCTGTGAGGGTGCTGAGGCACTGGCACAGGGTGCCCAGAGAAGCTGTGGCTGCCCCATCCCTGGCAGTGTTCAAGGCCAGCCTGGACACAGGGGCTTGGAGCAAGCTGCTCTAGAGGAAGGTGTCGCTGCCCGTGGCAGGGGTTGGAGCTGGGTGAGCTTTAAGTTCCTTCCAACCCAAATCACTCTGGGATTCTGTATTTCTGTGAAGTACTTTATACTTGGACATCACAGATGTTGTAGGCACTGCCATTCGATTAGGTGAATTTCTGCAGGGAGATAGGCAAATCATTCCATTGCACTATTGTTATTTTCAAATAGTCAAATCCTAAGTTTATGGACCAGAAATTTTTACAAACTGGCTTCTCACGCACGTGCTGGTCACTGAGCATTGATCAAGACACCGTTGAGAGCAGCTTGAAAATGAAATCATTGAAATTAACTGCATTTCCTATGACTGTTAAAAATGAAAGCACTGATAGGCAATATATGATCATTAATAGCTGAAAACATAAGATCAGTACATTGGAGGAAAACCTGGCCTTCCCTTCTGTTTCTATTTGACATGTCCCCTTCTTTGTCAATAACAATTTACAGTCTTGGGAAAAGTGCCATGGAAGGTTTTCTGTGAAGGCTCTTCTAGCTTGAAACCAGGCAAGGACTAGACCTCACTTACCAGCCTTTTGCCACCTCGGCTTTGAAATTATACTAACTGAGAGTATTTTTTATGCTCTCCTGCCTTGTACAAGCGCTCTCTATTCCTGTATCCCTCTCCCCTCTTTTATTTAAATGCAGACATTTCTAATTTACCTTACAGCACAGCTGCTGCCAGAGGCTTTTTTGTACTGAAGACTCCTTTTCACCTGCTCCTGGAGGCATGAATGCTCCCTGTATTTATGAAGGCAAAGGCATTGAGTCTCATGCAGGCTGTAAACCTAGTCTGATAGATTTTATTCAGGAGTAAGCACATACTCTTCATTTTCACTTACTCTTTCCTCAGTATGCATGTTTCAAAACAGCACATCTAGCTTCTTGCAGGGAAGAGACACCTAATATTTCTTCTGTGCATTGCAAGAGTGCAAGATACCCAAGTGAAACTTCCTTTTAAAAGTCTTCAATTTTATAGAAAAGGCAAGTCCCCCTCTTCATGCAGATTTTCTTTGAGGGATGATAACATGTGGCAGACTTGTTTGAGTGTTACAGTTTTATCCTGCAAGTGCCCGTGTTTCAGGTGTCAGCTTGTCTCTCTGGGCACTCTTTCTTAAGCAAAAGCATGAACTTTGATTCAAAATGGAAGGAAACAGTTCTGTGAAGCCTCTAGGTAGAGGATTGCTATTAAAGTTTTATCCCCCATCCACATGACTTAAATTGGTTATTAGTGAAATGTTCCAAAAAGCCTTCTCCAATGGCAATGTGAGAAAACTCTCTCTTTCAGGCGATCATGGCTCAGCTCCCTCAAGAGCAAAAAGCGAAGATTGCTGAGCAAGTCGCAAGCTTCCAGGAGGAAAAGAGTAAATTGGATGCTGAAGTATCCAAATGGGATGACAGTGGTAACGACATAATTGTTCTGGCGAAACAAATGTGTATGATTATGATGGAAATGACAGACTTCACCAGGTGAGTGTTTTTCATTCATGTGCACAACACCTTCTCTCAGAACTGCCTGGAATGCTGGTCTGTCAATGAAATATTTTTGCTAGCAGTCTTAAGAGTCTGACTTCCTGTAATTTCCTTTAAATGTTACCCTATTATAAGCCTGTATTAACTCAGGAGATGCATTACTATGCAGTGACTGGGTGGTAATAACTGTTTAAATTGATCTATGGATGCACAGCAGTTATTGCCTGTCTGTCTTTCTTTCTTTCTTAAGGGTGATTCTTGTCCCAAGGAATATATATACATATATTTGCTCAGTTCTTTACAACATTAAATTCTATGGGCTCTCAATATTGCTGTACTGCAGAAATGGTTCCTGGTACAGTTATTTGCAAAAGAAAGAGAGGGTTTTTGATGCCTTTTGAAATTCATTTACCAGATTTTATACAACACTATTTTTTAAACTTGATGTTGCATTCCATGAAAATTGCAAATCTGTCTTCTAAAATGTTATCTCTTATCATCATTAGGGTGCTTAAAACAGTAAAATTTAAGATGTTTTTATTCCTGAGTTTATTCTAAATATGGGCAGGTGCTGGAAGGCAGAAATTGCCTTAAAAATGAAGGTGCTGTAATGATTACACCTGCCTAGTTCTGTGCAACCTTATTCATGCAGTTTGGGTGAGGAATCACTTCCAGTACTGTATGGAACAGAAAAGGGAATAGTTCACTCTTCCAGTTTTCTGGTGCTAGAAGGTAGACTCTGTTCTGTTTTGCAGAGGTAAAGGTCCACTGAAAAATACGTCAGATGTGATTAGTGCAGCCAAGAAGATTGCCGAGGCTGGGTCAAGGATGGACAAGCTGGGCCGGACTATTGCTGACCATGTAAGTCACAAACCATGTTCATAAGCCTCCAGCACAAATGAGCAATAGGAGGTCTTTAAGTACTGCAGACACGATGAACAGAATGTTTAGCTTTGAGGGGTTGGGGCTTTTAAACTGATTTTCCAGATTTTCTGCTGGAAAATTCTAGCCTTTTCTTTCCTGCTGCTCTCCTGCCACCCTAAGCAGTGTAAGCAGCTAAATACGCCCAGCAGTAACACTAGCAGCTCCTTGGCTTAAATCAAGTGCCTACCATTTTAAGGTAGCAATTTGCCAGCACTGCTTCATGTCACATAGTATCTAGGCCAGTTCTGTAACTGAATTCATGTTGCTTCTGTCTTGCTTGGAATACACCCAAGACTTTCTAAAGCAGTGACGAGACCGTGCAGGCAACACCATAATTACTGCACGTGGCCTGTTGCACAACCTTTCATGTTATTTTTGAGGCAGCTTTTTAACATTACTAATTTTCAAGTGCCGCATAGGCTGAATGGGGAGATTGTCAAAACTCCAGGTTTCTTTTTTCGTTGTCCAGTCAGAATTTGATGAAGACTTCGAGCAAGGCATGTAGTGACCCAGTATTTGCTATGCTGTCCCAAGCTGGTGTGTGTGTGTTGTGCTATATGTACAAAAGGGTTTGAAAAGGATTCTTATAGGACTGAATGAGTATGGCCAGCTCAGGGGTTTTATGCAGTTCATCTGCCTCTCCTGAGCCACTTCAGAAACTGGGTTTGGCCAGGCAAAAGTACCTTTGGTCTCTGTCCACACCCAAATTGCAGAGAAACATCAGCATTAGTAATAATACTCTGCCTTCAAGAGGGACCCTGAAATGCAGGTAGGTTAAGTCTGAGATCATGGCCTAAACTTTGTTTTGTACAGCCATCACCTGCTTTTCAGACCTTCTCTGAATGTAGAGTCGTAAGGCAAGGTTTGAAATGAAACTGTGTCACTTTGGAAGTAAATCTTGTAATGCAGATCTCTTTAAATGCTGCATCCAGAGGATGTTGTCTTCGCCCTTATTTATTCATGATGGAGTGAGGAAGGTTCAGTGGGGAGTGAATGTTGAAATGTGTTTTTTAAAATGGGTCTCCTTGCTCTAGAGCATTTTGACAACTATATTTCTGGAAGAATCAGGTGTGCTGCTGCTGTAGGTAAATGAAGCAAGGAGCAGTTTGTGTTATAGAGCTCAGGGGAGCTTGGGCTGAAGGTTTACAATGCCTCTTCGTTTTTTCTTTTTAAGTCACATGTTTTATGCAGAGCTGGTGTTGGGTTTTCTGCACCAAGCCATTGCAAAATACAGAAGAAAACGAAATGGCTCCTTTTAGCAGAAGTAAGGTCCTTAAAAATGTAAAAGGTTAAGCACACATTGGAAGATAAATACAAGCAGGACTGTACAGTTAGTCATTCTGACAAGAATATAGCTTTTTTTCCCTTCTCCATACTTTACTAATACTTGGAGCTTGCATATTTCATTAGATGTGCTTACATACTCTTTAGAAACTTGTTAATGTAGAACTGTCTGACAGTTGCAAGGGACATACAATGCAACCACTTCAGCAGAGCACTAATGCCTTCCTGTGCCTAATAGGGGCTTTTAACAAATGGATGGGGTTTTATGTCCTGTTTGCCATGCGACACTGGGTGAATCATGACCCCTCGTGTTAGTGTGTCAGGAACTCCTAACTCCTGCCGTCAGGCACTTTTACAGCACATTTCCTTTGAAGCTATAAAAGCTATTATCCAAGGTATTTCACATCTGGTGAGAAGTGTCTAGCCATCAGCCGGCAGGTTTTCCCAAAGGTATTCCATCTTTCACTCAAAGCAGCGCTCTGCTTGTTTGGAGTGGGGGAACAGGAAGCACTTCTGAGTACAACACACACGCCGATGATCTGCAGCAAGATGATGAGCCTCCCTAATATTTCTTTTTCGATGTTGAAATACTTACAAAGCAAAAGAAGAAACTGTTGCTTTTTCTTTCTGATAGTGCTGGGAGGTTGAGACTGCATCTGTACCTGATCATGACGTTGAAAGGAGCTGGGGGCAAGCACAGGGATTGCCCCACTCCCCAGGAAGACGCTGCAGCAGCCTCTTGCTGTCAACTGGTCCATGCGCTGTGGAGGCTGGTCCAAGGGTGTGCTCCCTGCCACCGTCTCCGCTTCCCCTATGTGCCTGCTTTCAGCCTCTCTAACCAGAGTAGTGAGCCCAGCTGTGACGTGGGGCTGGCCAGGGTATTTCAGTATGAATTACTGTTTATACCCTAAACAGGAGATACAGCGGGAGGAAGGAAAGTGTCTGTAGTTGCTTCTTACACCTACCAGACATGTGGGGATGGCGGTTGTGTGCTTGTCTTAATGAGCACGTACCACGGGAGAGCTCCTCTGGCTTTCCCTCCTCCTTTTCTTTAGAAAAAGGGGAAAGAGGTGATTCTCCTTCTCTGAAGGCTCAGCTGGGGCAGTAGGAAGCGAATGTGTGTGTGTTTGCTCTGTCTGAGATGGATCCTGGATTTGATGTGAAGCAACTAGCTTTGCTTTTCCAACAGCCACCACAGAGTTACAGAATCACAGAATCACAGACTGGTTTGGATTGGAAGGAACCTAAAGCTCATCCAGTTCCAGCCCCTGCCATGGGCAGGGACACCTTCCACTAGAGCAGCTTGCTCCAAGCCCCTGTGTCCAACCTGGCCTTGAACACTGCCAGGGATGGGGCAGCCACAGCTTCTCTGGGCACCCTGTGCCAGCGCCTCAGCACCCTCACAGGGAAGAGCTCCTGCCTAAGAGCTCATCTCAGTCTCCCCTCTCAGCAGAGTCAGCATCTCATTTTGGTGGGTTGGGGAGGTGGGGATGTCCCCAGTGCACATTTGTTCCTGTCTGCAGTGCAGCTATCTGCTGTGAGAGTGTTGTGGGAATCCTCCCCAGCTAGCTCTGCAGACAGGGGTTTGTGTCTGTGGCTGCTGCAGGTTAATACAATAATGTAATCTTTCTTAATCAGTGTTGAAACTGTTGCCTTTAGGGTTTTTTAGGTTTTATCTGAGTATTCCTGCATAGGAAAGGACAGGGCTTATACAGACACCTGCAGTGCCTTTTGTTGATGTTCTTTTTTATCTTGTGTTGCATCTCTGTTTAAGCATCATCTGTCTTTGGACTGAATTCTCTATTCTGCTTGTCGAAATAGCACACACAGGATAGGATGTGGTTTTTCAGCTCACGTCAAATTGATCTATACAGCTGAATAATATTTCCTATCCCATCCTTCCCCTGCTAATGTTTTGCTGTCTTCTTCAGCCACCAGGAAACGTGCAGCAGCCTCTTTCCTTGCGAGTGTCTTCCCTTACCTAGTTTCCATAAACTTGGAGCCTCTAAAGCTCCTTGCATTGTTCAGGGTCCTTCTGACGTGCCGTATTGTGCATTTGTCAACGTTCCATTCAGTGTGCCGCCCGTTGCCTTTGTTAGATGAGCTTTCTGGGAGATGGAGAGCTTTTTCCCAAATGGTAATTTCAGCTTTTCATTAGCTCTTTGGCCAATGCTATTTGTGGACTTTCTCGAAAACATCTTGTACTGCTGACTAATATTGATTAGCTTAAAAAATGAACCTGCAAGCTTTTGCTGCGCTGTTGTTTGTGGCTTTTACTTCACTGATGGGAGTACTGTGCCTGCATAAGAGTTGCAGATACTTTTGGTGTTTCATTACATTCCTTAGAACTAAAAAGGTGATCCCAGTCAGTTTATGGTCACACTGGGTCAGATGCCCACAAAGCCATCCAGTCTCCATAGCCTGTGCTGCACAGCCTGACGTGCTTGTCCCAGTTTGCCAAGAGTCCCATTGTAGTGTATGTCCTCACGCTGTGTATGTGTGTGTGCTGCCTTGGATCACAGCTCAGCAGCCTGCCATACAGGACATCTCTGTATGCAACATATAGTACAGATCTTTCGCCTCTGCTGTGCTCAAGTACATTGGCTTAGAAAACCCACTTGGTCTGGCCCTGGATAGAACAAACATATTTACTAGCTACACTCACCATCCTTTCAGAGTTAAATGTCTCTTTTGGCAAATGAATTGCTGTGGGTAGCAAATGCTCCATGTGGATGCTGTCAGCAGGGTGTCCTCACCTGCAAGCACCAGAACATGACCACACTATCATAGAATCCCGAACTGGTTGGGGTTGGAAGGGCTCATCCATTACCAACCCCCTGCCACGGGCAGGGACACCTTCCACTAGAGCAGCTTGCTCCAAGCCCCTGTGTCCAACCTGGCCTTGAACACTGCCAGGGATGGGGCAGCCACAGCTTCTCTGGGCACCCTGTGCCAGCGCCTCAGCACCCTCACAGGGAAGAGCTTCTGCCTAAGAGCTCATCTCAGTCTCCCCTCTGGCAGGTTAAAGCCATTCCCCTTGGCCTGTCCCTACAGGCCCTTGTCCAAAGCTGCTCTCCAGGTTTCTTGTAGCCCTTTTAGGCACTGGAGCTGCACCCCAGGACCATGGCACACATGCCTTTGGGTTTATTCATCAGCAGCACGAAAGTCTGGTGGGCAAAGGGTTTGTAGTTCAGGGCATGCCAGCAGCTTTATTCACTAATCTTCATATAGCCATAGTGTGCCAGTAAGTCTGAGACAGCCCCGTTATTCCTTGGAGGAGTGATTCTGGCCACCGTGTTCACTGCCTTTTTAATGATACCACAGGACTGGCACTGGCACTAAAAGGCTTCCCGTGGCCTTTTTGTCTTATGCTTGCAGCTCCTGGTTTGGATTGTTTGTGCCCCTCAGCAGGGCTCCTCTTGTTTTGAAATCCACTTTGAGCTTGGCTTATTAATCACCTCGTGCTCGGCTGCGAGCAAGGGATGGCCCTTCCCTTCTGCCTGAGAAGCAGCTCTCTGAGCAGCATTTCAATTGCAGAGCTGAAACAGTCGCTTTCATCTTGCAGATGAGTGCCTCAGCAAGCACCTTCAAACTTTTATTTCATGCCTGATGAGGAATCTCGTTTCCACACTGCTGAGAAATCGGGAGCCGAAATGAGGAAAATGCCTCCTCTGCCAGTGTGATTGAGTAACTGTTGAGTTGATAATTTCTTAGCTTAGAATACTGAGGATGGAGAAGGGAGGCTGGGTTTGGTAGTGCCTGCTGGTTGCAGCTTGAGATCTTGATGTCAAAATCACTGCTGCTGTGTCCTGGGGCCTCTCATAGTTACCAGACCTGCTCTGGAGAGGTCAGCTAGCTCTCCTCCTCCTCTTGTTCCTCTTCCTCCTCTCAGCGAGCTCAGGGGCAGCTGTGCAGCTGCAAGGAGCCCCAGAGATTCTGTTCTGATAGCCTGTGTTTATTGCTCCTGGTTTTTTATATGTATTTAGTGATGCCCATCTATTGCTCAGTTGTCTGTTGAAAACCAAGGCTCAGCAGAAAGGGGAATGCTCTCTGGAGCACGTTGGCTGTTACAGAATGGAATTGTCTGGTTTCTGCCTAAATGATTTCTGTTCCGGTTTTCGTGATTGTAAAGTAAAACCTCACCTTGTTTTCCTCCCCAGTGCCCTGATTCTGCGTGCAAGCAGGACCTCCTGGCCTACCTGCAGCGCATCGCCCTGTACTGCCACCAGCTGAACATCTGCAGCAAAGTGAAGGCTGAAGTTCAGAACCTGGGAGGGGAGCTGGTTGTGTCTGGGGTATGTATGAACTGTGGCACAACAGCACAGAATCGTTTAGGCTGGAAAAGACCTTTAAGAGCATTGGATCCATCTGTTAACTGCCAAGGCCACCACTGAACCATGCTGCTCAGTGCCATGTCTGCACATCCTTCAGGGATCCTGACTGCACCACTTCCCTGGGCAGCCTGTGCCAGTGCTTCACAGTCCTTCCAGGGAAGACATTTGTCCTAATACCCAGTCTAAACCTCCCCCGGTGCTCCTCTAGTGCAACTTGTGGCCATTTCCTCTTGTCCTATCACTTGTTACTTGGGAGAAGAGACCAGCCCCCACCTCCTTACAGCCTCATTTCAGGTAGTTGTGGGGAGTGGTAAGGATAAATAAATATGGCTGAAGAGACAGAGGAATACGTGTTGCATCCAGCAATGAAACCAGGTTGACACTGAGAAACAGCAAGTTTGGGCTGGAGGCTTTTTTGTAGAATGTCTGGTTCGTGCAGTTTTATTTCCAGGGTTAACAGTTATTCCAAGCCAAGCTTTTATGCTAAACATTATAGAATACACACAAGAGATTCTGGAGCATTCAGTCAAAGTTTTAATGTATGCAGCAGTATTTGCCTGTGCTGCCTTGTTGTTCTTGGAGGAAACACTGTTTGAAAGGGGGGGAAATACAGACTTCATTTCTCATTACTCAGCAGCATTTGTAGACAGATTCACTTGACCTTTGTGTAATCTGCTGTTTTTCCAGCCTGTTTTTCACTCTTACTGAGGTTAAATCAGCACAGCTAAACCTACCCCACATCTCTGCACAGCCATGGGACGTGCTGGGGTCCTGCAATGCTCCTGAGATGTTAGTATTTCAAAATAGCTGTGCCCTGAGGAGTGCAGGGAGTTTTAGTGGCTGCTCTGGTTGATGACAGCGAAAGCTGCCCCGGGCCAGGCTGCTTCCTCATTCTAGCCATTACTTAGCAAAGAATTTTTGAACTGTAGTTCATGAAATGCTTCCTCCTAAGAGGAATCTGTGTGATGGATATCTGGGGGGAGGGAGGTGGAGCTAAATTCTTCCTTTCTTCTGGCACATTCTTCCTTGCCGTGGATGGGTGTGTTTGGCCACTGGTGCTTTTGCCCATCCATGTCACGATTGAGGTGGGAGATTCGAAGAAGGGACGGAAACGGCTGACAGGCCATTACTGCTGTTTGAATCCTGGAAAGCAAATGGAAGAAACTTTATACCTTCTGCCATTTGGGTATTTCAGGTGCTTAAACTTACAGCACATCTTCTTCCCTGCAAACAAGCTAGAACTGCAGATTGTGTTGCTGTGCGCCTCTGGTGCGTGCTGATGTCCTGTTCGCTGGAAGGCTGGAGGCATCAGGTTGTCAAAGCAGTAGATGTGACATTATGCAGTAATACATACTCCAGGGTTTTACTGCAGTTACTCAGTGTCTTCAAAATTTGCATACCCTTCTGCCATGAATTAGTTGTATGAACAGGCTGGCATCTGTAGTGTCATCTCCTGGTTCTGCCTCTTCCCTACGATCCGGTCCACTGGGGCTAAATACTGCCAGCAGTAGTGTTCCACTCCTGTCAGATGATCAGGTGAAGACCTCTGGCAGCCCAGGGACTTCGCCTGTCTAACAGAAAATCTCACTGTTAACATCCTGCCCCATCCAGCTACCACAGAAACATGAAAACAGAGCTTTACAAGCCAGCAAGAGCTTGCCCCGTAAGCAATCTGACAAGTCGTTTAGGGAAGTAGCTCCCTGCTTTCACTGCATTTAATGTGATCCTTCCTGCTGTGGAGATTCATGGAAATAAGTCAAATGCAATGCAAGTGTTTGAGTGTATTGATGGGGGAGAGGAAAGCAGCTGACTCTGGTGTGTTGGAGGGCACAGATCTGATCTGCCATTGTGGTCCTCAGCCCCACAGTGTGATGGAAAGGAAGGTCCCAGCACTGTAAGAAAAGCAGCCACCCCCCTGCTCAGCTTGCTCCACAAGCAATGCCTTCAGGGCTTCCTCCAGCACCTTCCTTAGATGGTTACAGCACAGGAATTGCAGTGTGTGGAGGCAGTTGAGCAGAGGTGCTGAACCCAAGACTGAAAACGTGCCCCAGACCATTGGGAATTCACACATAAGATGTCCCATCTGGAGCAGGGCACTCCAGGGGAGCGGGGTCACCTCACTGGGCCTTTTTCTTTCACCGTGCCCCAGTGTTGGCTCTTCAGCTCTGCCGTGCGGTAAAGCTTTGGCAATGGGGGTTTCTCATTTTATTGCTCTTTCTGAGTCAGGAACCAGCTTGGAAAGGACTCCAGGCCCTGAAGATGCAGTTGTGATCCTTCCTTTCCAATGCAGCTGAGTATTTAAGGGAGATTTAAGTATTTATTATCACTGATTAAGGTATTACTGCAGCTTTATTAATTTCATTAGAGAATAAGCTACTGTTAAAGCTTAGTCACAAAAGCAAACAGGAGAATCCAAATCTTGTCAGTGTTAGTATGGAAAAGGCACAGATCGTGGGGAAACACTGCCCTTTATTTCTGGTGGCACAAGTCAGGTTTTCACCACTTAGGCCTAAACAAAAACATCTCCTTAAAGCTGGAATCTCAGATTTCAAAAGAAAACCCAGAAAAATGAGTGTTTGAGTGCTTTTACCCCTCAGGACCGTGGTGTTTTCTGGAATGCTGTATTCCTGCGGTTTGCATGCCGTGTAACACGTGTGTGTCACTGTTTGGCAGGTGGACAGTGCCATGTCCCTTATCCAAGCAGCCAAGAACCTGATGAATGCGGTGGTGCAAACCGTGAAGGCTTCCTATGTGGCATCCACCAAGTACCAGAAGTCCCAGGGAATGGCTTCACTCAACCTTCCCGCCGTCTCCTGGAAGATGAAGGCTCCGGAGAAGAAACCCCTGGTCAAGAGGGAGAAACAGGACGAAACCCAAACTAAAATCAAGAGAGCATCCCAGAAGAAACACGTGAACCCGGTGCAGGCCCTCAGTGAATTCAAGGCCATGGAGAGTATTTAAAGCGAGGTCTGTGTCTCGGTTCTTTCTTTCTGTAGCCCACTACTGCTCCTTCCAGAACTCTGCTTTTCATATGCCAAGGATTTGTCAGAAGTTTACCCTTCCTCAAAATGTATTTCCTTAATATAATTTTGATAACTCTCTTTAGATCCTGTGGGGGAACAACTCAGATTTCTAATTCCTATCGGTCAGCGTAGCTTCAGCCTGCGGGAGCGTGTTCCTTTAGATGGCTTTTAGATTTCAGGGGGGTATTTCTAGCTGAAAATCGTTTTGTATAATCCTGCTTTAAATAAACCATCCTATAACCAAAGAGGGTTTGACAGTAACACTAACGGTTAACACTGACAGTTGACTCATGCTACTCGGAGGCTGTGATCCAGTGAGGGGAATTAGATCTTTTCAGGCAAAGAGAAATTAGTGAACGTATTGTGTGGATTAGCGTATTCCTGCTGCTGGGGTGGAGAGAGGGAACAAGCTCTGTGTGCTCAGAGGAGTATGGAAACGCAGCGGGAGACGCGTGCCCAGGCAGGGAACACCTGGAATACCGCCATTCCCTGTGCCTGTGGAGGGAGAGGGTCGCGTTCCCCATGTTCCCGGTGGCACATCCGCTGCGCGATGCCGCTTTTCCCGGCCCCTGGGCTGTTCCCACACGGATACGGAGCCCTCACGGGTTCCGTTGCCAGCAGCCTTTTTGGGGCAGCACCCGGAGCAAACCCATGGAAACGGCTGATGTGGAGGCGGCTGCTTACTCCTGTGTGACAGCGGGGGGGAAACCGACTGCCTGCTTACAGCTTCCTCATGTATTTTGCTGTGGGACACTAATAAAGTTGCTTTGCCCAGCTGGTGTATTGTGGTGCTGTGAAGGGAATGGGCTCGGCTCCCCCCCACCACCACCCCCCCACCATTCAGATGCAAATCAGCTTCGTGCTCATTCCTCATAATTGCTCTGCATCCCGCCTTGGGCTTCCAGAGGCACCCAGGAAAGCTGTTTGCTCAGGCTGCAATTTAGACTATACGTTATTTGCGATAACTGTAGCTGCAAAGTATAATTGTGCTGTCTGATTTACACGTTATGGATTCCAGTGTGTTTTACACGTGCCCATGAAGTCCAGTGTGTGAGGAGAGGTGCTCGCACGGGTCAAAGTCGCGTTTGCTGTTTCCATAAAGCAGCCATTAAAATGGAAAGCAGCCTGCTCTGTAGTTAGTGTTTTAAACCGCATCTGAATTTCAGAGCCGAGCCTTGGCAATGTTACGTTATAATTTTATTTACCTTGATCAGCTTATAATTTACCGTATCAAGGTTATTGCTGTCATGTTACCAAAACACGGAGCAGAATTCAGCTAAATGGGTCTTGGGGGATTTTTGCCAAATTTATTGTGTTTTCAAACGTTTTAGCCTCTTGAGGCCAGAATAACTAACTGAATTATGGTTTTCATACACCTTTAACATGCTCGGAGGGTACAAACCTGCTGCTGCCATGGATGTTGAAGGGTTAATGGAGCAGCTAAGCTGTAGAGCTTGTTTTAGCTGTAATTATTTAACTGCTTTTACACTAATACGAGGTTTTTCTCTCCTGGTATTAATATAATTGTCTTGAAGGTCACATCCCCATGCTGTGCAGTGGCTCCCTCCAAAATACATTCATTACTCCCCCCAAAATCCAATCCACTAATGTGCTCTAAACCCCACCCCGTCCATTAGGATGTACAGACAGATTGATGTGTATTTAGCTTTTAAATAAATGTCAGTTCATTTTATGCTGCAAACTTTGAGCATCAGGTGAACAACAGAGGGAAACAGGGTTCTACCTGATGGGAGCTGCTTTGGAAGCACAGCTGAGGGGAAGCTCAAGGGGATCAGGGACCACAGACCCAGCACAGTGCTACCCAAGAGCTGCTCCTCACAGGAGTGTGTCTGTGTCTGGAGAGGTCAAATTGTAGAACCACAGCCTGGTTTGGGTTGGAAGGGACCTTAAAGCTCACCCAGCTCCAACCCCTGCCACGGGCAGGGACACCTTCCACTAGAGCAGCTTGCTCCAAGCCCCTGTGTCCAACCTGGCCTTGAACACTGCCAGGGATGGGGCAGCCACAGCTTCTCTGGGCACCCTGTGCCAGCGCCTCAGCACCCTCACAGGGAAGAGCTTCTTCCTTATACCCACCCAAACCTCCCCTGTTCTAAGTTTAAACCCATCAATCCCCCCTTGTCCTATCACTACAGGCCCAGCTGAAGAGAGTGTCAGGTAATTTCATCCTCCTGTGTGGCACCAGCACATCAGGGGGTGATGCTGCCCTGCACAGCGATGCTGAGCTGTGCAGTGATGCTGCCCTGTGCAGTGATGCTGAGCTGTGCAGTGATGCTGCCCTGCACAGTGATGCTGAGCTGCATGGTGATGCTGAGCTGTGCAGTGATGCTGCCTTGCACAGTGATGCTGAGCTGCATGGTGATGCTCAGCTGCACAGTGAGGGGGGTCCGGACTCCAGCAAAGCTTCAGCTTTATTAGACAAATGGAAAGAATTACAGTGATTACTGCTTGATGTAATGAAGCACAGGGGAAGGGCTTGTGCAGCTGCAACACCTTGGAGGGAGGGAGTGCAACTGCGTCCTGTTGGAAAAGCTGTGTGGGTGTGAGGTGGGAAAGGGTCCCAGCACCACCTCTGATGGTGAGCCATGAGCTGAAGCGTCCCCATCAGCTCAGCATCACTCTCCAGTGAAGAGGAGGGCACTGAGACATCCCAAAACATCTCTGAACAGGAAGCATTCGGGGTTCTTTGTGCTGCTGTGGGATGGCAGCACCCGGTGAGGCTATGCCCAACTCAGCAGCCCCCTGCCCGCCCCAGGGCCCTGCCTGCACAGGAAGATGAGCCCACATTGTCTCTGAAGTGCATTCATTAGTGAAACCACGTTAACCCCCCGGGAGATCGTCTTACTCCAGATTTCAAGTGCTCTTAATTCACTTCAGCCACGTTGCATCTGTGCTGCTTTAACTGCGTGTGAAGGCTCCCGGGCCGAGGTTTAACGCTGTTCAGCAAATGCCTTTAACGTGCAGAGCTCTCCCTTTGCCCACCCCAGCTCTGCTGCTGCTGGCTCAGAGCCCAGCCCCAGGCAGGGCAGCCGTGGGCCAGGGGCTCTTCTGGCTGGGTGGGACACGATGGGTGCAGAGAAGGGCAAGGCACCCAAAGGTGCAAAGCTGATAGCAGCACCCCCGTGCAGCTGCCTCCCCGGAATGACCCCAAGGGCAGGTGGGAGAGCAAACCCCAGCCCCACTGCAGGGTGCCCCAAACAGGAGGGGGGCTCCTGCACATCCCCCTCCCAGAGCAGAGGATGTGGGGTTGACCACAGCTCGATGTGAAGGTCACTGAGCAGCAGCAGAGGACCAGGCTGCGCGAGGCCTCAAAAAGCCTTTGCACCGCAAGTGCCTTCCACTGCCAAAGGGCTCAAAGCCAGGCCAGGAGGTCCTTACTTTACATTTACTTTGCTTCCTTTAACGCTGTGCACTTCCTCAGCTGCGCTGCTGCTGCTGCTGCTCTTCACAGCTCTAAGGCATTTAAGATTAGAAAGCAGGGCTCTGGCTTTGGGGGCTGAAGGGAGGGGGCTGCCCAGCTGCTGCTGGCTCCCTCCTCACTCAGGCTGTCATGAGGAGCTGGACCTGCCCCAGCTCCTTAAGCCCAGCAGTGCAGCAGCGATGGGGCCAGGCAGGACCAGGGACATCCCTGTGCCGATACCCCCAGCTCTTCCCCCAGCCCTGCTCCGGGATTCAGGCTTCCTGCAGGAAAGCTCCTGCCCAAGCTTGCCCTGGCCACTGCCATTGGGTTGGTTTTAACCTGCCCAGCAAAGCCCCGGCAGGACGGGCTGAGGAACGCATTCAGAAGAAAGTAACAGAGAAGTCATTTTTAATCCCAGCAAAACAGCCTGAACCGAAACCTGAAAGAGAAGGACAAAAAGCAAACTCCTCAATAATGTGCAATCAGCCCCACTGCTTTACAGTGACAAGGGACGTGCTGTAAATGGTTGCCAGAAACACACCAGCCTCAAGAAGGGCTGAAATAGTGAAGCAGGGATCGTCCTGCTCCAAGCCAAGGCTGGCTCAGAGGCTGCAGAGAGCCCCTCCAGCCAGTGCTTGTCCCCCTGCACCAGCACAAAGCAATCCAAAGGCAAACGGTGCCGTGTGGGTGCTGAGATGCTTCATCCAGAGGCAAACCAAGCTCAGGCACCGTGGGGCAGAACAAAGGCAGAGCAGAGCTGCGGGAACAAACACCTCCCTCTGTGCAGCAGAGCTGCCCAGCACGGGCAGCCCCGCATCCCCCTGTCCTTCCCACCCCAAATAACCCTGCGGACAGACTGAGAACCCTCGGAAGGTTGGGGCAATGGAAGCTGAGGCTTCACCTCATGCCCTCCAAGGCAGCTCCCTGTATTTCCCCACGGAAGGGACACGCGCCCCACACGTGTGGGCTGTATTAAGGAGGCTGCTGGCGCGCTCGCGGTGCTGGGAGCTCAGCGAGTCCAGCGTTTATTCAGAGGTGCGCGTACACTGGTGCCATCCAGGCTCCCGCTGTTGCCCTGAAGTACCTGGAGCGGAGGGATCCCAGGGCTGCTTTCAGCTCAGCTCCTGGATGATGGTGTTCACAGAGCCCAGCAGCTCCCTGAAGTACCCGTCCTTGTCCCCTTCCCTCTGCTCCTCCGCCGCCAGCTCCTCGTACTCGCTGCGCAGGAGGCTGAGGGTGGTGCTGAGCGCCGGGTCCCCGCGGTAGCGCTCCCTGCAGAAGGCCATCAGCACCCCCACCATCTTGAGCACCTTCTCGCGGCTGTCGTGCTCCGGCACGGCCAGCAGGTTGGAAACCACCACGCACCAGTCCTGCTCCACCACCGCCGGCACCAGCTTCACCTGCCGGTACTGCTGGAGCTTCTCCTCCAGGTGGTCCCCGTGCTGCGAGTCCTCCAGCAGCACCTGTGGGGAGTGATGGGACACGGATTAATGTCCTCGTCACAGAGTGACTGCTCCCGGGAGGCAGCACGTGGCGGGGGAGCAGGGCGCACACCTGGGAACGCCGCCTTGCAGGGTGACTTGGAACAGGAAACCAAGCCGAGGTTGTGTTTGACATGGAATTATCCACAGGAGCTGTTTGCCCACCCTGGGAAACTCTTGGCGCCCAACGGATTCGGTCTCGCGTGGGGCTGGAAGGGTCTCGAGGGGAAGAAGCTCAGCACAAGACTTGTGAAGTCCCTGGGGCTGTTGCTGGAGCTGCTCCTGCAACACGGAGCAAACACAACTGCGGGGCTTTGTGCTGCTCCTGTGACCAGGGGGAGAGCTTGGCTCCTCCAGCCACAGCCGGAGCTTCCTCTCCCAGCCTGTCCAGAAACCCCAAACACCGGAATGCCTCAGGGATGCTGCTGAGCCCAGACGGTGCCCGCAGGGGCCAGGGCAGGCAGGGACCTGCCCCAAGGAACACCGGGGCCAGAGGGGGTGGCCAGGAAACCTCCCACCACCTCCCCAACACCAGCGGGGCCCAAGTGGTGCAGCAGCTGTGGGTAACATGGAATTCCTCAATGGATCCTCCCTGCTCGGCCGGTGGCCTCTGCAATGATGACCACGGTGGTGCTGCAGCGGCACGGGCTGCTCACCTCGCACTGCAAACCAACAGAGGGGAGACTGAGATGAGCTCTTAGGCAGAAGCTCTTCCCTGTGAGGGTGCTGAGGCGCTGGCACAGGGTGCCCAGAGAAGCTGTGGCTGCCCCATCCCTGGCAGTGTTCAAGGCCAGGTTGGACACAGGGGCTTGGAGCAAGCTGCTCCAGTGGAAGGTGTCCCTGCCTGTGGCAGGGGTTGGAACTGGGTGAGCTTTAAGGTCCTTTCCAACACAAACCAGTCTGGGGTTCTGTGAGTGCTGCACGTTAGAGCCAGCACCTGCGCAGATTTCAGACCTGCTAAAAGAATTTGCACCTTTACAAAGGCTCCTGGAAAACAACTGGTTTAAAACAGCCAAAGCTCTGCGGTGCTCGAGACCCCAGCACTGCAGCAGTAATAACCTGCAGGACAAATTGGCTATAAACAGAAAGTGGATTTAATCTCCATCCTCTGGAGAACCGGCACACACACACTGAACGAGCAGCGATGGCGAGGACGGGCAGGATTCAAACTGACATTTACAGCAGTAATCCAAGGTATCTGGAAATAAACCCCTTTGGCTCGGGCTGGGCTCCAGGGATGGAGCCCCTCCAGCGGCAGGGGCACAGCAGCAGTGGCTGGTACCTGGTCCCTGGCACGTGGTTTAAGCTCACTCTGAGCTCTCCCAGGCACTCGTGTCCTGCAGCTGGAGGGAACCCATCCCAAGAGCACCGGTGGTTGATGGGTTCCTCCTCACTCCTATCCCATGAGGATGCACGACGGCCCCTATGCTCAGTGAGGGGTGAGGGTGCCTGTTCGGTCCCATCCCCTCCCTCCCAGCTCCTCACCTTCTCCATGATGAGGTCGTAGAGCAGCGTCACCACACGGACATGGAGGGGCTCCATCCCCTTCTGCCTGAAGAGGCTCCTGAGGACCTGGAGGCCGCCGAGCTTGAGGAACTGCTGCTGGGCGTAGGGGAAGTGCCTCAGCATGGAGGAGAGCGCGAAGAGCGCCTGGTGGGGAGAGAGGTCCATCAGCACCGTGCCCATGGCTGCCGCATCTGGCACAGCCTCCCTTTACTGCACGCCATGGGGACAGGAGGCACGCGCTCCAGCCCGCTTGTGTGGAGCTCCCCAGCAGGTGCATTGAAACTGCTCCTTGCTGAGGGCTATCTCCAAGAGTCCCCTTTATCCTGATCCCAGCCCTTCCTGGTGCTGCAAGGCTGCCCAAACCTGGGTGACTTCCACCCAAACTCCAACCTGGACCGTCACCATGGCTGCTACAAGGACCAACCAGAGGGGCCTGTTGCCAGCACCCAACACCATTGCTTCTCCACGCAGTTCACTCCCCCCAGCCCTCAGTACAGAGCCTGGCTATGGGATACGCAGGGCAAGGGGGGGTCCAGCACCGCTCAGCAGAGCCTGACCCCCTCGAGATGATGTGGGCACTTGGGGACCATCCTCCCCCTGCACCCCTGTGCCCAGAGGCCACCACCAGGATGTGTCCCAGGACACAGCCGCCAGCCAGCTCCGTGCTGCTGCCGCATCACCCGCACGTCCCTCCTGGGCCTGAGCAGTGCGGGGTGAGCACCCAGGGGCAGCAGCTGGGGGCCAAGCAGCCGAACCTTGCACCGGTGCGGTTGTGGCGGCCCCGGCTTGCAGAGGGGATGGGCTGAGCGCCCGGGGCAGGGCTGCAGCTGAGCCGGCTCCTCCGCACCGAGGAGCACGGAGGGAACATCCCCGCTGCGCAGGGACAGATCCGAGCCGACAGCTCCCCCAGTCCCTTTGCGCCTATTTTCCATCCTCCGAGTTGCCGCCGGTGAACTCGAGGACGCTTCCGACTCCTGCTTTAAGCACAGGCCAAAGGACAGCGGAGGGAGGAAACGCACCTCTGGCCTCTCTGCTGTGCACCGGGGAGGGAGGCATGGGGAGGGGCTGGGGCAGCAACCTGTGCTTGGGATCCTGCTCTGGAGAGAGCTGGGAGGCACAGCATGGGAGCTGGAAATTAAGAGCCTCTGTCCTGCTGGAAAAGGGGGTTTGACCCTCGGAGGCTCTCATAACGCTGCATGTGAACGTGGACAACACCGAGGGCATCCCTGCTCCTCTTCTCCAGCAGCTGCCTGTGGGACCAGTTCAGGCTCACTGGGAAGAGCTGTCCCACACCCAGCACGCAGGGGTTCAAGGATGCTGGTGAGGGTCTCTGCACACCCAGCCACCCCTTCCCACCCCAAACGAGCTCTGGGTTGAGCCATGGCCACTCCTGGGAGGTGTTCTGAGGATGGGGCATCCCATGGGGCACTTCTCAAGCTGGGACCTCCTCACACCCATGGCCGAAACCAAAGGGGTTCCCCAGCCTCTCCTGTGCCTTTCGCTCGGTGGAGGACTCTTACCACGGACTAAAGGGGAGCCCGGTGGTGCTAGGACACCAGCAGCACGTCACTGTCGGCATGCAACAGGTGAACTGACCTGAGTGAGCTGCTGGCTCCCTCGCCCCATGGGACCCCTCTCGCAGGAGGTCACTGTTAAGTGGTGGGGCTGGGATGTGGGGAGCAGCAGACAGCGGCACGGCCCGTAAGCTGAGGTGGCACCACGCGCTGCAGCGAGGGTAATGAGATCTCATGCTCCAGGGAGCCCGGCGAGGAGCCCCGGCCCGATGGACAGGGCTGCACATTTGGCTGGGGGCTCTCAGCGCTGCTCCGCTCGCTCCAGAGCCACCGAGGGCAGGACCCAGCAGTGGCTCCAGTGATCACCTCCCTCCAACCATCAGCTCCGTGCCCATCAGCCCCTGCCGGCTGCCCTCGCCCCACAGAGGAGCCGCAGCACCGAGCCCTGTCCTCTGTGGGGCTGGCTGAGCCCTGCAGCCCTGGGAGCAAAGCAGGGACCCGCAGGCTGCCGGTGCCACTGGTGCCCCAGGAGCGCTTACAGCACAAGAGCAGCTTTCCCAGAGGTGCCTCCCCACTCACTCACCTTCTTCCTGACAGCCAGGGGCTGCTCCGTAGCCAGAATCACCAGGAGCTTCTGCAGTGCCCCCCCTTCAATCGCTTCTATCTGGACTTTGGGGTTGCTGCAGGGAAGGAAGCGGAAGGCAGGTCACCAGCAGAGCAGGCACAGCAGGGTGGGATGCACCCAGAGCGGGCACAAACGAGGCCCAATCCAGCCTGATCCCACAGCATCCCCATTCTCCCACTGCTGGCAGCCTGCGGCTGTGAAGGTGTGAAGCCCTGCAGACCACCTCACACACAGCACATGACTGATGCAGCCTGAAAGGATGGCAGGGGGCTGGGGAAGGGCACACAGAGCCACCAGTGCCACCCCACCATGTGTCCTACCCATCTTCCCCTGGCAGGGAGCCCTCCCCTGTGCTTCCCTCGCAGCTATTGATCCTCTCGCTTCCCATCACATCTATTCCTTAACAGCCTTTTCCATTTCAGTTCTTGGTTCCCCTCTCGTGCTCCTCACTTGCTGCCAACGTGCTCCTTTATTTAAGCACCCCTTTGCTGCAGCACCGGCTCTGCTTGTCCGGGTGCCTCCATCTCAAAGCGCGCCTGGCCTCACCACACACACCTCTCACAGCAAGCACTCCTCCCCAAGGACTGCAAGCAGAGGACCCCATCCTGTCTGCAGCTGCCCCTGGTTCAGACAAGGCCAAGCCTTGCTCACCATGGCCCTGGGTACCGGCTGCACAGATGCTTCACCTCTAGCCCCTCTTTGAAGGCGGCAGGCAGGGGTTACGTGCTACAGGCTCCCTCTTTGGCAGGGCTCTCACAGCCTCCATCCCCGATCACAGCCTCTTGTGCTCTGAGGAAGAGCTCCAGCACTTGATCGAGCTTTTGCTCTTCTTTGAAGCAGCAGTGGCACTGCAGCCAGCCAAAGGCAACGCGTCCCTGCTACAGCAGAACACCCGCAGCTGTGACCGCCACCAGGAAGCTGCTGGAGCAGCCAGAGCCCAGCACCAGCCAAGAGACAAGAGAGACAGAGGCAGGGTTGTAATAGAGCCCAGAAGACAAACGGATTTGGGCAGGAAGCAGCTCTCCGTTAAACCCATGGCTCCATCTGGGTGAGCCAAGGTGCCAGGAACCCCCCTTGCTGCGCCCAGGCTTTGCATCCCGCAGCACCAGGAGTCACCGGTACCCCCGGGATGCAGGGTTCTGACCGCAGTCACCAGGCTGACCTCGAGGCAGGGGAAGGGGGTTGTTGGGAGCCACTTTCCATTCCTCCTTCCTCGCTCACCTGCTGCAGCAGCGCAGGCCCCTGCCGAGCACAGGCGCATCCGTGACCTGCCCGGACAGGCCAGGAAGGAGCTTCAGGATCCTCCCGCAGAGGAGATTCTCACCGCACGGTCCCACGGGCTGCAGCGGCCCTGGGAGCAAACCAGCCTCTGGTGCCTGGGTCCAGCTGGACCTGATGCACGCTCCAGGACACGGGCATTCCCCAACCTCACCACACCAACAGCAGCAGAATCACTCACGGCGGTCACTCTGGGCAAGGGAGACCAGAGCAAGCGTGTGCCTTTCTGAGTATGCCTGCACTGGAAGAGGATCTCCTCTCACTGGAGACCTCCTGGTGCCGTTCAAGGAGCACAGAAGGTTGGGATATCCAAGCGTCTTTGCCACATCTGTCTACAATAAATAACAAAACCTCTCCTAGCAAGGGACGCAAGTGACGAATGGAACTGCCCCTCCATGCCTGGCTGCTCACCTGCAGGATGAGAGCTAACTAAAATCTCTGAACCATGGAGTTTCTGCCAAGGAGCACCTCTGGGGGTCAGGAAGCCCTCCCGGATGGCAGGAGTACTGCTCACTTCTCAGTGGTTAACGCCTACTACCAATAGCCCAGGCTTCCCACTAACAAAACCAACTCATCTGAATGGTTGGAAAATTCAGCCCAGATCTGTACAAATTGCACTGTCAGGCCCAGGGCAAAGCAGCCTGGAGAGAACTAAATACAATGAGACAGACTGGGGAGCACTTGCATGGGAAATTCACCCTGTGCTGAGCCCTGATGGATAAGGGAATGGTGGCACCAGCAACAATGTTCCCCACGATGAAGCTCTGAGACTGGGATAGGGATGAAATCTGTCTCCAATGAGACCCCATGATGCTGCAGTGATGGCAGAGATTTGAGAGTTGAGATTAACCCGCTTCAAACCCGGGTGAGGAACAGCCACAAGCCTATGGGGACTCAACACAAGCACTGTGCTCGAGGTAAAGCAGCTTCCCAAGAGGGACTCCACTGCCCTCAATAGCCCCAGTTTGCCCTGGGAGGACCTGCTCCGACTGTGGGGTCACACCACATCCCCTCCAGATGTGGCCCTCCCTACATGGCTGAAGCCCTTGTCCCATCCTATGCCCATGTCCATCACATCCATCCATCATTCTGCTCCTGAAGACCATGGTCACCCTCCTCCAGCCACACAGAGGGAAACGTGCTGGGCTGATGGAGCACTTCCATAGAATCCCAGAATCCCAGCCTGGTTTGGGTTGGAAGGGACCTTAAAGCTCATCCAGTTCTACTCTGTGCTTTCCAATACTAATTCAGGTTCATGCTCCCGGCTTCTCCCAGGGACCCCTGCAGACAAGCTCAGCTAGCAGTGATGGGGCTGCCACCCACATCACCACAGGCACCCTGCAACACTGAAGCTGCACCATTTTGACCCCAAGACAAACAACGTTCATGTTTCCCACTGCTGCCTCCTTCCAAAGCTCCTGGAATTGTGACTTTGCCGAGTACAAATTTAAGGTGTCATTTACAAGGGCCTGTAGGGCCAGGGCAAGGGGAATGGCTTTAACCTGCCAGAGGGGAGACTGAGATGAGCTCTTAGGCAGAAGCTCTTCCCTGTGAGGGTGCTGAGGCGCTGGCACAGGGTGCCCAGAGAAGCTGTGGCTGCCCCATCCCTGGCAGTGTTCAAGGCCAGGTTGGACACAGGGCTTGGAGCAAGCTGCTCTAGTGGAAGGTGTCCCTGCCCGTGGCAGGGGTTGGAACTGGGTGAGCTTTGAGGTCCTTCCAACCCAAACCAGGCTGGGGTTCTGTGGTTCTATGGAAGTGCTCCATCAGCCCAGCACGTTTCCCTCTGCGTGGCTGGAGGAGGGTGACCATGCCCTTCGGGGGGGAGGGGAAAACACAAAAAGCAGGGGAGGGAAAGCCAGCAGCACCCCCCCCTCGGAGCCTGCCTGCTGCAGCGGCAGAAGGAAACGCTCCATTTTCTGCCAGTTTCTATTTCACTGCGTTGGAGTTACAACTTCCCACGAGGGGCCAGACGTTATTACAGTCAAGGCTGGTTTGCCAGAACACCACAAGCCTCAACAGCACATGGAGATGGGAGAAGCCATAAACCCACAGGCTGAGGCGCAGCGATCAGCACTGTCACAGTGCCCTGTGCCCCGTGGCAGGTCCTGCCTTGGTGGGTGGTGAAGGCAGGGATGGACCCAGCACCTTCCACAAGCCGTTTGCACCCTTCTCCCTTTTCTCTTCCATTAAAGCTCTTTGTGGAAGCAGCAAGACCTTAAGACGAGGATGAGCAGCCACAGGACCCGCCAGCACAATGGATCAGAGCCCTCCAAACAGCCTCCCCATGGGCTGCAGCTTGCAATCCCCAACGTGCTGCCATTCCCCTGCAGCTTGATGTCAGGGACCTGCTCGTGGGACCGCTGCTGTTTCTCCCTGGACACTGTTTTGGGCATGTTAAGGAGTAGGAGCAGCACAGGGGATGTGGCTCTTGCTGCTGAAATCCAGCATGAGCTTCTCTGCCATCTTCACTGGCAAACTGCCTCCATGAAAGCAGCTCCTGTTTTGCTGAGCAAGGGATTTTATCAGTGCTATCCATTATGAGACAGACACCCTATTGCTCCTAGGATGACCTCAAGTACACACATACAAATTTAGGAGAGACTTTTCGAGTGTTCCCAGGCCGCACATGCGAGGGATGTGGGAAGACTGAAAAGCAGCATCACAGCCCTGAGGCAAGAGCAGCTCTTGAGTTAGGTGGGAACTTGCAATACGGCAGCAAAATTAGATTGAGATTTAAAGTACATCTGAGCAAAGGAAAGCCAAGTGGTGCAGAGGGACCCCGGGACCCGTGATGACACGGGGAGCATTTCTCATTTGGCCTGCTTGTTGTAGCCAACAGACCAAACAGACCCTAGAGAGAAACCAGGGTCACCTCCTCACTCCGAGCATCCTGCTGAGGCCAGGCAAAGACCAAAAAGAGAGGTGAGAGGGGGAGTGCAGTGGAGGGGATGCTCTGCCGGGCAGGAGCAGGGTGCTGAGCACAGCACTTCCCCTGCCCCGGCTGGAGCTGTGGTGGGGGCCACACACCCGCTGTCACCACCACTGTCTGCATCCGCCCCCCCAGGGCACAGGCTGGGGAGCTGGGGCTTTGATGAAAGCCTGGGTGATGGTGAAAAGGGAAGATAATCACAGAGCTAGCCAGGGCTCTTCTCTCGCCAGAACCTGCGCTCTGCGATGCCACCTGGGAAATCAAAGCCAGGGATCAAAGTCTGCAACTCTGTGAAACAGCCTAAAAAATTTAGTACAGTCTCTTTAGGCTGAGCTATAACCTGAGGATCAGAAGCAGGCAGCGTGGCTCACCTCACCCTCCCCGGTTTGCACACTAAAAACTGTTAATGAAGATAATGAGAGTGCACCGAGGCTCTTGCTTGGGGCTGAAATGTGGCTTTACAGCTCCAGGCCTTGCCTGGCTTCTTGTGCCTCATCACACCTGGGTAGGAATTTGAAAGGCAATGAAAAAAGTCATTTCTGTAAGTCCTGGAAAACCAAAGCAATGCAAGCAAAAGCACCATGAGAAGGCCAATGGTTTCTGCAGAGGCCTCTCTATTTAGAGGATTTCTGACAGCTCTTGTAAGTATATTCGTGTTAAAATTTCCTGACAAATAATAGATAGAGAGATAAAACTGATCATTATGGTGTCAATGCTTAAAGGTTGGACTGGAATTCAGTAATTTCTGGCCAGACTACAGCTGTAAATCTGAGACTCTGAATAAGGGCAGAAAATAAGAGGCAGGATGATCAGCAGCTTGTTAATCCTTGCACAACTGAACTGTAAATTGCAGGTTTAAGAAAGAAATGAACAGCATTAAAATAGTCCCAGTGAAAAGTGACACATGGGGAGAATATGCTTTACCTGTGGCATTCGAATTACTGGCTATGGCATGAACTATCCCCATCAGAAACAGCAGTGTTATCAGCTGCTGTGAGCCCTGCCAGCTCCAAATCCAAGACTTCCCAGGTACGCACCGGTTGGCTACATCTCCTTCAAAACTTTGTTCTTATGAGAAGGATAACTGGGACAAGAAACCTGGAGGGGGCTTTGGCCAAGGGCCTGCAGGGACAGGCCAAGGGGAATGGCTTTAACCTGCCAGAGGGGAGACTGAGATGAGCTCTTAGGCAGAAGCTCTTCCTTGTGAGGGTGCTGAGGCGCGGGCACAGGGTGCCCAGAGAAGCTGTGGCTGCCCCATCCCTGGCAGTGTTCAAGGCCAGGTTGGACACAGGGGCTTGGAGCAAGCTGCTCTAGTGGAAGGTGTCCCTGCCCGTGGCAGGGGTTGGAGCTGGATGAGCTTTGAGGTCCCTTCCAACCTAGAGCATCCTAGGATTCTATGAATACAACAGAAACGATTCTACAGCCCTCTCAACCTCTGAAACAACCACCCGGCTCTGCCACAGGATACCAGCAACTGATGCTCACGTGAGGGGTTGGTGCATAAAATAAAAATACATGTTTAACACAGGCTGTCCATTACTGCAGAGTCCCAGGCTATAGAAAAGGACATCTGCACACACAGTATGAGATGTACAAGGTAACAATAAAATAACCCCAACCCCAACAAGGCTACATGCGACTGTTTGCAGCTGGAAGGAGGAGGGATGAAGCACAGACACCCAAAGCCCTCACTGAGGTCTGCATGCAGCAGAACTGGCCTAGAAAGACTCTTCTCCGAGCATCAGCTCAGAGCTGAGTTTATTACAGACAAAGGCCTTCAGAGCTATGACTTAAGGAGATTAAAAACCACCCAGGAAAATGGAGCCCTAAGCCAGTCGTTCCAATCAAAATACAGCCAAGAAGAAAGCAGGGGTGAGGGGGGGAAAACCTGACAAAAGGAAAACTAGGTTTCAACAGGCAACACAATACAACAATTTCGCATGAAAGATGTGAGGCATAAAAGCAATGTTAGATGTTCAAAAGCACAGAATATAGGAGAGACATAAAATAACCCCTGAGAAGATGAAAATCTCCACTTCAATGCCATGCTGCCTTCTCACTTTCTACCAAGCCAGGCGCTCATTGCAGTAGCGGGGGAGCAGCAGCGTCCCTGTGAGAGCAACACGTCTCAACGTGACATAATGGATTACATAGATGCAAGTATGGTTTTTAATGAGCAATTAGGTTATTGAGTATTTGTTGCTAAGAGGAGAACAGAACCGCACAGAATAAGCTGGAGGTGAGCACGTGACTGTGATTTTGATGGGCTAATGTGACACTTAAACCAAGGAGCATGAGTCACCCAGGGAGGCAGAAATAGCATGGAAGACTGCCTGGCAAAAGCTGGAGGGACCTTGGCTTGCTATCAAGCATGTATCTATGTCCCAGGCACCAGCAAGATATAGCTGAGCTTCTCAAGAGCCCTCCAACATCCCTGCTGAAAGCCAGCAGGCTATAACATCACGTTACAAACAAGCCCCAAACTCCCTGGGGACACTGTGACATTGGCTTTAACCAGGGAAAACTGCTCTCAGATAGGTGATGTAAGTGGGAATTACTCAGTGTGAGTTTCTGGTCCTCTGCAGTCACAAGGATGTTGAGGTGGAAGCGCAGAGCAGAGCTGCTTCTCGTGGTGTGGCCAAGGTAAAGAGCCATTGGGAGCACTGCGAGGAGGTAAACTGGCTCACCTAAGCCCAGACAGGGCAAGGCTAAGACAGCTAGTATTTTGGAGCAGGGCAAAAAGCCACATCAGACAAGCTGCAGTGCTGTAATGTAGCATAACAGATGGATAATTAGATTTATACAAAGGGCTGTAAAAGTAAGTAATGAAATAAAAGCACAGAAAAGCCAATCTGCCGCAGCAAGACACCTCACAGGGGTGCAGGATGTCCCCACAGCTGGCACCCACTGTCCCAGCATCACCAGAGCAGGCAGCAGAGCTGGGGCATTCCTTGAGTCAACCAAAGCCAGGAGCTGCCCAAAGCACGAGTGCACAGAGAGGAGCGATGTGAACAGAGGGACTGAGTTGAGTAGCAGCGAAGCCCCTCCTCTTCCTCACCTCACCACAGAGAAGAGTAGAAGAGTGAAAAGCAGCTCTGCACAATAAAATCTTAGGTGCTGTAATGAAATCAACCGCGCCAGATTGTTCTGCTGAACACACACAAACAACAAAGGACAGGCTGTATTTATAGCTGTAGAGAAAAATAAAGGTACAGGAAAAGAGGCTGGAGATTGCACACAGGAACAAAGCGAGCACAGGCGGGAATCCCACCTCCCCAGCACATTGTGAGGCTCCCGAGGACACCCTCGAGTCTCTCTCTTCTCCTGACCCCTTGGCTTTGCCAGCTCTATTTTGGTACCAGCACATAACCCCCAGCAACACAAACTCACTGCTGACAGCCAAGTGCCTCACTGGTCTGCTTTGGAGGGGCTTGTGCACCCGAAGCTCCCTCCAAGACCAGGGCAAGTGGAGGAGCTCAGCTTCCAAGAGCCTCAGATGTCAGCTCAGCTTAAAGCTTAACCAAAGATCCACAAACAAGTTGTGATTAAAAAAGGAAACTGGCTTTGGGCAAGGGCCTGGAGGGACAGGCCAAGGGGAATGGCTTTAACCTGCCAGAGGGGAGACTGAGATGAGCTCTTCGGCAGAAGCTCTTCCCTGTGAGGGTGCTGAGGCGCTGGCACAGGGTGCCCAGAGAAGCTGTGGCTGCCCCATCCCTGGCAGTGTTCAAGGCCAGGTTGGACACAGGGGCTTGGAGCAAGCTGCTCTAGTGGGAGGGAGAAGCCTGCAAAGGAAAGGGTACAAGGCAGCCCTACCAAGACTACCCCATCTTCTCTGTTCTCCTGATGGTGAAGGACGGGCCCATGCAGCCCCCTCTGGAGGGTATGTGACCGCACTGTGATTTAAGGGCTGGACCGGGTGAGCCATGAGCCTTCTGCAACACAACCAAGGAACCTCTGTGAGCTCTCTTCCAGCAAAACCTGTTGAATGAATGAGCCTTCCAGGCACGTACAAGCAAGGGCTCCATGGTACATGGAACGACACATCCCCCAGTGCTCAATCACCCCAACCGATGTTGTATTTTGAGGCACAAATCAACCCTATAGCTATGTGTGTCACGCTTACAAAACACTCCCTAGGCATTTCTGAAAGCCTGTTATTTTACCAGAGCTCAAATGCTTTTTGATGCCTAAGGATCTGCTTCATCAGAGGCTGCTTTACTAAAAAGCGAGGAATTCTCTATGAGTCCAAGCAGAACTCATTTATTTCCATGCCATGTTAGCCACAGCCCACCAAAATTGTGTTGATTTCTCTTAAGAAAACCCACACCACAGCAAGGAACAAGAACAATATTGTAGGATTGAGCTCATCCCATGTTTTTCATCACAGGGACTTCAAAGCACCCCCTGATTTATACATAGATGGGGAAACTGAGAGTGCTGGGCTTGTGCCCTCCTGCTCCTCCTTTTCCCTGCATGCCCCCAGCATCTCAGCTCCAAAACTGGCCTAGGATGCTCTTTGCTGTGCTGCTGCAGGTCCCCTGAACAAGAGCCTTCTGCAACAGCAGCTCGGGGCAGGGCAGCTCTGGACAGAAGCATCCCCATGAGGTCTCTCATACGGCAGTGAGCAGAACTCCAGGCACGCAGAAGTTACTCAAGCATTCCCACAAATCTATTCACACACCTCAGGTAACACAAAACCACTGCAAAAAGCTGTCTGAAAGCACTGCAAGGGCAAAGCCTCAGTGTTAACCACCGGGCTCCTAACAGTTGGGCTGGTGTTCTCCAGCAGCCAGCACCTGTATAATCCATCCCACTAATAATCTTGAGAGACACTGGAAGGAGGCCTGAGGCTAAGCCTTTCCAGTGTTACTCGCTTGATTTGTTGCCTTGCTCACTTGAGCTGATTCTTCTTTAAGACAAATGCTAATAATCTAACAAAGAGAAAGCCTGTGCCTGGCGTGTCCCTGCCAGGACTGCCAGCGGAGTGCCGGCACTCTCCAGCTCTTCCACGAGACACAAAGCGAGGTGTGAGAACAGGCACTTCACTTCTCTCCCTTCCAGCAGCATCTCCATGCTGCACTGTCCTATTTTAACCCTGCCATCTGCTCCGCAGCTCCTTGTGTTCCTCCGGTAACTGAGAGAGGCAGTGCCTTACATCAAGCAAATCTATCATCTCCCACCCCTTTTCCTTAGGGATATGCCCTGGGGCACCCTTGGGTGCCACGACAGAAGGCATTGCTCCTAAACCACCACGCCATATCTCAATCCACCCCACTTCTCCACGGGCAAGGGAAGATGCTGGATCACAGGGAGAATCACGCCCACTGCAATGTCATGTTTTAAACTCCGGCTGCTCCCAGTCCCACCGGCTTTCACAGCGCTATTAGAATCGTTTTACTTGAGAAAGGAAGGTTTGTTTCACTGAGTCATGATTCAAAGAACGAGACTTCGCTCCACTTACAAAAGCAAATCACCATCTTGCAAATGCCAAGCACAGATTTCAGCTCCAAAAGTGAAGCCTGGGGAAGGCTTCCAGCCAGAGAGAGAATGGAAAAGCTGCATCTGCAAAAGCTGGGACACCTTTTTGGTCTCTTTATCGGGTTTTGATAAACAGAAAGCATGACCTGTGGAACACCAGCTCCTGCAGAAACCCAATGAACTCATTCTGCATCAAAGCTATGCATCAACAGAGGGGAGAGTGACAGCAGGAGTGCTGCCACAGGGCCACAGCCAATCCAAACCACTTCCCAGGTGGAAAGCCCTCAAGGAAAACTCAGGACTCACACAAAGCCCCAGCGATTCTCTTTGCTTTCTGATTCATGCCTCCTCCAACACCCACATGCCAGGCAGAGGAGGCTGGAACTGCTACATTTAGGATGACATTTAAAAATCAAGGTTGTGTTGCTGGTGGTCATTAAAAATCCAACCGCGTTTTGCAGAAACAAGTGGGTACTTGCTCGCTGTCCCTGCCAAATATCAGCACAGCAGTAGCTGTTCTAGCAACCTCACTTAAAAGATGAAGGAAAATTGCACCCCCCATAATTACTGTTATTACTGTTGTTGTTTTTCAAACATTCACTACATACCTTTCTATTTCCTAAATACGAAATAAGAAGGAAACGTTTCCCCAAACCGTTCTAAGTGTCAGATTCATCTCACTTAACACCAGACGCTGAAAATTAAGACATGTAGCTGAGGTGGGCTGCCTGGGCTCCCTCAGAAACGTGTTCCAACCTGTGGTCTGCACATCCCTACACACAGTCACTGCTCCTGTATTTCCACGGGACATGCTCAGGCTAATCCACAAAGATAAGTCTATGATCCACGGCTTTAGATTCACTCTAAAGGGGCTGTTCTATTCTGTCAAGTGTTTGAGGAATTCACGGTCACCAGCAGTGAGCAGAAATGATGATCTGCCTTGTGGGAAACGGGGTGTCTGACCCCTGTCTCATGATGGTACAATTTGTCTTTTAGAGGAGTCACAGAATCCCAGACTGGTTTGGGTTGGAAGGGACCTTAAAGCTCATCCAGCTCCAACCCCTGCCACAGGCAGGGACACCTTCCACTAGAGCAGCTTGCTCCAAGCCTTGTGTCCAACCTGGCCTTGAGCACTGCCAGGGATGGGGCAGCCACAGCTTCTCTGGGCACCCTGTGCCAGCGCCTCAGCACCCTCACAGGGAAGAGCTTCTGCCTAAGAGCTCATCTCAGTCTCCCCTCTGGCAGGTTAAAGCCATTCCCCTTGGCCTGTCCCTACAGGCCCTTGTCCCAAGCCCCTCTCCAGGTTTCCTGCAGCCCCTTCAGGCACTGGAGCTGCTCTGAGGTCTCCCCTTCAGGAGCCTTCTCTTCTCTGGGCTGACCCAGCCCAGCTCTCTCAGCCTGGCTCCAGAGCAGAGCTGCTCCAGCCCTCGCAGCATCTCCGTGGCCTCCTCTGGACTCACTCCAACAGCTCCACGAATTCTCTCCCCTGGTTGGAGATGGAGCCTGGATAGACAGCTCTGGTGGACACTCATGTAGGAAGACTGAAGCCAGGTGACGTGGATCACCAGAGAGAGGGTGAAGAAACACCTACAAATGCCTGAATCAAGCTGTCAGGGAGTTTCAACAAGCAAGCTAGCTAATAAAACATAGTAATCATGCAATGAATTCACTTCATCTACAAGAAACAAAGCTGCAGCAGGTACCACAGCTAAACTGCATGTTTGGAAAGGGCTGGAGGAAGGAGATGGAGCATTTTCAGACGGGAACATTTTGCATAAAAGATGCAGGGGTATAAAATAATTATGCAGGAAGAAGGAAATTTCAGCAGTGCCCTACATCACTGATGGATGGGGGGAACGGATACCTTGACAGAGACATGCTAATTAAGTTTTAATGACCCTAAAGGCAAAGAGAAAAGCCCTCATCTGCTACGATGGATGAGGGAGCCAACAGATGGACTTAGCCTGTAAGTGAAATGGTTAGGAATAGCCGGAAGGATCTTGAGATGAACACTGTCTGTGTAATGGGGAGCAGTGGTAAAGGCATCAGAGGTAGGTTCTGCAAGGCAGCAGATAAAGGCTTAATCACCAGGGCAGAAGAGAGCTCTGAGAGCTGAGACTGGCTGTGGGAGATGAGATGCCCGGATCCAGAAACAGCTTGGAAGCGAAGGGTGAAGGAGGAAGCAGGGTTCAATCTATTGAAGGCTCTAGAACTGTGGAAAGACATACGCTCCGCAAATGTTAGTTGTGATGATCACTTCCCACTGCTAGACTCTGCTAAGAGAGGACGGGAAGGTGGCACAACCAGCAGTTCACACATGTGCTGTGAAGGCGCAGGAGGAGAGAAGACTTGTCAGGAAGTGCTGGGATGGAAAACCCAGTCGGTCACAGCCTTGTAAACAAACAGGGGCCTGTGTTCCCATCTGCCTTGTACTGAGGAGAGAGGGAAGCCGTGCCCAGTGGGTCAGTGGAGGACATGGTGCGTGCTGCCAGGTGGGCTGAGGTCTGCCAGACCTGGGGGTGATGGTCTGCCTTCAGGAGCTGTAGGTGCGTAAGGAAACCACTTCAGGAACAGAGGGTCCTAAACCAATGCTTCCTGCCCAGACAGACATTTGTGAACCCACGTGGGAGCACCCTGGCTGAGCTGATGTAGAACATCTCTTTGCCAACGTCCATCAGCTCAGCAGACAGCAGTGAGACTGATTTCAGGTGGTTTACACAATGGAGGTTGCCACGACCTCCAGCTACACAAACCCTACAAGATGAGAAGCCACCTGCTCCATGCTAATGACTACTGACACGAGTGCATCATCCTCCCCTGGCCACCCCCTGGAGTGTGAAACACCGGCCTCCTTCCCTAGCAGAGCTGCTATCACCCCCTGCAGACAATATCCACTACTGATTTGTGATGATGAGATCAGCATCCACAAACATCCTACCTTCTTCTGTCCTTACTCACATCCTTCCCTTCCCGCTCCCCCCAGCAGCAAGGACACCAGCCTGCCACCAGTCTGAGAGGATGAGTACAGCTCTTCATCCTCCCCTGCGGTTTGGGCTGGCTCTTCACCTTACCCCACAGCTGATGGTATTGAGTGGTACCAGCACAGTGAGATGAGACATTCCTCAGGCTGGGCAATGCAGAGTCCAGGTCAACAGGTATTGTCCAAGCAGCTGTCTGGAAACCATCACTCCATGGAGAATCAGTCATCACACTGACCTATCTCCTTCCCACTCCTCTTCTGCCTATTGTGCAAAAGAACCATAGAATGGTTTGGGTTGAAAGGGACCTTAAAGCTCATCCAGCTCCAACCCCTGACACGGGCAGGGACACCTTCCACTAGAGCAGCTTGCTCCAAGTCCCTGTGTCCAACCTGGCCTTGAACACTGCCAGGGATGGGAAAGCAAGAAAAAAAACCTCAGTTTGCTCTCAACTGATCCACTGGAAATACAGCAATGGATTTACCTGCTTCTCCCCCAGGAGGGCTCATTGAGCAGTAACAGTCAGAGACAAACCTATTCTCCTGTTGGGAAACAGGACTTGGCCAGGCTTTGTTTAAGTTCATCTTGCAGAACCATTATGTTTAGTTCAAATTCTCTCATTTGTGTGCATCCTCTGAACTCCCTACATACAGCACAAATCTTGCCACGGGATGAACCTGGGCAAGTTTGTGGTCCTCAAACACTCATCCATGTTTATGTCCTTCACGCTGCGCTGTGACAGCACATGTCACATAATGCCTTGGACAATCTGGATCCACATATTTATGGCAATAGACTTCAGTGTTTTATGTCCCAAATCTGGGGACCTACAGCTGACACATTACACATTACTTGTTCTTGAAATGTAGGCTACAAAGCTACTTTAGTTCTGCTTTTGCTTGTAAATCTGGGGCTTACATATGTAATTGGCCTAACCGTAAGAGCAAACAACAGCAGTGGTAGCACAGTGCCAGCAATTATTCATGCCTATAATAAACGCCTGTAAAATTGAAAGCCAGCCTTTAGAAATCTGGCTCCTCACTGCACACACAAAAAAATCCCCAAAACCTCATTTGCAGGGCTTGGCCAGTGAAGTTTTTCATTTTGGGGAAGAGATTGAGGGGGGAAAGGATTGTATTTTTGCTTTTCCATTCTACAAAACCACCACTCACGCCTACGCTTAGGTCGCAGATTATTCTGGCTACATTTCAGTTTCGGAATAAACCCAGTGGCAGACAGGGAGGACAACTCTGGGTATCCAGAGAGTAGGTCTCTGGGCATGCAGGAAGCACAGGGAATTGTTTACAGCCAGCCCCTCTCCCTGGCTCTGTGCTGAGGCAGCAGCCAGCCTGCTGATGAGCTGCGATGCCTGGAGATGACATACGACCACTGGCCCTAACGACCATGCAGTGTTGCTCTGTGTGAGAACAGAGATGCTGACCTGGTGTCTGTATGGGTGCTACCAGTTAATGGTGGCATCCTCACTGATAAATCACTCCTATGGGTTGAGCTGTGCTCAGCACACTGCCTCTCTTTACCCTCTTCAACCAATGTGGCTACATCTCCCTGCAATAGGGCAATGCAGCCGCTCTAGGACTTGCAGGATGAAAGGTGTGATAAGACCTTTCTGCTACACGCATTCTTCACCCACAGCACCACAGCAACCCCTATAAAACTCTTCTAGCACATTCCTGAATATCAGCGTGGTCTTCCTTGATGGCAAAGAGCCTATTGGCAACAGAAGTCTGCCCACTGGGTGGTCCTCAGAAGCCCAGCAGGCCATATGTTGCTTAGACACAATCAATTTTAGTCCTTGAATTGCTTTAACAATTAAGAAGGCTGAAAGGTGCTAACCCAGTGGGCAGTGAGGATGGATTGACTGTGAGGGAGCAAACCTCAAGGAAGGCACTGCTAAGGTGTGGGTGACTACCAGAACCCCTTCACCCAGCCAGCTGGCACATCACCCATACCAGTGCCCTGAAAAGCAATGCATCAAGTCTTCTCCTTGGTCCCTGCTGAGTGAAACACCTATCACAAGATCTTACCAATGCCTTCTATGCACACCTCCTCACACACCTGTTGCTTCAAAGCACATAGCCCAGCACCTCTGCTGGCCTCACGTTCCTCCAGCATCACATTGTAGAATCACAGAATCATAGAATAGTTAGGGTTGGAAAGGACCTTAGGATCCTCCAGTTCCAACCCCCCTGCCATGGGCAGGGACACCTCACACTAAACCATATCACCCAAGGCTCTGTCCAACCTGGCCTTGAACACTGCCAGGGATGGAGCATTCACAACTTCTTTGGGCAACCCATTCCAGTGCCTCACCACCCTTACAGTAAAGAGCTTCTTCCTTAGATCTAACCTGAACTTCACAGAATCATAGAATCAACTAGGTTGGAAAATACCTTTAAGATCATCAAGTCAAACCATTACCTGAGCCCTTTGCTTCCTCAGCGCTCACCAGACAGGAGCAGATTTCTTCCACTCCAGCAGCAACAGGATCGTAACAGTAGCAGGGACCTTTGACATGCTTTGGACCTCTGAAGTTAGAAGGTCTGAGGTATTGACAGACTTCCTTAACCACAAATAAACTGTTTCATATCATACTTCAGCATTCCTGGTTGTATTTCTCCTGCCTTAAGTGGTGGCTGAGCATGAATGGGAAGAGGTCTGTAAGGACTGCTCTCCCTCTCTTCACCATGCAGAGCTTCCCTCTTCAGATATTTTCTATAACTACCAAGTTTTAGTACCCTCTGAAGGAAGCTGCATTCATCACAGTTCAGCAGGGACCTTTTGGCCTAACCCCCACTAGAAAAACTGCCAAACTGATCCTCCCATCTCAAAATTAACAGTGACAGAGACTTCTCCGTACTGGGCGATTCAGTGCTGCTATGACAACAGGAATGGGAGACTCATTAAGGGTCTCATCGAGAGGGATAACGAGCAATCACAGCTCACAGAAGGTAGAAATCAATGAGAGCTGTTGATATCACAACACTGTGCGGGATGGAGCCAGGTACTCGGTGGGCTTTGAAGGGTTGACTTGCATTGTTACGGGCAGGTCTCGGTGAGTACAACTTCTGAGGACAGGCAGATTCCTGGGGAGTAGAGATGAATATTCATGAAGGAACTCAGTTTGGGAGAGGAAATGAATCAAGTGTGACAAATGCTGCCTATTAGGAAAAGAGGGTGGCGTCTATTTTTAGTGGAGTTAAGCAAACATTAAAGCTCACTCTCTAAGAACTCCAAATAATACCACTCACTGGTTCTGCCTCTCCATCGCCAGATAAGAATTCAGCAGCACGTTGGCACCAGCCAAAACCCGCTCGCCTCAACAGCAGTTTTCTGCTTTAGCCCCCGTCTGTGTTTTATAAAAATAAAAGTTTTAATCTCTAATCTGCATAGGAAGATGTGATGATTTCCACCAGGATTTATTCCCCCCCACCCCAGAATCATAAAGCTTGAAGGAACCTTTTTAAGACGGAAGAAAACGCTGCATTCAAATCTCCTAAAAGAGCACTCACGCGGAGCTGTAATCACTTCAGATGCACAGAATTATCAGGAGGAGAAAATTCATCTCACTTAGAATCAAGACCCAATTTGAAGCAGAAAGGAAGAGGCTTGGTTTGCTGCCGTGCCAAGCACTCAGACTTTTCACTGAAGTCAAAGAAGCTACAGCTGCTCCGAGCCATTGAAAATCATGCCCAGAATCTCCAGCGAAACTTGTTTGCAGCGATGGCAGCAGGCTGATAAGGATGTTGACTACTCCAAATAAGCCCACGTTATTTTGTATTTTTAGAGATACTTAGCCTGCCTATTATTATTATTAAGCAGAGGTGGAGTATTTACTGCCTCCTTCTCGGCAAGCTGTAAAAAGGCTGCCTTTCAGCAAGCTCTTTGTTTCTTCGGGTGAACATTAAAGAGTTTCCTCCTTTTACTTTTCAGGCTTGTAAAAAGACTGATTAAATAAGACAACAGAGAGAGAATATTGCCTAATAAAAACAACATGATCCCCACAAAGCTGAGGACCCTTGATTCCATAAACTGAGGTGCTTCTCAGCCAAGATTAAGAGCAGAGCATTCGGAGAGGGTTTTTCTAACTGGGAGGACTCCAAAGACCCCCTGGGCAAGGCGAGAGCATGATCCAGGGATGAAGGACCCTCAAAGCAAACCCTCTCCAGCTCAGAGTGGGCACCACTGGCTCAGTTGGTTCCTGCACTCTCCCTGGTCACGCACCATGGGCCAGCTTTTCAAGTCAGATGCCCCATTTCTTACCAGCTCCTCTACCTGTAACACCACGTGGCTTCTGTCCCCTCTCCTACAGAGCTTCAAACATTGTCTTCAAAGATGTCTTACAAAGAAGCAGCTCTGAAATGAGACGTGTCAAGTATTTATTATCGGTACCTGCCGTTGGCACCAACCAGGCTGGATGAAGATCAACAGCAGAAAGACACACTCTTTCCCAGAGCAGCCAAACCCTGGGAAATCATCTGCGACCTTGAGAGCAGAGGTGGTGCCTCTGGTGCTTCCCTCCCTGGTCCTTCCCTCCCAGTTGAGTGGCCCCATGATTCCCCCTCGGCTTTCAGGTCACGAGCTCCCCTTTCATCTAGAGAGGAAGATGCCCACCTTTAATGAAGCATCACTTGGGTGCACTAGGGCAGTCTGCAACCCTGCAGGCTGGGAGCCCACCAGGACACGAGCCAGCACACAGAGCCCACTGTACATCACCTCCTTGGTACTCTGCTGTGTCATTTGTCAGTAAAGGCAGACCCGTTGTCCTTTAGAGCACATCTCCGTCCCTCACTGCGCCGGCCCTCAGCAACTGTTGCCATGGTTATTACATTTGAGAGCTTTTCATCAAGAAGATGCTGCAACTGCTGAACTGTCTCTCGCAAGAGTTATTTAGGAATAACTAGCTGGTAAGTAGGAATAACGGTTCAGACTGCCCACAGAAGCCAGTGATCCCAATTATTTTCACTTTGATCCTGTCTCCTTTGTGGTCTCTGCCAGGTTCAAGTTTAAAGTGGGGGTTAGAGATAAGCAGGAGAGAAGGAACGCTTCCTGAAGGGAAACACACTTGGCTCTGCCAGGAGATTAAAGGTCTCTCTTCACACAAAGCCTCTACTTTTCAATCAACCGTAAATAGGCTGTAACAAGGCACAGCAATCAACCAGGAAACACACACCCTCACCTGTGGGGTTCAGGGGGAGAAGTGAGATGTATTTTCCAGTTCTATCATGTTAATTGTTAATCAAGATATTATGGGCACAGCCCAAAATCCCTTCATCAGCCAAGGGGAGGAACTGATGTCCCAGCACCCTGGCGGCCCTGGCAGGCGCTGGCGCCAGCCCACGGCTCTGCCGGCGGTTCGCAACGAGAGGTGGCCGCGTGTCAGACCCACTTTCAGCATCACAAAGTGAATTAATAAAGCCTGCTCTGGAAAGCCGCTTTGTTTAGCTCTCATTTAAAGCTCCGAAGAATGACTGGGTAATGATGGAGCTGCTTTCCCCCTGCAGATAGGGTCCCACAGCGCGGTCCGTTAGGCTTTTAACGATACAAATGCCTTTTTCTGCTCTGTTATCCCTGGCACAGGTTTTGGGCAGGGAGGTGTGTACCACAGGACCTGAAGAACAGTGCAGCTGAAGGAGAGGCACGTGGAGCCCACTGCAGTCTGTGCATCCAGTGGCACTGGTGTTTCCCAAATAGAATCATAGGACCCCGGACTGGTTTGGATTGGAAGGGACCTTAAAGCTCATCCAGTTCTAACCCCTGCCACGGGCAGGGACACCTTCCACTAGAGCAGCTTGCTCCAAGCCCCTGTGTCCAACCTGGCCTTGAACACTGCCAGGGATGGGGCAGCCACAGCTTCTCTGGGCACCCTGTGCCAGCGCCTCAGCACCCTCACAGGGAAGAGCTTCTGCCTAAGAGCTCATCTCAGTCTCCCCTCTGGCAGGTTAAAGCCATTCCCCTTGGCCTGTCCCTACAGGCCCTTGTCCAAAGCCCCTCTCCAGCTTTCTTGTAGGCACCCTTCAGGTACTGGAACACAGTTAATAAGGTCTCCCCTGAGCCTCCCCTTCAGGCTGAAGAAATCCCAGCCCATTACAGCAGAGGGGGATGAATAAAAGCACTGGGACCCTCCCACAGACGGATCCAAACAAGGGAGGAAGACCTCAGCTTCATTCACAAGAATGAACCCAAGGGCAAGAAATACATATTAGATGTAAGCCAAGCACATCGGACACCTGGAGCTGAGCAAACACACTGTGCTACAGAGACACCCCACAGGGCAGCAGCACAGGGCTATAGAAGGGTGTCTCAGCAGGAAGAACTGGTAGAGACACCTGAGTCCCAACCAAGGCACTTGGGCACCAAAACTGGAGCCACTACCGTGATGGCAGACCTGCTCCCGGGGCGAGCTCACCTCCTCGCACTGGCCAGGCAACACGTGGCCAGCAGCTACCACACTGCTCTGCAACCACCCCCAAGTGATGAGCTCTTCCTTGCAAATAGGCTGTACCTTTGTAACAGCCACATGCTAAAGACAAAGAATTGCATTTGGATGACGTGACACCCAGAGAGACCGTGACCCAGCCCTTCCCTGCTACCCAAAGAGACAGAAGACTTCACGTATTCTAGCTGAAGGAGCTGGATTTAGAGAAATTAAATTTGTCAGTTCATTAGTGTGTAACATAAGAATGAAAAATGCATTTCTAATTCCTAATCCACTAATCCACAATCCGCTGATCTGCATCCCCTGGAGTCCCCAGGGAAAGGGAAGAAAATCCACAGCAGCCTTACAGTATTTCTCTGTGATTTCCTGGCCAGGTCCTGCAGAAAGCTCATGCTACGGACCCTTCCTGCCTTGACAAAATACACCTTGGCAAATCTGCTGCCACGCTAGGACGTAGCAAGGATAATAAAAATCAAAATGCACTTGTCAGAATAAGTGAACAATGGATGTTTTGTGAGGTGCTGGGCGCAATGCTTCATGTGTTTGCTCAGCTCCCCATTGATCTGCAGAATCAGCTCCTTTGCAGCAGCTCTCCCATTCATTAGGACAATTAGTGAGGTCCAAGTCACATTCTGAACTTCAAAGTGCTGCTACTGCACTGTGGGAAGGGTGCTGGTGCCTGGGAAAAGACTGGACTAGCTGTGTCCCTTTGCACCTTCTTCAAGCTGATGTGCACTGACAGATGCTGCTCCCCATCCCTTTTGCCCCAGGAAGACTGGTCCAACCTACCCCTTCTCTCAGGGCATGGCAAAGGAGCAGGGAAGCACAGACCTGCCAAGCACACTCACAGTCATAGGCCCCTCTTCCACTCTGCATACCTTAATACCTTTGCATACCTTAAAAATACCTTCAAGGCCAGGTTGGACACAGGGGCTTGGAGCAAGCTGCTCTAGTGGAAGGTGTCCCTGCCCGTGGCAGGGGTTGGAGCTGGATGAGCTTTAAGGTCCCTTCCAACCCAAACCAGCTTGGGATTCTGTGATTCTCCCCAAGTCCATAGCTGCTCAGAACTTGCCAACCATGCAAGTGAGGCTGTGGGCTGAGCTTTTTGAGCCAGTTTGCATGGGGAGGACTTGCTCCCAAAACACGACAGAGAGATTTCCTTTCTGCATCATCTTTTCTTTCTCCTTTCCAGCAGGCATGGTAGAAATATGGTAAGGGTCTGTAGCTACAGACTCCAGAAACATCCACTAATGCTGAAGCCAGTACAGGCAGCATCTCCTGGTGTTTCTCCACTACTCCCCTTTGAGGGGCTGGTCCACTCTCCACATCTCACAGGGAGGATGCGAACCCACAGCCCCTTGGAAACTGCTCAGGTTGCTCATGGAAGAGAGGCCTGAACTTGCAGCTCCCCCACACCACTTCCACACCTTCACATCCCCATCCCCAAGTGTTTTGGAGCATGCCTCAAAACCTTCCCCTCCTCCCAGCTCCGCTCTCCATCCTGCAGTCACACAAGAGCCATCGTGCACAGCTGTGGGAAGCTCGAGGCCAGAAATAGCAGCTTGTTACTGAAGCACATCATCACACCCCAAGGACCCTGACACACCCCTCAACCTCTGTCACCCCAAATCACACACTGCTCCCTGTGTCCTCCCCCACCAAGAGGTCCCACCCCGAAGGAGACAATCCAGGGCTGACTCAAGTGACATCGTCCCAGGGAGCTCCTCACTGCGCTTGTGGAGATTCACACTGGCTGAATCGATCTCCAGATGCCGATGCAGTAGGACCAAGCCCTGACTCCATTCCACTCTTGAAGGTTTCAATTAATCACAAAGCCAATTCCATTTTGGGCTCCATCTGTCTTTATTCTTTGAGGGACTAATAATGCTTCACTGTATGTGTTCACACATGAGCTGAACTGAAATTAAGACAGATTTCCATAGGAAGCATGCGAGAAGAAAATGCAGTTTTTAGAAAGAGAATTCCAGAGCTGTTACTGTTCCTCAGCTTGGAAAAAGATCTTGTTAAGTACAAGCAGAGGGGTATTAATCTGGGAAACAACTGAGGTGACCTGCTCATTACAAGACATGCAAACACACTAAAATCATATTTACGGGGTTTTATGACAGAGTATGTGTGGAAATGTAACACAATCTGCTTCCAAATGAAGGTGAGGAACACACACAGGGAGATCAGAAACTCACTGTGCAGCCTCCGTGCAAAGGGATTCTGGCAGCAGACACCCTGCTGCACCAGGCATGGACCAGAATCCAGAAACCCTTTCCAACCCTCTCTGTTGCACCGACAGACATAGATAAAACACCCAAGAACCCTTGTGGTTCATCATGTATGGCAGGTTTTAGCTTCTTAAGGCTTAGGAAAACCTCATCTGCACGTCACCATCCCATTACCACCCTGAGGTTTCTGATCCTACCTCTGCAAAACCCAGCCATGGGGGCTTTCTGCCCAGCCAGGCCTGCCTGTCTGCTTTAATAAGGCAATTCCTATGTTGATCTGGTGATTTATACAAAGCAAGGCCCTAATTATTGATCTCAGCAGACGGAGTTAAGGATTAACAACCTCTCCCTCGAAGCACCCACCACTGGGCTGTGCCCATTGTCTCCAGGCTGTCAGTCCAGCACCAACACATTCACTCACTCCTCACCCATACAAGGATATGGTCCCACCAGGGTGACAGTGGGAATGACACAGGCAGGGATGCTCAAAGCACTGGCCAGCTTCAGGATGATTAACAGAGGGGATGAGGTACAGCTGGGCAACAAGAGACTAACTGAGAGAGTCATGAATGTGGAGAGAAGGAACGTAACAGGACATATATGCACGTATCACCTGGGCTCCAGCTAACACCACCTGACTGCAAGAAGAGCCCTTTCTCCCTCCCATCCCCTATTTTCAGGGCATTTAGTTAAAAAGAGAAGAGACAGTCTGGAAAGGATGGTTGCAAGACATTATACCACGTACTGAAATTCATGAGACACAGAACCAGAGAGAATCTGCGAGAACTGAAGTGTGCTGGAGGGGCAGCTAGACACTTCTGACAAAAGCAAAGACACAATCCTTTGATGGTTGCCTTCTGGAACTGGCTGCAGTACCTTGGAAACTCATTAAATGCAGCAGAAAGGACAAGTGACGTGTATCTATTGATGCTCTGAGCAGCAAATTAGTTTTCAAATCTATTCAGGGCTCATGAAATGGCTTCAAGGGGATAAGACTTGGTGGAAGCAGCTGCAATAGTGTTTCTCCAACCTGAGTGATGATTCCAAGCTGTCCCACTGGTCCAGCTCCCTGGAGATGTCTCATGGCCACAGACAGCTGCCCTGACTGGCTGGGCTCAGAGGTCTGCACAGCTTCTCAGCCAGTGGGCCATTCCCTTCCAAGATATGCCAGGCAGCTTCGAGGCCCCTGACGGACATCTCCTCTTAAGCAGAAAAAGGATCATCCAAAATAAAGAGAGAGCAAAATCCAGCTCACAAGAAGACAAAGAATTTCAGCACCTGAGGGAAGAGGAGTAGTCAACAGTGATGATGAGTTCAGCAAGATTCATTTTCAACAAGTGGTTGTTTCCTACCTCTGCAGAACATCATCATCCTGTTCAAACACCTGGAGAGCCTTGAAGGGGCTGAGGCTGGCAGCGATCTGGTGGAAGACCTGAGGAACTGTCTTCATGGATGAATAACCAACTGTTTCAATGAATGTTGAAGTACATGGACAGAGGAAAAACTTATCAAAACACTGTGTCAGGAGAACAATTAAGCTAGCAGATGCCAACCTGGCAACAAGGTTCCTGGCTGGGACTTGATCCCCCTAGTCAGGAGAGGCAAGGGACAACCTTAGATGCCACAAAAGCCTGCAGCTGCTGGCTCTTGCTATTTTGCCTCCTACGCAAGCTCTGGGTCCAGCGTTCTGCCTGTCTCCTCTGCACAAGGAGAAGAATTAGGGAGCAACAGAGGGCTGGTGAGTAAACAAGGCTAAATCCAGCAGACAGCCGATGGGAGCTGAGGGCAGTCCCCCAGGACCACTCTCTGAAAGCCTGATTTAGCCACTGCCATTCAGACCACAAACCTGGATCTCTCTTTGCATGCTGGCTGCACACAGCCTTGCCAGCAATTAAATCCAACAAAAGCCACAATCAGGGAAGGGGTAGGAGGGTGCACACAGCAGGACCCACAAAGGAGGAGATGGGATCTGGATCCTCCTATCCAAGCTCAGACAAGAGCTGTGATGTAATTGCTGGGTCAGTTCTGTTCACCCCAAACCCTGCTGGGAGCAGGTACATAATTGAGGCTGGATCCCGCATTTCCTGCTCTCATTGTTCATCTTCCTCCCATTCTTTGCTTCTTTGTTCTATTCAAGGCACTTTTTCAACCTCCCTTCTAAAACACATTAACAATGGGCTGCTCCAGCTCCCTGTACGCCTGATTAAAGAGGAGACGCAGATGCCTCTTCTTTGTGGAGCATTTTGCACCTATTACTTGGAGGAAATGCAGAGAACACATGACATGGGAGAGTCACAGCAGGTCAGGAAAATAATGTAGGTGGTTAGGTAGGAAAAATCTTTGAAGGTTGTGAAGCCATTAGCTGAGTGCACAGGCTGTAGTCGAAAGGATAAACAGAGCATAGAATCACAGAATCATTTAGGTTGGAAAAGACCTTTAAGATCATTGAGTCCAATCATTAACCCACACTGCCAAGCCCGCCACTAAGCCACGTCACTAAGGACCCCATCTACTCATCTTGTAAATACCTCTGGGGATGGTGACTCCATCACTTCCGTGGGCAGCCTGTTCCAGTGCTTGACAACTCTTCTGATGAAGACATTTGTCCTAATATCCAGTCTAAACCTCCCCTGGCACAGCTTGAGGCCATTTCCTCTTGTCCTATCACTTGTTACTTGGGAGAAGAGATGGAGACTGACCTTGCAACAACCTCCTTTGAGGTAGCTGTGGAGAGTGATAAGGATGAATAAATAGTGACTGAAGAGACAGAGGAATACGTGTTGTGTCCAGCAATGAAACCAGGTCAACACTGAGAAACAGCAAGTTTGGGATGGGTTTTTTTGCAAGAAGTGACTGGATAGCCAGTCTGAATGCACATTTCCAATGAAACCACCACAATAACTCAAACACTTCAGCAGAGAGCTTTTACTAACTGAGAAGAGACAGAAACAATGTGTTTTATATAATGCATCACCTGGCTGAGTTTTTTTCTGCAGGTGGTGTCACCAACCTCCTTGCTAAAGAGAGCATACTGCTAAGCATGGCTGGAGCAGCTTCCTATCACTCATGACCCAGGGCAGCACCAGCTCTTCCATGGAGCTGTGTGTTCACCTTACACAGGTATGACAACAGTGAGCATCAGGGGACTGCTCTGGGAGCATTCATGCCTGTGTGAAGGAAGCACTACCTGCACAGCTGAGTATCAGCCCTGTGATAATCAAGAAGATGCAACAGTCCTCGGCACCTGGGGGAACCATGCAGATCTGCTCACTGCTGAAGATGTCAGGCCAAACACTCCAATTTCAGGAATGTGCATCCTCACTACTTGACCTCATTGTCCTCTCTTGCGCCACCAGCCCGACCCAGTCCACTTGAATCCCAGCCTGGTTTGGATTGGAAGGGACCTTAAAGCTCATCCAGTTCCAACCCCTGCCATGGGCAGGGACACCTTCCACTAGAGCAGCTTGCTCCAAGCCCCTGTGTCCAACCTGGCCTTGAACACTGCCAGGGATGGGGCAGCCACAGCTTCTCTGGGCACCCTGTGCCAGTGCCTCAGCACCCTCACAGGGAAGAGCTTCTGCCTAAGAGCTCATCTCAGTCTCCCCTCTGGCAGGTTAAAGCCATTCCCCTTGGCCTGGCCCTGCAGGCCCTTGTCCAAAGCCCCTCTCCAGGTTTCTTGTCAGCCCCTTTAGGTACTGTGAGATGCTAACGGGGTAACTCACTCCAGTACTCCCATGTTTTACAGAAGTGACACTCCTCAGCCTAAAACCAGTCCCACAGGATGAAGCTAATACGCCCACCCCAGCATGACAGCTCCCTAGCAGTTGCGGGCACCCGGGGAAAACGTCCCTGGCTTGGCACAAGCACTCAACCCTGCCACCTTCCAGACCAGCATTTAACCCACCAAAGCATGTCTGGGAACAAAACCAGGAGCAACCCATGGATCCTAGACTGCTCCCGCAGGGTCTGCTCTCTCCGTTCTCTCGAGAGCACAAGGACACCAGTTCACCATTTCATAGTTAATTACACTTTCGTGTTAGATTTCAGATGCTGAAAAATGTTTAGGGATTTCTTCTTCTGTGTAATTAACCACAAGGATGAAGCACAGTTTTCTACCGCACTGCAGTTTTTGTTAAGGTTATTCATAATGGGGAAAGGCTAAATAGGTTGAGTTCATTATCATTACAGGGGAAAAAAAATGAGGTGACCCAATCAAATTAATTGGGAATTAAGTGCAGTGAGGCTGATAACTCCACACAAGTCAGGAGTTCAAATAAAAATAGAAGAGACAATCTACAAAGCAACAAATTCCAAGCGGGCAGGGAGTCGAGCCGGAATGACTGCAGTGGGGAGGTGGCAAACGCAGCGCTGGCAAACCACTGCAAAAACCAGGGGGAAAGGGGAAAGGAATGGGCAAAGCCTGGCGGATGTAAAAGGAGAAGCTGGAGGAGGAAGGGATGAACATGAAGATGGATTTGAAATAAATGGGTAGGGACAGTGCTTGTTAAGCAAACTAGATTTATTTCTCTGCCCAGAAATTCTTATGTCTTTACAAGACAGCATCGAGGCAAGGTCTTTAATTTTACTTTTCCTGGGTTTATTGCTTGGGCCTTAACGTTATTGAACAGCAGCGAGCGTCAACAGTTCCACTGTGCAGCTGGACTTAACCCAGAATCATTACGTCTGGGGGAAGTTTTTCTCTTGACAAAGACACCCTGAAGAAGCTGCAGCTTCTCTGACAAAACACACAAGGTGTGTACCAATGTGCCAACACTGAAATACTGATGGGTAGAGCAGGGGCAGGGAGACAGCACTGCCCATCCCTCCTCTCAAAGAACAGAAGGGAGGAGGCAGAATGGACATGATGATGCTGAGCACTACCCAGGCAGCCCAGCCCAGCACTGGGCAGGGAGGCAGCAGAGCCACAGCTCGGGGCTCTTCTGAAAAGCAGGTACATGTTTTAGGCCTCTCTTTGCTTTACTAAAATGGTGCAAGCTCTGAACAACCCTCCGAGCTGGGTAACATGAGTAACAGTGATCAGTATGTTCATAGAATGCCAGAGTGGTTTGGGTTGGAAGGGACCTTAAAGCTCATCCAGTTCCAACCCCTGCCACAGGCAGGGACACCTTCCACTAGAGCAGCTTGCTCCAAGCCCCTGTGTCCAACCTGGCCTTGAACACTGCCAGGGATGGGGCAGCCACAGCTTCTCTGGGCACCCTGTGCCAGCGCCTCAGCACCCTCACAGGGAAGAGCTTCTGCCTAAGAGCTCATCTCAGTCTCCCCTCTGGCAGGTTAAAGCCATTCCCCTTGGCCTGTCCCTACAGGCCCTTGTCCAAAGCCCCTCTCCAGGTTTCCTGCAGCCCCTTCAGGCACTGGAGCTGCTCTGAGGTCTCCCCTTCAGGAGCCTTCTCTTCTCCAGGCTGACCCAGCCCAGCTCTCTCAGCCTGGCTCCAGAGCAGAGCTGCTCCAGCCCTTGCAGCATCTCTGTGGCCTCCTCCAACAGCTCCACATCCCTCTTGTTGCCCCAGAGCTGGATCAGGACTGCAGGGGCTCTCATGCACTGTCATAGTTTCAGGTGTTTAATCTTGTGGGAAATGGTTAAAACAAGCAATACCCTGACCCAAGCCATATCTAGCAAACTCTTGAGTGCTGCTGCAACAGGTTGCTTGGGCTGTTACCTGTGGTGAGTTTGCTCCCAGGTCCTATAACGTTTGTTTCATCACTTAGGGCCAAAAGAGGGACCAGCGAGGTCCTGGTAGCACTGGGCTCAGTGGAAGAGGCTGTGCTGGGGACAGCCCGATGTCTTGCTAGGACAGACACAAATGCAAGGTGGGACCATCACTTTGACATCCTGTCCCCAGCTACCCAGTCTGAACAGCACAGGGCTTTTTAAAGGACTGGGCAAGCAACAGATCCACCACAAATCCACTGGCCACCACAAGTCTCTCTATGCAGCAACACAAATGACTTTCCTCCTGGTTCCCCACTGTAGCCATGCTGAAATCTCACCTTGTGCATTGCCTGTCCTCTCCTCATGGAATACAAACTGCTTCACTTTGCCCTGAAGATCCCGGGGCTCAGCTTCTCTCCATCCTCACCTCTAATTCACCCCTAAGCATACAGGGAGCATTTGGGACAAAGCTTCAAGAACGCATTCGACATAAATTATTCTTCCCCTCCTAAACTGATTACAAAAATCCTTTTAATACAAAATATTGAAATGCTCAAATTATTGGTGTGGAAAAACATTTCCTGGAGGTAAAGTTTTTCCGAACTGAGGTTTTAATCACAAGCATAATCCTTTCTGGCTAACATTTCCTGTCTTGTGAAACATGGAGAGAGAAATTGCGCAGAGGCCTGGCTGGGCTACGAACAAAGAAAGATGCTGCCTGTAAATAGCTTAGAGGACATCAGAAGACACTTCTCTCATCAGCAATCTTTTTTAGCTTAATATAGCTCCTCTTTGCATAAAACATTGACATTTTTGCAATGTTTGGACCCAATGGTGCGAATGCTGACTGTCATCCAAAGATACTGGAGTGTACCTTCAAAAATATGCAGGAACATTTTACAGACAGTAGTTTCACTTGCCTCCAAAATGCTCCATCTTAATATTTTATACTTATATATATTTAAATGTTAGTACCACCAGATAAATGCTAACATGCTTTTATGCTAATGCAATCACTGAAAATCCAGATAATGTTGTGTATTGGCACATACTGTTAGTGAATTATGGATACCTAAATGTACAATCCCACATGCCTAGCAATTATTTTTGTTAGTGCATTTAACTTTTATTTGCAATCAGAGCACTTGAGGATTGTTCAAATGAAGTTTACTTTCATAAACTGCTGAATGGAAAACATTTTGTTAAAGGTTTAAAACCAGTAAGGCTGTGGATGCGGTTTGTGGAGCTGCAATAAGGGCACTGCTCACAACACTCTACCAGATGGAACAATGTTTGATTTGGTCACAGACTCAGTGATTATACCCCAAACACCTAAAGTGAAGGACACATAAGAGAAACAAGAGCTGAAACCTTGATTTCTTCCCTACCAGGTCACCCTCTTATGTAGCAGAGGCTCACAGACAGGCAGATGGATGTCAGGAGGACAGTATCAGTGCAGGCAGCACCCTGGTCGCTAGACCCTAGGACCCTGAGGACCAAACTAGGCTGTGCTAAGGCTGCTTTTCAAGTCCAATTTAAACCAAATAAATAGGAGTGATATGAGGAGGGAGAAATCTTCAGCTGCCCCTGCTGTGCCTTCTCTTTCTGTTTCTCCTATTACCTTTGCTGATCCAATGTTTTGGCCAGGCACCCAGCCTGTTGGCTCAAGATGCTGATCCACTTGAAAACCCATTTATCCCAAACCAGTCTTCAGCACTGCCAGACCTCTGGGCCACATCCCAGCCCGACAGCATGCAGGCAAGACCCTGAGTGATGCAGCTGCCTGCTCCATCCCTTACCCGCTTCACTGCCTGATCACAGTTAAGGACAACACAAATCTGGAGAAGACCTGGATATTTTTAAGAGTTGGAAAGTTCTGGATGTGCCCCAAGCACGTCCCAGGGTCTGGTGGCTTTCTGCTGCCTACAGACAATGCCGAACTCCCTCTGCCAGATCCAGCTATGCCAAGAGTTAATGACCTCCCAGACTGCATTGAGGAGCTGCTATGATCATGTCCTGATTTCCTCTGGGAAGCTTTGCCTGGCTTGAAACCACCAGCCTGAGCCAACCTGGCTGAAGTGACCTGGGAGGTGGCCACAGATCCATTTGGTGAGCAGCAGATCATCACCTGGCTCAGCATCCAATGCAGGACCTGACATCAGCCTCAAGTACATAAGTACGGATCAGATCATGCCCCTATCGCCCAGTGAACTGTGGCATCTCTAGGCATTTACTGGTGAGTCCCACAGCCTAACTGAGGCCCCAAGGAACAGCCAGGAGTGAAGGAAATAAGCAACAACCCCTCAGAAAAGCACAGGGCACGAGAAGATGCTTAGTGTGTAGTACCTGGAATGCCCCAGGCAGTTTAAAAGGAGCACAGAGTAAGCAGAGAAATGTACAAACAAATTAAGCAGATAGCACAAAACAGACAAGTTGGCATGGAGGTATCTAATGAGAAAGCTCAAACACAGCAAGCAAAAAGCAAACCCAAAACCCAGACATAATACTCCTCACATTTTGGAGCTGAGCTCTCAGACAACACATCATCCAAACCACCCCAAATTACCACCTGGCAGAATGTCCTTTAAGACAAACAGTCTAAAAGTTTCCAAAGCAGTATTTTAATATTGTACAGAAAAGAGATTGTTTCTGTCCAAAGAAGCACACTTGCAATTAAGTGAGGGATGCTATACAAAAGCAGTAGTTTCATGGGCACTGCTACACGCTCCTATCATGAGCCCCTGAGTTCCTTCAGTCTTGACCATGCCACATCAGTTAATTCAGGAAAGAAGCAACTTCATAGCCCCTGTCATTTTGCAAGTTACCTGCAAATGCTTCCAGACCCTCTGCGTGCTCTTCTCTTTAACGGAACATAGAATTAAGAACTTAGATGCTATTGAAAGAACTTTAGGAAACAATGACATTATTTCAAACATTAAGATATGCCAGAATATGAAGAGCAGGTTTGTGTTCTGATGTGAAAGACTGTATCTTACTGTGATCAATAAGGCAAGCTCTGTTTCAGACTATAAGTTGGATCCTTTCCTGGTATAAATCTGGGTACCTGCTGCTGTCCATAAGGCCATATTCCTTCATATGTGCTGAGGAGCAACTGCATTGTATACAAGATTGCAAAAGAAATGTAGATTTGTAAACTCTATGTTAAACTAAGTGATAAATGATGTATAATGGCGGAGAGGTGACTATTTTTAAGCATAGAAATAGGCAGATAATAACAGTCCTGACTTTCAATCATCACCTCTGCACTTCTGACCCTGAAGTTTGGGTCCATCCAATACATTTCTAAAGCCTCTGCACCTGTCCATGTGCAACACCCCCCCTCCCCCGCCAAAGCCCCCAAACCCATAAAACAGGAAGGTCACCAATAAAACCCATCTTGCTCACACAGTTCCACTTGCAGCACTGCATGCTGTGCCCTAGCATGAGGCAAACTGGGCTGCTTTGGGCAACAGCCACTTTCCAGTGAACCACAAATGTCCTTCAGATCTGCCGACCCCACCATGTCTAACGGACACCCCTTTGGGATCCAAGGTCTGTGTCCCCGGGGATAAAGCCCCCCTCCAAAGACCACAGGAGTTGCTCTACTTCTGAAATCAGCATCTTGCTATCCAAAAGCAGCTCAGGAGAAACAGGAGGAGAAAGGTGCTCCCTGGGGTGCTCATAACAGCACCATCCTCCAGATCCTCCCCCAGAGCAGGCCGCCAAGGGGAGAGAAGGGGAGGCAGGATTATTCCTCTCAAACTTCGTAAAAGCAAGAAGCCCAGGGAAATCAAGAAACAACCACAACTTCCACACCCAATTGCTTCTGGCTAAGTCCAACAAGCAGGATGAGGACTCACTGAGGAGGAGATCAGGGTAAGTGGTGCTGCAAGAAAAGGGTTAGGCAGCTGAGAAGACAACGTGGTGGTTGCAGGGTGAGAGAAGCCATCAGCTCCTGCTGTTAGGAATGACTCTAGAGCTGGGAGATGCACAGGGCCCGTGGGTGTTGTGAGGGGTACCAGAGCTCACCTGGACAGCGCGGCTCCCAGGACGAAGGCAGCGTGCTCCTTCAGGGTGGCCTCGGTGCTGTTCAGCCCATGGATCACCAGCTGGAGTCCGCCCATGGAGAGGAAGTCCTTAGCATTGTCCACCTGATGGGGAGAGAGCAGGCCCCCCATGAGCAGAAAACCCTCAGCCAGACTCCACACAGCAACCCCTGGAGAGCGCCTTGCTCCAGGGAGCACAGCAGCTCTTCCCTCCTGGGCTAACCAGGGCTCAGTTTGCAAAAGCAAGTACAAAGAGGGAACGACTGTGGCTTGAATTTCATCCAGCAGTGCCTGTGAGCAGGGGTGTCATGGTTGCAGAAGCACAGTCTACTGACAGGTGGCTGTTACCACACACTGAACACTCACGTGCTTTGATTAGCTATCAAAACCATGCTTGACACACACTGCAGTATTCAGGTGATGTCAAAACTGTGGTCAATAATATCATGTTAGAAACCCCACCAGTTCTGTGCTCGCTCTCCCCTGAGCAGGCCTTTGCTGGGAACCCAGGGAATTGCTTGTTTTGCAAATGCAATTAATTAATTGATGCTCTAATTGCAGCACCAGGAGCTGGGGCTGTTTAAGAGCCTGCCAGCAGCCACAGCACACAGGCAGCATCACCTCTGCTGGCAGCAAAGAGTATGGGTGGCTCCGGGCTTTGCTCATGAGGACCATCAAAAACTTCATGTGGACGTGTCAAGGAAAAGCCAGTGCCTGCTTAAAGGGGCCAGCCAGGGTGTTCCCCCTGGGACAGCTGAGCAATGAGTTTTCTAAAGCAGACAATACTGGACTCAGTGCCAGCAGGGACAAGTTTAAATGCTGGTGGGGATTCCTCAGTCTCTGACTTGAGCCAGACGTGGGGCTAATGAGGCACAAATCACAGTGGCCATCTGTTCCTGGAGAGGAGATTAAGAAGAGTTCCAAAGGGCTTGCAAACAAGATCCAGAGAAACAGCACAAAATGCTTCAAGTACAGAATTCAGTCCAAAGTCAAATCGATGCATTTGGGTTTTCAAGGATTTTTTTCTTTTTTTTTCAGTTTAAAAAGGAATCTCATGAACACTCAGAATTGTGTGTGCAAAAAAACTGGTTTTAGGATTTCAACATTTCTACTCCCTGGAAGATGGGGAGACAACAGCAGATGGTCTAGAGATGGCACGGAGATGCTGCGAGGGCTGGAGCAGCTCTGCTCTGGAGCCAGGCTGAGAGAGCGGGGCTGGGGCAGCCTGGAGAAGAGAAGGCTCCTGAAGGGGAGACCTCAGAGCAGCTCCAGTGCCTGAAGGGGCTGCAGGAAACCTGGAGAGGGGCTTTGGACAAGGGCCTGTAGGGACAGGCCAAGGGGAATGGCTTTAACCTGCCAGAGGGGAGACTGAGATGAGCTCTTAGGCAGAAGCTCTTCCCTGTGAGGGTGCTGAGGCGCTGGCACAGGGTGCCCAGAGAAGCTGTGGCTGCCCCATCCCTGGCAGTGTTCAAGGCCAGGTTGGACACAGGGGCTGTGTCCCTGCCCATGGCAGGGGTTGGAACTGAATGAGCTTTAAGGTCCCTTCCAACCTAAACCAGCCTGGGATTCTGTGATTTTATGTTAGCAGACAGGAATAGAACATAAAAACAAGTTATCAGCTGGGCACACTGACCTTCCCCGCTGTGGTGGGACAGCACAAACACCACAGCGTGTGCAGCTATGTCAGGCTCAAGCACCATGCTCCTGCCTGAACATTCTCAGTCAACAGTGACTTCATGCTTAGTGTTATATTTATCTCAACTGTGTACCTTCACCAAAATTGGCCATAAGTCAGATATTTTAGGCACCTAAGAGAATGAGGAAGCTATTTAGTTTTATGTCCTATGGGTATGTCTTTACCAAGGCAGAACCTGGGGAGCTGCAGCTCATCTCTTCTCCCCAACAGGACAATACCCGCCACTTGCTGTCCCTCTGCAGAGCTGGCGACAGAAAGCCGATCTCCACAGGTCTGCTGGGGCTGATTCAGGATTCGCAGCAGCTTTTGTATCCTTTCAGATCCTATTCTTTTAATTGTCCCTATAATATGGACCTGCAGACCTCTTGCTTTTCTGCAGGCCCATCTTCATCTACAAAGAAATCTATGCAGCAACCCAATTTCAGCTGCCAATGGGTCCTTTTATTACTCAGCCTCTGTAAAAGCTCCAAGGCAGTTTTAATGCTGGAATTGGACATTGACTTCTGCTCAAGAGCGAATGCACTGACAAGCAGAAGTTTGCATCCAGCATCAGCATTGGTAAAACCAACCCTTGCTATAACCTCATAGCAGCAGAGTCCTTCAGGTCAGCCCCAGCGTCACCGAGGCACTTCAGCCACAGAATAGAAATTGTGCTGTAAAGTTTATCTTGAAGATGTATTCATTTTTCTTAACTGGAGTCTGCTGTGAGAGCTCCCTCCCTCCCTCACCATTCCAAACCCAAGAAAACCCCAAACTCAAAGAGCTGAAGTTATTAACCTCTCCAGGAGGCAGGGGATGCTGTGAGGCAGCAGCTCCTGCCTCGCTTCAGTCCACTGAAATCAGCACAGAAGAAAGCCAAAGATCAAAAGAGCTCTTGAGTAAAGTACACAGGCAAAATGGGTGAGGAGAAGGGTGGGAGAAGAAGGAATATGACAGCAGTTATGCAGGGAGCAGCTTTGAATCAGAAGAGAAAGAAAACTGGGAGGGAAGGCAGGAGAGAAGATGTTAGGAAATGAGAGCAAGGAAAGCAGCATGTCAACTGTATGCGATGGAGAGGAAATTAGCAGTAAGAAATGGTGTAGCATGTCAGAGGAGGGGAGAGGGGAAGATAAGGAGAGTAAATAATTGAGAGAAAGAGCCTGCAACGCCTAAGCATGGGTCTTGGCTCTGTACACTGCTGTGCAAGCACTGTGAATTCTGTTTATAAATGAGTTATGCTCTGGCCTCTTCACATTTGCATTTGTTTTTTATGTGTTATGGATAACCTCGCAATCCAAACCTTCCTGCTCCTCCAAGATGGGCTCCCAACCACGCCGACTTGAATCCTGACAGATAAGAAGCAAACCAGAGCTGGCAACCAAAAGCTGAGCAAACACAGAGCCCTTGGGCTGCCTCCTCATGAGCAGGAGAGATCATCTCTTCATCAGCCACAGCTTCCCCTCTGCTCCCTCACGGCAAGCCCACACTGCTCCATGTCCCAGCGCTCCAGGATGCTCATCACCACACCACAGAGCAGAGAGCACCCTTTGCCTGCAATCCCTACAGGGCATGGCATTTTCCACTTGACAGGGCATCTTGTGCCCTGGAGACAGCAGAAGGGCAGCTGAGAGCTGAGCGATCACCAATAGCAGTGGCACATTACCATTCAGATGGAGGTGGGGGACGAGGGAGCAGCAGAGCTGTCACCGGTCCCACAGGGCCACCCTCACCTGCGAGGATCCCATCCTTCCGCAGCGGGGATGTGCTCACTGCAGAGGACTCTGACAAGTCCAGCCCTTCCAGGGTTATGCGGCACAAGGGTATTTGGCTGCTCTTCAGTAATTACATTAAGCCAGTGCTGCTAAAGTCAGTACCAAGCAGAGATAATGCTCTGGATGCATTCAACTGGCTGGAAGAAGAAAGAGGAGGAAAAGCCATGCTGGCTTAGAGACAAGTCATATTTCTTATCAGCTTCCTGCCTGATGAGAAGGTGCTGCCCAGCCATCTGCCCCAACAGTGCAGGCACAGAGCAACGTTGTGATCGATGCACAAAGGGGTCCTCTGTGCTCCTGCCAGCCTCCCTGCCATTCCCCCTTTCTGACCCCTCTGATGCTGGATGTGGTTCCCTTTGATGCTCCAGTCCCTGTTCCTCTTGCCTTTCTGACATTGTTTGTCCCATCCCACGCTGCAAGCAGGCAGGATTTTATGCTGGAATAGTTCAGACTGGCACACTGGAATCCAAAGCATTCCATGGAGTTTGGGGGTTGCTTTTTAGCATGCTGGCCTGATGCTCTGGCATCCTTAACCAGACAGAATTAGCCCTGAGTATAAATACGAAGCTCTTTGGGTGCCCATTGTTCACACTTATTCTCTGAGTCAGACAGATGCCATCAGTGAAACAAAAGCATCAAGAACAAACAGCAAGGAAGCCTCTGCATGTGTATGACAGATTCAGTGTGGAAACTCAAGACAAAGAGCTCTGGAAAAAAACAGTTCTATTAGCTGGTGCATGGACTCCCTCTCTCAGCAGCACATTCCTTCAGCTACCTTCCCCCAAAATACCACAATTGTGTTTTAAGAAGTGAAAGGTCTTGCACTGGCATCTCCAGAGTTGCTCCATTCACCCTCTGCAATGATAAAGTCACTGAAAGTGATGCTGGAAACTCTCACGGTCTGCTCCAGACTCTCCCAGTCACTGGGGAGGGAGAAGCCTTTCCCAAAGAGTCCTTTCCCACAAGGCAGGACAGAGCCTCCATGCTCAGACACCCACCCGAGCAAAAAGGAAGAGAGCACTGTGCATGCAGCTGCAGCCAACAGGAGGTAGAGATGTGCAAGCTGAAAGCAGAGCAAGAGAGATCAGAGGGAGAGGGCATAAACCTGAGGAAGTGGGGGTTCAGGAAATACACTCAACCTCACAGAGTCCATTAGCACAGCTTGGCTGATGCTCAGCAACTCGCCATTCACCTGAGCCTTCAGTGACTGGCACCACCAGTGCAGCTGTAAGAGAGGCTCTATATGTCACTTCCTACTCACACCAAGACAAAACACAGCTTTTTGGGTGGTTGTCATCTCCCCTGGTACAAAGACATTCTCTGTGAGCTGAGGGATGGGCGCTTACCTGCAGCCACAGACTCCTTCTGCGGAAGGAGTGAGAAGATAATTCTTTTCTTAGCAGCCACCACTCTACTTATTCCAGATAAACCCCCATTTTGTAACATTAAACATATAAAAGAAGGAAAAGAGAGGGCAAGAAAATCACCCAACAAATCAAGCAACACTCACCCTTAGGAAACTGCTCGCTACCAGCACGAGCAGTGATTTATTTCAACTCAGGTATAAAATAAGCCTGCAGTAGCCCTCTGCTGCCTGTTATTGTCCCAGGATTATGATAATTAAGCAATTTGTATTACCTGATACTGATAAGAAAAATAAAACCACATTTATGACACCGTATCCCCTGGATTTTACATGGTAGTTCCTAATGCGTTTTTGTTACCTGGTGAACATAATATTCAAGATCATAAAGCGCCGCCACTTTTTCATCCAGCGTGGAGGCAGAGCTGTTGAATTTGCTGATTAATTTCACCATAATTTCATAATCTGTCTCCATCTTCATGTTCAGCTTTTCAAACTCCTCCTTCAGCTGCTCGATGGGCCGGAACTTCTTCCTCACCTCGTCCTCATGGGCCTTGAAAGCAAAAGGAGGAAACCAGGTCTGAAGGGAGTTGACAAAGAGAGACAAGAAACATGTAGGAAGAAACCCCAGCCCCTTATTTATTAAGGGAACCTGGCTGTCCATTCAAACAGGATTTACTGCTGAGCATCAGAGATGCAGGGCAGTGTTGGAGGGTCCTTCTGAGAAGCCAAGGAGCCTAGTTATCTGTAAAATACCCACTTTGGTATCAGCAAGCACTTTCCAGGCCTGTACTGAGAGCTTTGTACACCAGTTTTGGGCCTTCCAAAACAACGTCAAGGCCAGAGGCAGGCATCACTGCTGTTCTCCATTTGCCTGCAAGTCAGTGTTCTCAAGACCTGACTGCAAACCCTCAGCAACTTCCCTGATCTCCCAACCCTGCCTGGAGCCACAGATGGGGCTGGAGACCTCCTGAGGTCCCTTGCAGCCTGAACTGCCCTGTGACTCCACGCCAGTAACATCAAGATCTCCTTGGACACATACAAAGATGCATTCATCATCCCAATTGCTTCATAGAATCCCAGCCTGGTTTGGGTTGGAAGGGACCTTAAAGCTTATCCAGTTCCAACCCCCTGCCACAGGCAGGGACACCTTCCACTAGAGCAGGTTGCTCCAAGCCCCTGTGTCCAGCCTGGCCTTGAACGCTGCCAGGGATGGGGCAGACACAGCTTCTCTGGGCAATGCTTAACACGACTCAGGATGGCTTCATCCCTAAGGGAATCGTGTGCACTCACCATCAGGGACAGAATCTGTCAGAAAGAGAAACGGGAGGACCAGCTATAAGATGGGGACAGCTGAACTGCCATGCCACGGGGCTTGGCCAGCAGATAGCTTGTCCTGCAGCATGGCTCATCTCCCTCACACAGACAGCACCCCAAGGGCTGCGATGAACAGAGAGCTCTGGAAAGGCACATGGTGAGAAGGAAAAGACTGTCAGAGATCTAAGAGAGCCCCAGAGCTGGCAGGAACTGAGAAGATGGACAGCTGAGGGAATGGAGGGGGTTTAGTCTGGGAAGAGAAGGCTCAGGGGGGACCTGATCGTTCCCTACAACTGCCTGACAGGAGGATGGAGCCAGGAGGGGTCTGGGCTCTGCTCCCAAGGAGCAAGGGATGGGACAAGGGGAAATGGCCTCAATCTCCACCAGGGCAGGTTTAGGTGGAGCTGAGGAACAATTCCTTCCCCAAAGGGTGCTCAGGCATTGGAACAGGCTGCCCAGGGGAGGGCTGCAGTCACCGTCCCTGCAAGTGTTCACACACCGTGTAGAGGAGGCCTCAGTGCCATGGGCTAGCGGTGGCCTTGGCAGTGCTGGGGAATGGTTGGACTTGATCTTAAAGGCCTGTTCCAACCTAAATGATTCCATGATTCTGATTCTCCAGCACAAGCACTGGTGGCACTGGGACAGGCAGGGGCAGTGCCTGCTGCTGCAGGGGACAGAGAAAGCAGTGAGCTCACACTGAAGATGGGCTGCCCCAAGAGCAGGAGAAGCAAGAAAGCCCCCTTTGAAAGGGATTGTGTCACAAACATGAGAATACGTTTTTACACAGGAGTGACCCCAACTCAAGGGTTTGCACATGCAGCGCTCCCCCTTGCAAACACTGCCCTGGGTGTGAACAGCAGCCAAGGCTGGAGCCACTGCAGAGAAAAACCCTGGCTGATGGAAGTGACAGCATGGTCACCTAACTGCAGCCCTATAATCAGCACTAATGACTGCTGGCCTAATTATTGTAGGTACCATGGAGTTGCACAGACCACCATCCCCACCGCAGCCGCACAGAACTGCTTTTGCAAGAGTGGTGATGGGAGCACGCTTGGTGTAACTCAATTTACTCTGACACAGTTACTTTGAGGATGAATGTGCTCCCTGCAGGAGTGATTTTAAATGGAGTACTTTAGGTGCATTAGGTGTAGCTGGTTGGAGCCCCATTGCTGGGACAACAGCTGTCCTCTAACAGGGCTTGTTAAAAAATGGCTTATTTTCACATAAAAGATGATCACTAATTTTTGCCTTTAAATGACACTCATTTTAAGGAGTCCTGCTATTACTGATGCTGGCTGCTGCATAAGTAAACTTGTATATGCCCTGGTGCCAGACAGGGGGGTAAAAGACTTCTTATAACTCCAAGCCTTGACTCATACACAGTTCTCCTTTGACTGAGCCAGCACCAAGGCAGCAGGAGGACTAGGGCCTAAGGAAATACTGCTGAGGGAAGAGGGGAGAAAGGCTGCCATCCTGATGAGTCTCATCCCCCGAGTGTCATGCCAGTGGCTAGGGACCAGCTCCAAGCCTGGTGAGGGCTGGAAGCAGCACTTTTATTCTATTTTACTTTGGGTTGTGGACTATTTGTAACTAAATAGGAAACTTGGAGCTTATATAAGTTAATGTCAGCCTATGCTTCACCGTGGTCATTTGGGTTTTACTACCCAGGGTATGAGACTGAGACCTAAACCAAGGATGACAGTGAGCAGCAAGGTAACTTTCTTCACAAAGACCTCCATGCTGCAGTCCAGTCCACACTGGGGGACTGCAGATGTTCCTGTGAACCAAGTGGCAGTTGAATAAATAAATCAAATCAAAGGACAAACATACATGCAAACACCACAAAGGAAATCAGCCCCTGGCTTCACACCAGTGTGTGCAACAGATTTGGTTTTTCATTATTCATTCAGGTCTAATCACATTGCTATCAGAAAACTGAGGGAAACAGCATCGCACTGGAGAGCTTCCTGACCATACCTGCTTTGGTTCAAATGAAAGACCCCATAGCTTCAATTGAGCATTGGTACAGCAAGAATCCTAGAGCCCAGCTCTCTCAGCCTGTCTCTGGACTCCCTCCAACAGCTCCACATCCCTCTTATCAGTAAACTGCTGATCCCAGCCCATTCCACCACTGCAGCCCCTCTCCCCCCAACAGCCCATGGGATGATTATTACTGAGAAACACCCTCAACTGTAAGAGTACATTGAAGTACTTGTTAGCAGCTTGCAGCACAAGGCCTTGAAGTTTAAAGTTAATAAAATGGAACTGGACAAAAATTTTCCATTCTTACATAAAATCCAAAATTAGGACAAAAAGGGGTGAGTTTCCCAGGCAAATATATCACCAGCAGGCTAGCAAAGGCATTTTGGGTCCATAATCACAGAAAGATGTGTCTGCACAGTACTTTCCCAAGCAATTACTTTAGTAGTCCTATTTCTAGAGACATGTAATACAGGGTGTTCATATCCTTGTGCAATCTCTCCTTACCTTTCGTTCTGCCTTCTCACTTTCCTTCATTTTAGCCAGTGCCTTTTTGAGCTCCTGAGATGTGAATGAAGTTGAGTCAACATCTACCTTGCCCAGCCTTGCAGAGAAAACAAAACAAAACATGGTATGAGTGAACACTTGCATCTGTAATATTTTCATTGTGATGTACTAGCAATGGAAAGTGTCAGGAGAAAAGGAACTAAGAGTGTTGAATTTCCAAGCATCTCGTTTAAAACACAAAAAAAAAAAACCTCCACACTCAAGAAGAGATGAGTCTCAGTGCTATATTTTGTGTGCGATTTGTAGACACCTCACCCCGAAAGTCAAAAAAGTCTCCATAATCTGCACACTGACCCAAAATCTCAGGACCTAATACAATAAAAATAGGTGACTATGAAGACAGCCTCCTGTGAATACAGGCTGAGAGAGCTGGGCTGGTCCAGCCCAGAGAAGAGAAGGCTCCTGAAGGGGAGACCTTAGAGCAGATTCAGTGCCTAAAGGGGCTGCAGGAAACCTGGAGAGGGGCTTTGGACAAGGGCCTGTAGGGACAGGCCAAGGGGAATGGCTTTAACCTGCCAGAGGGGAGACTGAGATGAGCTCTTAGGCAGAAGCTCTTCCCTGGGAGGGTGCTGAGGCGCTGGCACAGGGTGCCCAGAGAAGCTGTGGCTGCCCCATCCCTGGCAGTGTTCAAGGCCAGGTTGGACACAGGGGCTTGGAGCAAGCTGCTCTAGTGGAAGGTGTCCCTGCCCGTGGCAGGGGTTGGAGCTGGATGAGCTTTAAGGTCCCTTCCAACCCGAACCAGGCTGGGATTCTAGTATTAATTTATGCCTCTGAATTTAATGTTGCAGTACAGAAGAGCAGGAAATGTTTCAGAGGGAAAACAAAGAACCACCACTGCCACTAAATCACTGCTAAGGACTTTTAAGCTTTAACAAAGAGATTTACAGTAGAAGTTCTAATGATCACCATATACAAAGTTAAAGCAAGCGTAAATCCGAGCAGAAGTCACACAGAAGTGCTAAGACTTGTGCTGCTCTTTATGCTTCTCTCGTTGGTTCAGAGAGTGTTTATCTGAGCCACAAACACTCCTAGACAGAGAAAAGGAAAGCCAACTGTTGAAGCATCATGAAGCTAAAGAGCTTCTCCATGCTCTGAAAAGGAAGAACTGGGGGAGCAAGGGAAGCAGAGGTAAATCCCCCACACTTGAGGAAACAGTGTTGCCCCCATAAATCTGTCTTTGGTAGGAGGGTGTCAAAGGGAATATCAGCACCAGTGAGACTTTGACAACAAATCTAAAGATGTGGGTACAGGAAGGTTGTGTGAGATCGAAGGAGAACACCAGCAGGCACTGATGTGTAAATGAACACTGGAGCCCACTGACTGCACCGAGCTAACACCATGGTACTGGCTCAGGTCAAGGCAAACAAAGCCCCTCACAAGTGCTCTGACAGTTCAAGCTCAGAAAGTTTAAGCTCAGATATTTCAAAGGACTGAAAGTCATACAAAGAAGCCACGTTGCAAATTTAGTTTCGGTGCCGTGGCATCAGAAACCATGAAGGTGTCTCTGAACATGCACTCAGGGCACTTCTACCGCCACCCCGAAGGGATCACAAAGGACAAGGCTGTGTTTTCAGCACTGATGAACTCCTAAACCAGCTATTAAGTCTTGGGAAGAGACAGCAACTTAGTGCATCAGGGAACCTGGCCTCCAATGAAAGACATGAATCCCACAGCCCACCCACCCCGATGCTTTGCATCACCGTACCTTTTTCTTCTTCTCTCTTTTCTTGTATCACTTTTCCCATTTTCACTGTCTGGGAGCTTGACTTCTCTGTCTCCTGTCTGCAGGTTCAGCCGTACGTGTGACCCTGCAGGAACAGCTTGACCTATAAGAAAAGGCAGGGTTATTTTAGAGCATGTGAGCTATTCCAGCTTTGTTCAGGTAACATGAGGTGAAGGCACATGCTCCTACCCAAGAGAGAGATAAAAGCCTTGTCCCACATGGTGAACAGGAGGAGGAAATCCTCCACTAACTACTCTTCCCCCCATCAACACCCCTTAGACACAAATGTTGCTTTAACCTTACAGAAATGCCACCTTCAGCCTCAAACACAGCCCTACGCAACCAGCCCAGCTTGTGCTACAGGACCAAGCCCAGCAGAGCATGAGCTCCCTCCTCCTTCCCAGGCCAATTCCTGATAAAAGCACTAAACTCCACATCAGGAGCGGATCTGGAATCTAAAGAAAGGGGAATTATTTGCTGATTAGGGTAGACAGCGTAAAGTAGAGCTGCCAAAGGGAAATCAAAGCACCCGGCAGAGTACAGACAGGTACACGGAATATCAAGCATACGGAAGCGAGGCTGTGTTGGTTTGGAAATATTGTATTAAAAGGAATATATGATCACTAATATCTGCCAACAGAAATACACAGAATACATTAAGCTTTGGGTTTGCCTGCAGAAAACAATGGTATTCCTTGGTCACAATTCATGACAAACATATAGCGATAGCCAGCGGTTGTGCTGGGATACAGAGGAGGCCATATTTGGTTGCTGCTAATTGATGCTACTACTTGATTCTCCCCCTCTGCTGCACTCTGGGCAGACCCCCCCCCCCGCAGTCCTGATTCAGCTCTGGGGCAACAGCACAAGGGGAATGTGGAGCTGTTGGAGTGAGTCCAGAGGAGGCCACGGAGATGCTGCAGGGGCTGGAGCAGCTCTGCTCTGGAGCCAGGCTGAGAGAGCTGGGCTGGGTCAGCCTGGACAAGAGAAGGCTCCTGAAGGGGAGACCTTAGAGCAGCTCCAGTGCCTAAAGGGGCTGCAGGAAACCTGGAGAGGGGCTTTGGACAAGGGCCTGTAGGGACAGGCCAAGGGGAATGGCTTTAACCTGCCAGAGGGGAGACTGAGATGAGCTCTTAGGCAGAAGCTCTTCCCTGTGAGGGTGCTGAGGCGCTGGCACAGGGTGCCCAGAGAAGCTGTGGCTGCCCCATCCCTGGCAGTGTTCAAGGCCAGGTTGGACACAGGGGCTTGGAGCAAGCTGCTCTAGTGGAAGGTGTCCCTGCCCGTGGCAGGGGTTGGAACTGGATGAGCTTTAAGGTCTCTTCCAACCCAAACCAGGCTGAGATTATGGGATTCACAGGCACAAACACCACTCAGGGGAGAAAGCGAGGGCTGAGCTGGATCTTTCCCTCTCACAGCCAGTGCTTTTTCTTGCCAGGTCACACCTCTGGGACAGCCCAGGTTACACGCACAGCACTCACTGAAGCAACTCCTAAACTGTCAGACAAGCAAGACATGACTGTCCCCCTTAGCAGAGTACAGTATATTCTGGCTGTCGTGCTCCCAGTGCATCTGGCCACATTAGTGCACTCGGTTGCCAGGGGAGAGGAAGGGGGCTGATGGGTTTTGCTTTAAAGATACACCGAAGGGGAAGTAAGGGAGCAGCCCCCAGAGGGCCCAAGGGACCCCCTGGCTCATCAACATCACGGCTTCTATTTTCAGCCAGCAGTAAGTAAAACACAAACCCCAGTGCACACAAACCCAGAGCAACCGAATTAAGGAGACTGCCATCAGAGAAGACACAAACTTTGCTTCTTTACACTTCCCTAAATGAGATTCGACCAAGACCATCCAACCCCCAGAGCAGAAATCCCAGCCTTGATGTATTTAAGCGGCTTTGGTTGCTGCAGGGATTTCTTCTTGCCCCTGTGCACAGCAGCACAGGTTCACGCCACAGCAGGACAAACACACTGCTTTATTAAATAAACCAAGAGAGACAGCTCTGTTTTCAGCAAAAAGATAGGTGTAGTCACTACAAAACATTCCAGATGTTTGAGATAGGATGAGGTCTTCAGTCTCATTTAGGCTGGGGTATTTAGAGCTGTATTCATAGTGTGTTTGAGGGTGGGTTGACTTGAACAATGTGATTAAAAATGCTGATTTAAATGAGCAACCTGGAAAACCTGAATTTTAATCATGTTTCACTATGTAGCTTCCAGACACTTCCCTTAAAAATAGTTGATTCTCTTTGATACCTTTAATTTGATACTACTCAACAACTGGGAGCACGCACCGGAGCAAAACGTATGTAAGCAATTACACAGCTTCATGTGCTGTTAATACAGACTCATACGCTTAATAGCTTTTTTCCTAGAGAAATTAATGTTTTACTTATTGTCCATATTAAGTTGCATTTGGGAAACGAAACTAATTAAAACCCTATCAAAACAAGTTTATATTTAAGCAATTTTCTGACCTTTTTTCTCCTTGACACCTTAGAAAAACAAAAGATGTCTATGCAAACAGAATGCATTGCATGTGCCTGTTACTGAACAGCCTTCACTTCCCAGAGACCTCCACACCCTAGATCTCATCCTGGCCTACTCCCCTGCTCCTTATAAAGGGAAAGAAGAGTTTCCATTCTAATTAATTTCTCACCTCCAAATTAACTACCTACTGAGTAGAAATAGCTGCAACCCCCCTGCAGAACAGGCTAGCACTGGCAGAGGAGGAAGGCAGCGAACTCCTTCCTCCATAACCAGTGGTACCCTTTTCTCATACTTGAGAATTGTTTAAACCACAAGTAAAAGGATTTGAATACGTGTTACTGCATCAACTTGGCTTAATGGAGCTGAGAGAAAGCCATGGGGTTTAAGCAGACCATCTAGTGTCCCCAATGGGGACGTGCCATCCACCTGCCCCTGAATCATTTCACTCAGCTTTTCACCTTGCAGCCAAAAAGTAAAGTCCTTCCAGAGGGTAAGAAAACCCTTGTCACTGCACAAATGACATGGGATTTATTGGGAATAAATGTCAAAGTGACAGCTTTTATTTCACACGCAAGAGACACTGATCCTGTGGCAACACGCTGCTAGGAGGGTGTTATTCCCATTCTCAATTTAATCCTTTTATCAGCTGTGGAAGCAGCAGGAGAGGCTCTGCTCTCCCACACAACCACTCTGACTTTCCCTGCTCTCTGGAGAAGCCAGCCCCACACCTGGCTGCTGCCCACGTGTCCAGGCATCTGCAGCCTAAACCTCATCTATCGGAGGTCCTGCCTTCATCTTCCTTGGACGTGCTTGCTCTGTCCTGAGAGTTCCTTAACATGACACTGAGGAAGAATGTAATTTATAGCCCTGCTCCTTTAATCTTGGTCAGCCAGACTTTTTCAGACATCTGTTTATTTCTTCTTATAATACATTAGATGGAGTAACAGCTCCGGAGCTGGCTTCAAGGCAGCAACTCACTCACAGGGGTTCTGCTGACATTTATAAACCGATGCTATTCCCCTCTTGTGTTTTATGTTATCAGCTAAACCTGTCGACTTAAATTATTGCCTCGTAACCAAATCACAGTTATCTGTTATTCTGCTGTGTGTACACTGCCGAAGCTCTATACCTATATCAAGCCTCATAGAGAGGGAAAGCAAGGTGATAAATAAATAAACAAATGGAAAACAGAACATGCTTCCACCATGCTCCCAGCTAAGGCAAGAATCAGGCACGTTATATGCATGATAACTAAAAGCTGCTGTGCTGAATATACACCACATAATAATATCCAAGTAACCCCGTTTCTCTCTTTCAAAAGCAGCCAAGTGACCAACTGTGTTTCCTCCCCAAATGAGAGCAGTCTCATTCTGCCTGGCTCTTTTCCAGTACATCATCCCATTTAGTGCAGGCCACAAGGGGTTTTACAGTTCTGCATGCAGGCAAGACTGAGCCTCAACTCACGACACAGCAACAGGCAGGCATTAAAAATAACCAGGTAGGTTTCACATCATACACAGCTGCCCCATCCGCTACCCACCCCGTGGACCCTGAGCTGGGGCCCATCGACGTGCCCAGCTACAGAAGCCCATGAAGGGCACAAGACTCTCCCCCTCCAGAAACACCTCCCTGCACCACTCTACAGCACAGAAATGTCCCCAGGGAAGGCTTCTGCGAGCAGAAAAAGGACAATTCCGCTCACCAAGGCAGAACCCCTGGCTTCTCCCTGAGTGAGCACCTTTGTTTGCCATTGCAAAATACCCCAACCACATAAATCTATCCACAGTGTGAAAACAAGCCACAGTTACGAGTCAGTAACTGGCTCTGCAGCTCTCAGAAATCACTTGGGTATCTGAGAAGCATCAGATAACATCTACCTTCCTTTACTCTGTTTCTCTCAGCACAGGGGAGTGAGGGGAAAGGGACTTCCTGATACAGGCAACAGAAGAATCTGCAAATCAATCCATGGATGTTGGCAGCAAAGCAATATTAAAAACAATAAGGCTGCACAAGACTGACAAAGCATCCTCACAAAGTGATCTGATAGCACTGACCCTGCTCCTTTAATAAAGCAGTGATTAAAAAAAACCACAAAGGAGACAAACGGCAGGAAGCAGCAGAGCTCTGCTGCATGAGTAGAGGGTACTGAGGCACTGGCACAGGGTGCCCAGAGAAGCTGTGGCTGCCCCATCCCTGGCAGTGTTCAAGGCCAGGTTGGACACAGGGGCTTGGAGCAAGCTGCTCTAGTGGAAGGTGTCCCTGCCCGTGGCAGGGGTTGGGACTGGATGAGCTTTAAGGTCCCTTCCAACCGGAACCAGTCTGGGATTATGTGGTCGCTGGCACTACCAGCACCAGGAGGTGGGTACCTGGGAAAGACTGGCGCATCCCATGTTAGCATGTATAGGACACAATCCTGCTCCTGCCTGGGGAGAGGACAGGATTCACACAAGCACAGTGCCCTGGCTGCAGGAAGATGCTGCCACTTCTCACGCTGAATGCTGGGCTTAGGAAAACCGAGGAACAAGCCCCAGTGAGATGGGCTCAACTCTGGCTCTGGTATCCCAGGTAGCACTGTGAGCAAGGAAACAGGAATGCCTGGCGGCAGGGTTTGGCGTTCTCTCTCCAGGTGAGTCATGCCACTCCTTGGCTTGCTTGTTATCTCAAAACAGAACATTTTTACACACAAAAGGAAGGGAGGCTGTGCAGAAGCACGGGTCAAGAAGAGGTGGATTACGGATGGGAAAAGAAAGCCCAGAGCCTGAATCGCATTTTGCTATTTCCTGCCCCTTTTCCATTCATCTACTGCCTTTTGTATTAGTTTGCCTCCTGACACTCACTGCTCTTCCCAATTAAGTACCACTGGACAAGGTCATCAATATGCTATATATGACCTCTTCCAGAGAGGTTTAACAGCATGAGGCCTGGAAGCTTCCCCCGGTGTTTCCCAGGGCACCTTACTCACTGTGCCAGCGACAAGAAAGCTGTGGCACCCACGTCCATGATTCAAGTAGAAACTCCTACAATGCTGATGAAATGCTTTACAAAGCCTCCTTGTGTGCATCTCTTAATGCCACTAGTTCTGTACTTCTGCTGGGAAACCCACAGCTGCCTGTCAGGCACAGCACATCCCATCCTGGTCACTGCCTCTGATTTCTCAGGTCCAAACCATCAGTGATAGCAGGGGCTCTAATTACTTCTGTAATTATAGAGAAAACTCTCTCATAATCACTGTGTGTTTGCCATGTTCATAAACTGTTCATTAAGTACATACTTGCAGCATCCATAGGGGATGAGATGCTGGAGGAACCCCTGCCATGACCCACCATGGGCAATGCCATCCCACTTCTCCCAGGGCCACCTGCCTCTGCCTGCAAATGAGAAGTCCTGATGGTGTCAGGCTGGTTTTATCATGATCATTGCATCCTATCATTGTACCCTGCTAAAAGATCCTGCTGTGCACAGGATGGACAAGGATAAAGAGACGTCCTCCCCTTCCTCCAGTTAGGGAGGAAGCCACGAGAGAGTTCTGTCCTTACAGCACAAGCAAACAACTGAACCTGCTGTTTTCTTCTGCCTCCCAGAGCATGCGACAAATACCGAGCAGCAGGAAGAGCCTGATCCCCAGGGCACAGCCACTGAGTTCTCAGCAGCAGCTCACACCAGTGTCTTCCAGAAATGCCTGAATGGGATCAGTTGTGGACAGACTGAACCAACAGTTAGAAAAACCTCAACAAAATCAAGGATGTTCCACATAAGATGCTCTACCTGGTTAGTTTGACAAATCTTCATATAATATTCCCAGCTATGCTAATAAATACCCTGCAATTTGGTCTGTCAAAACAGTGATGTTTAAATACGTCATCTTCTCCAACACCAACTTTATCCACACTGCAGTGGACAGAAGCCATCTAAAACACTTCCAAGCTCACCAAGGTGAAGCTGTTCCCAGTTCAATGCCCAGCACTGCTGCTGGAGCAAAGCCATCCCTGGGAAACCCCGACATCACCCCACTGACACATCCCAACACAAAGTGCCACAGTCTCTGCTCCTGCCCATGCTCCTCATGTCCCAAAGCAGCACTGCTGCTTTCTGCTGGGCTTGAACCCTATGTGAACAGGGTGCAGAGAAAGGGCTGTTCCAATTCCGGTTTCTTATTTAGCAAGAGAAAAGCGACTTATTGGTGCTTGCTGGGCTACTGGTTTTCCATGGCTAATCCATGGAGATCACTGTAGACTAGGGGTTGCAAGTGCTCCTCACAATCAGGATTACAGGGAGAAAACATGCCCACAGCAAACCTTGGGAGAACTTTTCCTTCTTGCATCCTATGATTTTCAATGCCAACCACTTGCTTGCTGCAGTAATAACCATGCCTTTAAACACCATCCATCAGGCCTACAGCCCAAACATTTGTTTATCTGAAAAGGGATTTAGAGGCACTCTTTTGTCCTAATGCTGAGAGGTCTTCTCTGCAATTTGTTTCCTTTGGCAGATACAATTAAAATGTTTTAGAAGTGATGCCAGAATCAAATCCCTCCTTCCGCAGCTAGCGGAGAACAAAGCAACGCAAGGAAGGGGCTTTCCAATGAGTAATGCTTGGTTAGACATGTGAAAGCATCAGTTAAACGCGGACACTCAGCTGGACAACCACTCACCACTGCCAGTTTCAACCCACCCAGCTCTCCCATGGCACTGGTATTTGTGTTCCCTCCATTGATCCGCCAGCACCAGGGACCATGAGCCCGATTATTCAAACCGGCAGCACCCTGCGAGCTCCATGCTCTGGCTCCTACCACCTCCTGCCAAACCCACCCACTGCCTGTGCTGGGCTTCGCCTCCAGCAGTGGGGGAGCAGAAGAGGAGGGAAAAGAAGGTGAACCCGCAGTGACAGGCAAGACACCCAGCCGCAATGTGTCTGTTTAACTCGTTCCTGCCATCACCGGTGGCCAAGAGTGTTCTGCACATAGCCCAGCCTGAGCTCGCTGCCTGCCTGAAATCCCACCAAACCTCGACCTTCCTGTGGCAAGATGAGGACAAGAGAGCTGGCTCTCACACACAGGGCAGAGCATGTACCTCCTGCGAGGCGCTGCGGCTTCCTGGCATGCTCCGAGGCAGCAAGCGATGGAAGCGAAGGCGGATGCGAGAGAGGTGCCTGGGGAGGAGGACTCTTAGGGAAGGAGGGCTCGGGAGAGGACATATGGTGCCTCTCTGACGGGAGCCACTGCTGTAGCATCTGTTGATAGCTCTCCTGCTGCTGCCAATATAGGAAAGCTTCGTATGGCAAAGGGCCCCTAGCAACAAGTGCTTGTGCCCTTCCACCTCCCTCTCTGCAAAGGCTTCTCTCCCACTTGCACTGCATCAGCAGAAAATACACCAGGAGAGAAATAATAGCAGGCAAAGAGAAGGAAGGGTTGCCCTTTCATAAAACTGGCAAAACCACATGTTTTCACTTCATAAGCAAACCCTTATCTCCAGCTTTGAGCCAGGCTCTTCTTCTGCACTACCACACCCCCTCGGTGCAGCTTGATGCACGTGCTCAGTGCTTCAATAGGAAGCACTTACCTATTTTCTGATGCTGGGCTCGATTCTGTGAACTGTAGCACTTTAGAGAGTTTAATCCCACAAAGGTCCAGGCAGGCAATCAAAGGTGTCCAGCCACACTCTGATTATCTCAGCTGTCAAGCACCATGCCAGGCTCCAGTGCCCTGGGTCTCACCATGTCACCAAGTCAACATCCAACAGAAAGATTATTTACAAAAGCCAGTTTTAATCCCTCTCTTACTCACCAAGTTATTTATCGCCAAGCCTACACTACTTCATAATGTCACTGCAACCTATTCAATAGCTGTCATCCCACAGGTGGATTTGTTACACCAGAAAACCCAGCTAGGATACTGAAGGCTTATCTAGGTTCAGAGAAGATCAATGCAGAATGCAGAGAAGGATGAGGGAGATGACCCCAGGAGAATTGAGAACCTGACAAAAGGAACTGACAATGATATTTATCCTGAGGAATTTTAGGCATCTAATACCTTTTTGAGCAGAGAACCATCAGCTTCTTTACTATGACAGAGATTAACACCTCCAGAACATCATTAACTGCAGCAGTCTTCCACATCTGTCACTCTCAAAGAGCATCTCTTCCTCTCCCTACTGACTGTTGAGATGGCCACCACAGATGAATGTTAGGGCAGGGAGAACCACCCCCAAAGAACCCAACAACACGGAGGCATGAGAAGGACACAACTGCTCTATGGGGAGGGCTAATCCATCAGGACCAACACCAGTGTGAGAAGCAGGAGGTCTAAACTGGCCATGGTTGGAAAAAAGCAGCAGAAACCTAAACTTGTGCAATAGGAGGAAAAACAGGGGAAAAGAGAATCTATTTCCAAGGGGAAGGCTGAGAAGCTCAAGAATGGGTCTTTATGACCAGGTCTCAGGAATCTCTGTTTCTGTCTTCAGCTTCTGTGTTTATAACTCAGTCAAGGCTGATATTGAAAAGGTAAGACATATACAACATAGGCAAACCCATCCAGAGGCCATGTAGATGCTGTGAGGGCTGGAGCAGCTCTGCACTGGAGCCAGGCTGAGAGAGCTGGGCTGGGTCAGCCTGGAGAAGGCTCCTTAAGGGGAGACCTTAAGAAGCGGCCAGGTTGGACGAAGCCTGGAGCAAGCTGCTCTAGTGGAAGATGTCCCTGCCCATGGCAGGGTGTTGGAACTTGATGAGCTTTAAGGTCCTTTCCAACACAAACCAGCCTGGGATTCTATGAGACTAGCAGAACATATTGGAGAAGCCCATCTGCCAGCTACACTGCCAAGCTATAGTGAGAATGAATTTGAATAATAAAAACTGAAATAAGAAGCAGTCTTGGAGAGAACATTGGTATAGTGTTTCCTGAAGCTTCAATTTAAAGCTAGGTTTCTATAGCTATTGCAGTCATCAGTGATAGCCTTATTGTCAAAAAAACTCGTCACCACTGCAATACTTCAGACAGACACTAAGGCCTTGTTTTATCACACAGGTAGATCACTAGGGAAAGAATTTGTGGCACACTTGGTTCACAGGCAAATAAATTGTCATTCTCCCTGGGCCCAACCAGGGGATGCTGGCTTATAACCATGTGAGCAGCCTCACATTTCATTGCTGTGTATGCTGCAGCTGAGATGGGATCCAGATCCACTGGGTGGTTAGATATGGGAACCCACAGGGAGATGCTTTAGATGGGCCATGGCTGGAGACAGGCACCCAGGGACACAGAGCATGCCACTTCCCTTCCACAGACGGTAGGTAAAACATCCAACCCAACTCCTAAAGGCTCACCAGATGACCCAGAACCTGTGGACTGCCATTTCAGGGCTTCGGGGAGAAAAGTGGGAGTTAAAGTAGAGAATTAGCTTTGCCTCCTCAGGAGTACGAGCACGAGATTGCACGTGAACTTGCCTGGCCTGATTTTCAGAGATGCTCCAAGGGCGAGTCAGCAGAAAGCAAAGAGAGGCTGTACCCTGCACCTTTAGGAAAAGAGGTGTTTGCATGATCCAGCTCCCATCACATCCCACTTCAGGGAATTCAGATGCTCTCAGGAGCCTGGGTGCATTAATGCTGGCACAGCTTCATGCTTCCCATGTGCCAGTCTCAGAGCTGTTTGCAACAAGTCTAAGATAACAACGCTGGTGCCACGGCATAAAGGCTAGTCCAAGACCCACAGTGAAAGCTGAAAATGCCCTTTTATTCGCAGTTGTCCCTGCAGGAACAGCAGCATAACCTCATGCCAGCTTTGGAATGGAAATGGGCTTGAAGAGGAAGAGGCGGGAGCACAACCCTGGGCTGCAGGCGCAGGGCAGGAGGGTGGCTGTGCTCTGCTCCGCTCCGGATCCTGCACTTGCAGAGGAACTAAATCATTAAACCAGCCAGAAATGTCCCTCGGGAAGGAAATCCTCTCAAAGATAAATCAATATCTCAGTGTTATTTTAGAATGCAGCCAGGAGAATTTACATTGCCAGGAAGGCTGAAAGCTCTGCCACGGAGACGGAGACACAGCATCATCACACGGCACATCCTGCAGCGCAGCCCTGCGCAGGAGCTCAGGCTCAAGGGATTTACTGCAAAGCCAGGACCCCTACGGACCCAAAACGTAACGGCAGGAGCAGGGATGAGGTGTGTCAAAACTCTGCTGTGACAAAGCCACTTCTTCCCGGGTGCATCTTGGTTGCTCTCCTCCACAGCAGTGTGGCTGCTCCCCGCAGTAGTGGCAATGCTAGCAAATGCTGCTGGAGCTTACAGGGTGAGAGCTGTGCCAACATAAAGCACAAGCTAAAAGAAGCACAGGAGTACAGGGCAGCGCTCCAGCCACCACGTTCACCCTTTGGCCAGGGCCACAGGGGTCGCACCAGCCACAGCACCCACGGAATACGGCGAGACAGTGATGCGCTGCGGCATGCTGTGATTAATAAGCCTGCAATTTATGGCACTGTATTAACACAAAGTACACTTGGACCGATGCGTTCAAGGAAACGAATGACACTTTACAGCACAGTTCAACACTGAGCAGTAACTCCAGCACAAAGGGAAAAAAAAAGGCCCCTAATTATTCAGTAGCTGTTCTCCTCCCAGATTCTCAGGGTCAGCTTGGAGGAGAAGGTGGCCTGAATTACATTTTCCTTTCCAGAACATCAACAGAATTGCTAACTAGGTCCCAGCAGCAAGGTCGGAGCCTGCCCACGGTTGTACATGTCACCCCTCCCAACCACCAGCTCCAGCAGACAGCAGCACTGGGGGCCCAGGGAGATCTTGGGCTGCCTGTGCCTCCTGCAGGCATGTTCAGAACACCCACACCCTGTGCTGCTCCTCCAGAGACACGGCACCAGTGCCTCTGCCTTCTTTTTGCTCTGGTCCACAGGATTTAAAGCTCCAGTATTTAAAGGGTGGCTACAAAGAAGATGGAGACTTTTTGTACAAAAAGTCCCATGGAAAAGACAAGGGGTGATGGGGAGATTCTGACTGGACATGAGGAAAAACTTCATGATTAAAACAATCAGCCACTGGAATAATCTCTCCAGAGAAGTGGTGACTCCCCACTGCTGGAGAGGGTAAACATCTAGTCTATGTCATGCTTTGTTAAGAAAGGTTGGACCATATAATCCTTGAGGTCCCTTTGAACCTGGGATTCTATGATTTCCCAGCATGAATGGATAAACTACAACTAATTCAAGGCCAGGCTGGATGAGGCTTTGAGCAACTTGGTCTAGTAGAAGGTGGCCATAATTATGGAACTGGATGAGCTTTAAGGCCCCTTCACACCCAAATCATTCTATGACTCTATGATTCCTTAAACACCAAAACTGGCCTCCACGAAGCACAGCAAGTTTTACCTCTCTGCAAGATGCATTCTAAGAAGATAAACCCAATCCAATTGGCAGCAATTCACTGTATATCCAAATCACCTACATATTGTTGCAACCAAAGCATCTGGCAGAGAGGGAGCTGGCTTGAGGGCCGTGCACAAAAGGCTTGGCAGCAGCCTGCCCATGGGCAGGTCAACCAACAGACATGTCCATACCTGCCTGGAAAGCCGTGGAGCAGGACTGCTCATCATGCTGCTGCACAAGAGCTTGAAGCATGTGCAAACCCTCCCTACACAGAACACTTCTGTTGCTGCTCTTTCCCATTTGTGCTTCCCAACTCAGTGATGACTGGGATGACAGTAATCCATCACGTGGCAATCTGCACGCACCCAAATGTCCTGCAACACAATCAGAAATCAATAGCAAGATGCGGCAACCCTCAACCACACAGTAAAACATAAAGGACACTTGTAATATTGATTTTAAAACTGCCTCAGAGAAGACAGCTACGAAGGAGCCTGAGAAAGCAAAGTAAAATGTCTGAATTGAAGCCTCTTTTTCTTTTTTTCCTCAAAAAGACATTAATAATGGATTTTCAATGCAAGAAGAAAAACTGAAACCCACACCAGATTCTCCTGGTAATAACAGCTTTCTGCGAAGCCCAACTATTAATGTAACAGGGACATCCATCAATCAAGCATGCAGAAAGTACTTTGTGAGCTAAAAAAGGAGCAAGCAAACATCTGCTTTTGGCAACTTAAATTCTGCCCTTAAGCACAAGGAACACAACAAATTATCAGAAGGTTGGGCCTGAACTCATTCTCTTCCATCCTGGAGAGCTAAATAGTGAGGCCAGGGGTAAAGGTACACAAACCCACTGCTGCTGTGATCTGTGCTTGACAAGAAAATGGGACAAACAGGCACAATTTCATCTGTAGACTGAGGAGCTCTTCAAAAACACCAGTGCAGTGCTCAGCACCAAGCAGCAAGCTCCTGACAGCAAATGAGTGGCAACACCAGCAGTAAGGTGACAGCAAACTCTTCTGTGAGCCCTTGGCTTTAGCAACCACCTTTCTGCAGTTAAGTACTTGTCACCTTTGCCACCCACCTCCAGTCACCCTCAGCCTGTTCAAGAGCGTCCACACCCCGGAGCAGTGCCAGGGTGGGATAACCACATGGGAACTCACTCCAAGGAGACAGCTGCATCCCTCCTCACTATGGCTCTCCTCTTCCTGCTGATTAAGGCAGGTCACCAGTGCCTGCATTTCTCAGTGCTCTCATCAAGCAATACTTCACATTTTGGGTCCATCTGCACAACCGAGCACTGACTGGGGTGTGAGCAGCAACCCTGAGAAAAGCTGGAGTTACACCAAAAATCCCAGCTGCCAAAGAAGGTAAATGGGGTGCCCCAGTGCCTCCAATATTCCCTCTTTTTTATGACACAGTAGGTCAAATCAAGCGCTGGAGATAATGAACAGAATTTACTGATCAACCAGAAGAAGCTGCAGGCAGCACTGCAGCTAAGCCTTAATAAATTCTGAAGAGTGACACCATAAAATGACATTATGGAAGTCTATATTTATTGTCTCCCCATGTTTTCTGTATCCAAGGTGCCGCATTACACTTAATAACAGTTTTTCTCCCCAGCTGCCAGTGTTGCAAATCGTACCTGACAAGCTAACAGTTGGGGTTAACCCCCCCAAACACACACATCTCCACTCAATGTAAGGCTTTGGTGGTGTGAACAGGGCTAAATGACTACACCAGCACTGCCCTGGTGAATACACACTGCCTCCTCATCTCTTGGGTGTGCTGGCTCCACAGGGCTCATGGCCATGCAGCAGGAAGGTATCTGAGTTCCTGCTCTGCCAATGGAAGCGCTGCAGCCATGGAGCAGCCGTTGCAGGAGAAGCATGCTGAGAACAGCAGAGAAGCCCTGCCAACAAGCACTTGACTCATACCATGGCAAGCTCTGTGCAAAGCATCAGGAGGTCCTCATGCAAAACCATGGAGAACCAGAGTCCTGATCCAGCTCTGGGGCAACAGCACAAGAGGGATGTGGAGGTCTTGGAGTGAGCCCAGAGGAGGCCATGGAGATGCTGCGAGGGCTGGAGCAGCTCTGCTCTGGAGCCAGGCTGAGAGAGCTGGGCTGGGTCAGCCTGGACAAGAGAAGGCTCCTGAAGGGGAGACCTCAGAGCAGCTCCAGTACCTAAAGGGGCTGCAGGAAACCTGGAGAGGGGCTTTGGACAAGGGCCTGTAGGGCCAGGCCAAGGGGAATGGCTTTAACCTGCCAGAGGGGAGACTGAGATGAGCTCTTAGGCAGAAGCTCTTCCCTGTGAGGGTGCTGAGGCGCTGGCACAGGGTGCCCAGAGAAGCTGTGGCTGCCCCATCCCTGGCAGTGTTCAAGGCTAGGTTGGACAGGGCAAATTATATCAAAATGCAAATGCATCTTAAAGCACTGTCTCAGTGATAACTTAAAGGCACTTTTAGAAGCGCCACCAGACATAAAGGGAAAGGTTTCACTTGGGCTGAATGACAAATCCTAAAAATAAAACCTGATCTGGGGTTAGAATGTAAATTGTTTAGATTTATTTATTCACACCCTGCAGTGTTGGGAGACACACACGGCCTCATGTTTCCCCTTTTACTTTGCAGGATCACAGGCACATTCCTGTTGTTGGCATTGCAGCTTTCAAGGTCTTTGCAGCCCTGGGAGATCTCCAGCAGCAGAAGAGAAGCAATACCAAGTGGCAGACTGCATACATTAATTCAGTATTCACATAACATCCTGTTGCAAGTGAATGACCCCAGCAAAACTTCCTGCAGTCTTAAGGAGCAGGCACAAAATCAGGAGAGAGGAAAAAGCATCTCTGGGCTGAAGAAAGAGCTTTTGAATCAGAAATGTTGTTAATGAGAGTTTCCACCACCAGCAGCACACTTACTCCTTCCAAAATGTAAACACAGCATAAAAAATTAAACATGAATGTACTGTTGTAAGAGTTCTTGCAATAAATAGGGATTAGTTCTACAAGAACATCAGGACAGACCCAAGGAGAATACATTTCTTTCCCAAGCTTATGCTGGTAAAGCAGAGCTGGAGAAATAGAGATGTATGTTACTTTTTGACTCAGAAGCTTTCTTGACATGCTAAAGGAAGCTGTTTCAGTAACACAGAGACAGGAAAGGTTAGACCAAGATGAGCTCTTAGGCAGAAGCTCTTCCCTGTGAGGGTGCTGAGGCGCTGGCACAGGGTGCCCAGAGAAGCTGTGGCTGCCCCATCCCTGGCAGTGTTCAAGGCCAGGTTGGACACAGGGGCTTGGAGCAAGCTGCTCTAGTGGAAGGTGTCCCTGCCCGTGGCAGGGGTTGGAGCTGGGTGAGCTTTAAAGTCCCTTCCAACCCAAACCAGTCTGGGATCCTATGATACCCTGCAGCTTTGAGCTCACAGTGTGCAGCTCACCTGATCTCCAGCATCTCCAATGATGCCTTGGTGGGAGTTCAACGCTTCCCTGGCCACAGAAGCAACCTCTGGTGTTTCACGGGGATGGAGGTCCAAGCCATGGCTAAACAAGCATGCACTGCAATGCCTGGATGCTCATCCCACAGAACAAGGTCGTGCATTTGAAGTGCGAGGGTGTTGCTCTGACTGGGTCAAACCTTCAGAACCGTTTCAGTGCCTCTGGAACCCAAGTCACAATATCTGAAAAGCACTTTGCCATAATACCCAGAAAACAACCCAAGCTCACAGAATGGCTTGTTTGCTCTGGAAGTGGGAGGGAACATACTCAGCTAGGAAATTCAAGTTAACCTAGGCTGGATGCACTCCCAAAACGTTTTCAGGAGGGAAACAATTTTTCTTCCAAAGCACTGTTACAGGCTTGAAATAAATGTGCAGACTGCTAGATAAAGACAGAGATAAAAATAGGCCTGTTATTAAATACCTCTTCTTTAATGAGGTTCATCCTTCTAAACAGTCACACAAAGGTTATTAACGTTATTGCAGAAAATACAGCTCCACTTGCACATAAAAGCCGTGGCAAGATATTCCTCATCACCCAGCACACATTTAAACATCTCCCAGGAGCTCGTGCTCTCACAGCATCTCTGGCTTGGCAGAAAGAAGATAAAAGAGAGGAATGAGAGATGTCTTCCCTGGGAAACAGTCTCTCTTCTTTCAAAGCACTTTTCCCCTTCCAAACAATGTAAATTTAACCATGTGAACGATTCCCACTGCTTATGTCTCCTGCTACACAGCTGATGTACTTATTCTCTTCGCTAATGCTACATTTACATTATAATAACACCAGGCAGAGCATCATTAAAGCAAAGTTCAAATATATTTTGAAAAATGCTGCTTAACCTGCTCCTATTGCACCAAAAAAAAACACCACTTGACTCAAACTCCTCCATCTCCTGGTGCGTAACCACTGCACTTAACCCGTAACACACTGCGGAGCCCAGAGTCATGCACACAGGTAAGAGGAGTCACCATTTGTCTGGTGACGGTTACACGCCTGTCTGGGTTGTGCCCAAAATCCAAGCCCAGGACTATGCGTTAGTGAAGCTGCAAACTTTCATCTCAGCTGCTCAGAAGCATCATTTAGTATTTGGCTGTACATGTATCACTGCAGCAGACTTTTATAACCAGCTTGTTTAATGAAACCAGTAACACCACAGCCAGGAAGGAACAGTATTCACCCCAACACACAAAAAACCCATCTCAGCCCCATCCTGCTCCTGAACCTGGGCAATCCATATAGGACATGTAGAGTTTTTTCTCACTGGCAGTGCCAGGATACTGGCAGTTCGTGAAATAACAGAAGACAGCACAAGGTTTATCTGCATTTTGGGGAAAAACAGACCATTTTGGGAAAAAGGGTCATTTCACAAACACTGAACCCGATACCCTCCATGGATGTGCTTGGAAAACAACGGCTGCAAAACCTCCCAGGTCATGGTGAAGCAGGCAGAAAACACAAGGAAACACATTTTCACTCAGGTCCCAGGAATGATTTAGTACCAGGAACTATATAGCTCTGAGGTCTCAACATTATTATAATTTTCCTATACATACACACACATACTGCATTTACAACATGCCACAAAATATATAATCAAAACTACATTACTGCACTTGTCAAATTAGATAAGCAGAGTGGTTTTTATGAAATGGAAGTCTAACTTATTTTAATGTACATGTCCATAAATTTGTTACTTGCTACAGCTTCCATGTGCTGGGCTGGACCTCCAGAGCATGAGCAGCAGTTGAGGGAGGGGATCCTGCCCCTCTGCTGTGCTCTGGGGAGAGTTCCCCTTCAGTCCTGATCCAGCTCTGGGGCAACAGCACAAGAGGGATGCGGGGCTGCTGAAGCTTTAACCTGCCAGAGGGGAGACTGAGATTAACCTGCTCTAGCAGAAGGTGTCCCTGCCCATGGCAGGGGTTGGAACTGGACGAGCTTTAAGGCCCCTTCCAACACAAACCAGGCTGGGATTCTGTGATTTCTTAGTGTGAATGATAAAGCCTCTGCTGGAAAAAGTCAGCTTTGTGCCCATGGACCCAGCCCACTATCATTCATGATGCTTCCCAAGTGTTTCAACTACACAGATCCAAGGCTATAATGCTGTCCGCATCACCTGCACTGGCATCTCATTGGGATGCTAGCACCAGCTCCCAGATCAACCCATGCCTCACAGCCAGGAGCCCAGCCTGCTCCCCTTGTCTGCACACTGAAGAGACAGCATGACATGGGCTGGGTGTGCATCCCTGGAAGTTGCCCTCCAACTTCCCAGCTCAGGGAACCTGCTGGCGAAGAAAATCCAAGCGGATAATGCAGAGCAAGGCTGGAGACAGGTAACGGCACAGCCCTCATCTGCACAACTGAGCCAGAGGGCAAGGGGCTCATACTGACAAAATCTCCATATCCAAAAGCTGGCATCCTTCAAACACTCCCTGCTCCCACAGAGGGTTGAGATACCAGCCATCTGCATGCTGTCCCAGTGTCTCTCAAGCATTCCTAATCCTGCCCTCTTACCAGCAGCAGGGAAACTGTTATTCCTCTTACACAGGACTAAGCCTTGGAGAGAATTTGCTCTGTTTGACGGGTCTGCCCTCCAGTGCCACACACCAGAGCCAAAGCAGCCTATGAAGCTTCAGCCCTGGCACTTCTATCAGAGAAGACCTTCAGCAAAAGGGAGAATTCAACACAAGCCCAAGGAATTCAACACAAGCTCAAGGAGACCGTGTACCCTGTGACGACATTGAGATATCAGTGGAAGCATGAAGTCAGGGAAAGCCCAGGAGAATGGGGAATCTGAGAGAGGAGAGCTTGAGGGCAGATGGCAATAAAAAGGAGGACAGGCACAAGATACACTTAAGGTACCAAAAGCCTCATATGCAACAGGTCAGATGGAAAACAGACAGAGGGTTTGCTACTAGTGGCCATAACTGCAGGTCCAAGCACTGAACATTTGAAATTGCTCTCAAGACTGCCTGGGCTTTCCTACCTGCTGCAATCACCCTGCAGCTCTCTCTCTTGCTGGCCAGAGAAGATTATAATAACTCCACAGCCGAGATTTTTTTTTTCCCCTTTGCACATCAGTAACAAGTTATTTTATATAAAGAACCTGGAAAAGCAGCATTTCATCTGGTATAAATGAGGGCTTTCAAATCCCATTTGCCTTTCCTCTTCATGCAAATCTGTGCTGATCTGATGAGGCTCCTATTTCCTGGATTACAAACGTCAAGCTTTGCAGAAACGAGCATACCCTGGTGTCTTAATGCTGTATTTCACAGGCCCCTCTTGACTGTGCTGACATAAATATTTCAGAGACCTGCACACAACTGTTTGAGATAGGTCTGGGTCACTGAGAAGCCAGAGGTTTGGACAGATTCATTAATTCAGCAAAGCAATTAACAGGAGCCAGCGCAGCTAAGACACCCTAGTGAACAGCAGGAGCAAGATACTCACTGTCAAGGTGTAGGAAATCCTCACCAGCCATCACATCACCCACAGACCCTGCCACTGGACTCCTGAGCCAAAGGGGTCCCTCCTGCCATTACCTTCTGCTCCCAGCTTCACAAACCTCTCCTGGGCTTAGCGCAGTGCTGGCTCCTTCAGCTACTGAAATCTCTTGAAAGACAAAGACCCACAAGCGAGTCATTCCCCATCCCTTCCCCTGTTCTTTCCAAACCCACAGCAAGTCCTTCAAAGCAGCTTCTGAAATGACCTCAACGCCAACTCTTGCTTTCAGAACTGTGTTTCCACATGTGTAAAACCTTGTTTATGCAGGAAATGAGGCAAGGAAAGACCCAAGACAAGCATGAACAGCAAAGATAGCTACCGACAGAGAAAGCCGCCTGAGGTTCCGTGGAAGCTAGAGCAGTGGATATTTAAATGCTAAGCAATGTATCATCAGCTCCCCGCTGAACTTCAGATGGTTTCATCTTTACAGAAGCAGCAACAACAGCATGCTCACATCAACTCTGCTCTGGCAGTTTGATCAACAGTGGCAGCCATGGCTTCTTATTTTTTAACTGCAATATAATTAGGCACTTAGGAAAATGACTCCAAGCAGGACAAATGCTATAGAGTAACTGCAGGTATCAGCACAGAGCTCTGCAAGCCAGGAGTTTAACCACAGCAAAAGGTACAGGCCAGGAGACACAGGATCCAAATCAGAGATCCAACACTGCATCATTTCAATCACCAACGCAAGGTTTTGCTCTGGAGCAAAGGAAGTCTTTCCATGCCCCACAGTGGGCTCCTCTCTCATGGAAAGTGTGCAGAGCAGACTGACAATATTCTGGTATCTGGGGCAGGTGAGGGTCTCACTTGGTCCATCTGAATTTGGAAACTGGACACGTGAATTCCCAACTTCAAACTGTCAGCGAGTCTCTGCTGCACGGGGGAGCAGGGAAGTACTGCTGCAGGGGTGGACAGAGCCCATCTGCAGCAGCACTGCGCAGCCCGGGCTCCTCAGAGTCCTGGGCCCTGCAGAGGAGGAGAAGATTAACTCCCTTTTTCTTTCCCAGTTAAACCCTTGCCTCTTAGATCCTTTCTCTTCACCACAATGTCTTCCCAGAGGAACCACTTCCCACCCTAATGCCAGATGGGAAACCTGCTGGTCAGTGATACAACTACTTGGCCAGAGCAATTCAACTTTCAGTCATCATCAGGAATGCTAAACAAAACAGAGGGAAGCAGGGTGTCCAAATAAGAAAAGTAGCCAATTCCCAGGCAATGAGGCATTCACTTGCTCTGGGATGCTGAGAGGCAGATTTGAGGCTACCTGGAACTGTGGAAGAAATGCTTTTATAAACAGAACCCCAAAGAAAACTCAAATTGATGGAAGAAGTTCTGAACTGTGACGGTGGTGAGGCACTGAACAGGTTGCCCAGAGAAGTAAATGCTCCATCCCTGGCAGCGTTCAAGGCCAGGTTGGACAGAGCCTTGGCAACATGGTCTAGTGTGAGACACCCCTGCCCATTGCAGGGGGGTTATAACTAGATGACCATAAGGTCCTTTCCAACCCAAACCATCCTATGATTATATGATTCTATGACAGTCAACACCATCCAACCCTTCCATTCTTCTCTGCCATTCCAAAGACTAAGGATCAGCCTTTGGTTGCTATAACCATAATGCATCACCTTGCAGAGTGATTGGGTGGTTCTGTGTGCTGATAGACTCCACACACTTAGCAGAGCTTAACACAGGCAGCAACAAAAGCAAGTCCCCTCTGCCATGCTTCTCCAGAGCTCCCAGCTCTGTAAAGGGGACCATCCTCTGGCAAAAGCACAGTCAGAAAGGAAGACGACATCAGAGGAAGCACAACTTCGAATTCTGTGTCTGTGGCAGAGCTGTTCCCTGACCATGAGAAGTGATGTGACCATGGGTGTGAACATCCATTCAAAGGACATTGCAATCCCACTTGTAGGCTGAAAGTTCCTATGGACTCCCACCATGAACAGAAGGAAAAGCCCTGCAAATGCCTTCTGCGTTCCAAATAAGTAAAACAGAGGTGCTGGAAGATTTTCCAAGGTGCACGTATCCTTTCTGTCTAACCCTGATGCATTATTTAGTGCCAAGGGAGAAAAAAGCAATGCCTAACAAAGTGTTAAAGGACTCTGTGAAGTTTCCCCAACCTTTCAACAGCCCATCAGCTTCCTGGCTGGCAGAAGAGACAACTGAGCTCCTTGCTTCCAGATTACAGGCAACAGAATTCTTAGGGTAACTGTCTCTCTGTGTCTGCATCCAGCTACCTCCAGCAGCTTGAAGCATGCTTGAAGTGCAAGAGAGCACTTGATCAAAATCCAGCTCACACTGTAGGCAGCGAGGGAGCAACCGCACAAAGCAGTGTTACATATACAAGAACAATTGAATTTGGTGGAGGGATTTGACAGGTTACAGGTTGATGACACTGCTGCAGTCTCAGCGGAAACACAGTTTGATGCAATTAGCAACAGGGAACTAGAAAAACAGCAGAGCAAAAGTGGAAATCCATGTATAAAAGATGAGCAACTGCATGACTGGACAGAAGCACAAAAATCCCAAGAACAGGAACAAGTTGAAACAGGAGAAACACAACTCTGAGCTCCCTTCCACAATTCAAACCTGAAGATCCACATTTTAAATCACAACATTTCCTTCCCCAGGAGAAACCGGCCCCATTTGCAGCACAGATACAAGGGAAGACAGTGTGGGGCATCCAGCAGAAGTGGGAAGCACAATACAAGCTTCTGAGCACTGTGCTGAGAACACATCAGCCAGGACTGTGCTCGGCTGCAGGTGACCGAAATCACAGCAGAAACCATCAGAAAAGGCAGAGCCACTGGATTAGCCACACTGCCAATGTGCAAGGACCAACACGCACGTCCCTTGCACAGCCACGGTGGGTGCTTCCCTTGTCCTGCAGGTCAGCTCCCTCCCCAGCATCGCTTTGTGCTGGCAAGAGGGAAACCTTCGAGGTCAGAGGCTGCAGGGATGGGCTCGTGGTGGCAGCAGCTTCCCCAACCTTGCTTCAGGGACCACGTGCTAAAATCCACAAACCACACAAAAGATTTCACTTCAGAGAAACCAAGAGAAGGCCAAAGCCCAGGCTAGGAGGCGGAGACCAAGGAAGACTCCTCTTCCTGACATGTCCCTCCCCAGACCTGCACACATACCTGAAAGGAGGATCTGTAGCAGCTACACAATGAGGCAGGCCAGCATTTAACCCTTCGACACGAGACACTAGAATTCTTCTATGTGAATGCTGACAAGCTCCCCACTTCCACAAGCCTTTCACTGTACATGGACATGCCCAACATGGAAATGCTACAAAAATCACACGGAACAAGACACCCGAGCAAGGGAAAAGCGCCTCTGAACCAAGAGCGCAAGCAGCAGTTGAGGGAGGGGATCTGCCCTCTCTGCTGCGCTCTGGGGAGACACCACCTCCCCACCCCCACCCCCCTTAAGTCCTGATCCAGATCTGGGGCAGCAGCACAAGGGGAATGTGGAGCTGTTGGAGGGAGGTCAGAGGAGGCCATGGAGATGCTGCGAGGGCTGGAGCAGCTCTGCTCTGGAGCCAGGCTGAGAGAGCTGGGCTGGGTCAGCCTGGACAAGAGAAGGCTCCTGAAGGGGAGACCTCAGAGCAGCTCCAGTGCCTAAAGGGGCTGCAGGAAACCTGGAGAGGGGCTTTGGACAAGGGCCTGGAGGGACAGGACAAGGGGAATGGCTTTAACCTGCCAGAGGGGAGACTGAGATGAGCTCTTAGGCAGAAGCTCTTCCCTGTGAGGGTGCTGAGGCGCTGGCACAGGGTGCCCAGAGAAGCTGTGGCTGCCCCATCCCTGGCAGTGTTCAAGGCCAGGTTGGACACAGGGGCTTGGAGCAAGCTGCTCTAGTGGAAGGTGTCCCTGCCCGTGGCAGGGGCTGGAGCTGGGTGAGCTTTAAGGTCCCCTCCAACACAAACCAGTCTGGGATCCTATGAAAACTAGCAATGGTGTTTTTAATGTCTGCAGGTATATACATATTCTGCTTCAATAGGGGTGGTGGGGATCTGCCGGTCTGAATACTGAGCAGGGGCACCACACGCCTTCCATACATAATGGTACAAAAATGGAATATATGTATATACTGCAGCTTTGTGAAATTTAGGGCTTTTGCTAGACATTTGTTATACAAAGATTTACATTTAGAAAAGTGGTTCTGCTATATCTGGCAGAAATTTCAAGACAAATGATCCCATATTTATTCATTCCATGATAATACTGAGCACAGGATAAAGCTCTTACATTCAGAGCTCTTTAGAAAAATTAATTACTACTTAGTTCACCCTTCAGAGGTGGGAAGGTATTACACCTGCATATACATGAGGACACATAGCACAAGTGGATTAAATACCTTGTTCAAGACCCCAGAGGCAGGCAAGCTTACTGATCATCCTAATTGCCAAAATATGCGTGCACACAGGCAGCTGGGTGTGTTTAAATGGGCTTAGCCTCTCCAGAGCCCTTCCCAGCACATGGGTTTTTGCAGCTAAGCCAGCCTGCTCAGTTGGTGTTCCCTCACCATCCATATCCCATACACATCTAATAAAAGACACCAACCCAAAAAAGGGGAAGAGATATTTTTGGTGGGATGTACAGATAGGGATAAAAGCTGGATTTCAAACAGCCAACGAACAGAAAACCCATTGTTAAAAAGCTGTGTGGTGTTACATGGACGGTTCTTAATCAGATAGCCACTGAGCAGCATTCCCCAGCCCACACCAGAGCACAGTAGCCCTGGGATACCATGTGCCAGGAAACGATAGAAAATCTGTCCCTTGACAAGGGTACAAAGGGCTTCCGAGCTAGTGACAGAGACACATCACCCCCTCCAGTGTGACTGGCAGCCCACTCGACGGGCTCCAGGGAGCTGAAAGCACTGCAGCCACCACTCCTGTGGCCAGTGGCTCAGTGATGGTCTCCTGTCCCGGGTCACTGGGCCCATACCTCCTTGTCAGAACAGCAGCAATAGAAATCATCAGCATGGGAACAAACAGGCATCGGAGTTTCTGCAGGGCCCTGTCGGTGCTGGCAGGAGCGGGTTTAGAGGGATGCTCAGCGTGTTACCTGGACGGAGGGTTTGCCACTGATGTGTGGGGTAAAACACTTCCAGGTCTTCTGGATCAGCATCATCTTCTGCTACCGCCTCTTTCCCACTGTCATCTTTTATGTCGCTCTCTTCTATTTTTGTAAGGGCAAACTCCTTTTGGATAGAAGAGATTCAGCTCATTAGCAATTGCATCTGGGTAATTTAGTGCCGGCTGAGAATACAAAATTTTTTCCCTTGCCAGCAGATTTCTTAAGGTTTTTTTCACATCCAAAATTCTTTCCACATGGTTAAATTTAGATTTCAAGTATATTAAAGGTTAAACATGCATAACCAGCATGACAGTTGTGCTGAACAAAGCAACGCGGCTGAGTCCCGATGCCAGCACAGGCAGCAGGTTTCAAAGAAGGTTTCACAGAACCTCACCTATATTTCAGCCAGAGTCAGGAGCCCTGGCTATTCTTAGGGTTGTGTAACGTTGTAAGACCCCATTTTCCCTTGCCTAAAAATATGTCAAACTTTTAACTTTTCCAGCTGAAATTTTCCACACGAGTGGAACGCCTCGAGCATTGTTTTTTTTTTTCTTAAATGCACTTATTTCAGGCTTGGAGAAGATTTCAGCTAAAATAGTTCAGCTATTTCCAAATTAGGACATGGGGAAAACACACCGAGTTGCCCACATGATAAGAACATGAGCATCCTTCCCTCCACCCATTCCCTGTGTCCTCCAAGCCTTAAAACAATGAGGCAGTGATTCAATCACCACCTACGCTGCAAGAGTAGCACAAGAAACCTGGAGAGGGGCTTTGGACAAGGGCCTGTAGGGACAGGCCAAGGGGAATGGCTTTAACCTGCCAGAGGGGAGACTGAGATGAGCTCTTAGGCAGAAGCTCTTCCCTGTGAGGGTGCTGAGGCGCTGGCACAGGGTGCCCAGAGAAGCTGTGGCTGCCCCATCCCTGGCAGTGTTCAAGGGCAGGTTGGACACAGGGGCTTGGAGCAAGCTGCTCTAGTGGAAGGGGTCCCTGCCCATGGCAGGGGTTGGAACTGGATGAGCTTTAAGGTCCCTTCAACCCAAAACAGTCTGGGATTCTATGAATGGCAGACGTGTGACAGATCAGCTACCATGAGTGGTACAACATTAGGCAAAGGCAAAAAATGAGCATGAAAAGCAGGGAATAGAAATCCTTGCTGAGAGGGAAACCTCGCTGCTCACTGGAATGTCTCCCCAGGGAGCTGGTGGGAGTCATGTAAAACCACAACGGATACAATTACTGAGACTGCATAGCAATAGTAAGTAATGACCTCATGCTATCTCACAGCAGCTATTAACTGCTTGGGGAGCAGGTCTTTGCTATTCTGGTTTTCACAGATAAGCTGGTCCAGGCTAATTGTCCAGACAGCTGCATTCCTGTTGCAGGGAGTATTATCAGCTTCCAGTATCGCCACGAATGCCATCACTGAATAATTTCACATCACCAGCCTATAGGGGAAGATTATTGCTAATTGTTGGCAATTAGCATAAGAGTTACAGCTCACTTGGAGAAGTGTTTTGGTATTAATCTTTAGAATGATTGCACTGGGGAAAAAAGAAGTCAGTGAAGAGGTTAACTGGGAACTTTAGGCCGTGTTCTTCCCAAGTGGAAGAAGTGAAGGCAGAAAAAATGCATGCACATTTGCTGGCAGAATCGAGTGCTTTGCATATAAATATCCATTATCCAGCCTAGGAGAGTGTTTCTGAGGAAGAGAAATGTCAGCCTGAGAAAAACGCGTGCGATTAGCAGCGACAGTGGGAACGCATGAAGACGGTTGACAAACCTATGGAATGTTTTTATTTTAGCTGTCAAAAGGGATTGAAATTTAGGAAACGCATGGGAAAACAGAGCTGAACTCCTGCCTTCACTTAGTGCATCAGAGGCTTGAAATTGTTAAAATCCTGACAAATGCTGGAAGCTCAGTAACAATCATAGCCATAAAAAGGCAGGTTCTGCAGATGAAAATCAATGTTAACGTTTTCTGAGCCAACACTCAACAGGACTAAAAATAAATGAGTCAGAGCAGTTATTATTTAGCTTATTTACACTGCTATATTATTATCCAAGAGGGACTTCACTATACAAGCTATTGTAAATTTACCAATTGGCCTCCGAGTGTGGTTATCTATTGAAACCTGTAATGGAGATAGCTGATGTTTACCAGCTCTGCTTAAGAGCAGTGTCAAGGTCTAAATGTTCAGTAAGGATAAAAGGGGGTGACTTGGTGCATTTAAACGTTCCTGTCACTGCTTGGCCCACAGTTGCTCTGCAACACCCCATTTTCATTTGTATTTCTGGAAAAAACAGGCAACAACACACAAGCAGTTCTTCACTTACAGAGAAATGAGGTAGAAGCCTTTTCGGTTTGTTTTTGTAATTAAAATAGGAGGAAGAAAGATGTTTTCTAAAGAAGAACCAATATCTCTTTAAAGGCAAAAAGCCTCCTTGCTTAACAGTCTGAAATCAATGGCAACAAGCTGAAAACCTCAGCAGGGAGTGTTTGAGACAACCTGCAGCCTGTTCGCAATAAAGGAGAGCTGGGACCACCATGGAGCGCCATGGTAGGAGGAGTTATCACCCACTGAATCACAGAATGGTTTGGGTTGGAAGGGACCTTAAAGTTCATCCAATTCCAACCAGTGCCAGCGCCTCACCACTCTCACAGGGAAAAAACTGCATTAATCCCATCTGCACTTGGTGTCAGGCTGCCTGCCTGCCAATCCAGGCTCTATCTCCAGCCTCCTCCCATCCCTTCCTGAAATAAAGATACATTACCTCACTACTACACAACCCCAGGTGGGCCCAAGGCACTGCCTGGTGCTGAGGCACTGGCACAGGGTGCCCAGAGAAGCCGTGGCTGCCCCGTCCCTGGCAGTGTTCAGGGCCAGGTTGGACACAGGGGCTTGGAGCAAGCTGCTCTGGTGGAAGGTGTCCCTGCCCATGGCAGGGGTTGGAACTGGATGAGCTTTAAGGTCCCTTCCAACACAAACCAGTCTGAGATACTGTGATTCTAGTATTTATACTGTAACCTGTTCTTTGTATTTGTTCATAGCACAGCCCCCAGACCACTGCATCACACAACCAACAGCCCAGAAAGTTCCAGCTCTAAGGCAGGAGCGAGTGTCCAGGGACACAGGGTCGTGATCCCTTAAGCCACTGTCACTGGGGAACCCCTGTTTTTAGCCACAGCATTAATTAAACTAGAAATCCAGAACTCGGTATTGCCCACGCTTCCTCAAGGAAGCTTTCCAGATCTCCTATCTAGAGGGACTGGCACCTGGGGCTCAGCAGCAGACTCCAAACCAGGGCAGTTCTGCAGTCCTGTACAATGCAAAGGGGCAGACAGCATCTGCTCACCTCAACTGCAGCTTCAAAATAACACAAGTAGCAAAATCCACACACGTGGGACACAAGGACCTGTGAGGATGCTCTTCTAAGCCTGACTCACTTGCAGTGACTCAGAGGCACAGCTAGGAACCTAATTGAGATCACCTCCATCCTTCTTCTTGCCACTACACTGCATTGTTAGCTTTGCTTCCTGCCACAGGGGAACATGTGATAACTCCAAAGACAAAAAGGGACATCCAGCAAACAAGGCAGCTGCCTGAGGTGCACTGCTCCTGTTGCAGACCCTCTGGATTGAGCATATTCTGAGTCGCCTGGGGCGAGGCAAGCAGAAAGAAGCCCTTCTGAAATGTTGGTATTGAAGATCTGCTGTGAAGGAGAGGGGTTCACCAACCACTGCAACACCATGCTCAGGGCCACAGAGGGATCAGGCAAGGCCATCACCCCACCAGAGACTCTGGTGGCTGGACAGCCCTTAGAGCAAGCAGGGCTCTCAGCAACACTTACAGTCACTCTGTCACTTAGGCTTGACCAGGAGAACACTGCAGAGACCACCAAGAGCAGCAGGTTGACTCTGGCAGCAGTGGAGAGACCAGCCCCGCGAGACATTGCCACCAGCCTGAAAGGCAAAGGAAAAAACAAAATCAACCATGTTTGTAATCCGTATTTTCACAGGTGACATTATACATCACATCATACAACACAGCACAGGTTCAGGGGTGCAACACTGCAGGAAACAGAACACCTCCAGGTGTTAGCACATGGGGCTCCTTGGGGCAGCCGACAGCAGGAACTGATGATTTTACTGCTAATGTTGTTTATGACAGGTAATGACAAAGTACCTGACACTGACCCCACAGGGGGCTGTCTGTCTCTGGAAAATATGAAGAGACCTGCAAGTGTGGATTAAAATCACTGTGTTAGTGCCCTGGATAACAACTACAGGGGAAAATAAAAATCAGTGCAATCCCACAAAGGCTTTTTCTGCCCGTGCTTCATTTTGAGACCAGAAGTAGCTGCGTTAATTCAAATTAAATACAGCTACCAGCCCTAGAGGTCAGGGGTTTATCTAAACTTGAGTGAGTCCAGAGGAGGCCATGGAGATGCTGCGAGGGGTGGAGCAGCTCTGCTCTGGAGCCAGGCTGAGAGAGCTGGGCTGGGTCAGCCTGGAGAAGAGAAGGCTCCTGAAGGGGAGACCTCAGAGCAGCTCCAGTGCCTGAAGGGGCTCCAGGAAACCTGGAGAGGGGCTTTGGACAAGGGCCTGTAGGGACAGGCCAAGGGGAATGGCTTTAACCTGCCAGAGGGGAGACTGAGATGAGCTCTTAGGCAGAAGCTCTTCCCTGTGAGGGTGCTGAGGCGCTGGCACAGGGTGCCCAGAGAAGCTGTGGCTGCCCCATCCCTGGCAGTGTTCAAGGCCAGGTTGGACACAAGGGCTTAGTGGAAGGCGTCCCTGCCTGTGGCAGGGGTTGGAACTGGATGAGCTTTAAGGTCACTTGCAACACAAACCATTCTGTGAGCCTGTGATAAACCCACATGCAGGTTTCTCCTTAGGAAAACAACATTTCAAGCAGCAGTCAACAAGGTCTACTGGATCGTTCCTACCTTCCTCTACTGCTCAGAGCACTGGTTCACCCAAACTGTGAGCTCGGGAGCCACCTCCGGCTGTGCTTGCATGGACCACAAAGCAATCCCATGGCACACAGCCCCCTCAACCGACCACACAGCACCTACTGAACAAGAGATGAGGAAACAAAGCGGCGTCCTGCTCTTGTCTTGCTCCTGGCATGGTGCTCGTATTCGCACAGCTCTGTGTGTAACCACGCTCACACGTGCCCCCACTGCCTCACAACACGGGGCTTTCAATCCACCTCCAGCCTGCAGCTCGCTGCTCCTCACGCTGGGCTAGGCAGTGGAGCAGCCTGCCAGCACACAGCCTCGACAAGTATTTCCTTTGATTGGCTCTAAATTTACAAGCTGCTAAATTAAACTAAATGAGGTCTTTTGAAAGAAGATGGGACTGATTAGTTCCGTTCAAACACTCCTTCATTACTCATCCCTCCATCAAGTCTGCTCCTACTCCTAACCAGGTTTTAAAGAATTTCCTCCCATGCAGTCCTAAATATCCTTCTTTCTGTCTTTGTTGTCCATCAGGATCATATCACAGATTTTTTCCTTTCTTGAAGCAATCATCTTCTATTCCACAGAAAGCTTGCTCACGCGTGCACCAAACACCAGCTCCTGCCACCAAAGGACCTCTGCCCACAAAAGACTTCAAGGACACACAGGGACTGGAGTCCTCTCCCTCCATCCCTTTACTGCTATCTGTCTCCCCACTCTGTCACTTCTTTGTCTTTCTGCTTGGTTTTGCTTTACCCAAAAGCAAAGCAGAACAGGGAGCACAAATAGCAACACATCTGATGCACTTCTGCATCTTCCAAAACCTCCCAACCCAGGGTCTTCCTGAACAGCAGCCTCTGTCTTTGAGCTCAATCCAGATCAAGGAGAATTTTGGTATTCCCAATAATTGCTTTTGAAGCATCTGACACCTACGGAATAATCAGCAATGAAATCCCCTCCTTAATTCACACTGCATGAAAGTGCCACCCTGCATTTCTGACCTGGCGCTCTCTATCAAAGAATCATAGAATGGTTTGGATTGGAAGAGACCTTAAAGCTCATCCAGTTCCAACCCCTGCCACAGGCACTGACACCTTCCACTAGAGCAGCTTGCTCCAAGCCCGTGTCCAACCTGGCCTTGAACACTGCCAGGGATGGGGCAGCCACAGCTTCTCTGGGCACCCTGTGCCAGCGCCTCAGCACCCTCACAGGGAAGAGCTTCTGCCTAAGAGCTCATCTCAGTCCCCCCTCTGGCAGGTTAAAGCCATTCCCCTTGGCCTGTCCCTACAGGCCCTTGTCCCAAGCCCCTCTCCAGGTTTCTTGGAGCCCCTTCAGGCACTGGAGCTGCTCTGAGGTCTCCCCTTCAGGAGCCTTCTCTTGTCCAGGCTGACCCAGCCCAGCTCTCTCAGCCTGGCTCCAGAGCAGAGCTGTTCCAGCCCTCGCAGCATCTCCATGGCCTCCTCTGGACTACTTCCAGAAGACAGCAAAGAAACCCTGCAGCTGAAGCCTCCATCTTTCCTGGGGCACTACCAAGCACAACCAGGCTACAACCAACACCCAAGCTCCTGAGCTGGAAATTCCACAACAGAATTCAGGGGCTCAAACTCCATCAGCTCCCACAAGATCTACGTGCCCTTCTGGCCAATGGCACAGTCAGGAGCCCAATCTCAGACTGATCACGACACACAGCTCCCCCTCAACTCACCTAAGAGCAAACTGCTACTTAAACACAGGAGAGTTTTTTGGGTTTAGTTTCTTTTCAGTTATAAAACAAGTAGCAAAAGTAGGATGATGAAAAATAGATGCATCCCTAAAACTTTACCTGCAAGCCTGGAAATGAAAAGAAAAAAGAAGAAAAAGGAATTCAGCAAAGCAGTGGCTGAAAGAAAACGCACAATCCCGTAAAAATAGAGCTCACGTGTACTGAGAAGGCTGGTAGCAAATGACAGTTCAGCTTTTTTAAAGCCTACAACCTCATGCCTGCCTGGAAGATGACATCTGCACAACAATTAGCAGCTTGCTTAGGTCCCAGGTAGGCAGGAGAAGCCAACATGTGAAACACGGGGGTTTGAAGCTCCTGGGGAGAAGCCTGCGCGGGCTGACATCTCGCTACGAGGCAGATGCACGCACAGGGCACAAAAGGATTTGCAGCCCAACTGTTAGTGAGTGCAAAGGATTTTTAGAAGAGACCCTTCAGTCTGTAAAGCAGAAATGAGGGTAACCATGACCACACCTGCATGGGGAGCATTTGTTCTGATTTAAAGTCATGTTTTTGGGATCCAGCAGCACTCACATAGAGCTGCAGCACCAGAACTGCTATGGGAGATCCACAAATTCCCTTTGTACAGAGTGGGATTTTTCCTCAATAATCACAGAATCCCAGACTGGTTTGGGTTGGAAGGGACCTTAAAGTTCATCCAGTTCCAACCCCTGCCATGGGCAGGGACACCTTCCACTAGAGCTCCAAGCCCCTGTGTCCAACCTGGCCTTGAACACTGCCAGGGATGGGGCAGCCACAGCTTCTCTGGGCACCCTGTGCCAGCGCCTCAGCACCCTCACAGGGAAAAGCTTCTGCCTAAGAGCTCATCTCAGTCTCCCCTCTGGCAGGCTAAAGCCATTCCCCTTGGCCTGTCCCTACAGGCCCTTGTCCAAAGCCCCTCTCCAGGTTTCCTGTAGCCCCTTTAGACACTAGAGCTGTTCTAAGGTCCCCTCAAAGCCTCCCCTTCTCCAGGCTGAACTGATTTTACTAGATGCACATCAGTACATGCTGCACAGCCCTGTGAAGGTAGCTGCTGTAGCCATAGGTGACAGTTCAGAACAAGTCAATACGAGGAACATGTTTCATTAATGCCTCTTGGTACTGGGAACATGCCACTCTTCCACGTCCTCACTCAAAGCCCACGCTGTGGGTACTGTGCCACTCCAATAGATCCATCTGAAGCCTCATCTGGATTCTGATCTGCTGTCCCAGGAGAGCACACAGTTATCCCAGAGAGCCCCCCTGCTCTGGCTTTACAGCCAACTGGAACCAGTAACAGTAAGCTAATCCTTGCTCTCATCTAAGGATCAAGGGAGCAGTATAGGAATTGTCTGCAAATGAGTTGAGGCTGAGTATCTGTGCAGTCACCCTTCATCAGGACGGCCAGCAGTGATGAAGCACCACAGCACCTTGCTGCTGTTTGTACAAGCACAAATCATTCACAGAGCTCCCCTCTGTGAGCTTAGGGCAACAGTGGAGAACAATCAAAGGCTGAAAGACATCAAGGAACACAACCCAAGCAGCCTTCAGCTGAACCCATGGCACAGAGACCTCCAAACACTCACAGCCTCTCAAGCTGAAGCCAAAGTTTGATGGGCAATAACAGTTAAGGAAACTATGCTAAAGATAGACGTGGAAATTGGGATGTCTGATTGAAGAGGGGCACTCAGGACAGATCCTGCAATCAGTGGCGAGACAACATCCCCGTTCAAACACGATGTCATCTCAATGACACTGGCACCTATGGCCAAGAGCAGCATGATGTGCTAAGTGCTGTGCAGCCCGGCAGAGAAAGGGGAGGGAATTTAGCTGACCTGAAATCTTCTTCCTCTGAGCAACAGGGTGCCCAGGTCTGGAATGAGCACCCACTGTTGCCGACTTGCTGAAGTGCACACAGACCTGTGTCAGTCAGACACCTGGGGAACATCCCGTGGCCAGCAGTCCCCCCCTCTCCTCATCCCACGACTGCAGCTACACTGACAGGCAAAGAGGAGGTTTGAATCTGAACTTCACGCTGTGTGTAAGAGAAGAATCAGCTGTGGACAAACAGAAGATTACCAGGAGGCACACAGGACACTGCCCTTCTGCAGGTCTGCACAACTGCTTTCAAACAGAGGAGCAGGATCAATCTGCAAATACAGTCATCTCCCTTCTTCCCAGAGGCACAGAGACACAAAGGCTCCTGGTGATTACAAATAGAGCTAAGAAAACCCTGGAAATACCCATGGTTTGGTGGACACAGGCCCAGATGACCACGTGCCTGCTTAGCAGGTCTCAATCCAGAAGACCTGCTTCATCTCTCCCTGCCCTGGCAGTACGTGGTCATTGCACTGACAGGTCAGTGTGGCTTCTGGTACGAAACACAGGATTTCTTGGATTTCCTCTGGAAACTGGAAACATAACAAGACAACTTCTCACATTCTCTGGGCAACCATGTCAGTGCCTCACCACGCTCAAAGTCCTGTCCTTCCCTACATGTTTCCCTGGGGATGGTTACTGCCCAGAGAAGCTGTGGCTGCCCCATCCCTGGCAGTGTTCAAGGCCAGGTTGGACACAGGGGCTTGGAGCAAGCTGCTCTAGTGGAAGGTGTCCCTGCCCGTGGCAGGGGGTTGGAGCTGGATGAGCTTTAGGGTCCCTTCCAACCCAAACCACTCTGTGATTCTATGACATTATGCAGAGCAGGAGAAGAGCCCTGAACAGGAAAACTAAACATACCAAAGAGCTTCTTCCTCCAGGGATCTGTGCAATGCCCCCAGTGGAGCCCCAGTTTGTTTGTCCTCAGTTCTCCCAGGACAAACCAGCAGGAACACACTTCTCTGAGTACAGTCCCACTGCTCTGGACTGGCGCAGGCTCTGTGCAGCTTCCTTTGAGGTCTGATGGTGTATGTGCTCCTGCTGCGCTCGGGATGCTCTCAGCAGCACAGGGTCCTGCCGTGGGGAAAGCACACCGTGCCTCCAGTGGGCATCCCAGCTCCAGAGAGGAACCCACTGCACCAAGAGACCCCAACCCCTGCCCATGCCATACAGGCACAAAGCCCCACTCTCATGGGTGAATGACAGGCCAGGGAGCACCACTTGTTTGCAAACACCTCACACTACGACATGGAGAGGGCGCAGCTGCAATACAGAGCAGGCTGGTGATACCGCTTAGGAAATGGCTTTTAAAAAACATTTATTCTTCTTGCTTGCTCCTCATCATTACTCCTACTAGGACTCTGCTCTGGTGTGTTAAAAACACTCCTACACAAGGGAAGAGTTGTGGGAACACCTTCCCGTACTTGGCTGCCTACAGAGAACCCACACAGCAAGGATTGTAGAATCACAGACTAGTTTGGGTTGGAAGGGACCTTAAAGCTCATCTGATCACAGCACCTCTGACCTTACTGTCTACACAAACAGCCTCACACAACTTAACAGAAACCATCATTTAGTCTATTAATTTACTTAATTAATCCCTTCTGGAACAGCATCCACAGAAAACACTGCTCTCCAGAGAGCAAGAGCTCAGCTCTATACTTGGATGGTTTCAAGTCAGAGCCAGGCTGCCTTCACCGTCTCCCCCACTCATTAGCAGTGATGGCAGAAGGGACCACTCTTCACCAGGACACAGCAAGATGCCTGATTCCAGGAGCTGCAGCCAGCATGTCCATGCTGGAGAGCCCTGGATCCACATGGGGATCTTCTGCTGAGCTCCGGATGGCGCACACAAAAGCACAGCATGGCTCAGAGATCACAGTACTCTATTTATCATAAAACCACATCAAGCTGTATTTCTGGCAGCGGCTCCACAGCCACCTGCACACACAGGACACCCTCACTGCAGAGCCCGGGGGCTAGCGAGCACCTCTGGGTCCATACCAGAGCATACCAGCATAATCAGCATACCAGGCTGATTTGCACCAATTTAGGACTTGCCTAGTCCTAAAGGATGAAATAAGGGATGTACAGGGATCTTCAGGGAAGCATCTTCCTGAAGGCTGCCATGCTGCCTGACCTCAGCCATGTGAACTGGCTTTCCCCTTCCTCATGCTTCCCATCACCCCAAACCCCGGCTGGAAACACCTCTCTCCTCCTGCAGCTGCTCTCCACCTGTCCGCTGCTCCTTGCTGCAGTTTCCCATGCACAGCACATACAACCAAGGGACAGTTTTCCCCACACATGTATCCAGCATTTCCATTAGCCTCTATTTACAAGGTGATGCTTTGGCTGTGACTAACCTGAGAGTCTGCCAGCACCCAGCATGGCGTTATTTTACCCCCTCTGCTTTCCCAAGCATAGAAAACCTAGCAGGAAACAAAACATGCACTGCACCAGTCAGGTCATAGAGCACCCTCACATCCCACTGCTGCTAGGCTCAGAGAGAGCCAAAGATTTAATTGGCACATTCCCAGCCTCTCTGGAAACAGCTTTTTGTATTGTCCAAGTTCCTGCTATGCACTCATGGCTCTCACATCAAGTAACAACCTCCTTCCCCTGTCGGGTGCCAGCTTCCCTATAAAGGGGTTCAATTAAGAGGTTAAAAAACCCAAAGCAAAATGCAGGCTCAGTCTTGCAACACTGCTGTACCAGCCCTACAACCCCCACAGCAGCACCCACACCACAGTACGAGCATCCATCCCCTAGGTCTGTATCTCAGCCTGTCCCTGCAGCTCAGCCCAGAGGCTTCCCATTTGGATTGCCATCCCTCTTGAGCCAAGGGCACCTGCTGCTGCAGCCCCAACAAGCCGAGGGCTGCTAGAGCAGCCCCATCCGTCTGCGAGGAACAGTGAATCGGGAAGCTGATGAAAATGCATTTCCTTACCCCTCCACAGTGCACCGGGCAGTGGTGACAGCTCTGACTCGAGGTGACAACCCACGGGTACAAGTCACAGCAGGGAGCCCCATGGTATGTGGGCAGCAAACGTGTGGCTCCAGCTCTGCGGCCAGGATTAACGTGGCATGGCACGGGATTAGTTGCACAGGACACCCAGTGGAATGCTCCACTCAGGACCTCCCCTGCACGTAAGCTGGGATCACCCCATGCTTCCAGTTATGTGGCAAACTCCCAGCTGAAAAGGCAGAGGGGCACTGGGACCTGCCACATGGGACAAACCCACTCAGGAGCTGCCACAACAGCCACTGGGACCACAACCTGGAATAACGTCCCAGCAAAGAAATCTTAAACCCTCCTCTAGAGGGGAATAAGGAGCTGTCTAGGGATGAACATAACCCACTGCCAAGCAGGCTCCCTCAGTACCCCTCCTGGTTTGCTCTGAATATCAAGTGTGAATCCAGACAAGTCATTCCCCACACTGGGGCTCAGTTGCTCAACTCCCAACATAGACAACACAGTCATAACCAAGGGAACAGCAGGCCTCCTTCCACCAAGATCTGCAGTTATATCTTCGCATGCTGGAATGAAAGGCATTATCCACACTTGCTTGTTTCACTGCATTAGTACTTTTAAAGTACTTAGAGGATGTAACAGTCTTCCAGTGCCTAAAGAGACTACAGGAAAGCTGGAGAGGGGCTTTGGACAAGGGCCTGTAGGGACAGGCCAAGGGGAATGGCTTTAACCTGCCAGAGGGGAGACTGAGATGAGCTCTTAGGCAGAAGCTCTTCCCTGTGAGGGTACTGAGGCACTGGCACAGGGCGCCCAGAGAAGCTGTGGCTGCCCCATCCCTGGCAGTGTTCAAGGCCAGGTTGGACACAGGGGCTTGGAGCAAGCTGCTCTAGTGGAAGGTGTCCCTGCCCATGGCAGGGGGCTGGAACTGGGTGAGCTTTAAGGTCCCTTCAACTCAAACCAGTCTGGGATTCTATTATACTTTTCCTATGGAATTAAATAAGCCCTGGGACAGTAATAAGCACGAAGAGAGATCTGAGAGACTGCCAGTGTGATCATCTAGAAGCGATTCTCCTAATTCCCATTCCTCTACCCAGGCATTTCCCACCAAGATTAAAAAGCAAGTCTTGCTTCTTGAGCATAAGAGCCTCCCCGATCTGAAACCAAAGGGAACAGGCAGCCAGCAGCAGGCAGCATTCATTCAGCAGGTTTTTTCCTGAGGACATTTAAAGTAGCAAAAAGCTCCCACGGCTGCAAATGCAGAAGCAAACGCACAGTCAGGGAAGCTGAAAGAGAACACCACTCCTTCCCTTTCCCAGTTCATCATCATCTGCCACCTCTACTTTGGGGAGTGGTTTTTTGCCTTTCTGAGCTATTTTAGATGTTACTTGTAGCAACGTATGGAAGAAACAGTGTGAAATGTGACAGCGCAGCATCCCTGTCACTAAACAGCCCCTCAGGCACCGCAGAACGCCTCTGGCCAAGCACGGGCACTGCTCCCTGAACGCCTGCTTCCTTGGGGCCAGAGTCCTGGAGCAGAGGAGAAGGTTTCAGACCGCTCTGGAGGCCTGACTGCTGTTATTAGATGGCTCAAATCATCCCACAGGGGCTGCAGCCTTCCTGCTCTCATCCTGCCTTTCGCCTCCTTGGCCTCTGTTAAGCGTAGCTTTGATCCTCCAAACAGCTCCTGGCTCAGAAGGCTTCCTTCCTTTTGCTGTTTAGACATGAAGGACACTGAGCTGGAGTTCCTCAGCATCTTGGCTTCAGACAGGCAGACTTTGATGTCCCACAGAGCACCTGGCTCAGAGATCTGTCTGGTCTCTTCAAACAGCAGCAGAGCCACGGCTTGTGATGTGTGCAAAAGAGTGTTTTCCTTGGGGAAGAGAAGTCACACTGCCACTTATTCCCACCTTGTCATGGCAGAACATGATGTATTGGTGCTTCAAAGAGCTCCTCAACCTTAAATCCCTATAACATGGTACCAAACCAGGGAACCTGCCTCAGTACATCTCATGAAACCCAGAGGTTATGAAACAGCATTCCTGCAAATACTTCAGCCACCACGCTCCAGAGCTGCCAGGTCCACATCCCTGGCTCCTCTCCAGGGATGCCTCCAGCAACCTTTGAACTATGAGTCTAGGCCATAAAGAGACACCCACAGAAGCAGTAAACCTGACAGGATAGGACTGCTCCCAGCCCGCAGGTCCCTCCGGAGCTCCATAACTGTGCTCACTGCTCTTCAGAACAGTGGGGTTCACTCAGGAACAGAACCTTAGCTCTATCCCACTGCCCCTCAGCCACAGCAAAAGCACACTCCAGCAACCAAAACCTAGACTGGAGAAGGAGGACAACAGAGATGCAACCAGATTTGAGTGGTTCTCCTCCACAACTTACTCTTCCAAGGAGGAACAACCATGTTTGTAACCCCAGCAGCTTTCTGTTCACAAAGAAAAGGCTCACAGTTGGTCATCCACAGCTTGGGCCAACAGCAGGAGACACAAACACTTGAAAGGAATATCTTTCTGTTAGGTAATAGCCTATAAAGAGCGATTCTTCCCTGTGAGGGTGCTGAGGCGCTGGCACAGGGTGCCCAGAGAAGCTGTGGCTGCCCCATCCCTGGCAGTGTTCAAGGCCAGGTTGGACACAGGGGCTTGGAGCAAGCTGCTCCAGTGGAAGGTGTCCCTGCCCGTGGCAGGGGTTGGAACTGGATGAGCTTTGAGGTCCCTTCCAATGCAAACCACTCTGGGGTTCTATGATTTCAGACTGATGTATCTCAGGAGCTGAGCAGCACCAGTCCATGAGGGCTCCTTTCCTTGGCAGTCCCAACTGCCACTGCATCTGCTGCCTCTGCAAACACAGAACAATGCACCCGAGCACTGGGAAGCAGCAGCCAAAGGATACGGTGATTTTTCACTCTCCATTTCTTGGCCTTTGCTGTACAGCTATTTGCAAAGCCAAGAACTCCTGAAGTCCCTTTGCCTCCTCTAAAAGCTAACAGTAGGCCATCAGTCACTCACACTCCAAGCTCCGATAGAAGATGTATCTGCTGCACCTTTCTCTCTGCTGTGAGACAGCAGAATATCCTGAGCAACTTCCTCCACATTCTGGTGGTACCACAGTCTCATCTTGCCACATAGGGTGGGAAGATAACAAATCCATCCCAGGACTGCCAGGGCACAGAAACAGAATCAGTCTTAGAATGGTTCAGGTTGGAAGGGACCTTAAAGCTCCTCCAGTTCCAACCTCCTGCCACGGGCAGGGACACCTTCCCCTAGAGCAGCTTGCTCCAAGCCCGTGTCCAACCTGGCCTTGAACACTGCCAGGGATGGGGCAGCCACAGCTTCTCTGGGCACCCTGTGCCAATGTCTCATTCGTACGGAGGGGTGTCCTCCTGCAGAGATCACAGACTTCAGTTGTGCCCTCCTGCGAGCAGATTTTATCACACTGTGGACAAACTGCTCTGCAGAGCTTCCACATCAGCTGCCATCTAAATAAAGCTGCCACGTGAATCAAGGCTGTTTCAGTGACAGCCTTGAAAGTGGTGACATCCAGCGATCACAGATGTCACACATTGAGACAAGTTTTGGCACTGACCCCTATCCAGGGACTGAGAAATCTCAGTGGACCCAGAACAGGCCAGGGACATACAAAAGAGCTGGCAGCATTAGGGTCATTCTGCATGCTTCTTCCAAGGCAAGGACCCTGTCATTTATGCATTAAATGGCACATTTATTCTGCTATTCAGGAACAAATTATAAGTACAGTGGCCTCCAGTCTCCAGCTCTTCTGGTCTGTACTTAAAGAAAGAGCAAAAAAAGGACCAAAGCAAACAGCACTGCCCCAAAAATCTCTGAACTGGCTTTTAGCTGCTGGACAAAAGGGGCACAGCTGACAAACTGCATCCCTTATTGTCCTGTCTGATTTCTGTTTCATAACAGCAGCCAGGCGCTGCAGGCAAAGCACTTCAGGAGGCAAAGCACCACTCGGGTGGATGAGCAGACCTGACCTTCAGCCTCCTGCCTCGCCCCAGTGCTCCAGGTGCGCCCCAGCTACCCACAAACCTAATGCCTGCAGGGCTTGCCTCTGGAATCACAGGGGAAGGAGCACTGAGCCAGCCCAGGGGGTCTAGGGCACTGTATGGGGAGGGCACACATCAGTGGGTCTGTCCATGCACATGGCTGTGAGATGGTCTCTCACAAGCACATCTCTAGAAGCTGTGGCTGCCCCATCCCTGGCAGTGTTCAAGGCCAGGTTGGACACAGGGGCTTGGAGCAACCTGCTCTAGCGGAAGGTGTCCCTGCCCGTGGCAGGGGTTGGAGCTGGGTGAGCTTTAAGGTCCCTTCCAACACAAACAAGTCTGGGATTCTATGATTCTACAAGTAATTATTCCCAAAGCTGCAAAGAGGAGTGATTCCCCATCTGAGACAACTCTGGAAAACTAGATTAAAATTGCTTAGGGAACGTATTCTCATAACAGCAGGTAATACAACAGATAAAATGTATTTACATTACCTCACAGGGGACATGTACTTTTTATTCTGCTGAGGAATGTAATATTCCACTCTTCACTGCAGCATTAAAAGGGTGCCCTAAAAAACCAACTTAATCAAGTGTCTTCAACAGCAACTGGACCCAATTGGAGAACTGCAGGCTCCCTTCAACTCTGTATACTGAAGCACAAGAAGAAACACAACAAGCATCTGCAGGAACACCCAGCATGTAACCAACATCAACAATCACAAAATCCCAGCCTGGTTTGGGTTGGAAGGGACCTTAAAGCTCACCCAGTTCCAACCCCTGCCACGGGCAGGGACACCTTCCACTAGAGCAGCTTGCTCCAAGCCCCTGTGGCCAACCTGGCCTTGAACACTGCCAGGGATGGGGCAGCCACAGCTTCTCTGGGCACCCTGTGCCAGCGCCTCAGCACCCTCACAGGGAAGAGCTTCTGCCTAAGAGCTCAGCTCAGTCTCCCCTCTGGCAGGTTAAAGCCATTCCCCTTGGCCTGGCCCTACAGGCCCTTGGCCTGGCCCTACAGGCCCTTGGCCAAAGCCCCTCTCCAGGTTTCCTGTAGCCCCTTTAGGCACTGGAGCTGCTCTAAGGTCTCCCCTTCAGGAGCCTTCTCTTCTCCAGGCTGACCCAGCCCAGCTCTCTCAGCCTGGCTCCAGAGCACAATGACAATCTATGCAAACAGCACAACTTAACAACCAGATGAAAAGAGGCTGGAACAGGAGATAGGCTAAAGCAACACCCCCTCCACTGATGCTTTCCAAGAGGAGGAGGAGGAGGAGGGCAGGCTGCCTTCCCCAACTTCCCCAGTGCCCGCACAGCCGCGGTGCCAGCTAAACAGACTGTGCCTGAGCTACCCGCCAGCAGAAACAATTTGTCATGTGTCAGATCAAATAAACCCTTGTGAGGCCACTGTACTCCCTGAAGCAGACGGCTGCCAAACTCCAAAGGAGAAATCCAAGGAACCTAGCTGGCCGGTGTCAGATCCGAGTGCTGAGGAACCAGCGCGCTTCTCGCCTTTAAAACACAGCAGTACAACGCAACCTGTTCCTGTGCAGCGCTCCCGTGGAGGCAGCCATCAACAGGATCTATTATCAAAAGGAATTCAGTGCTTAAATTATCATTCTGGGCTGAAGCTCTGCATAGTCCAGGAACTTCCCATTCCTCATCTGGTGGCACAGCATCTCAACTCATCCTAGAGAGACATTAGGAAGGGTAATGTTTGTCAAAGAGCCTTGGCACAGTACCGTGCTGCGATGGATCATCATCCACCTGAGCAAGCGCTCCTCCCCTCCCAGCCAGCCTCATGCTCAATGAATGAATACCCAAGAACTAAATCACAGATTACTTTTTTTCCCTTTCAAATGGTTCTAGAGCCAGGGATTTTTGCTCATTCCTGAGCTCTCCGTGCTCTGGGCTTGTGTCATTCCAGACCTTGTGTCGAGTACCCTCGTGGGTCACCTGTTTGTGGCATGGTCCTACATGAACCATTAAAGCACAGGCCCTGGACTCCCCAGCACATCGTTCTCCCTCTGCTCTCCTGCTGGGCAGGGGAACAAGCCCCTAGCCCTGCTCTGGGCACATCTGCAAGATTGAATCATGCCAGGCAGTGCTGTGGGGAACCCAAATCACTCCTGCAAAGACCTGCTTCAAGTGCTTACTGGTGTGCACAGAGCACAGACTCTCCCCCCAGGGCTATGGCACTGGCTCCAGATGTTGCAGATGCCACCAGGCTTCACCTGGGGCCAGCCACCTGAGCCCTACTGTAGCCAGAAAAAACACTCCTTCCACAGAAATAGAATAATGGCCCCAGAAAAACTTCTTTGCAAGAGGCCCGAGGTTCCTGGACCAGCTTATGACAAAGAGAGAGCAAGCAGAAGAAAGGCAAGAGAGCCAAAAGGAGGACAAGAGAAGGAGGAGATGCTGCCTCAAGTCACCAAAACGCAACTGCCTGCCCCAAACCCAGCAAGAGAGCCTTGAGTGACAGTACCTATCAACAAAAAGAAGTGAGAAAAGGGAAAACCTGGCAGCCTGGAGCAATGAGCAAGGGAAGAACAAGGCAGCAAGCACAGGGCATTCCCCTTGGTGTCAGCAGCACCAGCACAAACCTCAGCTGTGTGGGGATTTTATTCCCCCGAATTTATTTAAAGAGCATCTGATGCCTCATGGTAAGTTATGTTTAGACACCATTTTATCTGTACCAGGACTCCTCTCCAGCTACAGCACTGGCATCAAGCACAGGACCCAGCCTTATTTGGACAGGATTGCTGCTTCCTATGAGCATCTCGCCCATCAGCACGGCGGTACGTGCACCAGGAGAGCTGTGCCACTCTTGTGGTGCCGCTTTCCAGCAAGCAGCAAAACACAGGCTGTTACCGGAATGCAGGAAGTGTTAAACCGAGAGCTCACGGAGGAGGAGGTTACCAGACACAAGTCTGTCATTTACAGCGATGCTTTTCAGGCACTTACAGCTGCAGAGATGACAGGCGAGAGCCAGGCTTCCGCTGCCTCGCCCAGGCTTTATGTGTTCCCATTCCCACCCAACAGCTTTTGGGCAGTGACCTGGGTTCAGCTCTAACAGTCATTTTTCTCCTTCTTAGTAGCTGGTGCAGTGCTTTACTCTGAGAACAATGCTGATAACACACCTATGCTTTGAGTTGTTGCTAAGTAGCGCTAACTCTGATCAAGGACTTTTCAGTCTCATTCTTGGCCAGTGAGGAGGGGCAAAGGAAGCCAGGAGGAAGCAGAGACAGACACCTGACCCAAACTAGCCAAAGGGGTATTCCATTCCACAGCACATCATACAAACTGGGGGGAGTTACCCAGAAGGGACTGATCACTGCTTGGGTCGGGCTGGGTATCAATCAGCAGGCGGAGAGCAGTTGCACTGTGCATCACTTGTGTTTATTATTTGTTTCCTTTTCCCCTTTTAGTTTTATATTCTCTCCCCTTGTTATTTCCCTTACCAGTAGCAGCAGTGGTAGTGCTGTATTACGCTTTAGTTATTGGACCACTCTTACCTCAGCCCATGAGATTTACGTTCTTTCCGTTCTCCCCCTATCCTGTTGGGAGGAGGGGGGGATAAAGGGGCAGAGTGAGCGAGTGGTGCTGAGTTACCAGCGGGGCTTAAACCATGACAGGCAGTGGTGAGCAGAGCCAACACCAGGCATGGCCAGTGCTCGCCCACAGCCAAACCACTGCACGGCCCCAGGTCCATCTGCAGGCAGGTAAAACTTTAGCCAGCAACCCAGGTCATTGCTTGAGCTCACACCTCTGACCAGAGGATAGGGGGGTATTACCTTTTCTTGCTTTACAGCTGTCTGACTTGGAGAGATTTCAGAGAGAAACCAAAGGGCTGTCATGCTGCAGGAGTCCAGGGCACCAGCACCCAATTCCTCAGCAAATTCTGGCTCTGTTTTAAACAATGGGAAATTTCTCAAGTGCTAAGGGAGAACAAAGTCCACACTAAGCACCAGAAACCAGCTAGAACTCAGGGATGATTCAGCCAGCAACCTCACTCTGCTCCTCAAGCAATGCCTTGCACAAACCCAACCAAAGGAGCCCATTCCCATTGTCACTGATGAATTTCTTTAACTTGTAAAAGTGCCACACTTGCAAGTGCCATTATGACTCCAACAGCCTCCTGCTGACATTGAGCATACCTTCCAAGCTTCTCTGCATTTACTTTCTACTTGATTCCTCCCCATTTGCACGAAGAAAATGAACAAAATGCACTCAAGAGCCACTTGCTTATTCCAGATTTGGGCAGAACAATGCAGGATGCAACACCATTTTTACTTCCCAAGCCAGAGTGGGAACATGCGACTTCCAGACACCAGAGACGGGCATTTCATAGAATCCCAGACTCGTCTGTGTTGAAGGGTACTTAAAGCTCACCCAGTTCCAACCCCTGCCACAGGCAGGGACACCTTCCACCAGAGCAGCTTGCTCCAAGCCCCTGTGTCCAACCTGGCCTTGAACACTGCCAGGAATGGGGCAGCCACAGCTTCTCTGGGCACCCTGTGCCAGCGCCTCAGCACCCTCACAGGGAAGAGCTTCTGCCTAAGAGCTCATCTCAGTCTCCCCTCTGGCAGGTTAAAGCCATTCTCCTTGGCCTGTCCCTACAGGCCCTTGTCCAAAGCCCCTCTCCAGGTTTCCTGCAGCCCCTTTAGGCACTGGAGCTGCTCTGAGGTCTCCCTTGAGCCTTCTCTTCTCCAGGCTGACCCAGCCCAGCTCTCTCAGCCTGGCTCCAGAGCAGAGCTGCTCCAGCCCTCGCAGCATCCCCATGGCCTCCTCTGGACTCGCTCCAACAGCTCCACATCCCTCTTGTGCTGCTGCCCCGAGCTGGATCAGGCTGCAGAGGGTCTCCCCAGAGCACAGCTCTCTTCTTCCCTCAAAGGAACAAGAATCTCCAGCCCTTCCAGAAGGAATGAGCCCTTCAGTTTTATAACCCTGAGGAGGTCTCATCTCTACAAGCCATAACACATTAAGCAACAACGCAACATTCAAAACCAAGTGCAGAGCTTGCAGCAGAACTCAGATGACCCGAGGCTCCTGACGGAAGTTTTTCATAGTGTAACAGTTTATTTTGTGGGCAGGAAGAGATCAATAAAATTAATTAAGAGTAAGAAGGAGGGGAAAAAAAAAACAACCTCAAGTGAATAACTGCACTAAAGCAGCAGCTGTGAGCAGGCCAAGTCCATTTTAAGGGCTATACATTTTCACTTCCACAGTCTTGGAAAAGAAAAGAGAGCGACTTTGTTCTGTATGCATATTGTCCACCATTTGTTATTGTCTGTCTATCGATGCTTACATGAAAAACAAAATTTAATTAAAGCCCACAGTAGTACACAGCCTGCCTTTGCAATCAGCCTGCATTAGGGAATCACTGCAGTAAATGAAATACAGCTTCATATTGTATTATTCAAATACCATCCAAAAACATTTCCAAATTAAATCGTATTCTTGCAGAGTGAAACTCAGAGGCACGGTGCTCAGCATAGGCAAAGGGTGTTTGCAGGTGAAGTCTGAAATGAGACATGGAGGCAGCATGGAGGTAAAGAGGTGCCAGAGGGCCCTTCTAGACCTCACTGAGACAGTTCTCTATGTACCAGAAACCAGGCGAAGAAAGAACGCACCAGTGGCAGCAGAGAAAAGGCAGCATCCCCCAGGATGTCCCTTCATTCAGGGGCTGAGGTGGCTGGCACAGCCTGGCAAGCTGGGGAGGTGCCAGCACTCCTCTGCCCACAGGGGAGCTCAGTTCACCCTTTGGAAACCCAGCTGGAGCTGTACCAGATGTAGGGAAGTGAATCAGAATCCTAGAACAGTTTGTGTTGGAAGCGACCTTAAAGTTCACCCAGTTCCACCCCCTTGCCACGGGCAGGGACACATTCCACTAGAGCAGCTTGCTGCAAGCCCTGTTCAACTTGGCCTTGAACACTGCCAGGGATGGGGCAGCCACAGCTTCTCTGGGCAGCCCTGCAGCCAACTCAGAGCAGTGAAAATCTGGACTCTCTATGAGCTAAGAAAAGGGATGTAGAAAGGTGCTCTTGTGGCAGGATGAGAAATACAGTGCTTTTGCAGGGAGAAGAAAAGCAAAGGGAACTTTGGTTGTCAGGGTAAGTAAAAGCACAAGCAGGTCAGCGAGCCAGCACTGATCCTAGCAGCAATGCCTGATGCTGAACAAAGCAAAGCAGCACATTAAAAAGCAAGTGAATATTACATGAGCCTTACAGCTCAGGCTTGAAGAGATTCAAGATCTGCCTTTTCCTTAATTGCATCTGGGGTGATGCCAAGTGTTCTTTGACAAATTATTCACTCTGAGAAGTTGGAGTAGCCTGTTACCACCTATGAGCCTGGAAAAGGCTATGCCCTGCAGCTCCAATGGCCCCATCTCCAGTGATGCACCAGTGGAGGTCCATGTCCAGCAAGCAGGCAAACCTCCCCAGAAGGCTGAAGAAAGCAGAGCTCTCATCACCCTAAGCCCTGAAGAAGGGTGCCCTGCATGCTGGCACACAGGGATCTTGGGAGAAGCAGGCTGGAAATGAAGAGGAAAACCTTGCAAGGGCACCTCTGGGTCCATTCTACAGGAAGACAGTAAGATTCACAGCTGCTGCCCATGCCAGGGATCAGTAACTGACAGCCAAGTTCCCATAGGTCCTGCTGAGTTCTCATCAGCAGGTGAATCTGTAATTCAGAGGAAAAACATTCCACCTGGCATATAATCATTGCAAGCTGTCAACGTCCAGTCTATGTGAGGCTTCCTCTGCAGAAAGGATTCTCCTTTGTGAATCAGGGACACCAACTTCCTATCACAACCTTAAAACATAGAGCTGCAGCAAAAGGTAACCCATTACACATCACCTTACCAGACCTACAACAGTAATGAGCACTGGGACCCCAGCACCACACAGCACATAGCAAGGCTAAAAGACAATAGCAAGGCAAAAAACAATGGAATACAGAAAATGCAGCCCAGGATTCTTCCTAAAGGAAAAACATGGTGATAGAGGGGTACTGGGAGTGACTGGCACACAGAGCATCCTTCCTTCATGTAGGAAGGAGGCTCTGATAAGGCTGTAAGGGAACAACTGCTGAAGGAAGCACAGCACTCCTGCACCAGCCAGGTGCTGGCTCCTACCTGACATGTCCTCCTCACCTCCTACAGCAAAGCCTCCACTGGCATCAACACCTCCCGGCTGCTCACCCGGACAGCCTCACACCCCCTCTGCCATCAGCAGATAGCGCAGAAGTGCCAAAGCCTCCCTGACACTTGAAAGCAGCACCACCAGCTTGCATAAAAGATGAAGATTGCTGAGCCTCCTGCAGCCTTCCTGAGGTGAGAGCAATCTGTGCTCGCTGCAATCATCAGGCAGAAGGAGCACACCACGAGGTTAAAAATGACCAGGTCATTCACATTCACAGGTCTTTCAAGAAATGTGCTCATCCACCGCACTGCTCATCACCTCTGAACACACCAAGAATGAGGCCTGAACATTTAAACCAGACTAGATGGCTACTCTCAGTCTGCTGGAGGAAATAAAGGGAATGGGATGTCTGCCAGGGAGCAGGGGTGCAGCCCAGGCACCTCTGACAGTGCCCCGCTTCTGCAGTTCAAGGTTAAATATCTCCTTTGCACTAATTCCTGAGCCTGCCTCTCTGGAAAGCCATGCCAGGTAATTAGAATCATTATAACTATTATTAGACCATAATATTATTATAGCATTTTTGCTACACTTGACATCTGTTGGCTGATAGACTTAACTGGTACATAAGAAATAATTGTGCATAGATTCCTTGCAAATGAGTACCAACACGGAAGACATTAAAGCTTTCTGCGTGGAAAAAGTTAATTTTGTGGAAGCATGCTTGAAATAAAACTTCTAAAATTAACAGTTAAACCTTTAAAAATCTCTCATTAAAGAAACTATTTGGGTTTAAAGTAGGCAGCTGTTAAAAAAAAAAAAATCCTCATTTTCCTTTAGATGCTTAAAGGCATTTACCTGGCTTGGTATCTCCTTTGGATGAAAAACAGGCATCTTCCTCCCACCCAGCCCAGTGACCTACAGGTTTCCAAGTCATCCTTCCACCTCCCTTTCTCTATCTCCACAGCAGGCATTTGAATTCTCAGACAAGAAGTCTGACTGTGCAGAATAACCAGGACTCAAACTTGCTGACTGAAAATCCTATTGAATTATCAGCACACACCCCTCTACAATAAAATACAGCTTTTTGCACCCCACAAAGCCCAACAGGCTTTGCAAACTGGATTCAGGACTTATCCACCACCAAGATTCAGGCATAACCCAGGATGGAACACAACCTTTCTGCCTGTATTTAACTACAGCACACAGCCCTCCCCACCCACACCCCCCCAAAAGTACGGATCCAACAGAAACCACAGGAATGCTTCAGGGAAGCTGAACTTTCTCCCCTGGAACTGAAATTGACTCAGGGCACCCACCATCAGCCATGGACCACTAAAGAAGAACAAACAGGGCACAGCTTCTCCATCCCATTGCTGATGTCCACAAAGAACAGACGCAGTGAACAACTGTGGCCACCACGTACCTCAAGTTACCAACCTCGAGAAGTGGAAGAGATGAAAACCACAAAGGAACCCTGCATTGTCCTTGAATTCAGTGGGGCCCAAAGTTCACCCCACTGTTACACCAATGCACAAAGATGGTAGAGGAGGTGGAAAAGCACTTCAGAAAAGGACAGAGCTCTTAAAGCACAAAAAGCTGGACACAGCAGCCTGGTACTTACAGAGCTTAGGGGTGGTCAGAGCTGGTCCTGGTTGGACAGTGATGTTTTCTTCAGCTAAGGTAATTCCTTTTTCCTTATCCACACTGAGCCCTGGTGGAAGGAGGTTCCTGTAACTGCTCCCACAGCAACACACTATTTGGGGATAAAAATGAGTGTAAGTAACTTGTCCAGAGCAAGTAACTTTTTACTTTGTCCAGAGCAGAGCAACCACATGAGGAACCTGGAATTCCTTGAGGAGAAACATGTATTTTTACTACCTTAGTCACACACAAACATGCCTATCTCTCACTGAGGCCAGATCTGTGGAGAAACAATGGGAAGCAGGATGCTACAGGCACAAACTGCCCCCATGCATTCCCTCTTCTACCACAGCAGACACCCAGGGAGCTCTCAGTTGATGCTAGTCCTAGTGAGAACTAGCAAGAAGTCCCAGTTACATGAGGCTCTTTAAAAGCTCTTAAAAATCTCCTGTCTTCAGAAATGGGGCACAAATCCCCACCTAGAGAGATCTACACATCACACCTCCAACTGGCACAGTGACATTAAAGCAGACTTTTCACTCGATCCATCCAACACTTTGAAGTAAATCAGAAGAACAAGCTCACCTTAATGAGGTACACTGCTCATTATTAAGCAATAAAACACACAACAAAGCAATTTCCACACACACACTTTAAGGGATCAACGATTCCCTGCCACAACAGGAGAAAACCACACGTACAGGCCCCAAGAGCTCAGTCCAGGTCTGCTTCTATTCATTCTTTTCATTAATGGCATGAGTGATGAAAGATAAAGTCCTTTTATAAAAGCTGAAAGGATGCCCAGCAGTTAAGAGCTGGGAGCACTCCAGAGGTCATGATCAGAATTGACAAACTGAAGAAAAGGTCCAAAAACACCCACGAATCAATAAAAACAAAGAAAACAATGCAAAGAATCACACTTGGAAACAGCAAAACCAAGGATCAAGCACACTAATGCAGCACAGGGGGGAAGCTCTCTAGACAGAAGTGATGCTGAGGAAAATCAGGGACTGGAGTAAAATGCAATGTGGGTCAGAACTGTGACACCAGAGCTCCAAAGAGAAACCCCCACCCCTGCAGTCCTGATCCAGCTCTGGGGCAACAGCACAAGAGGGATGTGGAGCTGCTGGAGCGAGTGCAGAGGAGGCCATGGAGATGCTGCGAGGGCTGGAGCAGCTCTGCTCTGGAGCCAGGCTGAGAGAGCTGGGCTGGGTCAGCCTGGACAAGAGAAGGCTCCTGAAGGGGAGACCTCAGAGCAGCTCCAGTGCCTAAAGGGGCTACAGGAAACCTGGAGAGGGGCTTTGGACAAGGGCCTGTAGGGCCAGGCCAAGGGGAACGGCTTTAACCTGCCAGAGGGGAGACTGGGATGAGCTCTTAGGCAGGAGCTCTTCCCTGTGAGGGTGCTGAGGCGCTGGCACAGGGTGCCCAGAGAAGCTGTGGCTGCCCCATCCCTGGCAGTGCTCAAGGCCAGGTTGGACACAGGGGCTTGGAGCAACTTCCTCTCCCTCTAAATCTGGAGGAGCTGTAAGGTCCCTTCCAACCCAACCCAGGCTGGGATTCTACGATTTAAGAACACAAAATTCCCAGTTCTGCACTGGAAGGCCATGCCCAGCCCTGGGTTTCACCCAGTGTAAAACACACAGCTCCACACAGCTGCTGAGGGGTTTCTCCATCCCTGCTCCCTTCAGGGTCATTACCAGCTTTTGGCATCCAAGGACAACCACTCACTGGGCTTGCCCTTTTATGAAGGCAAGGGACAAAGCAACCGGCTTCATTTGCTGTAAGTGCAAGTTAGACAAGGTGTCAGTCTCTTTTAGGCTGGAATTTCATCAAGTCCCAGAGGGAACTTATCCCCATCTAAATAGGCACTAACACCCACTGCTGCCCCGTCTGAAGCCGATTACCTCCCCTCAAGACAGGGGCACGGACTAGGAGGCTTTTCCAGCCCTGCATTTCATTTTAGCATCCTCCAGCTGGCCACTCCTACACCACTATGGCAGTGACAACTCTGAGCTAAATTAACAGCCTTCTCTCCCCAAAATACAATAGAGCTGCTCATCCTGCCCAAAGGGCACCCACACAGCACGGCAGAATGAGCACAGCCATAACCGTTCCAATTCATATCTTCATTACCCTTCACAAACAAAGTTCTTCAGTTTGATTTGCCACCACACGGCTTTGGTGGCAAAGATGCCTTCCCTTGTGCAATAGGGGGAGGAATACTGACCTGGGCTGCTCACGGGGAAGGACAAAGCTCTACCCTTCCCCTCTGACACCCAAACAGCTCTGTGTGATGGCTGCAGCCCGTAAGAGTCATCACCCAGCCAAGCAGGCAAGCCCTCCCTACCCCAGACAGGATAACTTAAGGCAGCACTTGCTGAAAGCAATTGAAATCATTGAAACAAGGCCTTTCGAAGCAAGGGAGAGGTGCTCTGCCTGCACAGCTGATGGCACACACAGAGCAGCACCAAACCCTGAGCAAAGGCTCCGCAAGAAACCCAGCAAAGGAGCAAGAACTACAGATCTTCTACAAAAGCAGGGCTTGGCTTCCAGGGACACTGAAGATTTCCCAGTGCCTCGAGAGCTTTTGGGGGCATTTGAGTCAGCACTTTAGAAACCAGCTGCCTTGTGAACCAGAGCCAGAAGAGATCTGACAAAGCCTTCGGTAGCACGCACCGTCTCTTTGCAGGGGGCTGTTTCCCAGAAGATCCCCAGTGCTGTGTCATTTTTCACTGCAGATGCGAAGAATATCTGTGTGCTCATAAGAAATAGTAACCAGCTTTATAGGGAACTTACCAACAAAGCGCTCGACAAACATTAATTAAAGCTGATTCACCTACTTCATGAGTGCAAGTTAAACATCATTGCTCAGCGGGGAAAGCTGAGTGGTTAAGAGAGCCAAGGTGGGTTATAAAAGCCAGGGAGGGCGTCAGCAGCACAGAGGATTAGCACATAGAAAGGCTGACTATTATCCCTAAATTTATCCCAATAATCCACTGCCTTACAAATACTCCCTGCGTAGCTGAGGTGTGCTTTGAGCCACACCTGCCCAGCCTGACCGCAGCCGCATGTAAGTATTCTTCCACCTCCTTGCCAAGTAAAAGCAGGGAGAGAGGCTGGGGGTGCTGGAGAGGTTTTCAGGTTGTTTATTGCTCAGGACAAAGAGATTCTCAACTATAAAGAGGGAGAAGGCAGCAGCATTAGCACAAGCACTGGCCTTGTGCCACTTTGGGGTGTGGGGATGGAGCTGGGGGTTCAAGGGCTGTTCTGACAGCTCACCGGGAACTGCCGGTTTCCAGCTTATTCCTTTTAAAGGATATTTGTAACCCTTCAGAAGCAGTAACTATGTGGTCACACGGAACACAGACACTGCTCTCACCTCCACAGAGAAGTGTCTGGGAAAGTATTTCGGATGCTTTCATCACAGCAATGCCTTGGAGGCTGCTGAAAAACACCAACACCATCCAGGCTGGTCATTTTAAAGCAGGGTTGGGAGGAAAACAGAGGAACAAAGGAAGTCCATCCGTTAATAATGCTACTGCCAGAGCACAAATTAATTCAAGAGGCTCACACAGAGCAGAAACACTGCGGTACCAGGTTCTGTAAATGACAGGGTGTGCCACTGGCTTCTAAGGCCACAGAGACACTTACCTGCACTTAGGTTTCCTACCAGGGCTGTGTGCTGGAGCAGCCACCCCACCCAGACAGCTCTACCCACAGCAATGCCCATGCAGATTATACTCTGGCAAGCGAATGAAACACTATCAGTGTAAAGTCATACTTTCCACCTCTAAACCCTATTTGTACTGGGTTAGGTCTAGCAGCAAAACACTGTAAAAATAACTAACTTGCCCCTCAGAAATTGTGTCTGCAGAACCTGTCAGTGTAAACCTCGGCCATCTTGAGAGGTGGGTAGTGTTGATGCTTTGTCAAAGATTACTTCTAACGCAAGCGTTAGGCAACCACAAACACTTGAAGGCGATATTCCAAATAGTGTTTATATACAAAATCCCATTTGCTCAGTTTTCACTCCCTGGCTTTGTTTAACATGTAATTTCATTAGCTCCCCGACAAGAGAGCCATATGCAAGCTTGCACAAATATAGCTAAGCAGTTTAAAACTCAACCCTCGTACTACCAAGCACGTACCCTGCAGATAAACCCGCTTTTAACAGTGCAAAACCACACCAGCGGCACCTGGACACGCTCGCACCACAGCCACCCGGGTACACAGGGGGCCTGGGGTCACCCGCCCGTGCTCAAGGGGGTCCAAACCGCTCCCGTTTGGTTGAACTCGTGTTTAAACCCGCTCAGCCAAAGGGCCCCCTGTCCGCCGAGCACCCTGCTCCGCACCCTGCCGGCGGGTGCCCACCACAGGGCCCCGGCTGCCGCTCACTCCTAGAACACCGCTGCCAGGCACCTGCCTTCACCGCCCAGCCCCGGCGTCAGGGCGAAGGGGGAACCACCCCAGCAGCAGCAGCGCCCGGGCCGTGCCGCTATGCAGGAGACGGGAGCAGCACCGGCCCCGGCCAGGCCTCACGGCCGGCTCCCCTCGAGGCAGTGGCACCGGCGGGCACGCTCCGCACGGGAGGTGGCGGCACAACCCCTCCACGGCCCACGCGAGGCGCGGCCTGGCCCCGGGGTGCCAAGGCAGGGCGGCCCCGGCCCGCTCCCGGCCGCCCCCCGCCACTCACCGCTCCGCACTGCGCAGGTGCCACCCAGCCCCGCCCCATCCGCGCTGGCCTATGCCGATGCCGCGGCCCCGCCCTACCCAATCAGAGCTGGTGGATGCTGCGCGGCCCCGCCCCCTGCCGTGCTGTTTCCACACCCCCCACCCCCCCCCCCCCCACACACACCCCCCCCCCCCTCCACAGACCCATGGCGGCCGGAGGGGCCTGGGCCGGGTCCCAGCGCACGGGAGCGGCCCCGCGGTGCGGTCCGGTCCGGTCCGGTCCGGTCCGGTCCGGTCCTGCCCTGCCCTGCCGGACAGCCTTCCCCGGCTCTGCCCGCCTGCACCGCTCACAGGTGGCGAGGGGTCAGTGCGCAGCCTCGGCACCCAGCGACCCCCGGACACACCGAGGCTGGAAGCAGAGGGACTGTGCTGGGCGGTGCCTTCTGCCTCCCCGGGTCACGGCACCGAGCTGGTTACAGTCGGATGGAAAAGCGTTTCCCACCGGTGACAGCTCCAGAGCCTAAAGGGGAAACCTGGAGAGGGGCTTTGGACAAGGGCCTGTAGGGACAGGCCAAGGGGAATGGCTTTAACCTGCCAGAGGGGAGACTGAGATGAGCTCTTAGGCAGAAGCTCTTCCCTGTGAGGGTGCTGAGGCGCTGGCACAGGGTGCCCAGAGAAGCTGTGGCTGCCCCATCCCTGGCAGTGTTCAAGGCCAGGTTGGACACAGGGGCTTGGAGCAACCTGCTCTAGTGGAAGGTGTCCCTGCCTGTGGCAGGGGTTGGAACCGGATGAGCTTTAAGGTCCCTTCAACCCAAACCAATCTGAGATTCTGTGCTTCGATGACTGAGTGATGCCACTGCAGAAAAAGTAGGAAAGCCACAGCTACACAACCCTTACCCCCATCAGGGCTGGGCTGAGGAGCAGCTGGTGCACCAGGATACCCATGGGCTCCACTGCATATCAGACAGTATCCAAAACCACCCTGCCAGCCTCCAAATTAAACCTGCAGGGCTTAATTATCTAGCAAAGGCTGCTCAGCAGCAGTAAGTGACAGCTGATGGGATGGCATGGAGCAGTGGAAAGCTGCAGCTGTCCCCTAGGCCAGTGTCCCCGTGGCTCTGCTCACTCATGCGCCATGGTCTGCTGCTGCTGGCACCCAACAAGATCCTGGAGCAGGAGATTGATTGTCAGCAAATCTCAGCTTTCATTTCCAGTAAATGAAATGTTCTCAGTCTTTCTAGGTTGGATGTAAACACCTCAAAATTGGAATCTGGAGTCAAAGCCCACGATGCCCATCAGGAGTGCTCCACAGATTTATTGAGGTTTATTATTTTTAGTGGGGCTTATGATTTTTCAGGCAGCTACCTGATATCTGGCAAGTCATAACTCCTGGCCTTTGGATGTATGAAAGCACTGCTGTACTCCAGCCTCTTCCTTCTCCTTCTCTCTCAGCTCCTGGAACATCAGCTCAGGATAGGGCTCATCCATCCACCTCTGCTGTGGTCTCCCCAAGGGGGCAGGTGAGCTGGATCCTGCCCTTCCCCTTCTTCTGGCCAAGTGGATCAGCACTGACTGGATGATCAGCCACCTCTCTGAATCCACCATGAGCCGGCTCTGTCAGGCACAGCAGGAGCAGCAATAAAACCCCTCCAGGCACCAAACCCAAGGCTGGCAGTCAGGCAGGGCTGGCCTCTCTGAAGCCCAGAGAAGAGGCTTTTCCCTCTGGTTGCAGCAGGGCTCCGGCCTCACGGCAGCACCAGGTGGTCTGAGAAGTCTTGCTTTGGGAAAAGCACAGCTGCATCCTCGGGTAATCCCTTCCTAATCCTGCTGTCTGAAACTACTCGCACATCAAAGAGACTAGAAACACGCTCTGCATGTATTATCCTTTGCATATCGAGTTCTTCTGTTTGATCTGTTGGAGCAGAGGATTTTTTCCAAAGGTATTGGAAAAGATGGGTGTGAGAGAGTAATTTGGGGCTGGGAGTAATTTTTCATCAATGTACTTAAAGACAATCACAGCACTAGGAGGGAGGCTTAATTGTGGAGTTGTGCAATTAGTTTTTATGTCACTGCAATTATTCTGTTGGCTACATATAAAGAACATGGCAAAAATGCAGCACTTAATTTTAAATCAAGACTTGATTCTCTTTTAGTAGGTAATTGATGTTGATCACATCACTTAGCAGTGACTATAAAATGTGCTATTTAGATTGTAAAAGGATGGAGAAAAGGGCTAAGAGATAGGTAATTGGTGGATCACAGGCTGCTTTGGTGGGAGGCAGTATTAATCCATCAGACTTCAGCTTGTCTTCGTTTGCAGCCACTTCTGGGCATCACAAGTGGCCCCAAGCATTAACAGGTACAGAGGCGCTGATCCCCACAGCACTGCAGCCAACAGCAGTAACAGATGAATTCAGCTGGTTCCTTGTGTTTAAATACCTTCTTTTAAGGGTGAACATTGCTCAGGGCTTGTCAGCCTTGCATGGGGTAGGATTCAGGGATCATCTCTATGGCGAGAGCATTGCGCCCCGGCATGCCTGTTCTCCTATGCCAGGCAGAGACCACAGGCACCACTGCCCAGCTCACACAGGCTGCCTGCAAGCTCAGAGCCACTGGCATCCCAAATACCTGCCACAGGCACCTCAGTCTTCCTTTATTAATAGTGCAGGGCTGTTGAAAAGAGGAAATTTGGAAAGTTGAGGAGGAGAAATGGGTTATTCCCTGCAAAACAGCACTGGTGCCTTCTCAGCCAAGAGCTTCACAAGGTTAACAGTGAACTAGGCTTAGCTAGGCCAGTCCTGCACCTCAGCAGCAGGGAGAGCTTGGTCCCCCCAAGGCAGGATGATACAAAACTTGCCCTTGCTCAGCACAAGCCAAATTGCTTGAACCACAGTATGATTCATTGTCACAATAAAGCAAATAAAGCTTCTCCTTGCCTTTTAACTGGCCCTAGTTACTTGATTTCAAGGATTGATGCTTCCCAGGCAGGAGCTGGAGGTGAGACAATTGCATTCACTGCAGGGATGGTGCCAAGGGCTGCTTGCTTTTAAAAATGCTTTATCTCACCCATTCTGTGTGCTGGGACATGGGGGCTTCTGTAGGAGCAGTTCTGCCAGATCAACATCAGCCTCTCAATTGGCAGGATGTTGAATCTCACTTGCAGCCTCTCATGACCACCAGCCCACCAGCCCAAATGCATTTTCAGTCAGTGTCTGAAAAACATAAAGAACTCATCCAAGGGCTTTTGCCATCAATCCCTTGGAGGCTCAGGAACAGTAAATGGGATGTAAGGAGCCAAGGGGCCATCCCTGCCTGTGGGGAGGCTGTGCCAGGGGCAGAGCACCAGTGTGTCCAGGTGAGCTGCTGCCCGTGCAGCAGTGGCACAGCACAGGGCTGGGATCTCGGCGGGTGCCAGTCCCTGATGACTGTCCCCTCCCTCTGGAGCACATCCACAGGAAGCTTGGCCCTGGAGGAGCCCGGGTGTTCAGCTTTGTGGCAAGGGCAGGCTCTGCCTTACGCTGAGAGCCCGGCAGTGCTGTGTGACTCCAGCATTTCATTACAGCTATTAACTACACTGTTCATCACAGCCAAGTGGCTTGCCATAGGCAGGCTTCCCACTGGGCTTCCCTCACTCCTGTTTGATATCAGGTTTGGATTAAATTAGATAAGGCAGCAATGGTGATCAATTCAAATCCACTTTCCTATTAAGCTATGGACAAATGATTTAGGAGGAGATGAGAATAAAGCCTGTAGCAAGAGCAGAGGGACCTGGCAGGTATGTAAGCGGTGTGAAGGGAACATCAGGTTTACAGTGCCACCAGCTCAAGACGGGACCAGGCTGGGACCACGAGGGCAGCAGCATCCCCAGGGACCTCTGCCCTGAGCAGGAGCCTTTCCAGGTGTCCAAGCAAACAGGACCATGCATACAGTCACAGGGCTCAACACTGCAGATTCTTGGAAAGCTCCTGGAAGCTCCCAACCCTGCTGCTCCAGCTACCTTGCCTGGGAGCCACATCCTGTGCTGTCACCTCCTCTACACTGCATTTAAAGCATCCCCACACCACAGCACACACAGGTTTGGGAGCAAGAATAGGGACTATTAGTAAAACACTTCCCATAAGGTAGAAGCAAGGAGACCATAAATCTCAGTGTCACGCACTTAAAGGGGATGGTTATGAACTGTTATTCCCTGCAAAAATGGGCTTTAAATCATCAGCCATCACCAACACCCAGCACTGGATGCTCTGAAGTTGTCCAGCAAAGCCTTCACAGCTCCTTTCTGCTATGGCACAAGTTGCCATGACACTCATTACCTGGAGATTGCTCCGCACGAACCACAGCACATTCTGCTGCTCCTCACAATACCTACCAGCATCCAGGGAAACAGCCCTGTAAAACATCAACAAGGCCAAATGTGCCTTGCCCAGGAGCAGCAGGGCCTGCTGGAGACCACAGGGTGAAGCTTTTGGGGAGACTGGGTGGCAAAAAGCAGTGGGTGCTGCCATCCCCAGGTCACCCTGGAGAGCAAACACAAACCAGAGATGGGCACCCTGTGCCAGCGCCTCAGCACCCTCACAGGGAAGAGCTCCTGCCTAAGAGCTCATCTCAGTCTCCCCTCTGGCAGGTTAAAGCCATTCCCCTTGGCCTGTCCCTACAGGCCCTTGTCCAAAGCCCCTCTCCAGGTTTCCTGCAGCCCCTTCAGGCACTGGAGCTGCTCTAAGGTGTCCCCTTGAGGAGCCTTCTCTTCTTCAGGCTGACCCAGCCCAGCTCTCCCAGCCTGGCTCCAGAGCAGAGCTGCTCCAGCCCTTGCAGCATCTCCATGACCTCCTCTGGACTCACTGCAGCAGGTCCACGTCTGGCAGGTGAACATCAAATCTGCACACCCAGCTGCCTTCCTCAAGCTATTTCCTGCTTTTCACATAGGAATAAAATAGGAAAAATTAGTATGTGGCTTCTTCCTCAAGAAATCAATGTGATCTCAACTCACTGTGAAGTTCCCCGACTGGTAGTGAGACTGCACTGGTAAAAAATGATCCTCAGAGGAGAAAGAATGGGGGAAAAAAAGAAAATAAATTCCAGTGCCTGGGCAAAGCTAAAATGGTGTGGAAGGTTAAACTGGGGCTTGTCTGGAAGCCCCAGAGCAGAGGGGGCCGTGGGGTCCAGTTGCTTCCCACCCAGCCATGAATCAGATGGAATTGTTAATTCCCATTAAAGCTGTTGGGGAAAAAAACGTAATCAAGAGTTTTTAAAACGGGAGGTAAATGATGAAAATTTGGAAAACCCATTTCAGCTTTTTCAAGCTGAAAAGGGATATTTTTGTTGTGAAATGCAGCATCACTTCAAATGTGTTTTATCTGACAGTCTGAGGAGCAAAATTAGTTTTCAAGTCAAAGCAAAAATTATATTTTTAGGCTTTTTCTTTTAAAAAAGCTTATCTGGGGTTTCTGTCCTAATTAAGAACAGGTTTTTTTCCTTCCTTTAATGGAATAAGCTGTTTCTAGTGAACTTATCTCCAACATCCTGGGCTGGTGCTTTTCCTTGTGTGCCTGCTCATATCTGTTCACCAGCAAGCCCAGGGTATGTGGGTCATGCTCACAGCATCCCGCTCCCCGTGCCAGCACTGGCTAGAGTTGAGCCTGGGACTCAAGCCAGGCTTTACAAGACCAGACCCTCCCCACCACAAGTACAACAGAGCGACTGTGGTTGATTATCGTGTATGTGATGCCCACACTTGGGGGCAAGGCAGCTACTTCACCACTTGTACATTTGTAACTGAGACAGACCCTGCAGCTTGATGGAATCTGCTACAGATCCCAGAGGTGGCTTGTGTCCCAGGGGATCCTCCTCCATAAGATTAGCAGATCACATCCATCACACCAAGGAAACTTGCTTAGGATCATAGAACAGTTTGGGTTGAAGGGACCTTAAGGCTCATCCAGTTCCAATCCCTTTTGTGGGCAGGGACACCTTCCACTAGAGCAGCTTGCTCTAAGCCCCTGTGTCCAACCTGGCCTTGACCACTGCCAGGGATGGGGCAGCCACAGCTTCTCTGGGCACCCTGTGCCAGCGCCTCAGCACCCTCACAGGGAAGAGCTTCTGCCTAAGAGCTCATCTCAGTCTCCCCTCTGGCAGGTTAAAGCCATTCCCATTGGATGAAAGGCACCATGTAACAGCAATTGCAGCTTACACTCTATCTTCTGGATGGGAGCACTGGGGAAGGGAGAGAAGTGCTAAAAAACAGAGGTTCAGTAGGAGCAGGGCAAGGGGACACCAGAGAAGGTGACACAGCCAGGGAGAAGCTGTGCAGGAAGGGGAAGGAGCAGAGCCCCAGGGCCCTGCCAGGGATGAACTGGAAAAATTAATCACTGCAGCAGTTTCAACCAAGAACAGAGGGGAACCATATGGGCTGCTCATGTGCCCAAGCATATGCTGGACAACAAGACAACCTAGGCTCTGGCAGCAAGATACTGCCCAAGAGGGGAATAGGGCTGCAGGCAGGGAGGGAGGGAGGAAAGGAGGGCATGCCCCTGCTCAGCCACTTACAGAGCAGCACTGGACTCCGTGCCGGCACAGCCACCCCTTCGGCATACTGGCTTTGGTTTGTATAAGCTTTTCTGATTGCTCTTTCCTCTGGGCCAAAGGAGGCTGCTCTCTAACTCTGCAGTGAAAGGAACAGCCTGACAGCATCTCCATGTGCTGTCGAGAGGGACAGATCCAGCTACAGCCCCACAGGCAGCTCAGCAACAGATCCTGCCCCACTGCCATCCCCAGGGCAGCAGTGCCAGGGAGAGCTCTCACCCGAGGAACAGCACAGACACTGATCTATCAGGACAGACAAATACTAAGCCCTGGTGTCAGGCTACAGGGCCTCTGGCCAGGGAAGAACATGCAGTTAGATCATGGCTGCTTCTTGCAGGGAGCAACTGGTGTATGAAGCCTGGAGCACCCACTCACATACAGGAACATGTTAACCCAGCCCTACTCCTTCATCTCCTGATATATTCACCAAATACCATAGCAGAACAGCTCCCTTCCACTGCAGCCCAGGCAGGTCCACAGAGAAGCATAGGTGGCATACAGATTACCAGGTTTTGTACTTACTCTCCTGCAACAAGATGATGGGCCCAGCAGGAAGGGCTGGCTGCTCCCTAAGGGAAGGGCAGCCAAGATGACCCCAGCAGAAACACCATCCTCAGCAGCAGGCACAGTCCTATGAGGTCTGAGCGCACCAGGTCCATCAGCAGTCCCAGGTACAGCTTGCAACAGCCCAGATGCAGAGCCCACTCAGGACTGAGAGGAGATGAACCAAGAACAAGGCTGGAGGTACGACTGCAATACAAGTCCATAGCTCATCTAGAAAAGAGAGCTGGAAATACAGCTACAACATGTGCCTGAGGGTCCTTTCAGGAGCCAAAGGGTACACCCAGTAGCAGAGCTAGAGCCAGGCACTCTCACAGCATCACTCAGGAGAGAAAGAGTTCCAGGGCTGAATTTAAATAAAGCTCCTATCCTATGGGTGCCAGCTGAGGCTTGTCAGGGTTGATGAGCACTGCTGGTCAAATGGGGCTGGTCCAAACTGCATATAGTCCTTGACAAAGAAGAACTGCCCATTTAGTGAGCACAGCTGTGGTAGCCTGAGCTGGGTGAAGCACTGCCTGCTTTGATATTAGTAACCAGGGCTGAAGGGGAACACAACCCTGTGTGAGCTCAGTCCGTTGTTGGTGCCTTCTCCTGAGGTGGGAGAGCAACATGTGGGGCTGGAGCTGCCTCACTATGGGACCAAGCATGGCTGTTTGTTGTGGGTCACACAATGGGTGGGCAGGGAGCATCCCCATGAGGTCAGAAGTGGCAGTGGGGACAGCACTCTGCATCATGGCTTTGTGCACTTAAAGAAAGCTTTATTTTTTTAAGAAACATTTAAGAATAGCAAGGTTTTTTTTGTTATTTTAAAGCTATAACTTACTGAGAGACATATCCTTGCTTTCCCAAATCATTCTCATGCAACCAAATGACAGTTCTACATCTGAGAGTGCTTTGCAATGGGAAGAGTCAGGTGCGTTTCTCTCAGAGCTTGCCCATTTAGCCATGTCTTAAACTACTTCACCACTTGCTCTGATTAGCAGTCTCCTCGGGACAGAGAGGCCCTGGAAGAGCTGGAGGTGTTGCAGGTCAAGATGAAAGCACCCTGCGTGCCATTAACTGTCAACGCTATAACTAGCCTAAATCAGTGCAATTAGATGGCTCATGGCTTACAGGAATAACAGCAGCAGCTTTTCAGTCCACTCGCTGTGTGCTTAAAGCACAGCCTTGACATTAAAGTGATGTGATTAAAAGCAAGTGTCGGGGCTGAGAGCCGGCAGAGGAGCTCAGCAGTCAGGGTTAAGTTCACAGCTTCTTCTGGGGCTGGACACCGCAGGGCCTGGAAAAGATCTCTGAGCAGAGCCGGACTGGCTTTTAGGTCTGCAATGCCATCTTGTGATGACAGCCGGGAAGTCATGGGTGCCCTCTGCGGAGTCATTAAGTGTGCTATGGCTCTTGTTCAGAAGGTTGGTAGCCCAGGAGCAGCCCAGTTTAACAAGTCAGGGGCTAAGAGAAAATCTGTGATTGAAAAGTCCCTGTTCTTGCTTTGAGAGAGTGGAAATAATTCATTCAGTTAATATTTCTCTCTGTAGGTCAGTTATATGGCTGTAAAAGCCACTTCTTCCAGACTGAAGGAGCAGACCTGTGTTTTTCCGTGGGTGCCAAGGGCACAATAATAACTTGCTGCTACAGACCCAGCTCCACCTTCCCCAGCTGACGCCTCGAACACTGCCCAGTACTCTGTATCCGTGGCCAGACACAGCAGTGTAGCTTTGACCTCTCTCACTTAGGATCCAGTTAAATGAAGGTTTTCACCAGGGCTTTGTGCTCCAGTGAGACATTTCAAGGCCTTTTGGTGCTCCTCCTGTAGTCTGGGCTCTCAAAGCTTGGGCTTGTCTCCAAGTGAAGCACTGCTGGAGCCGTCTCTTTCCTTAGGCAATCATCCACTCCATCTCCGTCTTTTTCAAATGCTTCTTGGTGTATTTTTCAGTCCAAGCTGTTCTTCCTGGATGTGGGTATGCTGGTGCAGACCATGGCATGAGGGATGCCTTGTCCTGGGAAGTGCTGGGCTCGTTCTGCTCATGACAGCCATGGCTGCATGAGGGGAGAGAGTCTGGTGCTGAGTGGTGGAGTTAGGTGCTTCAGAATCATAGAATCCCAGCCTGGTTTGGGTTGAAGGGACCCTAAAGTTCATCCAGTTCCAACCCCTGCCACAGGCAGGGACACCTTCCACTAGAGCAGCTTGCTCCAAGCCCCGTGCAGCCTGGCCTTGAACACTGCCAGGGATGGGGCATCTCTGGAAGATCCAGGGATGGTGAAAAGCTGTATGGTCAAGGGACAGGGAATAGCAAATGCAGGGAGCACTTCATGATTTTGCTAGTGGAGGTCTCACTGCCTGTGGCTGAGCGCACATGCCCACAGACAGGGATGGATGATGAGCTCCAGATCCGAAGCAGGCTGCCTAAGCCACAGCTCCAGTTTGGCAGCTGTACCACTCATTAGCACAGCGTGGGCCCCAAATTAATATGCCTCTTGTAATAAGATGTTTTCAGCAGGACCAGGGAGCTACTTCAAGAGCTTTCTGAATGCCAAATACCAGAATTCAGCAACTCTCGATGCCAGGACCAGCCTCTCACTTCACAGCATGGATTTCCCTATGTTCCTGCAACAGCTTTCCACTCTCGAAACCAGGCTGGGAGCATCAGTTTATCTCGCGTGGTAGCAGGGGCTCAAGCAAATTCTTCTACATTATTTGTGAACTCTGGGCGAATGTGTCACATCAGGTGAAACACAAGGGCTCTGCTGTGGGTTCAAAATAAAGCCCTTTTCTGTCACAGCTTCTGGGTGAGTGTGCTCTCCATACCAGCTTTGTCTCTCCAGGAGTATGAGAAGAGGCTTCTGAAGCAGGCTGAGCCCAGCAGTGCCATGCCTGGCGTCCACACTGCAGCATCACAGCCAGAACCACTGCTCTGCAGAGCTGAGCACAGCCACACTGACTGGAAACAGCACCCACCTGGGCAGCCCCTCCTCCTGCCTGCTTCCAGACCTGGAACAACACCCCAGAGGTGTCCACAGCACTGTGAGTCCTGGTTTCATGGTGGTTTCATCTGTGTTGGTCCTCCCTGCATCCCAGGCTGACATCAGGAAACATCACGTTGTTCCTTGATGCTGAGATCCCTGCTCAGCCTGTTGCTCATCTCAGCCTGGTGGAAGCTAAATACCTTTCTCCTGCAAGTGCTGTGCTGGGGACTGAAGGGACTGAGACACTTTGTTTCAAGATGGATTAGAGAGAGAAGTTACCACAAAACAAAACACTGCCAGCATTCAGAAGAGCTCCTCTACTCTAGAGTCAGCCTTCCTTGAACTCCCCATGTCCCAGCACATTTGTGTTCAGAGCAATCGACAGGCTCCAGCAGCCTGTTTAACCCCTTTTGAGCAAATCGTAGAATCATAAAATGGTTAGGGTTGGAAAGGACCTTAAGATCATTCAGTTCCAACCCCCTGCCATGGGCAGGGACACCTCACACTAGACCATGTCGCCCATTGCTGGGTTACAGAATAAAGGAGGAATTGCATCCAAGAGATTTTGCTCCAGGTGGGTTAAAGCAGGACATGAGCCCCTGCCTGCTGGCACAGCGCATCCGCTCGAAAGCTTGCACTAGCATGGAGTTGCAGTGCTTCAATGACCTGTGTGCTACAAGCCTGGGATGGGACACGCCACGGTGTAAGCGATGTCTGGAGCTCCTGCCACTATTCTTCACTGTTCTCAGCTCCAAAACTGCCTGTGCCCAGAGCTTCGCTGCTGGCCCCACACCACTGCTCTTCTCCAGCCTCAGTGTGGCAGGGTCGGCACCATGGTCCTTCCATCCTATCGGACCTTGGCTTAGCAGCGTTTGTGCAGCATAGTCAGTGCCTGGAGCAAGAGGAAGAGCAATGCTGCAAGACAGGGAAGAGAATTCAGTGAAGTGCTCCAAGGGGAGTTTAGCCAACGTGTGGTGTCTGCCAGCCCTGTGTCCCGTGGCCATTACTGCCGTAGGTACTCCAGGGGCTGGATGTCCAGCACGACCACAAAGCAGTTTTGGGGCGTTAGCAGGGCTCTGTTACAAAGCACTTTTATAACTTTAATTGCAGAGATGGTAGCACAATGTGTTTGTTCCTACAAGCACGGTGTGATGAGATACAAGCCAATACTTGACACCAGCATTTTGTCAGTCTGGAGCAGAGGAGACGAAAGGAGAGCCACGCTGCTTTGGCTGCCTCTCCTCCTTCATGAGATTTCACCAGTTCTGGGTCAACAAGACAAAAGGGATGTGGAGCTGTTGGAGCAAGTCCAGAGGAGGCCACGGAGATGCTGCGAGGGCTGGAGCAGCTCTGCTCTGGAGCCAGGCTGAGAGAGCTGGGCTGGGTCAGCCTGGACAAGAGAAGGCTCCTGAAGGGGAGACCTCAGAGCAGCTCCAGTGCCTAAAGGGGCTGCAGGAAACCTGGAGAGGGGCTTTGGACAAGGGCCTGTAGGGACAGGACAAGGGGAATGGCTTTAACCTGCCAGAGGGGAGACTGAGATGAGCTCTTAGGCAGAAGCTCTTCCCTGTGAGGGTGCTGAGGCGCTGGCACAGGGTGCCCAGAGAAGCTGTGGCTGCCCCATCCCTGGCAGTGTTCAAGGCCAGGTTGGACACAGGGGCTTGGAGCAAGCTGCTCCAGTGGAAGGTGTCCCTGCCCGTGGCAGGGGTTGGAGCTGGGTGAGCTTTGAGGTCCCTTCCAACCCAGACCCCTCTACTGCTGTTACTGACTTGACTTTCCCACCTTGCCCCGAGAGCCTCTGCCCGGGACCCGCGATCCGGGCCCGCCCCAGGGGAGCGGCCGAGGCAGGCGGGGCGGGGCCTGCGGAACCACCTCAGCGGCGCGGCGAGGCCCAGCCCGCCCTTTCTCCCCAGCGCCGCCATGAGGGCCGGGTGCGGCCGCGACACTGGGCGCGGCGGCCGCCATGAGGTGAGGGAAGGGGAGGGGAGGCTGTGGGCCTGCCGCCGCGGGTCTTCCCGACACCCATGCTGGAGACCAGGGGCGCATTACTTCCCCCCCCGGGGCTGTGGGTCGGAAACGCCACGCCAAATATTGCCCCTTTATATCTATCGTATGTAATGGTTACTCATGGCTGAACGGCCGCCGTGCCCGCGCCGGGGGATAACCTCCGAGGGCTGGGACTGGAGGGCGGATTGTTCGGGCTGTGTCGCTTAGTAGCAATTTCTTGGGTTATTACTCGCTTTGATTTATTATTTTTCCCCATTCCCATGCCAGCTCCCAGCTGTTCAGCTCTATTAACGCAGATTTAATTAATTGACTATTTGAAGCGATGTTTCTCCTGTGCTCTCTTTAGGGCTTCCAGCCGGTCCGCGGCTTTTGTATGTGCGGAGTGATTGCTGTGGCTGGAAGGTCCCCGGCGGCAGGGCTGGCTGCAGGGAGGAGACCGCCCTCGGGTAGCGGGTGCTGCCAGGAGCCTGCCTTCTGCCAGCCCCGAGCTTTGCAGGGGGTGGAAGCAGCAAAATGAGGAGTCTTATGGAGGAGGCTGAGGCTATGGGAGCCAGCATGTGCCTGTGCGGAGGAGATGTAAAGGGGTGACCTGCGGAGGAGACACAAGGTACAGCCCGGGAGCCTCTGGAGCCGTGGTGAGGCGTCTCCAGGAGCCGCTTGGGGAGCTGGGCAAAAAGATGGTTCGTTGTACCCTACCAAGTAGGCAAAATGGCCTCTGCTGGCATGTGAGAGGGCTGTTGGGCCAGCCTCTGGTGCTCTGCGGTGCAGATAAGAAGCTGGCTTATCCAGTGAAGCACACAGTGCTGCCGGTTGCTGAAGGAAGCTCTGACGGGGTATTAGAAGCGAGGCCCAGATCACCAGAGGCTGTACTTTTGGGGCTGTGCTTACAGAATCCCAGAGTGGTTTGAGTTGGAAGGGACCTTAAAGCTCACCCAGTTCCAGTCCCTTTTGTGGGCAGAGACACCTTCCACTAGAGCAGCTTGCTCCAAGCCCCTGTGTCCAACCTGGCCTTGAACGCTGCCAGGGATGGGGCAGCCACAGCTTCTCTGGGCACCCTGTGCCAGCGCCTCAGCACCCTCGCAGGGCAGAGCTTCTGCCTAAGAGCTCATCTCAGTCTCCCCTCTGGCAGGTTAAAGCCATTCCCCTTGTCCTGTCCCTACAGGCCCTTGTCCCAAGCCCCTCTCCAAGGTTTCTTGTTGCCCTTTTAGGTATTGGAAGACTGTTATAATGTGTTCCTGGATCTTTCTGTCCTCTAAAATCCCAATTTTGGGTTCTGTTTGACCCAGCAGTAGTCAGCTACCCATTGCTGCTCAGTGCCTGCGATAGTGTTATGCTGCTGGGAGAGGAAAGTGCTTGCCAACACACTCCTGGCACTGCCAGTGCTGTTCTGGCACTGGCTGGTGCCAGGTTTTGGCAGTGCTCTGCATGCTTGAGAGTGGAGTAACTCCTCCTCAGTGGAGTTAATCCTAGATTGGATGCAGACAATCTGCAGTCAGAAAATAAAACATCTGTTGCAGACATTTGGTTTAATACCACATCTTTTATATAAAAATGATGGTCAGCTAATTAACTGGTCAGGGTTAAAGTTTGAATTTGGGGCCTTTAGAGATGCTTGTGTTAACTGTATGATTTTTAATGACAGGCAAATGGTTTGCATGTTTCTCTGCAGGTGGTGGTTTGCTGGAGCAGCAGTTGTTGTCAGAACAAACGAGATTTCCGTGCTGCTTTGAAGATCTCCGTTTGAAAGACATAGAGAAGATGGAAACTTCCTGTCCACAATTTAAATGGGAGTACCAGAGAAGGATGGATGTAGTTAACTTGCAGGATCTTGATGTAGGAACTTGAAACATCAAAGGTGGTTGGGGGGCAAGCTATAACAAGAATTGCATGTGCAATTTGTTGTTAATCCCCTCTACTGCTTGTTTAAAAGTACTTGGTTTTATGTGTCCTCTATTTATTAAACTTATCTATATTTAAACTTGTTCATTTTGGTTTTCAGTGTATCATAAGGCTGTTGGGTCATAGAATCCCAGAATGGTTTGGGTTAGAAGGGACTTTGCAGTTCATCCAGTTCCAGTCCCTGCCATGGGCATGGACAACTTCCACTTAAAAAGCCAGAAAAGAAATGCGGCACAGGAAGGCTGCTGCCCCTCCTGCTGTGCACAAGCTCCACCATAGCTTGTGCCACAAGGAGAGATTCTTACCAAGGTTCCCTTTCCTCCAGCACTCTGAACGACATCAGATTTCTACAGTCTTCTGTGAAGAAAATTAGGGTGATGTTCCTATTTCTGTTGCATGCACAGCCAGTACAAGTTCACAAGATTCCCTCTGCATGCTTCAGTTCCCAACATGAAGGAATTTCTTGTTATCTCCCATCCCTAGGCCTGGGGGGAGGTGAAGCCCATTAAAAACTGGGGAGTTAGAAAAGGTTCTAAACACATAAAACACATCAGAACTGGTGGGGAGGGCAGAGACAGCCATGACACATTCAGACAGAAATGCTCCAGTTAGACAAAGTGCTGTTGAAACTCCAAAGTGGCTGTAGTCAGAGCACAGGAGCTCTCACCAAGATGCCTGACCCATTGGGATTCAGTGCAGTTTTATGGAGAATTGTGTGTTTGTGAAATAATCCAAACTTAGGAGTTTTTTTAGACTAAACCATGTTTTCAGTTTATAAAACATGGTTTAGTGGTGGTCAGCCACATCACAGTGCCATTACCATGCTGTAGGTGCTGCTGTAGATGCAGTGCCTCTATATGTGAACTCCAAGTGCGGGCCTGAGGCTGCTGCTGTACACTGCAGGAGTGTAACAGCATCAGCATATTCAGGTGGTTGGTGGCTGGAGTTTACAAATATGAGGCTTTTGATAAAGCAGTAGCACACGTCAGGTTACTGATGGTTTATGTCAAATAGGTGTGTGTCTCACAAAGTTAGTACAAATGAGGTAGTGCTGAATTTTTTCATGGCTTTCCTGATTTTGAGCTGTCCCTTATGCTGCTGTTCCTTAGATGAACCATTCTATGATTCTGCGTTAGCCCTTTCCGCCACTTGAATACCACTGATATATGAGTATGCGTTTTTTATGTTCTACATAGAAAGAATTGTTGAAGAATTCAACATTATTGGAGAAAGGGTGGGGTATTTTCAGCTGAAGTTGTTCACTAATATAACTTTACTGTTTCTATATGAACAAGTTCCACCTGCAAGGCTAATAACAAGTTTCCTATGGGTTTATACTGTACTTAGCATCTTCCTCTCCCCCATACTGGCCCAGGAGGGGAGCTGGGGGACCTTGCAGCTGGACTCTGGGTTTTTCAACCAGCTCTTTCCGAAATCATCAGAAGGGGAGAATACATGCTCAGGCACACAAAGCCTGTGCTGTATGGACAATAAATATACACCAACTGGCTTATTTCCTTGGAAAACTTCCTGCAAGAAAGCTCTACTACATTCATCTCAGGGCTGAAGCCAAGATTTGCAGGCCTGGTTGTGCTATAACCGAAAAGGCAGTAGAAAGGGATGGAGAAGGTCTGCTGGCAGCGGTGATTATCCCATCAGAGTGCTTGGGAACAACTGCAGAGCTCTGCTCAGGACATGATGTACATTGGGAGCCTTGCAACTCTCAGGCAGCAGCAGGGGCTTTGCTTTTTCCCCAGATGCAGCAGGCTTTGTGCACGTATTGGCAATAAAAACCACCGCACAAGGATGTCATAAATGCTCTCCAGTGATCAGCACGAGCACAGGCTTTGGGAAGTGGTGCTCTGCATCCTACCACAGCGGCCGTGCTTGCAGGGCAGCGATGGTCAGTGCTGTACGGCTCTGCAGCACAGAGGCAATCGATTAAGGACAACATGATTCAGTTTGGTGCCTGGACCGAAGGGCGACAAAGGAAGTTGAGAGAGAACACACAGGGTCCAAGACATACAAAATACTGGTGCTGAAATAAAGCCAGGGAAATGGAGCAAAACCCGGTCTGCTGCTTGGGCAACGCTGGCATGATTTATGGGTCTGTTTATTAGCACTGTACGTTTTGCAGTCTATATATGACTTTCACTGAGCAGAAGTGGCTGGATGGCTTACATTTCATCACGGTGCTTTGCTCTGCTTTTACTGCTCTGCAGTAGTGGGGCAGAGGCACAGTTAACTTCGATTTATGTGCTTGGTTTCAAGCACTTAATTTTTTTTATCCTGAGCTTGTTAAGGGAGCTGAATTCCTTGCGATTGTTCTCTGAGCCCTTTCATTTGATTTCAACACCTATTTTGTACCGGTCCCCTGGGTTTTCTGTAAAATACCGTCTGCGTTATGGTTTGATTGTGCTCTCCAGGCGCAGAGAGGAGAAAAATAAGGCAGTGATCCATTCAAAAGGCAGACTTTCCCCTTTGCCCCGAGGCTGGATTCAGCCGCACAACCTCACCTTCGTAAAGCGGCAGCTCCCCAGGTGCTGGAGAGCCCGGTTCTATGGCCACAACGTTAAACTCGAAAGGAAGATACTGACTACGAAAAGATTGCAAATCACGAATAGCGTTTGCCCGGCTGGGCTTGGGTTACGGAACCTTCCCGGCTTGGGCGGCAGGGGAAAAGCGAGCTTCCCTCAGAGCAGCGCAAGGTGGCAATGTTGGCTCAGATGAAAAGGGGCTCCTAGCACATGAGCTGTAGGGGTTTTTACCAGAAGCTTCTAACGAACCTAATAGGCAGTGGGAGCCCTTTAGGTATCTCAGGGACGGTAAGACCTCCGTTCTGCTGAGGAGAGCAGCCCTTGGGCTTGAGTTGTCAGGGCCCGAGTGTCTGCCTTGTCACACAGGTAACAACGCTTTTGGGGGCTGGAGAGCCAGGAATTTTTACTATCTCAGGCAAATGCACACTAAGGCGTTTTGGCAGCGTTGCCTGCTACCAAGCTTCAAGTAACGGCAAGCGGGAGGCGAGGTCCCTGAGAGAGACTGGCTCTGTGTGAGGCGGGTTTTCCTCCGCCGCGGCTGGAGAGTCTCTTGCGGCGGAAGCCTGCGTTTCAGAAGGCACCGACCGCAGGACTATCCCCCGGCCCTCACCCCGCGCTCCTCCGCTGAAGGCAGGCTGCGAGAAAGCGCTGAGGGAGCCGAAGCGACTGAGGGCAGCCGCGAACCCGCCATCCACCCCCGCTACGGCGGGAGGGGGCCGGAGCCAGGCGGGGGCCTCTAAGCCCCGCCCCCGAGCGCCTTCCCATCTGCCCCCGCGGGAGCGCGCGGACAATGAGCTGGGGACGAGCGGCGGGCTGGCGCTGCGCGGCTCGGCGGGGATCTCGCGAGAATCCACACACGGAGGGCGGAGCGGCGCGGACCGGGCGGGCGGTCGTCAGCAGCAGCCGAGCGGCGCGGCGCGGCCCGGAGTGTGAACGGCGCGGAGCGGGACGGCCGCCGCCGGGCACGTGAGCGGGCGGGCGTGCTCTCGCGAGCGCGGCGAGGCCTGCAGCCGCCTCCCCCTCCCCCCTTCAGTCCCTCCCTCAGCCCCTCCGCGCCCCCCCCTTCCGAACGGGAGCCGCCGCCGCCGCTGCGGTCCCTTCCCGCCGCCCCTTGGCCCGCAGGTAGGAGCGGCGCTGCGGCCCCCACTCCGGCCCGCCGCCACCGTAACAACCGGGGCTGGCGGCTGCCGCTCCGCGGGGGACGGAGGGAGGGAAGGGGAGGGAGGAAAACGTCCGTTAGGAACGGCCGCGGGTTGGGGGGGGGACGGGCCTGGTGCGCGGCCGCAGCGCGCATGCGGAGGTGCCGGCCCCGGCCCCGGCCCCGGCCCGCCCGGTGCGGCGGCCCTGGAGCTGCCCCGCGGCCGCCCGCAGCGCCCCCGCCCGGCGGTACTGCGGCCTCCGGCGGGCCCGAACAAAGCCCCGCGGCTCCGGTGCCCGCTGCCCCCGCGCGGGGCTTGCTGGGCGCGGGGAAGGGGGTTTCCTCTCGGCTGCTCAGTGTTTCCGCACGTAAAACGTGTCTTGAGGGGTGATCCCAGCTAAAACCACGTTTCGCCCCCTGAGTGGAACTTCACCGCAGGGCCTGGGAGCGCTTGTGGTAGCCTCGGAGTCGGCATCTCTCCTCCCCAGCCCCCAAAACGTGCACTCGGAAGCTGAACATCATGTCCATAATCTTCCTAACGTGTTTGAAAGCCGTTAGCCTCAAAACCTGCCGGGTTTGATGTTTATCTGGTGTTAACAATTAATGAATTGAGCCTTAAGAACACTGGCAGTGGGAGCATCCCTCTGACTCTTTCTACTCAGTTTCACTTTCATACGATTTAGGCTGTGGTAACACATCATGGTGAAGGGTTTTTTATATCTTTTTCCCTCCTGTGGTGGATTAATAATGTTCTCTGTCTTTGATGTATATATTTTGTTTCCAAAGTCAAAATAATGAGATTTGAAGTTCACTTACGCTGAAAAGAAGCATAAAAGTTGTAAAGAACTTTCTGGGAACCTGAAGAGCTGCTTTGTTCTGATAAATGAAGCATTTATGCTATAGAAAGAAAGCTGAAAAATCCCTCTTCTAAATGTGAGGCTTTTTTTCTTGCCATGAATCATACCTTTGGGAAAAAAGTGTTTGCTACTGTTTTAAACAATTGAATAGTCTTTATTCATTTTACTCAGCCTTAAATTCTTCAGGCTTTCTGAGCTGTTGGTGGAGTTAGGTGGTCTTGACTTTCTAGAGTAGGTAGGGAGCAACTCTTGTGGAAAATTAAGTCTCTTCAAGCAGTCTGTGTGGGTTTTGTGCCTCAGAAGAGGAGAAGGGAGTGTTTTTTCCTGCTGCTGCTTTATGCAGAATGTTGATCCAGTGGCTTAATCTTCCTGACTTTTGAAACATGTTAATACATTGAAAGCAGTATATTAAAATCATACATTATTTTGCTCAAAATGTAGTGTGATCTATATTAGCACTTGTATTACTGAGAAATTAATGATCTTCTGTCTTGAATTTTATCAGCAAGCCCACGTAATGATTCATTACTGAATTATGTGGAATAATTAGATTTGAGTGAGGATGCTGCCACTTGAGCCTGTGCGTATGTGTGCTCAGTGGTAACCCAATCTCAGCACTTTAATGTTGTGCACTGGGTAAAGGGGATAAATCTGACCAACACATGCAAGAATTGTGATTGCTTCCTCACGATTCTGGTGAGGTGGTGATGCTATGAGCCTTTTGTGTGTTTGTTTTAGAGAAGCCGTCTGCTATTTCCAGTGTTTTGCCCATATCTAGGGGTTACATACATCTCAGCACTAAAATGATGGGAAGAATAACCAAAGAGGAATTCCTAAATCTATCCTTAAAATGTGAATATCCATGTTCCTAAAGGTAAAAAATAAAAACCAGTTGAGGAGAAAAAGGGTCAGTCTGTAAGAGTCCAAACTCAGGTGTATGGATCTTGTATGGATATGATGATCCATACAGCTGAAATGTGATTGCCACCTGCTTCATTCAGGACTACACCTAAATAAAGATGCTCATTAATTTGGTTTGAAATAAATAAGTAAATATTGTCCATTGCCCTTCATCTGTGACTGGCACCCATCTCTGCAGTGAGTTCTGGTGAATGTGAAGGTATTTTGTAATGTAATGCTTGAAGTGTTCTGGGTAGCTCAGCAAATCTGGGGGAAAGCTGTTGGAAGGAAAACTGTGAAGAAATTATTTCCATTCAGTTCCTTTGTTACTTTATGATTGCATTTTCATAGCCTCTCTGCTGTTTGCATTCCTCCTGTGTGCTCTGAGCCAACAAGTCTTGAAAACAAAAGCAAATTCCTCACAATATTTCTGAACTAATTTAGTTTGCAAGTGTTGAAGTACCATATTGTGGAGTCAGAACTTGAATAAGAGTTTTATTTTGAGCACCGAAACAGTCCCTTGATTCTCCTCTGCAACTAGAATACATCTCAACAATCACATGCAAGATCGCAGCTGGGAAAGAATGTGATTTTTATCCCAACTCTGGAAATGCCTCAAGGCATCAGACTTACGTTCCCTGTACTAGTCAGAAGCTTTTTAATCACCAGAATACAAAAGTGTTCTGTTTTGCTTGAAAAAAACAAACCAAGGTAGAACTGGTTCTCTGTTACAGTGATCAACTCTCTGACTTTCTCTCTCTTTGGATTGCTACACCTACTATTTTTAGGATATAATTATGGTGTGTTCTGTGGTTGATGTCCAAGTTTTGGTGCCTGTGAGGCTGTTGTTCATCTGCAGCCTGATGTGAATGAACAGCAATCATGTCCTCACTTTATATGAACCAGATCTTCCAGCCTAAGATCCTACGTTATTCCACTGTGACTGGTTTTGGCAGAGCCTACTCTTGAACCAAGCCTTGATGGCCTCACGGAGCTTTTTGTAAGTGCTGGAACCTGTGTGCATCCACCTTATTGTAGAGTTGGAGCTCAAAGGTAGTTGCCAAGGGTAGCCTTGCAAGTAGGAAAGAGTGTCTAGAAGCAACAGAGGTAATCAGTGCACATGGCAGCAGTTACTCTCTATGTTCCTGGATGTTTCTGTTTTCTAAATATGTGAATTTTTGTGCCTATCTTATTCTTTCTGTACTGTTCCTTAGACTCTTTTAACTTCTGTTGTTTCTGTAAAGGAATAAGTGTGCTTTTTCCATGTGCTCTTACAAAAAGAGGGATTCTGGAATTTATTAGATTCTCTAATGAGCAGAAATAGGAATGCAGCATCTTTTACAGTGCTCTTTTCTGCATTCAGATGTTAAAAACTGTAAATTCTTCTAAGATTTTTAATTGCTAAACTAGTCATTTTAATTCCCCTTTTATAAATAAGTCTTCTTTTATATGTAATACTTCTGGCCTGAAGCAATCCTCTGTTACAGTAACCTCGTATCTCAGGTTTTTGTGTGCTCCTCTGGTCAAGCAAGTCACTGAGATGAAGCTGAACATAATCATAAGAGCTGAAACTCTTCCAGTTGTTCTGCCTGGAACAGACTGTTGGCTAATCTGCACACCAGAAGAGCACTTCCATCCAGTGTGCCAGTGCTGCTTGAATTTTGAGGGCATGACCTTTGAAGATCAGTTGAACACAATGGGTTGTTTTCTTGCTTGTGAAACAGCAACGTTAAATTACCACTCTGAACCCTTCTACCTGTAACGGTCATCTGCATTTTCTCTGTGTAAGGCTGCAGCACAATTCCTCCTTTGCCTCTGGAAAGACAGTGGCTTTTTCTGCATTGTCCAAGTTAAAGTAATCCTCTAGACTTCAAATCCCTTATGCTTTGTCAGTCAGCAGCTGGAAAACATCTGCTCCTCATTTCCTTTGAGTTTTGTATTTCACACCAGCCGTTCTCAGCACAACATGGGGAGCTGTCCGTCTAAATCTCTCACTTGAGCTTCTGGATCTCTTCTGCCGATAACCTTGGAGATGGTTTTGCTAAGAACCACATGAATTCTTCATAGCAGAATAGGTTCCTGCAACAGGGATGGAGAAGAAGAATCCATAGATTTTTATCCGAAGAGCAAGAACTGAGGATGTGAGACTTTTTTCCCAAGGGTGTGCAGTCGTCAAAAGCCTTGTGTTGTTACAGACTGGGGGGGGGGGGGGGGGTGTTTTTTCAGCTTGCAGGTTAATTTATGCTTTTAACAGAACTGAGTTTGATTTGGTGAAATTCAGTGTGTGTTCTGAGAAATTTTGGTTTTGAGGTGAAAGTGAAACTGAGTAGAAAGTGAAAACAGGGATTTTTCATTTTGGTGACTTTCCTATAACAAATGGAAGAGGAATGGGGGAAAACATGAGTTGTTCTAAGAACAAGCTTCATGTTAAAGCCATCATATGTATGCACAGGTTAAAGAGCCCTGGTTGGTAGAAGGATTAGGGAGTGAGAGAACAATTTTCAGCCTCCTGGTGTTCCACAAAATATGATAATCGCAAGTTGTCACGTGCAGCATGATCAATATTTCCCAAGAATCTGCTGAATTGAACTGTTTTCAGGAACAAAACTAGTATTTATATTGAGGCAGTTCTATCAGTTTTATTGAAGTTTATAATGAGTTTTATACAAAAAGAAAAACCTTCTGTAGGGTTTGAAAATCGGCCTCATTTTGGCCTTTGTTTGATCCCAGTGTATTCTGCAGGATTCAGATTTCTTGGTTTTGTTGTCTGCTTTACAGAAAACTCTTTTGCAAGTTGTAGATACAAAATGTGGGTGTTTTTTCATTGTCTGCATTTGTTTGGAAATCTAATAACAACATTTTGACTTTCAACTTGTTTCAAGATTGCTTCATATTATATGTTTTCAAATCTTAATATGGCCAAATTTCTGTCCACAGCTCTTAAAAATGTATATCTGAAAGCCTGTCTGTTCCCAGGGTAGCTGAAATGACATGAAGAACAATTAGCATAACACTTTGTACTCTGCTAAATCATGTCTGGATCTTTAGACAGCTTTGTTCAGTCAGACTCATCTTGATGCTGTGACTCAGTGGATGGCACACTCGCTTAAAGCTGGCATGGGTCCGTGGGAGCCTGTCTCTACCAGGTGCTGACATGAAAGCTTTCAGAATGTGAGCAAGGCAAGAAATGTTATCTTGGAATCATGTGTTAAACCTGGCCATGTGGAAGTTAAACATTCTTTGGTGTGATTTTTAGAGCTTTTCCCCACTTTGCATTGTTGTCTTCATCTAATCTTAAAGAGTTGGGGGGGTAGGAGTAGAGTACAACAGCTATTGCAAGATAACAGTGATGTGGTAAATAGTGATTTTGTGAGGACTCGGTTTTTGTAAGGACTCCACTCTAATATCTAATGAGTTGCAGGGCAGTTCACTGGCCAATATTACATTGTCTTCATCATACTGTCTTACTGTCCCTTCATGCTTTTTCATAAGATTGTCACTGTTTCTTTGTCTTGTCTGTGTCCCCCCTCCACCTCTTCCTGGTTTTGTTTTTCCCTTTGCTTCTCTGCCTTGTGGGTGTTTGCAGCAGCCAAGCCTGGTTATGTAAAACCTCCCTCTGTACACGGGGTCACCTCATGGCATGTCATCAGGTTCTCTGCAACCCAGGTCCATGCCAGACTAGGTTTTGTTCTCTGCTAATCTCTGCAGCACAGCAGACAGTGAACTGCCAATTGAAAACTGACAGGAGGATTAGTGAGCATCTGTTCAAAGAGAAAGGGCAATGGAGAACTTTCCTGATCTAGTGAGAACTTGAATGGTGCAAGACCTTGCATTAATGACAGGATGCACCGTGCCTTTCCTGACTCTCTGCTGTGAATCACTGTGAGGGTCAGGTTCACAAAGCCTTCTGGAATACCTGATGTTATGAAGAACCTCGTAAGTTCAGTTTTAAGCCATTCTGTAAGTGTGTGACTGAGCTTCAAGGGAATTTATATGTAAGAATGGAAGGAGTAAGGATTAACCTGTAGAATTACCCGTTCAGTACTTTGAAGATTACTGAATGTGTGTAAGATAAAACAGGTGCCCGGGTGAATATTAGTATTTCTCTCATGTTTGAACTCAAGTCTTTACTTTTGCAACATAATTCTTAAAGGCTTCCTATTCAGGGATCCTTCAGTGTGGTCAGCTTGTCCTGGCTATCTCACTTAGAATTGCCTTCTCTGCTCTCCCTGTATTCTTGTTTTACTGTTTTTCTCTGAAGCGTTCTGTCCTCTGCCTCAGATACTTTTAAACTTACTTCCATCCCTGTGTTTCTCAGTCTCTTAACCTACTGTTACATACTCAGGCTTACTTTAAGTGACTACATGGTATGTGGATCTTAAAAGCATAGCTGAAATACAAGTTTAGCTATGCTGGTAACAGAGTATGTAGCAAACTATGTGAAGCAGTATCTTAGTTATGTATCTCTCATAGAATTCATTGGTTTTCTACATAAATAAGTAATTTTGTAACATGCTGCTATGCAGAAAGAAAACCCAAGTGTGATCCAACTTAAAGTCAACCCCCCCCCCCCGGTGTGTTATTGAAACAGGACTCTAGATTGAGTAGGCAGTCAGGATAGAGACCTGCTCATAACCTTGACCTTTTTTCTTCTGTTTCCAGTACAAGAGAAATTGCCTTCTGCAGAGCTGGTCTCTTAAAGGAAAAAATCCTTGCTTTCATTTTATCCTTCCCATTCTTCCCCAAACATGCCTGCTCTCTTAGAAGCTGGTTTCATTTGGAGCTACACAGTTTGTGCCTGTTTCTTTTTCCAGTCAGTTCTGTGTTCTACCTGTGTCTGAGGGGCAGTGCTGGAGAAACAAAAACTGCTCTGCAGAGATTGAAAAGGGCTTTACTGCACGGGGGACCCAAGAACAACGTGTTCCTGGTGGCATGTTTTCATGTGTATTGAATTGCTTTCAATTTTGTGCACCTGTCCCAAGGCTGAAAGAGAATGGGGGGAAGAATTACAGGGTATTTCTACTCTGCACTTAAAAAGACCTGAATATTTTATGCAATATATCCATTGTACCATAAAATATACTGTGGGTATTGATAAACTGTTTAGTTAAAACTTCAAGTTGATCCAAATATTGAAATCCTAGGTTAGTATTTTAGTAGGACAGAGGGCGGATGTAACTCTTACAAGTGACATCTTAGGATCTTTAACTACCACATGTGGTCATGGTATCAAAAGTGCTGGGCCTGAACCAAAGAACTGGCATGCTGGTACGAAACAGGAACACCACACCCTTGTCCTGAGGACTTGCTGGGAGCATTGTGCTATCTCCTGACTCACCTGGTGTCTCTTTCTGCTGGAGCAGGGTTTTCCTTGGAACTCCCATCCCGGTACTAAGCCTAACCTTGTTTAGCTTGAGGCCTGAGAGTACAGACTGATGGCAGAGCTGCACTGTAACAGAGTAAAGAATCCCTTCTGAAGTGCTGTTAATAGCATAACTGCAATTTGAGCAAGAGGTCTTGTTTACTTCCCACAAAAATTAAACCTTATTTTTCTTGTTCACATCTATCTTCACATCAGTAATTGGGATTTTACTGCATAAAGAGTGAATATTACGTTTGGTCTTATTTACCAGATCTTACAGCAGAAACTTTTTGCCCAAGCTTCAATTACTTTTAACTTCCTTTCGTCCTGTTCTGTGGTGGTATAGGTTTCATTTTCAAATGTGTTATATGCCAAAGTCATCTTGGATTCTGTGGGCTTATGGTTTTGTTTTTTTTGTGGTCTTCTCTATATAGTAACGTAGGGTATAAACAAAGCCATTAACCTGAGATCAAGGCTTACATGCTTGTAAACTTTGGATGCTCTCAGACATCCCAAACTTCTGAAATTCACTTGTCTTCGGTATGAAAGCTTTTTGTGGCAGAGGAGCAGTATGTATAGGAAGCACTGCTGTGTTTTTATCTGAAATAATATATGTAGGTTCTGGGTGCCTCTTGAATCTGTTAAGTTATGTAATAAAAGCCTTGTAAGATTGAGATCTTTTAATGTTTTTTTAGATCAACATGATGCATAAGTTTAAAACTGCATCTGTTTAAAGGGATTTATGACTAAACCTGCTTGTTTTTCTACAGAATTGTCTGGTGTTTCTCAGCTTGAAGAAGATCTGCAGTCATTATTGATCCTCTTTCTTGGCGTTACCATTTTTGAAGTGAAGTTTGCCTAGCTTTCTAGTGTGAGCTCTCTTTTCAGCCATCTTAAACCAAAACAATAATAATAAAAGAAATATTTTTTTTGATCCATAAAGTAGACAAGTTGTAGTTCTACAATGTCCAAGTCATTCCAGCAGTCATCTCTGAGTAGGGATTCACAAGGTCATGGGCGTGACCTCTCTGCAGGAATAGGCCTTCTTGCTGCTGCTACCCAGTCTTTAAATATGCCAGCATCTCTTGGAAGGATGAACCAGGGTACTGCACGCCTTGCTAGCTTAATGAATCTTGGAATGAGTTCTTCATTGAACCAACAAGGATCTCATAGTGCACTGTCTTCTGGTAGTACCTCTTCCCATAATTTGCAGTCTATATTTAACATTGGAAGTAGAGGTCCACTCCCTTTGTCTTCTCAGCACCGTGGAGATGCAGACCAGGCCACTAACATTTTGGCCAGCTTTGGTCTGTCTGCTAGAGACTTAGATGAACTGAGTCGCTATCCCGAGGACAAGATTACTCCTGAAAACTTGCCTCAGATCCTTCTACAACTTAAAAGGAGGAGAGCTGAAGAAGGTTATGGTAGAGATGGCAGATCATCCACACGGGAACCGCCATACAGAGTACCTAGGGATGATTGGGAAGAAAAAAGGCATTTTAGAAGAGATAGCTTTGATGATCGTGGTCCTAGTCTCAACCCAGTGGTTGACTATGACCATGGAAGTCGTTCTCAAGAATCTGGTTATTATGACAGAATGGATTATGAAGATGACAGATTAAGAGATGGAGAAAGGTGTAGGGATGAATCTTTTTATGGTGAGACTTCGCATAACTATCATAAATTTGACAGTGAGTATGAGAGAATGGGTCGTGGTCCTGGTCCCGAGAGATCTCTCTTTGAGAAAAAGAGAGGTGCTCCTCCAAATAGCAATATTGAAGACTTCCATGGATTCTTACCGAAGGGTTATCCCCATCTGTGCTCTATATGTGATATGCCCGTTCATTCTAATAAGGTGAGTTATGCACCAGATACTTCTATTTTCCTTTACGTTGTAGTATCTGTTCTGTTTTTACCTATTTCCTTAATGATTTCTATAGCCTGGTTGCTTTTGAAATGATCTGCAAGTTGGTTTGACAGTGAAAAAGGCACTTGATTATTTACACGGTAATTGTTAACAAACATTGTAAACCAGGGCTTTACATTAATGTGTTTTGTTTGCCCAGATTGCTTAACTTCAAGTCAAACAGCTATCATCTACTGGGATATCTTATTTATATTTTACATCTACATGTTCTCTTAACCACCAAACATCTGGCATTCATGCAGGTTTGGGGTGGGGTGTTTACTGTTTTGTTGGTTTGGGGGGGGTTGCAGTGTATCTACTGTGCTGTTCAGGAAGCTAGTTTCAGCTCTCCTCCGCATCTGTCTTGATTGCTGATTTGTATGTAGTTAAGATGCATTCTTGCACAGTTCTGCTTTTTCCCTGTCCAAAGGGAAAGAGTTAATGTAGAGCCCTGGAACTTAATTGCAAAAGTAAAAACCACGTTTTAGATTAGCTCATTCTTGCCTTTTTAATTTCACTTTAACACTTTATCTCATACTATGGCTGAAATTTGTCGTCATTATTCTCCTTTTTCACAACTTTCTTAGACACTTCAGACTCACTTTTTATTGTCACATGTTGCATCTCTCCCTGTAAACTCTCCCAGCAATCAGTCTGCTGTTGCAGTATCCTGCACTGTGTTCCTAGTAGTGTTCTTTACTTGTCTCACAAGTAGAGTGGATCTTCGGGTATATTCGGTTATGCTGAGACTTCCCTCTTAGTTTAACCACGAGTAGCTCAGCTCTCTGCAGAGGTAGCAGGTTACTCCAGATGTATCCCTGTGTATCCAGATGTTATTTTCAGAGCCTTCTCACTTTGAGCTTTTCCAGTTTTACTCATCTTGCTGGTTTTCAGTATACACCAGGCAGTTCAATTGGCTAATGCAGTGTCCCTCTTGTTACGATTAGCAGCTGATTAACCTTCAAATGCACATATAGTACATGCTGTTACTGTAAAATGGATACAATGTGGAATTGCTGTTACTAACCATTTCTTTACAGTTACCTCTCAAAAAGCGCTGCTTCTGTACATCTGATCTCTCTGACACACGAGAGTTACTCTGTCCCTGCAAGTAAATGATCAAACCAGCCTTAGAGCCACACGCTGTATGACTCCAGCTGATCTGACAGTTTATGAACTTGTGTTGCTTTAATTGCTTTCGATGTAAAATAATCACAGTAATCCGGGTTTCTTGTCTCCTGTATTTGACCTTTATTTTCATAGAAGGCTTTAAGTGTTAACGGTTTAGATGCCATGCTCAGGTCTGTAAAAGGACTTCATTTGGTTAGATTGAAAACATAAACTTCTGAGGCCCTTGAAGATGGCAACCAGTAATCCTGTAAGTAGGGTTCTTTTTAGCACTTTATTTTAAAGCCTCGTGCTTCTTAGTTTGCTTTGGTATGCAGATCTGCTGAAAGGAAATCCAGTGTGAAATATCTTTCCAGGTATGAGAAATACCAAATTCTTTTGACAGCATAACTAAAGTGGCTGTAACTTCTTCTGTCACATGTAAACCCATCCAGTTTTTAGGAATATGCTTTGACTTAAACTGCTAGTACACCATAAATATTTGAGATTGGATCATCTGTGTCTTATGACCCACATTTGGGCTTTGTTTCTAATAGCAGAAATCATGTCACCCTGAGAATTTCTCTCTTTCTCTCCTTTTTTCCTCTGCTTTGCATACGTGACAGTTACAGAACATCTTATTTTGTGTCTCCCACAAAATTGAATCCGGTTGCAGTTGTAATCTGATCTGAACCAAAATGTATGGAAAGCAGAAAGGGAATGCTTTTCTTAGCTGGGACAATGTACAATTACTGCAGTACCAAAATCTCATTTTCCCCACCTCCAAATAAAAATATGGATTTTTTGGAAGGGTATGATAGCGCAAGGTGTGTTTTAAGCCTGAGCAAGGGGATAAACACCCTTCACTGGCAGCCTAATCCTCTGCTTTTTTCTTATTTAGCCATGTTCTTAACTGCTGCTTTCAGTTGATGTGTGTATATTTTAAGGCCCAGTTTGTTTTCTGTCTAATTGTGAGATAAATTGTGCCCCAGTTTCTCTAGGCACTTTGTCAGTCTGATCCCTTTCTGAAGGAGCGAGGTGTTAGCTGTGGAGGGATTTTCTCTGCCAAGGAAAAAGGCTGCTGCAACACAAGCAGATGAATTTGGAGGTTAAACACTCGGAATGGTGGTTCATCCCAAAGGGAAAGCATGCCCCTGTCCCTAATAGAGGCCTAAAATTAGGTGCTTAAGTTTGGCCTAATTTCTGAAGAACAGTTTGTCCTCTTGCTTGTATCCGTTGAGGCAAAAGGTAGCCTGAGTTCTATGATCCTCAGTTCAGATTTTACGTACCTTAACTTTGTTCAGCATCTTGTCAGTATCTAGTGCCCTGAAACCTTGGAGGGGTGACACTTTAGACTGGGTAGAGACAGGGAGAAAATTCCACATTTAGAATTTAATAAGAAGTTAATAATGTAGATGAGCCATTGTTCTGCAGGGGGGATCCTAAGTTACGTGTCAGATCTGCTAAAGGCATTTGAAATGGAGTGAGAATTCCATCTCCCAAACTTTGCCTTTAGTTTGCAGGTAACCTCTGCTTCAGCTTATAATGATAATTTATTTAAGATAAGTTCAAAGCATGTTATGTCTACCAGAATTGGCCACTGAGGCTTTACAGGTTGTGCACCCAAATTTAAAGGGGTTTTTAGTGTTGAAAGAACTCTTTTCTGGAGGATAGTGCTAAAACTAGTTAGCAACTTAAACGGAAGAAACTTTCTTTTAGGGCTTAAATGCGTCCTAGGTAGGCTTGGGGGATTTTTATCCTAATTGCCATTGTATTTATTAATTTATAGCTGCAGTTCCTACCTATTGTGCAGTTAACAAGAAAGTGGTGCTCTCAAATATCTGGATAAAATGAATGAAGGTTTCATCTTGCTCCATGTTATAGTCTGTGTGTTATGGAGTAATATTGTAAAGTAGCTTAACAACACGATGGGAGATGTTAAATCCAGGTTTTTCTCCTTTGGAAAGTACAAGGTAGACATGTAGCATATGGAAACCCTTAGGAGGCCTCGGGAGTCCCTCACTGTACCCAGAGGAATGGCTGTAGAGTGGTGGAAACCAAACAACAGGAAAGATGAGGGATTAGGAGAAACGTCCTCTGTGGGTGCTGTGCAGAAATACACATGGAAAAAGAGACAGAAAACAGTTGCTGGTGCAGGATCCATATTCACAGTTTTACAGATGCCAATATAACACAAACTAGTACTGTTACTTGCAAGAATGTAAGCAAGTGGAGATGTGGCACGTTGTACTTGGCTAAAGCAGGAGTCTCCTTGTCTGCCCTTCTCTTGAATAAAGAACTCCATTTGTAATGACAAAACTCTGCAAAGAGAAAGCAGAAGGCCCTCATTCCATTCTAGTGCTAAAGCCAGAACCAGGAGGAGTTTCACCTGGTGATTTGGTTTAATTATAATGGTGTTACTCCTCCTTTTGTGCCATCTTGGTTTAGATCTCATTTTTTCCCTGATTATTCCCCTCAAATGGTTCTATATTTTTATATTTCTCCTGTACACTTGTGGTTTGTCCCCAGCTATGCACTTTGATTTCATTCAGTCTTTCCTTTCTGAATTCCTTGCAGTTTCTTGGCTGCTTTATGGTTCTGAAAACCCGAGTGCTTTGTTCACATTAACCTTTCAAAGCCTGAGGAATGAAGCAGAGTGGAGGAAATTCTAAAGTTACTGAGGACAAAAACGACCTCAGTATCCAGTTATAAAAGTTGCAGTCACAGTGATGTGCATGTCTGCTGTAGCAGTTCCCCTGGTAAGCTTTGCACCTTGGAGGCAGGATAGGCCCATAGATCTCAAGACATTGTTCATCAGACACCTTTTCACCCAGGTTAGGAGTTAAGAGGTGGGTCCAGTTTCAGTGTCTCTTGAAAGCACTACAGAAAATTTTATCTGTGAATTTTTGATACTTCAGCTTAGAACAGAAGGGACTGCGCTGTAGAACGTTGTTTTGTTAAAACTGGCTTCCCAAATGGGGCTGTTAACTCTTGTTTACTTTGCTGCAGGAGTGGAACCATCATATCAATGGAGCAACTCACAGCCGGCGCTGTCAACTGCTGCTTGAAATGTATGAATTCTGAGTACAGTAAATACCCTTGTGGCATGAGGGCATTTAGGAGCTTGTAATCATAGAGTCCTGGAATGGCTTGGGTTCGAAGGGACCTTGAAGCTCCAACCTCCTGCCACGGGCAGGGACACCTTCCACTAGAGCAGCTTGCTCCAAGCCCCTGTGTCCAACCTGGCCTTGAACACTGCCAGGGATGGGGCAGCCACAGCTTCTTTGGGCACCCTGTGCCAGCGCCTCAGCACCCTCACAGGGAAGAGCTTCTGCCTAAGAGCTCATCTCAGTCTCCCCTCTGGCAGGTTAAAGCCATTCCCCCTGTCCTGTCCCTACAGGCCCTTGTCCAAAGGCCCTCTCCAGGTTTCCTGTAGCCCCTTTAGGCGCTGGAGCTGCTCTAAGGTCTCCCCTTCAGGAGCCTTCTCTTCTCCAGCCTGAACAAGCCCAGCCCTCTCAGCCTGTTTCCATAGCAGAGCTGCTCCAGCGCTCTGATAGTCAATTATATTGCACAAAGCAGGCTTAGAAAACATGGCATGTGCCTCTTGGGGAATAAAACATCTTAAAAGAGCATCTTCAGGACAAAAGGGATTTCTGTTCATAACTTTTCTGGTCTACATGGAACATTCGATCTGAACAGCTGAAAAACCATGGAATTTTGTAGTAGTCACACCAACTTCTAAATTTCTGTTGTGAAACATACCATACAATTTGTATTATAAATTGGCAGACATGTTACCTGCAGTGGAGGAAGCTGCTCTTTAAGAACAGCACTTCTGTCAGCAGAGAAGTCTCTTGTGGTGGTCCTGTATTGGGCAGAGTTACCGTGTACTTAATCTGTGTTAATGTAGGAAATTCCTACTTGTAGGAAAATTACTACATAGGTAGAGGAGAGTTTTCTTAATTTTGGTTGTTTGTTTCTTTTCAGTTACCCGGAATGGAATCCTGACAGTGACTCAGGACATGGGATGTAAGTAGAAATGAGTTTTAAAGACATTTGTAATGTTTTATATGAAACAACACACCTCCTCTTCAAACTGATACCTCCCTTTGTTTTCTACTAGCCAAAGAGCACCAGTAAAAGCAGCTGACTTCTCCTTAAATGCTCTGCAAAAATCAGGGGGGGTTGAGAATGAAGGCTTCAGTTTCTAACTTTAAAATTAAATGCATTTTCCCCTCTTTCTAGGGGTGATCCCTTTATGTTGCAGCAATCCACAAACCCTGCACCAGGAATTCTGGGACCACCACCACCTCCCTTTCACCTTGGAGGACCTCCTGTTGGGCCAAGAGGTAACAGCAGCTGGCACCTACTTCTACAAGACATAAGTTCTTGATATTTTTTTTGCTCTTCTTGTTCTAAACCACTGATAAAACATTTTTATGAGCAGTGCAACTGAAATACTTGAGTCCCTCCCTGGCCAAAGACTAGTACAGATCCCATACTTCCTCCTTTTTACCATCTGTTAACTACCAGCCACATCATTTTGGCTGTGTTCTTATCTGTGTTTGGTTAATCCACACATGGGTTGGCCTGGCATTTTTTTGTGTCTGGAAGGTTTTTGTCTCCGATTTCTGGTGTAGCTATATGTTGGTGGGTTTTGGGTTTTGTGGGACTTACAAGAATTCAACGTCCTGAGTGTTTCACCCCCACTTAGTTTCAAGTTAATTTGACGAACAGATTTGAGCAGCAAGTGGGGAATGGATAGATGGATTCTTGGTATGAAGGCAGGCTACAAAACAGTTGATTTGCCTGAAGTTGTTACTTCCTACCTTTGAAATAGTTTTTTAAAGAGCAAAGCTAATCAGCTGATGCAGGTATGCTGAGAGAGCACAAGTATTGCAGATACTTTAAAGGAAGTTTTAGATGATAGATGCATTCATACCAGATTTCATTAAAATAATACTGTTAACTTCCCAAACCATCTCAGACTTGACTTTGAGCCCAGCTATCGGAGAGCCTTTCTTAGGCATTCTGCTAGAATTGGTGTTGGGTTAGAGCTAAGCCTAGCAGTCTCTTTCTACACGTAGAACCCCAACTTAAAAAGTGTATCTGGGTTAAAGAGATCTCACATCTTTGGGACCTTTTGCTATGGCAAATCTTACTCTAAAACAGAAGAGGTGTTTTTTTTTCCAGCAGGTTTTACTTATTCTCAGCTATTTCTCCACATCAGTAAATGCAGCTTTGTCCTGGGTTCAGCAGTAGCAGTCATTTTTCTCCTTTTTAGTAGCTGGTGCAGCTGTGTTTTCAGCTTTAGTCTGAGAACAACACTGATAACACTAACGTTTTCAGTTGTTAAGTAATGCTTACCCTGATCAAGGACTTTTCAGTCCCATGCTCTGCCAGTGAGGAGGGGCACGAGAAGCCAAGGAGGGACCAGAGATAGGACACCTGACCTAAACTAGCCAAAGGGGCATTTTATACCACTGCATGTCATGCCCAGTATAGAAACTGGGGGGAGTTACCCAGAAGGCCCAGATCACTGCTTGGGTTGGACTGAGCATCAGTCAGCGGGTGGTAAGCAATTGTATGCTCTCCTTCTGTTATTTTGCTTTGGTTATTATTATTGGTAGTAGCAGTGGTGGTTTTGTGTTATGCCTTAGTTACTGGACTGTTCTTATCTCACCCTGTGGGAGCTATGTTCTTTTGAATGAGGAAGAAGGAGGAGAGTGAGCAAGCGGCTGCATGGTTCTGAGCTACTGGGTGGGCTTAGACCATGACAAGCTTTTTCAGTGAAGTTAAACTGAACAGAATGATCAGGAAGGGAGACCTCAAGTTACAAGATTGTTGAAACATCTTTTTTGGACTGTAAGGAAACAATTAGATTTTAAAATCTGATGTCATTCTGGTTTAGTATTACAAGTGACTTAACTTGATTTTGTGCTTCTGTATCTAATCTATGATTCTAGCTCTTAAGAACTTGTGAACACGAGGCATGTTAACACCAGTCTTACAGGTTGAACTAAGCTTGCTCATTCTTTCATTTCTTAGGAGCTGGAAACGGAAATATGCAAGGACCGAGACACATGCAGAAGGGCAGAGTGGTTAGTATTAAAAGCTTGATGTTTAGGGGTTTTTGAAAACTACAGTTTTATATTATATACTTTGCTTTCATAAAGCCTTTAAAAGCAAGGGTTTAGGATTTATTTGTGTGGATATACTGAAGCTCCAGAATAAGATTGAGGTTCCACTGTGCCATGTACTCTACAGAATTACAGTTTCCAAACTGTACAGACCCCATTTAAACATTCTGTTACGAGGAAGCTGTGGGACATGAACACACAGGAAACTTTGGCACTGCAGGCATCCTCCTCTGTGGAATCCCTGGAGCTTCAGTGCTTTTATTATATGCATCTCATTTTGGTTACTACTAAAAAAATACAACCTAAGTAGAGCAGAGCCTTGGCAGACTCTATTTGGAGTTTGCTGATACACGTTCTCTTTCCATCCTGTGATGCATGCTTTGTCTTCAACAGGAAACAAGCAGAGTTGTTCACATCATGGATTTCCAGAGGGGAAAGAACTTGAGATACCAGCTGCTTCAGCTTGTGGAGCCATTTGGAATAATTACAAATCACCTGATTCTAAACAAAATCAATGAGGTAAGGTGAGGCCCTTCAGTACTGCTGCTGGCACTGCTCAGTGTCCTTGGTGTGTTTGCTGGCTGAGCTTACGTTTTTAGAAGGACTTGGCTACCAGACGAGGTAGCTGCATGTCACCATGGTCACACGTGTGAAAGGAGAGGGACCAGTATATTTCTTTCCAGAAATGCTGTATTTTACCTTAAATATTGTTACAAAATCCTTCTGGTTGGTTGCTCATGGCTTTCTCAAAAACACCCTGTGCTTGCAAATTCCTGTCTTGTTCTCATACTCTCTGGAAACCTGCTTGGTCTTAGTTTGGGTTATAGAGTGCTGTGTTTTGAAGTGTGGAAAAAGCCAGTATTGCCACGGGAGAGAAAAAAAACAGGAAGCAATTGAATGTTCTGAATCCAAATCTAGGTGGAATGTAAACAAATAGTTCTAGTTGTGCACCTAAGGAAACTATGTGAAATCCATGCCAGGCTCTGCAGGTCAGTTAACGTTGTAACCAAAAAGCAGTTTCCACTTTTGATGCATCAGTTTTTACAGGAAAGCAAGGGAGAGCTTGGTATTTGAAACAAAAATACGAATTCTTGAAGGAGTAGCACTTAGTTTTGTCATTTGTATGATTTCAGGCATTTATTGAGATGTCAACAACTGAAGATGCCCAGGCTGCAGTGGAATACTACTCAACAACACCTGCACTGGTATTTGGTAAACCAGTGAGGGTCCACCTGTCCCAGAAATACAAGAGAATAAAGGTAAACCATTTTTGTTTTAGCAGTGCCTCATTTTAATCTGGGGCAGACAGTGTTCTGAGGCACTCGTGTTTAATTTAGTCTCAATTTATGGACTTCTCAGCTGTATCATGTTCATATGGGACAGTTGCCCATGTATATTTTATGTAGTATGTCCTTAAAAAACTTCATTCCCTCTTTGATTTTTAGAAACCTGAGGGGAAACCTGACCAGAAAACTGAGCCACCAAAACCAGAGCTTGGGCGTGTGATTCACCTCAGCAACTTACCTCACTCGGGCTACTCTGACAACGCGGTCCTCAAACTGGCTGAACCCTATGGGAAAATTAAGAACTACATCCTCATGAGAATGAAAAGCCAGGTAAGGACCCTAGAGACAGACAGGCCTGGGGGCTGGAAACGGAGGTGTTTAACTGTGAAGAAATGCTGCGCCTTTCACTGGGACACATGGAGCCTCTCTGCTCTAGCAGAGAGATGGAAATGATTAGAGGTCTGTGTAGGTGGTGCTTGGCTATCAGCTTAACTGCAAAATGTTACTGGAACGGGAGCTGCTTTAAAAAAAGCACAGGCCTCAGCTGTGAAGGTGATACATTTACCACTGAGTTTTTGTTGTTATGCAGATTTTTAGGAGTCTTGGGGTTTTTTAAGGCTGAAAAAACATCACCTATGAAACGTGAACAGATTCCGCTCTTGCACGTCTTTCATTTGCCCTTGATTTCTGATTCTTTAAAGCAGTCCTGCTGTGGCTAGCAAAATGTTTTGGATGTGTATGTACATGAGTCCTATAAGTACCCTTGCTGTGTAAGCTGGATGCAGGAACAACTTTCTCCTCTCTGCCGGTGATACTCTAGCCCAGATGACTTTTTAAAAGCTTTTTCAGCAAACTCAGTGTGTTGTAGGATTGTTTCTCAGAGGAACGACTCCCAGAGCTGGGCTGATAGACGAGCAGTTGCTGCCTGCTCCAGCCTTCTCCTGAAAAATAACAAAATGGGGAGTGTCTTGGCTACCCTGGAATTCCCAGATACTTAAACACCAAATAGTGAGTTTCATTGCCCAGATGCTTTTTGTCTCATAGAATCCAAGGCTGGTTTGTGTTGAAAAGGACCTTAAAGCTCATCCAGCTCCAACCCCTGCCACAGGCAGGGACACCTTCCACTAGAGCAGCTTGCTCCAAGCCCCTGTGTCCAACCTGGCCTTGAACACTGCCAGGGATGGGGCAGCCACAGCTTCTCTGGGCACCCTGTGCCAGCGCCTCAGCACCCTCACAGGGAAGAGCTTCTGCCTAAGAGCTCATCTCAGTCTCCCCTCTGGCAGGTTAAAGCCATTCATTCCCCTTGGCCTGTCCCTACAGGCCCTTGTCCAGAGCCCTTCTCCAGGTTTCCTGTAGCCCCTTTAGGCACTGGAGCTGCTCTAAGGTCTCCTCAGAGCCTTTCATTTGAAATCAAGCACTCTGGTAAATTGTGAATGTTTGGAGAGGTTGGGTCTGAATCTTGTAATTTCATTTCAGACTTTGGACATGCTGTGTTTAAAGTTAAATAACTTTGCCTGCAGGAATGTTGTGCATTTCAGAGTAATTTTAAATGTGTTTTAATATTTCCAGGCTTTCATTGAGATGGAGACCAGAGAAGATGCTTTAGCTATGGTGGAGCATTGTGCCAACAAAGCGCTTTGGTTCCAAGGCAGATGTGTGAAAGTGGATCTGTCTGAAAAATACAAGAAACTGGTGTTAAGGGTAGGTAGTAGGTTTAGTCCTTTAGTTGCAGCTGAAGGTATAAAGTGAAGTAGAAGAGGGCTGTCGCTTGCTGGAAATTCAGTGCCACAGGTAAAATCAAAGGATTTGCTTCAGTGTTTTCTGGCTCTTTAAGTGCAGTGACTTGGTGCGAGTAGAATGTTAGGAGGCCTGGAACAAAGCAAAAGACTTTTCCTTTAAGATTAAACCAAGCCAACCAGCTACTAGACCTCAGATTTTGGAGAAATTGGCATAGATCTGAATGAAAATGTCTGTGTTTAGAACATTCTGTGATGCTTGGTATTTCACTCACCTTTTTCTGAAAACAATCAGTGAGTAAAATCCAGCTGGGCAGCAGAACTATGTACTCGTATGTTGTACACTTAACCCTTGACTTTTCCTTTCACAACTGCTGGGTGATTTGTCCATTTCATTGTACACATGCTCTTGTGTACAGCAAAAAAAAAAAGACAATGTCATTAGGGACTCCTTTTTAAACTACCAAGTATTACAGCAGAATGGGTTTCCTGTGTTGGATGCCAACCAAAACCTTTCTCTATAGCACCAGAAAGCTTTTTGTTTCCTACTGTGGACACTGACCCCAACTACCTAGATAGGTAGATTGTCTTATCTCATTTTTAAGAATAAGCTTTGTGAAAGCTCAAATCTGTAACTGCACCTTTGCATGTGCAGCTCACATAAGGAGGGAAGGGTTGGCCGGTAGCTGCTTTTTTTCCTCACATAAGACCAGGCTAATATTGTTGTACTTACAAGACTTCCTCTGTCAGATTAGGGCACTAGGGGGAAAAGCAGGAGAAATCTGAGCTGTCACGCTGTCTCAAAAGCATAAGCTTTCTGTGTTGTGGAGGTGAAGAAATCTTATGATTCCACATGGTCATGCACCAAAAATTAACACTTTGGGGCAAATTCTAATACTTGCCAATGCACTGAATTACTGTCCATGCTACTGCCATACAAATGGAATTTCCTGTTCAGTAACTCGTAAATAAATGATGTGAGACTGCTAAAGCTTTTCCACTACTAAGGAGAAAGAGAATAGATTGACTGATTTGTGCTGTTGCCTGCACCACACTGTACCAGTTCACAATTGTGCGTGGTTTTTCAGGATATCCCATTTGTTTTATACTGAATACTTGGTAATTGCTGTCAACAAAGACATGGGGGTTTTGGTTGGGTAAAGTCCCATCTAACATAACAGCAATTCAATTGGTTGGTAGGAGGGCATGGTGAGAGTACCTGTGGAGTAAGATAGTTGGAAGGGCTTGGCTAGTGTGCTGTCTGGTCTGGATTAGTGCTGGAACACCTCTGTCACCACCTCTGCTGCACCTTATGCATTCTACTGTTTCATTTTAGATTCCAAACAAAGGAGTTGAACTGCTGAAGAAGGATAAAGCCAGGTAATGTCCCATTGCTGAAGCATAGTGTTGCTTAAAGAAATATGAAAATACCTAATCCAGAGCATAGAAATTGGACAAAAGAAGCCAGGCAAGCTCTGAGGTCAGACTGCTGTTTGTTGTGCCCTGAGATTAAGTGTTTCTCTTTTGCTGCCTATCCTCTTCCTCTAATGATGAGGTCTCACGGCCTTTTCAGGCTCCTCAGGAAATGTTTTCCAGCCCTCAGTTAGTTTTGCCTTCCTGCAATTTAAACCCATGAGCAGTTGTCCTGTCTTGTAAGGACAGATCCTCCTTGCAGCAGCGTTTTGCATATTTGAAGAATGGGATCCTTCAAGGTTTCCCTCAACCTCTTGTTTACTGAACTAAGACACAATATTTCAGGCATGTCTAGAGAAACAGACCCTGACTTTTTTTGTAGTGTAATTTCTGGGCTCTTTTAAGGTTTACAAGGAAGTGTTCTTTGTTCTTTACAGAAAGAGAACGTATTCTCCAGACAGCAAAGATTCTCCAAGTGATAAGAAGTCTAAACCAGATGCTACTCAGAAACCTGAAAGTGGCAATGTAGAAGATAAAGTGAAAGAGGAGAAACAAGATGATGCTGCTGAGCCGTCAGGCACTAAAAGCGCTGCACAGACAGACCAAGATGAGCCCAGTTTACTCCTGGAGTCTGAAGATGAGCTGCTAGTGGATGAGGAGGAAGCAGCAGCACTGCTGGAAAGTGGAAGCTCAGCAGGAGATGATGCAGATGTTGCTAATTTAGCTGATGTGACTACTGAAGAGAAGAAGGAGACACCTGATGATGTGACCATAAAAACAGAGGGGAATGTTGCAACCAATCCAGCAGCAAAGAAGAAGCTTAAGAAGGTAATTGTATAGCAAGGTACCCAAGTGTGGAAAGCCCTGTCTAGCTTGAGTAGCACACTACAGTACGTTCAATTTGAGGTCTCCTTCTGTGGGTCTTTAAAACACTTGTGTGCAAACTGTCTGAGGAGACATGGGTGCTAAAGCTCTTGTGAAGAAAAAGGAACATCCCATTGGATGCAACTTGGAAGTGGAATTGGTTATAAATTCCTGTTTCTGTATTAAGCTGTTAACCTGGGGGCTTCTACCCATTTTTATTCTCCCCTTTTTTGAGTAACGCTGAGCAGCCAGGAGTATTGAGTATCTCTTGAGTACCTCTTGAGACCTGCTGCAGTTACTTTTGGAGCACAGAGCAGAAGGATGACATTCAAAAAGTTGTTGGGACTTGAGGTTAACATTTGTGCATACAAAGTTGTATGTGCATCTACATTTTATGCGCATCTGGAAAGGGAGGCAAGTCCATTTGCAGTTAGCCGAGGCCCATTTCCAGTGGAAGGTGATGGTGGGGAATAATTTCAAGGTGTATTCAGTTATCTGCTTGCTGTGAATTCCCTTTTTCTCCCAGCCAACCCCGCACTCTCGTGGGTCTTTATGCCCTACCAGCTGCTCTTTTGATTCATACTCGGTTCTGTGCAGAAGCATGCAAATTTTTAGTATCATTATTGACTTGGAATGTTGTTTTGCAAACAAGTTATGCATGTTCCTTATTCTTACTGAATGAAGGGTGCATGGGTTTAACCCTGGAGGATCATTTGAGCAGGATGCTAGTTACACAGAATCCTACCAGCAGTGATTATTTCTTACTGTGGGCTGCCTGTTATGATAAACTCCCTCAAAAGCCAAACTTGCTTCCTTGAAGACCTGTGTTCTTAGAGCACAGATGCAAAGCTCAGTGCTGTTTCAGTGCTCCTCAGGACTGCTGTTAGTTAAGCCTGTGGAATACTGATGTTTCTGGCAGGAATGCATCCCAAAAATCAGGATTCAGACAGAATCACTGTCTTACAATGAAGCTGGATTTTAAGAGACCACCACAGTTTGGGTGGTTGGTTCTTGTGGGTTGGTTTTTTGTTCTTTAATGCAGAAGCTCCAAGTTTTCTACTGGTTGAAAAAGAGCTCTGTTTTTTTTAAATGTACTTCCCTGTTATTAATGGGCACCAAATTGTTCTGCTAAAGTTTTACCTTTTATGAGTTTGAGAATCTTGTGGAATAGTTTCAGATTGGAAACAAAACTTGTGCATTCCCAAATGACTTCCACTTAAAATACTCTTGTTGAAAGGACTTTTGAAAAGTAAGATCAGAGTAACAAGAGTAATGCTGAAATTGCCATGTTGAAGGTCAGATGTTGGTATGATAAAACAGCGAGCCCTCGTGATGCAGAAAACGCCATAAATATATTGTAACCTAAAACAGAACTCTTGATTCTGGGTTAGTGGGAACACTGTGATGCTTCTGCTCGAGTAACATTTTCAATGAGTGAGGTAGGTCTTGAAGGAAGAACTTTGGGTGGTTTTCCAGGAAGTTTGGAGAAGATCTTTCTCTTCTGAAACTGAAAACTGTTTGAGGGGAAACATGTTAAGAATAAGCTGATGTAAGGAAAACCATTTTCTTGACAGCGCTATGTGGGAGGCTTTCCACGGAGCATGGAAGGCTTTGTCACTCTGGATGAGGTTGGTGATGAAGAAGACTCAGATCATCAGAAACTCCGCAAGTCAGGCTTGGTGGTGAAAGCTGCTGCCAAAAACGATGAAAGTTTGGCAGAAATCAAGGTAGACAAGATTGAGGAGGCAGAGCAGGAAAATGAAACCCTAGAAAATGGAACCAAACCTGAAGATAACTTGAAGACTGAAAGCGTTGAAGCTTCAGACACCACAACAGCACAGGATAGCGAGAAAAATGCCCATGAAAACACAGACACCCAGGATGAACAGGAAACAAAGAGTGTCCAAGAGAAAGCTCTTGTTCCAGACGAATTCAGGATTGGGCCATACCAGCCAAACGTCCCTGTTGGTAAGGCTGTTTCCGTTTCTTCTCAGATATGTCTCTGTGCATTGCAGTAGCATTTCTCATTTCATCTGCCTTTTATTTCTGGCAACGCATTGCCTCTGAGCCTTTCATTTTAGGGCTTCCCACTCTTCTCCCCTTCTTCACTCCTCCTCTAACCCTAGTATTTCCTTTCTTTTTTTTTCCCTTATTTCCATACAGTTATTCATAACACTTTCCTTTAGGTAGAAATTAAATTGGAGAGGTATATTTTAGTGACACAGATTCAATTAGAGGCACCAGTCACAATAGTGGTGATAGTTCAGATTCATACTAAATACTTAGAACTCAAAACTGATCACAGAACGTTGTTAGTTCTTTTGAAAGAACCAATAAAATGGACACTTAAGCTGAAAGCTTTAAAATTCAAGAAGAGCCTGCACATACTTAGTTGTTAGTAGGCCCTGGCTTGACTAAACTAAACCAAAGACTTTGAAAGATAAAGCAGCTATTAATGTAAAGTGAATTATGGTTTTAAGATTCAGCTGAAATAACATATGACATGAAAAGAAATGATGTAGAGTAGATCTCTTAGTTTATTTTGTGGTGTTTACTTCTCTAGGTGTGAATTATGTGGTACCCAAAACAGGGTTTTATTGCAAATTGTGTTCCCTGTTCTACACAAATGAAGATGTTGCAAAAAAGACCCATTGCAGCAGCCTTCCTCATTATCAAAAGTTGAAGGTAAGGCAAAAACTTGTTCATTTTAAATGGCGTGATTCTTTCCTGGGGAATAGAGCTGAATGAGACTGCACTGAGGAAGAAAAAAAGCTGTTCAGGGAGTGGAAATTGGCTATTCTGTAACTTCTAACTCAAGCTAGACCTCTTCAAATCTTCATCTCGTGACTAGAATACACAGGATCCACGTTTTAAAGATGGGCTCCAACATTTTTGTTTGTAAACCTGGATTAAAGAGGGCATTCCAATTGGAGTCAAGGCCAGGTTTAGCAGTAGTGGTGCAGAGTAAATACAGATGACTTAAATCCCTTCCAGTTGTCCCTTTGAGAGTGGTTTTAACCAGTCAACAGAGCTTAAGCTGAAGTTTTTGTACCTTTAAAAAAGAAAAAAATCCATATTTGCAACTTCTGATTTTGTGAGCATGTTTTACAAATCCCAATTGGATTAGGTATCACATGATTGCATGGCACGAGTGATAATGCTGCTGCTCTATCTTTGTGTACTGTGAGCTGCTTTTAAATACCACCTCTGAGAAAGGGAAATCCTAAACAGAACTCTCATAGTAGTGCAATGTGCACATAAAGTGACTTAATCCCAGTTGATTACTGAGCTGAAAGCAGACCCTGGGGGTCTGAAAAGAAAGTGGCACCTCAGATGCCAAATCATTTGGCAGGTGCCACTCAAATCATTTGCTTTCTCCCTTGCAATAATAGGGAACCCTACAAAAATACAGGACCTTGGAAGGCAGATGGCACAAATAAATGGCACAAAGCAAACAACATTGTCAAGGAGCAGATCAGAAAATCAATTCCCATGCAGAGTCTTGTAGTAAGAAACCCCACCTCATCCATCACCCCATAGCGTGTTTTGTTTTCTTTTTATTTTCCATTGAGGTACCTGGTTATGGGACTTTAAAGACTTGATGTAAACGGGGAAGTGGGGGAAATAATCCCAAGTTATTAACTTTACCGCTTAACACCCGATTTGATTTGCTTTGTCCATGGCACGAGTGACTAGCGAGCTGTGCTTGAATGATTTCCTAACACTGGTGTGGTTCTAGAACTGGGGAGGGAAGGAGGGGTGGAAATACAGTTTTGGTTTGGCAATGGCACTTCTCCAGCTGGGAGTCTTGGTCACTGTGGGAGCATTAAGAGTAAAAGGAGAGATGAAGTGATACTGTTACCAAATGTAATTGAAGCAGTAACAAATTCCTCCAACTTCCAAATAACCCTTTATTTAGAGAGGGGAGATGTTTTGTCCTTGATCTTACAGATGGCAAATTCTGACCAGGTAAGTGGCACAGTCACTGGCATGATTCCATGATACAATCAGAGGTCATTGTCTGGGCCTGCCAGCCAGTAGGGAAGGAGAGGCTGGCAGAGGCTGCCCCTTGGTGTTTCCTGGTGGCAGGCTGTGTGTTCAGTGACATGGTAACAACGTGGTGCTTCAGAGGAGCTCCACTTTAGCGTACAGAGAAGTGCCAGGCTGTTAGTTACAACCTTTGCAGTTAATATTCACAGATATTACAACTTTAGAATTGGATTTATGTTTCTGTTACTGATGTTGTGACTGTGAGAAACTCTTTAAATATATCCAAAATCTGATTGCTTTCTTTTAACAGAAAATTCTGGATAAAATGGCAGAAGACCACAGGCAAAAGAAAGAAGCTTAAAAGGAAGGAAGGATGTAAGGAGAACAGTGGCTTTGTTTTTAATGTTAATCTTTTATAAAAGCAGTACCAGTAGTAGATGGAAATACTGTATTCTTTTTTGTTTTAGTGAGATACAGTAGGCATTATAGGTCTGTTCATGTGTTAAATGTTGCAGCAAAAAGCATATGCAGTTAAGTTAATGACAGAAATCTGTTCTTCATGTGAGAATGGCAACAAGCTTTCGTTTTGACACTTCAAGCTATTAAAGAAAAGAATCTTGCACCTTTGTGGGAAGCTCATCTATGGGAAGAAAACTTCTTCATTTAAGTGGAATTTGCTACTTTGGAGCTTTAGAAATTGTCTTTGAATTCCATTCTCAATAAAATATCAAAAGTAACACTGTATTTCTAGTTTCTCTAGAACATTCCATGTTTCAGTCTGAGCCTAGCAGGTATTTAATTTCCAGTGTAAGGCTGTCATTGCATTTCACTTTTGAAAAGTCTTTCAATGTAAGTTCCATTTTTAAATGTTGAATTGCAGTTTCTTTTAATGTCATTGCTGTTACATAGCTAATAGGAGAATTAGCGATTAGTCAGCTTTAGAACTTTGTGCTTCTTTTGCCCCTAAGCTCCTGATAGATTTTCTTATTCAGCTACTCCGTGTATATTTAGTGCAAAGTAAATGCCTGTTCTTCTCTGACCAGTATTATTTCCTTGAGCTCTTCCTGCTTTTACTTGAATCCCGTAGCTGTCGTACATCTCTAGTACATCCAAAAGCAGCATTCGAGTCCTGGACTGTAAAAAAGTACCTTTATATTCTTCACATGTAATTTTTTCATACCTGCATTTTAAACCCAGTTTTGTTTAAAATCTGGTTTTGTCAAGAATCTTTAGAATTGTGCTCTTAATGTTACCTGCACATGTGAGATGTGGACAGGAATATTTGCATGTGTAACCTGTGTTTATCTGTAGTTTTTGTTATTTACTGCTTATTTGTGAATTCAGGTTACTAAAGTGATTTACCAATAAATAAAGCTAGGCGCCAGTACTTTGTTATAGCTGTTTGGCATGTTAACCAGTGTGTTACTGAACTCTTGACTCCTGTGTTCATGATACCCTACTGAACCCCTAGCTCTCTTTTTAAAACCTGCATGTTTTAACACCTGTGAGTTAGCTTGTTGCATAACTTTTTCTTTCTCTTTCCTAAAACCTCTTTCGGTTCCAAACAAATTAAAATATCACTTGTTAAAACACTGACAGGTATATGCTGCTGACAGTTTTATTTCTTGTTAACGGCATCTCCATCAAAGCTGAAGACACAGCATGTTCGTGTGATAAACAGGGCTAGGGATGCCTCCTCCAACCTGAACTTGAGGGAGGCTTCAGTGCCAAAGAAGGGGTTTCAGATGTTGAAGGCTGAACCCTAATGGTTAATTTAGTTAAGCAAATACCTCTAGCAGATACAAGATGGTTTTGTGGAGGTGAAGTCTTGATAACTTGTCGTTCCAGTTCCAACTTCCTGTTGTTGGACCTTCACAGGAAGGGAAGGTGTGATCCCTTTTGTGCAAGAGTAAAGTATAACTTAGATAGCTCCTACTGCGATGGCAGCAGTTCCCCTGGGGACTCCATAGTGGTGCAATGCTAATGCACAGCTCGTGGTGCAGATTTTATTCAAATGGCACATCCAAATTAGGGAATCTTGCCATGCAGTGACTCATTCTTGCACTTTCACAGAGCTAAGTTACTGCTTTGCACACTGCGCTCATCAGTTGTGCTAAATTCTGTGCGTATTTGTATGAAATTGAGTCAAGGCAATGCAGAGGGGCAGTCTTAAAACTCCTCCCTGCCTTTCCTAGGCCCCTGACAGTAGCCTTGGGGTCAGTTCTGTTTTCACTGTGTTACAGAGGGATGCGCTTGGCCCCCCCTCATGTTCATGACGATGCTTATCATTCATCTGCCTCCAAGAAGCTGCTTAGTTCATCAGCCAGGCAGAGGACTTGACTTCAAAGCAGTCAGTGGTTGGTAGTCATCCCCCTTTCTAAAGATGGTAGATAAGAATTCCTTTTGAAGATCTCCACCTCCCCCACGCATTTTAAGTTTCCTTACGCCATGCAGTTCAGAATAATGCATGGAAATGTGGGGTTTATTTTTAAAGTAGCCTTTCCTTAACCACCACCTGCACTGTAAGCAGCTGTGCAGTTTGTGATCTCCCTCCTCAGCCTGTTGTAAATGCTAACCTGTGTAAGTGCTGGGCATTAAACTGGAGGAGGATGTTACATCATGTTTGGTATCCAAACATAAAGAATTCCCAGGTGTAAAGGAGTTGTGGTATAGTCCAACTGAAGAGTCAGAATATTCCTCGCTCCTATCAGCTATCAGTTTTGGGTGTTGGCAGGGATGCCTGTTACTTCAGACCCATGATGAGTTTGATGTGAGTCACCTGTATGTGTGCAACACGATGCTTTTATACACCACAAAATAAGTCAAATCAGACCTGCTGCTGCAAGGTACCTTTTGTAATGAGGAGAGATTTATTTTTACAAGGACCTGTAGGGACAGACCAAGGGGAATGGCTTTAACCTGCCAGAGGGGAGACTGAGATGAGCTCTTGGGCAGAAGCTCTTCCCTGTGAGGGTGCTGAGGTGCTGGCACAGGGTGCCCAGAGAAGCTGTGGCTGCCCCATCCCTGGCAGTGTTCAAGGCCAGGTTGGACACAGGGGCTTGGAGCAAGCTGCTCCAGTGGAAGGTGTCCCTGCCCGTGGCAGGGGTTGGAGCTGGATGAGCTTTAAGCTCCCTTCCAACCCAAACCACTCCGTGGCTATGTGCCTTGTGCTGATTTCTGACGAAAAAGCATTGGAACAACTTGGTCGTGAGGGCAGATACCAGAAATGCATTTTGGTGATGGATGGATATGTGCTCTTGCCACGGGCTGCACACTCTTTAGAATTGCATCTGCTGTGTCCAGGGGTGAGGTGCAGCAGGCCTGGAGTATGAAATATTAGGTGTTCTGCAATTTAGATGCCACCTTTCATACATGAATTTCAACTTGGAAAAGCAACTCTGGAGGCTGTTGCCTCTTTGCACTGTGTGTGTAGTTCAGCAGAGGCACAACAGGGCCATAAGTAGAAAGAGAAGCCTCCATTATAAAGCCAGATACCATGTCGGACTTCATATAAAACAGAACTGGAAATAGCTGTGAACTACGAGTAGTTCGAGGGAGGCTTGTTTTTTTTAAGGATGATCTTTGCAGGGTTATTTTAAGGTTGTACTTGGCATGGAGGTAAGCATTTAGTGTATGACAGGCTGTGGGGGAACCTTTAAGGCCCTGGGAGCAAGTTAGTAATGGTGAGCAATAAAAACCAGTGTAAGCAGGAGACTGTCCCCAGAGAACCTGAGAGGCTGTGTGGACTCGGTTCTCCCTTACTGCAAGGGAGGAGGAAGGAAGGAAGCTGAGGGCTGAGCCGAGAAGTGTTAATGAACCGCTCTCCTCAGATAGCCCCGCGGCTGCCGGCGGGCAGCCCACGCGCTCCCGGCACAGGAGCCCTTCCATGCTGGCAGGTGGCGGAACGGGAAGAGCAGAGCGGGGCTGGGCGCTGTGAGCCTGAACAGCCCCCGCACAGCTCCTCACCACGGAGGGGGCTCGGCGCTGTCCAAGGCTCCCGGCTCCCGCACAGCGCGGTCCTCACCAGCACACGCTCTGGGGCTGCCCGGTGCGCACAGGGACGTGTTCTGCGGTGGGTGGCTCCATCATCCCGAGGGGGGCTTGAGCCCAGGAGGTTGCGTGGTGCTGCCTAACTCCAGAGAAAGCGTGGGTGGAGCACGGCGCTTTTACTTCCGACGTTTAACTCCTTTTAAGAGATCAGAGGAGTGGAAAAGGTCATACTTAGGCAAAGCATTTGCAGGGATGGGGGAGGACATGGCTCCTATCACTGCCGCTGTGCAGTGGTTTTGATGGGTGCTGTCTGAAGGCGTCATTTCCACCTTAAGAAAAACAAAAAAGGTGGGGATGACAAAGGAGAGATTACAAATTGTTCTTTCAACTCATTTTGTAACTAGGGTTTAAGTCTGGTCCTAGAAAAGAGCGTCCGTTGTGTCCCGTTTCCTACTACACGCTGTTAAAAAGTGCGTGAGTCCAGCGCGGACCCATCGCCTTAGTGCGGGCCGCTTTGTCACCAGGTATTCAACCGCCCGTCCCTCAGTGGGGCCCAGGGCTCGCTGCTGTCCCCTCGGGGAGCCGCGAGGAGCCCTCAAGGAGGGCAGGGCACGGCGGGGCAGACCTCCTCCTGTGGCGGCAGTGCCCAGAGGGATCGGGGCCCTCCCCGCACAGCTGCGGCCGCGGGCGGTTGGCTTTACGGTGTCCGCTGCCACAAGATGGAGGCTGGTCCTGCCCGCGGGACTGCGCTTCCCGGCGTGCCCCGCGCCGCCGCGCGAAATGGCGGCCGTCCCGGACCACAGCTCCCGGCATGCCTCCTCACCGCTTCCGGGACAGGGGCGGCGTCTGGGAGGGCACGCAGGTAGCGGAAGTGACCTCACGTCCGGCGGGCTGCGGCGCTGGGAGCGAGCGGGGCGGCGGGCGCGGAGCGGAGCGGGGAGCGGCGGAGGGGCAGCTCGGAGCGGCGGGCGCACCGCGGCCTTCCTCTGCGCGCAGGTGAGGCGGGGAGCGCAGCGCGGGCCGCCGCTGAGGCCGCTGTTCCTGCGGGGGAGCGGGGGGAGCCGCCCCCTCCCCTGAGGCGGTGCCGGGTGCACCCCCCCCCGCCTTCCTCCCCTCCCGTTCCCCCGCGGGCGCGGGGCCTGCGCGGCGGGGCCGCCCCGGGCGCCGTCCTCATTGTCTGCGGCTCCATCCGGGTCCTGCGGGGGGCGGCGCGGGGCCTGCCGGGACCGAGCCCCGCCGCGGGGGCGGCCCCAGCGGGCGAACAAAGCGTGCGGGGGAGGCGGTGCGGGGGACCGGGAGCTGGGTTGGGGGGGTAAGGGGCAGGGGGGGGGAGCTGTGGTTCCGAGGTGCTCGTCGCCGCTGCCGCGCCGGGAGGGACAGAGGCCACTCGGCTTCCGTGGCTTAGACGGTGGCGGCGGAGCCCGGAGCCCGCCGCAGCGAAACGGGTCCGCGGTGCCGGAGACCTCGGCACCGAGGAGAGAGCGGGCTCTGCTTTCCCCCGCGCCGTGCAGCCCTGCCCGCCCCGCTCCCCTCGGCGAGGGCTTTGCTCTCGGCTCCTTTGTGCGCCTCGGCGCTGGCGAGCCAGCGGCTGTTCTCCGTTAACCCCGCTGTGACGCTCCGAAGCGTTTGCATCCGATACCATTGGCATCGTCGCGAAGTCGATTAAGAAATCCGTTTATTATGTCGAGTGTAGTTTGTTTGCTTGATAACTGCCACTTGCTAATCTAATTAGATAACAAAAACCTTGGCTGGCGCTGCTGCCTCGCCGGAGCAATTGCTGGTTAATAAACACGTACCACCATCTTCGGCAGGAGTTCAAAGTACTCCCTTGCTGCTAAAACACCTTCGCTTAAACTTAAGCTCTGCGGAGATCCGGGTGTTCTGCTCCCTCTCTGTGTCGTGTTTGGGCGCTTGAAGCAAAGAGCTTCGTGTTTTCCCTCTAGTTTCGTTGTCAGGGGCGAGGACCCAGGTTTTGCCCTGTGGAATTAGGTCCTTTAACCTTGTTTTCTGAAGCAGGCAGTGGATAATCTTCTTTTGTGATGAGGGTTTAAATGCAAAATCTTCAGTCGCAAAGCTTTGAATTTTGATGATGGTTGGTGCAGGGCTCCTCGTTGCTATCAATGCAGCGAAATTCAGGGAAGTGGGTAGATTAATGGACCTTAATGGTGTTCTGGAGTAACGTGTGCCGTACCTCATACAGAAAACACTTGGAGATACCTGGAAATCCTGTTGTTACAGGGTAGCTAATTTCTGATAAAAGTCCTGGGGTTTATCCATTTACACTGTGCTTCCTGCATCACCCCCACTCCCCACCAAAATGCCTGAATAATTTGGGGCTGGATCTCAAATCACATCAATGTGGCAAAATTCTCCGTAGTTTCTGTTCCTTAGCACTATTAATGTTCTGTTTCCTGCTCCAGTGTAAGGAGCTTTGAGATCCTTTGCTTCCCACCTACTCCCAGATGGAAAATATCTTATTTTTGTTCACAACACAGTGGAGCCTGTCGCTGTGGCTCATTTTCTGCAGCAGCTGCCTTAGATTGTGCCTTTTTGCAAGACCAAAGTGGTGTTGATGTCGCCTCCTCAGAATTGCCTGTAGCTCATGACTAAAAAGCCTGTATCTGGTGAAATGAGACTAGTCTTGCCCTTACAAATGAGCACAGAAAGCCAGCTGGTTTGTATCTGGAAAGGGTGAAATGGGGAGATTTAGTTTTTGTTTTATTTCTTTCTACTTGTGGTATTGCAACTTGCAGAAAATGAATTTACAAGGAGTGCTGTGAGTACAGGACTGGCCTGGGGCTTCCTCAACTGTTCATGCAGAAGTGTTTTGTTGACTTGTTTTCCTGTGGGAAAACATTAGCAGATTTAGGGCTTCATCAGATAAACTTGAGATGCTCAGCTTGAGCCCTGGATCTGTCTTGAAGATAATCATCCCCATCGTCTTTGGGCACTAATGGAAAAAGTTGTTTCAGTCCAAATGTGCAACACGGAACTTCGTCCTCCCTCCTGAAGCGAATAGCTCATGTTCTATGGGAACACTTAAGAAATTGGAAAGCCAGCCCATGATTCAGTAAATGAACCTCTCAAGCTTTTGCACAAACAAGGAGGTTGTGATTTTTTTATATTATTTATTTTTTTTATCATTATGGACTTGCCTGGGTGGAGTCTTCTCTGTACAGAAGTTGCCTGGAATGTGGCCTGAGTACCTTACACTGCTGCTGCAGTTGTTCACCTTAGTGTGAATCTTTATGTGCACAAAGCCTGGTGAATTGTCAGCACCAGGATTCACTCCACAAGTGAAAATGCTGACTTTGTCAGCTAAAAAAAAAGGAAGAATTTAGCCATTTGAGACTCTGAGGTCTTTTATTCCTTCTGGTGCAGCCTGTTTGTTAGCTTGTGAGCAGCTGAAGGTGCTTAAAGCAGTTTCAAGCTTGACTTAGGGTGTTGAGTGCAGTGTCTTTTCCTGCCTGATGTTAAATGCTGCCAGTAAACCTTTGCAAGTTTGTTTTGAAAGAACATCAAAACGAACCTGTTTTCTCTTGCTAGAATACCCGGGTGCTGGTCTCATTTGTTGTACTTCCTAAGGGAGCTCCAGTGACTTCCGTGCTTGGGTTTGCCTTTGATTTAAAAACCTTGAATAGAACAAGCCAGGCAAGTCCCTTTATCTTTGTCTTTTTCTTAACTGATCACTTGGATGCGGCAGGGTTTTGACGTGGGATTATCAAGAAGACATTTTGAACCAAAACTTGCATTAATTCCATAGATAAAAGGAGCAAATGAAATATAAAGACAAAACAGGAGCTTCTATGTGATAAGCCCTTGTACCCTAATCACAATGGAGGCTGTATTTTGATACCCTCTTCTCCAACTGATTTTTTTCATATGCGGGTAATGGGCTAAAATGTTGATTTGAGAATAAAATAAACCTATTTTCTCTTGCCTGCTGCATCACACCATTGCAAATTGTTAGCACTAGAAGAACATTCAAGTTTGATTTGGGGTTTTTTTTTTAGCTCATTGCTTCATACATGCTTTGTATAATGTTTAACACTGCCAGTAATGGTAGCTCAAACTACTCAGCTGTTCCAGTATCGATACCTGTAGCTAAACACGGTGCAGGAAAAGCAGCAGCCTTGCCTCGTAAAATGAGGTTTTCAGTTAAGACGTGGGCTGTGAGGAGCAGACTTTGGTCTCTCTGCTCAGAGTTACAAGCTTCACCCAGACTGACAGAAAGGCTGCAGCACCCTCCTTGTGACGAGGGTTCAGCCCAAATTTAGGCTCTGTCCTGCTTTTGACTGGGGTTAGGTGGAACAAGACACGCTTGCCAACTGTACCTTCATTCCTGGGGCTTGGGACGCTGCCGTATCACGTAGCATTGACACACACAAGTGTTGAGTGCTCTCCAGGCGTGACTCAACCCGTGCTAATGAAGTGGGAGGAGAGGGGAGCACGCACTGACTTCCAGTGCGTTATGATGTTGGCTTTACCTGAAGTCTCCTAGGCAGTAGGATGTCCTGTAATAGAATTTGGGTGGGCTAAAAGCCACGCTGAGTTTCCCTTAGCATGGGTATCCTTGGGAATTCCCCTGAAGCGATGCCCACTGCCTCTGAACCAGTACTGACACTGGGCACAATTCATCTCCAGTGGAGTTTGTTGAAACTCTGGTAGGAGCTTTGAAAGTGTTTTGGAAAGCAAGTTTTCCTTTTTGTGTCTTCAGTGTTGCCTTAAATACGTTCCTACTGGCAAGCACGCGTGCTTTCTGCTGCTTTCTGTCCCTTTTAATTGGCCTCAGTGCTTGGCATTTACTGATTTGACCAGCTTTAATTTGGGGAAATTAATTAGTCGCTGCATACAATGGAAACAGCGTTTCTGATGCTCCCGTTGCAGTGAGCAGAGCCCTGCTGCAGCCACTGCAGGGCTACCCAGAACCTTCACATCCATGCACAGCCTTCCCTTGTGCAGAGCAGGGTGGTGAGTGAATCTGCACCTCTTTAATTACTGCATTTCTTAATTGCAGGCGTTGACTCAAAGACACAGCCATGAAAGATCCGAGTCGCAGCAGCACCAGCCCGAGCATCATCAGCGAAGATGTGATCATAAATGGTCATTCTCATGAAGATGACAATCCCTTTGCGGAGTACATGTGGATGGAGAATGAAGAGGAATTCAACAGGCAGGCAAGTCATTTCCTTCTCTAAATGTGTTGTGGTATGCTTTACCCTTCTCTAGCTGAAGGGAAAGGTGCTGTGGCTTAGCATCCGGGGTCAAAGACTGGCAGTCCTTCAGAGATGGGGTTTTCAAATGAGCTTGCTGAAGAACCCTGTGGAACAGACAGATCTCAGCTTCTCTGGCAATATGAGTTTTCTGTAATCTTGGTGGAAAACATCCAGTAATTCCCTGCTGCTGCAGGAGGGAGGGAGGGAAACAACGTTGGTGGAGCTTATTGGCACTTTGGAAGGGATGAGTCTAGGTAGGCTGCTGGCCTGCAGAGGTTTTATGTGTGCAGCCATGCTGTAGTTCTGAACTGGGTATGTCCCAGCGCCTCCCTGCCTCTCCCAAGGCTGCCTTTCCAAAGGGATTCAGTGGACATAGCTGTTGGGTGATAGTCCTGGTCATTGCTTAATACTGAAGTGTCTGTTTTACAGCTTGCCTTCGCAACCAGATTGGAAGGAAGCCTTAAACTTCATCTCTAACCTTGCGTCTGGACACAGTTTTCCTCCTGTGGAGGAGGAACAGCCCCCTTTCCAATCAAAGCTTGATCTTTGTACTTGCATAGCTGCTTTCTCCGCACAGTTTGGCTGTGCTGAAGTCTGAGTGGCTGAAATGGGATGTCTGCTGCTCTCTAGGGTGCCAGCAGGGCACAAAGCTAATCTGAAATGCAGGTTGCTCACCAGACGTAAATTCTCTCGTGCATAAAGGGCCAGGATGCTCTCGGTGCTGTTTCCCATTGGGTGGCTGTTTCCTCCTGGGCACTGTACTGCAGTTGGAATAGGGGATGTGTAGCTCTTGAGGAAGCAGCTGAGTGTTGTGCCATGAATAAACAGAGTAGAGGAAAGGTGGGAACATGGGGGAAGACTGGTTGTATGCAGGCAGGCAAACACCGCATGGCAGCCCGGCTGTGCAGCAGTAGGCAAATCTCTTGGTGGGAACCTGAACAAGTTAAACTTGAGCTGGAAAATCTAAACAGGCAGTCTTAATTTCAAGGTATTTGGGGAACTAAATGTTATTTAACACTTCTGGAGGCACCTGTAGGTGTACAGCCATGTAACAACCGGTGCCAGGCAGCCCCTGCTGTAACACTGGTTTGTGGCTGTGTGCCTGCCACTGCCTTCTACCCAGCGCAGGACGGGCGCAGTGCCTCGGGGAGTGTTGATGGGAGACTCCTGTCCTTGCTGGAGTGCTCTGTTGAGGAAACCACAAAGTCAGGGCTTCATGCAGGGTTTGAATTGTGTGACAGTGGCTTAGAGCATATGGTGATGAGTCCGTGTTCCCAGAGCTGTGTATCATGAGCACCAAGTGAGCTGGGGAGTGTGTTTGTCCCAGGCACAGGGGACCTGCATATTGCAGCAATCCTCAACTCTGGCTTTCATTTTCTGGTTTGGTATCTGTGGTAGGTAACTGAATTTCCACTTCAGGGTCAAGCATGTGTTTAATTTCAGAGTGAAGGATAGATAGGAAAACTTGTTAGAGCTTCCATTGAGTGAACTTTTAAATATGTCCTGAATAATTTTTCCATTCTGGCAAGTCATTCACACCAGCTTCTATTTCCCTAAGTACTGCAATGCAGGACATGGAAAACTTGTTGGGATGAACTCCCTCCAAAGCTTGTTTACTGAACAACCAAGCAAAACTTTCCTTTAGTCTTTGCAGCAGTGGCAGTTCTGCATCAGTTGATTTGCCCTGCTTAGAGCACAGCAGGTCAGCATTCTTAACAACCACTAAGATCATGTGGAGTTCCTTAGGAGAACTGGGTGAACACATAACCTAAAGCCAAGGAAATGCTGCTTGTTCCCTGTGCCAAGGCACAGGCAGTGGTTATTTTTTCCCCAGGAGTGTGCCCGGCTGCATGTGTTGTCCCTGTTCCCTTCCTCATACTCGCAGTGAGTTGAGTCCAGGCTAGTTGGTACGTCTGAAATTTTCACTTGGAACCAATATTTTCCTTCTCCTTTTGCTTGTAACAAGCAGCAAATGGCACAGCTGGGGTGTTCTCCTGCCATTCCCTTTATCTGCAGTCCAAGTTCCTGGGACAAAGCACTTTCCTACGTTAAAAAACCCAAGCTGATTGCCTCCCTGCAGCACGAACATGGTGTTCTGCTGCAAGTCCTGGTGCACAGCTAGAAAGCAAGCCAGCTGGGTGCACAGACCTTGGAATGAAGGCCCAAGCTCTTGAGAAGTTTGTTGATGAGGCAGTTTCTTCTCATTGTATAGATCGAAGAGGAGTTGTGGGAAGAAGAATTTATTGAGCGCTGCTTCCAGGAGATGCTGGAAGAGGAGGAGGAGCACGAATGGTTTATTCCAGCCCGTGATCTCCCACAAACAATGGATCAAATCCAGGACCAGTTCAATGACCTTGTTATCAGTGACAGCTCATCACTGGAGGATCTGGTGGTAAATTGGTTTCTCATCATATTTCTCAAGCTTGACATCTCTTTGACCAAGGCTGATTTTTATGGGTGATAATGGCAGGGCAAAATCCTTTACACATAAGCCAGAGACTCTTAAACTGTGCCTGGCTCTGGTGGAGGGGGAATGTGGAACAGTTGGGCAAGGGATGTTCCCCCAAGTGATGTGACCTGTTCAGTGGTTTTCTTCATAACCACATGGGGCCTTTGCTAGCCCGTGGAATAAACTCGAGTGGGTTTGGGGATACAGAGTGTGTTAAGAAAAAAAGGCAGTGTGTGAAGCGCGAACGCTGAAGTGCCATTTGGTGACAAGACTGCAAAGGTTTAACTGAGCATCTGTCACCAGTTATGTGTGGGGTAGGAATGAGCTGTGTTCTGGTTTGGATTGTGCAAACCATAGCAGATCCCTTTTGTAGAGATTCTAAGGAAGGGAAAGGCAACCCCACATGACTCCCCTCGTTCTTACTGTGTGACTTGTCAGAGCTTAACTGATAGGAAGGGGCACCACATACCTATTTTCCCTAACATAATACATGGGTACTGGTACAGAGTACAAATAACACTGTCAGGTCCTACTTCTCCAAGCTTAAGTAGCTGCAGGCAGCAGTTTTGGAGCACAAAAACCCCTCCGTTTCCTCATGATAAAGAGCTCAGTTTGAAGATGCTGCATGTCTGTAACTGCAGGACATTGCAGAGCAGCAGCTTGCCAAGTATCAAGACAGGGTAGTCACAGGCATGGAAATGTAGAAAATCAATACAGTGCTCATATACATTAAATTCCCAGAAACGGATGGAGTTCCTGGAACAAGTCTCCTCTTGCTTAAATAAGCAAGATCTAAAAACCTCATGGCATGGTTTAGCAGCTTGGCTTCAGAAAAAGCTTTTTCAGCATTAAGCCAAGTAGCTGCATTTGATGCATGCCTGTGGTTTCCTTGTTTCTCGTTCCCTGAGCCTTCATCTGACTGAAACATCCAGGTGGTACTAAGGAAGGGTGGATAATTGGGCTACTAGCACAGGGGAGTGTGCTCTTTCAGTGATCAGAGAGGCTCTTGATAGATGCAAAACCCCCATCAAGTGCCTGTTACTCTAAACCCATAAACTGTTCCTAATGCTGTCAGCTTAAAAATGGAGGATGAAAATAATGATTCAACTGGACTTCTGTTTTTCCCTTCCTCAGGTCAAGAGTAATCTGAATCCAAACGCAAAGGAGTTTGTTCCTGGTGTGAAGTACTTAAATATTTGAGTAGACTGGGCCCTCTCTTGGTGGATGTAGCACAATTTCCACACTGTGAAGCCAGTATTAGAAGATTTAATTGTAAAAGCTCTCTCTTCTTGTCACTGTGTTACACTTATGCATTGCCAAAGTTTTGTTAGTCTTGCATGCTCAATAAAAGTGCTGAGACTGTTATTAAGTAAATCTGTCAAAAGTTTAATGGAAACATAATTGGGCCCTGGCTCTCTGGAAGGAGGCAGTGAGGTAAGAAGCACCAGTCAAGTTGAGACAAAGTACCACGTTTATAAAACCTTCTGCAGACTCTGTCTTTCTAAAACAGGACTTGGAATTTGCCATGGATGGTCTGTGTTAACTGGTGCTAGCTTGCACCTGATAATGCCTTAACTTCGGGACAAAAAGCAAGCAAGGATATCTGATTGTTATGCAAATAGGCTAACTTTCCTTGGAAATACTGTTACTAATGTTAATTTTTCCCCTTAAAGAACCCTCATGCTCCTTTTCAGCAGCATGAGCCATGACCGAAACCTTACAGACCTGTGCAGAGTCGTAGATCTCAGCTACTGAGCTAACACCCGAGGGGCTGGAAGGAGGAATCCCCCGCGCTTCGCAGTACGTGATCATGTTAGAAACACCCCAACTTCCCGATTATGTTCAAGGAGATGTGAGTTTCATCACAATTTCTTCCAAGAACCCAGATAAATACATAGCACTGCCTATGTAACTTTTAGCATATGACTTTATTAGAGCTGGGTTTAACCAAGCCGAGCCTAGCATTAGTGATTTGAGTGGTGCTTTGCCCTTGCTTTGTTTAATCATCACTACACGATAGTCTACAGCACAACAACTTCTTTTGTTTCGTTTTTGTTTTTTCTTTTAATAAAGCTAGAACAGTTTTGGCTTCTTAAACTTCATACTGGGGTAGGTTAAGCTGCCATACGTGTTCAGTGTGAATAGTGTTTAAGTTGAAAATATTGTAAAAAAATTATATTTTTTCAAAAATATTTAAAAAAATAAATAAGAGTAGAACTGATGTGGTGGCTGTCTCGTGAATGTGCTGCTGGCAGCGTGCAGGGGCGAGGGAGGGTGTGCTGCCGGTACACTTCCCTTAGGGCTCTTGGTAAGGTGATAGCCCAGGATACTCGTGAGCTTGGACTCCTTCCCCCTGCCTCCCTGCCTGGGCAGGTTTTCCTTCCTTCTCACTGCTGCTAATCCTGGTGCAGCGCCACTGCTGCTGGCAGCATGGGCAGCACCCTATAAAGGGGTGTCAGAGTGGGGCTGCCAGAGCTGGGGTGCTCCCCAGCCTTACTCTGTGAACTGGGTGGCTGTGGGTGAGCTGATCCGCCCCTTGCTTTATAACTTTATCCAGCCTTGCTCTTAATATCTTTTATTTTGTCTTTAGGCTCCAGTTAAACCAAATGAAAACACTTCAGAAATCACACAGTGCTGCAGGATGTGCAGGAGTGGTGCCTTTATGCAGGGGTTACCCACGTTACTGTGTTGGTCTTCATAGAATCACAGAGTGGTTTGGGTTGGAAGGGACCTTAAAGCTCATCCAGCTCCAGCCCCTGCCACGGGCAGGGACACCTTCCACTGGAGCAGCTTGCTCCAAGCCCCTGTGTCCAACCTGGCCTTGAACACTGCCAGGGATGGGGCAGCCACAGCTTCTCTGGGCACCCTGTGCCAGCGCCTCAGCACCCTCACAGGGAAGAGCTTCTGCCTAAGAGCTCATCTCAGTCTCCCCTCTGGCAGGTTAAAGCCATTCCCCTTGGCCTGTCCCTACAGGCCCTTGTCCAAAGCCCCTCTCCAGGTTTCTTGTCCAACCCTCTTAGAGGAACTCAGCCAAACCAACTCTTATTTTGCTGTTGCTCTTCAGAACGTTCATCACAATTATCCTGGCTCCTTACTGAGCAGTACTTTCCCCTTTCCTAACCAGAGATTTGGCCCTAGAGAAGCAACAATCCTCTTCTGGCGTTTCACCAGCTTGGCTGCAGTTCAACCTGGTACATCTGAAGACAGAAGGTCAGGAAGCAGCCATGTGCTGCCTTATTTTTAGCTGGAGTGGGAGTGTGAGCAGCGAACCCCTGCACGCTGCGGCGCTGGCTTGGCAGGAGCCTCCTGCCCGAGTTTCGGCCGGGTGCGGTTGCCTGGGGGCGATTGGCACCTGAATGCTGCCGTTGTGCAAGAGAGCAGCACAATTCCTGTGCTCTTCCCTGCTGTACCTCAGCAAGCTGTGCCAGCAGCACCTTTGTCGGAGGTGAACTCCCACACCGCCTGCCTGGGCCTGGGGTTCCTGACTGAACCAGAGCTGATAGCGGGGTGGGTGCTGTGGCTGTTGTTGAACAGCGCTGGGGCTTTCTCCTGCTCCAGCCCCAGCAGGAGGGAAAAATGCTGGGTGAGGGCATTGCTGCCCAAAGAGGTGTTGCACACTGTCACATCCAGCCCTGCAGCAACACTGGGACAGCAGCAGGAGAGCGGGGGCTCTTCCATGCTGTGCCTGTGGGAGGTGTGAGCAGGTGTGTTTGCATCACTTGGGGGTTTGGGTGGGTTTTTCCCCCTTTTCACTTGTTAAACTGTCCTGGTTTCGTTCCCTGATGGGTCTGACAAGGGCTTGTGCTGAACCACCCCCCACTGCACTGGGGTTGGGACGGAAGCCCCCTGACCGTGGGGCTGCTCGGCCTGGGTGAAACCCAGCACGTGTCGATGTGGGACAGCCCAGGCAGGAGCATGGCAAGGTGCTGACGCCTTTGCAATGCAGGAAGGGTGGGGGGGATGGTGCAGGATGCAGCAAAGACACTGGGAGGGCTTCGATGTTATTTTATTACTTTCAATGCATGATCTTGAAGTCGGCCTCTTACACTGGTGTGGATGCTGCACCCCACACAGAGCCCACGCCGGGTAGCCCTGCCGAAGCCAGGGGCACAGCGTGACAGTCCATGGCTCTGGTGGTGTCTCACGAGCTTCAGGCCGAAGGAGCTCCACCAGCCAAAGCTTGGTGGAGCGGTGACCCCGGGGGCCGTGGTCCCCAGGCCGGCACCCGGGAGCTTGGGCTGTCCCCAAAGGGCAGCTTGGAGTTTCCCTAATCCTGCGTTGGAGATGAGCACCGGAAGCCTCGGCTTTGGTGCCCCAACAGCACCCATGGAGCTCGGCTCGGCTTCTGCGGCACTGGGGCACGAGCCCTCCCCTCGCTCACACCTTGGTGCACACCGAGACCCCATCGGCCGCGTCCTGCACGTCTGTGGCCCCCACGCCACCGCCCCTCGCCTGGGCCTTGAACCCGGTGAACAGGGGGCAGATGGGAACCCGCCGGAGCCACCGGCTGCGCCGCACAGCGCCCATCCCGAAGGGGAAGTCGTAGCTCCGGAGGCTGGCGCGGGAGGTGCTGTCCGAGTGCGCGCCCGCCTTCCACTGCACCAGCCCTCGCTCCTCCTGCGTCCCTGCGGCAGCCGGCACCGGGTCAGACCCCTTGCCCCGTGAGCCCCTCCTGTAGCTCCCAACCAGTCCCCCCAGTTAGTCCTTGTGGCCCCGTGTGCTTCCATTACCCGGGATGGTGTTGTCCAGGACGAAGGCGATGAGCCCCCCGACAAACATCTCCGTCGTCAGCAGCACCGTCAGGATCTGGTCCAGCTCGGGGACACCTGCGAGAGCGCGGGGACTGAGCCAGGCCGTGCTGCGGGGAGCCGGGTTCACCTCATTAATCCATGGATCTGCCCTCCTCGCTCCCCAGACCCGCAGCACTGGGGCTCGCCGTGGCCGGCGGGTACCTGTGTTAATGGCCTTGGGGTGGGAATCCAGGTAGTTCGGCAGCGTCAGCCCAAAGAACATGGCGAAGCCCAACACGAAGAGGTTGCGGGAGGAGTTCATGTCGACGAACTGCAGGTTGGAGAGGCCGACGGCCGTGATCATGCCTGCCGGGGAGACGCGGCTGTGCTGGAGGCACCCACGGTGCTGCTGGTGCCAGCCGGGAGCCGGCACTGGGGTGCGCTGGTGGCTCAAAGGCTCCCCCTGAGCCTGCAGGGAAAGGGCCCCAGGGTGCTGGTGGCAGCGCGGTGGGTGGGTTTGAGGGGTGGCTGCGGCAGGGTTACCGAACAAGGTGCAGAACATCCCCCCGAGGACGGGGTCGGGCAGGGAGGCGAAGAGCGCCGTGAACTTCCCGATGGTGCCCAGCAGGAGCATGATCCCAGCCCCGTACTGGATCACCCTCCTGCTCCCCACCTGCACGGAAACGGGCAGCGGGTGACGGTGCCCATGTGCCCCGGCCGAGCGGGACCCAGCCCAGGCCCCGGTACCTTTGTGATGCCCAGGACACCAATGTTGGGGCTGGAGGAGGTGGAGCCGTTGCCGGTGCCCAGCAGCCCCGCGATGATGCAGGAGACGCCTTCAGTGAAAATGCCCCTGGGAACAGCACGGACGGGCTGGTCCCCACCGCTGCTGCCCCGCAGCATCCCTGCCCGGTCCCACAGGGATCTGTGGCATGAGCAGGGCACCAGGGTGGGGGGCAGCTGCTGTACCTGTTGATGGCGTGCACGGGGGGCGGGGGGGCTCCTGCCAGCCGGGCACAGGAGTAGTAGTCCCCAATGGACTCGATGATGCCCGCCAGTGTGGCACTGAACATGCCCAGCACGGCCGCCGAGGTCACCGTGGGCAGACCCCACTGGCCTGCCGGGAGCAGAGCACAATGCCAGGGTCCCAACACAGGGACCTGGCACCAACAGTGCTCCCCAGCCCAACTGATGCTGCATCCCTCAGGGTGAAGGGGCGTTGAAGGGACCCGTGCCTCTGCCTGGCACTCACAGGGGTAGGGCACCCGAAACCAGGGTGCCACGGACAGGATCTCCCCCCTTGCATCCGTCCTGGCCTTGTATCCGTACGCCTCGGGCTCGCTGGGGAAGACGCCGGTGCGCGTCAGCACATAGCAGAGCAGCCACACCACCATGATGGCCATGATGATCTGCAGGGGCACGGACCGGGCACACCCCCTGCATCGCCCGTGTGTAGAAACAGGGGGGGTTTGGGGATGCTCCAGGACCTGGTGGCTCCCGGCCAGTCCCTACCGGGAACATCTTGAAGATCTGGATGCGGAGCAGCACGAAGCCCCGGCCGCGCCGGTAGCCGGGCAGGCAGATGGTGACGTGCCGCAGGTACTGCGCGAACAGGACGATCAGGAAGATGGTCCTGGGGGGAAGAGAGACGCGGGAGGCCCCTCGTACCCCAGCATCCTCCTGGCTCCATTAGGGACACCCCGACCCCTTTGTCCCCCCATCCCCGTGCCGTACAGCGCGGCGATGCCCCAGTGGGAGCCGGCCCGCTCGCCGGCCGCCTGGAACACGGAGAGCCCGATGAGGGACACGGTGGGAGTGACGGTCAGCGGCCCGATGTAGCTGAGCAGCGCCCCGGGCAGCCCCAGCAGCCCGATGGCCACCTCCACCAGGCTGGACACGACGATGGCTCCCTGGATCTGCAGGGAGGGCAGGGGTCAGTGCGCTGCGGGGCGCTGCGGGGTCCCGGGGCAGGGTGGGCCGTACCTCTCGCATGCGGGGCTGCCAGATGTGGGACGTGTTGAGCGGCAGCACCCAGTTGCCGTAGATCTGCTCTGGGGATGGAGGGGGATGAGGTGGTGCCTGGATGGGGGGGGGGGGAGTGGCTGGATCCCCCCTGCTCCCCTCTGCCCTCACCTTCAGGGGGGCAGCGCCACTTCTCCAGGGCCAGGATGGACTTGGCTGGGACGAGGAAGGCCAGAGCGCTCGCCTGGAAGAGGGGCAGCCTGGGAGGGACAGGGGATGCTGTGCCCATGGCCTGCGGGGCAGCAGTGGGTCCCTGCCGGTGCCGCGGCTCTACCTGATGCCCACGGTGGTCTGGATGAGGGTGGTGATGCCAACGCAGGTGAAGATGGTGCCGATGAGGTAGCTGACGGTGAGCTGGTCCTTGCCCACGCACAGGCTCTCAGCCAGCAGGAAGGGGACTGCAATGGTGCCGCTGAAGCAGGTCAGGTAGTGCTGGGGGGGAACGGGGGGCTCAGCGGGGCTGGGGTGGGAGCAGGGGCCCATGGGGGCTGCCCCCTTGCAGGCTGTACCTGGAAGCCGAGCAGGATGCAGAGGTACCAGGGGGGCACATCCTCGATCTTGTAGAGCATGTCCACCTCCGGCCGGGGGGCCCTGGCACCCTCCTTGGGCTCCTGGCGTGTGGGGACTCGGCTCAGCCCCAGCTCGCCACAGGGACCCCGCAGTGTCCCCAGGGGTGGCACAGGGACCCCTTGCGCCCTCAGGGATGCGGGGGTCCCGCTCCTGGTGTCCACGCGATGGTGCAGTGCAGGAGGGTTCGGGGGTGCCCCGGTACTCACCCTGCCTGCTGCAGGCGGCTCCTTCCCAGGGGGACAAGGGGGGTCGGTGCGGGTGGGAGCCAGGCTCCCATTCTGGCAGTGAGGGCGAGGAGGAGCCGGGTCAGTGCTGTCCCGGGTGTCCCATGGGAGCGGGGCTCTGCCCTGGGGACTCAAGGGCCACGGCTCCGCACGTGCGGCGGCTCCGATCCCAGAGAGGGGCCTGGGCTCCAACCCCACCGGTCCCTGCGGGATGGTTTGTGCCCAGGGGAGGTTGGAGCGGGGGGGATCCCCCCTGCCCCTGGGTGCCTGGGCCACGCTGCCAGCACAGCCAGTCCCGGCCGCAGCATCCCCGCATGTCCCCTTGGTCCCGGGCTCCACCGCAGCCCCCAGGCTCACCCCATCCTTTGCCTTTTGCTGGGCATCACAGCCCTGAGCTGGCCACCGCTGGGGGCTCCAGTCCCTCCCGTCACCCACCTCCCTCCCTGCTGCCTGGGATACGGCTGAGGAGGGGACAGGGATGGGGATGGGATGGGGATGGTGTCAGAGGCTGCGTTCACCTGGGGCTGAGCCAGGTCTCCCGAGCGCGTCCCCATCCTCCGGTGATGCGGCCCCGGCGGCGATGTCACCGCACGGGGGTTTTATGGCCATGGGGAAGGACTTTAGTCACCACCCGGGCCGTGGCACGGGGTGGCAGGCAGCGAGGCCACCATTGGCTGCGGGTTGTGAAACCGGGGAGTGCTGCCTCGGGGACGGATCAGCCATTAACTGCTTTAATTGGGGCTGGCACCGCGGGCGCGCAGCACCGCGCTGGTCAAACATTAGAGCCCGGAGCAGCCCCGCTGGGGGGGCCGGGACACTGGGTGTCGGCGGCATCACGGAGGGACGCGGTGACAGCGGCGATGGGGAGCTCCCGCCTCCCGGCGCGGCGGCTCCCGCTGGGGACGAAGTCGGTTCCGAAGGTCGCCGGGGCATTAAGCATTAACCGCAGCGGGGCTACAGCTCGTTCTGCAGCGCCTTGGGGGGGGCCGCCCCCCCGGCCTTGCCGCCGGTGCAGGGCCCCTTGTCCCCGTGGCACAGCAGCTCCCGCAGCGCGGCCGGGCCCCGCCGGTGCGCCCCATAGAGCCGCGCCTCGCCCCGCTCCCCCACGGCGCCGTGGCACGTCTTGGACAGCCTGCGGGGAGCCACGTGTGGGGCACAGCGCGCCCCTGCCATGGTGAGGAGGGGACAGTGCCCGGCACCCCCCCACTGCCAACACACAGCCCCCTTCCCCCCTTACCTGCCCGGCCAGGGGCCCCCCGTCACCATCACACTCATGGGCTCCTGCACTGGCAGCCCCGGCCCCGCCAGACGCTTCTCCCCATCCAGCTCCTGCCCCCCATAGCTGCGGGGAGAGGCAGGGGGTGGTGAGACCCCATCTCTGGGACACCCCATCCCCAGGGACACCCCATAGGGACACCCCGCTCACCTCTCCCAGCCCTGCGAGCAGCTCCTCTCCAGCACCTCCATGTAGTCGGACTCGCTCAGCACCTTCTTGCCCACTTTCCCCTCTGCCCTGCTGAGCTGCTCCTCAATCTGGGGTGAAAAAGGGCAGAAATGGGCCAGTAATGGTGGCAGCCTCCATCATGACCCTGCGCCCCAGCGGGCAGGGGTCTGCATCCTCTTCCTTGAGGCCCATCAGTGGAAGCGCTTTTGCATGGGGATGGTGGCTCCATGAGCAAGGGAGCTCGCTGGTCCCAGAGGGCTGCTCCGGGGATCCAGCAGCACCTCCCCAGCCAGAGCATCCCCGCGGGGCTCTCGCTCCCGGTGCTGGGCCCCCTCTCCCCGGTCCCCACCTGGAAGGCGATGGCGTGGCAGGCGTCGCAGAGCAGGGACTCGGGCATGTGGGGCGAGAGCCGCTCCTCGGCGCTGAGCCGCGGTGCGGGGATGGAGCGGGCCGGGGCGGCGGGGGGGTCCCCGCACATCCCCTCCCCTCCCGTCGCTGTCAGCAGGCTCAGGAGCAGCCGCAGCAGCGCCGGCTGCATCCTGCCGCGGTGCGATGGTGCCGGGGGGCAGCGGGGGGCCGATATAACCCCCGGGCACTGATGCACGCCTGAGGCACCTGCATCCGGCTGACGTGGCCGTCCCCGGGGTGTTGGGGTGGGGTGCATGGGGTGTCCCTGGCCCCTCTCGGGGAGGGGTTTGGTGTGAATCAGTCCAGGCCTGAGCCTGGACACAAACCCTCCCTGGGATGGCTTGATCCTACCTGGGATGGGGATGGGATGGCGACTTGGGGCTCAGGGATGGGGCTTGGGGGTCAAGGCTGGGTTTGCCGGTCAGAGATGGGGTCTGGGGTCAGGGCTGGGGGTTCAGGAGTGAGGCTTGAGGATCAGGGTTTGGTGTTCAAGGCTGGGTCTCAGGGATGAGATGTGAGGTTCAGGACTAAGCTTTGGTGCTCAGTTTGGGGTTCAAGGACTGGGGACTCAGATCAGAGGTCTGAGGCTCAGCATTGGGGTTTGGGGTTCAAGGGCTGGGTTCAGGGCTTACTGATGATCACAGAACCCCCGCCTGCTCCCCTTGGACACTCTGGGACAGATGGACATGGATGGACTGCAGTGCCCAAGTCCTTCAGCCCCCCAAAGTGCCAGCGGGAGCCCCTGACCCCCTTTACAGACCACACAAAGACAGGGTGAAGATGGAACATTTAATGGTGTCTCAGCATCTTCACTGCTGTGCCGGGGTGTCCGTGCTGCAGCCGTGGCCATTCAAACAGCCCAGGTCTTCCTTGGGACAGGACCAGCAACACTGGGAAAGCGGGGGCCGTGCATCTGGTCCCTTTGCTCCCCCCCCCCCCCCGGGGCTGCCACATGCTCGCATTGGGAAATGCTTTTCCTCCCCATTCCCATGCAGTCCATTGAGGTCCAGCCAGTGCAAACTCCTGCTCAGCTCCTCAGCAGCTCAGTCGTGGACAGCGGGGCTCTCCCACGCTGGGGGTGATGCTTACGTTGGGGTTAAAGCCCGGCCATTCACATCCATCGAGGACCATCACATCCGGAGCAGTTGTCCCTGCTCGGGCCTTGCAGGGCTGGTGCGGGCAGGGGGCTGGCCAGGGCCAGGGCTGGCCCGCATCCCTGTGGGGATATAGTACAGGCTCTCCAGGTACCCGCAGTCGGGACCCCCCACAGCGGGCGGCCCCTCGCCCTTGGGAGCAGAGCTGAAGGTCCCAGAGAAGCTGGGGTTGTCAGCAGCCGGTGGCTCAGGGTGCACTGGAGACGGGGCAGAGGGTGCCGGGGGTACCGGGAGCCCCTGGAAGCCACTGTAGGGCACATAAGGTGGGCCATAGACCCCCGGTGGCATGACCAGGGGGTTGTAAGGAGCTTGGTAGAGCCCGGCGTGCGATGCCACTGGTGGGACGAGCACCTCCAGGTACTGCCCGGTCTCGGGGTCGTACAGTGTTTTCAGCTGGGGCTGCCGTGGGGGCTCCATGTAGTAGCATTTCCCACTGTCGGGATCCACGAGCATCCTCCGGTGTGTGGGCAGGTGGGGAGCAAAGGGCTTGGTGGAGCTTGGTGTGTTCTTACTGCTCGGAGAGGCACCATCAGTCCTCCTTAGGAAGTGGGGAGCATCCTCGAGGCGAGGCTGAGGCTGGGCTGAGGGCACCGGGTGCTCTGCAGCCCCAAGGCTTTCGGGGGGCCGGGGCAGGTGGGGCTCGGCGCTGGGTTTGCTCCAGGGCACTTCCCCACCGGGCAGGGGCGACACACCGGCCCCCAGTGGAGCACTGGCCGGGCTGGGGACCAGCGGGGATCCAAAGAATGAGCTGGCTATGCTGGAGACTGGTGGGTGTCCAAAGGAAGTGGGGACTGGGCTGGTGCCCAAGGGGGACCCAAAGGATGTGCTGGATTGATTGGAGACCAAGGGGCTCTCAAAAGAAGCACTGGCTGAGTTAGGGACCAGGGGGGTCCCAAAGGATGTGCTGGATCGGCTGGGGACCAATGGGGTGCCAAAGAATGCATTAGCTGAGTTAGGGACCAAGGAGGTCCCAAAAGATGCACTGGCTGAGTTAGGGACCAAGGGGGTCCCGAAGGATACACTTGATGGATTAGGGACCAAAGAGGTCCCAAATGATGCACTGCACAGGCTGGGGATTAAAGGGGTCCCAAAGGATGCACTGGCTGGGTAGGGGATCAAGGGGGTCCCAAAAGACTTGTTGGTAGGGTTGGAGACCAAGGAAGTCCCATACGATACGCTGGCCAGCCTGGAGGCTGATGGGCAGCCAAAGGGTGAGTTGGTCATGCTGGGGACTGTGGCAGTCCCAAAAGACGCGCTGGCTGGCTTGGGGACAAAGGGGGTCCCAAAGGGTGCACTGGCAAGGTTGGGGACCAAGGGGGCCCCAAAGGGTGCACTGGCTGGGTTGGGGACTGCAGGGGTCACAAGGGGTGCACTGCTTGGGTTGGGGACTGCAGGGGTCCCAAAGGGTGCAGTGATTGGGTTGGGGACTGCAGGGGTCCCAAAGGGTGCAGTGATTGGGTTGGAGGCTGCAGGGGTCCCAAAGGGTGCAGTGATTGGGTTGGGGACTGCAGGGGTCCCAAAGGGTGCAGTGATTGGGTTGGAGGCTGCAGGGGTCCCAAAGGGTGCAGTGATTGGGTTGGGGACTGCAGGGGTCCCAATGGGTGCAGTGATTGGGTTGGGGGCTGCAGGGGTCCCAAAGGGTGCAGTGATTGGGTTGGAGGCTGCAGGGGTCCCAAAGGGTGCAGTGATTGGGTTGGGGACTGCAGGGGTCCCAATGGGTGCAGTGATTGGGTTGGGGACTGCAGGGGTCCCAATGGGTGCAGTGATTGGGTTGGGGGCTGCAGGGGTCCCAAAGGGTGCAGTGGCCGGGCTGGGGAGTGCAGGGGTCCCAAAGGACCCGCTGGCCGCGCTGGGGACCGAGGGCAGCGTTGGCACCGGAGCGGGTTTGGGGGCTTTCTCCGGAATTGCCAAGTAGCTGGAGTTCTCCGCCGGGGCAGCGGGAGGGGCCGGCTCGGTGGCTGCCGGCCACGTCGGTGAACGCTCCCAGGGCTCCCTCCGCTCCGGCAGCCGGGTAGAGGCAGCCTCACCGCCCTCCCCACCTCGGAACGGGGCGACGGGGCCGGAGCCACCCTCGGAGCCGCCGCTCCCCACCGACACCAGCCGGGCCGGGGCCCGGGGCTGCCCCTGCTCTCTTGCAGGCGGCTCTGGCGCGCTTCTTGCTGCCGGCTTCCCCGGCTGCGGGGCCGCGGTGCTGCCAGCCACCGACCCGGGATGGGGGTCACCGCTGGCGGGGAGCCCTCCGGGGCCACCGTGGCCGTGTCCTTCCGTGGGGCTCGGTGGCGGCGGCGGGAGCAGGACGGTTTTCTCTGTCCGCAGCACCGCGCTGCTCTGAGCCGGGAACCCTTCCCCGGACCGCGGGCCCAGCAGCACGTGGAGGTGGGTCTCCATGTGGGGCACCCCCTCGGCCGTCGCTGCCCGCGGCGGGACCCGGATCTCGCTGCGCTCCCGGCGCGGGGGGGACGCCGGTGGCCCCTCCGCCGCAGCCGAGCCCCGTCGTGTGGCCTGGACCCTGGTGATGTGCACGGGGGAGCGGCGCGGGGGTGAGGAGCGGCTGCCCCGGGCACACAGCGGGGCCGGCTCTGCCGGCACCTCCTCGTGTCCCGGCTGCGGCGCTGGCTCCCGGCGGCGCACCGAGCTGCAGTGGATCACCAGCGGGGCGGCCGGGGCCGGCTCCGCGCTGCTCGGCGGGGCCGTGGTGCCGCGGGATGCGCCGGCGGTCCCGAAGCAGAGGTTGTAGCTGCTCTTCACCAGCTTGCGCACGTCGCGGGGTTGCGGGATGCGCCCCTTCCCCTTCTCCTCCGGCTTGGGGGGGACGGGCGGCGGGGACCGCCGTGCCGGGGGACTGGGGGGCTGGCGCGGCGCCGCCGGGGGCTTCTCCTCGTGTCGGTTCTGCGGCACCAGCCTCACGTCCTGTGCCCGGGAGGTGAAGGTGCGGCGCGGCGGCACAGCAGGGAAGGTGTCGGGCTCGGCGGGCAGGGTCTGGGGGTGGCCGGGGCAGATGGCTCGCTGCCTCAAGCTGGGCCAGGGCTTCGGAGCTCTCCCAAACCTCGGGGCGACATCCAGCACCTTCCCCACTCCAGGCTGCGCTTCGAACAAGGCACGTGCTTGCCGGTAGCGGATCCTCTCCGGCGGCGGCTCCTCGGTGGCGCCGGGCAGCCAGCGGCCCTCCATCACCTCCTGGTACTTGAGCCTCTCGTTGAGCTCATTGAAGGTCTTCTTCAGCTTGCAGACGTTCTCCCTGGTCGCCTTGCTCAGCACCACCCCCTTGGTGGGGTGGGTGGTGGCGGCGGTCCCCATGGCCACCGGCGCCACCGGCATCCCGCCACCCCGCAAGTCCTCCGCTGAGAAGCTGCAGTCGGAGCGGGATAAGGAGCTGGACTTGCCTTCCAGACCATCACCCAGCAGGTCGGTGCCGGCGGAGGATGGCCCCGAAGAGGTCGAGCTGCCCCGCAGCCCCTTCTGCTCCATCTTGATCCTCTGCTCGTACTGCATTTTCTTGGCGAGGACGTTCTTCACCAGGCAAGAGGCCGCCCTGGTCTTGCTGGTGTCGGCATCCAGGGAAGCTGTCTTCATGAACTGCTTGTAGTTGAGCCTAAAGTCCTCACCGATGGCTCTGCCCTTGCTGGGGGGCTCCTTCCTGGCAGGGGGCACGGGCTGCGGGGCCGGGGCATCCCCCCGGGGGACAAAACCTGTTTCCTTCCTCTCCTTCCTCTTCAGCAGGATCTGCCGCTTCGGGACAGTCCTCTTCTTGCCATGGCCCTTCCTGGCCTCACCGCTCTCCAGCTCCACATCCACGCACTCAAACTGTTCCTTTCCCAGCAAGCCCAGCAGCTCCCCGTCCATGCCGGCGGGGAAGGGCCAGCACACCCTGCCGTGGAGAGGTGCCGCGGTGCCCCGGGGCTCGCCGCCAGCCATCGGCCACCTCCGCGGCCGCCCGCCGTCCTCCGACAGTGAGTTGGAGAGGCTGGAGGAGGTGTGGGAGCTGCACATGTCGAGCCGGGAGCCGGGGGGACCAGAGATGCTCCGGAAAGCCCTGGCCGTGAGTGCCCGCACCTCGCCGTCCACCTCATCCGAATCGCTGGGCCCCTCGCCGAGCATCCCCCTGGGCAGAGCCAGCTCCCCGCTGCCGGTGGTGGTGGTGGTGGTGACAGCCTGCCGGTCCCCACCGAGGGGACCCATCCTGCCGCCCTGCCCCGGCGCTGGGCTATTCTTAGCCGCGATGGACAGCTGAGCCTGCCGCGGGCGTGCGAGGGGGCCGGGCGGCGGGGGGACGCTGGGGGCAGCCCTGGGGGGGGTCCCCCCCTCCTCGTCCAGGAACTCCAGGCAGTCCTTGAAGGTCTCCGTCCCGTCGGAGCACAGGGCAGAGTGGTAGGACGACACGGAGGAGCCCGACATGCTCTTGGCGAGGTCGTCGCGGGGGAGGCCGGGGAGGGGGCCCTCCTCCTCCTCCTCCGACACGGAGCGCCGGCCGTCCCCGCTGCTGCGGCCGCCCTCGCCATCGGTGCCGGGCAGCTCGGCGTGGGACAGCAGCCCCGGGTCCCTCTTCCCGCGGGGCATCATGGCAGGGGTGACCCCGAGGGGCGCCAGCGGGTGCCGGGGGAGGCCCTCCCGGGTGCTGGGGACGCTCTGCCGGGGACGCCGGCTCGACCTTCTGGCTGCCTCGCCCTCACGGCGGCTGGACCCGGCGCAGCGCTGAGCAGCCCCTTGATCACATGGACATCTGCGAGCGCCAGCCCGGGCCGGCGATGCCAAGCGCATTGCCGGGATGCCACCGCCACCCCCGGCCTTAGGGGGCTGCCGGGGGGCTGCCAGCACCATCCCCTGCCCCACACCCGCGCCGCTGATCCCCAAACCCACAGGTGAGGTGTCAGCACCCCGCACCCCATAGGGGTACCCGCATGGGTGCCCCCCAATGCAGCACTAGCTGGGGGACCCGCAGACTACTGCAGGCTTGTCCCATCCCCTGCAGGGCACAACCGCAGCCCCAGGCTGCTGCTACATCCCCATCACGGCTCTTTTCCCAGTGCCTCTGCCTGCCCCACTGCAGTGGTCTCATCCTGGGGGCTTCCCGCAAACCCCACCCTGCCCCAAGCAGCAGCTCCCCCATAATTAGTCACAAGCAGCCAGGAGCCAACTCAAGGCTTCATGTCAAAGCAGGCACTGAGCACCTCTGGGACTCACTGGAGCCGAACGATGCACAGGTAGGACTGGCCTGTTTGGGGACACTCAGAGCAGGCTGCTGGCTGCCTGGCATGGCACGAGGGTCCCTGCAGCGTGCCGGCCCCGCTGCTGTCGCCGCTGGAGCCCAGTCCTAGCTTTGGAGGGGGATTTTCACTGCACAGCAGCAGCAGCAGGTGCTTGCCGGCACTGCCAGACCCAGAGCAACCCGATGCCCAAGTCCTCTGGGTTCATGCAGGGACTAAATTTAAACTTTGGCACGGAGGAAGGCTCCCATGGTAGCCGGTGTGGTGCTTAACCCTTTGCTGCCCAGCAGGGCTGTGCTTGCAGGAGGCATTTGTGCCCATGGGGAGGGGAGGAGACCTGCCTATGGGCAGCACTTACCATCACAGTATCCTTGAGCGGGTGGCCTCAGTCCCTACAGCCTGGCTCTGCAGGAACCCAGTGGGATGTGGCTGCCAGCACAGGAGCCCCCTGCATGGCTCAGTGCACCCCAAAACCTTGGGCTGCTGCTTGGGTGCTCCATCCCCCTCTGGATGTGAGGGGTCCTTGGAGCATCCCAGAGTCCAGCTCCTGCTCCAGCACAGCTCATGGCAGCCTGGCAGGCACCTGCTGAGTCACTGCTGGCTCCAGCCCTGTGAGGCACAGGCGGGAGCACTGTGGGGATGAGCACACATCCACCTGCTGCTGGATTTGGATGTACAAGCAGAGGGGATGAAAGTCCCCTCGGGCTGAGCCGATCCCTTGGTCCACATCCCAGAGATGCTGTTTCATTCCCTCTCCTCTGCCAAGGGTCATGCCCAGCTTCCCAGTGCCACTGGTACTCGGTGGGAGGGGGAGGTCGGTCCAGTTGGTACATCTGGGGTGCCACTGCTGGGGCAAGGAGGGAGGGCAGAGCAGAGACAAGGGGAACACGAGCTGTGGGAGCTGTAACCTAAAACCATCAACCTAGTGGGAGGATCCCTGCCGCAATCCCTAGGAACGTGGGGAAAGGGCCTCATGCCTCTGCCTACATCTCCTGCTGCCCTGTGTGAGGCAGATTTAGGGCAACAACTCATGTAAAGAAGCAGCTTTAAACCTCCCTCTGCCTCTTTTCCAGCACAATTCCTGTTGCTGCTGCATCCTCCACTCCAGCTCTTGCCAAACCCGAAACGGTGTCAACAGCTGTGACAAACCGGAGGCTGCGAGGGTGGATGGAAACTACCACCGGAGGCTCGGCCCCTCATCCGCTTCCCCGGCACTCGCTCCCAGTGCTGCCGGTGACGGGATGACCCTGGACACCCCCTGCTCCATAGGGAAAAGCACGGCCGGCTGCAGCACGGGCTGCTGGCCTGGCAGGTTTCTTCCAACATCCCCGAGGCTGCCGGAACAACCTGTCTGGGTGTGTTGGAGCAGGGAGGGAACCGGCTGGGCAGCCCCGGCTGGGCAGCACACCAAGAGGCTGCACCTCCTGCTCCTGCGTCCATCCCCCCAGTGCGGTGTGGGGTGGGAATTCTAAGCAGGAAAGAGGGAGGAGGGCACGGTGGGGATCCCAGCCGTTCTCCCACCAACCAGAATACACCCATTGAGAGCAGCGCGGGGTGGGGGTGTGGGAGCAGAACGAGGCACAAACACGTTACAGAACAACGGGTGGACCGGGTTGAGCCGGACGTGTTCATTAAACACTGATTTACGTTTAAGCCACCGTGATGCTGCCTATGGACTTGCTACTGCCTTTACTTATTAAGTCGGTTTCTGTGCCAGATCTGTGCATGCCCGCCTCCCGCGGCTGGGAAGCTTGCGGGAGGCAGCAAGGATGAAGGCAGGCCGTGCCTCTCCCATGCTGGACCCGCGTTACGCAGCCTCAGAGGAGCGGGAAACACCGGCCCTGCCTGGCAAAGGCTGCCGGCGGGTTTCGGAAGGGGTCTGGCGGTCCAGGCCACGCCGGCAGCTCCGTGCGTCAAGCCCTTCGGCACCCAGGGGTGGAACGTGTTCGCTCGGGGCAGGCACCAACAGCTCGGGTTTATCAGTGACCGAGCCCTGGGCTCTCTGCGGTACGCACCGTGGTGCAGGCACGGCGCAGGGGCGATGCCGGGAGCGAAGCGCCCGCCCCACAGCGGGGCCCGGAGCGCGGCAGCCCCGCCGTGCCCATGGGCAGCCCCGGCCCGGGCCCGCTCCCCGCAGCGCGGACACGAGCGCACCCCGCGGACCGGGACAGGGGGCGTGCCCCGCGCTGGTCCCGCCCCACAGCACTGCTCACAGCCCGCGCCCGCATCCAGCCCCCCCCATCTCCCTCCCGGCCCCTCTGAGGACGGGAGATGCCCGCCGCGGTCACAGCCCCAGCCCCAGCCCCAGCCCCGGCCCCGCTCCCGGCTCCGGCTCCCCACGGCCTCACCGCCCGTCGCCATCTCCGGCACTGCCGACACAAATGGCGGCTCCCGCCGCCGAGACTTTCCCGTCTCCTGGCAACGCAGAGGCTCTCGGCCGCGTTCCCCCGCTCCCGTCTTAAAGGGCCCGCGCCACGGCTTCCCCCTGAGAGCGGCCCCGTCCCAGCCCCGGGCTCAGCTTCCACCGAGCCGTGGGGACCCGCGGCTCTCCCGCTGGCTCCCTGCCGCTCCCGCCATGGTCCTGTGCCTCCATTTTGCATGGCACAGGCAGCCAAAGGCTACTATTGTGCGAGCAGAGGTATACATTGTGGGAGGCAGGGTTATCCATTGTGGGAGGCAGAGGTATACACTGTGTGAGGTGGGGGTTCACCATTGTGTGAGGTGGGGGTTCATTGTGTGAGGTGGGGGTTCACCACTGTGTGAGGTGGGGGTTCATTGTGTGAGGTAGGGGTTCATTGTGTGAGGTAGGGGTTCACCATTGTGTGAGGTAGGGGTTCATTGTGTGAGGTAGGGGTTCACCATTGTGTGAGGTAGGGGTTCATTGTGTGAGGTGGGGGTTCACCATTGTGTGAGGTGGGGATTCACCTTGCAGGCAGTCAGGGCAGGTTCATGGCTCTCCTTTAATCATTACATATATACCCAAACCCATCCGCAAGCTCTTGGTATCCCCAAGAAGAGGGAGTATCCCCCCCATGCTCCAGCACCCACAGTCCAGCACTGACACAGACATGGCCATGACCACAGACACGGATATGGACACGGTGTGTCCCGCAGTGCTGGGGCTGGATCCAGGCATACAGGCGTGTCCTGGAGGAGCAATCTTTGTCCCTTTAGAGACCTCAGAAGTAATTAGCAGGCCATGGCCACTGGGCAGGTAACCTTTGGTAAACCACAAAAGCACGGAACAGCCTTGGACACCTTGTAACAACGTCCCTTTTTCCCCTTAGGATCACAGAATCCCAGCCTGGGTTGGGTTGGAAGGGGCCTTAAAGCTCATCCAGTTCCAACCCCTGCCCATGCGTGGATGAGCTTTAAGGCCCCTTCCAACCCAACCCATTCTGATTTCAAGTTCTACTGCATGTATCACTAAAGCCATTTCAGAGCCCAGTGCCCTCACTCACAGTGCACACCACCATCATGCAAAACCGTTAACACCCTGGCTGTGATCGCGCGGAGCACCCGACTGCTTTTTATATGAGACCTTCCAGTGTCATGTATTTCAAAAAGCAATCTGTATCTCATGATATCTCCCCTCCAGCCTGGCCTCTTCCCTACTTGCAGAGAAGATGCCTAAAATTGTGCTTCTCCCACCTCCTTCGATACCTTTAGATGAAAGGTGCAGTCGATTTTATGTGCGAAGTACTATGGATGAATTGCTCTCCCCACCTGTATCCCTTTATAGCTGTGGGAGCCAAACAGGGAAGATACCAAACCTGGAACAAAGCCCAGTGCATTTCAAATACATTCTACAAACTATGTACTGTATAAAAAGCAACATTGTCTTTTTGGACACACTCATGTTATGTGCTCCTGTCCTGGGTTCAGCAGTAGCAGTCATTTTTCTCCTTGGTAGCTGGTGCAGTGCTGTGTTTTGACTTTTGGCCTGGTAACAGTGCTGATAACAATGGTGTTTTGGTTTGGCCAAGGACTTTGTAAGCCTCATGGTCTGCCAGGGAGGAGGGGAAGAGAAGAAGCAGAGACAGGACACCTGAACTAAATTGACTAAAGGGGTATTCCATACCACAGCACGTCATGCCCAGGATGTAACTGGGAGTTACCCAGAAGGGCTGGGGACTGTGGGGTTGGAGGAGGTATTGGTTGGTGCTTGGTTGGGCTGAGGGGATGAGTTATCGGTTGGCTGGTGGTGAGGTGCTGTATTCTCTTCCCTTGTTATTTCCCTTATCATTGTTATTACTGATGGTAGCAGTAGTGATCTGTGTTATACCTTAGTTACTAAACTGCTCTTATCTCAACCCGTGGGAGTTGCATTCTTTCTATTCTCCTCTCCTTCCCTCCAGGAGTAGGGGGAGGGCAAGAAGGGGGGAAGTGAGTGAACGAGCTGCCTGACTGGGTTTAAACCACCACAGCTCCACACTGGGAAACACTAGAACCGAGGCTGCCCGTCCTGCTGCCAGCCACATTCCTAATCTAGAGTAATCAAGGATTTTTGCCTGTAAAGACTCTCACACCAAACCTGTTTCACAACCCCCTCCAAATGCTGTTTTACCAGCCTCTCCCTGTCCCAAGTGGCTGACAAACTCTGCTCAACTTCCCCAAGTATTCCAACAGGAAGCAAATGTTAACACAAAAACGCTGTCGTAAGGAGTCACTTTAGGCACAGGGGCAACAAGAGAGATGTGCTCAGTCCTAACAGACGTATACTTGCACATCAGGGAGGTGAGCACCACCTCTGCTGTCCTGCTCGTAGACATCCTTTGTGAGAACAGCTCAGTCCATGGGTGGCATGCACTCATGGCAACCCACCAGAGAAACTGGCTCAGGTGATGCTCAACTGGAGTAACACTGTCCTCTGTTCTTACAGGTACAACCCACCCTCAGCCCGCCTTCAAATGCCTGGTTTTGTAACAAAGGATCAAGAAAAAACAGGACACTGCTACATGGATCTTTTTTTCTTTGCAATACTAATATCTACAGTGAAACATTCATAACTGCTCAACAGAGTAAAAATATGCTACATCAAACCTGTACCAGAAAAAGCAGGACCCCTGTAACAGCTGGAGAAGAGTTTGCAGGTCAAAATGAGAATTAAACAGCCAGCCTGAAAATATGCCACTGGAAACATCTGAGAAAATAAATAGGGCTGTCCTTTCTCTGCAGCTCGACAGCTGCTGGAATTGGTGCAATTCATCTTCTGGTTTGATGTTGCTGTTGGGATCTTGGTGCCGTCTCACCACGTAGCAGCACAGGCACAGCCCTCCAGCCCAACAAGCCTGGTGTGAAGTCCCTCCAGGAGCAGGGAGTGTGCTCGGGTGCTCACCTGAAGCAGGTTCCCGTCTTTTGTGAAGGAAGCACTGCACATCACACTGAACAGGAAACCCAACAGGGAACACGCCATCTTCCATCTACATTCTCATGAGAGCCCACTGCAGCAGCAGGGCCATGCGCTTGGTCTGTGAGAGCACGCTGTTCCTGTGATCAGTGAGCTGCAGGTCCATGTCAAACACAGAAAGCAAAGACATTTGTCTGCCCTCCTGGGAAGCACACACTGTCTGGATGGCAGACAAACTACTGACGAGGAAGGGCTCCAAACTAATAATAGCGTTTCCCAGGGGATTCATTTACAAAGTGCCACTGGTCCTTGGAACCAATATAGTGTACAGTATATATTACAGCAAACACCAGCTCCTCAGCTTGTGTTGGCCCCTCTCTGCACTCTATGCAGAAGGACTCAAATATCCACACTTTTTACAATAGACTCCTTCCCTTTTTATACAAAGGAAAATAAAACCATAAGTTAAAACAGCAATAAATTAAAACTACAGAACGTGTGCGTCCTGGTCAGCCCCCTTTGTGCATTCCAATCAGACTGGAGAGCTTCTCACAGTGCTCAAGTTTCAGGGATTCTGCTTTCTGCTTTAACCGCTCATCTCTGTACAGCTTGGCCAAATTTGACAAATCAGACTCTGAAAGATGAAAAAGAAGATACATATCAGGATGAGCCTGCTTTCAGAAACTGCTTCTCTGTGCTTTGTTATCCTTGTGGCTCGTGGGGGGTCTTTTTAATTCACTTTGTTTCAGTGAGACTGGGAATGTTAACATGCTCTAAAGAGACACCATTGAGTTTAACCAAGCTACTTAATGAAGACAAGAGTATTTTCCTAAGTGTTTGCAAACCCAATCTCTCTAACCAGTGCACTAGCAGGACAATAACCAAACAAACCCCAAGACTGATTGTTAATCTATGAAGAAAACACACACTATAAAAGTATAGCTTGGAAGTCAGTTAAGATTTTAAATCATGTTAATGATCTAAAGCATAGGTGATTGCTTTAAGATATCTGTATATTGTTAAACTAATGGCATAAAAGGGGCTACACAGCACCTGTCTTACGCAATACTGTCACTTACTTTGGAATCAGCTCTCATCTCATCCCACACTAATTCTTAGGGATGCAGAGGAGGGTCATTCCCCAGGAATGACCAGGAAAGGCCAGTGTGCCCTTTCATTAACAACACATTCTCAAAGGTACTTTGCACATTTCTTTTCCTTCTTCTCAAAAGTAACATGAAGCTGCAATAGTCTCCTTGTTTCAGTTATTTCCCCCCCTCAATAATTCAGAGAATTTCTTTGCTGATTAGCTAAGGAAATCCTAATATAGCTTTCTCCCTGAAGAATCATTCAGATCCAGCATTAGACACACCTACGAGAACTGCAGTAATTTGTTGCTGAAAAGGTCAGAATTTCCCTAAGCACTGGGTACCTGATGACACTCAACTTTTCAGAGCTTTTATACACCTTCAAGTCCCTCATTTAACAAAATTATTCAATAGGTCCTTTCACTCCTTAAGTCCTCTGCCCCTGTCTCACTGAAATTTAAAGCCATTTAAGCCTCCACCTATTTATCGAGAAGCTTTACAAACTGACAGGCACAACCATTTCATTGTAGATCGGGAATCAATTTTCAGGTTATATAACTCAAAATGCCATTCAAGTACTGCTGGGCACATAACCTTGACAAGCCTTCAGCAAAGCCAGACTCGGGTAATTGTCTCCTAATGCAGCGTCCCTGGAGCTCTGCAGTGAACTCCAGGGACCTTATTGGGCAGAGTTATTCACTGCAAATGGCTGCATTTCTGACAGCATTCACTCTGCCACATCTGTTTCTCGTGTTTTTCTATCTCCTACATAGATCTGTTTCTTTGAACTTTTTAAAGGAAGCCACATGCCCTTATTCTTGCTGTTTGCAGTTGCCTCTGATTTTCTACAGCTCGGAGCTCTTTGCAGTCTTACATTACAAATGTGCTAGCACAGCTGAACAATCTGTAAAACCTGGGATGTGCTGTTTGTACTCTATTAGGGATTTCAGAGGACCAAACCCCACAGCATACATAGCTTTTACACACTACTCTGCTGTGAAGGGAGGAGCAGTTTACTGCAGCAGTATAGAAGTGACCAGCTGAACAAGACACTGGTGCTTCAGTTACTTTTGCAGTTTTCATTAAGGTTGCTGGACACTAGGTAATGCTTTTCCAGTCATAAAGTCAAGGACTTTAAGAATCAAACTGTTCCTGTATAACTAATCTGTGTTCATTCTGCTGGTGCTAAAGAGAAATGCAGCTTCAGTAAAAGAAACAAACAAATGTACTATTAATAGACATTCAACTGACAAAAAGAGAGCAGCCCATGTGAAGTTAAACACTTAAACAAGAATTAACAGACCCAAGTTACGAAGCAACAGTTGACTAAGAACTGTCTCACCATCTCAGAAAACTCCTCCCCAGCAGTCCATCATGTACTCACAGTTTACTCAGGGTTTATTTTTACACACTTGGCTGTACTAAAGTTAGCAGAGCCTCAGCTGTGCTCTTACCTGCTCGCTGGCCTAAATGACAGTCACTCTGAAAATGGTTTAGTTCTTTTTCCAACTATAGTGGTGTCCTGGGGCTACTGCAATTGTGGATGCTGTAAATACATCTGCAGATCTGTGACTAATAAAGCCTCGAAGTGTAAATTGCTCCAGAGGAGCACTGGTTTGCAGCCCTGTCTTAGCATTCAGTGCTGAGTCACCCCACCCTCTCTGACTTAGGCTCTTTTAGACTTGCAAACCCTGTTGCCTGTTTTGGGGCACAGCATTCCTCAGCTTGGTCTACGTGAAAGAGACAATTTGGCAACTTTCAGTTGCATAAGGTAAATTAAAAGGATTTTCTGCAAGAAATCTATTCCCTCTCTATAGCAAGCCTACACACAAAGCCTACAGTTACAAACAGCCATATATACCTAGAGCACTGCTACTGCCAGCTACAGATGCTCAAAATCACAAGTCGAGCACACCAAAAACGAAGAGATTGTTTGGGGTTTTTACAGTCTTATATTAGGATCTTTTTAACTTCAGAGCCTACATCTACTCTTGAAAGTCAAGATGGGTAACTTTCATGTAAAATAAACCAGTCTCTGGATGAAAACAAAACAACTCTCCCCATAAAAAACCTGGGAATAGTTTGGAGTCAGAAGCACAGACTGTTCCCTGCAGCACAACAAGGCTTGCTTAGACAAAGCACACACTTCCATAATGATGCAATGGGTGAAGAAACTATAAACAAGTGCAAAGAGACTTAGTGGTGTGCCAAGAACTGCTTTACATGGAGCAAATTAGAAAACCCTACTAGTGTGTTGAAGCAGCTCACCTGCTACTACTGAACATTTACACAGAAACAGCTTCTTACAGCTTCCTTTATGCACATTGCTAGTTAGTGTGATGGGTTCATCAGTTACAACATCCCAACTTCAGCTAGTCCTTGTATTTGATTTGTGTTGTTTTGTACAGTTCCAAAAGGAGCAGGGATTTGCTCAATGAACTAGATCAGTAGTAGTTAACAAGTAATACAGTATGAGGTTAAATAAAATATACCTCCCCAATCGACTTAGGATCATAGAATCATAGAATAGTTCGGGTTGGAAAGGACCTTAAAATCATCTCGTTCCAACCCCCCTGCCATGGGCAGGGACACCTCACACTAAACCATGTCACCCAAGGCTCTGTCCAACGTGGCCTTGAACACCGCCAAGGGTGTTCAGGGGATGGAGCATTCACAACTTCCCTGGGCAACCCATTCCAGTGCCTCACCACCCTTAAAGAACTTCTCCTTACAGCCAATCTAAACTTCCCCTGTTTCAGTTTTAACCCGTTACCCCTTGTTCTGTCACTGCAGTCCCTAATGAAAAGTCCCTCCCCAGCATCCCTACAGCCCCCCTTCAGATACTGGAAGGCTGCTCTGAGGTCTCCACGCAGCCTTCTCTTCTCCAGGCTGAACAGCCCCAACTTTCTCAGCCTGTCTTCATATGGAAGGGAAAGAAACAAGGGAATCTTTGGCAGCAAGAATTATTCTGAATGCTCACATTCTGTGTTCCCCTTTCAGCATTCAATTCTTGTTTTTAAAAGACAATCTTGACTATGGAGAAAAACATGATCTCAAAGTCATCTAAAGATAGAAAATGCAAATAAGCACACAAAATAAGCATGAAAACATGCTCTCTGAAAACTGATACCAGTAACACAGGCCACTGCAGGATAACCATAGGCACTTGAATAGGCTGTGGGCTCTCATCTAGGGAAGTGTTGAAGAAAAAGTTAATCGTCTTGTGGAGCCAATAGAAGCAAAAACGATTCTGCTCCAGCAAAGGAAATGTGGAATAGGTGATGTCTCAAGGTCTTTTCTAGCCCTCACAATGTTAGAGCAAGATAAATGTGGATGATTGTATGTTTAAAACATCATCACTAAGAGTTATTGAAGCATAAAATCTGAGTGGAAAAAAATATCTCAAAGGGTGAGATCTACTTTCCACTTGTCTCTCCAAATCACCTAAAATGAGTTCTGACAGACTCTCAAGAATAGCAATAGCAGATGTGACAAATACCAGTGCAGAGATGTTACAAGCATCGGAAACTGAGGCTAAACCCAGCAGTGCCTGGTGAAGCACAGCCATCCCCCAACTACCCAGGGGTTGCAGGCACACACCTATAACAAAAGGAACTTACTTTGCTGTTTCTCCTTCCAGCAGCTGGTCTGAATGTAGTCTATGTAATCTTTTTCAACGGTTTTCTCTAGCTCTTGAAGTTCTGCTCCTTGATAATTCCTCTCAAAGTTTTTATCAACGTAGTAAGGCACCTGCAAGTTCTCGGTTTCTCTACTAATCACATGGCCTATGGACCTATGGAAACATGGAGAAAAGAGGGGGGGTAGCAGTTTAAATATAAAGAAATCAGGAGGTGTTTCTCCATATCAGCATTTCCAGAGGACAGTGCTCACAAAAGCTTCTTTACAGTTATTTTCTGCAGCACTGCAGCTCCCTCAGCCATCCCATAAGGAAATTACAAGTTTCAGGCGCAGCAAATTGTACACTACAACCAGCATTCACCCCCACCCCTGCTAAAACCACAGGGAAATATCCAGTGTTTGGTGATCTCTACAAAGAAGTGACTCTGAGCTGACACTGTTCTTTGCACACTGTGTGTGTTCTCAACAGCTCAGTCAAGACACTTCCAAAACATCAAAGCAAATTTTATCTGTGAACAGCAGCTCCACACACTTTCCTCTGTTTGCTGATAATTTCTGTCAAGCCAGGTCCAGAAATCCATGGGAATTGGTACCAAATGTAGAGATTACAGAAAGACATGTAGCTCTTGAACTGCTCAGGGCACAATACAACTGGATCTGGATCTTCTCAATTTCTGGATCCCTTAGTAGAAATAAAAATTAGCAGGGGAGAATGTAGCTGGGTTTTTATAGGGTTTTATAACCATCAGTAAGCAAAGTGGGGCATGGAATATCCCAAAGTGGGTAGAATTTCCCACTCTGACACAGCCACTGGATTAAAGCATTCTTGTACCCTGAACTTCCTTATTTAAGCAAAGATACCCAGGCATTCTTTCAAATCACTGCCCAGAGAAAGAGGCAGGCAGCCAAAACACAAAGGTTACACTCTACTTGATGGAACTCAGTTCACTCCTTCCACTTCCTGGACTCCTTCCCTCTCACTATGTCTCAGAGGTGTATGCTCTCTTTATATATATATATAAATAACATATATATTATATATATAAAACCCAATTTCTTTCAGTTTTTAGGCTGTTAGGTTTCTCTACTTGATGGAACTCAGTTCACCCCTTCCATTTCCTGGACTCCTTCCCTCTCACCATGTCTCGGCGGTGTATGCTCTCTTTATATGTATATAAATAACATATATATATATATAAAACCCGATTTCTTTCAGTTTTTAGGCTGTTGGGTTTTTCAAGGATATGATTTAGAGAAGCAGGGTAAGTGTGTGCCAGGCTCAGGCCTGGCTATCTCAAATCAACAGGCAAAGGGGAGGTTGGGAAGGAAAGCAGGAGAGATTAGCTGCTCAGGGACACTGTGGGAGGGTTCACATGGCACTGCCAGATAGCAAAAACATTCGCTGAAAAAAAACCCAAACCCAAACGAGCCAGAAAACCACCACCCTCCTGTTCTCACACTGGGTCTACACACTGACATCTTGTGGTAAACAACGATAAAGGGTGTTGGGCTACCACGACCGTGCAGGTAATATGGGCCTAAACCCAAGCAGTTCTACTAGAAGGCAGCAAGGGGTGTGTTTGGAGCACTCTGCTACTGCTGTGTGCAGCAGGTTCTCCAAAACCCACCGGATCCCTACTTCTGTGGCAGCAAGAGCTGGTGAAGGTGACTGAAGTGAGCTCTGTCTCATCAGAGAGCTTCCTCCCCTTCTCCCAACACTGGAGGCTGAGAAGAGCAAGTTTTTTCCTCTGCCTCCCAAACTCAAGATTCCAGCAAGTCTGGTGGTGTCCGCCTGCTTCCAGAGCTGACCAGTTCAGCTTGGCCTCTGCAACTCCAGGGACCTGCTTCCTTACAGATGTTAAACCTGGCCATTAAAAGGCTTTAATGATTTGTGGAGCTTGACAATTCTTCCCATGGAATTCAAGCTCCAGAACACATTTGGATTTATGCTTCATTTTGTTACTGCTCTCCATAGGAACTCCAGTGGTGGTCCCACAGACCCCTGGGGCTAGGCAGATGACAGCTGAGCAGCACTGTACCTGAGCTACACCCACCTTCCCGACACTGCATCACTGTGCAAAACCATTTCAGGCCAGTTGAGAAAGCTTTCTGGCTCAGTGCCTGTTTCTTCAGCACACAGTGTTAATAAAGCTCACCAGAACTAACTTCACAGCTATAATGCTTAAGAGAATTTGTTCATAGGGATGGTTGGTGTTCCCATATTTACAAATTGATAGCGCTTTCTAGAAAGGACACAGCACTAACATGCATTTTGCTCTCAAGTCCAACTTCACTTATCTCAAAGACTGAAAAGCAGAACAACGTGGTTTGGAATGACTTACGATTTGTAGAACAAGCTGTAGGGTGGGTTTGTGGCCATCAGCTGAGTTATAACTGACACAATGATGATGATGAAAACTGGCATCAACTGAATAAATGCAGAATATGAATTCTGAAAACAACAACAATAATTAGCAGTTAAGAAGAGATAGAGATGGGAAAGGATGCATCTGTCCACAGAAACCAGGCTATCTATCACAGACCAACAGTGTAAACTAAAGAGGAAGTGCTTCTGAATTCAGAGATGACATTTTAATTTCAAAATAACCTTTATTAAGAATCTCAGCAAACTCTTTCGAGCCATTTTCTTTCAATTATATTTTCATGACCTGTCTTTCATCCACAGCTCCCTTCAGAAGGTCACAGATGCCCGCAGCACAGTAACCAAACACAATCCAAACTAAAGGAACACCCTGCAATTCCCACTGGGCATCTTCTGAAGTTTGCTACATGCATTCTAAAAATCCCCATTTCAGTTTCATGGATAACATGGGTGAAAAGTGAAGGGTTAAGACACTGTATGTGGTGTAACTTCAGTCAGGATGCGCCTGGGGTTTTGTCTGAATGAATTTTGAACATAGAGTGGTAAAAAATATCAAAGAGAAAAAAAAGAGACCTTTATTTCTGCTCTTAACTTCTAAACTGGCTTCTAAAATGCCTTTTCTTATCAGGAGCAAAATATAACATGCACCTATTTAGGCTTTGCTCTCTGCCCTGAGATAGCAACAAAGATACCTGACATTGCAGTAGGTGCACTCCTTTGCCCTAGCAGAGCTGTCCTTGGGCTCTATCAGGGCTGATTTTTCAGAGCCTGACAATAAGAGACTCACAGGGAAAAATTAATCTTCCTTGGGGAATGATCTCATTAGTTTAAAGGCTGACTCTGGAGGAAGATGTCTGCAAGGCAGGTGGCATGTGTGTATGTGTGCCAGCAACAAATGACACCCTATGTGTTTCACTGGGAGGCAGTGGAGAACAGTGATGAGTGGTGTGCCCCAGCAGTCAGTCCTGAGATTGTCCTTTAAGGGCAGTGGGATTGAGCACCCTTAAATTTGCCAACACCAAGCTGTGTGGTGCAGTCACACGCTGGAGGTAAGGGATAGGATCCAGAGGGACCTGGGCAGGCTGCAGAGGTGGAACCATGTAAACATGACCCTGCACATGGGTCGGGGCAATTCCCAGCACGAACAGAGGCTGGGGGTAACTGGATGGAGCAGCCCTGAGGAGAAGGACTTGGGGGTCTTGGTCAATGAGAAGCTCCCCATGACCCGGCTTCAGTGTGTGCTTGAGCCCAGAACCCCCACAGTGTGCTGGGCTGCATCCCCATAGGGTGAGCCGCAGTCGAGGGAGGGGATCCTGCCCCTCTGCTGCATTCCGGGGAGACCCCCCCTGCAGTCCTGATCCAGCTCTGGGGCAACAGCACAAGAGGGATGTGGAACTGCTGGAGCGAGTCCAGAGGAGGCCACGGAGATGCTGCAAGGGCTGGAGCAGCTCTGCTCTGGAGCCAGGCTGAGAGAGCTGGGCTGGGTCAGCCTGGACAAGAGAAGGCTCCTGAAGGGGAGACCTCAGAGCAGCTCCAGTGCCTAAAGGGGCTGCAGGAAACCTGGAGAGGGGCTTTGGACAAGGGCCTGTAGGGACAGGCCAAGGGGAATGGCTTTAACCTGCCAGAGGGGAGACTGAGATGAACTCTTAGGCAGAAGCTCTTTCCTGTGAGGGTGCTGAGGCACTGGCACAGGGTGCCCAGAGCTGTGGCTGCCCCATCCCTGGCAGTGTTCAAGGCCAGGTTGGACACAGGGGCTTGGAGCAAGCTGCTCCAGTGGAAGGTGTCCCTGCCTGTGGCAGGGGTTGGAACTGGATGAGCTTTAAGGTCCCTTCCAACACAAAACAATCTGTGTATCCCAGACTCATCTTGCCCTGTGCTGGACGAAGCCTGTGCAGCACCTGCACAGAAGTTGTGAGCTAATTTACTGAAGGATTAAATATGCAGTGAGGACAAGCCAGTACTTCTGTGTGCATTAGCTATCCACATCCAGACTAATTATTGCTGGATTACCAAACCATTAGAGCCTGCAGAAAGCAATCACCAGCAAAACACCAGTGACAGAAATCCCAGGGCCTGTAATCCTATCAATTCAATGTATTTTTAAAGTAGTGATTAATTAAAGACCATCTAGTTATTGTTGAAAACATCCATTTTGGCTGCAGTGCTGGAGGACAAACACTGAGTGTTTAGGAATGGGAAGGTCCGTCCTGGCTTCAGATGTGTAAGTTGACCCCTCTACCGTGGTGAAGTACTTAAACCCAAGAGATCCCTCCTCCTGGCTACCTGTGGCCTAGTTTCCTCCTCCTCTTGCTCCTGTGTCCATGCTCTTTCATTCCGGTGCCTCTGTGGATAATAGTGTGTGTCTCTGGCTACATTTGAGAACATGTGGATATTTCCTGTTAACAGAAACCAAGAGAGAGCCATGATGTTTACTCAGTTGCTGGTACTCAGCCCTACTTCTCAGTTTCTAGTTGATTATCCAGGCTTATACTACGCAGCCTACATTACAGCTGTGAGACCTTAGATTAAAAAGCACAAACACACCTTGGATCTAAATGTCAAAAGAAATATGTTGCTCCAAAAAGTGTACCAGAGAAATTGCAAAGTTTGCCCCAAGTCCATGTTAATTTAAATCAAACTGCAGAAACATGCCACACTTTTTGTTACTCTATCTCATATTTTAATACTGGGTTGGTCACATTCACTTGCAAGTCTGTAGCTTGTGTTGCATCCCCAGGCTGTAAGCAGGAAAAGTGATTTGCTTCACCAGGCTCAGGGCATGAATTATGGCTTTCCATAATTACTCAGTATGGTCCTCTATGCTCTTTTCTACTTATTATTCTTTCAAGCTATTAATAGTTTCACTTAATGATTTTATATTAAGGAAAGAGATTTAAAAAATAGCCTTTTGAGTAACAAAGGAGAACAATTCAGGATTTCCTTTCTTGCACACTGAATGCAGTTAATTTATTTATAAGAATTCTAAAATGAGGAAAGAATTGCATCTGCTGTTTCGATTTGAAGCTTGAATTTGATTTTATCACCATATGAATATCTTAATAATGGCTGTGCTCTCCCCTTTTGCATTTCAGAATGTTTTTGTATTAGAGAATGGAAATTTATGACCTTACCATAACAACAGAAATGCAAATCTATTTTTAAGCCCTGGGAAAGAGGTTACATTATTTTATGCTCTTATTCTGTCCTTTCTCTTCATTTCCCCAAGAATTCTGCAAGAAACCTGTCGGAAGTGACTTTTGCTATTGTGTCAAAACATCTGTTTCCTTGCTTGTTCCAGGGTTTGTCCAAGGGGCCTGGCACGTTTGCAGGCAGTGCTCCAACAGAGACACAACCGTGGGGAGGGGTGGTAGAAAGAATGTGTCTTTCTTGACCAAAAGTTTGTTTCTATCATGCAACCCTGCTCAGACAGTATTCTACCAAGCTGTGAAAAAACAGAAGCAAGTGTGGGAGGGGAAGAATGGCTTCTGCAGGGAGCCTAGAAAACATTTTCCCAAATTCTACATTTCTCAAAGAATTCCTGCCAGCAGTTTCTTTCCTTTCACGTGCATTTATTTTTTGTAAGTTCAGCTTGTAGCCTCTAACCATTGTAACGTCTTAAGTCTAAAAGGTGAGCAAATTGACAAGAGTGCTAAAGCACTTTGCTGCAAGGAAGACCCTGAGCTCAGCACACCTTTCATATTTACTTTAATCCAAACCTGTATTCCACTGATCTTCCAGTACTTTTGTATTTGTACTACAAATACAAAAGCTGAGGCTGGACTGAGACATGCACGGAGCTACTACAGGTATGGATCTACTCTTCAGTTACTGGATCCTGCATATCCAGTAACAGCCTTTCCTGGCAGGCATCACTTTCTCAGCTAAGAGGTTTTCATTTCTTTACAGTATACAAGCTGCTGCAAGCCAGATGAACTCCTGTGTTTTCCTAGTTAAAGGGGTGCTGAGACCACCACACCAGGAGCTGCTGCCATGCACACTGGAACACAGAAAGTTGTCTTGAGTATAGCACCATTAGCAAAGATACCTCTGATCCTTTCCCAGTCACACTTTATTTTACCTCCCATACTATTGCTGGCTTTTGACAATGGAGGGAATAAAAGCAACAACAAAAAGAAGGGTCTACAGCTACAGCTGGTATTAAAATGCTGCCTAGTGAAGAATTACACAGCCTAACTAACCTCTTGCCAGACTAGTGTTCTTACCCCTAATGTACTGACAAATTTCAAGAGAGGCTAGGAGGTTTGGGACTTGCCCCAGCAGCAACAGCCTTTACTGTGTTGGCAGCTCTCTGTGCTAGAATTCCTGCACAACAACCCTGGGTTTTGACAACACTTTGTGGGGAACAGAGCTGCTAAAATCTTAAGTTCAAACTGTACATTAAAGGAGCTTTTCCAGGCACAAACACCTAGGAAGGAAGAAAAGAGTAAATCCAAGAAGTTTTTTTCCCTTTTCAGATGTACTGAGAGCAGCTGAACTTCCTTTATGGCCTAGTGTCAGTTCATTGCATGTCAAAAACACTGCAGATACTGACCTGTAGGAAAGTGCCCACCAAAAAACACATTGAATATTTCTTCTGGTGTAATGTCTGCTTCGAATTCTGTGTAGTAATTGTAGTGCCTGGGCTGGCCAGTGCTGACATGCTCCTGGTCACTTCCGAATTCATCGTATCGTAATCTTTTCTCAGGGTTGCTCAGAACTGCAAAAGCATTTCCTATTGCTGGAGAGGGAATGAAAAGAAGTGTTACACAGCTGTATTATGCAGTATTTCAGATGTCAGACTTCTATAAGCAGAGTAGCAATAAAGCCCACATGGGCACAGGAAATTTGTGCTTGACCAAAGATTGAGTTACTTTTAAAAGAGTAAAAAAAAGTGCTACAACACTGACGTTACCAGTGATGGAATTTATTTCCTGCTATCCCTGGTATCAGGAGAAACACAAGAGTGTTAAAGTGTACGGAGAGAGCTGAAGTGTTTGTAAAACTGAGGTGAGAGAATCCACTTCAGCCAAGAGCCTGAGTGAGGAGGTAACATGCTATCAGATCAAACTAAGCACTGATCGAGAAGTGCGCTTCCATATAATACAGAATTAATAACTCCAGAGGCTAATTAAAATGCAGAACCCTATTCCAAGTTTTTGTCTCCAGTGAAGCTGTATGGCAGATCTATGTCACACTTCACATCAAACCATCCCAACCTCTTCGGTTCATCATCTTCCTTGACCTTTGACAGAACATGGCTGTAAACAAGTTCATAGAGAAATACAACCCTAGCACAGAAACACAAAGAAAAGCCCTTCAGAAACTCCTTCTAACAGTCTATGAATGGATATCTTACTTTCTTCCTGCTGCCTTGCAGTGCTGGTGCAGACAGCTGCAACACAGCACCCAGAGAGCACATGATGTCAGTTTAGATGCTGTAACATTGTCATAGCATCGCTGCTGTCTAAACAGGTTTAGATTGCAAGGTTACTGAAAAGACCAGACACAGAACACTGGACTCCAACTTCAAACGCTTGCATGTATATATGTATGTGTATATATAAAGGGTTTATTTATGACACAGAGTGGGTATTGATTACACAACACCACACTCTCCTGCATGGCCACTACTATTTCCAAGCATTGTTCTGCGCCTTTAGCAGTATCTAAGAATGAAATTTGGGATATGTTTTCATTTGCTTCCGATAGAAATCTCTATTTTGAGGATTAAAAGGCAAACCTCGCCGAGCAGCAGCAGGGTTTTGTGGAGATGGGCAGATCTGTCCGTGACACCACCAAGCTATGTGGGCCTGCATGATGCCTTTATATAAGGCGCACAAGGGTACATCTGGGGGGCCTGCCCTCATCTTCTTGCTCTGCGGCTGCAGGACCGGGGCCCGCCTGCCCTCACCTTTGAACGCCTCCGTTGCTCCGGGGGCACGGTTCTTGTCAGGGTGGAATTTGAGGGCCAGTTTGCGGTACGCTCTCTTCAGGTCCTCCTCGCTGGCATCCTTCTCCACCCCCAGGATTTCATAGTAGTTCCGACACCGCTTTATCCTGGAAGCGCACACAGGGTTACCTCACCGGCCTCTCCCCACAGACCCGCCGCAGCCGCACCCCCCCATATGCCTCGTCCCCCGCTGCTCTCCCGCCGCCGCCCCGGCCCCCTCACCGCCGCACGCCGTCCAGCTGCTCCGCCGTGTAGGTCATGGTGGCCGCGGCGGGCCCCGGCGCAGCCCGCCCGCCCCTCCGTCCCTCCCTCACAGCCCGGCGGCCCGGCCCGCCCGCGCCGCCATGTTGTGCGCGGAGGCGGCGGCCGCGCGGGGGCCTCTGGGTAGGGGAGGCGCGGTGGGGGCTGCAGGAGCGGGGTGCCGGCGGCATGGCGGGCGGGGGGGGGTCCGGTGTCCGGGCCTGTGTGCTGCCGTGTGACCGGGGAGAGCTCAGCGCAGGGACAGCAGCCATGGGGAATGTTGTCCCTGCATCAGCGCTAACGCCGCCTTCCTGCCTTGGCAGGGCTGTGGTAGATGATCATAAGCTGTTGCGTTGAGGTTGGAAGGAGCCCACGGGAGCGCCCCAGTGCCTCCTGGCCAAGCTTTGGTTGGAAACCCACGGTGGGCTTGTCCTGTGGCTCCTTCCAGCTGCATCCGTGCGCTGCTGGTTGTTGCCTCATCCGTGGGGCAGTTACAGCAGGGTTAATGCTCCTTAAGGAGTGGAGCTGTGGTGTGCGGGAGCTGCTGCCTTGCACCAGTGTGCTTTTGTGGGAGCACAGCAGCTCGGAGGAGGCCTCGCGTGAGCAGCAGCGAATGGAAGTTGGGGATCATGTCACCTCTGGTGCTGATTCCTGTGGAACTTGGCTTTGGGTGCAAATTGGTTTCAGAATGGAGCAGGTGCGAGTTATTTGTGGGTGGAAAGAAGGTTAGGTTAGTATGGGAAGAAGCAGGTCAAAGGAAGGAGAACTAAAGCAGCAGGAGGGTCCCACAGGGCAGCCTTTAGAGGTCTGGGGAGATTTGTCTGCCCTCCTGCAGACATTTAACATTAGTTAAAGCTGGATACTCACTGACGAGTCTGGTGTTACAAGTACTCACCTGCTGCCTTTGTGGTGTCTTCTTGGACTAAAAACCTACTCATAATGCTCCATGCACCGTGTCACAGGTCTCTGGTATTTGGAGCTATCTGGATCCACCCGGAATCTCCTGGGATCTTGGGCTTAAACACATTCACCTGCCTGGGGGCGGCTGGGTGAGTGATGCCACCTTACTGGGCAGGGATTTTACCAGAAAAGCCTCATTTATTTCAGAACAGCTCATCAGTTATCTGGTGCAGGTGTTAAAGGTAGGAAGCAGGGTGGATCTTAGGAGGAGTTGTGTAGATGTGTTGCGTTTATTTTGCCGAACACTTCATTGCCAGCTGCAAAGCACAGTTACCTCTACCAGTGCACGTTCCAGTGAGCATCCCTTACCCGTCCTATAGAATGAAATCAGGCTAAGTTATGATGTGTCATTGAGCTGTGCGGGGGAGTGTGTGCAGTGAGGCCTATTATGAGTGCTTGACTAGGTCTTTTTTTCCTGACTTCACAATTTACCTTCAGGGTTGATGGATGTTGCTGCTCATGCTAGGAGAGGTCTGGAGATTTCAAGAAACCTGGAGAGGGGCTTTGGACAGGGGCGTGTAGGGACAGGCCAAGGGGAATGGCTTTAACCTGCCAGAGGGGAGACTGAGATGAGCTCTTAAGCAGAAGCTCTTCCCTGTGAGGGTGCTGAGGCGCTGGCACAGGGTGCCCAGAGAAGCTGTGGCTGCCCCATCCCTGGCAGTGTTCAAGGCCAGGTTGGACACAGGGGCTTGGAGCAAGCTGCTCTAGAGGAAGGTGCCCCTGCCCATGGCACGGGCTGGAGCTGGGTGAGCTTTAAGGTCCCTTCCAGCACAAATCAGTCTGGGATTCTATGAGAAGGCAGTATCTTAGTGTGCTGCTGCCAGGTAGATGAAGTACTGTGTAGGTGAGGGTGAAGCTTGCAAACAGGACTCATGGTGAAAATGGGCAGAAGCAAATGTACTTGTAGAATTAGTGCTCTGGTATGTTATGCTGCTCAGTAAGGCAGCTGAGACCTCCAGAAATACCTGACAGCACGTTTCTCTTGCGGCTGTGTGGAGGTTGGGTATTGATGTTTCTATCATCCTCCTTGCTGAGCTTGTAAGTATTTTGCTGTAGGTGGTGAGTAGTTGGCAGCTGGGTCTGAGCCAGCTCAGGTTGGGAACCAGCTGGCTCCAAATACAGGCTCTTGCACTGTGGAGCCTGACAGAGGACTGTTCTTGTGATCATAGTGATTTGGGGGTGCACTAATGGCTCTTGGTGCTGTGGAAGGGGGTGTTGCTTTTCTGCTCTAGCAGGAAGCTCTGAGAGGGCAGTGGTATAGAAGATGGAAGCTCTCCCAAAAACCATGAGCTACCAAAGTTCAGGAGCTGAGGTAGCTCAGCATTTTGCTTGCAGCCACTCCTTTTTACACTCAGATAAAACCTTGTCTATGCAGGGACTTTGTTCTTCACTGTTAAGTCTTCTTTGAGCATGTTGAACCTGTGGGCAGATAGCAATCTGCCTGCCTGCAGCTCAGTTATTAATAATCAAGTATTTCAGATGGCAATTTGCATTTCAGCAGCACCTTTAATTCTTGGCTCTCCAAATGCTTTCCAGACATAGATTAACATAGTCTCACAACAAGCATGTGAGTTAGGTGGATGTGGTCATCCCCACCACTCTGGGGATGATGAGGGTACTGAGGATAAGGGGCTTGGAGCAGTTGTGCTGGAATTTGACACAGCACTTGGTCATTTAAGTCCCATTAGGCGTCCAGCTTCAGATCATGCTATTCTAGTGCAGGGGTTTGACTGAATGTGGGGCTGGACTGATTGAGAAGCTTGTGACTGGCTTGCACAGACTACAGAGGCCATTAATCTAAGGCAGCAGTTTATTGGTGAAGTAGATGGTGCCTTGGTGGTTCTTGCTGCTGGAATAATCTGAGTGTTGAAGGCTTATAAAAAAATAGATATCAACCACTGAGCGTGGCAGGCTGTAACTGGAGAAAGCCCTTAGACCCCAGGTGGGGAAGCTACGTGGGATGCTACTGTACATGTATTGATCAGAAAGGACATAATAATTTATATATAAGTCCACTCTTGCACTTCCCTAAAGATAAAAAACCCCTAAAAACATAATAAAAAGAACGTAGAAAGTCATCACTGGTTGTGTCAGCTTCAAGCTCTGGGCTCTTGGCTTCATAGCACCTACAAAAAGAGCAAAATACAGTGCATCAGCAGCCTTTTTGGCTGGCAAAAGAAGTTAAGCAGTTTGTTCTCTCAAACTCCATCCCAGCTTTAAAATGACTGAAAATGCTGTGAATGACTTGTGCCCAATGAGTCTGAGGGTACAGGTGGGGCTGTGCTTCAGCATCTCCTGTGGGGGAGGAGTGGGTCAGCTTGGACTAGAGGGTGAGACCTTGATTTCTCAAAGGCTAGCTTAGTTACCTCTTCATTTAATGGCAGATCCCTCTGCCTTTGGTGGCTGGCCCTAGGGGATGGCACCTATATACATGAGATATACTTGATGCCTTGAGTTCAGACAGCTTGAATAGACCTGGAATAGATACCCAGACTTTTCACCACTCACTAGAACCAGTTTGGACCTTCAGGAGTTTGATGGTAGCTGGGTTTTATTATCCTTCTGAAGGAATAAGAGAACAAAGAAATACCTCAAGGGCATGTTCTTATCTAGCAAGAGAAATAATCCCCAGATAACTCTCTAAAAAGCAAGGCTTAGAAGGGAAACCTTTTCTGATGGTGGGTAACTCATGCTGTTGTTCATGTTGATGTTCTTCATGGAGATCAGGGTGATGCTGTTATTCTTCTGGCTTGTGCCTGCTGAGCAGCTGTCAAAAAGAGAAGGCAGCATTAACCACTCTGGAAAATGAGGGGGGAAGCTTCTTTGTGCCCAGCTGGAGGCAAGCAGGCCTAGTGCATGGGGCCAGGGGTGACTTGCCCTTGCTTTTGAGCTGCTGTCCTGATTCAGGCCTGTCCTTAGTGCCAAATTTCCCATCCCCATCTGAACACAGGTTTGGAGATCTCTGGGGTAACAGGCAGTGCATCGAGGCAAATCTGGATGTGGTGCTGGCTTGCCCTACACGAAGCACCGTTGTCACCTGTGTCACTGCTTGTAAGCAGAATCAGTTCAGCCATTTGGATCTGGTAGTCAGTGACTCAGCTATTACCAGAACTGGAACAAAAGGAAACATCACCGTGTCCTTCTGTCCTACACCCTTGGGTTTATTTGTCATTCAAGGGGAGCCCTGGGTATTTTTATATCTGCTGCTGCTCATGGATTGCAGTGTCTCTCTTTACAAGTCACAAGTGTCAGGAAGGTGAAATTCTCCTTTTTTACCTACCTTGAGGGCTGGGATATGCATTTAGTGCAGTGGAGACTGGATGACTCTGGGGATTAGGGTGCCCTTGGGAGCATAGCTCTCTGACATATGCTGCCTCAGTGGCCTCAGATCACTTAGATTGCAGTCATTAAGGGTATTTGGAAACTGTTGATGCAGATTTGGCACCTAAATACTTCAGGACTTTGCTCCTTGTATCCCTTGCCTCTTGCCAGAGCAGAATTTATGACTTTGATAGGAAACAGTCAGTTGGAAAAGTAGGAGCAACATGTTTTAATCCCTTCCAGCTCTTGTTTCCTGCTCCTTTCTCACATGTAGCCTCTTCTTTGGTAGCAGGGATGGACCATGGGGTTCAGATGGACTGTCCTCCACTTGATACTTCTCTTTCAAAAGCCTCTGTACTTGCTAGATAACAGTAATAGGTGTCTTGGAAGATATTTTTGGGGACCTGATTTCATCTCACGGTGGCTGCTTTAAGATCCAGAAACCCAACTTTAGACTTTAAGTCTGTATCTAGGCTAAGAAAGACAAGCAAACTGCTTTTGGAAGGTGCTGAGTCTTCACAGGTAACAGTGCAGCTTTGAAATGAGACCCCTAAATCTTGAACTTCTACCTTGGATTCCATCAGGCATAGGATGAGGTGCTATCAAAGCTGATTTGGGGGTTTTTACCTCTTTCAAAGATGTCTTGAAATGCTTCTTTCCACATGAAATAACCAAAGCGGGCACTTTTCTGTGCTAAAAGTAGGTCTAGAATAAAATTGGCACTTTCAATAGAATATGACTAGTGTGAGCAGCCTTACCTCTCTGATACCATGGAGGTTCCTGGTTTCTGTTTGTCTGGAGGGAGAAAAGCAGTTGGTGATGGACAGGTGAGAAAACATCGCAGCTAAGCAGTAAAGTAAGTCAGTTATACCGAATCACGTTGTACAGGGTTATAAATGAAATCCAAATGAGATTAAAGACACCGTGGGGGGTACTTGAGAGGTGGTTAGAGAGAATTCTTCAACTAATGTGACACATGGGCAGGATTGAAAGCTTTGCCGCCTGTACAGTCAAGTCTCTAGGATCCTTTGGTCTTTGGCAGTTATTAGCCTTGCTGTGGAGCAGCCTTGCCCTCTAGTGGGCACTGCTTAGTGGGAAATGGAATTCCTAGGGAAAAAGGAGTGTGAAACTCCATGATTTTAGCTGGAAGAGCTGCTCACCTTTGCAAATCTGCACATTTAACTGCAGCAAACTTCAGGCTGTTCACTTGTGCAGATGGGCCTGGGCTGGGACTCTAAAGAGGTGGTCACACCACATTCCTAACTGCTGAATCTGTGTTCCAGTTTGGCTTCAAAACGTCAGCACTGTGTAAGCTTTTTAAAAGCATCTTTTAGGAATTGCCAAATCCACATGAAAACTGATGACTTTTTGATTAGGGAAAGACAGATCAGCCCAGGTAAATACCTTCTGAGTCCTTTGAGCGGTTACACTTGAATCTCAGGCTGACCACGCTGACCAGAATGATCACAACCACTATCAGGATAACGATGAAGCTGATGACACCTGGGGATGCAGAAAGGACTGTTGGTGATTGATATCACAACGTGCCTGTCCTTGGCTTCTGAATAGCAGAGAGACTTTGTCTTCAAAACTTGGGTAGGGAATCAGTGTTGCTATTAAAATGAGCAATGGTAGTTAATAGAGAAGTAAATAGTCACTACAGCAAATGGCTTTATCCTCTTGTGTTATAGCCTCAAAGGGCTTCTGATTACTGAATTGGTAAGGCAGTGCCAGGAGGGCAGAAGTCAGCTGATTACACTGGGGATTGACTGGAGTCAATCTATCCCTACTGCAGTTGGTAAATCTTATCCTAAAGGTGTATAAAGTCAGATAAATATGTAATGTAATAGGGAGAGACAAGCGAAAGACTGTGAGCGATGTTATTTGTCTAATAAACCAGTGTTTAAGTCCAGATCTGATTCTGATGTCAGGCCTCAATAAATCAAACTCATCTTTGCACGTGAATCTTGCACTGTTAAGATTGCTTTAGGACTTCCCGTGGCTTCCCTTAGAAGATACAAGCAAATGATACTTCTGAAGTCAACACTTGACTATTAAAATGCTTCTGAAATAACAATTTTTTTCCTTTAGTATGATATAAATGAGTAAATTGGCTTTTTTTGCTCATCTTCATGGAGAAGGGGGACAGTATAGGCCAAGACAGAATGGGTCTCTTAAATCTACTCTGTGCCTATCTTCAAATGTAGTGCCAGGTTAAGGCATGGCATCTCTTGTTCCATCCTTCAATAATCTGAAGCATGTGGAAGATTTGACTGCTTCCTGCCAAGCAGGGTGCAGATACACAAGGGAAAGCAGGAAGGCGGGATGGGAATGAAGGGTAAAAATAATATGGCTAAGTTTCCAGGCAGGTACTGTATTTATTCTAGACCCTACCAGGGGAACCAAGGCATATAGGATGATTTGTGCTCAGGTCTTGCCCTAACAGGGAGCTGGGGCAAACGCTGGTGCTGAGAGCAAGATCTCAAACTCAGGTGTAGCTGTGATGGACTTCCAAGTTGTCTGTCCCTTGTATACTGGACATGACTGTTATTTATTAGGTGCTTTATTGCCTGCTGGTGACAAGTGTTTCTTGATGGTTGTACCCTGAAAACTCCAGGATCAGGCATAACTGTGGAGTTATCTTGGGGGAAGCATCTTTGAAGATGGGTGTCCAAGTGAAAGAGACCCCTCTCCTCTCCTCAGGTTGCACAAGACCTTACCGAAAGCTGCCACTGTCAGTGGGGATTTATCATCTGTTGGAGTGGGCACAGGCAGGTAGCCAGAGGACATTGGTGTTGGGGTGACTGGATTTGAGGTGCCTGCAAGAGAGGGAAAAAGGAAGCTTTATGTAAAAGGCTTTCTTCATGGTTAGGAAGAGGATTCCTAGCAGTGCTAGAGGACCTAACTTGCGCTTGAAGAGAATAATGATGGATCCTGACCAGCCGCATCCATGTTAACAGCAAAGTGACCAAGACCTGGGTAGGAGTCAGGCTGCCTTTTGTGAGCAAACTGAGAACCTCCACAGGGTTTTCTGCAGGGTCCCCAGTGAGGAATCGTGAAGATTTGGAAGAGATCTTCAAAGGTCAGCTAGTTCCAGCCCCCTTCAGGAACCTGAGCATGAAACCATTCTATGATTCTATGTGTTTGTGTGGAGAGTTTATCCCATCTCCCTCCTGTTACAACCTTTTGCCATAGGGCACCTTTCCTGATGTAAATCACAACCACTGCTCCCAGGCTCAACAGGTTGCCCTGAAGTGCTGCTTCTGTGGAGCTTTGCAGGTTTTTCAAGGGCTAAATGGGATGGAGAGCATCCCTCAGGTACTTGCTGGCTGTTCGACATGCTGCCCTGAAGATAGTATGATGGGCTTGCTGTTGGCTATGTAAAGGGCTATAAAATGTCTAGTGGTAATTACCTCCCTGTGAGAGAGTGGAGGAAGCACCTGGAGTTACTGATGCTGTGGTACTCTTGCTTCTCGTGGGCTCTTGACCTGCTTAGAGAAACACGAAATGTGAGTCTTGTCCTTGAGCATCATCTCATAACCAAAAGAATTAATGGGCATGCTGGAGAGGAGAATGGATTCATGGTAATGCTGGCAATATCTGAGAATATGTGGAGGTTATAATCAGGCTACAACCTTCCCACCAAAAATACTTTGTACTATTTTCCATGTCCAAATAGAAACTCAGGGAACCAAAATTCAAATACCCTTGTATTAACTCATCAGGTTCTGTGGCCCCTGATGCAGTTTTGGGGCAGAGAGAGCAACTGAACACAGAGAGTGAATTGGGAAGGTTATAGATCTGCTATTGCTCATGAACACTGAGATTTTGGGGAAGAAATTCTGCAGAATATGGGCGTGAATTGACTGTTCGGCTTGCCCTTTCACTTGGAATTAGTGGATATGCTGTCCTGTGTGACCTAGAAGTAATGAAGCTAGTTTGAGTTACACCATCTGTGACAGTGTAGAGGTCGGTTTGAGCAAGGACTCCAGTTCTCAGTGGGATAAACTGGCTAATATGAGGCTGTTTGGGATGTGCCAGCTGCTTCCAGTGCCTCTGCAAGCAAATGTAAAGCTAGCCTGTGTGTCTCACTTCTACAGAGAGAAAGAAAAGTCCTTGTTGCCTCCTGGATGTGTGTGGAACTGCCAGATTGTCTGCATGGACCTTATTCAACAGCTACAGGCCCTGTCAGGAGACTAAAAATGATACTTGAATGTTTCAGAAGATCATCTGTAGGTCAAATAGGATCTTCTTTCCTCCTTTTCTGTCCCCATTTCTCAACAGCAGCATTGGCCAAAAGTATGCGATGCCTGGAGAAGCGTGAAGCAGCTCCTGGCGCTGCACCAGGCACGGTGTGCAGCTGAACTGGGGTTCCTGGCTTGCACAAAACCTCACTGTTTTGGAATGCAGCTTTGCCAGAAGTCAGAAGGAAAAGGGGAAGTGCTGTGTAAAGGGGAAAGGGTATGCAGTGACACATCTAACTGGCTCAGAAACCACGTGGAGCAGAACAGCCCTGAGAAGCAGGGGCTGCTGCTGTATGGTTTTTTCACCACTCATCAAACTGTGTTTCATTCTGGAATTGTTCTTCTCGCCACAGGTGATGGGCAGAAGCTGTGGTTTGCTGAGTCTGACGTGGATACCCCATCGCTGGGAAATGGTGGGTCTCACACAACAGGAGATCTCACTTTTGGAAGCATCTGTATAGTCAAAGATGTATGGAGCTTCTCAGGTGTAAAGCAGGGTTATAATTAATAGCAATCTGCTCTGCTGCAAGGGGCTCTTGGCTTGGCTGGGCACAGGCATGCTGGTTGGACATCTGTGCAGGCAGAGCTGACCACAGGTTTTTAACCTTGCTTGCGCTGGAGAAGATCTGAGAGGGGCTTGGAGGGGCAGAACACTTTGTCTTGACCACTGCAGGTTTTTTTTTAGGCTGAATCTTTAATGGAGAATCAGCTCAGTTGGCAGATTCCAGTCTTCCCCTCCCTTGGGTTCTGCTCTTATTCTGAGAAAGCTCTCACTGAATGCTCAAGTTGTTGGTCTTTTTTTGCTTACAGGTTGGGTTAAGCAAAATGTCAAAAGCAGAACTATTCTTTTTAGAAGGATGTTAAAGGGGCTCCCTTTTCTAAGCATAGATCAGTCTTTCAACTGTTCAAGTTCATGCCAGGTGAAAGATGTTAAGTGCACTTGGTCCTCTGTTTTATCACTGCTTGTAGGGATACCAGACATGATTTTGGGTGTTACTGATTGCTCAACCCCAAGCTAGACTAGTGCTGAGGTAACCTGCACCACGTGAACCAGGTAAGTTACTTGCCATGAAATGATCTAAACTTATTGTTACTCTATAAAAGGACAAAGTACCTTGAGATGCTGAAGTTGCTGTGCTTGTGCTTCCAGTAGGCTTTTCATCTGGGTGAAGAAAACATGGGAAAAGGAGAATTAACTCTTGAAGCTGCTACTGATCGTGCTATGGAAAGCTGTTTGGTTTCTATAGAGTGAAAAAAGCTTTGTCTGCATGAGGCTTCCCCTCCAAACTAGTGTCAAGATGTCCAGCTAGCAAGCTGTGCAGTTACTTTGGAGAGTGTACGTGGGAGGTGAGCTTGGGAGAGGTCTGCTGGGGAGCCTGTAGCTCCTCCACAAACTATTACCTGGTAAAGCATGATCTGGCTCTTCTGATATGAGCTTGCTGAGTAGCTGCCACGTCTAGGTAACACTTCTGTCCAGCCCCGTGGTTCTAGGGAGCTGGAGTGAGCTCTTTTAGCAAAGACTCAGATTCAAAATTGCTGCTACTGAATAAGTAGCATATCGTGGAGTAGCCCAGTCTTTCTGATGCCTCCAGTTTTGCTTGGATAAAGAGGGATACACAAACAGGTTCTACCTGAGCAAAATTTAGAGCTTTCCATGCTTACCTTGCACAGTCAATGTTAGCAGTGTTGTTGTGAAGGAAGAGGACTTGGCTGCAGTAGTTGGACCCACAGAGGTGAGATTCAAATCAGTTGGTGGTGTTGATTTTACTGAAGGCTCTGTAGAGGAAGTGTAGTGTTACTTCAAAGGGTTCTGCTCACCTCAAGTTCTGTTCAGAAACAGCTTGGAGTGGGCCATGGCTATTGCAAAGAGTCCTCAAGCTCCTTGGGAGCTATGGGTAATTGCTAGGAAAGCATGGGCAGATTTCCTTGCGTAGAGAAGGAAATAGCCTTTGTCCTGCTCAGAGTCAGGGAGCTCTTGTGCTTTGGCATTAGCTTTTGCTTTTTTAGTATGTGGAGATGCTGAGCTCACAGAGCTCAGGAGGCATGTGGAGAAAGTATTTTGCCACTGTTTTTTTCCTGCTTAGAAGATGCAGGTGTTTTTATCACTGGACACTTTATCTGGCTGTGGGGTCCTGATGTATTTGCTTGCTTGTTATCTGAAGTACTAACTCCTGTGTTTTGTTTCATGGTGAGTTTCTTAAGCACAGATAATTCAGCTCTGGAAGCTCTGCCATCTTCCTCAACCTGCTACTTGAAGCTCCATAGCATGAACATGATCCAGAGCAAGATGCGGGGTGGGGGGAGGCTTTCAGTAAGCCCTTTGCAAGGAAGAGTGGATCACCAGCTTGGAATTTACAGAGAAATCCCATCTAGACTTTTCTTGGCTTTCTGATAAAAATGTGAAAAGAGTAAAAATGGTTTTAAGGTGTTTTTTTTTGGGGGGGTGGGGTGTGCGTGTTTGTTTTTGTTCTGTTTTCCCTGTGAGGGTGCTGAGGCGCTGGCACAGGGTGCCCAGAGAAGCTGTGGCTGCCCCATCCCTGGCAGTGTTCAAGGCCAGGTTGGACACAGGGGCTTGGAGCAAGCTGCTCTAGTGGAAGGTGTCCCCGCCCGTGGCAGGGGTTGGAACTGGGTGAGTTTAAGGTCCCTTCCAACCCAAACCAGTCTGGGATTCTATGATGATTCTGCAAGTTAGAGCTAAGGCAGTGTTAACCTAATGACTCTGCTTCTCCCTATTCAGTTTAGGGATTTTTTTCCCCTGTTCTTACACCTGTACCTTGGTCCCTCTAGGGTGAGCTGGCTGGGTCAGAAGCCCTTATATCACTAAATTTCCTTCTTCCCCATCACTGTCCTCATCTAACCTGCTGCTGCACAGCCCCATCTATTGCTGGATGGCCCATCTAGGCTGAAGGTCAGAACAGTTGCAAGCCAGGATGCCCCTGAGCCACATTCTGAGGTCTCCAGGTGAGTATTACCTGAGGTATGGTTCTTTACTTCAGGACTGTCAGTTGTTGATTGGGATTGACCTGTAACACAAGCAGAGAGACATGGAGGTGACTTCTCCTATGCATGCTCCTTGTTAGTGGGTTCCCCATGGGGAGAGCTGAAGGATGGGCCAGAAAGGGGCTGTTGTAGACAGTGACAGCTGAAAAGGTGAAGGAAACAGATGGGAAGGAGAGGGTTTGTCACTGGTGTGGCTATAGAGACATGTGGATAAAGGGGCCTTGGCTCTGGGGATCCATGGAGGAGAGTGTGTTAACTGCTAAGAAACGGACATGGTGGCTTCCATGGCCCCTGGAGACCTGGGGGTGGTGAATGGTTAAGTGGGGCAGGCAGAGGTGGGCAATGCAGGGTCCTTGGAGAATGTCCTTCAGTGGGTGGGAGTTCCTATGTAAGGGTGCTCTATTTGCATCCCCACATGGGCATATGCATCCACATCCAAATAGATGTATAAGCAGATCACAACCCAGGAGGTACCTGTAACAGCTTGGACAGAGGACTCTGTGGAGGCTGTAGTACCTGCAATGAAAGAATAAGAGTTTTAGCAGAGCTAATCTGTGACTGTCACTAATGCACTGGTGTTCTTGCTGGTTGTATGGTTTGGGTTTTCCTCACCTTCTGTAGTATTGACTTTAAAATACATGATTTCCCCAAAAGCATTAGCAAAGAAGCAGTAGCAAATACTGAGTGCAAAATTGCAAGGTTCTGAATAAGTTAGGAGTGGAGTTTATTCAGCCAGGATAAATGCCCTCCTCCCCAGATAGAGCAGGACCCTTCAAGGAGATGTCATCTTCTGCTACAGGGGAAATGCAAGGCCATATTAAATCAGTGGGGTCATTTGCCCCCCATGAGCCAGGGATGGGGCATCCACAACCTCTCTGGGCAGCCTGTGCCAGTGCCTCACCACCTGCAACATCCCATTTCTTACCAGGAGCCAGTGTGGGTGAGGAACTTTGTGGTAGGTCACTGTGCTGTAGGTGTCTGAAAGGTTTTGACTGCCCTGGCAGTGGTGTATATCTGGGATGAGATCTTCAGCATCCAGCATATGTTTGGTTATCAGGGCTTGGCTCAGAGCTCACCGCTTGGGACTGTCTGGGTGTAGTGAGCTCCAGATTGATCTCATTCTTCTCATCTAAGTGCATTGGAGCTGTAATTGTTTTTTTGTCTGAGGCTTTATGACAATGATCCCAGCCAAACAGGAACCAAAACAGTGTGTAAACACCAGTGAATACATTATAAAACATGGTCTCTTTCCAGATAGGATTTGGCTGTGAAAACCAGACCTGACTTTTCAGATCGTTCCCATACTTTTCTTTTCTGGCTTACTAGCCCGGCAGAACTGTCTAGTTTAGTTGATGAGAGACAAGGCGTGATCAAATCTTTAATTACAGAGAAAGGAAGGGACTGATTTGTTTTCTAAATCCATTTGGAACAGGCCCAGAAAACAAGGACTTTTAACTGCATCAAGGAGAAGGGAGGCTGGGCAATAGGAAACTGCCTTAATGTAAAGATAGTGAATTGCTGGGAGTGATTGTGTAGGAGAATTGTAGGATATCCTTCTCCACAGGGTTTGAAGAACACGTTAATGAGCATCACTTCAGCAACATAGACAGGTTTATGGGTAGATGTAACCTCACTTACTAAATCAACTAATATAATGGAGAAAAAGATCTTTCAGGGCACACAGTTGCCCTTCTTAAAGAGGTAGAGAAGCTCTTTCTGAGGGAGGGGGATGCATCCCTGTTGCCTGGGAGGCTGTTGGGCACTGCTGCCTCCCCAGTGCCCAGCATGTGATGACTTGGGGTGTTTCCATTGATACTGAGAGTTTGCCAAGTTTTCTCTTTGTCACTGGGCTTCTTCCTCTTAACTAGCGTTAAAACTCAATTTCTGGATGTTGGTTTCCAAATGCCATAGGATACTCTATACATTCAGCACAAAACATAACATGCTGAGATCATCATGGGAGCCAATATCCTCTAGCAGCTGCCAAACTCCAACAGCTCCTCTTTCTTCTAAATTCTCTTGCAGAAGCCATTGTCTTGTTTTCCCATGAGAAGTAGCTGCTTGTAACACATTTTCTTCTTGAAATGATCACAGGTGCTTTTTTTTAGTGTACATGGCACATAAAAGCATCCAGAATTGCTCAAGAAAGGGCTATTGTCTACACTTAGGCTTTGTCAAAGGAAAAGGCGAATAAAGATGCTGGGCTGCCTGCTTATTCCCCTATTTTTGGTGCAGTTGAGGAGAAATCTGGGAGCTTGAACAGAACCTCTAGGGATGGGAAGAAGGTGAGGGCAAGGAACATGACATTGTCCTGTGTGGCCATCCCTGGTGGGGCTATCCCATGGGCTAGCTCCAGTATTCCTGGTGCTAGGGCTAAAGGAAGAGGCTCATGCTCAACACTTTCTTCCTCCTCAGCTCAGCCCTTCACTGCAGCTCACACCAGAGTACTGGCTCATGGGAGTTCTCCCTTTGCGAAACTAAACCTGGGGGTTATTGTGAGTAAGATTTAAAAGCAGGATTTCTGAACTAGCTGATCTTAAGATCCTTTCCAACTCTAACTATTCTGTGATTCTATGATCAGTTCTTGAGGTTCACCTGGGCGAGTATGTTCTCACCATTGTTTGCCACATTTGAACTTTGCTGTGAAGAGGCCAAGGGATGGAATCCTAGAGATGGATCATAGAGATCCCCCTTTTGACACTTTACTTGGGAATAAATGGCCTTGGCTTCTCTAATCACAACCACTGTTATTTCAAAGTGGAGCAGGTCTGGCTCTGACTTCTGGCCACTGCTGCTTGTTATGCCTGCCTTGCCAACTCAAATAATCAAAAGCTCTATTCTATTAGGTGTTTTCTTTTGGTGAGGGTGCTTAGCATCCTGGTGGAATAACATGGGAGGGGGATATACATGTGCAAAGCAGGAAGAGACACAAGCCGTGTCGTGGGGCTGGGCAGCAGGATGGGTACCAACAATGCCACGCGTCACGGCTCCCTGCAGGCATCCCTGGGGACTCTCGTGCAAACGGGGCTGGAAACCATTTCCTGCCAGTGCAGCTGCCAGCACAGCCCCTGCTCCCGTCCACGGCGGGCCCTGGCTGTATAAACAGCTAACAATAATAACCGGGATGCAGCCAGCGCAGCTGGAATTGCAATAAACATCAAAGCCATTCAAAGGATTCGCTGTTGAGCATAAGCATGGCCAAGATATTTGTTGCTTGTTTGGGTGCAAGTGATTTATAGCTGGGTCGTGCAGTTCTAGGTGGAAATGGGGAGTTTGCAGAGGGATTTATGATGGGAAGCACAGCTTTCTGCTCTTGCTGGAATGGGAAGCTCCTGATTATTGGGACTGGTCTTGTTCAACATCTTTGTTGGTGACATGGGCAGTGGGATTGAGTGCACCCTCAGCAAGTTTGCAGATGACACCAAGCTGTGTGGTTCGGTTGATACCCTGGAGGGAAGGAATGCCATCCAGAGGGACCTCGACACGCTTGTGAGGTGGGCTGATGCCAACCTCATGAAGTTTAACCATGCCAAGTGCAAGGTCCTACACCCGGGTCGGAGCAATCCCAGGCACAGCTACAGGTTGGGCAGAGAAGAGATTCAGAGCAGCCCTGCGAAGAAGGACTTGGGGGTGTTGGTTGATGAGAAAATGAACATGAGCCGGCTTCAGTGTGTGCTTGCAGCCCAGAAACCAACCCTATCCTGGGCTGCATCAAAAGGAGCGTGACCAGCAGGTCATGGAGGTGATCCTGCCCCTCTGCTCTGCTCTTGTGAGACCTCACCTGCAGCATTGTGTGCAGTTCTGGTGTCCTCAACATAAAAAGGACATGGAACTGTTGGAACAAGTCCAGAGAAGGGCCACAAGGATGATCAGGGGCTGGAGCACCTCCTGTATGGAGACAGGCTGAGAAAGTTGCGGCTGTTCAGCCTGGAGAAGAGAAGGCTGCGTGGAGACCTCATAGCAGCCTTCCAGTATCTGAAGGGGGCCTATAGGGATGCTGGGGAGGGACTCTTTGTTAGGGACTGCAGTGACAGGACAAGGGGTAATGGGTTAAAACTTAAACAGGGGAAGTTTAGATTGGATATAAGGAAGAAGCTCTTTACTGTGAGGGTGGTGAGGCACTGGAATGGGTTGCCCAAGGAAGCTGTGAATGCTCCATCCCTGACAGTGTTCAAGGCCAGGTTGGACAAAGCCTTGGGTGACATGGTTTAGTGTGAGGTGTCCCTTCCCCTGGCAGGAGGGTTGGAACTGGGTGATCTTAAGGTCCTTTCCAGCCCTAACTATTCCATGATTCTATTATTCTATGATTATCCACAGGGCTACACAGGAGTGCATCAGGGCTGCAGGTGCATTTCAGCTCCCACTTGGTGCTAGCTGCTTTTGGGTTATTTTTTCCATAGGATGAGCAGGGGAATGTTGGATTTCTGTTACTTGTAGTAGTTCCACGAGATCAGATGTGAGTGTTAGCGCAGAGAGGCCTTTCCATGAGGCCTTCTCTCACAGTGATGTTCCCAGAGCTCACCCCGCTTGCTCCTCAGCACAAAAAGAGAATGATGTAAACCAACAGAAAGGTGAATTTTACATATTTCTGCTATGGTATTATTCTTGGCAATCATAGACGTTTAAAGCATGGTTTCTCCAGCTGCAGGGCAAAGAGAGGAACTGACATTTAAACCCCAAACATTGTCAGAGCCTCTGTAGCAGCACTGCTGTAGCAGAGACCTGGGGCAGCTCTTGGGAATGCTTCAGCAAGGTTTGGGTCCAGCTTTGGGAGGGCTTGTGCTGTCCATTCTGTGCTCATAGAGGGATGGAGCTGCAGGGGACATCTCTGGCATGAGTATGAAGGTGCAGGGCCTGGGACTGGTCCTGTCCTCTCAGAGCTGGTGATGGATAGGAACTGCCTGCCTCAACGATGTGTAATCCTGGGCTTGCATTGCTCTTGTGTTCCCTGGCAGGGCTGGGAGGAGCTGTGGTGATGTTCTACATTGCATGGGCGGGATCTGTACAACCTCTGCTTGCAGGTCGTGTGGACATATGCTTTCAGAAAAGAGACCCAGCAGCCTAAAATCAGACTTTTCAACTCACTTCTGTCAAATGACCCATGACAGAAACGCACCAACTGCTTAAAGCAGGGGCAGCTGTTTCCTGGGTGAAACACAGCAGCTGTGGAAGCAGCAGAGAGCAGCAACAGCCAATTCTTAGGGCTTTCAGGGGAAAAAAGAACCCTGTATTAGGAAACCTGGAAAGAAGAGAGCTCTGCAGAAGCCTAGGTCCCATTTTATGAAGTGCCTAAAAAAGCTGCCTCTGCCTCAAGGGTTGTGCAGCAGATAAGGTGGGAACTGTGAGGGAGAGAGGAGAAGTGTTGTAATGCCGCAGGATAACTGACAGCTGCAATCAGGTCCCAGATCCACAGAGGTATTTAAGAGTCTAATTCCCAAGTAACACAGGGGGGTTGGGAACTTGCTGCCAAGTGGTTCTGAATTGTAATGACTTGGCCAAGGTGTTATGGAAAGTTTAAAGAGCCAGGAATGAAACCCGGATCTCATCAGCAATTAAAATCAATCTCAGCTTTCCTGTGTTCCTCCTCAAGGGCAGTGCCCAGGCCTGAGCATCCTCTGGGAGCATCATGCTCTGTGCTCCTCTCTGGTGAGCTCTGCTGGAAGCAGGCCTTAAAGGAAGTCAATTAAAAACCACTTGAATGTAGAAAACAAGCCAGGATACAAACAGTGTGAGGAACTGCGTGTATGGAGTGGGTTCTGCCACCATACCATGTGTGGTGAGGTCTGGTTTCTCCATTAAAAGTGGTTGCTTATGGAAGAGCGAGGCAGCATGGCTTTTCTCCTGGCTGCACCATCACTGCTCCGTGGTGTTTGGAGAGGAAACACTGGTTCTACCAAGCTGCTTCACCCTCCCAGCTACTTCATGGTTCCAGTTTCCTCTATAACCTGCTTGGTTTAGAGTTCTGGGTTTGCTGCTGCTCTTTCTAGTGCTCGTGATGTGGGTCCTGCCCTTCTGCCTATGCTGCTCCTTGGGTTTGACACTGAGTCTGGAGTTTCAGAGGAGGAAATCACTCCATAGAATCCCAGCCTGGTTTGTGTTGGAAGGGACCTTAAAGCTCATCCAGTTCCAACCCCTGCCACAGGCATGGACACCTTCCACTAGAGCAGCTTGCTCCAAGCCCCTGTGTCCAACCTGGCCTTGAACACTGCCAGGGATGGGGCAGCCACAGCTTCTCTGGGCACCCTGTGCCAGTGCCTCAGCACCCTCACAGGGAAGAGCTTCTGCCTAAGAGCTCATCTCAGTCTCCCCTCTGGCAGGTTAAAGCCATTCCCCTTGGCCTGGCCCTACAGGCCCTTGTCCAAAGCCCCTCTCCAGGTTTCCTGTGCCTTAGGCACTGGAGCTGCTCTAAGGTCTCCTGTTACGGTGCCTTCTCCAGGCTGAACCGGCCCAGCTTTCTCAGCCTGGCTCCAGTGCTCACAGCATCTCTGTGCCTGAGACCAGCAAACCCTGAATCTCAGGTACTGGGTTCCAAGGCACTGGTTTCTTACCAGCAATGGGTAAGAAGTTTCTCCCTAAGCTGTAAATCCACCTGCTAGTAAGGCAGAGCCATTGAACCACATCCCTGGTGTTTTCAGGTTTGAAGCATTTTCATGAGCTACCGGCATTAGGGGCAAAGTCTCCTGGAGCCTTTCATATCTCCAATAGCACCTCAGCCAAGAGGGGATTTTGATCTTTTCTGCTCTGCTAGGATGATGCAGCTGAAAGGCAAAACCAGCACCCCAAAACCCAGAAATATGAGAAAGCCTGAAAGAGGGGTTCCTCCTTGTTGTGGTGATTTGGTTGTGCAGAGTGGGCTCCTCTCCTAAGTGGAGTAATGAGGTTACCTAGCTGAGGTACTACACAGGATAAAGATCTCCCTTTTCCAGCCTTGGGCTTAAGCCCACACCTTGGTTTTGCCAGCAGTTCCTGGCATTCCTGGTATTGGGTTACCAGCACCATCCCCTCCAAGGACAGCTGGTGTTGACTCATGTATTGTAAATGGGACATAATTCCTGGAAACCATCCCCGGCTGCTTCAGTCAGGTTTGCAGCGTCATCTGTGGCGTTTTGTGTTACTAGAAGGGAGCAGTTTGTTTTGTGAACAAACATTTTGCCTAACCACCTCCTGCTTTCCCTTCCTTGTTCACCGCGTCAGGGTTGCGTTGGCCTCTCCTTTGGCCAAGGAATCGGCTTCAGGATGCACTGGATGCCCTAGTTGAAGGATGGGAGTACTCTATCTGGAAGCTCTTCTGATAGCTGAAGGTCTGTCCTCTAGCTGCACCCCATTTTGATTAGATTAAATATATATATTAGATCAAATATATATATTGGAATGCATACATGGTTTTGTTATGCTGTTCTTCTCGTGGCATTATCCATTCACTGGCTATAGCACAGCCAGTAAGGAGAGCAGTGGGAAAATCCTGCTGGGTTCTCATCAGCTTGGAGAAGGAGTTTTTCAGTGGAATTCTTTTGTCTGGAAAATGCCTGCCCATTGTAATGGAAACGATTCATAGGAAGAGGTTTGTTTGGACAAAATTACTGTTGAGTGTTTGTGGGGGAGGGAAACCAGGTTAGGAATGTTGCAAACCTTCCCACTTGGGCCATTTCACAGGAGCAGTGTTTGAACCTTCCTTTGGAAATAACTGTGAGCTTAGAAGTTGAAATGAAGTGCTAATAAATTCACTAATAAATTAATGAACAAAATTAAGACAAGAAACCCCTAACAACAACAACAGCAACAAGGTCTGTGTGGGAACAGGCAGGTATTATTTTCCAGCCAAAGCAAATTCTGTCTCTCCCTGCACTCTGCTTGGGTGCAGGGCAACCACTGAGCTCTTCTGAGGTCCTTCATTCCCTTCTCCAGCTGCCTATGTGTCGGGGAACCAGTGGTATCACTGGCCCTGCCTCTGCCCCCTTTGCTAATCCTTGCCTTGCATAGAAGCTTTCCCCCCAAGTACTACACCCCCTTAGTGCCTTTGATATAAAATTACACATACAATTAAAAAAGCCATTTCAGAACTGTTGGATCAATGCAGAAAACCAAGTGAGACAGCATACATGATGGGGAGGGGGGAAGGATGGTGGTTGTGATTGAAGCCAGAGAGGTGCAACCACAGCATCAATGGATGCACAGCGAGCACCAGCACTGTGTTATCACCTGTAGGACCCTGTTGGGGTCCAGCACTGGCTGCCAGGCACACACTTGGTGAGAATAGCCTCTGCCCCAGGGGTTCAAGCAGAGTGCAGAGGACAAAGTGATGCCCTCAGGACTGAGGATGGAGGATGGCATCCCTTCCACCTGATGCTGCAGCAGCCAGGGTCCTGCACTGGCAGGGCGCTGGATCTCAGCCTGATGCAGAGAAGGTGCCTGACCACCCCTGGGCATTCCTGCCCCAGACCAACCATCCCAATTGGCTTCAAGAGGAAAAATAACATTTAGGGCAGGCATTAAGGAGTGTCACAGTACGGCCAAGGGGCCTTGAAGCCCTTTGTCTCATACCAGGCACAGTTCACCCCTCTGCTGAAGCCAGCAGTATTGCTCTCTAATGAAGGGAGGAATTTTCCAATCCATGTGCTGTTACTGCTCAGTATTACACAGCTACTGACTGAATTGGTTTCTACATTCTCTGCCTTTTAAAGCTGCCATTATTACCAGCACAGCAGCTGTAATCCATAGGCAACTTGTATGGTTTAATGATAAAAACTTTGGATTGGAGACACATTATTTGTTAAGTGCTTGTCTATTAGAATCAGTGATGCTGTTTCAGCCTCTATGCCTTTGAATGTGTTTTAGCTCCCAGCTACTACAGCTGTCAGCAAAGCAAGAGGTGCCTGATGATGCAGGAAAAAACAACCTGTCACCCTTCAGAGCAGGAAACCCATTCCGTCATCCCAAGCCACGACTCACGTGGGAAAGAGAACTTAAAGCACAGTTATCACAAAGGAGCAGGTTATTACAGTAAGGATGAGGTATGGTCTGTGTGAGTCCTGCAAAGGAGCAGGTTATTACAGTAAGGATGAGGTATGGTCTGTGTGAGTCCTGCAGGTGGTTTTTGTATTCATATTGATGAGAGGAAAAATTAAAATGGGTCAAGGAAAAAAGATTATTGGAGAAAACAACATCCTCTATGTTTAAATGTTGTAACTTTTGTCAAATAAGAGTAAAGTCATGTATAACAAAATGCCTCAGCATCACAAAACACAGCAGAAACACTCCTTCTGTTAACCAGGGTACAAGTTATTTCATTCCAGTGCTTCAAAATAAACCCTGTACCCCTGCTACAGCCACACTTTTCCCATCAACCTGACCCCTGCCACCCCTGAACCTAAAGGCTGAGCTTTCCCATGGCAGCTACTACATGTTCAAACCTCTGGCAGTTCCCTTTGATGCCCCCCATGAAGCCGGGCACCCCAAATCCACCCATCCAGCCCCTGAGGAGCACCTCACCTCGGAAGAGCATGCAGCCAAACAGCCAGAGGAGCGGATGGACGGACGGAGCCAGCATCTTCTCTGTGGCTTGTGGCTGTGCAGCCCTGCTGAGGCTCTGTCCATCCCGGGAGGAACAAGAGGGTGAGGAGCGATTTGCCTGCCTGGGCTGACTCTCACAGAGCTTCCTGTTAAAGAATAGAAGGAAACGGGCTGAATCCACAGGGGAACTGTGTTTTCTAGCCCATTATGGTCGGAGAGGATGTGAGACATCGCTTGCCGATGCAAAGGAAACCTCGCCATCAGTTGGTGGGGGGATTCAGCTCTGGTAGTGGGGGAGAACAGTGGCACAGTGGGTCTGCCCTGCCTTGGGCCTTGGCAGCTGCCTTATGGTGATTGGGGTTTTTGGGAGATGCTTTGTTTGATGCCCCATGCCTGTACCTCCCTCTGCAGCTCCAGTGAGTCTGGGCACCTGGATGCTGGGTTTGCAATGCTGGCTCTGGGATGCTGCTTTTCAAGTGTCAGCAGCATCCTTCCCTACAAGATATGCAGCGCACAGCACTTTGGTTTATCCTAATCCCTGTTCCTTGCCAAGAGGCGAAAGTGGGAAACTGGGGCATTTCTGCCCCCCATCCAGCCTAAGGGATTTGGGGCATTTGGTTTCTTATCCCCAACCTTGCTGTGCACATCCCATCTATCCCATGCTGGCATAGGTTGAACTTCAGAGGTAAACAAGTTTGCCCTGGGTTAGATGTAAATGGATGTCTGGGGGGAGGAGAAGGGTCTTGGTGTCCCCATGTGGGAGAGGTGCCTGTGTCCACCTAGCTTGGAGGATCTGTGCAGGTGTTGAGGATGCAAATCCACGGCACACTGTCTCCTGGCTCGAGGGGCTGGTCCAGCCCTTGGAAAGCTGCAGAGCCTCAGCTGAGGGCGATGGAGCTGCTCCTTTACAGCATGCAGCACATCAGAGGGGTGATATATGCTGCTGGCAATGTCTTTGCTTTCCATGGCTGGGAGAATGCAGCAGGAGTGAAGGGAGAGATCTGTGTCCTGTACAGCACCTTGTATTTCAGTGGGTCTCCTCAAACACCTCCAAACCCACAAGCAAACCATCAGGCCAAAAGCAGGCAGCATCCCACAGCAGTTTTGCCTTTACAAAACCTCTGTCAGCAGCCTCCCCCATCATTTTCTGTCTCCCTGGCACAGATGTGATGCTCAGAGATTATGCTGTAGATTAAGGTTTTACTGAATCCTGAAATGAGTGCAGATTCCCAGAAGCTCTAACGTATGGGCAAATCTCTTCTGGATGCTGGGCTGGATGGGGGAAGAGACATTTCCCACTCCATCCTCTCCATGTGCAGGGAAGACAAAGCCCATATATTCACCCCAGCTTGTCTGCTGAGAGCCTCCAGGTAAGAGCAGTGTTGTTTGGGGATGAAAAGATGGGGAGATGTGTTTTGTAGCGGTTGAAACACCCAAGGATCCAGCTTTTCTGCTCTGAGATGTGCTCAGGGTCACTTCAGGTGGCAGAGGACCTGGACCAGGCACAGCACCCCTGGACCAGAGGGATGGTACCTACTTGCATGCAGGGATAGATGCTGCCACGCTTGAAGGCATCCCTGCAAGCTTGTGTGCGGGGAGAGATGTGTGAGCGCTGCCTTGGCACTGGCTCCTGCCTGTGACCCTGAGCAGGTCCCAGTGTCCAGAGCTGCACCGTGGGCTCACCCTGCTACTGGAATGGTCCTTCCACGGCAGCAGGATCCCCAGGCAGAAAGAATCAACCCTGGAGCTGCCCCATCCCTCGGGGTGAGCGTCCTTGGAGCCCCGAGCCCTGTGTGGGTGCTCCGTGGGGCTGTGCGGAGCTCACCCGGGAGGGTGCCGTGGGTTCTGAACCACCCCACCCTTCACACATGGAAGGAGGGAGGTTTCCTGCGGCGGCGGGGCCTTTCAGCCCGCACAAAGGGCCCTTGTCTCGCCGCGGGAGAGCAAGGGTTTTCCAGCCGTGGGTGCGTGCTGCGCCGTGGGAGCGGGCGCGGCGCTGATGTGGCACCGGGCTGGGTGGCAGTGACCCGGAGCACCCTTGGGATGAGCCGCTGCTTCCTCCTCTGCACCGGGGACTCCCGGGGGGTGCGGGGCCCAGGCGTGACGTGGCAGCTTCCGAGGTGAGTCTGTTCCTACCTAGCCCTGAGGCATCCGGAGGCTCGGCTGCCCTCAGCGCCCCGCGGGAGATGATGATTCCCATGCAGCAGGGACACCGAGGTACCGCTGCGGGGCTGGGGAGGGCTCTGCCTCCCTGCTTTCCCCCCTACCCGTGCTGGCTCCCATGGGGTTCTGTGGCTGTGGCAGGGGCTGCCTCGCGGGGTGTTTTGGTGGGGATGGGTTTGGATGAGCACTGTGGGGCTGGGGGCGAAGAGGGGAGGGTGAAAACCCATGTCCATGAGGCCCTTAGTGACATGGTTTAGTGGTGGAGTTTTGAGTGCTGGGGGAATGGTTGGACTCGATGATCTTAAAGGTTTTTCCAACCTGGTTTATTCTATGAGTCTGCAAGGTCGTGGAGAAGGAAGAGCCCCCCACTGAAGGTGTCCAGGTTGAGGGGATGCAGAGCATCACCCTCAGCTGAGTGTGTCCAGGGCAGCATCCTACAACCCCAGATAAACTGATCCCATCCCACAGACACTTACAGCACCACCCCATTCCCTGGCAGCTGCAGGTGCAGGAGGGAGCTGCCGACTCGAGGGCAGGACACCAGGACATCAGCCGGCCTCTGCTCAGTGGTCACCCCGTTTCCACCCCGTGTTTCCCTGCCCCAGGTCAGCCTGCTCAGCCATGAACGCCTCCGCTCCCAGCAGCCAGCTGAGGCAGCCTGAGCCCCAGGACGTGGCCGCCTTCACCCCCATCACCATCGTCAGGAGCGTGACGAAGAAGTCTGATGCCCTGCCCATGATCTCGGTGATCGTCCTCATCTTCGTGCTCTTGGCCGTCTTCATCATCGTCGTGGTGCACTACGGCCCGCACCTCCGCACCGTGCAGATCACCCTGTACCACGAGCCCATGCCGCAGGACATGGACAACGGCGTGCACCTCACGGACTGGAGGAAGCTGGGCTCCCAGAAGAAGCTGCCTGCCCAGCCCTGCCCGTGGGACCTGGCCGGTGTGAGCTGCCAGTGCTCCTGCAAGCACCACCTCCCCTGCGGGAGCGCAGAGCCCAATGTCATCGAGATCACGTACCTGTGATGTGCCATCTGGGGAGGGCTGGGGGGCCCGTGTCCCACGGGATGAGCAGTGACTGGGATGTTGGCTTAGCCCAAGACTCACCGGTTCCTGCTCCCCAGGACTGTGTCTCTCCCCCAGCAGGCTCAGTGGGGGGGGGTTGATGTCACTGTGCTGACTCATCATCAGCCCCCACAAGTCCAGCCTTGGGGTGCTGCTGTCCCCAGCCCAGGCTCCGGGGCTGGCTCAGCCTACTTGGGACAGCATTAGCATCTCTTCTGGTTTTCCTCGCCCTGGTTTTACCTGTCCCACGCTGTCTGGGAGTGGCCGGGAGAGCTCTTGGTCCTTGTCCAGCTGGGGAGCTCTGGGCCTGTGCTCATCCCCTTGGCAGGAGCTGGAAGTTGCATCACCTTGGAATTGTTTTCCAGCTTAAAGGTGTTTCCACATGCACAGTGTCCTCATTATGCTGTTTCTACAGCATAGGAAGGCCTCCAGCCCCTCTTTTCCTCCCTGCCACAGCCCCTCTCCCTCTGTTGGAGGGGTGAAACACTGTCCTCCCTCCTGCAAACAGCCAGAAGAGAGGAGGCAGCTCCTGAACCCATGATGGTGTTTCCACAGAGGAGCCAGCAGCAGAGGACAATGTGTCTGGTCCCCCTGTGGAAGCAGGTGAGAGAAGAAGAGACATAGGATAAGCAAGAGAGGTGGTGATGGCACATTGGGCACCCCTTGCAGCTGGCTGAACATCTGGAGGCGTTGGCACTGGTAGAGGAAGGTGCATCTCTGGGCAGAGCCTGCAGCATCTGTGCTCAATGGCAGCGATGGGGAGACCTGAGCTCATCTTCACTGTGGTCACCTTCATTGTCCCCTTCTCTGTGTGCTGTCCCTGTGCCAAGAGAAGCAGGGACCTGGCGACTGGATCCAGTGTTGGAAGCAGCAGGGCACATCCCATCTGAGGAGGGAGCGATGGCGGGGCTGGCCTGGCCAGAAAAGGCAGACCCACGTTGTCCTAAGCTGCATCCCTGGCACAGATCCCTCTGTGTGCTGCTGGATGAGAAATGAGGTCATTTACCTGTTCCTCTGAACACTGGAGGTATTTCTGACACAGCAGCTGCTCCAGCCTCCTTCCTCTCACTTGTTTTAAAGCCAAGTAGTAGTTGGGCTTGTTGGGAAATTCTGGTCGCTACAATAAACTTAATATATTTTAATTCTGAGGCAGTGTTTTGCTTTTTCCCCTTTTGTTTTCCGGAGCTGACAGTGCATTACCAGCTTTTCCACGCCTCTGGCAGGGGAAATAAGGTGTGTCATTTCCATTGGAAATCACTGCCTCCCCCTGTGTGGTAACAGAGGGCTTATCTTTTAACGTGTGCCTCCCTGATTAGCGAGCACCATCTGAAGAGCTGAACACCTTCCAGGGGCATCTCTAAATGACACCTGTAGCTCCATAGAATCCCAGACCAGTTTGGGTTGAAGGGCTCATCCAGTTCCAGCCCCCTGCCATGGGCATGGACACCTTCCACTAGAGCAGGTTGCTTGAAGCTCATTCCTATCCCTACAGGACTGCAGGGGGACTCTCCCCAGAGCACAGCAGAGGGGCAGGATCCCCTCCCTCGACTGCTGCTCACAGTCTGGGGATGCAGCCCAGCACACGGGGGGGTTCTGGGCTCAAGCGCTCACTGAAGCCAGGTCATGGGGAGCTTCTCATTGACCAAGACCCCCGAGTCTTTCTCCTCAGGGTTGCTCTGAATCTCTCCTCCACCCAACCTGTGTTTGTGCTGGGGATTGCCCTGAGCCACGTGCAGGACCTTGCACTTGGCCCTGTTGAACTCCATGAGGTTCGCAGGGTCCCCCCTCTGCAGCCTGTCCAGGTCCCTGTGGATCCCATCCAGTGTGTGACCGCGCCACACAGCTCCGTGTGATAATCCCGGTTGTGATGTCCCAGCTGCTCCCTCACGGCAAGCGTGGGGGCTCACTCCAAGAGCTTAAGGAACCCGCTCCCACTCTGCACTGTGGTACCCAGCCTGGCCGCACCGTGTCCCGGGGACACTGCCTGCGCCCTGACGTGGTGTCACCCAGCAGGGGATCTGGTGGAGGGAGTCATCGCCCAGCCCTTGTGCTTGTGGCGTTTCAGATCTGGGAGCAGGTTGGTTCAAGGCAAAGCCTTTGCTTGCAGAAGCAGGAGCTTGCAGAGCGGCTGAAGGACAAGCACAGCGGGGAAACATTGTGTTTGCAAAGGAAAGATTAAAAATGTCTAAATATTAATAATGAGAAAGATAAAATGGGTGATTATCAGCAGAACTCATTGATTTGCAGCCGCTGGGGACTCATAATAGTCTGATTTATGTTGCAGCGTGCTGTGCCCTAGATCCATCACTTGCACAGAGAGGGAGCTGAGGAAACCCCACTGGTGCAGAGCTCTTTGCCAGCGCGCAGGGGCTCCAGGGTGTCAAACTAAAAGCAAATAAAGGTGGCAGTGAATGTGGTGCTGATGGGGCTCCAGTTTCCCCAGATCTGAACCGTCCAGCCCAGTCCAGGAGCTGTCAGCACCTTCTTCTTCATAGAATGGTTTGTGTTGGAAGGGACCTTAAAGCTCCTCCAGCTCCAACCCCTGCCACGGGCAGGGACACCTTCCACTGGAGCAGCTTGCTCCAAGCCCCTGTGTCCAACCTGGCCTTGAGCACTGCCAGGGATGGGGCAGCCACAGCTTCTCTCCTTCTATGTGACCTTTTCTGGATGTATCTCGTACTGAAGTCCTGGCCTTAGGATTTTTTCCATGTATTTCATTTGCAAACTTGCTGTTATAAGCAAGTGCCAGTCGTTTGCAGCTTTCTCGTCCAGAGGAACACCAAAGGTTACTCCTCAACTCTGCTCCTCATTGCTTTCTCCTACACAAACCCCCATCATTGTTACAGATTCTCCTCTCTCACATTTGGCCAGCTCTGCTGCTCTCTGCTTATAGGATTGCTCTTTGCAGCTGTCAAAGAAGACATTCAGGCCCTGGAGTGGCAGAGGCTGTGCATGCAAATTCCCATAACAGTGTTACTGTCTATTCAAACACTGAGCTCATCCCAATTTATTTCACTTGTAACTTGCTTCCTCTCCTTAACAATAATCTTTCTCATATGAGCTCAGAGCAACAATAACCCTTCTTATCACACCCTCTGCACAGGGGAGTGCTGGAGCACAGCGAGATGGAGCTGGCACAGACTTTGCAGGTAGTTGCTTTCCTCAAAGCCCGATTTGCTGCTTTTGGAAGCTTCTAAATGCAGCAGCAATGAAGGCTCTAATCAGGGTGTTCACCTGCTGCAGGGCAGCGCCTACATAACCCCTGCAGAGGCACACAGCTCCCCGGGGCGTTCAGCAGGGATGCAGCTGGTGTTGCAGGATGCTCCTGATGCTGCAGGGTTGCCTGGAATTGAGGGGTGCATCAAGTGGGGATGAGGGGAGCTGAGGCATCACCCAGAGCCTCCCTGCAGCGCTGAGACCCGCACCGGGACCTCTGCAGTGGGGTGAGGGCGGTCCCAGCCCCTCTCGTTGGGGTTCGGTGCTCGGTGTCTCTGCCCGCAGGACCGCAGAGCCGGTGGTGGAGCAGCAGTGGGCTCTGGTGGTGGAGGCAGCCAACTGCACGCTGGCAGCACCGAGCGGGGGGATGCTGCCCGCCTCCCTCCAGCTTCGGGGCTGGTTGGAGGGATGCGGCTCGTTCGGGCCCCCCGGAGCAAGGAGGGCGTTGCTGGAGGAGGCTACAAGGAGACACAGAGAGAGCTCTGCTGTGATGGAGGATGAGCCAAAAGGGACCTGGCTGGGGTGGGAGGTGGAGTCCCTTGACCCAGTGTTACCTGCTGCTTGCCTGGAGAAGGTGAGCACAGGGTGGGCCTGGGCCCCTCTTGCAGGTTTGCCTCCCTGCTGTTTGGTGTGGGAGGGTGAATCGTTTCCTTCCTCCTCAGAAAGGTTTCCCCCAAAGCCTCCTCAATCCCTGCAGGTCTTGGGCCACCTTGTGTGTCTGCACCCAGCTCCTGAGGCATGGACTGCACAGGGGTGGGTTAAGGGAAGGCTTTTTCTTGCTGAAAAGAGAGTGACACTTGTAAAGAAGCAATGCCTGGCTTAAGAGGGCTGAACACTGGGACAGCTGAGCATGAGCCCAGGTTGGGGAGAAGCAGCCAGGCTTTTCCCTGCTCCATGTAGGTTTTGCAGCCACCCTCCTGCTGAGGATGGTGCCTTGAGGTACAGAGCTAGGAGAGTGCATCCATCTCGGGGAGCATCCTGTGGTCCATCTCTGTGCCCTGACCCTCCAGTGCCATTTCCCACCCCATGGAGGAACTGCAGAGCAGAATGAGACCAAGTCCTCCTCCCCAGGTAAGCCCTGAGCACCCTGATGAGGCCAAATCTTGGTGTGTCTTCAGTCATCCTCATTTTGAGCTCTTTTCCTACCGATGTTGGTTTCTCATTATTGGATTTGAATTGTTGCCTTGTGCCCTTGCTGCTGGTGTGCAGTGCAGCTCCTGGTGTGCAGTGCAGCTCCTGGCTCCCAGTTAGCACCAAACCAACCCACAATGACAAAGAGCATTTGAAGATCTCCAGCTGTGCTGAGGACTTCAGAATAATGTGGTGGGGCTGCTCCATGCCCTGTGATGGATGGGGAGCGTGTGGCGCACCCAGGACAGCTCTGCACCCCTGCAAGGTTGGGGTGTCCACTGTGCCCTTGTTGCTGTGGAGCCTGGAGAGCAGCTGAGCTTCAGAAGAGTCGGATTCACACCAGTAAATAGCAGTTACATCTGCTTTGGGTGCTAATGGCATCACACAGAAGCTGAGGAATAGTGCTGCAATAACTGGATATAACTGATGCTCTTAAACTGCCAGAGAGAATGGCTTTAACCTGCCAGAGGGGAGACTGAGATGAGCTCTTAGGCAGAAGCTCTTCCCTGTGAGGGTGCTGAGGCGCTGGCACAGGGTGCCCAGAGAAGCTGTGGCTGCCCCATCCCTGGCAGTGTTCAAGGCCAGGTGGGACACAGGGGCTTGGAGCAAGCTGCTCTAGTGGAAGGTGTCCCTGCCCGTGGCAGGGGTTGGAGCTGGGTGAGCTTTAAGGTCCCTTCCAACCCAAACCAGCCTTTGATACTTTCTGAGCTTTAAATGAAAGGGTTTAGGTGCAGCCAACCTGCCAGAGGGGGAATTTTATCTTCATAGACACAACATTGTCTACGGAGGTCTTGAAGCACTTGCACATTGGAAACCTGCCTGGGTGTGAACAGCAAACAGGAGGAGACATGTTCAGGTTTAGCACCAGATTTCACTTTGCTGTCTGTGGTTCTAGCAGCCTCCAGCTCAACCCCATTGTTCTGTTTTCATTGTTAGCATCATTTGTCCATCTCCCACCCAGGTGCGGCTGGTGTGGTTTGCAGCTCAGTGATGCTCCCGCAGCATCCTGCAGCCGTTCTCCCTGCAAACTGCTGATGCCCTCGTGGTTTGGGGTCACAGGTCTGCTCTACAGGGAGTCATTCCTGCAGCACTGCGTTAGTGAATGTGTCAGCTCCTCTTCTGGGCAGCGCAGACCTGTCATCAGTGCTGGCATCTGCACAGCCAGACTGGGGACAGTGCTCAGGAGGGGGTCACAGCCCTTCCCTTGGTGACTGTGACTTCTCCCAGTGCCAGGGCTGTCACATCAGCCATTCCCTGTGGTGTCCAAGCAACCTGGTGCTCAAAATCCCCTTTGCTTCTCTGCCTTTGGGCAGAAAAAGGAGCAGTTAGGGTCTGCAGGAGCCTGAAGGCACATCCTCCCCCCTGCAGGTGTGTTGGAGGCTGCACCAAGCAGGGTCCAGCACCCATGGGTGCTGGTGTCAGGTGGAATACACCTCCCATTACACCAGCGGTGGGCTAAAGGTGGGGCACTTGCTGAGGCTGGATTGTTGTGCAGGTGGCTTGGGAGGTGGTGGGGAGAAGGAGGTGTCCCACAGGGCTCGATGGGGAAACCTCACCGATTGATTTCCGTTCCGTTTCGGTAGTTCCGTGCAGTCCTTCAGCTCCTCCCCATCCCTGGGGGGAAGCCATGAAAAAGGGGGATGGGAGGATGAGCCTCCCCCAGAAGGAAGCATCCTGAGAGCAGGGCACGGGCCAGGAGACATCCGCTTCTCCATGCGCAGCGCAGCGGGAGCGCATCCCTGCGGGAGCGCCCGCACTGGCCTGGTTCTGCTGAGGAGGAAACCACAGCACAAAGCAGGGAAATGACTTGGCAAAGGTCACCTGGAGCTGGGGCTGAGCCCAGGAATAGCACCAGGGCTCCTGGCACCCCCCCGGCACGGCTGAGCTGCACCGTCCCTTCCTCCCGTGTGCTGACTGGTGGCATTGACCCACCTGCAGTGAAAGGGCTTCTGGGCACCAGCGTGGGTTTGCTTTTGCTGCTCATTGTGGTGTTAAAAATCTATTGTAATAAAGAAAAGTGAGAGCAGGGATGCAGGAGGTGGGGGAGCCTCAGGTGGGAAAATCAGAGCAGTGAGAGGAGGAAGGAGGGATGGGAACAGGATCATTGAAGGGACCTTAAAGCTCATCCAGTTCCAACCCCTGCCACGGGCAGGGACACCTTCCACTAGAGCAGCTTGCTCTGAGCCCCTGTGTCCAATCTGGCCTTGAACACTGCCAGGGATGGGGCAGCCACAGCTTCTCTGGGCACCCTGTGCCAGCGCCTCAGCACCCTCACAGGGAAGAGCTTCTGCCTAAGAGCTCATCTCAGTCTCCCCTCTGGCAGGTTAAAGCCATTCCCCTTGGCCTGTCCCTACAGGCCCTTGTCCAAAGCCCCTCTCCAGGTTTCTTGTTGGCTTTTTCAGATATTGAAGTGTTTAAGGCTTCTTCAGACCCTTTCTTCTATTTATTTCACGTTATCCAAATCTGCTGTGTAATCCCTGCTCCTTGCTCTCCCTTTTGCTGTCACATTGAGGGCACTGCGCCTCTGTCACCTTTTCCAACATGTGGCTTTTGATTATGTCACTGCTTCGTTTTCATCTGGACACACCAGGATGAGCTCATGAGTCACTGGGAGTGTTGCCACCTCACACACAGGCAGGCACAAGGGAAGAAAGAAGGTGCTGGCAGATGTGAGCCATGTCCTGTCAGGCCTCTGCCCTTCCCTCTGTCCATCTGTCCTGGCACATGATCTGTCCTGCTTGGCTCTGCCTTGATTTTCCCAGTGTCACTCCTCACCCAGCACTGATTTTGCACCAAATCCTTTCACAGGATCCCAGACTGGTTTGGGTTGGAAGGGACCTTAAATCTCATCCAGTCCCATGTCCCTGCCACAGGCAGGGACACCTTCCACTAGAGCAGCTTGCTCCAAGCCCTGTTATTCTATGAGGTCAGAAATCTAACAGTGTAGGGAACAAACTAATGCAGGAGCATCACTGGTCCTTGCAGGCATCTTCCTGCAGCACACGTGAGGCTTTGCAGATGGGATAGGGGCTCTGTGCAGAACTTGTGCCTTCTCCAAAGCGCACTTTGCAGGTGACAGCGGGCAGTGGTGATGGTCCCTGCGGTTTGGAAGCTGATGGTGACTCCACAGCCCTCTCCCAGCTGGGGAGCCCCCCACCCCCCCAGGCATTGTACCAGCCCGGTCCTCCCTTTTCCTGTAGGTGGGGTTTCCATAGGAAACACGGCTGGTCCAGGGCCCGGCCCCGGCCCGGCCGGACGCTGCTCCGGGCTGGAGCTGCGGCAGCGCTGGTCCCTCTGCTCCGGGCTGAGCCGTTCAGCCCGGGGGGCCGCTGGCTCTCGGCTGTCCCCGGTGATGGCGGGGAGGGGGACAACCCCTGGGGGGCTCGCTCATGACTTCTCCTCCTTCCCAACCGGTGGCTGGCGCCTGCGGGACGCGGCGATGGGAGAGGATGCTGGGCACTCGCGGTCGCCCTAAGGACGGCCGGGGAATGCGGCGGGCGGCGGGGCAGCCCTCGGCCATGTGCCGCTTGGGCAGCAGCGTGCTCCTGCTGAGCCGCTGCGCTCTGCAGCTCCCGGCGCTGTGGTGGTACCTGGTCCTCTGCGCCGACGCCCAGGAGGTGGCCACGTTCACGGTGCAGTACCGGGTGTTCGAAGAGGTGCCGCCGGGGACCGTGATAGGGACCCTGGCCGAGCACTTTGAGGGGGGTGAGAGCGGCGATGCAGCGGACACCTTCCAGCTGATGGAGACCCCCGGGGGGTTCCCGCTGCTCGTGGGGAGCGGGGATGGGGTGCTCAGCACGGCCGGGCGGGTGGACAGGGAGCTGCTGTGCCGGCACAGCGATCCCTGCTGGGTCTCGTTTGACGTCCTGGCCGCCCGGAACCTGGCGCTGATCCACGTGGAGGTTCAAGTACTGGACATCAACGACAACGCGCCGCGGTTCCCCACGCCCCAGCTGGAGCTGGAGATGTCGGAGAGCGCATCCCTGCGGACGCGGATCCCGCTGGATCGAGCTCTGGATGCCGATGCCGGCCCCAACGCCCGCTGCTCCTACACGCTCTCCCCCAGCGAGCACTTTGCTCTGGAGGTTGTCTCCAGCTCGGATGGGACAAGGCATGCGGAGCTTGTTGTGGTCAAAGAGGTGGACCGGGAGCTGCACTCTTCCTTCGACCTCGTGCTGACAGCTGCTGATCATGGGGTGCCACCAAAATCAGGTACTGCTTTAATCAAAGTCATTGTCCTTGACTCCAATGATAACAGCCCCGTCTTTGCAGAGAGCTCTTTGACAGTCGAGGTTCGGGAGGATGCTCTGCCCGGGACCCTCCTTGTGACAGTCGCAGCCACCGACCCCGACCAGGGTCCCAATGGGGAGATCGAGTACAGCCTGAGCAAGCACGCACCCCCAGAGGTGCTCAGCACCTTCAGCATCGATGCCCGCACTGGCAGCATCATCCTGAGGCACCCGCTGGACTATGAGGAAACCCAGGCCTATGAACTGGATGTGCAAGCCCGGGACCTGGGTGCCAACCCCATCCCAGCCCACTGCAAGGTCCTGGTCAAAGTCCTGGATGTCAACGACAACGCTCCCGATGTCCACGTCACCTGGGCTGCACGGGTGCCCGTGCTCTCTGAAGCCCTCCCCAAGGACAGCTTTGTGGCTCTGGTGACAGCCAGCGACCCCGATTCGGGGAACAACGGGCAAGTGCAATGCTCCCTCAGTCAGGGGTACGAGCACTTCAGGCTGAAGAGGACCAACAGCCACAGCTACGTGCTGATGACCAACGCCACGCTGGACAGGGAGCTGCGTGCCGAGTACAACCTGACACTGGTGGTGCGAGACCAGGGCGAGCTCTCCTTGGCCGTGCTGAAGCACCTCACTATCTGCATCAGCGACGTCAACGACAACGCTCCCTCCTTCGACAAGGCCACCTACGAGGCTGCTGTTGCTGAGAACAGTGAAGCACCCACCTTGCTGCTCACTGTCCATGCCACCGACCCCGACCTGGCTTTCAATGGGAAAATCACCTACAGCATCCCAGACTCCTCTGCCTCCAGTCTGGTCTCAATCGACCCCACCACTGGGGATGTTTTTGCCCTCCAGGCTTTCGATTACGAGCAGATGAGGAGCCTGGAGTTCCTGGTGACCGCAGAGGATGGTGGTCACCCCCGGCTGGCATCCAGCACCTCCGTCAGGCTGGCTGTGCTCGACAGGAATGACAACGCGCCCATCGTCACCGCACCAGCGCTGGTGGGAGGCACAGCCACGCTCTCCGTGCTGGTGAATGCAGACACAGGGTGCCTCTGGGTGGTCCCCGGGAATGGGAGCACCCAAGGGACTGCAGCGGTGACCAATGCAACGCTGGTGTCATGTGCTGGCCCTCCCTTCCTCTTCACCATCGTGGCCAGGGATGTGGACTCGGGCACCAACGGGGCTCTCCGGTATGAGCTGGTGGGGGGGGAAGATGCAGGGCTCTTCATCCTGGACCCTCTCTTGGGGCAGCTCTTCCTCAACACCAGCAACGCCAGCAGCCTTGCCGGCAGCGAGCGGGAGCTGCTGGTGCGGGTGAGCGATGCGGGGGACGTTCCCCTGCACACCCTGGCCCGGCTCCGCTTGGTTTTCCGCAATCATGGAGCGTTCTCCAAGATCTCAGCGCAAGATCCCGGGTGGTCGAGCCCGCCTGTGGTGGTGGTGACCTGCATGGCCGCTCTCCTGGGAGGGTGCCTTCTCCTTCTGGCTTTGACCCTGTCTTTGCGTAAGAAGGAGAAGAAGGACGGCATGGCCTACAACTGCAGGGAGGCGGAGGACGCCCGCAGGCAGCAGCACCTCAGGAAGCCCCACAGGCAGATCCAGAAGGCAGACATCCACCTCGTGCCGCTGCTCCGGGGCCGGCCCCAGGATGCTGAGCCCCCCCGGCCCTGCCAGGAGGATCCGCCTGGCACAGCCTCGCCGGGGGCTCCTCTCCACCTCACCCCCACTCTGTACAGGACCCTGAGGAACCAGAGGGCCCCAAAAGACTTGGATGAGCAGCAGGAGAGCCTTGACCTGCCCATCCTGCAGCGCCGGCCCTGCCAGCCCCACAGGCAGAAGAACGCAGTGAAAGAGGAGGCACCTCTGCACAGCAAGAGCCTGGTGAAGCCACTGCAGGGGCCCTTGGGAGAGCCCCCGCTGCCACCCAGCGAACCCATGGGTGCCGGGGCCCCTGGGCAGCCCCAGCCCCACCAGCACATCCTCAGGAGCCTGGTCCGGCTCTCGCTGGTGGCACTGGCAGAGCAGAGCCCCAACGGGGAGTTCGCGATGGAGTCACCCCCGGTGCAGGTAGGAGCTGCCCCGTGTGTTGATCCCCTCCATATCCCAAATCCTTCCTTGCCCAGGTTTGGGGTGGTGGGAACACACAATCCCAGAGTGGTTTGGGTTGGAAGGGACCTTAAAGCTCACCCAGTTCCAACCCCTGCCACGGGCAGGGACACCTTCCACCAGAGCAGCTTGCTCCAAGCCCATGTGAACAACCTGGCCTTGAACACTGCCAGGGATGGGGCATGGAACATGCAACCTGATGGTTTTTGGTTGGTCTCCTATCCCGGCAGTGGGGCTGGGCAGGTGAGCGGGCGCCCCACCACGGGCAGGGTCTCCCCACACCTCCCCTGGGTGCTGTGATGGGGAGAAGGGGACTCACTCACCCACCTCCCCAGGGCAGGGCAGGGCAGGGCAGGGCAGGGCTGGGCAGCATGGGGGGACCAGGTGGGCTGCCCGGCCCCTTGTTTGTGCCTGTGCGGGGATGCGGAACCATCTGCAGGAGGAGGAAACGCTATAAAAAGGCCGAGGGGGGGACGTCCTGGCAGGAAGCAGCTTGAGCGGCCACCGCCGGGGCTCAACAGCCTTTTCCTGCCTTGCAGCAAATCTCCCAGCTGCTGTCCCTGCTGCACCAGGGCCAGTTCCAGCCCAAAACCAACCACCGCGGAAACAAGTACACGGCCAAGAGCGGCAGCAGGTAAGGCTGCGCTCAGCCCTTCCCGCATCCGTGCCCCATTCCCCTGTGTCTCTGCTGCCTCTGCTTCAGCCCTGCTGGTCCCAACAGCCTCCCAGGGCAGCAGATAGACAGGGCAAAACCTCACCCTGGGTTTGCTGACCAGAGGCCGGGGTCATCCTTCAGGGAATGAATGTGCTCTTCTGGTCCTGGCTCCTGCGTCACTGGGTGAATGCTCTTGAGCACATACCAGGGCTTCATCACTGACTTGCCACGTCCCCCCTGTCCCCACATGCCCAGCACATGGGCAGACACAGCTTTTGCACCCTTCTCATCACCACCTCCATCTGCTGAGGATGATGAGGAAGAGCTGCACTGAGCTCTGGGGCTGCTGGGGCTGGGCTGTGATGCTCCTCACCTGGAGCCTGAATTCAGCTCCCCTGAGCTCACAGGGAAGAGCCAGCAGCTGTTTGCTCAGGATACCCCTGCAGAAGGATAAAACCCCCTCTGGGACAAGATGTGAGGCACCCAGCACCCATCCAGGACCCATTTTGCAGAGGACCTGCGGCACTCCTGACCCCAGTGCTTTCGTTCATGTGTTTGTTTCTTAAAAAAGCCCATAACCCCAAACCAGGCAGCCCCAGAGCTCATTAAGTGGTGGGGACCGAGATGATGGTTCCTTCGATGTGAAGGATGCACGGGGAGGATGCCCTCCGGGTGGCTTCACGGGGGATAAAGACAACCGCGTTCAAAGGGGCAGTGCTGGGGTTGGGCTGTGTCCCCGCAGGGCGGCGGGGCCGGACGCTGACTGCCTGAGCACCAAGGACAGCGGGCACGGGGAGAGCGAGGCCGAGGACCGGGACTCCGAGAGCGGCTTCGAGCTCTCGGTGCAGCAGCTGGTGGGAGAGGAGCTGGAGACGCTGCTGGAGCCGCAGGCGGGTGAGGAGGCACCGGGGGGGCTGCTCAGGAACACACCGGCACCATGCAGGGGGGAAACCGGCTGCAGGGGGCCAGGGGACAGCGCAGCTCCAGGGGTGGCTCTGGCAGTGCAGGGGCTCAGGACACGCGTGGAGCCAGGCTGAGAACAACGGGGCTGGTTCAGCCTGGAGAAGAGAAACTGCGTGGAGACCTCAGAGCAGCTTCCGGGGTCTGAAGGGGGCTGCAAGGATGGGGGAGAGGGGCTCTTCATCAGGGACTGCAGGGACAGGCCAAGGGGAATGGCTTTAACCTGCCAGAGGGGAGACTGAGATGAGCTCTTAGGCAGAAGCTCTTCCCTGTGAGGGTGCTGAGGCGCTGGCACAGGGTGCCCAGAGAAGCTGTGGCTGCCCCATCCCTGGCAGTGTTCAAGGCCAGGTTGGACACAGGGGCTCAGAGCAAGCTGCTCTAGGGGAAGGTGTCCCTGCCTGTGGCAGGGGTTGGGACTGGATGAGCTTTAAGGTCCCTTCCAACACAAACCAGTCTGGGATTCTATGAATCATCTTATGCTTTTGGCACCACGTAATTTACAGCAAAGGCACTTGCTGAGCTTCACCTTGGGTTTCATGAGTTTAATCCCTCTTGGTAGATCTTTCCTCCTGTGCATGTATCATGAACAGGGACGCTGGGGATGAACACTTCATTAGGGACTGTAGTGACAGGACAAGGGGTAATGGGTTAAAACTGAAACAGGGGAAGTTTAGATTGGATCTAAGGAAGAAGTTCTTTACCGTAAGGGTGCTGAGGCACTGGAATGGGTTGCCCAGGGAGGTTGTGTATCTGAGTTCCTCTGGCACTCCAGGGTGAATCCCATCTGGGCCTGACATTTTCTACATGTTCCTTTTATTGATTTGTTCTAAAAATCTCTTCCACTGGCATTTCAATTTGAAGCAGTTGGGCTGACTCATGTCCTGTAGCAGGAATTTCATTGTGGAGCCTCTGTGCTCCTCCACAGCAAGAGGAGCTCATTGAGCATTGCTGCTGTGGTTGTTTTGATGCCAGAGCTGGGCATTTTCTGTGCTGTTGCGTGGCAGAACCACGCTGCTGCTCTCTGTTTGCCTTCCTGCTCTTTTATTCTAACAAGGAGCAAATGAAGGAATGGCTGGGTCAAATAAGAGCTATGAGCTTCCTTGGATGTAAAGGTCCTGCAGGCAAAAGCAGGGAGCAAACAGCTGCCCTGCTCCATCTCCACCATGGGTGTATTGACATGCATCAGTCCCAGTAAAGGAACTGGTGGATCTGCTCAGCAGATCCAGGCAGATCCAGTCCTGCCCAGCCAGGTAGCATCCCACCAGATCTGTGCTCCAGGGAGGCATATCCATGAGGTGGCACCTCCCATGCTTTTTGGATTTGATAGAAAAAGAACCTTTTCTCCAACTGACTGAAATTTCACTGACCACCAGTGCTGAGGCTGTGCCCTGTGGCTTCCTGCCCGTGCTGTAGTGCTGGACATGACCGAAGCCCTGGTTCAGTGGTGAAGAACCTTAACCATGAGCCCAGATGTTCCCAAAAAGGCAACAGAGAGCAGACGACGGAGCTGCTGGATTCCTTCCTCCTCTCCCAAACATAAACAGAGAAGTGGACTTGCATCCTGAGAGGCGGAGGAAGGAAGCATTGCTTGTGCTCTGGAGGACCAGAGCAGCTGGCTGAGGCTGTCTGGGCCTTTGTGCTATTCTCAATGGGGGGAACTGCACGAATCATCTGTCCCAGCCAGCTCTTGGCTTGTTTATGCTGCAAAGCATCGTGCTGTAGGGTGAACTCTCAGCACTCAGTACCATCTATTACCACCTATCCTCTAGCAGTGAAACAGTGCTCACAGCAGCAGATGAGAGAGAGAACTTCATTGATTATAAAAACAACCCCTGCTCACAAAACACCATTAAAGTAAGGCAGTAAAGTTATTGGTCTTAACATACCTAATGACAAGGTTTCATGGCCGCACGACCGTGAGTCCTGACTCTTCCCGCAGTGAGCAGTCTACTGCTGTGCCCTGCACCAAAATATTCCAGAAACTCAGTGGCTTCTTGCAGGCTGAGAGAACTGAGGATATTTTAGAGCAAAACCATGGGAATTCAGCTTGGGAAATCTCCTATGGAACAGTCACTGCGACTGAAAGAAAACAGGGAGATTGCGGAAAGAAATCCTGGAGTTAAGCAACACAAAAGAATTTTGGGCCTTCAGCTGAAACAAATCTAAGCAATGCATCTCTCCTTCCTGGGTTTGAAGCCCAGCTCTCACTCCCATCCTGCCCCAGGACACAGTTGTTTGTCAGAGAAAAAAGACTAATGACTTAGCTGGCTGAGGAAGGAGACTTGTCTCAGTGATTGAGTAGACCTGGACTGAGGACCACACGTCCCAGGCTGTGGAGGGTATTGATTATCTTCTGGAAGCAGCAGGATAAGTGCATCAGGATGGGGCCCCTCGTTTCAGAGGTCACTTTGTAAGTCAGAGCCACGTAATAATTATCATGACACCATCTGATTGGGACTGCTGTGCTTTGTGAACAGACATCAGGGCCTTGTTTTGCTGCTCTTTGACTGTCTCACAAGCCTGGAGGTCACTTCAAACCTCCCAGGGGTTCCAGGTTACACGTTGGAAATGCAGCAGTGTGGGGCTGGAAGGCAGCATCTGTGCACTGCGTCATGGAGTCTTGTTTACCAACTGCAAAGCTCTACCTTAAAAACAAGAACCCCCATTTCCTTCCCTGCTGTCTGATGAGGAAGCTATTCCAGGCTCACCCTGCTATGGGGTCCTTCCTTTAATTTCCCAGTATATGTTTATTAACAGACAGTAATAATCACTTCTTCTTTTGCCAACACTATTTTAAGCATAGAGATTTCCTTTGTTGGTGCTTAACTCCTCAAAATACTGATAGGTTGCAGTCAGTTCCCTGGTGAGCTTCTGCTTCCTTAGGCTAAGCAACCCCTACCTCTTGTGGTCTCAATCACGTAAGCCTGGGCCCATTCCTGTTTTCATCTCAACACTTTTCTCTGTGCTTCTACCATTGCATATCCTCCTTCCTAAGGATGGATAATCAGATTTCTATGTAATACCCCTAACCAGATCTTGCCAGACCTATTAACAATACCAGGGCTGTGTCTTCATGCCAACAGGGAATACCTTGACCAACACACTATGATTTTGGGGCAGAATCACATTACTGGTACACTGAGCCTGCAGCCACCACCCACGCCAGCTCCCACTGCTCCTCATCTGTTTCCAACTGATGAACGATTATTTTATAGCTCAGTTTTCTGTTCTTAGTCTTCAACCATCCAGCTGCGCATTTTATAATCCAGAATTTCATTCTACTTCTGTTACTGTTTTCACAATAACCCATTTCTTTTCAGTCTCAACATGCCTACTTAGGAGCAAATTCCCACCCTAGAGGGGCCCTTCAGGGAAGTCCATAACTGACCTTCTCTCTGGCCAACACCTCCCCCTTGAAAGCTTTCCATTGTTGTCTCCCCTTTAGCCAGTCCTGACCCTCACTCTGCTAACCATTTAGTGAAGTGTCACTTGAGGCTGCAACAAATGAGAAAGCAAAGTAATCCTAATGGTTATTGTATTTAAAAAGCAAAACAAAAATCCAGTAGATAGAAACCAATTCTGGTTGGTTTGGGTTTTTTTAGCTGCTGGTTTGAATGATGCTGCTGGTAGCTTATCTCTAGACCTGTTCACAATCAGTCTTCTCACAGCTGATTTCAGGAAGTCTCCTTATTTTGCAGTATTATTCCCACCCCTTTTCTCCCATGGTCTCCTCTACTCCACATCTCACTAGCAGTCCTTGTTCTCACTCCCTGCAGAGCTGGCCCTCAAGAGGCTGACGGCTGCTGACCCAGCATGGGTGGCTCGGCTCTCCTTGCCACTCACCAGCAGTTACAAGGACAACGTCTTCTCCCCTGACTCTCTGCATTCACCTCAGGATGAGGAAGCTGCAAGGCAGGAGAAACCAAGGACCTTTGAGACCTTTGGCAAAGGTGCTGGGGCTGACTCGAATGCTGCTGGGACAAGGCTGGCCAGCACCTTCCTTTCAGAAATGAGCACCCTCTTTGAAATGATTTTGTCCCAGAAGGTCCAAGTCCACAATGAAACAGGCTCGGGGCTTCTGCGGCAGCTGTCGGCACGTGGGAAGAGCCTTGGACTGGAAGATGATGCTCCTGTTCTGTAGGCAGCTTGGTGGCTGTGATAAGGAGATAAAGAGTCAGACTTCTTTCTGCATCTGGGGTGCACATGTGGGCTTTGACTGTGTCACTGTATTACCTGTGTCTACACTGATCACAACAGGCATATTTCTTCCTTTGCTTCACCCCATCGAATTTCTCTACAACTGATTTCACCTTGTTTACTTCCCTTCTACCTGCCCATTCTGGCATTTCCAGCTTTCCTCCCCTTTCATCCTCATCCTCCACTTTACTTACCATCACACTCAAGTCACACAAGAGCAGGAAGGCCCTTTCCTCCCAGGGCAGGCTGACTGAGGGGATGGGCTTGTTAGTTTAACCACAAGCACAACCCAGTCAGCTACATCCATGTGATCACGGACTGTGCACCATGGACGATGAAATACTGCAGTCCTGGAGTCTGCAGCATGCTGCAGAGTTGGGCTCCAGGATGTCAGTTCTTATTTAAATAAAATTGTTGGTTTTTAAACACTACCATCTCTGGAGCAAAGTGCAGTGTATCTGACATGATGATATAGCTGCAGAAAGCCTGCAATGGCATCTCAGAAAGAGGAGATCTGCCTCTTGTCTCCCACTGATGTTTTCAGCTTTTGTGGTTCTACAAGTGTGAACTTGGCGCTCTGTAAAATGCCCCAAAATCAGCACTGGCATCTCTCCTATGGCTGCACAAGGTGCCTGCAGTGTCTTTCTCCATGTTCTCTTTTGAGGCCATTGGATTTTGGAGCAAAGTCCTTGCTCAGAAGCAGACAACAGATGGCTGGAGTCTGCCAAAGGTAATCTGGGAAAACAGAAGCGTGAAAACGCTGTTTTGGAATAGTCAAGTAACAAGTTTCAACCATACTACAGGTTTTCACTTTGATCTGTGTGTACGTGAGCTATAAGACAGTTTTAGGCTAATAGAATGTGTAGGAAAACTAAGGTACAGGTATCAGTAACAATAGAAGGAGCACACAGGTCTTGTTAACCATGGGGATTTGTACTTGCAGAGGTTGGAAAGACAACATAAGCATCTGGAGTGCATCTGCAGGCTTACACAGCAGTGCATGGATGGCAGGTAAGTGCTTCTGGATCATCCACACATGGCACTCTCTTCTGTACCACAGTCTGTGCCTTCCAACTAGGATACGAACCACCAGAATACATCTGGGGTGTGTTGGCAAAGCAGCTGTACAAGTGAGAGGAGAGTCAAGCTACAATAATGAGGGTAAGCCATGGCAGCAGGACACAACAGCATTGCTTGCAGAGTGACTACAAAAGGGAGGCTGAGAAGAGCTTTCCTCCACCACAGTGCAGGGCCAGCAGTGGTTTATACACACTGCTTGCTTCCTTCACCAGCTCTACACTGAAAACACTGTCCTGGCTTCTCCACAGATGCTGCAGTTCACAACACAGGTTTATCCAAAGCTGATCTGCTCGTGGTAGGGCTGCTACATCACGTGTCTTTGGGTGGTATTTTTGGCTTTTGTTTTACTGTTAAATTTAAAAATAATAGGAAGCACAACCCAACTGATGTGATCCTGAAGCATCTCAACTGTTGTACCTGTGTTTCTTGCCATGCAGCTAGAGGTGACAGTCCCTTCTTTTAAGTGTGGACACATACGAGCCACAGCAGCAGACAACCATACACGTAATTTAAAGAAGAGGAAATGGGAAACTTATCCTTTCCTGCTGGTCTTGGGACCAGATGACAAAAGCAACAGAGTTAAGATTTCCCCAGGTAGACTCCTTAAGTATCCCAAATACCCACTGTTGTATTTAGAGACTCCAAAGTGATTTACAGATCACCCCATCTTTGGCAATGAACTACACTGATGGGTTTGCTCCAGCCTGCTTATGCTGCTGCGCTGCTAACAGAAGTACCTTGCTGTTCTGTTTCACAAACAAAACATTGCACCAAAACAATGACAGTGAGCCAAATTCTAACTGAGAGGCAGCTGTGCAAACCACAAGGGAGGCAGATCTGTGACTGTGAGGAGCTGGAGCCCTGTGGGATTCCTCTGCATCTTGGGAACACATACAGAGGACAAACACACCGCACAACCTTGCATCTTCCTCTGGAAATTTACTTTGATGTGCCTATTAAAGAACAATCTTTACACAAAAATACACTATAATAAGCAGGCTAAAAAGGAGACAAATTCCTCTCTCTCGGTTCAATTTCCTGATTCTGCAAACTATTTTCAACCCCCTACACAACCCTTACTCTGTCCTGACCAAGGCGTAAGCATGCTGAGGATTATCACAGAATAGGAAATCCACCCGAGGAATTTCCTGCTAATTGTATCCTGCTTGATAAAGGAAATGGTCTAAGAAAGTTTGGTCTGAGCAGAAAGAGAGACCAGACTAGAACAATCAGATGTGTTGAGCTCTGGCTGTGCCCCTCCCTTTGCTGAATGGAGACCACAGCAAGTTCAGGATGGGGCCATTGCCTTTGTTTTTCACAGCCTGATCTACACAAAGCACCAGAGCACCCTGGCTACAGGAAGCCGGACAGTTTGTACAGATGCCCTTGAACCAGTTTAAACTGGTGTGGACAAATGTCTTTTTTCCAGATTCAGCTGCCCCAGTGGAAGGAATTATCATACCAGCTGCTTGCCACTGTCTGCCTGACAGTGGTGGCTGCCCGCTGGGAGCATCCCTTATCCACTCCAGTGAAAATGAGCAGGCGTGCTTAGCAAACACACACAATATAAATTCTGAAGCAAACCTGGCTTGTTGTGACTCAAAGGGGTGTACCCATGGGAACAGCTCACTGCCAGAGCTGAAGGAATAAGAACTGGGGACCAAAGGACACTGAGAACAGTGCAGGATGGCTGAGGCCAGCCAGTACGCTCACCAGTACAGGTGGATCCATAAGCCATATCCCACAAAATCCTGTGCCCTAGTAATAATTCACTCTTGCTTGCACAGGTCTGAAAGCAAATTAAACTGCCACGATGGCAATATAGAGAGAATCCCAGACTATGGGAATAGCTAGCCTTGAAGTGAGATCAAATTGCCTCAGAGGGTGCAGGCCAGGCCCATAACAAAGTTAGCTGCCAGCAACACCATATGGTGGCTTGTAAACCTCACTGGGGGACTACGTGCAATATTCACAGGGCTACTGGAATGACAGCCCTAGACCACATCACTGTGGGATGGTGGAGCTCTATACAGAACTGTAAGAGCATAAAAAATGTCCTTGTATTGGAAGGTAGGGAGACAACATCGTGGAGTAAGAATATCACAAGGTTTATTCTCAAAACCTTGTTATTTAAAATTGCCTCCTGTTCCATTAACAGCCTTCTCTTTCCACTCACTGCTAGCCTGCTTCCAGCTCCACAGAGACTAAGAAGGGCTGCCTTCCCTTCTGCCTGCTCGTTTCACTTACCTACTGCACTAGTAACAGCAGTGGTGGGGCTCCAAGCACTGCAATTCCAGTGGCCTTGCCCTATTTCCAAGGGCACGGCTCCATCCTGCACCACTGAGCATCATCATGTGGAGTCCATCCGCGCTCCATGAGTGGGGCAGGGTTAGGGCAGATTGTCTTGGCTGGGTGGTGTGGTGGCCTACATGCACAGGCTCAATAGCCCAGAAACTGGGGCTAGAGGAAGAGGCTCTCATTCCAGAAGGGAATGGATGCTTTATTTGCACATCTGAAAGTACATTAAACCGAGATATTAATGACACATCATTCTATGGGAATGGTTTCTCTGTAGACACATAGAATATCAGGTTGGGAACTCAAGGATCACCTAGTCCAACTCTTCTAGGCAAAGCATGACCTAGACTAGATGTCCCAGCATGCTCCACTTCAGCTCAACTTGGAAACAGCTGGTAAGAAGAAGAATGAACTGAAATTGCTCCCTTCCCTTCAGCAGAGGACTCCTTTTTGCCATGGTTCTCTGCTACCCTTCCTCTGGCAGTACAGGCCCCACTTTTATGGGTTAGTTCCCCATGCAGTCCCACACACCCGTGTCCCCTGCTGCCCCTGGTACCTTCCACCTCCTCTTGTAACACTCGAAGTCTCTCCTGAGCGCTCCTGTTCCCTGCAGCAGCTGACTGCTGGTAGTGTCTCATTGCTTCCGCCAGGTTCTGCTGCACTCCAAGGCCCTTCTCATAGCAAACACCCACGTGGTACCTGCTTTGGGCATCCTAGCCACAGAGATAGCACAGCAATCAGCCCCACACCATGGAGAAGTGATGACAGCACATGAAAAGAGAACAGAGAGTCTTCAACACCTACTTTAAAGTTTACTCCTTTATCCCTCAGACCATATCTTCAGTAATTTAGTCCCTTCTCAGAGCACACAGTGAAGCAGAATTTCTTACCAGCTCCCTCTGACTCCACTCCTTCCTATCCTTTTCCAATAGGAGTCACTGATTTCCCTTCCACATCCAGGCCTGTGTCACAGGAACAAAGGAACAGCTGCCTCTGCAGAGCATCCCGATTGTCTCAAGGGTCAGAGCTAAGGGGATATGGGCAGCCTTGACTGCACCCACATCCTGATCACACCCAAACTCTGAGCACGCCCTGTGGACTGCCCAACTACAGTTCACACTGAAGTCTTGTACAAACATAACAAATGCCACAGAGGTACTTGCTGCCAAGGGTTGAAAGATTCCCCTTGGTAGCAACAGGTCAGCAGTGCACAACAGTGCATTACTGTCTTGCTCAGCCCCACTTGATTATATTCCAGAAGAAATCTCAAGCAGCAGAAATGAAGTCAAGTAAATCAGAGCTAGAGAAAAAGCACCTAAAACTACTAAAGACAGGTAACTGCTGAGAAGGAACTAGAAAGTAGAGGATGTCACTGTAAGTGTGTCAGTGAAGCCAAACCCAAACCTGTGATATGTTTACATGTTGGCTGTGCACTTTATCTTTGAGACCCAGTGGGAGAAAAAGGATCTCACATAGCATGAAAGCAAGATGATGGTCCTGAAGACACTGAAAAGGCAGCATGGGCTAGTGGTCACACAGACCTTTTCCAGCAAAAAGCCAGCAACAGAACTTGAAGTGTGTGACTGTCAGAAACATGATCTAAGCAAGGCTTTGCAAATAAAGAAGGAAAAAAAGCAAGTAGCAACTTTTAATAAAGCCATGAGAAATGAACATATTGCAAGTGTTGCTGTCTGAGATGGAGCTTGTAGAGGCAAGTAGAGAACTCAGTGAGTGGGTGCTTTGTAAAATGTTGCAAGTCTCAGCTTATGACAGCCATAAACTTCTCCAGAGATGAGATAAACACGTTGAAGGATTGGCACTTCAGATGTGACAAGAGACAGGGTGAAATAAGAAGCATTCCAGTAGCCGTCTCTCAGATGACGAACACCTCTAAGAAGAGACCACAAGGAGAAGAGATCCCCAGATTAGCATGGCATAAGTGACTGTGATATCCTTTGACATCTGAAGGTCAGACTCAGTTCTATAACCCTTTTCAATATGTTTTTCTATATTCTATGGTTGCGCACACAGAATAAGGGAGGATAAAAAGTGGTAAGCAAAGTAGAACGCAGCTCTCTGAAGCGCTGCTGTATTTGGAAGAACACTTGTCAGAGCTCTCAGCTCTGAGAACAACAACCTGAAAGAGAAACACTGAACCCACGACTTCTTGTGCTTGTTTTCCCTTTCTAGAGTTGTAGCTGAATGGCGCTGTCCTTGCTTCACCCATATCCAGTGTTCTTTTACCCAACTAAACATAAACTCCTACTCCAGGGTATTGGGAAAAGAACGTACACATGGTCTCTGCTCCCAGAAGAACGTGTGGGGGGGGCTGATGCACAAGCCTGTCACCAAAGATGAGGCTGTGGTACATCCACAGCCAGCATTCATTGGGAAGCAGAGACAGGGAAAGACGACTGGGTTCTGAGAACCATCATGGCTGTGACCAAAACACTGACCTACTGAGGGGCACCCCTGGGACCTGCAATTACCTGCTAGATTTCTGTTTTCTTACAAGGCCTTCAGTAAATGACACTTACTGTTATATTGAGCAGCATCCACATTTGAGGTCAGGCTGGAAAAAGGAGTCAATGATGCAGATTACGAGAGATCTTTAGCAGATTTGGAATTAAATCTTGTTATCATGGTATCTGAGCTGCTGTGGCCAAGTGCATTCTGAGAAGTGGGTGAAAACTGAGGTGGCAAAGTTTGCAAGTGATGTAATGTCACTCAGAGTGCTCAAACTTACTGTCAAGAATTAATCAGAGAAGATCTCACAAGACTTGAGAGCGGACAACACAATCGCAGAGGAAAACTTACTGTTGACAAATGCCAAGTAGTGCTTATAGAAAGAAATTTGTGAGTCACTGTGACAGCTCCCTGAAACCACCAAATCACTGCTCAGTGGCAAGCAAAAGGGCCAATAATATTAGGAATCATCAGAAGGCTATGCAGAACAAAGCAGAGGATCTCATTATATCAGATCCCTGGCATACCTCCATTCTGAGCCCAGCTTTAGTCCAAGCATCTTAAAATGGTCAAAGAAGACCAAAGAAAAAATAGAAAGACTGACAAGCACAATGAAACAGCTTAACTACACGGAGAGACAAACTGAACTAGCACTCTGCAGCCTGCGAAAGAAATGACCTGGAGAAAACATACTAAAGGGGGACAGAACCACAAGTATTAGCCAGAAGAAAGAATAGCTATTCATTATTTTCCATTGCACAAAAGCTGTGGGAACTGAAGTTAAAATGACCAATTCTTCAGAAAAACCTAGCTATTACAATGCAGTGCAAGCTGAAAACGAGTGAACAATGTTGCAGTGCTGTAAAGAAACAGAAACCTGGCTGCAAGACGTGGGATGTCATTCTGCTGCTCCCCTAAGTGCTGCTGCGGGTTCAGGAGCAGGATTATGCCAAGACTGTGCCACTGCCCATCAAAAAAATATGCCACCAGGGGAAAGTGCAAGCAACAAAATGATCTGGGATCTTGACAACACGAGGCGTGAAGAGAAACTGCAGCAATGAGGGAAGGCTGAAGGGAGACTCAAGTATGTTAAAGGTTCCTGCAAAGAAACAGCAACAGTCTTTTCATCCTCTCTGCAGAAGGCAAGAAATAACAGGCCAATTTTGAAGAACAGATTTGAGATAGACACAGCAAAGTTCTCAAAATGATACAGTAGTGCAAGAATTTGACTGAAGAGGGTGTAGATGCTCCATAACGGGAATCCTGTAAAATTACGCTGGATGAATACAAGCACTGGTGCTGTAAGAACTACTCCAACCCACTAAGACTGTTCCTATATTCATGTTTTGCAGGGTCTGTGCCCCAGGGCCTCCTTCCTCTCCAAGATGCACCAAGGCTCCACACTGTCTTTTCAGACTTTGTAGTAAGATCTTGACACTTGCTCCCATTTCCAAGAAGCCCTGAAATCTGCCATCTGTAACCTGCAGTGATCCTAAACTGAGAACAATCATAGCTTGTAGAGGGATTACTTACACCGTTCTTCGCTGCCAGCAGCAGGTACTTTAGACCTCTCTTTTCCTTAGGTTGCAGCCCCCTCATGTAGAATACTCCAAGATACGCCTGTGCCTGCAACACAGCCACATGGTAGAAATCAGCCAGGATTTTCCCCCTTCGTTTTCTTTTACTGATTTTGCAAGTTGCTCAAATGGTGGGTTACTGTGGCAAGATGAGGGTGCCAAGTACCCTGCTTGCTGCAGAGCCTGGGGAGAGAAAAGGGGACTGTCCTAGAAAGAATCAGTCTGACATGGTCAACACACAAAAATCACATTGGATCTACAGAACTGCACTATAGGTGCAGTTAACATCACCACAGTAACACCTTACGACCCAGAACCTAATTTCAAACTGTACTGTGGAAATCAGAGCCAGAGAACAGCTCCTACTCGTGAGCTGTCCATAAGAGACAGCAGATGCACTTCCTGGAACAGTGTGCTACATGAGGTACAGTCACTGCCAGAACGACTGGCGTTCGCCACACAAGATGGCACATGCCTAAATGCATCTCCTGAAGAGTGGGAAAGGAGGGCAGGCATATCCATGCAGATGAATCATCTTGACAAGTCACAGATACAAAATGAGGATCTGTTCTTATTTAAAGCATCTCATGGAAGTTCCTCCACCCAAGCAACCTGTATTCTCGGAACTGAGAGGAGGTGAAACACAGAGCTACATTTGCAACTGTAGGTCAGTCTTCCTAAGGCAGTGGTATGATCTAGGTGTCTGATCTAAGAGACCCATTAAAAAGCTCAACAGCAGAACAGACAACCAACACAGCTGACACAGTGGGTACCTAGCTGCCCCCCATGTGTAGGCAGGGCTGTCTTCCATACTCTATTATAAGTGTAAATATATTGGAAGGATTTTGCTTCCACTCCCACAGATGCTGCTTTCTAGGATGTCTAGGTTTAAATCCTTTAAACAGGGATCTCTGCTGGCTCTCTCCTATGAACTCCCATACTGTAGACACTAACCTCTGTAATGCCAGCCATTGCTGCTTGCTCCAGGAAAGTCACTGCCTTCTGATGCCTGTCCCACTCATTTTCAGGTCTGTGGCATAAGAGGTATCTTGCGTAGCGGTACTGTGCCATGGGGTGACGGCTGCTGGCTGCGTGGTAGTAATATAAAGCTGCCTGGAAAAAGATAAACACACTTGTGTGTTTATCAGGTAATCTATGCCCTCAAACATGACATGACTCCCCTCTGGCCAGGATAAGCGTAACCTCTCTGTCTAGATCTATCACCAGCTGGACACTTACCCCAGCAGCTCTCCCACACTTCCCTGCTGAAGAGCATAAGATTGTTCAAGTGAGACAGTGAACTGCAACTATCTGAGAGCCCTCTAACCACACTGCCTTCTCTAGTCAAAACTCCCTGTGTTGAAGAGGCTGGCACTGGGTCAACAATACTCAAGCTTACTGTGTGCTAAGGGGGATCTACACAATCACTCGAAACAAGCCGTTTTTGCCTCTTTCCAGCCACAAAAGATGCTGAGTACAACCAGCATGCACTAGGTGGCAGGCTGTAGTTAAGGTACCCAAACACGAAGGCTCAAGATGTACAAATCCCTCAGATGTGGAGTGGTGTTTTAAATACAGCAACATGACAGGTTTCTCCTTGGTACTCTTCTGGGTGTTAGTGGCATAGGCTGAGTACCTATGAGAAGACCTCAGCAGCTATCAGAAAAGAGATTTCAGGAGCACATCTCTGAGGGGATCTGTGATGCTGAAGCCAGCACTGTAAACCAGCACTCTGTATTATTTCCAGCATTTTCTAATGGACTTCAGAGGCTGTCAAACCCATGCAAAAGGGGAAAAGTGCCTGTGTACCCAACAGAGACCACTCTCCTGCTCTGTGCCGCACATACACAACCCTACAAGCAGTGGATACCTTTTCCAAGTCCTTTTCCGTGCCTCTGCCATGCTCGTAACACAGACCCACATTGAACTGGGCTTTGCTGTAGCCTCGATCTGCTGCCAGTTTGAAGCAGGTATAGGCTATCCTGGAATGGCCAGCTCTCATGCTTTCAATCCCTGAGAAGAGCACCATGTGAAAAGAGGGGAAAAAGAGCATGGACAGAATGAAGCCTCACATGCAGCAACCTTCCCCACAGCTACTTGGTCTTCCTTTGCCCATGCCAAGTGCTCCTTGCCATGTCCAGCTGGCTCAGCCACCCTCCTGCCACAGAACCAAAGTTTCCATATGAAAAATGGCAGCATCGCCTTTCAGGAATTTTTCTAGGCTCACTGCAACCGAGGATAATGGGCTAACACATGTATGGTTTGCACAGAAGCAGCTCACTTTTCACTGCTGCTGCTAGTGGTGTGTATATAGGGCAGAGCCTTTTTTCTTAGGTCATTGCATCTTCCTTCGTCTCTTCTTAAGAGTTGCAATTCTGCAACTGCTTTTTCAGCTTGCCAGGAAGCCTGAGATCCCAGACAATAAAAAAGGATAAAAGGAGATGACATCTCATGCAAAAAAGACAGAGATGGCTTAATTTCCAACTACAGATGTCAGAACAACAGTGCAGGCTTCAACCAAGCCTGCATTTAAATATGCTGACATAAATCAGGTGGCAGGATGGGACAAAGGGCAATAAATCTTTCAAAGCACAGTTGAGTTTGCTGAAAGGAGGCTTCAGCTTGGGTATAAGCCATCTCTGCTTTCACAGAAGACCTGCAACGATCTGGAGGTCCTCCAAAAAGAGAAATGTGTGGTTTAAGGACACAACAAATCCAAGTCCACATTACCGAGGATATTCAATGCAATGGAAATATCAATCCGGAAAATCTGCTGCAACTGGAAAGCAGCTTCCTCCAAATGCCCTCGCTGGGCTGGGTCACCCTGAGGAGTTAAAGCAGCAAGCTGTTAAGACAGCAAAACCATACAAATCCTGTAGGAGATTCTTAGAAACAAGCAGTCAGACACACTGGTACTGTACTATAGTTATCAAGAGGGTGATGTAATCTGCTGTCATGTGTCCACAAAAAACCCCTCCGTGTCCTACACAGCCATCTAGTTAGGGAAGCTGTACGGACACTGCTTACCTCCTCCCCTCAGGCCAGGGAGCTTGCCTTAGCCTCTCAGAGAACATCATCAGACCTGTCAGAATTCAGCAAATACCTGATATCACTCCTAACTCCCCCCTTCAAAAGTAACGCTAACCCTTGTTCGCTCTCCCACATCACGTCAACAGCACAAACAGGCACTGATGTATCTGTATATGCTTTAAACAATTCAAGCTGAGCCCACACTGTCAACTTACCCACCACTGCACATGCCTAATGAAACCCTGCACAGCAGAGACAATGTCTTTTCTTTCTCAGTAACGAACAGTATCTTATACCTCAGCACAGCTCTGGGAGGTCGGAGGAGGATAAGCCTGGCTGTAGCTTCCCAGCTTGCGTACAAAGGTAGTGCCATCGAGCGGCAGCAGCGCACACTGCACACGAGCTGAGGTGCCTCCACGCTCGGGAAGTCATGCAGCAAAAATGCCCCTTGTCACCCAACAGCTTTACTCCTCACCCAGCACTCAGAGTTGCTCACAAGAGGACAAGACATGGACCAACTCCCCTCCTCTCTCAAGACCTGCCCCACGACCTACGAATGAGCTACAGACTCTTCCTAAGCCCCCCCAAGAAGTGGCACCTCCCAGGATGGGCAGCTTGATGGTCACCCCCTCAGCAGAGCAAGCAAATGCCTTTCTGGGGTGGGAGCAGAGTCATTGCACATCTAAGTGAGGAACCTACTCTGTTAAACACGGAATTTGCTCCCTGCTCTATTCACTGTGTCCTTGAGCAATAGCTCAGCTGACTGATTTGTAAAATAAGGATTGTCTGTACCCAAGACTGTAAATTGTAAGGAATTAGCAGGTTTAATCACAGCAGGAACAATAACATAATTTATGGCCTTGTGACTCTCAAGCTGATGCACCCTCTTCAAGCCCAAAGTGTTTTCCTCTCTATAACAGCCAACAGCCAGTCCTGATTTGCAGCTTTAGGCAGAGTGACATTACCTTCTCCAGTCATGGGTTGTCTGGTAAAAACCAAAATAGCAACCACATGTAATCACCTACTGAAAGACTGCATCAAAATGCAAATACACAGGAACAGACTGGTGCTGTTGGAAAGGGGTTTTCCATTTTGTTTCAGCTCTTCTCTACTAGCAGCCCTGTTACACAGACATCTTAAAAGGATGGGGATGCCAGTTTGTAGCTCCTGGAACTTTGCTCTGGCTAAAGCAGAGGGCAGCATATCACAGCCCCCTTTCTCCTGTCCTCCAGCTGCACAGGGCAGGAAACAGTGAGTGGATTGCTCAGGCTGTACTGGGGGTCACAATGAGATGGCTTCCTGTAAGGAAGGGGTCTCAGGTATAGACAGAGGGTGTGGAAAATCAAAGTATACCTTTGCATGGTGGAGAACTGGCCCCAGACTGGAGCTCTCAGGGATGTGGAACTCTCCTGCATTAAAAAAAAAAAAAACAAAAAGAACAAACAAACAAAAAAAAAAAGCAGGGTTAAGCAATGCTGTACCTTTGCCTCTTCCTCTTCTTCCCATCCCCTCTATTCCGTAGCTCTTTCCTAGAGGACTGATCGCCCACTCAGCCAGGGGCACTAAGAACAGAAGGAACACCAACGAATTCGACCTTTGTACCAAAGCAACCAAGTGCTACACGATTACAGTCCTATAGCCTGCAGCAATAATACACCTCCTCCAGAAAGGCCCCATTCTTGATATGAAGCCACCAAAAGGTAGAAAATCTCCTGCTTCCCCTCAAAGATTATTCCAGGAACTTGCAATTGCTGCTTAAAGCTCTGTGCTTCATTTCAAATTAAAATACAACTGATTTCTGCTACCAGGCACTGGCTTTTCTAAGCTTTTTTTGCCTCTACTAAAAAGACCATCCTCCTTTCAAAAGCCCCGATATGACTAATCAATCCCTCTTGATTCTTTCTGGGATTCTAAACAGACCCTGCCCTGTCCATGTCTTTCAACTGAAGTACCTTTCTGCCCAAGTTGATGAATTTTATGACTTTCTGCCACTGTTCCTGGAATTTTTGACATTGTTATTGAAGTGTGAACCCGCTCCCCAGGAAGGGTAAAATTGCCTCCTTATTCATGTTCGTACCTGCCTAGTTTGCATCTATCAGAGCTGTGCTCCAATTCCCATTGCTCAGGGCATTGTACCCGCAGGTGCTTTGCCTCCCTAGCTTCTCTTCCAGGTAATTTCTTTCCAGGTACAGTTCTGCTTGTGCAAGGAGATAATCAGATTCTGGCTGCACCGGATGCAGGCTTGGGTTATCACCCCAATGTTCCCCACTTGCTCATTGCTGCCCTCTCAGATAAGGTAGCACAACCATGTGTTCAGTCACTATCTCACCAGTTTCAAACAGAATTATCTAATGAAAACATCTCCAGCAAGAGCTAAGCCACCTTGCTCTTAACAGAATTGGGCTGGAAGTGATTACACAGGCATTTACACCAGCTACTCTAAGAGGATGGTGACCTCCAGCAAGGAGGACGAACAGGCGAGGGCTGACTGAGGCCAATTATTTTTAACCTGAATCACCATAAGGAGCTGGATCCCACCAGGCACCTAACACCAGGTGCTGAAGCCTGGATCACTTCAAGCCAGTGCTGCTAACACAAGAAGTAGCTATGCTCTCCCCATGTTTCCCTCTCAAGCTGTGTGGCTGTAGAGCAGGGAGCTAATATGAATAAACAACCATTATCAGTCCTTCCAGGGGCCTGATCCCTTGATTCCTTGCACTACATGGCTACACAAGCACTTGTGCTGGCAGAAACAAATGTGCAACAGGCAGGGTTGCTTCTTGCAGTGCCTGCAGCTTCTTACAATGCACATGAAGCTGTGGCCTGTGTTCCAGCTGCAGTTTCATTATTCCCAGATAAACAATTCCCCTTTGGCTGTATTAAAATGTATGTTATCTGAACAAGCCCCACTCACCCAACAAGCAAGGTCGCTCTGGCAAGCATGATTTCTAGTCATAATTCCACCAAAAGTAATGTAATCTGTGAATTTATTAGTTAGGCTTTACATTTATTTTGAGACCAGGCATACAATTATCTGCTCTTTCTCACTGAAGACTGTCTCTTGCTCAGTTATCTCCCTCATGATGTAATTTGTGTTCTTTTGCTATAGGTACAACAGCAAATTCCACGAATTTGTTTCAACATTAGTACACTCATGCTTTCAAGAAACTTTACTTTTGGCACAGACACCTCCTTCTAAATCAGAGACTCCTCAGTTACTGAGAAAACATGGTGTAATTTGGACAAACCCCATGAACAATAAACAGAAGCTCATTCTAAATTCCATCAGCCTGTGGAACTGTCTCATCTCTCTCTACCAGTGGAACCTTCTCCTAACCCTAATCCCAGTAATCTCCCCACATTATGAGTTACCAATCCCAAAGAGCATAAAGTCATCTAAAAGAAAACACAGGGACCAACTGATCCTGGCACCCAGTTCCATCTCCTGAAGGAGTAGATTAGTGAATTCTCTCAGAATTCACCTTTGAGGCTGAGCAAGCCACGAACCAAACCTCTTCATGGATATTGTGACGTGTAACACTTGCTTGTTTCAGAGCAGCTGCCTCAATACCAGACACAATGTAAACACAATGCTTAGGTTCCTTCAGTAGAAAAGAAAAATAAAAGCACCCCCTCAACAGCAAAGACTCTCATCGCACTTCAGCAGAGTGCGACAACTAGCTTAGACTAGAGAACCACAGAATCCCAGGCTGGTTTGGGCTGGAAGGGACCTTAAAGCTCATCCAGTTCCAACCCCTGCCACAGGCAGGGACACCTTCCACTAGAGCAGCTTGCTCCAAGCCCCCGTGTCCAACCTGGCCTTGAACACTGAAAGGGATGGGGCAGCCACAGCTTCTCTGGGCACCCTGTGCCAGCACCTCAGCATCCTCGTAGTGGTGAAAATTAATCTTCAACCTAATGTTAGTTAGTACCAGTTCACCCAACTGTTTATTTCTTATTTCTCTAAGAATGCTCAAGCTTCAACACCACTTCATAGGAACCAGTCCTTGAACAAATTCATTGCTATACTGCACCCACAGAACCATGTTCAGTCATCCTTAATACTGTATGTTCAAAGCACACAAAAGCTGGGAATACCACAGCTGGAATTTTCAGTGCAACTTTATTTCTACTTCTTCAAACACACGCTAGGATCTCACATGACTACACATCCTTTTTTCCATGCAATCTTACAGCTTTCAGTGTACCGGATGCCCAATATTCAGCACATATTCAGCAGCTAATAAATATTTTGTATTTCCCCACTGTTCATCCTGGACTAATCAAATGTTGCTCAAAGCTAGCTCCAAATGAGGAATTAATAATCTTCTCATAGCCAGTCTAGATTGCTCATCCCAAAACATCTGAACACTTCACAAGAAGGAATTCGCAACAAGAGCTGGACCAAATCCAGGATTTCTGCCTCACAGAAAATTTTAGTGTTTCCAATTGGTTTTCATTGTGCTTTGAAATGAAAACACACTTCTGCAATGTCTGTAATCTCAGAATTGAAATAATGAATTTTACAGTTCTGCCAGGGGTAAAATACAACTCCCCAGGGCAGCATTCAGCTGCTGTAACACGGAGACTGGCTGTAATCACCTGTTTGCTCACTACGTGCCTTTAACTTCTGGCAAAAAATCTTTGAGAGAGGCAGGAATTGCATGAAAAAACAGGATATGCTCATGCAGACAAGGACTTGCTGATAGTCATATCCAGGATGCTATTTAAAGCAAGTTTTAAATGAATTTCCCAAAGTTTGCTCTTTTTTTCACACTAAAAGTAATAGATTCTATCATATTGTGTTATGTTAAAATTGGAACAGCTCATCTGCAATGCTGGGATGTTTGGATCCATCACAAAGATCTTTGCCACTTGAGGTAATGAAGTAGCTGACAGCAACTGCAGATTGTCACTGTATATGTAGACCAGCACAAGCAAGCCTGGAAATTAACTGAAACACTGAAAGAAAGGGTGAGGACATGGAATTCTTTCCAGAAGGTTCTTTTGACTGGAGAAGTGAAGGTACATTCTGCTCCATTCCCAGTTCTGGAGGTCTGTTCTTTAATGGCAAGACTTTACTATCAGATTCCTCTGCATCATCTGCCAGGTGTCTGTCCTTCCCTTCCTTCTGCTCACCCCAGCTTCTTGCTGCATTCTGATTTAGCCAGCCTTATTCTCTTTTGGTTGCTAAACACCAGCAAAAAGAAATCCTAAACCTTAGGCAGCTTTTTCTGTAGAAAGCAAAACACACTGTGAGAGAAAGGACTTCACTTTAAAGCTTCCCTTTAAAACTTTCCATGGGAAGATTCCCAGCACTTCCCACATTACACAACCCTGGGTTTTTTGAGGCTCTTCAGTGACCATTACTGAATCTTTTCACCCTGACTTTCCTCAATAAATTGCCACCAAATGGATGCACAGAATAATGTGAGAATGTAACCTGAGGACTTATGTATTGAGCAAAATCAAATTATTTCTGACATATATTATCTCTGACAACTGACAGCTGTAGATGCTTGGGCGGAAAGGGTAAGGAACAGGGATTATAAAGTCACGCTCTTCCTGGCAGAACTTTCCAGCAATCAGCTGTTCTGCAGTCTTCTGAGCAGGAGGTTTTGGCTGGACCAATTAAATCGAATTGGAATCTGTAATTTTACCTAATCATTTCTTGGAACCTATTTATACTTCTGGCCTGGAACAATGAGTTCCACAATTTACCTGTGTACTGACCAAACATGTGCCATCTTTTGCCTCTTTTCAGACTTGCTACCTGACTCTTTCTGTGCTACCTATTAATATGTGTAATATGAAAAATACTGCCCCATTTCACCTTCCCACAACACTTTCAGTTTCACAGAGCACTAGCACACCCTCTGCCACTTCTTTCTTAAGAAGAGTCTGACTCTATTTGTATGTCATTGTCTCCTTGTCATCATTTTCTATGCCATTGTTGCTACTGTTTTTAAGACACTGTCTTTTCCTTAAGCATTCAAGATGTGGCTGCATCACAGACTCACTCAAACCTACAATACTGTCTTTCCTCAGTTCCTTCCTTTACAATAATTAACATTTAATTGGCCTCACTGCTGCTGAGCATTGACTTAACCTTATCAAAAACGTATCCATGGTGTCTTTAAATGTTCCCTCTGCAATATAATTATTAACTTGACACTCCTCATTCTGTATGTGTATTTAGAGCTACACTCCCCTGCGTATCCTAATTTAACCTACCTTGGGATTAGCCTGGGTTTAGTTCTCGTGCAGTTTTTTGCTCTGCCTTTCAGATTTGACTGTCCTGAATAATTTTGTACCATTTGCTCCTTCTGTCTCTGCACTCATCACCTCTTTTTTTCCAAATCACTGCTGACTGCTGAACAGGTTTAACCAGTTCTGTTCCAGTTATGGTTCTCCATTGTGAGAACTATTTCTTGTACTTACTAGCCCAAGAGTAGCCCCCCTGTCTTCCCTCTCAGCAGCTTTATTTCTCCAGGTAGCTTGATTTTAGCTCCTGGCTGAAAGATTTTCAGAAAGCTAAAAGCTGGATAATCTTGCTCCACATTCCCCTTGACTTCTCCAAAGAACTCATAATTGATTTACAGCTCTCTTAAGTCTCTGCAACGGAGCAAGATGGCCTCAGAAATGGCTTCCTAAATCCTTCCAAGACCTTTGATTCTTTGATATAGCATGCTCATCCAGGTATCTGACATTTCTATTCTACAACAGAGTTTCTATCAACTTAGAATTACCTTTTTTGCAGTTCTGGGCCTCAAACAACCCCCCCTTTTTAAAATCCAGTGTCCAATTTGTCAGTGTTCATTCTTCTGGTTGTACAAGAGATTTAAGCACTGGATTACATATCATCATTAGAGGCTCAATGATTTCATTGCTTCTGAAGAACATCTTAACAAAGAGCACATGGCCTTAGTGACTTGTCACTGTTCAATTTATCAGTTTGCCTAAAAGCTCTTCCTATTGACTCTCAGTAGGAAACTGTTTGTCAGACACAGACACACGTTCACTCCTGAACGTTCAGCTGTGCCAACTGAAGGCACCACTGTCTCCACTTATTCCCACCACATCTCCCAGAGTACACCTCCAGTAATCTGCCAGTGAGGCAGTGTGTTTGAGTGCTTCTTAATATGCTCCAGGCAAAAGCAGATGGGTTAAACAGTCTAATTGGCAGTTTAGGTAAATTAACCTGGCTGTTTTCCTGGAGCTAATTAGGAAACATGGAAACAAAATGCTCCATTTGCCAACTGATGGGAATGGTAACCTCTGGCAGGCGATGGGTTTGATAAGCAGTAGTGGGCAGTAGCTTAAATCACCACAAAAGAAAGCCAAACATCTGGAAGAAAGCCTAGAATGGGGAACCCCTCTGACCTTTTCTGCAGCATCTTACATTATGTAGCCAGCGTCTGTGGGCTGGCTCTTTTACGTGCCTCATTTACACCACGATCATATGTTGTCCCCCTTTCTACGGGCTCCAGCTTCTAACAGTCTTCCTGAAGCCATTATTAGTGTTTCTTCACTTAGTGAGTAGCCCATCTGATTTTCCTTGATATGACTTTAAATTTAATATGTTGGACTTGCTTTCCCAGGTTGAGACTCCCTATTTTTATAAAACTCATTTTAAGAAGAATGTCTTTGATACCTCCTTCCACTGTGTTATCTACAGTATAAGTGCTTAGAAATACATCATCATCTTCCAGGAAGAGAATAATTCCCTTAGTTTCACACCATGTGCAAGGTCTCCCAGATCAATGGTGCCGTATTCTCCTGAATCATAGAATCGTTAGGGTTGGAAAGGACCTTAAGATCATCCAGTTCCAACCCCCCTGCTGTGGGCAGGGACACCTTACGCTAAATTGTAATCACCCAAGGCCTCGTCCAACCTGGTCTTGAACACTGCCAAGGATGGAGCATTCACAACCTGCCTGGGCAACCCATTCCAGTGCCTCACCACCCTAACAGGAAAGAATTTCCTTCTTAGATCCAACTTAAACTTCCCCCGTTTAAGTTTTAACCCGTTACCCCTTGTCCTATCACTACAGTCTCTAATGAACAGTCCCTCTCCAGCATCCCTATAGGCCCCCTTCAGATACTGGAAGGCTGCCATGAGGTCTCCACACAGCCTTCTCTTCTCCAGGCTGAACAGCCCCAACTTTCTCAGCCTGTCTCCATACAGGAGGTGCTCCAGTCCCCTGATCATCCTCGTGGCCTCCTCTGGACTTGTTCCAACAGTTCCATGTCCTTTTTACGTAGAGGACACCAGAACTGCACACAATGCTCCAGGTGAGGTCTCACGAGAGCAGAGTAGAGGGGCAGGATCACCTCCATGACCTGCTGGTCACACTCCTTTTGATGCAGCCCAGGATACGGTTGCTTTCTGGGCTGCAAGCACACACTGAAGCTGGCTCATGTTCATTTTCTCATCAACCAACACCCCCAAGTCCTTCTCTCCAGGGCTGCTCTGAATCTCTTCTCTGCCCAACCTGTAGCTGTGCCTGGGATTGCTCCTTGTGGCTGCAAACATCTGTCCACAAAAAGAGAACAGCAGCTGGATGTTGTAATCAGGTCACTAAGGCAGAGCAGTACTGGTAAGGCTGATGTCACCTGCAGTTACAGCACATCCCTCCCTGCCTTCAGGAGACATTTTTCCTCCTGTCTCTGGACTCCTGATTCATGTCTCTGAAGTTTTGTCTTTCCATTCTCACCTATGTCCTCAAGGGTCAATAAATGGCTCTACACTTTTTGGCTCCTAGCTCTGCCTTGGGAAATCTCAAAACTCAGAAGTCCTTTCCCCACAAGTATCCTGCCCTGCAGCACATTGCACATACCTACTTCAGCCCAGGGCTGGCTCTCTCCTTGCTCTGAGGGGATGCCTGAGGACTCATTTTCTGGTATAACCTCTGGACTTGGTTTCTGCAGGAAGCAGGACCCCAGATGCTCAGTGGAACAGCTGGTTGAGACTTCAGTCACCACTGTAAGACAGAACACAAAAGCAATGTCTGTGAGCAGACAACTGCACTATGAATCATCTACCTAGCATCCTTCTCTGCTCTGACCACAAAGCCAAGCAGGAGGGAACTTCACGAAGCAGACTCAGAAAAGAAAATAAAGGTAACGGATGCAAAGTGGGACTGAATCAAATTGTTAAGAAACAGCGAGATTCCCCTGACAGACACCAGCCCTCATTCCTTCCCCCGAGGGCTTGAAAGCTGGTTCTCAGCTTCTCACCGCAGCTCTCTTCCAGCCTGTTAATGCATCACCAGGCAGGAACCCTGACCGGCAGCAGGGCCCTCCCACAGCCCCCTCTCCCGCCAGCGCTGCGAACCTGTCTGTTGCGAGGGCAGGGAGGAGAGCCGCAGAGCCCTGCGCTCTCTCCTGGCGTCCGGCAGGGACCTCAGCCAGGCGATCTGCCTGAGCAGCTGCAGGAGCAGCGCACCGAGTGCCCCCTGAGGAAAAGCAGACACAAGTCAAGGACAACATCCCCGCTCCCTCCCTCTGTCCCGCTTCCACGGGCAGCTTGTCCACAGCTCTGTGTCGGCGTGCCCGCTGCTCCCACCCCTCTCACAGCACAAGCTCCTGTGCTGCCAGCACTCCCAACACAGCCCGGGCCCGCCGCTCCTCACCCAGGTGACTGCCTCCAGCACGGAGTAGCGGGGCACCAGGCCGGGCAGGGTCTGCCGCCTTCCTCCTCGCTCCCGGCCATCCCGGGGCCGTCCATCCTCGCAGCCGGGCGCCCTACAACAACCGGGGGACACAACACGGTGAAGGCCGCGGGCAGCCCTCGGCACCCCCCCAGCGGCGCGCTGGGGTCACCCCGCTCTCCCTGCAGGCCCGCACCGCGGGCAGTGCGCAGCCCGGCCCGGCCGCACTCACCGCTCGATGCCCGGGCCGGGGCCGTCGGGCGGGGGCGCGGCGCAGGCAGGGCGGGCGTGCGGCGGCCAGCAGCGGCTCAGGCCGCGGCCCAACAGCAGCCGCCACATCCCGCCCGCCGGACCATAGAGAGGGGGCGTTGCGGAGCGACAGCAGCTTGGGCCATAGAGAGGACGGAGCTACTGAGGGTATCGGCCGGTCCCGGCGGGGCAGCGGCGGGCCAGCACCGGGCGGCGCAACACCGGGCAGCGGGGCCGAGTGGGGCCCACCCGGGCAAAGAGCAGAGAAGCGGCTCCGGCCGGCCCGAGCCCGGCGGGCGGGTGGGGATAGAGCGGCGCCGCATCATGGAGACGAGCTAGAGCGGCGCCCGGCGGAGCGCGGGAACGGTGCGGCGGCCCCTGCCCTCCGGGCGGGCCGGGGACAGCCGCGTGTGACGGGGTTACCGGTTGTGCTGAGCCCCGAGGGGAGCCCTGGGATGGGGGCTGACGGCGCCGGGGCAGGTCGGTGCTGTGTGCCTGAGCCGGGGAATACCGGATAAACGGTGCATTTTCCTGACCGAGAGCAGCTTCCAGCAGCGGGGTGGGGGGACACTGGGGTGATGGGTTGAGGAGAAGCTCCCCATGAGCCGGCATCAGTGAGCGCTTGAGCCCAGATCCCCCCTGTGCTGGGCTGCACCCCCAGAGCGTGAGCAGCAGTCAAGGGAGGGGATCCTGCCCCTCTGCTGCACTGGGGAGACCCCTCCCTGCAGTCCTGATCCAGCTCTGGGGCAACAGCACGAGAGGGACCTAAAGGGGCTACGGGAAAGCTGGAGAGGGGCTTTGGACAAGGGCCTGTAGGGACAGGCCAAGGGGAATGGCTTTAACCTGCCAGAGGGGAGACTGAGATGAGCTCTTGGGCAGAAGCTCTTCCCTGTGAGGGTGCTGAGGCGCTGGCACAGGGTGCCCAGAGAAGCTGTGGCTGCCCCATCCCTGGCAGTGTTCAAGGCCAGGTTGGACACAGGGGCTTGGAGCAAGCTGCTCCAGTGGAAGGTGTCCCTGCCTGTGGCAGTGGTTGGAGCTGGGTGAGCTTTAAGGTCCCTTCAAGCCAAACCAGGCTGGGATTCTGTGATTCTATGAATTAGACAAGAAGAAATTGTGTACTGCAAAAAAGTAATTTTAGGTTTTATCAGAAATTCACTCAGTTAATCTTCCTGTAATCACGGATGTGGTTAATTATATATGGGAAATGGTATAAGTGGGAAACATTTGTGAACGGGAATGTGTAAAATATGCATTAAGATGCAGTTGCAGTTTGAGCTATGCATGAACTTGCCCTCACCCCTTGGTGGTGGTCGATCTTACTCTGTGACTGCCCATGCTCCCAGAGGCCTCCCTGGGCTTATATGTGCTGTATGTCTGTGTGTTTCAGTGGCGTTGCAATAGGAGATGGCAGAGTTCCCAACCAAGAGCATGCCATGCCAGCATGAGAAAAGGATAGACTTCATATTCTCCTTTCCCTGGTGGTTTCCTTCAGAAGTATGGCTATTGCTGGTCCTGTGCTCATTCCAGCTGAACAATGTGAATTTCTTCTTCATTTCTTCGTTCCACCAGCAGGAATTCTTGGTCATTCCGGCAGTTCGTTTCTCTTTGCAGAATATGGTGTTCTCTTTGCTGGTAATTCCTGTTAGGAACTCGTAGTTCTAGTTCAGTTTTATCCATGTTTTATGCTAGAATGGCTGCAAGTTTGGCTCCAAGTGTGGCTTTTCAGGAGATCTGTAATCATTCTCTTTCATCAGGCTGAGTGCTTGCTTCAAACTGCCAGATTTCTTTTGGTTTTCCATAGCTTTTATTTTGTTGTAGTGTCATATGGGACACAAATCCTTTATCCTTTTCACCCCAGATTTGGCTTAATACCTTAATTACAAAGTCATTGAGTTGTCTCTTTTAGTAAATGTGTCTCTAATTGTCTCGTGCTAGTAGGCTGGTATTTGCTAAGCTACTACAGTTTGTTTGGGGATGAAAATGACATGCAAAATAGAAATATCAGCATCTCCACTCTATAATCTTGCCTTAATTTTCTTGCTCATCAAGTTGATATCAGTAATTAATGCTCCAAAAACTAACACTGCATTTGTTGGTATTGGTTCATCCAGGATCTTCTCAGCTAATCACTGTATTTTTAGTGCTGTTTAGTCCTAATTTCCTTCCAGGTCCCTAGCCGTTTGGTGTGTGAAACTCTGTCTTTTCTGCAACTGGCAATTCAATAGCAGAGCTAATCCGGTTTGATTCATATCATGAGGGTGCCACAGGAGCTGAGCAACATCTGTTGAACCATTGCTGCACATTTGTGTCTTTTACTTTGGAGAAGAACCAAACACAGATGAGATGGGAGGGGAGTTTTGAGACATGAGGAAGATGACTGTCCAGAGCAAGACAAGTTGAGAGATCTTTGTTGTGGATCTGAGCTGTTGTGGAGTAATGTGACTGAGGGATTAAATGTCACAGAGAGAAATGACGTGAACTATGCAGGCAGGAGGACAGTAAGTTCTGCACAAGGTCTGCTTCTTGTGGCTTTCCAGCTTGGCTAGTTTGTGTCCTAGCAGCTTGCAGTCAGAGGGTGGAAAGGACGTTGAGAAGGAAGAGGTGATAAGCCATGAGGGAGTTACTGCAGGTGCAGAGGGCCTTGCTACAGCTTTTCTGACCAGGCAGAGACTGGATTGGGAGCAGCCCTAAGGAGAAAGATTCTTCCTTGTGAGAGTGCTGAGGCGCTGGCACAGGGTGCCCAGAGAAGCTGTGGCTGCCCCATCCCTGGCAGTGTTCAAGGCCTTTGGATGGGGCTTGGAGCAAGCTGCTCTAGTGGAAGGTGTCCCTGCCCATAGCAAGGGTTGGAACTGGGTGAGCTTTAAGGTTCCTTCCAGCACAAACCTTTCTATGGTTCTATAAATCCATGACTATTGGTGGTGGGATTTTGCTCTGTAAGCCAAGGGTGCTGGGGAAGTGGCTGATGTCATTGCAGGGCCACTTTGGAAGGCTGCAGTAATCAGGAGAGGATGGTGATGACAAAAAATGTCAAACCTCACACACTCATTCATTATTCAAGGGCAAGAAGAAGGATTGGAGAACTCTGAAACCCTCTTATTTAGCTTGTGCCTCTGGGAGGTGGTGGCACACCTTCTCCTGGAAACTTTTAAGTGTGTGAAGGACAAGAAGGCTATTGGGAAGAGCCAGAGTGGATTTGACAAGGGCAATCATTCCTAACCAGCCTGATTGCCTTCTGTGATGAAACTGGCTCGGACAACAAGGGGAGAGCAGTGGGTGGTGGTTACCTTGTTGTTAGCAAGGCCTTTGACATGGTCTCCTATAGTATCACCTCACTAAACTGGTGAGGTATGGATTGGGTAAATGGACTATAAATTGGATGGAAAATTGCCTGGATTGTTGGGCTCAGATGATGGTGGTCAGTGGGCTGGCACACAGAATGTACGAGAAGAGGCTGAGAAAACTGTTATCACACAATAATTTTAGGAAGATAAATACTTTGTGCCTTAGGGGAATAAATACTGTGTTCCTTAAGAAATACATTTATTTTGGTGGAAAGAGAAAATCAGACTGGTTATAGAAAGCAGGTTATAAGAAACATAAATGACTTCAGAATGTATATAACCTTCTAGAGCTTTGAAAAACCTTGCAGGAGAAGGCACTCATTTATTCACTGGTTTAAACACCCATTAATGCCAGTACCCTTGAAAATCCAGACAAAATCAACATATCTCCAAGCTCTTGATTATTGCTTTGAGGCACATAGGCCCCTGGAACTTTGTTCCCTGGGTGCTGGAGCTGTTGCCTCTTGTCTCATAGCAGTCTTTTGGTAACTTCGGTTTTCATCTGTGTGTTGTGGTTTAAACCCAGTCAGGCAGCTTGTTCACTCACTTCCCCCCTTCTTTCCCTCCCCCTACTCCCGAAGGTATGGAGAGGAGAATCGAAAAGAATGCAACTCCCATGGGTTGAGATAAGAACAGTTTAGTAACTAAGGTATAACACAAATCACTACTGCTACCATCAATAATAATAATGATAAAGGAAATAACAAGGGAAGAGAATACAACACCTCACCACCAGCTGACTGATAACTCGCCCCCCCAGCCCAACCCAGCACTGACTGATACCTCCTCCAACCCCACAGTCCCCAGCCCTTCTGGGTAACTCCCAGTTACATCCTGGGTATGACATGCTGTGGTATGGAATACCTCTTTGGTCAGTTTGGGTCAGGTGTCCTGTCTCTCCTTCCTCTCTTCTTCCCCTCCTCCCTGGCAGAGCATGAGGCTCACAAAGTCCTTGGCCAGACTAAAACATTTGAGTAGTAACTAAAAACATCGGTGCTATCAGCACCATTCCGAGGCCGAAAGTCAAAAACACAGCACTGCACCAGCTACGAAGGAGGAGAAAAAATGACTGCTACTGCTGAACCCAGGACACTATGATTTTCTGTGTCTTGAACAAAGCCACTTGGTGGAACCTGAAAGCTTTGACACACACCAGGTTTTTTTCTAAAGCCAGAAATTTATGGCTACAAAACTCAGTGTACAACTCTGATGAAGTAGACTTGAAACACTTGTAATTACAGATGATCCAGTTTCACAGCTCGCAGACAAAAGAAAATGTGTTTGTTTTACTTTATTAGATTGCTTCTAATATGTTCATACAAACCCGAATGTGCATATACACACTTTGTCAATACTGCCAACTGCAATTTATTAAGTTTTATAAATTTTTTCCACTAGGTCACTGTATTGGGAAACAGACAACAAATGCAGGATCAATGCTAAAGACGGGAAAGCTAAATTTCCAAGTAAGCAATCTTGTAATTTCTCTTAATAAGTTCATAAGGGGCATTTTTGAGGAAGTCTTAATTAATCATAGGCCTAAACCCTCTCTTAATGGGGTTGTATTTTTCTAACAGGGAAGTAAGAAAAAAGAGGTATTTGGGCATAAGCTGTAGCTTGAGCTGCCCTTTCACTCTCCTCTGGCTGCTGCAAAGCCCCTCAGTCAGTCATTGTAATCCAGATCTGGAACTGGAAGTGTGTTTTGGGGATGTATCTTGTTGCTTTGTGATGAAGGCCCTGGGAGAATCTGTTGGTGTTGACAGCCCATGACAGTAAATGTCACATGAATTTGGAGGAAGCTCAGGGCCTTCTGGTGACTGCTATGAGAAGAGACATGGTGACAGAAAACCTGATTGATGAGCCATGCCACAAGTAGAGGGAGCACTGAGTGGTGATTGCCTATAATTGAATGGTCCAAGGAAGTTATTTCTGGGGTTCCTATGAGTGGTGACATGCACTCCAGAAGTGTTTGCACAGGGGAGGACTGCAGATTTTAACCCTGGTACTCAGCAACTCCTTGTTAATGCAGCATTAACAGACTTCAAAACTTTAATGGGCTGCTTTAGCTTCATGCCCAGCATAGTAATGAGCCAGTTGACAATCGGAGATGGTCACTCAAGCAATTACCTTTAGAAATGTTCCTTTGCCTCCTCTTTTTAGTGCTTTCTCCTCATGGCTCAGCTCTGTGATCTGACAACATGGAGACGTTGATTATCAAGGTTCTTCCTGACTCTGACAGTGCACTCCTCTGACATGGGCTTGTTGCAGCCATGTTAAACTGATGCTCCTGGCATTAAATGGGAAGGGGAGATGTAGTAGCCCACTTACCCAGCAAAACATCTGCTCACACTGACCAATTAAATTGGCTTCTCTCTCATTAAAACCCTTGTGCAGACTCTGGTATGTCACAGATCTTTAAAATCTCCATTATGAATTCCACTTTCTTCTGGGTATTTTTAGCTTATACTTGAAGAAATGATTATTGTCTCTTGCACTTAAACATATCAATTTTGGCTCCACAGACATCTCCTCTGGGCCACATTCAAAGACCTGAGCTGACTCCAACTGCTGAATCCGTAGGGAGGTTTTCAACACAGCCTGAAGCACTTGGACATTGGAGCTGGGCAAGAAGGGCGAGGGAGAGAAATTCAAGCCCTCCCCGCTTCCCTTTGGTAAATCAGGAGCACATCCCTTACAGATTTACTTGGTTGTGCCAATTTAATGTGATTTCTTCTGAGGGCCAGGAACTACTCAAGGAAGGCTGACAGGTTTTATCAACAGAATGGAAACTGAAGTGATAAGGTGAGAGTTACTGACCTGATAACTAACAAACAGAAAACTTCAGTGTCCCTCAAGCTAAATATTGCACTCAGCAGGTAAGTAAAAGATGGCAACAGCTGTGGTCTTGTCACTGAGAGAGAGTGTGGTTTAGTGTAGAGGAGCAGGAGGTGAACTGTGACAACAAACACATTCAGTTTGCTACAGACTATTTCCCTCTATTACTTTTAATGAGAGCTAAACTCCAAAATGCACAATGGGACAATAATATTTTAGATAGAAGGAACTCTTCGTACAGCTCCTAAATTCTAGACACCCGGTTGCAATTAAAATCATTGCTTGTGTATTATTAATAGCTCACCAGTAGTTTAAGGCTGTTATCAGGTATGGGACCAATTGGTGCTGGCCAGCACACAGCTGAATGAAGAGTAGTGCTGTCCTTGAAGGAGCTGAGTTAACAACCTGAACCCACAGTGCCCAGAGGAGTTTGAAAAATGAGGGAAACGTGGACAGGAGCTGTGTTGAATGCAGCACTGTGGAAGCTGGCAAAGCAACATGGCTGGGTTGCTGTAGTCAGATGTTAGTGAATGCTGCCTAAGTGGGGTTTCATTTAGTTAAATTCTGAAATTGCAGTGTGGGAAGGGCAGATTGGAAAGGAAGCAGAGACCTCTAATAAACGCTGATTTACAAGTAATGGGCACAAAAAGTGCTGCAAGTACGGCAGTTTGTTGTTCTTGCTTTTTTCCCTTATATTTTTTCTTTTCCTGAGAACATGCCGGGGTTGTGTATGAAACCTGGTTGTCACAAGTCTCACACATCCCTTGAAATTCCTGTCTGACAGAATATGAAGGCTGCAGCAGCTGAACAAAAAGGCGCGCGACAGAGCTCTTGTATGATGTCCGTCTCCCCTTTCTGGCACCTGGCCTGTTCAGTACAATTGGGAAAGACAAATGGCAAGTGATTGCTTCCTATTCAACTTCTGCAAGCTAATTTTGTTTTTCACATGGCAGCAGTTTTGTACTCACCACGTTTGTCATTCTGCCATGTATTTTTTCTTCTCCCTGTTGCAGTTCCTTTCCTGTTACAGTTCCTTTCCTTTATAAGGTAAGGGCACCAGAACTACATTTGGTATTTGAGAAGCAGACGCACCATGAATTCATAGAGTGGCAAAGTCATACTTTTCTCTCCTAAGAATTCTGAGCTTTTGCTTTTCTTTTTCTGCCTGCTGTTGAGCACCAAGGTGATATATTCATAGAACTAGCCATTAGAATGTCAGGATGCATTTGCTAAATTGTGCAAACCAGTTCAGAGCCCATCATTCTGTGTGAAGTGAGTGTTGTTTTTTGTGTATAGGTAGATTATAGCTGTCAGGGCTGAAATTTATCTCCTGCTTTATCATGAGGCTTACTCAATGTCATGAGATCTTTAAGGTTTGGTAGTAAATATTATCCTAATTAATTGATGTTTTCTCAGAAATCTTCACTGTTCCACCTACTTTCCAGGTCATTTCTGAACACAGTGAACACCATAGACCTTAATCCCCATGGGAGTCCACTGATGATCATCCTCTACTGTGAAAACTCATCCTACAGTCTAATCTTTTTTTCCCCCAGTATTATTTAACTCTGTGAGGGCCTTACCTGTAGTCCCTGGCTTTTTAGTTTATTAAAAAGCCTTTGATGAGACCTTCAGTGCCTGAAGTTTCTGGAAGCTTGGTGTGAGCTGGAAATGCAAGGGAAATTTCTCAGCTGGATCTCTGTTATTTACATGCTTTTGACTCCTTCAGAGAATTCCAGCAGATTTAGGAGGCTCAGATTCCTTTCACAAAAGTCATGTTTACTTATCCTTAATGTGTTACTTTTATTCATGTATTCAGTCATTCTGTTCTTTACTAGAGCTTCAGCCAATACGACCGATATGGACATTAGACTTAGTGGTCTGTGGGTTCTTGAATCACCACTGGATTTCTTTTTAAAAACTGATTTGTTATTAGTTACCTTCCATCCCTTTGGTAATCACAGCAATTTTCAGCAAAAGGTTACATACTAAGGGGATTAGCTCAGATGATTCATATTTAACATTCTGTAAAGATCTTGCATGAATCTCAGCCACTGATATGTTGTTATTCAGTTTGTCTGGTTGTAATCTACACTTAACAACCTTAAATTAAGACAAGCCTGTTGTGAATGTCTTATAAACAGGGTCCTGGCCTCAGAGTTTCTCTGAGGTTCTCCAGGTGAAGAGAGATGTAAAAAGAAGAGTTTGTAATCTTTTGCGGTGGCATTATCTTTTCTGAGTGCTTCTCTCATACCTGGCTCTTGCAAGCTTCATGCTCTTGATGTGTTCCAAGAAGGATTTCTTGGACTTTTTTATTTCTTTAGCAAATAGCTTCTAAATTCTTTCTTCAGTCTATGTTATTGTGCTTTTACATTTAGTCTGCCAGGATTTATGTTCTTTTTAGTTTTCCTTTTTCAGACACCACTTCAGCTTTTTGCAGAGTACGTTTTAACTTCCAACAGCCTCCCTGATCCCGCTGTTTTGTGCTTTTTGTTTTTCTCTCAAGTCTTTTTTGACAGGTCATATGCATTTGCTTTGAGCCTCCAATATAGGATCCTAAAATAGTCTACCTGCCATCTGAAAATGTTTTACCTTTCTGGCTGCCACTCTGAGTGTTGTTTTTGTTTTTTTTAAGAAATTTCCCCATTTTTGAATTCCCATTCTCTGGAATCAAGCGCAGCTGCTGCATTTGCCAACATTTCTTCATTTCAGAATATGTAGTCATGAATCAGATAAAAGGATTAAGGGTTTGGGCCTAGCCCAGTCTCTAGGAAGCCTGGAGATATTTGTCATTAACTTTTCACTTATGTTAATGTCACTAATTTCATTAACTGAGAAACAGGGAAGGAAATGGCTTTGCCAGGGCTGGAGATGATGGGACTTCCTGCCCTGGAACTTCAGCTGCTTTCTCCAACCTACAACAGAGAAAATGATGGGTCATTGGAAAATAAAGCTGTCTGGGCTGATTTGTGCCACTGCAGTTTGATGCTGACTAGGTGGGGTGGTTCTGGCAGAGCCCATCTACACTGTGCTGGTTGGAACCAGAGTGTGAAAGTAGAGTCACAGTGACAGTGTCCAGTTCCCACATTAACACATGCAGGATTGATCCAGTGTACCAAGAAATCCAGCAGGACAGTGTGTGAATGCAAGTAGCTCTTCCTGTGATAATGCCAGAGAATCAAGAGCTTAGACTACTTCATTATTTCAGTCTGCATATAACAAAATCTTGGATAAGGTCTGACCAAAAAAGGACTAAGACCACAGTTAGTAGAGCCTGCTTTCGTAGCTGAAAGTACCTGTAAAGCCAGAATGAACCAAATGATGCTGGCTACAGTGCAACTGCTGCCTAGCATTGACTGCTTAGCAACAGGGAGAGTGATATGGATGCAGATGAATTGAGTGTTTTCTGAGCAAGCTGGGTAGGAACAGAAGTAATTAGCTGCTAGCTGATGAAAAGGCATGCTTAATTATTAGTATAATTATAGATATAATAGACCAGGAATTATTCAGTAAAAGTAAGAAAGCCAATATGTTACAAAGAAGGTAATCAGAATGGGAGAGAAAATGACAGTGGTGTGAATTCTGGAGAAGAAATGTAATGGATTAAGGTGATAAATCTGGAATCTTTTGGGTTTCCACTCTGACAGAACCGAGTTTAACAATGGTGTAGGGGTCTACAGAGCTAACAAGGTGTGTGGCTTGTATTATTTCTGGTTTTATATAATGTTGATTTATCTGATTGTATGCGAGTGAAATTGAGCTGTATGTTCATAAATCTCCAAACCTGCACAGCTTCACAAAGATCTTTGTTCTCCTTCTAGCAATGCTGGAAGCACAACCATTTAATTTGATGGATTCTGTCAGAAGCTCAGCTTTAGCTGGTTCTGCTCAATATTGGTAATTGATTATAATTATTTGAAAAGGCAGCATTGCTTTCCCTTGGCACCGTGAGAAGTAGTTGTGACTAAGAAGCAGACATGCTAGCCAGCTGCCCTGCCTGGCCAATGCATCTTAAACTGTTTTCAGTGCTGCTGGGGAGATGGCTGGAGATAACAGGCTGAACTGTTCTAACAGAGATGTTAGCAAGATGATGGATAATCACTGAAATGAATAATCTGGGGAAGGTTTTAAGTACATCTCTTCCAATGTCAGAATGGATGTAGATAGTTCTGGTCCTGCTTTTGTGCCAGGGCTTGGACGGGGTGCTAACAGCAGCAGCAGTGATCTGACATCTTCTATATGGATCTGGAATGGAGAGGTCCAAGATACATACAATTTTGTCTAAAATTGTAGGGGTTTCTATGGCAGTGGAATGGGTGACTCTGGCACCAACAGCTCTAATCTAGACTCTTGAGTCTGAGAGTGGTGGTGCCAAATGATTACAAACCCTTTTGCCCACTGCGCTGGTTGGAAAAGAAAATCAAGATACAAAGATTTTACTGAATTACTGTTTGAGGACTAATTATTAAAATGGTTTTTGATTAATGAGTTGTGAGTGAAGCTAGTTTGGCAAATAGCATTTTGATAAGGTATTTGCAAGACAGATAGTCTTAAGATGGTGTGATGAACGTAAAACACTCTAACCTTAATGATGAAGTTAATGCAGAAATGATGTAAATGTGCATGAGTAATTACTGTATGAAGTCACTGGGGTACATCAGGACAAATTGAGTACAGACAAACTCTAATCAGCACAGAATCATTGCAAAGTGAAGCTGGAAGCAATCTCAGGTAATCAGTTGTTCCATCTCCTTCTTCCATAACAGAATCAGATCTCTCATGACATTCTTGGCTTCTTTCTCTTCCATTTTTGTTGCAGACTTTTATCTGCTCCAAGACTGTTACTGCACCTGACTCTGTCAGGCCTGCTATTGCATCTCTCCGTGGTCTTCTCTTTTGAGCATCTCTTGTTCTAAGTCTCTTGATTCAGGACATGTTTTCCAGACCTCTAACTGTTACCAGTTTTCTTGCTGCTTAGTCTTTCAGCCTTTCTTGAGGAGTGGTACCAAAGACCGGATGTTCCTCTGCACTGAGGCGTTACAAATACTGAGTACAGCAAAAGGACAGGCAAGATGTCTTGCAGGTAATTCTTCTGTTAATATATCTGTGTAGTGTTTTCTCTTTGCTCAGGACAATAGCCCCTGTTCAGCTTGTGATCTATCAGAACCTTCAGATCTATTTTTTTCCCAGACTGCTTTCTGCTCTGCTTTCTGTCCTCTATTTGTGCGCTTTACTCCTGCCTAAGTTAAAACACTACGCTTTGTACAACTGAGATGATTCCTGTATTTATAGACAGCTTGTCCAAGTTGTCAAAAATTTGTAATACTGCTATCCCAAATGTATTTGTAACCACTTTTTGCAGATTTAAGCTTGGCAGATTTAATAAACACACAAACCATTGCCTCATCCAGGCTATCAATAAAATATTGAATGGAACTTACGAACAGCTGAGAAACCATTCAATTTGTCCTTTACATTTCACAGTAAACCAGTGGAAACTACTCTCAGAGTGTGGATTCCAGCCTGATTTGTGTCATGACTTCAGCCAGGGCATTCTTGCACTCATCAGTGTTGTGTGGGCCTCAGTGACATTGAGGTATGTGATATCTGCTGTTGCTTCTTTATCCACAAAGTGTCATCCATTGGAGAGTGAAATTAGACTGTCAGGTTGTTTTGTTCATGAGGGATTCATGTTGACAAGTACTCATTTCCTTAGTTTCTGTGTGCTTAGAAATCATTTGTGTTCTTCTGGTGTTTTTCTTTTCCTGGGTGTTAAATCTTTTGGTGTCTTCATTATTCCGTTGGCCTTGAAGATGACTGCTGGTGGTTCCAGCTGTTTGAAAGTGTAAGGACTTTGTGGACAGTTGTGAAGGCAACAGAAACAAACCTTTCAGTAGGAGAATCCCTGGATCAAATGTGACCTTCCTGCGATAAAGCACAGAGACACAAAAGGTTCTCAGCAGAGTGGTGGAAGGAATATTTTAACAAAAAGAAATGATTTTATTTCAATCTGAGAATTTAGGATGCAAATCAGATGAATTTAAAAAACAGATTTCAGGCCAGCTTGAGAGAATTCTGAACAGTTTGAACTACAAGTCTGAGCAGTCTTGTAGGAATGTGGCCAGGATTACGTGAAAGAAGTTGGGGAAACCTCAATTTTATGCTGCACTGACTTCATAATAGATTGGTAGTGAATGTTTAAGAAAGTAGGAACAGAGATTAGACTAAATTTCATAACCTTTTAACCCAGAATGCCTGGATCTCCTCAGCAAAGGGTTTTCTGAACTCTAATATATGCTCACTGTTGACACGGGCTTATCCACAGAACAGAATGACCTTTGCACAGCTCTATGAGAAGTGCGTGAATGCTAAGTTTTAGCATCTCCTATTCACTGTGCCCATGTGACTCTGAGGTTGATCTTGCCAAAACAAGATATTAGACTTTGTCTTGTAGCCTTTCTGCTGGAGTGTTTGATGCTGTGTGTATAGGAAGTGTATGTATATTTATATAAACACTCCAGTGTGTGAGTCAAGAAAAAAAGAGTATACATTGCATTAGTATGAACGATTTGCTGTTTTTCAGAAACCTTGATTTCATAGAATCCCAGACTGGCTTGTGTTGGAAGGGACCTTAAAGCTCATCCAGTTCCAACCCCCTGCCATGGGCAGGGACACCTTCCACTAGAGCAGGTTGCTCAAAGCCCTGTCCTAATTTTTCCCTCAATTCAGTATTCTAATGGGTGAAAATATGCCACTCTTACCTATGCTGTGTGTTAACAAGCCTTTGGGTCAGTACCACTTCCACTGTGCATTTTGTTATGTAGAATTATCACCATGGTTGTGCCTTGAACTGTTTGAAGATTGGACTGCTGGCAAATAAGGGAGCTCAAAAATGTCATCAAACTCCTAAACAGAGGCAGATGTATTATTCCATACTGGCTGCAGGAATTAGGTGTGAGCAAGGGCCCCTGGTATGACTCTTCCTTCTTTCATCCCTTTTTTTCACCATCTTCTGCCATATAAATTCCCTTCTACTTCCTGGTTCTTTACGCTTAAGGAGCTGTAGAACTACTCTAGGAGTCATTCGTGTGTGGATGCATTCTTGCTTTCTGTTATCCTTTGGTTTTGCGTGTACCCTTCACATGGCGGGAACAAAATGTTCTTGGTGGTGAAGCAGAGACACATGTGTGTGTACTGAAGACGGTGTGCCAGGCAACGCAGTACAGATTTTATAATACCCAGTGAGTCATTTCTTAATAGTGAGGAGTTCTGAGTACTAACTCTAGGTGACTTCCACCACAAGGCAGCTGTTAACACATTACTATGAATTTGTTGTGGGGGAAGAATAAAATTGCATAAGTAGCTACATTTTAAAGAGACAGAAATAATAATGACATTAAAATTGGCTGAAAAAGCCTGAGCTACAGTAACAATGGAACGTTTTAAAAATAAATGGGTAGCTAGGAAGGGGTGTAGGGAGACATGCTGTTTGGAGATCACAGAGGCACCTAAGCTTGACAGTTTCTATGACTGCATGAAACGGAGAAACACAGCCAAGCCTCCGCTCTCTCCCAGCATATTCTACTGCACAGCAATCAGGTTTAGTAACACATTGCTGAGAAAAAGACTCCCACTATTTAGTATTCATTATAGATGGCATTTTTCAGATTGCAGCTCAGCAGTGTAAACAAGGCACACTGGAGGAAGAGTGGAGAACAGCATTTCTCCAAGCTCTGATTTATTTCTTGTTGATATTCACTAACTACACAAACTTATGGGAGCACCAATTTTTCGGAAGGGAAAGTAACTCTCAAACCACCACCATTTTCCAGCTTTCTTACAGGAAGCCAACACAACAGGAGGCAAAACACAATTCCTTTCAGTAGGACAGGCGTGTGGCTCCCTTGTGAGGCTGAAACATCTGGTAGATTTGTTTCTGTGCATCGTGGATCTGCAGGCCTGCCTGGGTTCTGCCAGCTGCCCGCTTTAGATTCCATTTATATTGCATTTTGTAAACCTTGTCTGTGTGAGGAGGGAGCCTGCCCCATGTGTAGGGTGCTGCGCTGCTGGGACACCTTCTATTTGTCCGGGAAGCAAAAAGCTTCCCGGACAAACCAGTGTCCTAACACGGACCAGCATCCTAAATACCATGGGGTTGACCAACCTGTCTCACGTCCAACATCAGCCAGTGACATAGCACCCAGAGAGCTGTCCTGCCTGCATGCTTGCCCTGGCAGAGAGGTGCATGGCCCATGCTGCATCCCATGGGAACTGGCCCCTCTTTTTTGGGAGTGAGGTGCCTTTTTTCCAGGTGAGCTGAATGCCAGCCACCCAGAAAAGGAACACAGCTTTTCCATCATCCATGAGTCATTAATTCCTGTGAGCCACAAGGATACCAAGCACTGCAGGAGAGGTGGGAGCTGTGTGTAGGGAAATGCACATGGGCTTTCACCCCAAGCTCCCCATGGTCTCCCCAGAGCCTGCCTAGCAGCAGAAAGATCTGGCATGCTGAAGAAAGGCTGCGTATGACGGCTCTGCTCCATCTGTACTGCCTGTGTGAGCATAGAGAGCCTGTAATAATACAAGATCTTTCAGCTCCCATCCCTGAACAAGTGAGTTCACATCATTCTGCTGACACAGGTACAGTCTTGCTTTTGAATGTGAGTCCTCTTTTGGGAGTTGCTTCTCCACATTCCCTACCTGTCTTTTACCTGGTCCTGCTACAGCCTCCTCATAGACCCTTTTGAAAGCATGGTGCTAGAGGTTCCTCTGCCCACCTCACCCAGCATCCAGTGCCATGTCAGGGGCCTCCCCATCCTTCCCCTTCCAGCTGGAGGTGTTAGATGTACTCTTTCTTCCAAAGCCTCCCTTCTTTGAAAACACCTTGGTGAGTACCTGTATGTTTTCAGAAAGATTCATGGCAGAGTATCTTAGGAGTATTTTATTTTCCCCCACAACTATTCACAGTAATACCTACCTTAAAAATGGGACCTATTCAAAAGTACATGAGCTTCTTAAAAAGAAATTAAAAGCAGCCGCTATAAGGATGCAGAAGATGAGAAGCTGGATAAAAGCCCCCTATCTGAACCTCAGAGCAATATATCACTGAGTGAAATAATTCTACAAGGGACCAAAAGGCAATATTCTAGCAGCAGAATGGAAGAGAGTATTCGAAATCGGGATTTCTGAGCAAATAAAGAACCTATTTAAATAAAAAAAAAAAGGAAAGAAAAAAAAGCATTAACTGTGAAGCTGAAACTGTAGGGCAGACAAGGGAAGATTTTAAGGTGCAAACTCACTAACAGAGTAGTAAAAATACTAGTAAAAATGTTTTCAGAATTGCCAGGATAAGGTACTTTTTGCAGAGGTTTGATCAACAGATGACCAGTCTCTGCGAGGTTTATTGTAAGAGAGGAAAGTTGCTGTTGGAAAGTAAACTGAAGCTTTGTGTTGGTGCTCGCTGTGGTTGAGATAGGTTATTCTCCCATGAGAGTCAAACTTATGGGGACAAGTGTAGGGAACTGTCTCAAATTAAATGACAATAAAATGCATTTTAGGACTAATTGATAAGATGAAGAGTCAGAAATTGCCAAGACCATATGGTAATCACTCAAGAGCTCTGGAGGAAAACAAATATGCAGTTATGGAGCTACTATAGTATGTAACCTGTCACTTAAATCAGTCTCTCTGCAGGAGGGATGGAAGATGGTAAATGTGACAACAATCCCACAGAAGGTCCCCAGGAGCGAAGTGGAGAATTACAGACTGACACACTGCAGTCTGTACTCAGCAAGTGAGGAGAAATTATAAGAAAATAATGATGGAACGGATAAACCCCAACATTTTAGCCTGGATTCTAGCAAAATGTCTTCACCAAAAGGGTTGTCGAGCATTGGAACAGGCCGCCCAGGGCAGTGGTGGAGTTACCATCCCTGGAAGTATTTACAAGATATGTAGATGAGGCCCTTAGTGACATGGTTTAGTGGTGAGCTTGGCAGTGCTGGTTAATGGCTGGACTCGCTCTTAAAGGTCTTTTCCAGCCTAAATGATTCTGTGATTCTATATCAGGGAAAGTTTTTCTAGTGAGAAACCACATTTCACAAACTTGTTGGAGCTCTTGAAACAGTCTTGAAGATGCAACTAGGGTGGCCTAGTCATAACAACATAAGAAAGACTCTAGTGGGCCGGCCCAGTGGTCCATCTGCCTGCACTGTCCACCTATTGTTGCTGTGACCATGATTTTATGTCTCAGTCATATTCTTCTTGGTGCCTTCTCTCTAAATTGAGAAGCCCCTTTAAGTGTCTCTTCCAAAGCAACAACTAGAAATCAGTTTAATCTGGTTGATGGTTTTTTACAAAACTTGTAATTGAACTGTAAAATCCCGTGCCATAGGATGTTATGGATGCTCAAAGTTTACTTGTTCTCTAGGGGTAACAGGAAAAGTTAATGGAGAGAAGTTAAAGCATAACCTGTTAAATAGTAAAACCAATGATTGTGACTCAAAAAGTCCCAAGACACATATTGTTAGAAACCAGAATAATATTCCAGGAAAGCACCACTGCATACCTGACATGTTCTTAAACTCCTTCCCCAGGCATCTCTATTGAAAACCAGATGCTGCAGTAGAGGAACCTTTGATCTGACCCAGTGCAGTTCGTGTGCTTCGTTATGTGCTGTCAAAATCAAATGAAACATGGGTATGCATGTAAACACTTTTGATGGCACCGCTGAACGCTGAATAGTGAACGTTGAACTCATCTCCCCACTCTACAAGCAAACAATGAATTTTTATTTGAATGCTAATGAAGATCTCACCACGGTGCTGCTGGGTCTCATCTAGGAATATAAAAAGAAAAGCTGGATGGCGGAAATAAAGAAAGGATCTTTAGAAGGGGATGTAAATGTATTGGAAATATTGATGTCATTAACCAGTCACAGGTCAAAAATATACTTGAAGCTACTAATGTAATATGAAGTGGATAAACAAGTAGGAAGAAGAAAGTCTTCTTACAATTAGTGCATCTGTTCTGAACTGAAAAGGAGAAATGTGTATTTCCTGTATCACTTTAACTCCAAATAAGCCAGGGTTTGTAGTCAAAAAGCAGATCTTCCTACAGCCATCTAATCTATTCCTGATCTCTTTCAGTTTTTGAGTCAGAGCTGAGGCAAGCTTCTTTTACAAATTGGTGTTGCAGTCTTCTAAAAGAGCTGTTCCTTGCCAGGAGAATATTACATAGAGTTCTGAGAAAAATGCAGGGAGTCAGCTTGTTTGAGAGCTAACTGATGCTTACTCACAACACTGATAAGCCTGACATTTACGGAAGAGTGCCACAATTCTCAGTCCAATGAAAAATCCCAAGAGGATGTTTTTTTTTCCTCAGTGATGCTTCACATTCTATTGACTCAGGATAAACTGGAGTCTTCTCAAGTGTTTTACCCAACAAAAATAATAATGTGGAATCCAACTCCTCCGCTTGAATTACGTGCAGATGTACTGGCTTTCCTTGGCATATTTATTAATGGTTGTGGTATGTTTAATGATGCTCTACAGCATGTCAGTGCCTTACATGTCATATTTCATTCCGGTAGTGTACTAAAAGCAGTTATGCAAGAGTTCTTGGTGCCTTGATTGCAATTACAAAAATTATGCTTGGAATAATGCCACTTTGCACTTCCATAGGAAAGCCAAAGCTTGCAGTAAATACCTGTTTATGATATTAGGCAGTTTTGTGGCTGTTAGTGGTGTTGCCTGTTGGTCTGTGCTTCGCCTTCCTGTAGCAACCATAATACCTGTCCGTGCTGGATTCTTCAGGAACAGGCCCTGCCTGAAGAAGCCTGTCAGAAGGCTTTTGAATGTTCAAGTAGATTATGTCAAGCAGTTCCCTTTTGATCATTATTATAAAGATATGTTCAAATGATTCTGAAACATTACCGATGCACAACTTTCACTGCAGACACTGTGATAATTAGCTCCCACCATATCATATTCCTTATCTAGGAGTTCCGTTATTCTTTTAATTATCTTTTTGACCAACTCTCAATGTACAAAGCTTATTTCTCTGTGGCTCATCTTTTAAAATAGACAAGAAATCCAAATAGTGGCTAAGAATTTTCTGACAAAATTGGTTTTTGGGGGGAGGGAAAATTCTTATCTATGAAAACTTGAACTTTTCACAGAAACATATGTTCCAGATGCCAGGAGTTGAAAAATCCATCACTTCAGGTGGTAGTTTGTTCCCAAATTTAATCATCACTGCTGTTAAAAAATGTGTGTTTCATTTCTGGTTTGAATCGCTTTCATTTTTCAGCCCTTAGTCTTTCTTCTCTCTCTGCTAGATTAAAAAGTGCTGGTTGATATTTTCCCCTTGTGAAAGCATTTATGGAATCGCCCCACAATTGAGCTGTTTAAGTTTTTCAGTTACGTGTTCTTCTCTCCTCATATACTTTTTTATGACTCTTTTCTGCCCCCAATCTGATCTTTCAACAACTTTAAATGTGAACATCAGAATCAGATATAGTAGTGGGTTTAGTGATCCTGTACCCAGAGGTTGAACGGACTCCTTATTTCTAATCCCTTCTCCTATTTTATCACACTTTTACCTTGAGCATTTGCGGTGAGTTCCTTGCCCATTAAGACCTCTGAAGTCATAACCGTTGCACTCCAAGATGGAGTTTTCTGTTCTGTAAGAGCAGCCCATATTCTCTTGTCGGTTCACTGACTGCCTCTTCTTGAGCTCACTCCTCTTGTACCTTGTATAATATTAAGTAGGGAACAGCTTCTCTCTTCTTTGATGTTCAGGATCTAATACTTCTAAAAGCAGTCACACTAGCTCCTATAAATTGGTTCTCTAACTCTTTTTTTTCCTTTGTGCCATTATATCGATTTATTTATGAATAATAGAGGTCCCCATGTTTAGTATTCCACCTCTCAACAGGAAGCACTCAGTCTTTCTCTGGTGAGTGATGGGATAACTTTACTCATATATTTACATTCTTACTGCCAGAGAGGTTCAGTGTGTTGTCTTTTCCAGTAAAATTTGAGTCTGACTAGATTCCTTAGAACATTTTCTTTGATATATATAAAAAAATTCATTCAGTTTTATAACTTAAACTATCTTTTCTGTAGTTTCTGGCCACATATTATGGTGTATTATCAGTTCTGTTTGGTTTGTTACTGGGATTTAATGTTTTCTGCTATGGCAAGATGTGATTTTATTACCTGTTTTTTTTTAATTGACAGCCCCCCCCCCCCCATTTTCTATACATGTATTTATAGCTCTTAATTTGAGGGACACCTTTGTTTAGCTTCTTAGTCCAATGTCATTTTGCTATAATAAGTCTTCACCTCTGAAATGTTGCTATCGCTGTTCTAAGCTTTTTCTCTGAACTCGCTGGATACACAGAGTGTTTTTGTTTTACCAACCCTTAGCAATCTGCTTGCCTTAGCTTATGACAGATTTCCCCCAGCTCCCACTTAATTAAACACATCAGATATGTTTTCCTTGTGAAAAGTCTGATTTCACTTTTGACTTGTGATGGAGACCATCACCTCCAGATAGCATCTTCTTCCCCTCTGCCTAATTAGAGTTGTGTGTGTAACTGGAAGGATTTCATAGAAACTGTCAACAGTACCCCGGGGCTAAATCTTCTAACCAGCAGTCTGACTTTGCCTTCCAGGATTCTTCAGTTGCATTTCCCTTTAAAATCTGTGACATGCAGTAAGACCTCATGCGCCTCTCCAGCACTTTCTAGCATCCACCTAGGTGTCTCTTGAAAGACCCCTTCATATTCTGCCTGTAAGTCAGCAAATCTGTCATCACATGTGTGGCTGCTGGTGTGCTCCTGGTATTTAAATTCCCATCAGCAGAGCAGACCAAAAGTTCTTGACTGAAAATGTATTTTCAGATATAGCCTTCCTAGAGTTGTCATCTTGCTTTCCCTCAGCTGGAAGGCAGCTTCCTGCCACGTTAATGGTATGCTGTGCTATGCTAAACTATCCACTGTGAGAGGAGGCTGAGCCTCCTCAGAGGTGAGAGGAGAGCAAGCAGTCTGAGCTTGGTCTGGTCCCTTGTGTCCTTTTACACTGGTTTTGTGCCTTATGTTTGTTCTCTATTTGTTTCTCCAGATTAGAAGCTCTGGCCTCAGCCTGCTCTGGGTGTGTGCTGTGAGCGCCATGTGGGCAATGAAGACAGTAGCTGAAGCAATTACTGAAGCATTAGTGACTACCCTGGAAGCTCTCAGAAGGCAGGTGAGATCACTGAGTATTACAGAAAGGCAAACACAATTTACTTTTTTGAAAAACAGAAGTTGGGGAATTAGAAGCCACTGTTCCAGCCATAAGTCTGAAAAAAACCCCCAATGATCAATTTAAAGCAAACAGAAGATAAAAAGGAAAAAAGAAGGAAAAAAAAGGCATAGATTTACCAAGAATTAATCGTGCAGTCTTACTCTAATTTCCTTCTTTGAGAAAATAATGTCTAGTAGATGAAGAGGAGGCAGCAGATGGGACATATTTTGCTTTAGGAAAGCTTTTGAAACTGTTCCACATGATTCTCTCAGAAGCAGACTAAAGAAATATGGTCTAGATCAGTGTGCCCAGTATTTCTGGCTGGGTGAGACACTTACCTTGTTTCTGTATAAGGGAGAGACCATCTGTTGCAGCCCTTCCTCTAATGCGTAAGTGTATTGTGCAAGCATAGAAAAGCCAGTGCTTCCTGGGGCAATGAGATTTATTGCATATGTGCAGACAGGATCATATACTGCCATGATCAGAGGCACTGAGTGTGCTCCCAGCAAAGGTGGCCCACAGTGTTCTCAAAATAGCCCATTCAGCAGGCAGCCCTCCTCCCTGTGGACTCTAGTCTGAATGCAGAAAGGAGCAAGGGAGACCTCAAGCAAATTTATTATGGTGCAGTTCATAGCTTGAGGTTCATCATTTAGAAGGTATATGATATTGCTGTAATGTGTGTGGTGATGGTGCACAGTCAGATTGGGAGGTTATTTCGACTGGAGTCCTGCTGGTATATGTCCTGGGCCCAGTTCTATTCAGTTTTTTAATTAATGACCTATATGGTTTAAAAAAGAACTCACACATAAAATATGTAGATAAAGCAAGATGCACTTGAAAGGTCAGGATCAGACTTGTGATGATCTTGAGAAACTGGAGAAAATGATCCATAAATCAACAGCATGAAACAGAAAGAGCCAAGTGCTGTGTGGCACATTTATGAAAGAGGGAGCAAATACCAAGATACAAAAATAGGTATAACTGACTGTCTGGAGTATGCCAGGAACAAGATATGGGAATTAGAGAAAATAAAAAATTAAACATGAATGAGCAATCAAAGACTCACACTGGGAGGTGTTAATGAAATGTATTATTAAACATGGGAGGAAATCTTATTTTCTGCACTGCTGTTGAGACCTTTGCTGGGCTTTTGTGTCCACCCCTGGTGCTAGAGGGAGCTGGTGGTGTGAATGATGTGGGTACTGACCACAGAGGAGTGAGTAGGAAAGACATTTTGAGAGTGGCATCACAGTGCTATAAATTGTCACAGTACCAGACTAGCAGATTTTTAGTGAGCTAGGTTTTGCAAGAAAGGTAAGCTTTATAAATCGATGTGAGACTAGATTGCAAACTAGGTTTTAACATTCAAAAACAATGAGGTATTTTTATAGTTCACTCTCCAAACTCACCAAATAAGCAACAGCACATGGTTCAAGAGAAATAAGAAAATTCTTGTAATTTAGAAAAATGGAAGGAACTGAAATCAATAACATTGAGGAAGGAAATAGCAAAGAATGGTCTCAGCAATGAAAGTCCCAGCTAAGCAGGCCTTATGAAAAATGGGCAACGAGATCAATAAAAAATGTAGAAATATACCTATACAAATGCTGCAACTCTGAAGCCTAAAAGAGGTGAACTAGACTGTCTGATTTTAAAGGAAGTTATTGATATAATAAATGCCTCAGAAACTTGGCAGAAGGGTAGGAAACGGTAATAATAGGGAACAAATTATTGAGGAAGGCTGGGAGGGGCTACATTAGTGGTGAAGCAGTGGAGAGTATGAGAAATTGTCCCTAAATGAAGTTTCAGCAGAGGACATTTTGGAACAAATCAATAAAATGAACAGTAAGAAAGCAGGAAGATAAGATGATACTCAATCTAGTTCTGAAAGACTTCAAACACTAGATTAAGAGAAAGCTAAATGTAGCATGAAAATTGTCATTTAAGTTAACCACACTGCAAAAGGGATAGAAGTGGCAAATGTGTCTTCAGCCTTGAGAAGAAGGCCTCCAGGACAAATGTGGAAACCCACAGGTCAGTAAATCTCACTCCCAAACTGAATAAGTGGGCAAAAACTACAATAATAATGAAGAGAATCAGTAGACAATTTCATAAATGTGATTTATTTGGTAAAAGTCATTACAGTTCTTGCAGAAGGAGACCATGTCTTATAAATCTGTTTGAACTCTGAAGATGTCAACAAGCTTGTAGGTAAGGCTGATGTAGTTGATAAAGTACGTACAGACTTCCAAACAAATGTGAATAAGTCTTTCTGCAAAGACTCTTAAAGTAGTTAAGCTGAGATAATAAGATGTCCTCTTGTAAGTAAATAAGATGGAGACAAAATGGGACAAGAAGTGGGAGAAAAAGGAAAAAGATCAGCTTTCCCAGTGAAAGGAGCTCTACAGTTTAGTCACGCAACTGTTTGATTTAGGACCTATTTGATATCCTTATAAATGATGTGGAAAAGGGGGTGAATATTGCAGTGGCAAGGTTTGTGGATGGCACCAAATTAACTGAGAGTATCAAATCTGACCCTGAGAAGAGAGGCAGATGGTTCTCATGGCAGTGAGGGACTATATCAGAAATGGCATGTGAAAGTCAATGCTAATAAATGCAAATTAGCTTGTCTGGGAATATACATATTCAATTATATGTTATACTTACTCAGTTACAGCTTGAATGTTATATTATTATCACTCAGAAATAGCATTGCGGTAGGATAACTCTGTGAAAACACTGATGCAGTGACCACAGCAATACAAAATTCAAACTGAACGAGAGAAATTTTTAGGAAAGGGAAAAAAGGAAAAACATGATTATGTGATTATGTCACTGTATAAATGTTTGGCAAACCCACGTACTGATTAATACATGCAGTTCTGTTCATCCAGTCTTCAGAAAGAATAAAATAGAACTAAAAAGGATGGGTAGGAGTTGTTTGGCTCAGACATCTAAATTTAGGTTTCTACCTGTAGATGTCAATCTGTGAGGTAGATATCTAAGCTCCAACACGGAATCAAAGCTTTTTAATGTGAATTCCACCCTGAGGAAGTGGATGAGGACAGAATGGTTTTCGTATCAGGACAGAGAAGATAGTCAGGCATGGGACAGAGAAGATAGTCAGGCATGGGACAGAGGTCTTGAGATCTCCTAGCTAGCTAGAAAACAATGAAGAGGGGGTGGCTATTATTTTTAAGCACAGGAGAGGTTAAGATACCCCATGAAATTATGAGGCATGAGGTCTAAACCAGAAAGTCATACATTCTCACGGAACTTCTTATTAAATTGTAGAACTTATTGCCAGAGGCTGTTGTGTAGGTCAAAAGCATAAAGGAATAAAGAATTTCTGGAAAGCTGATGGGGAGTCAGTGTCCTGCCAGACAATATTACAAAGGCTAGTTCAGCTGTTAAAAGCCAGGCAGAAGTACAGTGGAAGGACTCCAAGGCAGCTAAGTAGGACAGTACAGGCAATTTATAGGCCGGAATGGAGACCATGGGTGAGAAACTGGTGTGCACCCCACTAGTGGGGTGATCTTCTTGTGGTCGGTGGGCCACCATGAAGAGAGATCCACAGCTGGGATCTCGAGAGTGGAAAGTGTGGTATATTCCCATGTAAACTGGGGGAAGGAGGGAAAATGAGGGAGACTGGTGGTAGCCATAAAACAGTGGCTGTTGGCATAGGTAATGCCCAGAATGTGGAAGTAAGGAGGAGTGTTTGCAGCTCATGATCTTCGGCACCTCAGAGGTGACTGAATGTAGAAAACCCTAGAAGCCAGCAGCAGTACAGCTGTTCCCAGGCTGGTAACACTCCTGCCTGGGCTTGCAATGTACATCCTAGAATTCACTTGCTACCTCTAGGCTTTACTAGAGCAGTGCCTTAGTGGTGTTTGAAGACTTAATTTGCTAACAACCACATTCAGCCCAGTTCTGGCCAAGCTCCCTGGCTTTACTGAGTTGTTACCGAGGTTGCAGATGGGAACCTGAATGACCAATAATGACCCAAACGTGGACAGTTTTAATGGTTTGTCTCAGAGAAGTAGCACAGCTATGCAGGCTGTGGAGGGTAAGGCTGGAGAACACCTTGAGCTCTTCAGGATCGGGGAGAACTGAGTTATGAACATAGCTACCGCTGTAGATAAGTATAGTGTAGTATAAACTCTTTATAGAGGTCCCAAACTTTGCACTTTCAGTCCTGCTTTCATTTTCCATTTTGTTTGGATATATTTTCATCATTCATTCTGTGCTTTAGGAAAATACTTGTTTTTGTTGTGTGTTGCTCTCCTGGCTCTTCCCAGGGTGTTTCCACCTGGCTCTGAAATGGTTGCAGGTATTTTCTGTGTGCTTTGGCAGCCATGAATTTGGCTCCGCAGACCTCAGAAGGACTTGGAGTTCTCTGGAAAGCAGTGCAACTCATCTGCAGGGAGCAAACACAGAGAATGATGATTCAATGAGATTGGTAGCACTACTTCAAAGCAGAATTGGAATCTAATGCAGCTGGGTTTAAAATACACTTCAGGATTACATCAGAAATAATAATAGCATCAGAAGTGGAAACCTTTAAATGAGGGTAAATCTGATGGCAACTTTTGCATCCTTTATTGTAAAGCATGCTGAGCTGCGGTATAGTAGAATCCATTAGTACTTTGGGGATATATTTATTTATTTGTTTTTAAGTTGGGAACTATTCATTAGCTCCAAGTGAAACTTACTGTAAGAGTCGTCCGAGTCCTGGTGGGAGTTGCTCTTGCAGATGGAAGAAGTACCATCGTCTCCCAAAACACCAAAGGCCTGAGCCTCGTGTCCATGGTAGCAGCATCCCACTCCTGCAGGAAATTCCTGCTTTGTTAAGCACCAAAACCAAAGACCATGATCATGATGAGTCTGCCCAGGAACTGGGACAGAGAATAGGGCTGCCTAAAAAAAACCACATTCCCCAAACCTTGGGTTATGCTTACCTAGGATCCACCTTGAGCCACTTTTGTATGTAGCCCCAACACAGTTGTACTGTTGCAACTGCGGGGCTGTCACAGGAGCTTCTTATACTGCCACAGCCTCTGAAAGGAAAAGATTTGTAATTACAGGCAAAAAAGAGAGTGCTCTGAGTAATCTCAGGGCTTTGGTATGCATATGTATGTTCTTCAGTCTCTGGATAGGGATGATCTCCTTTACATGAGTGCTTGTCACCACAGCAGGACTTTGAGCTTACTGCCTGATGGGCGTTTGAATCCTGTGACCGTGGGACTGTTCCTAGCATTTCTTGCCTTTTCTGACCTAGAAAATATTTACTTAGTTTTTAATAAATCAAAACTGCTATCCCTGGAAACATTTAACGAGGTGTTTTGGTGCCTGTCAGGGAGTTGCCAATGAAAATCAGGGTCAAAACAGTAGCATGGTTCTGGACTTAATTAGATAGGCTGCTTTTGGGGGGAGAAGTTAAAGAGTTGGATGCTGGGGAATTGCCTGCATTGAGTTAAGAAGAAAACAGCTTTAAAATTTGTTTCTCCATTTCCTAGAAAATGAGTTTTCTACACAGCTTTGGATTGTTCTGGCAAATGTCTCTGTATTTTCATGATATGTTTCACAACATATTTGTTATGTCCAGACATAGAATGTTAGAATTAATCAAAACTGAAATATTTATGGAGAAAGCCATTTCACGTCCATCTCTGTCATGAGACTGGCTGCTCTGATAGGGATTAGAGGTTGTTACGCTAATGACTTAGACTTTTGTCTCATTGCCAGAGCAGTTTCCCAATTTAGAACCTTTTCTTCTGATTAATATTTGTATTCCTCCCACAATTCTTCTTCTTATAGGAACTCGTACTGGGAATTATTCCAGACCTACATAATGTCTCTGAAATCTTTTTATCCCTCTGTTTGCTGATCAGTGGAAAGGATTTTAATGCCAGGTTAGGTAATCGAGATAAATCCTAACTTCATCTAACTTTATCCCTCGACCATGTCTTGGATATGCTAGAAACATTTTTTGTGATCCATAAATAAATTCACATAGGATTTTGATTAATCTTTTTTTTTTCGTCTTCTGTTGTCAGTGAAGCCTCATTACATTAAATGGGAGATCAAACAGAGTGTATTACAACTTCCACTGTGTGCTGGTTTGTTTAGTGCATCACTTCTTTGCAGGTTGAAAACATCAGTAAGTTCCAAAGACATAGTTTTGTGCACAGCTGGGCATGTATAACATGTTTTGATAGTAGTCTGAAGCAATAATGGCTTCTAGTACCTGATAATGCTTTCTAGCCCCATTCAGTTGTTTGAATTAGCTTACATAGTGGTGGGAAGTATACACTGATTTAATTTGCTTCACTTCTAACTGCAACTTGTTACAAAGAAGAGGGAGTCAAGCATGTTTAAAGTAGATCTCTTGCTGGCAGCTGAAGCCAGCAAAGGTGTAATGCCTGTGTGGTTTGGGAGAGGTAGGGCTCCTGAGTGCTGCTCCCTGAGATTCTGTGTGCCCATCTGGGACGTTTCACGGCCATAAGCCAGCCATTTCTCAAGCACAGTCACTGGGGGAAGGACATACCTAAGGAAAAGCTTCACAAAAACTACATCCTGGTTTGAAAACTGCCTGACCTGGCATGTGGGCAGTAACAGAAAGCAGGGCTTGAGTCTATATCCTTTTTCATTTGACTTTGAATTCCAGCAAAAGGTTTCAAACTAAAACAGAAGTCAAAGTTTTCTTATCAAGAAGAAAGAGTGACAAGTCTGAACCTCAGAGCAATCAGGTTAAATGAGCCTGGGAAAGTTGGTGCCTCCAGTTTGTTAAGAGAAGCAAACTCCATGTTACCCTTGACTGTCCTAACGATAGATGAGATGGAAAAAAGCCCTCCCTTGCTTTGACCCAGAGTTGCTCTTTCCTCTGATGGTTCATTGATTCCCTTTGCTTCCCTTCTCATTTAATAGATTTCTATAAGTTGGGCATTTACAGACCTGCTGCTATTAACATTCAATGTTAGTGGACCTGAGAGCTTCTCTGTCAACTATGCTGGAGCTTCTGAGCCTGCCAATTTAAAAATGTTCATTGCTGATAGATTCTAACATCTCTCTCAGTTACTAATAGACTGGAAAGTATTTCATCATCTTCAAGCAATGAAAAGCAAATCATCCCTCTTTCCAAATACTAAAAGGCTGTTTGAACACTTCTGCATTTTCTGCATAATCCTTCACAATTCTCCTGTCTGCACTGAGCAGTGACCCCACACCGTGGCTGGGATTTCTTTTGCAAACACAACTTTCTTGTGCTAAGCTCTGTCAGTCAAGGATTTTATTCTGAGGCTGCTTTGTTTTGTGGCTCGTGGTTCTTGTAGGTCAGGAGTTTGCCTGGCTATTGATTTACAGCTAGTTATATGTAGTACTAGTGTTTGACATTTCTGTCTTTGTTGTTCTTTGCTGACATCACCCCCAAACTTCAACCACGCCAGTCATTGCTTTAAGATTTCATGGTGAGTGTCTGACTCAGTTTGACATTTTTCAGTTTTTAATGTCGGGTAAAATGGCAAAGGGATTAGGGAGAAGAGACCATTTCCCCAGTGTTTTAAATGCATATATATTTGTAGTGTATGTTTAATAATGAATATATATATATTTTTATATAAAACTCCCAATAGCAATGCCTTATAGCCCACTTTTGACAAGGTAGGGTCTTAATATTTGAATGAAGGGCTTGAAATTTAGGAAAGGACTAACCCTGGTGAAAGATGCGCATTTTTTCTTTTCCTTTGAAATCTGACATGTTTTGAGTCCCTCACCATGTCAGTCTGTGTATGTTCAGCTGTGACTTGCCTGTGTTCAGGTATGTATTCCCCAGAGACCTTGTCCAACAACAAACGCCACTCCTGGCTTCAGGAATGAGCAAGATTCTACCTGCCGTGCACAGCAGATGACAGGCAGACCTCAGAAGCAGGGCAGGTGGGAGGGCTTAAAAGGAAGGGAGGAAGAGAAGCAAAAATAACTGGCCAGGCACAGGTGGGTCCAGGGAAAGTCTAGATGATAGAGGTGGAAAGATCGGTGTTCCTTCAAGTGTGCTGTCTCTTAAGAACATGGAATGGAGCCCAGCACCACACTGTGCCTCCTGTGCAGGTCTGGCAGCCGCATGTATTACATGGAATTACCAGCGCAGCTTGTGTGTTCAGACTCAGTCACCTTAAGGTCTTTATAAAGGATGACAATATCTTATTGTTACCAGTAACCACATTATTTGTTGGTACCAGGTGCAGAAGGGGAGGAGGGTACCAGAATGCTGTCTTCTTCAGTAATGGTATCTGAGGAAAAGCTCTGTCCTGGCAGGGCTACCTATGCTTCCTTTATCTGGAGAGGCATCCTGACTCAGTATCAGCAAGGCTGGAGGTAAGGCAGTAAAAGAGGGCTTACAGATTATGGCCTGATCACTGAACTTCAGGTGGCAAATCTCTCTTTTTCAGAAGTCATTCATGCTCCCCAGACTCTCATATACCTTGTGCTTCACTGCCATATGTCAGAGATCCTCATTCCTATGTCAAAGCTCTTATCTCCTGTTCACACCAGCCTCCCCACACCACTGTGCTGTCCCTGGATGGAGTATATGGGCAGGGAAACATGCAAAATACGTGCATGTAGTGATACATGCATGCAGCTACTCCTACATGGACTAAGGAAGCCCTGCCATAGGGCTGTATCCTCTCCCTCTGCTCACTTGTGTTTGTTCTGGACTGTAAATCTCAGTGACCACAGGCTGTTAACTGACAATGCAGAAAATTATCCAGGAAAAGAATACGCATTTATCTTATGCTGTAAAGTTTTCTCATAGCACCCACTACAGGTCACAAGATGTGAGCAGAGAGAGTCCATGGCACTTTGATTTGTCCGAGTAGGATGGCTTTGGTGGTCTTTGTACCTTAAAGCCCAGTGGCTTTCTTTTCTTAAAACTGTAGTTACAGTACTTTAATCTGAAGGGCTTTTCCTTAGTGAACCTTTCTCTTGTACTCGCACCACTGTATCTCTTCGTTTTCATTGTTAGCAGATGGAGCATGAGTCCCAGTTCTTTCCTTCCATCCTTCCTGCTAAGAGATCCCTGGTGCCTCGGCAGATTTTTGTGGATACTTAATCTTTTGCTGCTTTTCTTCCAATGATTTTGATTAATTTTATCCATGTACATAAAATTATTTTGTGAGCGACACTTTCCATTAAAGAATGACATTGGAATTAGGTTTTAGTTCCCTGATTCCAGTGAAAACATCGCATGCTTCCTTTTTTCAAGTCTGAACTTCATGATTATTTTTCTGTAATCCACTTTTAATTGTAAGTACCCAGCATTCTGCTAGTTCATGCAGTACCAAATGACACAAGGTTGCTCTGGAGTGCTCCAGCGAGTGTCTTCTGGGGAATATTGAAATTCCATGGAAACAACACGAGAACCATTATCTGAAACAGCCTCTTCAGGCAAACCATATGGGGTGACATATTCTGCACTGCTTCGATAATCCAGGCACAGATATGTTCACTGGTAACTCTGCAGTAAGCATCACTCATTTGCTTTGTCTGTGCAGTATTAATGAGCCATTTCAATAGACAGCGGGTTTCAACTATATTTGCTGCATATTCATGTTGCTTCCTTCAAGTTGTTTCAAAACTCTTTCCACTAGATTAACTTGGAAGTCTCAGTTATTCCATCAGGTGCTGGCGTACTGAAGATACGGGCCATCCTGTCCTTTCCAGCCTTGGCTGAGGAGTGGGGCTAATGTTTGGAAGAGGGATGGTGTTCTAGGCACACTGCCTTTGCTGAGCCTCCCTCCAGCAGGGAGCCTCTGCTCCTGCTTCCAGCACCGATTGCTGGGGCATGTAAAACCTCCTTATTGCTTTCTGGTTCATCTGTCATCCGAGGGTTGTGGTTGCTAGCAAGCAATGGAGCCTTAAGACACTTTGCAGATGGGCACACATCATTATGGTGGAGTGAGAATGTGCAAAATCCAGAATAGAGAGCACAGAGGGAAGAGTTAGATGTTTTGACTAGGCTGATCTGTGCTGTGCCTGTAAGCATCTCTGTGTGATGCTACTATGATATAGTCAGGGGAGATTAAACACTCCAGATGTTGGTCTAGGTACCTACAGAGCCTCCCCACGTCTGAACACAGCATTTTCCATGGGGCATAAATATTCAGAAAAAATTCATACACAGGTTTTAAAAACCACAAGAGACCTGGAGAGGGGCTTTGGAAAAGGGCCTGTAGGGCCAGGCCAAGGGGAATGGCTTTAACCTGCCAGAGGGGGACTGAGATGAGCTCTTAGGCAGAAGCTCTTCCCTGTGAGGGTGCTGAGGCGCTGGCACAGGGTGCCCAGAGAAGCTGTGGCTGCCCCATCCCTGGCAGTGTTCAAGGCCAGGTTGGACACAGGGGCTTGGAGCAAGCTGCTCTAGTGGAAGGGGTCCCTGCCTGTGGCAGGGGTTGGAGCTGGATGAGCTCTAAGGTCCCTTCCAACCCAACCAATTTGTGATTCTGTGGTAATGAATACAGAAGCCTCTGGGGTTTGGCACTGAGAGCCAAACAGAGCACTCTGGTTCATACTGAAAACCACATGAAGGTTTCAGGGGCACCAAAAGTAATTTGACATTTAAGAAATACTATAAATGGCTCCCTTTGTGAGCATGCAGAAACACAGCCCTTAATCTGAGCGTCTGGTTCTGATAGCTACATGGAGCTTAACCTGGACAGCAGCTTAAAAAAACAGAAATAGATTAGTAAGGTTACTTACAGGTCTTCCTACAGAAAGACACTAACACAACTCTTGAATAACCACTTCCCAAGCAAAGGAACTCACATATTTAAACAGAACCACAAGGATAATTGAAAGAGACTGGATGTTGCCATGACCAAACTGGGTTTTTGAGGTGCTGGTAGGTGTGAAGGTGGGGGAAAAAGAGGGGTTTTCAATTTCAGCCCGTTGTTTTTATGCTACAGCTGGTTTACCTTAGAAGAGTAGAAAGTGAGCGCATGATTTATCCAGCAGGATGGAGCCAGCAGTGCTGTGGTTGAGGGGAAGCAAAGGACACAGCTGAGGACTGGAGGCAGCAGCCACATCCTGGAGCAGTTTGTTGCTGTGATTGTGCCAGGGCTGCTGTGCCTCTGGAGCTGGAGGAAGAGTGCAGGTGAGGAGCGCTTTACCTTCTTTTTTGGGAACAATCTTCTGAAGGGAAAAAGCACAGAGTAATGAACAGCACAGATGTCTGTACGTCTGTCCTGCAGCCTTTCAAGTCCTTGTATTTCCTTTCATGTGTTGTTAGAAGTAAGTTTTATTGTATTGCCTTTTCCTTTTCTGTAAAGAGTGAACTGGTAGCATTGCACTGTCTCACCTCTAAGGCCGTGCCTGCTCACTTCTGTTCTCACATCAATCGATGCCCTACCCTGAGTTCCCACTGCCCCTCCAGAGCAGGTTCAACATCAGGTAGCTGTGCTGGTCCCTTTCTTTCTGTCTCTGGAAACTGCAGTAATTTTAAGTATCTCTCTTCAGAGCTGGAGCAGCTTCTCTATTCCCAGGGCCAGACATCCCCCTGCCTTGGCACAAGCTCTTCCCCACGGCTGTCGGGATAGGAGAGCTGGGCTGGTTCAGCTTGGAGAAGAGAAGGCTCCTCAAGGGGACACCTTAGAGCAGCTCCAGTGCCTAAAGGGGCTACAGGAAACCTGGAGAGGGGCCTCGGACAAGGGCCTGTAGGGACAGGCCAAGGGGAATGGCTTTAACCTGCCAGAGGGGAGACTGAGATGAGCTCTTAGGCAGAAGCTCTTCCCTGTGAGGGTGCTGAGGCGCTGGCACAGGGTGCCCAGAGAAGCTGTGGCTGCCCCATCCCTGGCAGTGTTCAAGGCCAGGTTGGACACAGGGGCTTGGAGCAACCCTGCATGACAGTCCTCCCTGAGCATGGCTTCTGGAGGAAGTGCGGAAAGTTCATGCCTGCTCTTGTTGTGTTTTGGGGGTGATTTGGGGTCCCTGCACATGTCCCCCTTGGGTGCGTGGGTCAGGGTGTGTGTTAGGCAGGCAGCTCTGCTCAGAGCACAAGAGGTGTGCTATGAGATGGGACATGGTGCATGGTATTCCCTGTCAGGTATGGTGTTTTGGGAAGCTGTTGGGAATTGGGCTCTTCCTCAGCAGTGAACCAGCTTCCTAATAGCATTTAAGTTTGTTTGCAGGGCAGGAGACTGACCTGGGCTGTTCGAGACCTGTGTTGGTCTGGTTGTACCCTCGTTTACTCACCAGGAGCTTTTCTGTCAGCAGAGATGATGCTGTTTTGCTGCAGTAAAACATCAGAAGTCCCTGGTGAGCAGCGCAGCCTTGATGCTATGGGGACCAAGGGAAGATGCATGCATGGGAGAAGATGCCAGGCAAGTGCTGAGTGATCAAAGCTGAGCCCCAAAGAGGCTTTGACATCTGGTACCCCATTCCTGGTGGGTTGGTTGTGCCCAAAGGTCGAGGCAGGGGGACTGGAGGGGATCCCTTGCTGCTAGCCAGAGGCGTGGTGATCCCAGGTGATCCTGCAGGGTCCCCCATGACTGAGGTGATGGCAGAGGGCTGTTTTCAGGGCTCTGCTGTGAAAGCAGAGAGCTGCACTACAGAGGCAGAGCTGGACTGTGCTGTCCCCATAGGAAAGGCTGATGTAGGTCAAACAAGTAGGAGCACAGGTAAATCTGAGCTGAAAAGTTAGTTTGAGGAACACCCAGAAGACCTGATGCTTACCTGAAGAGGTATGAGGGCTGCAGGGGTCAGCTGCTGAGCTGAGGCTGTTTGGAGTGAGTAGTGGCTGGCTTTTGGACCGAGATCATCTTTATGGTGCTGGGATTGCCTGTGGGCATGTTCTATAGGTCTGTCTGGGACTGAAGGTGCAGCTGGTTCAGCCTTCCCTTGTCAGATGCTCTTCATTGTAGATAAAAGCTTTTTCTGATCATTCTAGTTCCCATGGCTGGGAAGGGGTTTATAAATGGCAAAGGCTGTCCTGTGGGTCAGCTCTTTGGGAAGTCTCTCATCTGTCTATCCCAGGAGCAGGTTGGCAAACCATCCTCCTTACTTAAATGTGCTGGCAAGAACAAGCATCTCTGTGCTTGAACTTCAGCCCACTCAAGGTGGCAGTTCCTGTGGCTGCCCTGTGCTTTTGGATGAGCTTTGGGATTTGCCCATCTGTGGCTGAAGCTCTAACTCTTGCTGGGTATAGAGAAGTGAGTCCCAGGGCTTGGCTGGGGGCTGCTGGAGCTGCACAAATCCAGTGCACGCATCTGCATGCCTGACCCTGCTTTGGTTAAAGCAGGGGATTGAGTCCTATTGTTTGTAGATAAAAGCTTTCTATTTCTGCTATTTCTCTGTTTTCCTAAGTGCTTATTGCTAAGAATAACTGCTATTTCACCTCTTGCCCGCCCTCCATCAGCTGCTTGGAGCCACCATTTTAGACGTCATCTCGAGCTGCAAAGAGTAAGTGATCTTGTTTTCCAGAGGCCCTGTTTGAAGGAGCAGGAACTGGATTTTGCCTTCATTTGCTCTTTAAGGAGCTGCCACAGGAGGAAAGGGCCTGTGTTTGCCAGTTCCTCACAGCCCTTGCTGAGAAGCTGCACCACAGCAAGCGCTGAGAAGGAATCAAGCATGCTGGCATCACACTGGGCTAGTTTTCCTCTTGGAAATCAAAAGTGGAGCAAAGCCACAACTGAGACAAGGTGACTTTCAGTTTATTCAATGCATTGCTTACTTAATGCCTAGTAACAGATCTCTGGAGCGTACCTTGCTCTGCTCCTCACTCTCAGCTTGTCCCACAGCTCCTGCATCAGAAAGAGCTTGTTACTGTGCTAGTGGAGCTAAAAGGGCTGTCTCAGTGTTGCAACTCTTATTTCGTTGCAGGGGGTAAGTGCCATAAGGAGCTGTTTCTCTGCCTTTGCAGATGCTCCTTTCAGCCCAGCTTGCTTTTTACTCCATTTCAGCAAGGGCCCAGCAAACACAGCTCCAGCTGGGAAAATGAGATGTGAGGGCTCCCAGCTTCTTCCCAGCAACCTTCTCTGCTAATAACTGCAGGGAAACCAAAACAATACAAATAACCTGGCTTTGGCTGCTAAAATCCAGGTAAAGCAAAGCAGTGAAAAGCTGTGATAGAGACCTTGGAGATCCTTTCTCTCTTCCTTTGCTCTTGCACTAAACCAGGGTCTGCCTTGGGCTCTGGGCCCTGACTGGGGGAGGCAGTTTCCAAAAGCAGCACAAAGGAGTTTTATTTGTTCTTTGCTTACCACTTTCTCTGACCTCCAGTGCTGTGCTGGGAGCAGGATCTGTACCAGGCAGGATGTAGGCCCCAGAGGGTCATGGAAGAGAGCCACTGTCATCTGAGGTGATTTTTAACACTAAACTGTGTGATTCACTTTGCTGACACCACCACTCCTTGCTGCAGAGCAGAACCCTTCACACCAGAGCAGACTCATGTGCCATCCCTGGGCTGAGTCCTGATTGCCCTCCCCTCAACCAGGTACAGCTTCATCCTGCCCCTCTTCTTCAGACTTACTTACTGGTGAATGGCTTAAGAAGATGTACCCCTGCTTCCCATCCCCATGCTGATGGCTGTGAGACTGGGCCCTGTCCTTGCCTCACTGCTGTGTAATGGGACTGATAGTCCTGAGAGCACATGGAAGGCTCCTGGGGGCACCAAAGTACACAGACTCCCGGGGCAGGAGCACCAAAAAGCAGGTTGAAAGCTCTGGGGCACCCCAAAAAAGCACACCAAGGCCCTTAAGGACACTGGAAAAGAAACAGAGGGGCTCCAGGGGTACCCGAAACCACCCTGAGGAGCACTGTTGGAGAAGGACAAACAGAGCAGTGCTGGTTTCCCTCTCAGATCTCCAACTAGCTAGGAAACCACAAAAGCAACCCAAAAGGTTGGGAAAACCAAAGGTGAGACACGGATTCCAAGGACTGAAAAGCAGACAGAGGGCTTTGAGGTACCTTGGTAGCACCAGCAAGCATATACAGGGGTGTGGGGGGCAAAATAAATGGACCAAAGACTCTGGGGACACTGGAGGGGCACCAAAACCAAATCAATTGCTTATGTAAGTGACCTGATTCATTTTTCTCAGCAGAAGGAGTCCTGTGTCTGTCCTCTTGCCTCTGTGTGCTGGCATCCAGGCTTCAGATGAATTTCATGGTCTGTAATCATCCCGGGAGAATTTCCCTCTTGTTCATCCTACGGAAGAGAAACTCTCCCATTTCCACTTGGATCTTACAATAGCTTGTCAGTGACAAAACATTCCCAAATCCTCTCATTTATCAAATGGCCAATCCTGTTAACAGCTTAAGAAACATAATTACCTGCAATCTCTTCTGCTATTCATTTTATGCCTACACTTCCCTCTCTCTGGCAGCTTCCCAGCAGGCAAGTCAAGAGCTGAAGCATGGCTGCAGCTACCAAGTGCTTGAGCAATGCAATTTCCTCTAATCACCTGCACAATGATAGCAGGAGTTTTGCTTCCCTGTTTGTAGCAGCAAGGAGCAGGTGAGGAAGGCAGGCATAGAGCCAAAAGCATCAGCTGACAGTTGTGGGTAAGTTTCCAAGCATGGCTACAATTTAAGTGCTGTATGGTGGGAACATTATTGATTAGGGTCTACTTTTAGGGCACAAGAAATCACAGCTACACTTGGCATGAACACAAGTGAGCTACTATCCATGGGCACAAGTGGGCTCTGAGAGAAGCAGCTAGAGAGGCTGATGCAGGTTTGGGTGCTGGAAATGGCTGTGGGAGCTTTGTCAGCAAGAAAGCAGGGCCTGAAATATCAGTGAGCTGGTGAACTAATGGAGAAATTGGGATCAGCTGGAGACAGTCCTGATTATTGCATTGCTAACAGAGACTGATTTTGTCTTATTTCACAGTGTATCTACAGCTTGTGAGAGACTTTGGCTCAACTCTCAGGGAGGATTTACAAGAGCAGTGCTTTCAGGCTGGAGATCTGCTGGCTTCCTGAATGTTGGGTATGTACAGGACAGCTTGATCCAAAGAGAAACCCATAGGACCACCGTAGCCTACCCTAGACCTGGGAATTAGAAAATTCCTAGCTCTGTTCTATCCATGCTGGCTGCTGAGGAAGCTGCCTTTGTGCCTTAAAATCTTGTACTAGCCTGACATTATCACTGTGCATTTAACTGGCCAAGGCATGCTTCAGCCTACAGTCTCCAGTTAGACCTGCCTTCTGTGTGGAAGGGTTTTTCTTACACCTACTCTACTCCTCTTTTCAACCCTGTCAGCTATTTTGGATCCTTAGGGGTTGGGATAAATGAGGTGCGTTTCTTCCGACACCTTCCAGTGTTATTTTTAAGCAATTTTTTATGCTGCTTGCCAACACTTTATCCTTACAGTTCTTTGAATGTTGTATTAAAAACCCCTATGAACAAGCTGTATACAAATCAGAAGTTTGGTGTTTTGTTTTGTTTTAAATCAGACATCATCTTAAGAGATTTGGAACTTTTTGATCTTCCTAAGATACTGAATACGAGTATATTTTGGTCACTATCGTAGAATAACCCTTTCTTTAACAGCAGTTTGAACCTCAAATGCCAGTTTTTGCAACTACTTTTCCCAATGGAAATAGTTTAATTCACTTCTCAAAATACAGGCACTTACATTGATGAAATTTCAGTGTAACCCATATGCCACCCAGACCAAGACACCAAAGAACTTTGATGGCTCTGGGCTACATGCCCAGAGCTGTGTGCTGCTTGGGAACAGCAAGGACTCGGATATAGAATCATAGAATCCCAGACTGGTTTGAGTTGAAGGAACCCTAAAGCTCATTCAGCTCCAACCCCTGCCATGGGCAGGGACACCTTCCACTAGAGCAGCTTGCTCCAAGCCCCGTCCAACCTGGCCTTGGTACGAGACTGTGTGAGTGCTGAGGAGGGACTGAAGTAAGCTGTTTTCTTGTGTTTAACAAGATATAATATATACATAAGGAAAGTAAGGACTGCAAATGAAGAAACTGTACCTAAAAGAAAATGAAGACTGCTCCAGTAAAATATAAAATGGGACAGACATGCTTTTATACAAGAACTTGCTATTTCTTTTATGATATTTATTTCAAATCATGCAAACCCTTCAGAGCAGCCCTAATGCCCAGTGGAGTTCTCCAACCTAAATGTCTTGTCATCAGTGCAAGAAACAAAGATAATGTAATTTGAATACTGGATGCAACAACATAGGCTGCTCTGGAGGCAGATTCTCCTTGCTCCAAATGGGAATGATGGCTCCAAACAGACTCACCAGAACAGACTGAAAAGCAGATGTCTCATTTGTGAGGAAATGGCCAATCTCTCAGCTGTTTTCCCCCCTATTTCTTTCTTCCTAGAAAGGAAAAAAAACAAACCAGTTGCATAAAGATGCTGCTGTTTCAAAGCAAAATTTTAAACATTGCTGATTTGCAAAAGGCATTTCAGCATTTTCCTGAGAATAAAATGCTGCTCTGATGCTGTGTTTAAATATTTCATTCCAGCTTCCCGAACAAACTTAAAATCATAATAAGTCATTTTGACATAAAAGCGCGCTTCTCAGAGGTGCCCGTGGCTCAGACATCTCCAGCTTCAAGCACAGCTGCAGGAGCTCTCCCTGCTCATGGCTGATCAAAGACAAACCATGCTGCCACCCACGAGCTGCTGCTCATCCCCAGCACCCAACCCAGGAGGAAAAACGGATCCTGAACATCCCGAGTGCTTCTTCCTGAGGGGCGACGCTGTCTATGCAAAATACACGTCGCTGTCGTAACCCTACTGTGAAAAGGTGGAGGGAGTTTAGCAAACAAACATCCTTCGCCTTGCTTTAAATCATGCTGAAGTAAAACATCAGCTGGTGCTGGCTGCTCAATTAAGCAGTTTGTCGTGCAGCCTTTGGAGAGGAAAACGCTGAGAAATAGGATTTCACAGCACATGCGTATTGCGTGGAGGAAATGTTGCCTGAGAAGCTGTCCAAACCCACCTGCAATTCCCATGTGCTGCCATTCCCTGTCATGCAACACGTGTTGCCCTCAAATTTGGAGGATGGCTTATGGCTGTATGTACCTGTGGTGTGATGACCACCAGTACGTGTATAGGTCACAACAGGTATATGTTTTAGTTAATTCCATGTGTAGTCCTGATGTGGGAGCAAGGAACCATTGTTCCCCTCCTAGAGGCTTGAGCGCATTTTTTGGGGGAAATGTTAGATCTCCTTTTCCTCAGTGAGGGTATTTAACCCCAAACCACCCATTGCCACGCTGGTGAGGGAAGGGGTGCTGTTTACCTGTCAGTGCTAGCACTCTGCCATGGGAGCTTGTCCATCATGTCCACTGTTGCAACTGAAATTGCAATTGTTCAGCCTGGAAAAGAGAAAGATCCTTAAGGGCAGACCTTAGAGCAGCTCCCAGTGCCTAAAGGGGCTATAGGAAACCTGCAGAAGGGCTTTGAAAAAGGGCCTGTAGGGACAGGCCGAGGCAAATGGCTTTAACCTGCCAGAGGTGAGACTGAGATGAGCTCTTAGGCAGAAGCTCTTCCCTGTGAGGGTGCTGAGGTGCTGGCACAGGGTGCCCAGAGAAGCTGTGGCTGCCCCATCCCTGGCAGTGTTCAAGGGCAGGTTGGACACAGGGGCTTGGAGCAAGCTGCTCTAGTGGAAGGTGTCCCTGCCTATGGCAGTGGTTGGAACTGGGTGAGCTTTAAGGTCCCTTCTACCCAAACCAGTCTGGGATTCTATGAAATGGTGATGCTGGCCATGCACCAGGACTCTTAGTTTCTTGTCCTCATTCCCTTGCTCCTCATGGTCATGTTCCATGCTGGTTTTACTGTGGTTGAGATCTGCAATGTCACCATTGTGGCAGCTCTCCTGAGGTCTCTGAGGACCTGTTGTGGGACTGAGAGCATCCTGACTCCATTTCCCGACCATGGGAACCTACATGTCCACTCGATGAGACACATGGGTATTTCTTCTGGTGTTTCTGCCCTTCATAACACCTTGATCAATGGGGTGTGTGTAGGGCTCAGCCTGCAGAAGCCCTACATAGCTGTGGGTGTCCCAGAGGACACATTATAGGAGAGGACAGGATTACTTGCTGTCTCACCATATTGCTCCCCCCAGCCACCAAACATCCTTAACAGGCTGTGCAAGCAGTCGCGTGTTCTGCATCTCCATCATTCTCGCTGAGTAGCTTTGATGGCTCTTGATGCGTGCGAGTGAGGCCCCATCCAGCATGAAGGGAGGGAACAAGCAAGAGGGGCTTATGTTTTCCACTGATAAATGTATTAGTCTTTATAGCAGAATTTAAACTACAACCCTTTTTCAGGCACCTCAGCACTCCGTTATTTTGCAGGCCTTGTAAGGGAATGTGATTTTGCCTTTTAACTGGAGTGTATCTTATGCTAAGCAGGGAGATTAAGAGTAGGGATCCAAAAGAAGTTGCTGAATGGCAGAATTGCCTTTATAAATAACATTAATAATTTATCCGATCCAGGGGTTTTTTGGGTAAATGAAATACCTGCCTCTGTGTAAAAGCCCACTGACTAGAAACACATCTCTGCTTTTATGAGGCTTGGATTAAAGAAGGAAAATGCTAAGGGGCTTATCTTTGCTTCAATTTGCAGCCCTTCCGGCTAGTGGCAAACTCATTTAAGAAGCTCCTGTGTTTGTGCCAACTCTGCTTTTGTTCTCGGTGCTGGAGCTTGGCTGCATTTTTTGCCACGGCACTGGAGAGAACAGAGGGGAAGCAGTTTGTTTTCTTGACCTCAGATTACCAGACAAAAGCTAGCAAGAATAATTTCCCTTGGAGCCCTCCCTATTATGGGTTGCTTAAAGAATCTGCAGGGCGGCTGCAGAGAAGCTGGCGGTCCAAGGAACCCACGTGTGAAAGAGGACAGGGCTGGTGGCTGAATGGAGATGAGTCGAAAGAGCATGGGTCATCTTTCTGCTGGGACGCCTGTATCCTCCTGCATGGGCAGTCATGAAATGGCAAAATTCATCCTCTGCAAAGCCCACGAGCTGTCACTTCTCAGCTCTTCTTTTCTGCTGGTAAAAATCAATTGCTTCAAAGTTCACTGAAGGTGAAGGCAACATTTGCTTTCCATTCAGTGCTAAGCGGGCCGTCTTGGAGAGCAAATGCTCTCGAAAGGGAGAATAGCAAAAATCAGCAGAAAAATTCTCTGAATAATTTGGACTAGGAAAGGAAAAAGCAATTTACTCCCAGTTATTCCACAGACAAAAGTATGAATAAAAAAATCAGGAGCTATTTACTCTGCCTGGACTGTTTGCACGAGGTTTATGCTATTCCAGTTTTGCTTCATCAACCCCCAAAGACCTTATCACTGGATCCTCAGGCACTTAAGGAAAGCATGCTAGATCAGCAGGGACCAAAAGCAGAGAAAACAAAAGGGGTCCTAAATCTGAACCATGCTGTTCCTTGAGTGTGCATTGACCTGAATCACAGACCCGGGCTCTGGCCAGCCAACACTACCAGTAGTATTACAAGCTTGGGTGCTTTGTATTCAGATAGGAGGCTGTGGCAAAGGCAGGGTGGGTATTTACAATCTGCTTTAGAAAAACCTTATGCATGTTGTTAGCTGTTCTGCTGTAAAGGCAGTTTATGTTCCCCACATCTGCTGCTTTAGGTGGCCCAGCCAGACAGCTGGCACAGCTCAAAATGCCAGAGACAGTGCTGCTGCAATGAGGAGAAGAAAAAGAAAGGAGGATGAAGACCTCGTAAGCTTTATCAAAACCCACCAAAAAGTCAGGAGATTTGGGGATTACACCGTGTAATTACATTACCTTAAGAGAAAAGTTTACTGAAAATTCCCTGTTTTGTGTTGCCAGTGCTTTTCAGCCATTAGTAACACATAACTTCTCATTGTCTTTTCCCGAGGCACAGATGGGCTAATTTTCAGCTACCTGATAATTACACATTGTTTGAAACGGTATCAAAAGCTTCTGTTCCTGCATCCCTCCAGCAGCAGTTCTTACAGCTCACAAAGTCCCTTGTCTGGAGCTTGCGAGGGTCCTCATCCATCAGTTCATCCATCCATCTGGAGGGCTGAGAGTGGAGGGGCAAAGCCTCCATGCTCACACACAGGCTTCACAGGCTGCTTGTACAGATCTCCACCATTTCCAAACCAGGAGGAGAACCTGAAGCTCCATCAAAAGCATCCTTTTGGCTCGATGCCAGTATCCGTTTGATATGGGATAAAGCTGCACCAAAATGTTTCTGCTTAAATACGCATGGGGATGCTGATGTCATGGGGGAATTAAGGATAAACCAACATGAGATGCTGGAAATCAGCGTAACAGAGGTTTAGTCTCAATTTCCCTTGGGAAAGGAGCTGTCCTTGGGCAAAGCTGTGGTTTGCCAAATTGGAAAAAGGCAGCTCATTGGCTGTATAGAGAGGAAATCTGACAGTACCTCCTCTAGAGCCACACTGGAGGTTGGAGAAAGAAAACTCCTTCTCCTCCATTCCTCTTCTTCAGGAGGGGTTGCTCTGCCTATCGAGCTCTGATTGGTTTTGGAGGGTGTTTTCTTTGTTTGAGGCTGTCCAGAGGGAAAATCCAAAAGGCCTCACTCACATGTTTTCTGCTCTCCCCATCATCCGGTATGCCCGTTGCCATAGGAACAGTCACATTTGGTTGTCATGGTTGAAGGAAGTCACATTGGGTTGACATGACTGGTTCTTGACAAACCCATGTTCTTTGATTTTATTAATCATCACATCTTACAAGTTGCTCAGTTAAGACTTTCTTCCAGCCTCTTTAAGGGAATTGAGATTAAGATGATTACTCATTTTTTTAAGCTATTCTCTTACACAAGAGGTGCTTCTCTCACCTCCAGGGACCTCTACACCTTCATAAATCTTGAAGACAACCACCAAGGGTTCAGTGCTCTTGGGTGCATTTCATCAGATCCTCTTAATTTGAATACATTTGACATATCCCAGTGGCTTTAAACTTCATCCCTTTTGCTGGTTCTTCTCGACAGTTCCCTTCAAAGCCTGTTTCATTAAGTTTCATTCACAATTAACCTTTTCATAAAGACTGAAACAAGGGTGACAGGGCAAATTCCTGCTTTGAGCGCTCAGTCTGTTCTTCCCCAGATGCTTGCATCCCTACACATCTTGCTGTTCTCCTTTTACATCTATTTGCAGACCCTTGCTGGTTGCCTCCAAAACCTTGTGCAGACGTAGCTGTTCTCATGCTGTGAACCTGTATTGTTCCTCTCTTCTCCCTCCAGGCACGTACCTGTTTTGACTTCCCGTACAACTTCTTTCCAGCTTCCAGACCCTGCTGCTGCTGTAATGCCATCTAATTATGCTTCTTATCTGCTTTCACAGAGGAGCACTTTGCTGTTGTGCACCATCTTTGGTGTCTTCTGGGAACTACCAGTTCTCATGTGTTTCCTTACCGTGTATTTCCATCCAATTGAGCTTCTCCACCGCTCCCCTGATCTCTGTCAGATGCTCATTATTCTGTTATTTCTATTCTTCTGTCTTACTACGCTGATGGGAAGCAGACACTCGGGTTATATATAGCTTCTCCTATTCCCAAATCCCTTGGGATGTAAGTTAAGGACTAGCCTGATAAGGCTGCAAAACTGAAAGCTCCTGAAATCCTCCTGGCAGTAGTCCCAGGTGGGACTGACTCGGCATTGCTGTGGAGAGGCTGTTGCTTGGGAAAAAAAGATCCAGAACTGGCCAGTTGGTCAATGTTGGACAGTATGTGGGAAGCGGGGCTCTGCAGCAAGACTCCCCCAGACCCTGGCATCTCCTGGAGTCATTTCTTATGTTTGCCATGTACATGTGGATGGGATGATATACTGGAAAGGATGGGATCCAGAGGGACCTGAACAGGCTGCAGAGGTGGGACTGTGCGGACTCATGGAGCAAAACAAGGCCAAGTGCAAGGTCCTGCACATGGGTTGAGGCGACTCCAAGCACAAACACAGGCTGGGGGAGGCTGGACTGAAGATGATCTTTAAGGTCTCTTCCAACCCAAACCATTCTGTGATTTTATGAAGAAGCAGCTCTGCTCATACCTGACTCTTCAGGCGATGTTCATATCCTCATGAGGCTCATGGGGACCAAAGCGTCGCCCTGTTTCTGAGTGTGTTTGGCTGGAGCCTCCATGCCGAGGCACTGTTCACATGCCTGACATTAACTGTGGGGGCCGGAATATCTTCTAATTTCAGTGGAAATTGGAGTCGAGTACCACTGGAACAGCAGCTCCAACAGGGAGGAATCTCAGGTGCCCTCGGGGACATTTCACGTTCGGATCATAGAGTGCAGTTTGGTTTGGGGTTTTACAAATGCTCTGGCGCTCACTTGCTTGCCTCAAGTAATGAAGCAGCGAGATAAAAGACAGGGCCACAGAAGGTTGTTAAAAAATTACTTGCAAATTAATATGAGGACAAGGTTTAGGAGTTAATATCTCATAAAGACCCTTGAAATCGGCGTACATGCGTGCACCCTCTGAGCACTGACATTCACAGGCACAACTACACTGGTAAAGCGAGCCCAAGGGGCTTGATTAACAGGAAGTTTTCAGAATGCCAATTAGAGCAAAGTTTACTGAACAAATTGTTTGCACTTGTACCCTAGAACCATCATGAATTTTAATTCAGCATGGATTTGTGTGGCTGAAACAATAATTAAAGATACATGAATGCCTCACGTTCTGGAGATGGCCCTGTGGCTACGCTGACATTTTGGGTGAGGATGGGGGTGATGAGCCTGTTTGGGCAGGGTTTGCTCTCACTTGGAAGGACATGGGGTGCAGGAGGCTTTTCCCCATGGAGATAGATACAAGCAGTTCCCTGAGTACTGAGCTCACTGGTTTGTGCTGCATTTAGTCTTGGATTTCCTTTTTCTTTTTGTTTTTTTTCCCCCTATTCATTTATGTAATCTGACACAGAATGATCCATCTGCTGTTTTCTTAGGAAAAGGTGGCTTGTCTTTTCCTGCCATCCTCTCCTGGTGGCTGTGAGATGTTAAATCATCTCCTTGGGTTCCCCAAGGCTGTGCTCTCCCTGCACCCCAGGTGAGGACACATGTGGATCCCCTTTCTCCTTATCCCTGCTCCTGCTTGGCCAGTCCCATGTTTGGAAGTGGGAAAAAGCTTTGCATGCCACAGTCCCACAGGGAGCAGCTTTGCTGGAGGAGAAAGCAGTGCTACCACAAAAGTCCCCATCCAGCAGTGCGATGTATATGTATGTTGTCATTTGAATTCTCTCCCCATGCTGGTAAATAAGTTACACGTATTTTTAGAAGAAGTTATTTTCTGTCACTGCACTTTTAAATGTCAGGCTCCTGGAGAGGAGTCTTCAAGATAGTTTAAGGTCAGTCAGGCTTCAAGGAAGGAATACGCAGGTGGGGAAGGAAAGTGGCTGTCGGGCTGTGGTCCAGCCTAAACCCAGGCTGTGGTCTAAATGATGGGCAAGTACAAGTATCCCTCATGGAGGTGACGCCCCAGGGCATTGACCTCCCTGTACCTCAGCAATTGCCCTCAGTTATGGAGTAACTAAAGACTTTGACAAAAAACCCCAGTAGCTGAAAATTATCTGGCCCATTAGTTCAGGAGTACAAATGAATAATGCATACATCCAAAGGTTGGTTTACAAATGATTAATTAACCTTAAGAGAGGTTATCCTCACTGGCAACATCCATCGTCCTAAACAGCTTAATCATATCTGCACAGAACAGTGTATTTTAAACACTATAATTTAAGAAGAGCATTAAGGAATCATGGATCAAGTGCCGGATACTGGCGCTGATCACCGCAAAGTCAGGTACATGCCAGGCACAGGGAGGGCAGCCAGGTCTGCAGGCTTCACTGTGCTATGTGTGGTACATGACAGGCTTGAGCATCACTTACCAGAGCCCATCGCCTGCTCGTGCTAAGGCATGGCTGGGAGGTGCAGAGGTTGCGCCTTTGCTGTAATAAACAGTTCAGGCATTTGTTTTCCCTGCTTTGATGTAAGAGTGTGGCTCTGCTGCCAGAGAGAGCTGCTCCCAGTGCCTCCCGCTGCGATGAATGGCCTTTAGTCCCAGGGCTTTTTGCATTTGTTATCAGCCATTTGTTATGTGTGTCTATTAATAAAGTGCTCCTAAAAAGCACTTCCACTGTCTGGAGTTGTTTCTGGCTGATACCTGGATGCCTCCACATGCAGTATCTCTGCTAAAGCTTGCTCATCTTCTGCAGGGACCAGGGGTGGTCACTTCACTCCAGGGAGAGCTTAACCCCTTTGCCCCTTACTCAGGCTTCAAGAGAGCCCCCAACTCCAGGCAGGGTCACTTATAATGATCATGATTTAGTTTTATTTTGGCAGAGGCACGTTTGGCTGCAGGCTGGCTGCTGTCAATACCTCTCACAGGACAAATAGCCTATGGGAACCCCATCTACATCAGAATATTGCTCTTCCTCCTACCCATTCTTTCCCCTGCAAAACCAAGCAGGACAAGGAGCTCACCATGGCCTTCTCATACAAAGAGCAATTAGCCCCTTTCCCCTGACAAAGCTCCTACACTGGATGCAGCTGGGTTTGTTTCTTACCTCTTTTTAATCCATGAAGCAGCAAAAGCAGTGCATATTCACACCTGAGTACCCATGGCCTGACGTGCATGAAGTTCCTGAAGTGTTTCAGCTGAGCTTCAGTGTTTCCGAGAGCAGAAGGGTCACTCGCAGTGGAGAAAGAGAGAATCTGGGGGGAAAAAAACCCAAAAATACACATCCTAAGCAGTTGGGTTTGCATTGTCTGGCAGGTCCAAACTCCAGAGAGGTGTCTGAAGTACAACTCTGGTGGGGTGTGAAGCCCAAAACTGAGTTCTATAACCCATAGAATCATCTACTGTCCTGGATGCTGAAGGTCCCCATGCTCATGGTTTAACCCAGAAATGATGGGAAGCCCATGCAAAGCTTCGTGCCAGCACTAAGGTGGTGGACCACTGAGTTTTTCCCACCTGTCTGCTCATCTCCCATGTCTCCTGGCTGCCACACAAAATGACTCGTGACCTGCTGGAAACGGGAGCAGTGGAATGGTGGAGACTATCGGAGCGATGCCAGAGGGGTAGCACCCGCTGTGTCTGCTCTGCCTGGTGCTCCTGCAGCTCAGGCATCTCCTGGAGCTACAGGTTTAATACACATAGTTATGCATTTTTACGTGAGGTTCTTTCCATAAGCATGAAAATGATTTACAACATTTCAAATTTCATTTTTTTAATCCTTTAAAATTAAAACAAATCTTTTCTCTGCTTTGCCCAATTTTAAGGCTGCCCTTAAGCTCTTGCAGAAAAATATGGATGGAAGAAACTCCTGAAATCCCCAACCACTGGCAACCAAATTGGTATTTTACAAGTTAAGTGCTATAACAGAGGGAACATACATGTTTAATTTGGAAATGTTGATTCCAAATGGATTTTTGTTTAAAAAAAAAAACACCACAAAAAACCACCTTCCCCCAAGCAAGTCAATATTTGTAATCAAATGGAAATTTCCTTTGGGAATTATTTATTTTCATGAGGGCTAATTTTTGCAAGGGAAAATTCTACGCAGGAAGGTTTTCAGTTGCTTTAAACCAGCTTTAGGAATCTGGGTGATGGGAGGGGGCCCAGGAAATCCCACTCATGCTGAAGCTCAGTTGCCTTTGATGAGGGTGAGCTGATGAAAGAGTTTAAACTGATTCTTTCCACTTTGAAGAGGGTAAAGAGTGAACAGGAAGGAGGGAAAGGGAGAAACAGGAAAGAAGGAGGCATTCAACACCAATTCCCTGCTTTGTATTTCTTGAGAATGTAGCAGCATGGCATGGGATTCACCACGGGCAACATCAGACATCAAACTGAGGCATCCCAGCTGGCTACTTTTGGCTTCCCATACACCAGAGGGAACACAAAGCACTCTGGGATGCTGCATCATTCACCTGCTTATATCTGACATCCACTGCAGGGTGAGATGAGTTGTGCCACTGACTTTATCTGCCTTGAACAGATGAGGAGCTGATGGTGACAGGTTCATGTTCACCATAGCCCAGTGAATCCCATTTGAGCTGCCTGACCTGCTGTTGATTTACTGGTGGAGCAGGAGCATCCCTGAGGGTACTGCAGCCCCTCCATGGGTAACACAGTATGGGCCATGAGGAGGAACAGGCACCTTATACTACTATTAGTGCATTAACAGGGATTCAAGCCCAAAGAGAAGACACACATGGTTTCCAGCACCCATAGGGAAGTCCTTTAGAGCAAACTGTCACGGCTCAACCTTAAGATGATTTTCTTACAGAATTTGTGTCCGTTTTACCACAACAGTTGGGGTTAATGATGTG